>NC_134139.1:88872500-90122500 GCF_033958435.1 Carettochelys insculpta | reverse complement strand
AAGTAGATCTGCCCCACAAAAGCTCATCGCCTAATAAATTATTTTGTTAGTCTTTAAAGTGCTACAGGACTGCTTTTGTTGTTGTTGTTTTTTGAGATACAGACCAACAGGGCTACTTCTCTGTGACTGTTCAGCCAGTTAGTCAGTCCTTAGCCTGTAGCAGTGCATGGGATTCTTTTGTCCTAAGTGCAGAGCTCTGCACTTGTCGAACCTCATCATATTTCTTTTGGCCCAATTCTCCAATTTATCTAGTTGCTCTGGACCCTATTCCTACTCTCCATCTCAAAGAACTGTGAATGAAAAATAGTGTCGAGACAGCTATGTTTTAGTAGATTGCCCTTGTACAAATAGAACTTTTCTGTCTTCCTAGTAGATTTAAGACTTCTTTTGTTCCTTTAAAAATGCTGCTAATTTATTTGCTGTGCTACAGGACTTGCTGGTTGAGAATAATTCATCGCTGCAATAATAAAAGGTACAGATGGCTCCTATGGGTTTGTGGCTTTTTGGTTTTACATTTTATTTTCAGAATTTCTCCGTGCTAAGCATTCCATCTTGGAGAGAAGCAGAAAAGTTTGTACCTTGAGAGATGTTGCATTATTGTTTTTCTTTTCTAAAGATTTATTTTTCATTTTCAATTGTCAAAAATGATTGGAAGACCAGCCTTATTTGTACAAGATTATAGTTCTCGTTAAACTTTATCAGTTTGCTTTGAGCACAGTGGGTCATAGTAGTCATGTATCGTTTCATACAGCTGATGTTTGTAAAATTGACATTTTTGTGCCATTAGGAGGGTTTCTTGATGCACCTGGAAATTTCAGGTGTCCTCTTCTCATTAATTATCAAAGAATTATGCATCATGTTAGGGGTGGTACTGAATATCATCACTGAGGTGTACAGTACAGTTGGCCGTATTTCCATGTTGAGCTACTAGGTATTATTGGTAGTTTTGATAGTCATAAAGTTCTCTTTCCTGTCAATGGGTACGTCTGCACTAGGCACTAACTTCAAGTTAGGCACTACATCCAAGTAGCCAGCAGAGAGTCTACACACATTTCCCCCCGCCACCCACCTTACTTCGAAGTGTAGACTCTCTGCTGACTACTTGCATGTAGTGCCTAATTTCAAAGTTAGTTCCTAGTGTAGATACACCCATTGGCAGGGAAGAGAGCTTTATGACAATCAGAACTACCAAAAAAAAAAAAGTTAACTTTGAAGTAGGGAGTCCAACTTCAAAGTCCTTGCTCCATTCCTGGGAATGGAGTAGTGCCCTAGTTTGAAAATTAACTTTGAAGTAGGGTGTGTGTAGACACTCTACTTCGAAGTAGTACTTCAAAGCAAGCAACCTCAAAGTTATTTGTGTAGTGTAGACACAGCCAGTCTATTCTTAGAGCATCCATGTAAGACTGCCTTCTTGACCAGTGCAGGTTGTTGAAACTACAAAATCATTACATTCATTCCTGCAGCCTCTTGTTTCTTCTCCAACTTGTGGCTAGTGGACTAGAGATTGGTGTATCAGATTACGTCTGGGTTATTATAACATTGGTCATTTTGTTTCATATCTCGAAATTCACGGCTATATGTGCAGCAGTAACATCTTCCTCTGGGGAAAAAAAAGTTGGAAAAGAACAGCCTGCAAACATGTATTTTAAATAGGCTTTATGATGCTGAGGAGTTTGTAAGGAATAAATTGTAGGAAATAAATGATTCCTTGAAATTACAAAATCTACAGGCTTGAACAGCTGTGGTTCATCTTTATCCACAAAAGAATTATGAAGAACTTACTACCATTGCAGACGTTTTTCTCTTAATCACCTGAATAAACTGAACAAGAATTATTAAAATATTCATAAAATAGATACCTTGCAAGTACAGAACTGTTGCACGTTAATCAGGTTCTTTTCCTTTTAAGAATCAGCGATTGGCTGCTCCTCTAGGCAGGATAGGTCAGTGAAATCTTATTTTCCTAAATAATCAAAATGTGGCTCCAAGCTGTGTGGGCTTCCCTTAGGGTTGTACAGATTACCTTTGGTATCCTTAGGGCTCTGCACAGATGGTCTATGTTTGTGGATCAAATTGCGGGTTCAGGACCCATGTTTGGAAACTAACAGGCATGCTAGTTTTGTTCTGGCTTTGCATTTGCTCAGTTTAGAATCCCTTTATGTTTACTGCCTGGAAATGTTCCCATCAGGTGGAGACATGTTGGTACCGGCTCCATTGAAGTCAGTGGCAAAGCTCACATGGACTTCAATGTTACCATAGTTTACCCTTAGTAAAGGGAACTCATCCTGTTCAGATGGAAGCCAAATCCAGTGCAGACAGTTAGACTTTGCATAGGTTATAGCCATTGTTGGTATCACAAAGACTGGGGATTATAAATTCTAAATAAAAACAAGACTTTAAAAATATTGCTCATGTGTTCCTGCTTGCTGAATTAATACTGGACTTTGACAGGGGAAACAATTCTTAATTTTGGAGAACCTTTTCTGCATTACTTTTCAAAATTAGTATTTGACCCTACAAGAACAAAGCGGCATGTTAGAGACCGTAATTCATTAGATGGGGTAGTTTAGGACAGTGGTTCTCAGTCAGGGCCATATGTTTCCCTGCAGGTTTGCAGGGCTATGTCTAGACTAGAGGGCTTTGTCAGCAAAACCAGCATTTTTTACAGTAAAACCTGCAGAGCATCCAGATTTCCAAGGTGTTCTGTCGACGCTAAGTTGACAGAACCCAGGATGTGTGAACGGCTAAATTCAACTCCATAAGAGAAATAATGTCTCTGTCAACAGAGATGTTTTTGACAGAAAGCCAGTCTGGATGTTACAGGGGGCTCTCTCTCAACAAACAGGACTTGTGGGGCACTGGACAACCCTCTCTGCTGTGCTTCCAATTGGCCATTTTGCCAATAGAATGGCCGGGCAATCTGACCACTCTCTGTCGACGGAGCAGATTGCTCTCGCAATCTACTTGGCAGTTTGGCCACGATCTGTCAACAGAAGTTTTGCTGGAAGATATCTTCCAACAAAAACTTCTGTTGACAAATCCCTGTAATCTAGACATACCCCGGATGTCTTCAAAATGGACACATCAACTCATCTAGGTATTGGTACAAAATAAAATTTCATATAAACAATGAGTTTATACTACTCTATATACTGTATGTGACATATAAGTACAATGTTTATATTCCAATTGATTTATTGTATAATTATGTAATAAAAATTAAAAGTAAGCAATTTTTCAGTAATAGTGTGCTGTGATATTTTTGTGTTTTTATATCTGATTTTATAAGCAAGTAGTTTTCAACTGAGGTGAAATCTGGGGTATGCAAGACAACTCAGACTCCTGTGAAAGTATTCTGGAAAGGTTGAGAGCCACAGGTTGAGGAAAGCCCATAGGTTTTTAGACCAAAGGAAATGGGTTTCCTTACCCAACGGCCCACATTTCACACCACTTTATTTACTGTCACTAAAATTAATACAAGACGCTATTATGTTGCACAGAGTGAGCAACTTTACTTTAGAAGGTTCCATGAATAGCTTAGTGTATACAGGTGCAGTTTTGAGAATGAATGTGTAATAAGTGGAATAAAATACAACTGTCTGGATTATCATGACTAACTGCAAGTGAGAAGTGTCTTTAACGAAATATTAAGGGGCAAAGCTCAGGTTTGTCCCACACACAAATTTAGTATAGAACAGATTCTGTCACTGTAGAATTTTCTGAGATGGAAAGTTAGTATATCAGGCTTGCAGTCAAAAACCAAAGAAACTGTTAGTAATAGAAGTAATTGTGGGTACTCTGCCTCGATGAACCTTGAATTAACAACATTTGTACAGGTTGAACCTCTCTTGTCCAGCACCCTCGGGACCTGACTGGTGCCAGGCGAGAAAATTTGCTGGACGACAGAAGGTCAGTAGTGTCACACATTACCAAGACTGCCACTGCTTACTGGGCTCTTAGAAGACATTTAGGAGTAAATTACAGATACATAACAGGACAGAACACTGTGAGCCAGGGCTGGTGGCTGGAAAAAAATTTTATGGGACCACAGGAAACCTGGCCACACCCATGATAAGTGACAGCCCAGCTAACTAAAATCATGCAGATTATGGAGTTTGCTGGATGAGAGAGTTCTAGATTAAAGAGGTTCAGCCTGAAGGCTCCATGTCTTTTGGCCAGGGACATGTTATTTGAGCAAGAAACCTCACTATTAACGTTGAAAGCCACTTGCACAGCCTCACTTTTAAAGAAATAGGTTGGCTGATTTGGTTTCTTAAATTTATATTGAGTAGAGAGTTGTGGGTGGGAGGTACACTGTATGTGTTATCAAATAAGATATTAGAAGATGCATTTGGGGTATTTTTGGCATCATTGGATGGATTACAATTTATATCCTTTGGAAAGTAGATACCTTCTGGGGGGGAGGTAGCAGTAGTACATGGAAGCTTTTTCCTCATGGGTCTCCATCATTCCTGTGACTGTGTGTTTTTCCAGTTGCACAGGAAATCTGAGGCTGTTAGCTCACTTGCTGTCTAGACAATATGACCAGTGGGGCCTTTGGAAGGTTTTTTGAATCACACTATTATAGGTTGCTTTGTGATGAAAAGAGGTCTTGCAAATATCTTGAAATTCAAAGAGAGCTGTTGTGGTTTTTTTCTTTGTGCATTTGTCAGCCAAATAAATGGCTCAAAGTTAATCTCAGTTACAGAGCATATTGTTCATAATCCCCTATATGCCAAAACAATAGTGAAGTGTGCGTATCTACTCGTGTATATTATGTGTGGATCTGTATTTGCGTATATTTTATACAGTGTGTGTGTGTGTAATACATGCACTTTTTAATTTGTTCAGGTTATGTTATACAGCATTCTGTTCTTCTTAGCAATGTCATCTTTAATGCTACTAAAAACACTGTGAGGAGCTCTGAGTTTATTTAGTGTGGCATCAATCTCAGTCCAGCCTGAATCTAAAAACCCACACCACAGTTTTACACCCTTGCATCATGAGCCTAAGTCAGCTGAGGTGGGCCATACTTGGGTGTTTAACTGCAGCATAGCTATACCTTACGTGATGTGTTTTTGTGTTGAGCCGTGAATTACCTGATGCTGTCAAATTAACAGGCTAGGTGTACACTGCCGAGATCTTTTGAAAGAAGCTCTTCCGGAAGATCTCTTCTGAAAGAGCTTCTTATGAAAGAGTGCATCCACACACCAAAAAGTGGATCAAAAGAATGATCTGGTCTTCTGAAAAGGAGTGCCCACACAGCCCCTGCTCTTCCAAAAGAACAGGCCAGGGTTCAAAAATGAAAACTGTTCTTATGAAAGAAAGGCCCTGTGGATCGTCTACACGTGTTTTCTTTCAAAAGAAGCTTTTGAAAAGGGGCACTGTTCCTGAAACGGGAAAGGAAGACCGATTTCAAAAGGAGCTTTTTTTGTGTTAGACGCTCCATGGGCTGTTTTGAAAGAGCCCCGTTCTTTCAAAAAATCTTTCGAATTTGCTAGTGTAGACGTAGCCGCTGTGTTTAGAACCTTGTCTGCTTCCAGGGTTATCGTCAAGTTATTGCATTCCTATTTTTATTGTTGGATTTTTACATTTTTTGGTTCTAGGAATATACCTTGAGATGGATTATTATGTAATATATATCTGTTTATATGTTCTGCTGTTTACCCTGTGCTTCAATGATGAGTAACCTTAGGTTTCCTAGTTCTTCATGATTAGTGTATAGTAAATTCTTTCATACCCGGCATTCTATTATCCAAAACTCTCGAATGACTGGCATTTTAACCGTAAGTACTTTTTAGTTATGTTTTCCAAAAGTACAGTGTAGTTAAAGTAGATACAAATAAATACAGCAAATACAGTATGGTTACACTGTACAATTCTACTATTGTTGGTAAATAAAAGCACTCTTCATACATTTGTTTCTTAATATCTAATTTTGCTTTTCGTTTTAGTGTTACACATTGCTTGGTATACTTCTCTATTATCCAGAATATTTGAATATCCAGTAACCTCCCAGTGCAGTGTCTGCCAAATATGAAAGAGTTTACTATACTTCCTGCCCCTCTCCCTGCTAGCTGCATTACAAGTGTGAATCAGAATCAAGAATGGCTCTCCTGTCAAACTCTGATAAGCTTGTACCATCAGGAAAGCATATCATCATAATCCTAAACACAGTAACTATGTCTACACTGCCGAGATCATTCAAAAGACGCTCTTCCGGAAGATCTCTTTCTTAAGAACTTCTTTTGAAAGAGTGCATCCACACACAAAAAAGTGAATGAGAAGAGGGATCTGCTCTTTCAAAAAAGAGCGTCCACACAGCCCCCACTCTTTCAAAAGAATGGACCAGGGATCAAAAATGAAGACTGTTCTTTTGAAAGAAGGGCCCTGTAGAACATCTACACACGTTTTCTTTTGAAAGAAGCTTTCAAAAGAGGGTGCTCTTCCTGCAATGGGAGTAGAAGAGTGCTTTTGAAAGGAGCACCACTTTCTTTCAATTTTCTTTCGAAAGAACACTTTGTGTGTAGACACTCTGTGGGCTCTTTCAAAAGAGCCCCCTTCTTTCAAAAATCTTTCAAAAGAACTTGCTATTGTAGACGCAGCCAACATGAGCCTGTCCATTTTAGCTGTTGTACTTGCTGCATGGACAAGAATAAAGGTTGTACATAGGCAGAAGATGAGGGGGAAAGAGAGGACAGTCATAGATAACACACTTCTATGAGGTACAAATCCTGCACAGGGACAGCGAGGCTTGTAATTACATTTTATGTAAAAACTAGCATTGAGGACTGGTTGGGATGTCTTGACTAATAGACATACAGATATAGATAATGTAGCATTTTGGCATGGTTTGGCTGCAGATGAGATACAGAAAATTGCATTTCACCCTTTATTTTTCTTTAAACGTGGCACCAATTCTAAAACTAAAATTAACTGCAGATAACACCAATAAGATTATTCTCCAAGACACTAACTTGGGTTGCAAAAATTTTTGGCAATTAAGTTTGGTATGCTTTATTCCAGGAAATTAGAGCCTTGCCAATGAAGCCTCTGAAAAAAGAGGTAGAATTTAAGGCATGGCTTGGGGTATGGGGACTTCAGCCCTTTAAAAGAATCCCTACAATTACCTAACCTGCCAGTTTTCCAACAAGATAAATGGAATCACTGTAGCTTGAAGGTGCCTTGGTTTGAATGAGATGCAGTAAGTAAGGTCTCTCTGTTCTTTACAGGCATCATAGATCTGATAGTACTTATAAAAGAAGAATAGAGTTGGTGCCCTGCTGACTAAATTGTCCTCCAGAGAAGTATTAGTTACAGAGCTTCTTTGTTAACTAGACTGCATGCTTAAACCACTGTGGTACTTCTCTTAATAGCTGTTTTTTAAATAGCTCTGCATACGTGTGTGTGTGTGTGTGTGTGTGTGTAAGTGTATTTATATAATTTACATATAAAAATGTATGTGCACACATAATGTGTTCATAATGCCTGTAATATTGAAATTACAGACTTCTTTATTACTGTTCTGTTATTTGGAAGAACAGGAAATATTAAAATGCTGCTGACATGAGAACAATAAGAAGACCTCTGCTCTTACTTTCTAGATCCTGTATGCATTCTGTTTATGTGATTTCCTCGTTACCTTTTTTTTTATGACAAGGCTGCACCTACTTTTGCATCACATGTAATTGGTGGGTGAGCAGAAGGGGGTGACAAGGTTCACATGTTTTGGTATATATTTCTCTGAAAAGCAATTATCAAATTAAAAGACAAGCTCATGGCAAGTTAACAAAATACAGAAGGCTGACTTGTGTTCCTTGTTTGCCCGCTGCAACCTGGACATCCCTCTGGATTATACAAGTCTACTCAGTCTTGTGTGAAAGCTTACGTGTTTACCTGTTTTCTTTTGCTTGGCAAAGCACGCATTGTTACTATGATAATGTCCTAAACAGTGTGTGGCTAAATGAACTGTGAGGTGTGCAGTACAATTTCCAGCTCTGGAAGGAAATCCTGCCCTTTGTTCATTGTGTGTGGATGATGATGTACTGGGAGGGGGTCAGTCAGGTCAGGCTGAAGTATTATGCAGTGCAGTTGAAGCCTGTCTATTATTTGTGCTCGCTCTCTCTTTTTGGAAATAGATTAGCTCTTTAAGCAAAGTGGCATCCCGTGAGTTCCCCCTCCCCCTTTGCTTTTATGAATGAGCTGCATCAGGTTAGTAAGGAAATCCCTTGAAGGCATGCACTTGAGGAAATGCCTGGGACTTGTCACTCACTCCTCCCCCATGGGGGATTAACAGAATGAGAAGTCATAATGCGACCTGATGGAAAAAATGAACTTCACTCCAGTCTCCCTCCTTCTTCCCCCTACACATACACACTCAGCAAGCCAAAGATAAATGGTGATATTATGGTGAAATCTCTAGTTTCACCTTGATCCCTGAACTACAAATCATTTTATCATGCATGGCATTACCCATTTAATACGTGTTGGGTTTTTTTTCCCCTCCAAATCCCAACTGGCTTCAGGAAACAAGTGATCTTCAGACGAAAAAAATGTCATCAAGTCTTAGCTCTTGGCTTTGCAGAATGGCCACTATAAACACAGATTTGTGTATATACCACCAATTGTGTGGATACCAGGATCTGTGTTCATTGTGAATTGCTTCTATTTTTCTAGGTTCAGTTTTCAGTTTTTATTATATGCTGTTCAGTAACATTTGTTTTATCATCAGCTTTTGCCACTTTCGTTACACAGTATGATAGTAATCATGTGCTTCTCTTTAAGGGTGCTCTATATTGTGAATGGGAAAGCAGTAATTACTTACCTGTTTGTCAAATAAATGCCTGTTTGAAAATCTCTATCATTACTCTGTGCTAGATGACATACCTTCATTACTTGCTTATATTTTGTGCAGACATTAATAGTTTTTAAAACAGACAAAACAAAAACAGTTTATTGCCAATTACACTGTTATACTGCTATTTTCAGGGGGTTGTAACTTTACTGTAACGTTAGTGTAGTGTTGACATACAGGGTCAGATTATGAGTATGGATTCCCATTTTTACATGCACAATGAGTTGCAACTCCAGTTTTGTGATCACAGGAAAAAGCCTTGTTTGAATTGGAAAACAGGTCTGCAAAGTATCATGCTGGCAGCAAAACCAGAGAGCCATGCACAGATACTAGTGCTCATTATATTCAAGCAATAATAGAGTCCAGCATTTGGGCTCTCCCCACCCCCCCACTGGTTTGAGTTTTTAAGATGCTTGTTTACACTTACACTCACACAACTTGGAAGTAAACAATAGTTGTCACTTTTTTCAGAGGGTCTTTTGTAAAGGGGCCAGTAGGCATTTTGTTATGTTTATGGTGCTCCTTTAAAAATTGGCCCAAAGATCGTAAATTCAACAAATACATTGTTCAAATCTTCCTTTGTGTGTGAAAAATTTGGCTGATAACATGAATGATTTCTCCCTTCATCAATTCTTTCCCAGGCAGAGCCAGATTCTCCACACAGGGTGGATTGATTTAAATCTCCCAAAAAAATCATTGATTTAAATCAAGTTACTAAAAAAGCTAGGACTAGCTGTTCTGAGAGTGCACTTAATTTTTGAGTAAGCCCCATTGAACTCACTGGCATGGGTGTTTTTTGAAAAAAAAATGTAAAATGGGGTTTCTTTGTAAAAGCTGAGTTATGCTGAAGGAAAATAGGGAACAGAATTATGGCAGCACCATTATGATCTGTGGTGATGATGTTGCAAAATAAAGGGCATGTATTATGTAATATAAAATATAAGAAAATTACACTCAGTAGCAACTTGTAATGTGCAAATAGAGAAAGTCCAGGTCAGTAATAGATAATACCTGGAGCTGTCAAAGGGCCAGTTTCACTGAGCTAAGTGCATTTATGAGCTATATTAGCCTGGAAGAATAATTTAATTAGAAAAAAAAAAGTTGAGGATAGTTGGGAATTGTCTACAAATACTTTACTAGAAGCCTAAAAAACTACAACTGAGGAAGGAGGTTGTATTGGTTAAAAAGTTAGAAACTGTACACAATTTATAAGGGAAACAAATGGAGAAATTCATGGTCAATAAAGTTAAAGATGGTAAGCAGGAGTTATTTAAGAGTATTAGAAATGAAAGGCTCATAAAGTGATGTTGGCCTGTTACCAAAGTGTTAGATGGAATTGTTAGAATTATCGATAATAATGCAGGAAAGGCAGAAGTGGTCAATAAATATTTTTGTTCTCTTTGTGGGGAGGTGGAAAAGATTATGATGTCACATCATTGATAACTCTTTGCATTCCACTAATATCTCAAGAGAATGCTGAAGTGCAGCTACTAATATTAGATGTTTTAAAATCCAGATAAGCATATCCAAGAGTTCTAAAAGAGCAGGGTGAGATACTTGTTGTATATCAGAGCATTATGGAAATTCCAGAAGACTGGGAGAAAGATGTGTGTTGTATAATCAGGATAATCAGATAATTGTAAGTCCCAGGCAGGATAATGGAGTTGCTGATATGGGACTTAAAGAATTAAATGAAGATAATATAAATACTAGTTAGTATGGGTTTATGGACTGTCAAACTAACTTGATGTCTTTTTTTATTTATTACAAATTTAGTTGATAAAGGCACTAGTGTTGATTTAATCTCCTTAGACTTCTGTAAGGCAGCTGACATGGTGCTGTACAACATTTGATTAAAAAATTAGCGATATAAAATTAACATGGAACACAGTAAATGGATTAAAAGCTGGGTAATTGATAGGTCTGAAAATATAAGTGTGTACCAGCAATCATCATCATCAAGCATATGTGTTTCTGAAGGGGTCCACAGTGTCTGGCTTTTGGTCATATACCGTGTAACATGGACACAGAGCAGACATCAAGAAACTCAGTACACATAAGCCAGTGAATGAACACTTCAATCTTCATCATCATCATCAATAACCGTGGGCTCAGTGCCTGTTGGTGTCTGTCTCTCTCACTATTTCCTTCCATCTTTCCCTATCCAGTGCAGAGTGGCTTAGTTTCTATAGACTAGCTCCACACCAATCTACTACATCATCTATCCATTCTCTCTGGGGTCTGCCTCTCCTATTCGAACCATCCATTATGCCGAATACTAGGGTCTTGATTTTTCAGTCGTCGTTCATTCTGCAAATATATCCAAATAGTTGTAGCTTCCATTTTATAACCTTCTGCAGCAGGTTCTCTTTCAGCTGTATCTTCCTATATAATTCCTCATTGGTGACGTTCTGCATCCATCCTAATCTCAGAATCTTTCTATGACAACTCCTTTCGAAAGCCAATATTCTTCTTCTCAAATCTTTCGTTATCACCCATGTCTCACATCCGTCCAACATGCTGCTGAATACACACATTTTCAAGATGCCCAGCTTCAGAGTGGGCCATTCTGGTAAAGACCTGAGAATTTGTGTCCTAGAACAAAAGAATTTAACAACAGATTAGAGGGAGAGATTTGTGAGTTAGAGTACATCTTTAAATTCAACACATTAACATGTGGTATGAACAGAGATATCAATTACCTCATGCATTACAAGGACTGTTTCCCTTCCTTTGATGCTTGTTACTTTCTCAGACAGGACAATTAACATCCCCCGTCCCACTCACCCCCTTCCTTCAATCCTATTTGATTTGTCCTTTTTTTTTTTTTTGTCCTCTGTATGTATAAATGTCAGTCTGTATTGGAAATTAAATTGATCTGATGAGGTGGATCTGTCCCATGAAACCTTATCGCCGAATAAATCATTTTGTTAGTCTTTAAAGTGCTACATTTCTGCTGCTTTGTTTTGTTGCAGTACAGTACAGTTGCAGTACATGCCTACCTCTCTGTTATGATTTAACATGTTTATCTGTCATCTGAAAGAGAGCACAAACTCCTGACTAATAAACTCATAAAAATTGGGAGAGTGGCAAGTAAGGATGAGAAGACAGATCACTAATACAGAGCAATCTGGATTGCTCAGTAAACTGGGCACAAGCAAATAAGGTTGTGTCTACACTACAGAGTTTTGGCAACAAAACTCAGGGAGCATCCACACCTAAAATGCATTCTGTCGAGAATCAGTCAACAGAACATAGCAGTTTTCTTGGGAGAGTTAAATTGCTTCGATACGAGGCATAACACCTCTGTCGACAGATTCTGTTGACAGAAAAATAGCGTAGATGCTCTGTGGGGGGCTGTCTGTCGACAGAAACGGCTTCCAGTTCAACGAGCAACCCTGTTTGCAGAGGTTCTGTTTGGCTGTTCTGTCAAGGGAGGACTGGGCAGTCTGGCCACTCTCTGTCAACAGAGCAGATTGCTTGTTGAAGCAGCTTTTGTGTGTGGTCGTGCTCTGTCAGAGGTTTTGTCAGAAGAGATCTTCCAACAGTAATTTCTGTCAACATATCACTGTAGTGTAGATGTGGCCTAAGTGTTTTAATATAGCAAATGTAAGTGTGTAGGCCTAGAAACAAAGGGTGTAGGCCAGGGTTCCCCAAACTTTATATAGTTGGGACCCCTGGTTTTTTTCAGTGCCTTTTTTTGCGGCCCAAAAATATGAACACACATAGAAAAATGAATAAATTTTCACTCTTTATTTTTATTCACAATAATAATAGTACATATCTTTAATTTGCATATTTTCTAAGGACCAGTTTTTGTTTCCAAGGACCGGTACTGGGCCACAGACCACACTTTGGGAAACGCTGGTGCAGGCCATACAGGATGGGGAACTATATCCTGGGAAGTGGTGACTCTGAAAACAGTTTGGGGCTCATGATGGATTGGCAGCTGCACCTGGATTCCCAGCTTAATTCTGTGGCCAAAGGACGAATGTGATCTTTGGATCCATAAACAGGGAGATCTTGAGTAGGAGCAGAGAAATTTATTTTGTCATTGTTGTGACGCTGCTAGAATACTGTGTACAGTTCTGGTCTCCATAATTCAAGAAGGATGTTGATGAACTGAATAGGGTCCAGAGGAGAGCCACAGAAATGATTAAAGAATAGGTAAACATGCCTTATAATGACAGACTCATGGAGTTCAAATCTATTTAGCTTAACAAAGAGAATATTAAATGTGACTTTATTACAGTCTGTAAGTACCTACGTGGGGAACAAATGTTTCATAATAGGCAGTTCAGTGAAGTAGAGATGGTATAATATGATCCAGTAGCTAGAAGCTGAAGCTAAACAAATTCAGATATAAAATAAAATAAAGCATAAACTTAGTGATGAGGGTATTTAACCTTTGGATAAAATTACCAACAGTTGTGGTGGAGTCTGCATTGCTGGACATTTTGAAATCAAGATTGGATGTTTTTCTTTATGGTACAAGCTAGAAATTATTTTTGGGGACTTCTGTGGTCTGTGTTATATTGGCGGTCAGACCACATGATTACAGTGGTTCCTTCTGGCCTTGGAATTTAGGAATCTAAAATTTTTGGGGATGTATCCAGCCTTTGTACAATGAACAATTTTAGTTAATCAAGGCTCAGATAAGTGTGGTTGAACAGGAAGCACTTCATGCACCAGTGGAAGTGCAGCCCTTTGTGAAGTGAAACACACCAACTCCATGCCATCATGTATTAGTTTAGGAAAACAAGCAAAGAACAGATACCCAGCAAAAACTAGAGGGGGATTTTACGTAGGAATTTAACCAACAGACCAGTGCAAACTTATTTACTGTTGCAAAGATCTCAGTTGGATCTTGCATGAGACAAGGAACCAGGGCCTGTCATCACCCTTCTGCATGAAATAACATTTTAAAAATACAGTGAACTCTTTCATATCTGGCAGCCCTGGGACTAGGAGGTAAACTTATACTGTATTTGATGTATGTATATATATTTACATTCATTATACTGTACTTATGGAAGACGTAACTAAAATTTACTGATGGTTAACATGCCGGTTATTTGAGAGTTCCGGATGACAGAAAGCCGGCTATGAAAGAGTTTACTGTAATAATGATTTCTGCCCAAGTGCAGAGAATTCCTCATCATCTTTCTACATTTTTGGTAGTATATCTTGGCTTCTAATTCACACTCCTACTCTTTTTTTTTTCCCTCCACTCAGGATTTATCCGGCTCCATTGATGACCTGCCCACTGGAACTGAAGCAACACTGAGTTCAGCAGTTAGTGCATCAGGCTCTACAAGTAGCCAAGGAGAGCAGAGTAACCCTGCACAGTCACCCTTCTCCCCTCATGCTTCCCCACATCTCTCTGGAATACCAGGGGGTCCATCGCCTTCCCCTGTAGGCTCACCTGTTGGAAGCAACCAATCAAGATCTGGTCCAATTTCTCCTGCAAGTATTCCAGGTAAATTTGTGGCTTTTTAAAATAATTACCTCTCTGGCTTGGATATTTAAAATTAATTCTGGTAATTGAAATACTGCATTTGTTTGGCCTTTTGCTGGTAAAACTCAAACTTACCAGAAAGGGTTCAAACCAGAATTTTGAATCCAGTACCCCTGAAATCTGGTACTTCTGGTCTAGATCCAAAATTTTGTTTGCTGGTATGTGTCATCATAATGGACTGGTCAAAACCTTTGGTCCATATTTTAGACAAGTACTGTTCAGAGCTTTTCACTTGGGTTAATCCTCAGTCTATCAAAAGCCTCACACTTCTTAGAATAATTACGGGACCCTTTTTTATTCTACATGTGAGTTTTTGTAGTCTTTGGTCCCTGAAGGTAAAGAGTACCATAAGGCAAGGAAGGGAACATAATACATGGGGCTGTATTATAAATATATAGTTTATGACCTCAGTGTAAACTAGCAAAGATGGTATTTTCCACCCTGGAAGAGGGGAGAAGAAGTCATTAAGATTCCATCCCACCAGTAATAGTTAAAATTAAATTAAATGTTTACTACTCGTTCTCTAATGCTGCTCAGCACGTGGTACAAGGTAGTTCCCTGCAAACAAAGGTATTCATGGAGCTGTGTTAAGCTGCCCAGAAGAAAAGTAATATTCATTTTTTGGGTACCTTCTAAACTGGTCATAACCTGTCTAGTAAGATAGAGGTAGGCTGAAGTCATACACTGAATTTTGTGGTTTGCAATGAGGGCCCAAATCAAAAGGTATTCCTGGAAGCCCCGAATTTGTCTGAAAGAACCCAACATGAAAAAATGGGAAGTCAGTTCATTATGTTTGGTGTACGTCCAAATATGCATGCCCAGCTAATTATGTGTGTTTTTTGTCTACCTAATTAATTTTTGACCAGGAAGTGGGCAAAGTTTTGAACATCACTCATGCTATTCTATAGAATGATTTGCCATTCCTGGGAGTGTTGTCTTTCAAAAGTACTATTTTGAGGAATGACCCATTAATAATATTGGCTTCCTCCTGACCTAAGTGCCTCCAAAATCAATTTTTTCCAAATCTTTTGGTAGATGTTGAACTTTCAGGTACAAACTAGGGCAGTTGCTGTCTTCCTGAATCTACAGACAGCTGTAGTGCCTTTGCTGCTGTTTATACCTTTACAAGCAACAGCAACAGAGTGACATTCACAAGAGGACACTCCAGTGTAGATGAAGCAGCACCACCTGCCCCTTGGAGCTGAGATATTCAACAGCAGGGCTTGTCTGACCACACATGCACACCCTTGTCCCTGTCTCACACCCTGAATGGGTTGTTTATATAGCATTGTGTGTTCCAGCCGGCCCTCCAGTTCTTTCTTAACCATCTGTAGTCTGGGGCGGAATTCTCAGCGGACCCCTATTTGCCTGTTCTTACCCAAACTTATCACTGTTAGATAGTGCCTTACGTGTTACCTCTTAGTGTGGTTTAGTAGTTACTTCCTCCCTTTATGTTCTGTCCCTATTAAAAATAATTGGTTTTACTCCTTTTTACATCCCTTTTAATTTGTTACTTACATTTTTGTTTTCCTGCTTCCTGCCCTTCAGAACTGGGATTTTTTTTCCCTTCACCATTATGCCCAGATCTCCCAAGTTTAAGAGGAGCACTTTCTGCTGAATCACCTGGGAGAAGGACACATCCCCCGAAAGTGTGCTCACTGCCACAGCCTCACAGCCAGGGTCAAAGAAGACCAGGACATTTGGTTATAACCAGTGTTCCCCGTAAGCTGAGTGTTTGGGCAGCGACCCAGGAGGGATACAAGTGCCACCTGCCAGAGTATCCACAGACATCCGCAGTGAGCAGCATGTGTTCCTGTTGGTGTTGCACATCCTCATATACCTTAAGTCACATAGCAAAATTTATTCCCCCAAGCATGGAAAAAACTGGTTGCAACTTCTCTTTATGGGGGAATCACTGAGTCCCACTTCAGACCCTGCTCCAGACACTTCCACCTGCAGCTCTCATAGTCATCTAGGCCATCTGCCAACCCTCATTCACCATGCCCCTATGGAAGAAGATACAATCCCCATTCTGATGAGAATAAATTGTCTGCCTCATCACCTTCTTAGATATCACCCACCAGAACACCATCCCCTGTGGGGTCAGTTGGTTCGACATCTTTGAAGAAGAGACATAGCTCCAGGGCCTTTTGGACTACGTGCAGTACTAGAGCTAAGCAAAGGCATACAGTTCCTGACTGGCCAGACCTAGAAGAATGTTGCCAGCCATCCCAATCAGATCAGGTATTATGACACTGACAGCACTACCAATGCTGATGTCCATTTCAGCACCAAGCAATTCCTTGGCACCACACACATCTTTTGCTCCATTGGCTGGCTGCTCAGGAGAGTACGCTCCCTAGGACTAGTACACACACTAGTGCTGATAAAGCCCCTCCCTCTGCCGCAAGAGTCCAGATACCCCAAAGACCTGATGTGCCTCCATCACCACTGGTCAGGGATGACTTCCCAGTATTTCTGTCCTTCTCTCCGGACTCTCACTCTTCCTCCTTTTCCTGTCTCAGGACAGCAACACCTTTCCCTAGCAACAAGTAGGACAAAATGGAGGAGGAGTACTCCATCCCACCCTCTTACTCGAAAAACTTCTTCTTCCTCACTGCCCACAATCCTCAACCAGACCAGGGCCCTGAGATGGGCCATTGTGGATGAAGTGTTCTGCTTTCTCAGTGTTGGCTGTACTAGGATCCTTGGGCCAGGTACAGAGCACAATTTGGGAAACCTCACATGGAGTAAAGCCAGAAGCCTATACCTTCGCCTTCTTCCTCCATCTCTGGATCACCAGAGGCAGAGTCTTTCCCTATAGAAGATGAGTAGGAAGAAGAAGAGGAGGAAATTCCAGGCCCCATCCACCCACAAACACACACACACTTGCCTACTTTTTGTCCTGCTAAAGCTATCATCCCTCCACCTCTTACTACAGCTAACAACTTCAAATGTTTCCAGCAGTTATTTTTCAGGATTGTAAACTCCCTCCGGATTCCTTTGGAGGAGGTGAAAGAACAACATAAGAAGCTCAACATACTGCACATCTCCTCCTTCAAAATATGCTTCCCTGACAATGAAGCTGTCTTGATCCTTCCAAAGTGCTCTTGATCCTTCCAAAGTGCAGAGACCAATGTCCATCCCATCCACCTGCAAGAAGTGAATAAAAATATTATGTTACTGCAAAGGACTTGCAGTTTCTTTTTCCTCACCCCATATCCAATTCCCTATGCTTCAGTGATATGTAAGAAAAAGGACACCAATACCAACCGCAATCCAGGCATATTGACAGAGACTGGAAGCAGCTGGATCTATTTAGAGGCAAGGCTTATTCGTCCACTGTGCTCCAGTTCTGAATATAAAACTATGACACAAGTACAAATACCTCAATTATCCTAAAATACAGGAGGTCTGCTATGACTTCCTGATGGCGAAAAAAAACAAAACAAAACAAAACTCCAGGAACTCATATCTGAAGGACACATTTTGACCCCATACATTTTTACAAGCCTGTTTGGACTCTATGCATACCAGTTCCCATTCTGTCATTACTACTGTAGTCATGAGACGAGTGTCACGGCTCTATCTCCTTTGTCTTTCTAAGGAGGTGCAAGCCACTGTCCAAGACCTATCCTTTGAGGGTCCTAAATCATCTGTATGCTCAGTGAATAAATCATTATGCTCCCTTAAGGATTCCCAGGCAACTCTCAATGGCACCAGTGCCAAAGAAATGAAGAGACCAAAGACCTGGGAAATACCAACTTCCCCCATGATCCTGACCACGACAGTACACTCCCCAGCAGCAATACAATTTTCAGCACCACCATAAAAAGCCCTGTCTCAAATGTAGGCTTATGATTCCTCAAGGGGCTACCATGCACCATCATCAAAACACCAATTCTGAAGGTGTGGTTTGGGTTCCAAGAAGCCTCTCCCTGTTACAGTCACACAGTCATCTCTGACATCCACCAGTTTGGTGACCATTTAACTCCTTTCCTTCCAACATGACAACTGATTGTTACCTCAGACAGATCAGTTCTAGAGAACGTCAGGGAAGGGTACTCCATTCCTTTCCTCTCTATCCCATCCCAGGGCCCATCCTCCCCATCCTTCTTCAAGGACCCTTCCCACAAACTCATCCTGTGAAAAGAATTAAATCGTCTTCTGCAAATGGCAGTCCCATTATTTTCTGATCCAAATTAGAGCTGGCAGAGGGAGACCAATCTTGGACCTTTAATACCTAAACAGGTTTGTCAAAATGCAGCACTTCAAGACGATTAGCCTCTCCCCCATTACCCAGCACTGTTACAGGGGACTAGTTCTCGACCTTCAACTTCCAAGGTGTGTATTTCCTTATCACAATGCATCCTACTCACAGATCATTTCTCCAGTTTACCGTGAGGACTGATCGCTGCCCTTCAGACTGCCGAGGGCTCCTGGTGTATTCTCCAGAGTCCTTGCAGTAGTAGCTGCCATCTACTGTAGCAGGGGGCTTACGGCCACTCCACCTACATAAATAACCTAGCTGGAGTTGCATGTCTTTACTAGGCCCCAAACCCCCATTCTGTCCACAAACAAAGCAGAGACCACTCCACAAGTGTAGACCTGGCCTTGTACATGAGATTTCCGCACATCTTAAACTGCTGGGGATTCCCCACCATAGACTTCTTTTGCCTCACCTGAGATCTTACACAGCCCTCAGTTGGAGCCCATACAGCATAATGCCTGTACACAACTTTTCATAAGGCCAAATCCAAAATTTTTACCCTAGGTGCCCTCCTCCTCTTTTCATCTCCATCAGCCTATCACCCATCTCTGCTTCTTTCCAAAGCCACACAGCAATCAATGGGAGGCAACATTGCACACTCTGGACATCAGATGAGCATTAGCTTTCTATCTAGACAGAACTAAACCTTTCCAAAAATCACCATGCTTATTCCACTTGATGGTTGATAGATCAAAAGGCATGGTCATCTCTAAGCAACACCTTTCAAAGCAGATCTTGCAGTGTATCCTGATGTCCTACCAACTGTAAATTGACAGTCTTCTCCTGGAACTAGAGTATATTCCACTTGCTCTCTCTCCTCCTCAGTTGCCTTTCTCAAAGGTGTCCTAATTGGTGAAATTTGCAAAGTGGCCACATGGGCATCAGCAGACACTTTTCGTCATTGCTATGCCATTACTCATCCCACCACAGCAGACATAGTGCTAGGAATGCTTTTTTTTGTTTAAAAAAAAAAAAAGAAAGAAAGAGAGCGAGAGAGAGAGAGAACCCAGTACTCAACCGGCTCCCCACTGCAGGGCTGCCAGTGTCCTCCCACCCCTCTGGCCGGGGTTCCCACAGCTGGAGCTGCCGACAGGGCTCTGTACCCCAGCCAGCCCCCAGCCATAGGGTTAATGGGGTCCCCACCCTGCCGGCCGTGGATTTGGGGCTGGGGCTGCTGAAGTGCCAGTACTCCCTACCCACACAAAGAACCCCACCACCTCTAGAACGCTCTGTCATATCCTTGGCAGTAAATATCACTCTGAAGCGCCAGCCTTCCAAGTAAGGACACTTTTTTGTAGTCGCCACTAGAGCACCCGTAGGGGCATCACTCGGAGAAGAAGAGAAGGCTGCTCACCCTATGCAGTACATGACATTCTTCAAGATCTGTGTCATTATGAGAGCTCCATTACCCACCCTCCACTTTGGAGCTGAAAAATAGGCTCTGCAGCTGAGAAGGCGATGAGACTGCATTGTGTTATGTATACCTCCTGCTGCTGAGAGGAGATAGGGGAGGTGTGTATGTGCAATCTGACAGGCGCAGGTGATGAAGATCTCCGATCCCAGGCACAGGTGGGACTGCCACACCAACCACAAGAGTTGCTATGAAACATGCGTACTCTAGCTAGAGTTCAGGGAAAGGACCCTGATAGAAATTCAAACACTTTCTGCATATCCAGTAGATTGGAGTGGGTAGTGGGTGTTTAACCCTCTGGCTCACAGCCTTCTAAGATTTTCAAGCCATATAAATGTTCTTGTCTTCTTCCCCTTCCACCCCACCTGGACTTCCTGTATGTCGCACTGCTGGTTATTGACTATCTTCCATTCAGCCCAGTGATAGTCAAGGGAGAAGAAAAGTAATAGGGAGGTTTTTTGATTTTTGTGACCTGTAATGCTCAAGTTGCCATATTTTTGAAACAGATACTCTTCAGTGTGCTCTCTCTCTCTTTCTTTTCCTTTTGTTGTTTGTTTTTCACTCCTTCCTCTCCCTATTCTTGTTTGCTGTGACCTCACTTCTCTCCTCTTGCCTCCTGCCATGTCTCTCTGCAGATTCTCCATGTGACATAGATTGGCTCTTTCAATCATTCTCTCTCCAGCAAGTCATTGTAAAACGAGCAGCTGTTGTGTTGCTGATAGCTATGACCATGACAGCCAAAATGTTGCAGGGGGGTCTTGCTGGGAAGGCGGTTACAAGAAAGGTGTTACTTTCCCAGTGTTTGCTGGAAAAGAACCTTTCTTTTCCTCATTCCTCCTTTGTTGAAACAAAATCAACAACTAATGAAACATCAAAAGGGCAAAGAAACAGCCCCCTATTAAGCCTCCCAAATGGCTGATTCCATTCCACAATCTATTTAAACCGTTTCTCCACCCTTCCTCTCCCCATAAATTTCCCATCTCATATTGCTTTCTGTCACATATTGTGAATTCCATGGGAATGGACTAGGCACAGACAGCCCTGACAGCAGGAAAAATAACCATTGAGGGCAGAAAAATCAAACTGGATTTCTTTGAAATCAAAAATGCATATTTTCCCCCAAACCTATATCACTTCTTGCCTAGCTACACTGATACCACAGAGCTTATTTTTTATTCTTGAATGATTAAATATTGTCCATTTTTTAAATTTCTATACTATGGAATTATTTCTAATTTTACTTAATTAGAAATAATGTTCTCTTTATTGTGTAGCTTTTCCAGTATTAGGTTACTAATCTGGAAACAAAAACAAAACATGATGCCCTGCACTGTGTTTAGGTCTTGGGCTATACCTAATTCAGCCTTAACCCAGAAGTGGAAGCTGACACAGCATAATATCAAAATGTGCTGCCGTTGCCATAAGACGCAATGGATGTTAATTTCACTTTTCTTGCTTCCTGTGCCAGCCATTTCAGTTTACTAACAAAGCAAAAATGTAAATAAGCTTAACAGTTTTTGGTTTGTTTTTGGGTTGTTTTTTTTTTCAAATTTTATTTCATTGGCCAAAGGCTTTCATCAGCTTTTTCTTCTCTGCAGTGTGAGCAGCAACAGTGTTTAAATATTTACGAGGGCAAGAGTACCATGGAAGATTGCTGATAGACCAGGAATATGTTAACTCTTTTGTGTTTAGGCAGATTACAAGAGTTAAGCAACATTATTTTTTTAAATCCTCTACAAGAGGTTTACTCCTTTAGACAGAGCTTTGGCATTTTTGACAGTAATTCATTCATTGTGGATGTTGTGTTCAAACCTATTTCAGAACCTGTTCACAGAAATATTTAGTGCATGGCAAGTTGCAATGTAAAACTACAGCACAGCAGTCTGCTGCACATTAAGTGGCTGTGTGGGCCCTGTTTGCTGTTTATTAGGTCTCTGTGAAGGCAAGTCCTAAGGGAAGACAGTAGCTTTTCACATCATTGAGTGTTTTCATTTTACCTCTCGGCATTTCTTTTCATATGAGGTGAAAGCTGTTTATCAATAGATGTCACTGCTACACAGCAGGTTATCGTAGAAAGTGAACAATATTATGTCTATTCGGTGTTACAGAAAGATTGCAACAAGCTAAACTGGAATTTTGTTGGGATTTTGATTTTAATAGTCCTAGACCATATCTTCATTGCCAAGAAAGATGGCATTTGTTTTTTATCGACAAATACAGTGTTGACCCTGCCGGGTTGCCTCATGGTAAAAGCTATAGTACCTTATCTCCATTAAGAACTTGTCTGCATGTAGTTATTGAGGAGCTGCTGCCTTTTTCAGGTTTAGCATAATCCATTTTGCAAGATCTTTAATGACCACAGTTGATCAGTATCTCAGAATTACATCGCAGCTGTACAGCCATTGCACATGTCACATGTAGGAATGGGTAATTCCCACTGTGTAATCAACACTACTTCACAAGTTTTTACCTTGAGGTCTTCTATACATGTAGGCTATGACTACATGAGAGGGCTTTTTCTGGCAAAAAACAGGCTTTGGGCAGAAAAACTCATAGAGCATCTACATGCAAAATGCACTTCATCGGCAGTTTGTTGACAAAACCCAGCACCTCCACTGGCTGCATTATACCTCTTCCCATTCAGGTATAACGCTTCTCTCAACAGTGTTCTGTCAAGAAAACAGCCATGTAGATGCTCCAGAGCCCTTTTGTTGTCAGTCAGGGCTTCCAGTTCACTGGGCAGTGCTGTTTGGAGAGCTTCCAGTCAGCCCTTCTGTTGAGAGAGGGCCAGTCAGTCTGGCTGCTCTCTGTCAACAGAGCGGATTGATCTTTCAATCTGCTTTTATGTGTAAACATGATCTATTGACAGACGTTTTGCTGGGAAATCCCTTCCAACAGTCACTTCCATCTGCAGATGCTTCTTGTGTAGACATAGCCATACTGACCAACCCAGATTCACTTAACTTCTAAGACCTGGCAGAATTACAGAGCAAAGTGATACAGCTGCACAGATGAAGGAGGGAACGGTGATGGGCATGCCTGTGAAGAGTTGTGGTTGGAAATCCAGCCCAGCCTCCTAATTCTATATACAAATTAGTCAGTGGGCAGTGTAGAAGGATTCACTAGGCGAGCAAGGAAAGTGTTAGTTTGTCATAGGTCCATTTCTCCTTGTCCAAAATATGGGACAGGGAGATGGGGGGTGTGTGTGAAGGGCAGCTCCTCCCAGCTCCACCAAGTCCCAGGGAGCCAGGAAGGAGGCAGTAGCTTCCAGCTCTCCCCAAGACCCAGGGAAGCGGCAGCCGCCAGCCCTCCCTGGGAGCCCTGGGGAGGTGGCAGGGATGTGGCAGCAGCCCACGTTCCCCCTGCTTCCCCGAGGCTCAGGGAAGTGACCTACCTGCTCTCCATCCAGCAGCTGTGCCTGCGCAGCTGCTGGTGGAAAAGGTCAGTGGGGGGGGAGGACCCAAATAGGTGACAATTAGTCCTTTTTAAAAAATCAGTAGGGGCGCCTTTTTGGCGTCCCAAATACAGGACGGATGGTCACCCTGCATAAGATAAAATGAGATTTTCAGAGTGAGAATCAGGGCAAAATGGTAGTCTTTTTCATGTCTGGCAAAAATTAAGGTCTGCAAAATAAAGCATTTCTAAAAGCATGACTAAACTAAGAGAAGTTGATTGCAGAAGACTTTTAAACTACACTTCAGAAAAATCACAGACTTCCTTCGCCAATGCAACAATGTCTGTGGTCTTTACTTAGGGAGAAAAAAAAACTTGCTTTACTGTTGCTGTTGTATTAAAGCATTTGTTGTTTCAGCAAAATTATTTCAGAGGGTTGATTATCTTAAGCGTTGAATTTGACAACCTTTTTTTTGCAATAAGTTTACAGGAGCCTCATGGTATTATTGCATGACAAGACGGGGAAAATTTCCCTTTAAAATGGACATGGTGTTCCTGCCTAGACAAAGATTATTTAAACACATCCATCAGTATTTCCCTCTTGGCTTCTCCGGAGGCAAAACTCCTGCAACAGCTTGTTGCAAGTAAGATGCATGCTGTTTATTGGCAAGCAGACCAGGGAAAAAAAAACAAAACAAAACACAAAATGCCATTGACATAGCCATGTTTTTAATCACTAGCCATGCACAAATCACCTATTCAGCAATTTTACAACCCTAGAGTGCTTGCAAGGCTGTGGATTTCACTTACAAATGAAATGGTAGAATGTTTCACATATCAGTAGTTTTAAATCCATTTTCCTATTCCTCTTAACAGCTTTAAAACTTTATACTGCAATCCACTTTCTTCTGAGAAGGAGAGAAAGAATAGTTAGTGTTTAGGTACTGTAGCTCTAGGGATTGGTTTTATTGTGTGGGGTATTTAACCTCTCTTACTCAGTAGCCCACTGTTGGAAGTTAAAATACTGGGCTAGTTGGACCATTGGTCTGATCGGGCACGGCCGTTCTTATGTTTGTGTCACTAGCTAAAAATCAAACCACTTCAGTGATTACCATCTGAAAACTGTTTGGCCCAAGTGAAAGGAGTTAGTGCCTTGGGCACAATTGTCCATGCCACAAAAACTCTGTCAGAACTGTCTGCTTGCTTGCTCTCTCAGCAGAGAGGTCAAAGAACTATCCTCATTTCTGGAGGAGATCTCTCCAGGATGGAGTTGAGGCAGGGGGCAAGAAAGAAGCCACAGCCGTGTTGTACTTTGTTGGTGATAGAAAGCTTCAGTTTCCAGGACTGTCAGTCTGGTACTTTTCATCATCGCTAAATTAAGTTGAACACATAGAAACAAGTCGTTAACGAGAAAAAAATATTTTAAATACTTTCTCTTCTTTGTTTGTTTAAAGTTTTTTCCATTATTTAACATATCAGATGTGTCAGTCCACCTGAACTTTTGGTCATAAGGTTATAGAAACCCAACTGAAGCACAGGTTAGACCTCCCAGATCTGGCACCTTCTGGACCTGACTGGTCCCAAATGAGGGGATTTGCTAGACCAAGGGAGGTCCTTTGGCACCAGCTCGTAGCCCACCTCTGCCTGAGTCAGCCCTTTTGTCCAGCCCCAACCTGGATGCTGCCTCCTGCAGCCCCCTGCCATCAGCTCCACTGCTGGCAGTCCTGGTTCTGGCCCCACTGCCACCAGTCAAAGGCTCTGGCCTCAGCCACAGCTCCACTGCTGCCACTGCTGAGGGCTCCAGCCCCAGCTATGGCTCTACCAGACCATGGATGTCCCTGGACCAGAGAATCCCCAGATTTTAGAGGCACAATCTATACCGCATTTTGCAAATACAGCATTGCACATACAACATTCAAATACACATAGGGCTTGTCTACACCACCACCCTCCTTCGAAGGAAGGATGGTGATTAGGGTGTTGGGAGTTTACTAATGAAGTGCTGCTGTGCATAGGCAGCACTTCATTAAGCAAATCCTCCCCCGCAGCAACTTCCAAGTTTTAAACTTCAAAGTACTGGCATGCCTAATTTTGAGGAATAAAGGGACTTCGAAGATGCCCCGGCACTTCGAAGTCCTGGCAGGTGCGCCGTGGCTAGACGTGTGCCAGTAGTTCAAAGTTTAAAACTTAGAAGTTGCCCCGGGGGGGGAGGTGGTGGGAATTTGCTTAATGAAGTGTTGCCTATGCACGGCAGCACTTCATTAGTAAACTCTCAACACCCTAATTACCATCCTTCCTTCGAAGGAAGGTGGTAACGTAGACAAGCCCATACTGAAGCTACCAAGTATAAGAAAATCATTCTTGTCATGTCTTGCAGCTGTGTATTGCTTCCTGAGGTCAACCGTAGGGTTAGTACAGTTTGCTTCTAATTTTAGCATTTATTATATGTGTTCCTTGATTGTAATCCGATACTTGCAACCTACTCATGCCTCAACCAAAGAACACATTACAGTCCCTGTGCTTACTTTATGGAAAATTTGAATTTTTACATTTCTTTTTCGTATTCTTATATAGACAGATCTTTCCATACCTTTTCATGTATTACCATGAGAAAAGTCTTAAATAGAAAGATTACTTTCTCCTCCTGCTTTGTCAATTAATTGTTGTTGTTTTCTAGTGAACGTACCTTGATAAAACAAAGCAGCATGAATGTAGTACTTTAAAGACTTACAAAATGATTTATTCAGCAGTAAGTCTTTAAAGTACTACATTTCTGCTGCTTTGTTTTATTGGAGTACAGACCAACACGCTATCTGTCCATTACTATACCTTGATAAAGTCTTCATAAATCTAGTTCAAGTCATATTTTGTTTTCTGAGGTGGCGTGGTCTGTCAGTCCTTACTTTCTGTGTAGGCTGCTTCTCCTTGAAATGGTCCTTTTGGGGGTTACTTTGTAATTAGCATCATCATCAAGTTTAAGGAGATACTGTGTGTCCTTAGTTGGTGCAGGATATTAGAACAAAGGTGTGGAAGCTTTGATGAGTTAAATTTAGGCCAGATAGTAAAATGGGATTTGTCAAGCAAATAAATTGTTTTTGCTATGGCATACACACCTCCAGTTTCAGTCATGGCTAGCATTTTTGAGAAATGCATTTAAAACAAGAAATACCTTACTCTGTTGTATCAAAATTTGTGCGGACTATGCGGTTACCTTGCAGTATCTATTTGGAACGTTTACAGTTCTGTTCCATAGTCATATATGGCTCTCAGACATCAGACATGGGTTTTTTTAAAAAAAAACCAAAATGCTCACTGATGGTGAGTTTTTATGTTCATTTCCTCATCCCCAGACAACTCAAATTATTGTGATGTGTTGATTGATTACACCAGTTAAGTTTCTTAGTAATCAGTTTCATCACTTATTCTCAGTTCACATTTGCACCTTTGATTTCTCTTCCACAACATAGTGATGTGAGTTGTCGTTGACTAATGAAGAACAGAATTGGTTTCGGCATGAGACAAACGGAATGCCGACACCAATCCCAAAATGCATTAATCTTTAATAATCCACATCTGCATGTTTATAAATGATATAACCAGGGATTGCTAATGTTGATACGTCCCCTTCCAAACAGAAACTGACAGAGAAGTTTGTATTTGCAAACTATATTAAAGGCATATGGCTGAATGTTTTGTGTGTGACCTTGCAGAGGGTACTAAACTGATGAAAGTTTTAAGTTGATTAAAAATACATCAAGAATTGCTAGGCACCAGCACTAGTCTTCAGGGTTTCCCATGGTTGGCCAAGCCTAAATGTGTCATGATAGAGCCTGTCTTGAGGAAAGTTAGATTCAGAAAATGCTGTTTGGAATGTGCTTTGCTTTCTAATGCTTCTACTCAGTGTCTGTGGCTACACTAGTGAGTTTCAACCAAACTGATGGAACATCTACACACAAAAATGTCTTTTGTCAACAGCATATTAACAAAAGTTGGCACTTCTGCTGACAACCTTCTGCCTCTCACAGACGAGGAAGAGCACCTTTTGTCAACAGGTTCTGTCGACAGAAGCTCTGTGTGGACACCCCGGAGGGCCTTCTCTTGAGAGACAGCACATCCAGGCCAATGGGCAGCTCTGTCTGCCATGCTTCTGGGTGCCTGTTTTGTCAAGAGAGTGACTGGGCAGTCCAGCCACTCTGTCAACAGAGCAGAGTGGTCTTCCAACTGGCTTTTGTGTGTGGCTGCACTCTGTCAACAAAAGATTTGTTGGGAAATCTCTTCCAAAAGTGACTTCTGTCAACAGCTCTCTGTAGCGTAACTTTAGCCCTAATGTCCGAGACTTGCTTTTTTCTCGTCCTAAGCACTTTTTTTTTTATTCCTTTTGAGCACAAGTGTTTGTTATGGTGCTCGTGTTATTTGCAGTAAGCTCTGTTTGATGGAGTTTATTACAGCTGGGAATGGAGTGGGATTAATGTTTGGACTGATCTTTTTTCTAACAAAGTATTAAGTGGAAGTTGCAAAGTTAGAGCAGATCACAGAACAGCAGCCACACATGTAAAGTGCTTCGGTTCACCACCGTTCCCATTTCCACCTGCTTGCCAGAACTTGGAAGATGGATGGTGAGAAGGAATGAGGGAAGAAGAGTTGGTGGAAGAATGGGAATAGCTTAGATTTAGCAAATGGTGCCACTTCACTCATCGCAGGCCACGAGTGCTGGCCCCTAAGTGTATACAAGAACATGTCTCTCCCCCACACCTTGTTCGCTTAGTGCTTCTGCTCAGTTTATTGTGACTAACATGGGAGGAGTTACTGTCAAGTTAGACGGGTACTGCATGAAAAAATGCAATGGGGAATCTAAGAACATTTTTTACCTTGTCTTTTGTGTCCTATATGATTTTTACGTGGAACATGTTGTGAACATCCAAAGATTACAGGTGAACTACCAATATATGCCTTTTGTTGTGTTAAAATGGTGATATAAGTATGTCTTTGTTGGGAAGCAAGTCCTTTGAATTTATACCTAGCTATCATAGATAATGCTTTTCAGGCTCTTGAATATAGCATTTAGTAGGGCGAAGCAAGATTGGGGTCAAGAATACTTCTCATAACTTATACAATGTCTCTAAAGCAAGGTCATTAATAGTAAAATTGCCTTCCCTTAGAACTTACATTAACTTCCTAAATTAAATTCTTAATGTTTTCTCTTTTAGGAGTGTGAAGGGGAAGGTTTCATTTTAGAAAACAGTGAAGTTGAATGTAACATCAGGAGGCAAGACAACTTCCCTATCTTATTTTAAAAGCGTTCACTTGCTTACTACTTGGATCAATTGAAAATTAATTTTTTTTATTAATTGAAATGTAGAAAGCAATTAAAAACACATTCGTTTTCACACATAGTTTACCATGTTAACAACGATGTAAAATAATGTCTCAAGTACTCCTACAGGGCTAGCCCTTGAGGTCTCTGCTTTGACTCATGCAAATCTCACTGAAACCACTAGCAAAAAGTGCGGAGTAAGAACTGCAGTAAGGACTTCAGGACATGGCTCAAGCATTGAACAGATTTGTACACATTTTTTTATATTTCATCTGTGAGATGTAGTGCATTATGAATGATTTTCTCTCTTCTGTGTTATTCAGGACAATATAATAATTTAGCAAATATAATAATTTAAAATCATTATGAAGGTGTAATAAAATGTGTCAGCTAGGCTGTGTTTCTTGGTCCCCTTTCTCCTCCTACCCACGCCCCACTCTCAGATTTGCACAGTGGCATTGGATGGTTTTGGGCACAGAGAGAAAAACCAATGAAGGGTGCTTTTGCTGGAGAGGCTCAAATGAGACTTCTAAAAAAAATGTCAGTGGGTTGGCTTTGAAAAGACCTACCTAATATGGAGCAGTGCTTGAGTGAGAAAAAAGGGAGCAAGCACCTCCTCTAATCTTTCTCCTGGAGACCCAGGTGGACAAATTGGCAACCCTGTTCACAGCCTTTCTTATTTCCCCGCCCCTTTGTACCATAAGAACTGCTAATCGGATCCATGCTGCTGCAACTGTGGATAGTTATTAAGAGAATAAAAGCAGATTTCTTCAAAAGAACGGATGAGGGGAAACCACTATACAAAATTGCAAGCTTGTTAGAATCTTAAATGCACAGCAGTCGATTTTTCCCCTATTCTGAATTATACGATGAATACAGTCTTTCATCTGCCACTGTTCCCATTTCTTCAGAAGGCAGCCAAATATTAAGCTTCTCAAACAAAAAAAAAATGGGGGGCGGGTAAAAAGATGTTGGAGGAAAAGCATAGGAGAGCCGGAAGAATAAGAAATGGAGAAGGAGAAATCATGTTTTATTTATTTATTTATTTATTCTTAATTTAGTCTGGTGGAAGAAATACGAGCTTCCCGACTCAATTCAATCTCTGTTCCTCCCTCTCCCCAGCCACCATCTCTCTATGCAAGGATTAGGAAAGATTTAACTAGTTGCTCTCTTGAGCTGTGTGATTCTGGACTAGTCTCCATCACAAATATCTTGTGCTGCAGTAGCTTTGTAGTTTAATGGAAAGTACTCATGGAATGAGCAAAGGTGAAAGGGAAGAGAACCAGATCATCCAAAAAAAAAAAACTTCTCAGTATCTCAATTACAAATTTCAAGTTGTTATTGTTACAGGGGAAAGATGGTGATTCTTAGGTGTAAGTTACTTAATACTTTACTCCCTGTTGTTAATACTTTTTCTTATAAGAAGAAAAAAGTCTTATGACCATCTTTTGAACTGCTTTGATACCTCCTAGATTTGCAGCAGGACTTTGAAATTTGGCAGCAAGATAGGCCTCTGGCGGAGTGGTGCCTCTTAACAATCTCAGGAAAATCCATTCAGATTTGGCTGAGTTGTAAGCTGCTGAAAATTGCAGTTGGCTATCTGTATTTCACACAGCTCAGCTTGCTTGGGGGTTGTGCCAAAAACTCTCAAAATTCCCTGAGTCATGTATTGTAGTTGTGTCTCGTTTCAGCAGTCCACACCCAGAGTGCAACCTCTGGATGGGACACATACAAAATGCATCCTTCTGCAGTCACTTTCCTTCCAGTGGTATACATTCTGGCCTAAGAAAACATCCTCTGCACTGGCATGCCTGCCGAGGAGTCCATGAGTGCCTGGACCAGTGGTGTCCAAGAGAAATTTAGCTTATCGTCACAGTCTTCTCCCCCCGCCCCCCCCCCCCCCCCCCCCCGCGCAGCCAGGCAGGTGCAAAAAGGAGTTGGGGGAGCACAATGTTATTGTAGGGACATTGAAGTACTGTTATTTTTACTTCTGCACTGCTGTTGGTGGCAGCGGCCTTCAGAGCTGGGTAGCTGGAAAGCAGCAGCTGCTGGCTGAGAGCCCAGTTCTGAAGGCAGAGCTGCTTCCTTCAGAGCTGAGCACTACACCCACACCCACCACCTTCCAGTCACACATCTGTGAAGGCAAGGAGTGGCAATGCTACAACCCTTACAGCTCCCTTTGTTGTCCAGGACACTCTGCTCGGTATCCCCCTGCAGCTCCCTTATTTTGGCCCTTTGACCCCCCACACGTGTTCCTGTTCTCTCTTTAGTTGTCCCCCATATCAATTTGAGAACCATGTTATTTTAATGGATCCGCATCTTGAGGGGAACCTTTTAGCTCCCTCAGTTATCCCAATAGGAGTTCTCTCCTGGGTCAGAACTCCCAATTTGAGAAACATTGGTTTCCCCTGAGAAATCTGCATAATATAGGATTAAAGCAGAAAACTGACCAGATTTCACGTGTGTCCATGACATGTTTTCATCGCTGTGAATTTGGAAGGGCCTACTGGGGGCATGGAGAGAGGTCAGAATTAAGGTTACACAGGCAGTCTTAATTCTACTATTCCGTAGCATTTGAGCACTCGACTTCTCAGCCTAAAGAATGTTCTTTTAACACAGGTGGTTTTGGTTTGGTTTGGTTTTTATACTATAATATAGTGTGACTCAGGCCCCATTCAGTATCGGAGCCCCATTATTTTGGATACAGTGGGAAAAAAAAGTTTATTCCTTGAAACTCTTATAATCTAAGAACTATACATTGTTATGAATGGTAAAATAAGTCTTACTGGTTGTTTTTACATGATTTGTGAGACTTGTTATATATATTAGAGAATCCTGCAGCTTTGAAGGGTTAATGTGAGAGATTCAGGGCCCAGATCCGCAGATATTCTGTCTGCTTTGCATTGTTCCTGTAACTCAGGAGAGCAATAAATCTGGCGGAAACAGCCAGATAAACCAATTTTACAGCTACTTTGCATTGTTAGAACAGCACAGAGTAGCCAGATAGATGTCAACAGGTAAGAGGGACCCGGCTTTATTCTAGATTTAACCTGGCCAAAATGATCAGTGACTCACCTAAATTGAACACATTAACACTTGGTATGAGCAAAGGCAGCAATTATCTCACACATTACAAGGACTGCTTCCCATCCTTTGATGTTCGAACTTATCTCAAACAAGACCCTTCACCCGCTCCGGCAGTTCTATGTATTTGATCGGTCAGTATTTATTGCAGGGTTTTTTTTTGTTTTGAATCTCTGTGCTATATAAGTGGTTCTAGACTGGAAATGCTATAGATCTGAAGAAGTGGGTCTGTCCCAAGAAAGCTCATCACCTAATAAATCATTTTCTTAGTCTTTAAAGTGCTACATGAGTGCTGTATTGTTCTGTTAAAATACAGGTTAACAGGACTACCTCTCTGTTACTACCCACTTTGTGGTGAAATTAAAGTATTGATCTTGTGCATTCCTGTTTATGGATCATCTCAATGTGCGGCAGATGGGTCTGTGTCACAAGGCATTCAACCAGTGTTTGCTCTCTTACCAGTAGAGTTATATAGTGTGGGAGAGAGCATTAGGAGCAAAGATCTGAGATATGGAAAGAAGACAGTGTTTTCACAGCAGCCTTGCCATAGCAATAGTTAGTATTTCCATTATAAAAAACAGCACTTCTTTTTGTTAAAAAAAGAGGAGGCATTACTCAGCCAGCTTCCAGCCATGGGGCTGCTGGAGTCTCCCCTTCCAGGGTTCTCAAGGCTGGGGCTGCTGGCAGGGTTCCTTGACCCAGCTGGCTGACAAATGCAGAGCTGGCAGGTCTCTCCACCACTGAGGTGGGGATCCTGTGGCTGGGGCTGCCGATAGCACATACTGGCAAAAAAAGCACTGATCAAAACGTATTAAAGGGTAAAAAGTCTGACTTTTTTCATCCAGAGACTCCTGCAGGAATAAAAGTTTGAAATTTTTGCAGAGGCACATTCTGTGCACAACTCCCATGGCCCTGCACTGAAGGAATTTGTTCTCCCCTCTATGGCCCCAACACCAGAGACGCTCTCTCTTTTCCCCCCATTGCCCTAGGGTAGCTCACTCTCACCCCCAAGCCCCAAGGCAACTTGCTCTCCATCTCAAGGCAGAGGACTTCTCTGCTCCACTTGCCTCCCCATTGTGTGCACAGCTTTTTCTCCTCTAACTGTGGAAAGAGCATTCTTAGTCACGATTCAGATTTCTTAATAATTATTTTTATTTGGTTTGATTTTGTTTATAGAAAAGAGCATAATTGTACATTATCAAAAAGCCATAAATTCTTCCCGTGTCTTTTGTACACTTGTCCTTAATGATAGTGCAAGAAGCATTTGTCATTTGATTGTGCAAAGCAATTCAGAGTCCCTGACTGCTTGTAAAGGTAAAACAAGGGAACCACTTAGTCATGCTGGGCTGCAGTTGAAACACTCTGCTTTTTGCCTCAGCTAATGAGGATCAAATAACCTGGGCACTTTGTAGCAACCTGCCAGTCAGTGAAAATAATGAATAGCCATTTGTTTACATTATGTACAAGATCAGAGAACATATTAAATAAAAATTAATTTTACAGAAAGTATATGAAAGAAAAATAGTTTATAAGTTTTGTTAATAGGGCAGGGAACTTAGTTACAAAGAAAAGAAGGTAAAGGGAGAAAACAACTCTTTTGGGGTGAGCATGGGATCTGACCAGAGAGAGTGTGAGTACAAACCAATGTCAAGGCATCCATTATATTGCCCTTAAAATATTAGAATACATCTTTCTCTCTGAGGTCACGTCCATTTGCATCCCACTTCCACTTCTTTCTGCTACCACTGAAGCATCTGTTTAGGAGAGAAGCCCTATTTAGGAAAGCAGTGGAGCACATATTCAGCTTTAAAACAAGTTAGTACTTGCTTACACACTTTGCTGCACTGGTTCAAAAGAGCACAGTCCTTTCAGACACTCCTGCGTTCCCATTGTATCAGTGAGCACTTAGTGTCCCACAGAATTAAAGTGACCAGACGTCCCATATGAGGTGGGATGGTCCTGTATTTGGTACACCTAAAATGCGCCCCTACTTATTTTTTAAAAGGGACTCATTGTCCTATATTTGGGCCATCCCCCTACTGACCTTTTCCGCCAGCAGCTGCGCAGGCACAGCTGCGGGCGGGAGTCACTTCCCAGAGCCTTGGAGCATGGGCAGCTGCTGCATCTCTGCCACTTCCCCAGGGCTCAGGGGAAGGGCCAGTGGCTGCCCCTTCCTCAGGGCTCAGTGAGCACTGGGGGCTGCCACTTCCCTGGGCTTCAGTGGAAGGCTGGCAGCTGCCACTTTCCCAGGGCTCTTGGGGAGAGCCAGTGGCTGTTGCCTACTTCTCAGCTCCCTGGGGCTTGGTGGAGCTGGGAGGAGCCACCCCTCCCGATCTCCCTGTCCCTTATTTGAGACGGAGAGATATGGTCACCTGACACAGAATGTGCATGGCACAGGGTAAGCTTGGATCCTAGTCCACGAATCCCTGTTCCTCTCCTGTACTGGATCAAAGAAAGGCCCTTTCTTTCTTTTTGTATATTTGCTCCAGGGAAGTTGCACTCCTTGTGAACTGCAAATTTAACCACTCCCATCTTGATACAACCTTCTCTTCAGTACTTTTTCAGCATATGTTCTGTGTCCCAAATTTGTTCCATTCAGCTTTCTGAAAAATACAATTCAGCCCTTTCTGCCTCTGTATACATTTAACCTTACATGTTGCGTATGCAGAAAAATCATAGTTGGTCATATTAGTAAGTCGTTAAAATGCATTCTGTTTCTCTTGCTGCACATTTTTCTAATGAAAGGTTGATTTAAAAAAAATAATGCAATCTGATAGCTATTTATAACATAATGGCTACGTCTACACGTGCCCCAAACTTCGAAATGGCCACGCAAATGGCCATTTCGAAGTTTACTAATGAAGGGCTGAAATGCATATTCAGTGCTCCATTAGCATGCGGGCGGCCGCCGCGCTTCGAAATTGACGCGCCTCGCCGCTGCGCGTCTCGTCCAGACGGGGCTCCTTTTAGAAAGGATGCCGCCTACTTCGAAGTCCCCTTATTCCTATCTGCTCATAGGAATAAGGGGACTTCGAAGTAGGTGGGGTCCTTTCGAAAAGGAGCCCCGTCGGGACGAGACGTGCGGCGGCGAGGCGCGTCAATTTCAAAGCGCGGCGGCCGCCCGCATGCTAATGGAGCACTGAATATGCATTTCAGCCCTTCATTAGTAAACTTCGAAATGGCCATTTGCGTGGCCATTTCGAAGTTTGGGGCACGTGTAGACACGGCCAATATGGGTTCCCACTTTTGGTATTTAACAACGAAATATAGTTATTCAAGTTTTAAAAGCTTCTATTTTGTATGCACCAATAGTTTCATAAAGATTTTTACAGGCACTGCATTCCACACTATGTATAATACAGGATGGCTAAAGCACAGTGCTACTGATTTGAATGGTGCTCCTGCTTCCAAGCCTTATGTGTGACTGTACTAAACCTATGGAAATGGTATGACATGTCATTGCCTCAGATTTTCATATGTTACTCTATTTGTCTGTTTGCTGTGCTTTTACATAATACAAATTCTGTGCAACATACACAGCAGTGTTTATCCTGTATGCATTCTGAAAAATGGAATATCTTGTCAGTTTACCAACAATACTACACAAAAGCATCGGAAAAGGTTAACTCTGCAAAAAAATCCATTTGTATTGCATTTGGGTCAAAAGGGTGCAGTAGTTTCATTGAAAAAAATGGGGGTTTTTTTCCTTTCAAATAGATAGGTTAATTTACAAAAACACTTGTTTTCATTTTTGCAACTTTCTTTCCAAAATTAAAGAGAAAAGTCTCTTAGTATCGTGTTAAAATTAGATTCTAATGGAATAGGGAAGGTTTGTGCCCATTCTTTCTTCTTTTCAGTGTTGTCTGAAGGCCAGAAAGGGTGGCTGTGCTGGCTTGGTAGGTTATTTTAATAGCAGTTACTTCTTTTGATTGTGTGTGGGATTTTTTTGTTGGTTTTTTTAACCCTCAGAAGTATCTGGAATGTCTGGTGTTCCCTAACTGTGTTGAAGAACTCCATATCACAAAAATGCACAGAAGGAGGGTTCATAACAAAGACCCCAATCATGCAACACTCAGTTGACACAGGTGGACCAACTATGATTGTGCACAGCTTCATTAAGTGCAGCAATTTTTCTTAGTAGTGGTCTCATTTAATTAGTGTTATATAAACAATAAAACCCAGAGTTTTAACCCATTTGAATATAGATCAGTTCTCGGTTAATTACACTTTGCCTCCTAGGGTGTTTAAATTGTGAACTTTTTGTGGCAGAGACCATCTTTTTTATTCTGTTTTTGTACAGCCACAAGCACAATAGAGTCCTGCTCCATGGCTAGAGTTCCTAGGTACCACCACAGCACAAATAGTAATAAAAACCAATGATCAGAGAAAGAAAAAGGGTACACATTTTAAAGAAGCAAACAACTTTGCAAGTCATCTTTATATATGCAAAAGAAACCGAAAAAGCACCAACTCTTCCCTTGTGGATCACTGTTAAGGGTTAAATAGCAGTCTTAGGCTACGTCTACACGTGAAGCCTACAGATGTAGCAACATCGAAATAGGCTATTTCGATGAGTAACGTCTACACGTCCTCCAGGGCTGGCAACGTCGATGTTCAACTTCGACGTTGCGCGGCACCACATCGAAATAGGCGCTGCGAGGGAACGTCTACATGCCAAAGTAGCACACATTGAAATAAGGGTGCCAGGCACAGCTGCAGATAGGGTCACAGGGCGGACTCAACAGGAAGCCGCTCCCTTAAAGGGCCCCTCCCAGACACAGTTGCACTAAACAACACAAGATACACAGAGCTGACAACTGGTTGCAGACCCTGTGCCTGCAGCATGGATCCCCAGCTGCCGCAGCAGCAGCCAGAAGCCCTGGGCTAAGGGCTGCTGCCCACGGTGACCATAGAGCCCCGCAGGGGCTCGAGAGAGAGCGTCTCTCAACCCCTCAGCTGATGGTCACCATGGCGGACCCCGCTATTTCGAAGTTGCGGGACGCGCAACGACTACACGGTCCCTACTTCGACGTTCAACGTCGAAGTAGGGCGCTATACCTATCCCCTCATGGGGTTAGCGACTTCGACGTCTCGCCGCCTAACGTCGAAGTTAACTTCGAAATAGCTCCCGGCGCGTGTAGCCGTGACGGGCGCTATTTCGAAGTTAGTGCCGCTACTTCGAAGTAGCGTGCACATGTAGACACGGCTTTAGTGTTCTCCTTCTTTTTGTTGATTTTGGTCTAACTTATAAATTTTGCAGTCTATTGAAATTCAACATGTGAAAAATCCACAGCAGCACCAGATAAGTGAATCTTTCTTCAAGGCTCACAGTGTTGATCTGCTCATTGTTTATAGAAATAATTTTCTCTTGTGACACTGCCAAATTTTGTTTTAAAGCTTGTGTTTCATACAGGGAAGATTTCCAAAGTACCCTCTTTATACGTACATACATAAATGCACAAGCAAATGGTTATAGGTGCCATTCATTTTATTTGAGAAACTCCTGACTTCACATTTCTGGAAGATGCAGATGAAATTGATTTCTGTAGTGCATCATTTACATACCCTTAGTTCTAAAGTTTGATATTGCCAGTGCTGCACTTGCACAACTGTACATGCAGCATAAGATTCTTGCTCAACAATTGACATTATCATCAGTGTCAAAAATTAGAAAGCTAGAATGATTTAACAGGCTTGTGGTAAAATTGATGGAAAAATAAACTACAGAGTGTACACAGACCTTTTAACAGCTCCTAATGGAATTTCAGTCCATGCCTCTGAGGGAGTAGCCATCTTGTGGCTGTATGGTGCAACCAGCGGTATCCCCACCTCTTTTAGTAACTGATAAAGTTGTAGATGGTTTTGATAAAACATGTTTTAGGTTGGCTTGAAAAATTCTATTTGATTGGAATGCCTCAGGCATACACAGTGTTAGTGCTAGTGCCGTGTGTTAACGTGGAATTACTGTTTATTTACAGTCTTGAGTCACTGAATCCTTTCTGTCATGCAGAAGTCTTCATTATAATGTAGGCACTTTCTGTTTTGCTACGGTCCTTTCTAGGATGACATTAAAAAGTCAGTATTTTGTTCTGATACGTTTTAGAGTTCCTAAATGGCTGTGGAGCCAAGGCCCCAGGCACTGAATATTTCATAGTAGTGCCACGTATGGTCATTTGGAGAAATAACTCTGCCTCTAAACCTGCATTTGCATTCTCTTGCAAAGGGCAGAAATGAGGCAGTTGTCATATCCCATCATAGTACTGCACACTATGAGTTTTCGTGCAAATACTTTCTATCCAGAAGACTAGGCAAGGTTTATATTTTACTTTAAAAATTATAGTTTGTTTCTTCGTATTATATATAAATCTACTGTACCTTTCAAAATCAGCTGCTGTAAGTTTGTCTGATTTCTCTGACACAGCGCACGTGGAGCAGAAATAATACGTAGCACTTCGCTTGCATTCTGTGGTGTGTCTATAACGTTTAGGTGTTCCGTAGTTCTACAGAACGAACAGCTGTTATTGAAGCTTTTGGGGCTAAATCCTTACCACTACAGAAATAAGCACAGGATATTTTCCTCAGACAGTAAAAAAGAGTGGTAACGAAGCAAGAAGAAATGGTGGTCTGCGTGCACAAATCTATTTTGCGTTATTTAAAAAAGTGAACCAGTCTGAAAATTATCTGTTAATTTTGATGAGTTTAAATTTTGTCTGCTGCTATTTATACCACATTTGTTACTGCTGTGTCTGACTCCCTAAAATGTATATTTTATTGGCTAGTCTGAGCTGGTATTCCAGCTGCCTTGGCTGTCAAGAGCAGCCACATCTGAAAATCAGCTGTGAGACCCAGGGCACAACAGAGACTTGCTGTCCTTTCTCCTTAGGCTGTTGCAATCCAATTGCTTGGGGTGAGACAGTCGCCATTTTACAGCAGCACAATAGATGGTGCTTTATCCTACACACTAAGCTCTGTGTTGAGGGTTGAGATATGTCCCAAGGAAGTGGCTCATTAGTCGTCATCGTCTTCTTCTTCTTGTCCGTCACTTGATAACAAGTAGGATGTCTTCATGTCACCCCCCTGCCATTTGTCAGTCTGTTGATGGCTGATCAGCCCAATTCTGGAGCCCCAGATCTTATCACAGAAGGGGCAGGTGTTAATAGCTGTCGGAGGGGCGTGGGGCAGTTTTGTATTCGTCAGTACAGGAAACATGGACAGCAGGTGAAGCTTCCCACAGGGGAGCCTGGGTCCCTGTCCTCTCTCTTCCACCCATGGCTCCACCCACACTGTCCCTTATTCAGTTAGCATTGCCACTTAGCACATCCGTCCTTTCCTCCTTCTCCACTGTGAGGTCCCCACCACCCACTGTGTCCCTCCTCTCCTTTACCCTCTCCCGCTTGAGGCCACCCCACCTGCTGTTCCCCGCATCCCTCCTTTTCCCCACCCTTCCTCCCTCGGGCAGGGGAGGGGTGAGGAGTGATGGGGACCTCAGGAGAGGGCAAGTGGTTTGTTTGAGAGGGGGGACTCACCAGGCAGCATGGGGGAAGTCGGGGGGACATGGCTTGGGGTAGGTGAGGGGTGGGTGAAGCTTAGCTTGCTGTACCCATCAGCCTCCCCTGGCCTAGTTTACAGCATCACAGTCTGTGTTGTCTGTGCTCTTTATCCTTTCAGGATAGATAAACTGCGGTGTGTGCAGGTTATTGGTTGCAAGGTTGGGGTTTTTATTTACATCAATTTAAAATTGGGTCATATCTGTGCTTTGTGTGTATGAAAGGTACCATTTTGTTGTTAATAAGAGTAAATATTTGCCTTTTCTTTGAATGATAAGATACCCCATATGTATCTGATCTCACACACATCATGCCTTCACAGTACATGCATGCTTTCATTATTTTCATTTCTGCCTCACTCTTGCACATTCAAATATATTAAGTCCTCCAATTCATTGAAAGATTTTTTTTTAAAGAAACTGTTGTTGGTAGTCATTTCTGTATTGACTGAATATTTCATTGGTTATATTGTTGGCAGCAGTCCATGTCTGCCTGGCTGGAGGCCAGTTTAAACTCGGCAGGGTGAACCCTATTGTTCAGCACACTTGGATTTTGTTAAACTATCTAACAGAAATATGTGTCAGGAGATTTGCAGCTGTAAATTGGATCATGTCAGTGAGGTTGAGAACTCGCTCAATACAAAATTGAACATTTCGGCATGCCTCTTGCTAAATATGTTTATGCACACTGTTGCCTTGAGTTACCCAAAAAAAAAAAGTTGTGAAAAATCCTTGACCTGTTGAGCTGTGTCTTTTAATATGTACAACTGGTACTTTCTTGGATCAGTAGTTTTTTTTCTTAAGTGCAGTGGGTTTTGGCTTTACATTTTGGGTGATTTTTTTTTAAATAATCAATTTTTTTTTAAATTATCTGTGTGTGTTGCAGGTAGTCAGATGCCACCTCAGCCTCCTGGTAGCCAGTCAGAGTCCAGCTCCCATCCTGCCTTGAGTCAGTCACCAATGCCACAAGATCGAGGTTTGTTAGATTTTTTTATTTATTGTTTAGTTTACTGCAGGTATATCTCTTGTTCTCAGGAGCACATCAGTGGGGGAGTGGGGAGCTTTCTCCAAGTTTGTTTCTCTAAGCAAATTAATGACAACCTTCATTTACATAGAGTGTGTGGGGTTCTTTACTCACTTGTGAGAGGAACAGATGAATAGGGGGATTTACCCAAACAGAGTTGGATCCACGTCTTTTTTCAAAATATTGTAAATAGCAGTAATTGTAAAAGGGATTCTGCTTTAAATCTAAATGTTCTTCAGAATTCAAATACAATAAATTTTGATTATAAATACCTAACTTTTAATTTGATTTGTGTAAAGTTGAAAGATTTTCTGCTTTATAGATCACGGTTTACTCACTTCAGCAAAACTCATATATATCCAACGTCTTTGGTTGTAGGCCATGGCTGGTCTACAGCCTAACTCTAGACAGAAATTTAAAATCACTTTAAAAAGGAGGAGGGGGAAACAAATTAGTTAGGTCAAGTGGTTCTGGGTCTCCAACCTACTCACCCTTTACCTGCAAAAAGTGTTGTATCCTATTCACAATGTAATGGAAAGCTGGCTTGCAACAACCCTATTCAAGCAGGACTGTTGCTGGCTAGCAGAGATTCATTCACCAATGTTTTTTTCCATTACAACTGTATTATACCAGTTTTATAAAGTGATTATGACAGAATAACGGTGGAACAGGAGGCGCTGTCTGCACTGGGGTTGAAATGTGTTAGCAACAATTTTATAAAACAAACGTGCCGACTGAGATAAGCACATAATTGTGTTAAATGCCACTACTACAGGTTGAACCTCTCTAATGGGGAACTCTCTTGTCCAGCAACATCCGTAATATGACGTGATTTTTGGTTGCCAGACAACAACTTATCATGGATGTGGCCATGTTTCTTGTGGCACCATAAAGTTTGTTTACAGCCAGTCAGTGGCCCTGGTCCTCCATATTCTGTGCTGTTATTTAGCTGTAATTTACCCCTAAATATCTTCTAAGAGCCCAGTAAGCAGTGGAAGTGTTGGTAATGCTGATAGACAATATTGACCTCCCGTCATCTGGAAAATTCTCTCAACCGGTCCGGTCCCAAGGGTGCCAGACGAGAGAGGTTCAACCTGTACAACAGTGTTGATACTGAAGATATCCCAGATTCCGTTAAGTGACTCTGCAAATACTTTTAGAAGTCTGATTACACCTGGCGGAACCCATGGTGGGATTGAAGTTACTGAATGATGCATTGTGCCATAGCCTCCTGAGAGTACTAAGAGAATTTCAGACAGAGGGGAAAAAGGTTAGTTGAAAAGGTTTTTTCCATGATGAAGTTTGCCTCCTCCCTGAGATACTGATTAGCAAAGAACTTTAGCCCACAATACTGGACTTAGCTCAGTTGTTATGTTTGCCTTACAGGTGACATTTAAATACAATCCACTGCTAGGACAGAACCTCAGTTCCACCATAAAAATTGGTTGAGACCAGTGTTTCTTAAACTATGTTCTGCCAAACGCTGGTGTTCTGTGAATAGCTCACAGGTGTGCCTGTGAGTGTTTGGAAAAATATACTGATGGCAGATATTTTCTGTTATTAAAACCGGATAAAAAGTTACTTCTTCATTGCTATGGTACCTGATTAAATTACTTCATTTTGGTTTTGCTTTATATGTTGATGTTTGTTTTTTGTTTTGTTTTCGGTTTGTTTTTTGGTCTGACAACAGGTTTGTTTGTTTGTTTGTTTAAGTATCAGAGAAGTAGCCCAGTTAGTCTCTGTCTTCAGAAACAACAAGAAGTCCTGTGGCACCTTATAGACCAACAGATACTTTGGATCATATGCTTTCATGGGCAAAGACGAAGCAAGTCTTTGCCCACAAAAGCTTTCCTGTTGGTTTTTATGTGAGAGTATGTGTTTGTGTTTCTTTTTTTCAGAAAATTTTCATAGATGTTCTGCATAAAAATATTATTGTTTGGTGTTCTGTGGTCTCAAAAAGTTTAGGAAACACGGATTTAGAGCAGTCGGTATGGTGGAGAAAGAACAGCTTCACTAGCCACACTAATGCAGTGTATTGCATTTGATGGACTATCATAAAATAGTAGGACTGCTTCAGGCAGGGGCTTCAGAGGCCCAAGCATCTCAAAGGATGTGTGCATTTCTTCGATGTTTGGTTCTCAGACTAGCATGTTGCACTACCCAAAAAAATGGATTCTTGCAGTGTGGGTATACTATTATGATTTTAGAGGATGGATTAATGATTCTAAGGACAAATGGGAAACTAAGACTTTATTGTGGGGAAGAATCTCTTTGATAATTTTTTTAGAAAGAAATTAAGTGACACTTTGGGTGAAGTTTCCAGGGAGGGGTGAAGAAGAAGAAATTTGCCAAAACTAAAAAGCCAAACTGGCAAGCAGCAGTGGGGAAACCAGAATGCACAAACCAGTGGAGTTGGTGAGCATTTCTTCCCACTACTGTTATGAAAAAAGCTTTTCACTGAGAGAAGCTGAAAGTAATAGTATGATGGTGGTTGTTTGTTGGGTTTTTTTTAAGTATGTTAAGCTGTAACTTTGGGGTTTGTGTTTTTGCAATTTTATTTTAGTAATTTTTGCATTGTGTAATGTGGAAAATGCTTTGTTTCTCTTTGATTGTACAATGAGACTTTTAGCGTGTTACGTGCAATCCATGTGACCCAGCTTGTACAAAATGCCCATTTCTTTCATGCAGCAGGTATGAAATTTGTAGCCAGCTAGGTTATATTGATTTTGCAGAACATGAGCCCCAAAGCTCCTGTAAGGGCCGTGCAATACACACACAAACATGCCTGCATTCCCTTTTGCTCTCTATCATTGATTAGGGGTTCCTTTGAAATGGAAAACTTCACCTTTTAAAAAGGCTGTTACATTAGTTGATTCCTTTGCTTGCTTGAACTGATTTCCACTCACTTGGAGAGGGAAAGAAGGGGGAAAGGTGGGGCTCAAAGGGAAGGTGCGTGTCAATTACTGATAAAAACCTAGCAGAAAATCGTTGCCACTGAAGACACCTGATCCGCAGGCATCTGTTACAGTAATTTAAGTACTTGGCTCACTGATATGAATGTTTTCCAGCAAAAAACACTGAGTGACCCTCCAATTTAGGATAAGGTGCTAGACAGAACAAAAACACATCAACATAACTTTTCTTTCCGTTAGAGAAATGAGTGAATGAACAAAAAGCTTCTAATGGCTTATTGAATTGAATCCTATATCCTCCACACTTGAAAAAAATATTATTAGTCAGATACACTGCAGCTTGATTGACATGGTAGGATTTGTGCTACAACACTTTTGAATCCTTAAGCCCCACACTGAACCATTATGTTTACACTTAGTTATTTTACTTTGAAAGTGTTTGATAGTATTTCATCCTTCTTTCCATGGTTACTCAGCACCCAGCTGGGATTGCTTATGTTTGCCAGCCTAAGGCAGTACATCCCATACAGTAGAAGTGCAGTATCAAGAAACCAAGCTTTTTTTTTCTTAATATCTTCTCTCTCATGTGTGTTCATGTATACAGTAATAGAAATTTTTACTGCTTTTGAATTTGTCAGCTCCTTCAAAATGCTTCTACTGTTACTTGTTTATTTCTTACTTTTTTACAAATAGTGTAAAAAGTTACATGTATTTATAAATGATATAGAACACCTTTCATATGCTATCTAGACTGTAGTTCCTTTGACCTCGTAAAGTATCAGTGGAAACACTTGGTTCATGCTGCTCACTTCCATTCACATTCTGTTTGGTTTGGTTATTTTGATTTGATACATAGCAAATTGAACCTCTAAGGGATTTATCAAAATATTTACTTTATGTAAATAGGGCCATAAAATTATATAAAAGTGGTTGCTTATATTTTTCTTGCAATATCTTTTTAACTTGAGGATGCAGATTCAGTCCTCAGGTACATTACTGATTTTAGTGGAGTCACCCCAGATTTTATGTTAGTGTCATTTTCTCTTCTTCAGTACAATGAATTCAAATTATTTTACAAGCATTAATTACTTAAGCCTTATAGTGCCCCTCTATGGTAGTGAAGTAAATATTATTGAACCTGCTTTTACAAGTAGGTAAATTGAAGTATTTGGAAGTTTAAAGTCAAAATTTCCAGAATTTCCACCACTTCTGGGCTTTCCAGTTGTTAGGTGCTTTACTTAAAGAGGTGCTGAGTCTCCACTATTTCACAGAAACTAATAGGGGATTGTGGATGTACAGCACCTCTGAAAATCATACCATAGGTATTGCTGCAAATTAGCTGCACAAAAACTGTCACATCCAAAATTAACAGACACTTTTTTGAAAATATGGCCTAAGAAATAGATTTTTAAAGTTGTTTATACTCCTAATGCCTTTTGAAATCAACAGAAGTTGACTAGACAGCTAAATACCTTTAAAATGTGTTTCTTGGTGGCTTGTTCAAGGTCACAGCAGGAATTAATGCCACATCTAGGAACAGAATCTGTAAGTCCTAACTGTATTCCCTTGTCTAAACACTAGATTACACTCCTTCCCTTATTATAGTAGCCTGATCAGTTTGTTTGTTTCTTTTAGAAATACAAAGGTATATTTTACAATAAAGTTGAACATTGATTTTTTTTTACTTCAGAAAACCAGAATTTCATTTCTGCATCCTAAAAAACACCACAAAACTATCTATTCCTATCTATGTAAATTATTTTTAAATGCTTCTCTGGGCTAAAAATTTGTATGTCAACTTTCAGTCTTATTTTTATTAATATATTGAATTGGGAACTTTTCAGAACCACTGAATTTAATGGAAACAGTAAATGAACTCATAGTCCTACCTTAGCATACAATCACATCACCAGGATACTTGAAGATGCCTTATTTATTAGAGCAAATGAATATGGGTCAGAATTAATTTATAAAAATCTTTAATTGTTTTCCCCTTATAATTTTCACAGCGGTATATAGTTAAATATTCATGATAATGCTGATAGTATGCTAAAGGTCTTGAAATAGATCAGGAGTCTCAAAATCAACACAGGTTATTTAACCCTTTTCATCTAATGCACCATCAGGGACTTGCTAGTGAAATCCCAGAACACTGGAATAATTAGAAGATTGTAATGAGGATTTAATTAGTCCTTGAGATATACTGAAATGGGACCACGGAGAACTTTTCTGTTTGGACATAGATAGCAAGCAGAATTGATGCCAATGCAGTTGCTGTGATGTGCTGGAAAATGTATTCCATCGCTGGAGGCAGTTTCATGGCACCGTTCTGTGCTTGTCAGATCTGCATGGAAGATGCCCAGAGTGAGAGCTTCCGGAATTGTTGAACAGTAACCATCCTCTTCTCCTCCTCACAGTATCTTTTTGGTCATCTATCCCACTTCTCACTTTATTTCTTTTCATTGTTTACCTGCTCCAGCTTGTGCAGGGGGAGGAGGGAGAGCCAACGACAATACTATAGTATATTTTTTCTTAAAATCATACCGGAAAGCAGAAAAGTGGGTAACAAATAGATTCCAGGTGTTGCTCTGAGCAAAATCTGGATTTGTTTGACACAGCATTATCTCCAAATCTTGTCCTTATTTATTATTAGATCTTCACAGAAGTGATATTTATCACTAGATGCAATGTAGTAAATTTAAATGGCTTTTTGGCAGCCGAGATGTTATCCAGCAAGAGCCAGTAACAGATGGGATGTGATCTGGCATTTTGATGTTTTCTTTGTACTTCCCTACAAAAACCGAAACAGCAAACTGAATTTCTGTAATCATGTAACTACAGGGTTACCCATTAGATTTCATGAAGTTTTTGTTACCCCTTTCATGGTATTTTCTTTCCTCATCCATGCACTGTCACTGCACAAACTTCACCATTATTCAGTTTATGGTAATAAAATATGAACATTTTACTTGCTCAGATGGCATAGCTTCCAGTTTGGGAATTTGTCCCTAAATTTGCTCCAAAAATCCTGATCTGACGTTTGATGATAGCAACGCTTTCTCCTGAAATCTATTCCTCATCTTTAAAGAAAGAGAAAGAAAGAAACCAGAAGAAAAAAATAGAGCAAAGTCTGAGAAGGTAGTTTGTATTTAGATCTTAAAAGGCTCCCCCTCTACTCAGAGCACAGAGGAGCCAGACAATGAAATGATTCGTCTCATTAAAATTCTTATGTGTGCCATGTTAACGATGACACCACTTAAGGTTAAATCAGACTTGGTAATAAGCTTACTTGATGTAGGCTGAAATGTTTCACGCTCTTTCTTAAAAGGGAGGGCCCACAAGCTGTGCACCAGAGTTCAAAGCCACAGGTGTGTTTGGGTGCCCTCTGCATTCACCCCATCCTCCAAGTGGGTGAGTGCAGCAGAGCTAGCTCAACCTAGCATGCATGAACAGCATGCCAACGTGGCAGAAATCTTCGCGTCCAGCAACCAGTGTTCCCCTTTAGCTGAGCGCTTGTGTGGCTGCTCGGGGGAGATTAAATGCTGCCCCACTTATTCACTGAGCACCCACAGGTAGGTTTGGTTCTACCCTGGTGCACATTCACTCATGCCTCAGTGCACATAAAAATGTAGTCCACACATAGATGGTAAAAATCCACACAGGGATGGAAAGGATTAGAGGGAACATTACCAGCAACCTAGAGTTAAGTAGAGTAGGCGTCCTTCAGTCTGCATAGACTATGGATCGCGCCCTTTAAAGTTTCAATTGAGGACTTCATTTACAGCGTCTGTTGTGACTATAAAGACCCACACAAGAGTGACAGTCCTTGCTGCATCTCTTGCAGATGTAGTGGGTGTCTGGCAAGTCCTTATTGTGCTTTCTGTGCGCTCGCTTCTCCTCTGCTAGCTGTCTGATCTTCAACTTGCCCTTCTGAAGGCCCTTATGTAACCCCTGCCTCCATCTGCTGCGGTCGTCTGCTAGATCTTGCCAGTTGTCCAGCTTGATGTCTACCTCTCTGAGGTCTCTCTTGCAGACATCTTTCTAACGCAACTGGGGGCGTCCGGGAGGTCTTTTGCCAGAGGCTAGCTCACCATACAGGATATCTTTTGGAATCCTTCCATCGTTCATCCTGTGGACGTGGCCAAGCCAGCGGAGTCGACGCTGCCTGAGGAGGGTGTGCATGGTTGGGATTCCAGCTTGCTCGAGGACGGCAGTGTTGGTCAGTCTGTCCTTAGCGTCTCCTTGAACTGTGCACATACCACAGTCTGTGCATCACAAACACATTCTTCCAAACAAAGCCACAGCACAGAGTGTCGTGGAGACACCCACGCTCGAAGCACTGGCATCAACTAGATGTGGTCATCAGTAGGTGTAATAACTTCAAAAACGTCCTTCTGACACGCAGCTATCATAGTGCTGACTGTGATACAGATCACTTGCTAGTTTGCTCCAAGCTCAAGCTGAGACCCAAGAAGCTGTACCGCTCTAAACCTGCTGGAAGGCCCCTCATTGACACCAGAAAGACCGCAAACTCGGAGAAAGCTGAAAAGTTCAGAGACCCTCCAGGAAAATCTGCGCAGTGGCCCTGGGGGCGTTGATGCGACATCCAAATGGCAACATCTGAGGGGTACAGTTTACAACACGGCCTTGTCGGTGTTTGGAAGAAGAGCTAGAAACACGAACGACTGGTTCCAAGCTAACTCTGATGAGATGATTCCAGTCATTGAAAAGAAGCGCGCTGTACTCCTGGAGTACAAACGCTCACCGAGCCAGAGTACCCAAGAAGCACTTAGAGAGGCCAGAAGAACAGTACAGCAGACAGCCAGGCACTGTGCCAACAACCACTGGCTCCAGCTATGCAGCAGCATTCAGACCTGTGCCGACTTTGGTGATCTCAGAGGAATGTACGAGGGTATGAAGAAGGTATTAGGACCCACCCAGGACAAGATGGCACCTCTGAAATCCAAATCTGGTGAAGTCATCACTGACAAAGCCAAACAGATGGAGCACTGGGTTGAGCACTACTCCGAGCTGTACTCACGCGAGAATGTTGTGGTTGACGCAGCCCTCGATGCCGTCGAGCTCCTACCATTAATGGACGAACTGGACCAAGAGCCGACTGTGGATGAACTGAAGACAGCCATCGACAGCATTGCAGCTGGAAAGGCCCCAGTCAGGATGTTATACCACCAGAGGTAATCAAATGTGCCGCGGACACACTCCTGGAACCCCTGCATGAGCTACTGTGCCTGTGCTGGAAAGAGGGCGAGATTCCACAGGGTATGCATGACGCTAACATTGTAACGTTGTATAAGAACAAAGGAGACAGAAGTGACTGCAACAACTACCGTGGAATCTCCCTCCTAAGCGTCACTGGTAAACTGTTCGCTCGCGTCATCCTTGGCAGACTTCAGAAGATTGCTGAGAGGGTGTACCCCGAATCGCAGTGCGGATTCCGCGGAGAGAGGTCTACCGTTGATATGGTCTTCTCTCTAAGGTAGCTGCAGGAGAAGTGCAGGGAGCAGAGAAAGCCACTCTACATAGCCTTCATCGACTTGACCAAGGCTTTTGACTTGGTCAGCAGGGATGGTCTGTTCAAACTGCTCCACAAGATAGGCCGTCCTCCACGATTACTGAAGATGATCCAGTCATTCCACGAAAACATGAGAGGAACCATCCAATATGACGGCGCATTATCGGATGCTTTCAGAATCAGGAGCGGCGTCAAACAAGGATGTGTGCTTGCTCCTATATTGTTCGGGATCTTCTTCTCACTCCTTCTGAAGCATGCCTTTGGATCTTCAACAGAGGGCATCTTGCTGCACACAAGATCCGAGGGGAAACTGTTTAACCTTGCAAGGCTGAAAGCTAAGTCTAAGGTGCGAGAAGTCCTCATCAGAGACATGCTGTTCTCAGACGATGCTGCTGTCATGTCTCACACAGAAGACCAGCTTCAAAAACTGCTGGATCTGTTCTCCAAAGCGTGCAAGGACTTTGGGCTTACCATCAGCCTAAAGAAGACGAACGTACTCGGTCAGGATGTTGCTGAATCCCCGTCAATCAGGATTGACAACTATACGTTAGAGGTTGTCCACGAGTTCGTTTACCTCGGGTCCACCATCACTGACACCCTGTCGTTGGACACTGAGCTAAATAGGAGGATCGGAAAAGCGGCCACAACTCTGTCCAGACTCAGCAAGAGAGTGTGGAATAACAACAAGCTGTACACTCACACCAAAATGCAAGTCTACAGAGCCTGCATCCTCAGCACCCTCCTTTATGGCAGCGAGACTTGGACCTTGTATGCCCGCCAGGAAAAGAGGCTGAACATCTTCCACTTGTGCAGCCTCAGGCGCATCCTTGGAATACCAGCAACCTACTAGTGGGTGAATTGTGTTCTGGACAATCAGAGATGTGTTTCATGCAAAACACAAAGCAGATTTTATCTGAAGCCTTTACAGGTTTTTAGAAGTAGGTATTCATTATAAGGATGGTCTCACAATAATAGTTTTTTTCAACTTGAAGGGCGTTTCTAAGGGTCTCAGCACTCTCCTTCCTCCCCACTTCTTCCAAAAGGGAGACAGAAGCACTTATAAAAGTGATCGGCTAGTTGACAGAATTGTGCTGGGGAAGACTATGCTAAACCTGAAGCCTGATGTATGCTCGGGATCAAAATCGATCTCAGATGCGCAATTCTAGCCACACCATGAGCATAGCTAGAATCGACATATCAGGGTTGACTTTGTTCCCTGGTGTAGATTAGGGCCTTTCAGGCTCTCGACGATGTCACTTACTCCATGTAGCGGTGTGGAGTACCAAGGTCAACAGCCGAGCCCAGAGAGGTTGGTATTGCTGCATCTTCACTAACGCGGCAAAATCGAATTCTGGCAGATCAATTGCAATGTGTCCAACATGCAGAAAATATAGCCCTGAGTCCCTTGAGGAGCAAATTCAGCCTAGATGTAACTTCCCTTGTAGTGAACATGGGCTTTGCCTGCTTGCCCTAGGGAACTGTTTGGTTCTGTGTATGACTCTGAGCAGCACTGTTCATCTTTCATGTTTGTGAATACTAATTTCACACAAACAGCATTTAAAGAGAGAAAAGTCATCATTAAGATGTCTGCTTGTTTTATCATTACGTTTTTTTCTGGAATGATGAAAGTCGTATGAATATTCAGGGGGGCTGGGTTGCAAAGTCACTGCTTTCTCCTTTGGGCCATTAGAGTCTGAGTGGCCTTTGGCCCATTGCATAGAAAGTGTTGAAAGGAGACTGTCGCTTTACTTGTTTTACAGTATTTAATGTGATGTCATGGTGCCAAACCAAGTTAATTCATAATGATCCAAATGCCAGTTTTAACAGTTGATGGACGAGAGCTTCAGATTGCATTTGGGTATCATGCGTATTTGCCTTACCAGGCAGCTTCAGCTTTGGATTGAACTGATGAGTTGTGGCATAATGCTATATACACAGCATGACAGAATTGCATTTTTGTAAGAAGAATTGAAAGGGGCTGAAGTATTTTTAGGAGAAATAATAAGCCTAAACTGCACATCCACAGAAGTGGGATTCTAAGTAAATAATAAGATCAGTATAATCAAAACTGGAACCAAATCTCCAGATAATAAATTCTGTGCACTACCAGCTGGTCATTGCTCTTTCCTTGCTGGTGTTCAATATAGTTATACTTGAGAATGAATCTTTATTTCATCTTTTTAAATTAAATTGGTGTTTTTGAGATTAGGGGAGGGGAATGAAATTAGTCTGAGAGAATGTATACAGTTGCTGATACAGACTCCTCTATAGAAAAGTTTCCACTGACTTCATTGGACAGTTGCTGAATTTTCTGTCCCTTGGGTCCTGGAGTGAAATCAGCTACAACCAGTCATTGATGAAGAACTTGACAAAGTGACAGTCATTCCTGTCGCCAGGCTTATTGTAAACTTACTGAGTCTGATCGCTGTCCTTGGGACAGCTTCCCATCATGGCCTGTAATATCTGAGCTGTCTCTCGTCTGCCTATTGAATGGTGTTACACATTTCAAAGAGGTTTTTACATTACTTTAGTTACCCGTTATAGGAGGCCTCCCTAAAAATAATGAACCATTTAGCTCAGCTTCTTCATTTCTTTTTAGGTCAATTCTTCAATTACCTGAGACCTAAATAATATATTTAACAATAGCCTATATTTATTTAGTTTTTTTCATTCTAAAGTATCCCAAGGGGCTTTGCAAACTACAATATATGCATTTATCACTGAGGAGCTGTTGCCAGAAATGATGAAGGAAAGAATCAACAGACCACAGTATGTGGCAAAACTGTATGAGGACAGGAACGTTTTGGGGCTGGAGATAATGGGCTAGTTTTTCATTTGTGAGGGATGTCGCATAACACTTTATGTCCATGCAAAACCGACAGAACATGCACTGTATATGTGATCTTGACCTCAAAACACTGCATATTTCATAGAACACTAGAACAGGATGGGACCTCAATAAGTCATCAAATCCAATCCCCTGCCCTCATGGCAGGACCATGAACAGTATAAATCATGGCAGCTAAATGTCTATCTAACCTGCTCTTAAATATCTCCAATGATGGAGATTCCACAACCTCCCTAGGCAGTTTATTCTAGGCTGTGTCTACATTGGCCCCTCCCTTTTGAAAGGGGTATGCAAATATGGTGTATCAAAAATGCAAATGAGGCATAGCGTCTCATTTGCGTTTTGATCTGCCACGTTTGCATGCCCCTTCCAGAAGGGAGGGGTACTGTAGACACAGGCCCACTGTTTAAACACCTTGACAGGCAGTTTTTCCTAATGTCCAACCTAAACCTCCCTTGCTGCCATTTAAGCCCATTGATTCTTCTCCTTTTATTGAATTCAGTATATTTACATCATAAGAAAGAAGAGCTGAACAATCCAGAGATTTGATCCCATGTCTCCAGGACACTAAATTTTTCAAACCTGAAGTTCTCACCATAAAGCCTACAGACCCTACAGATTAACAAACTGAAAAATGACATTACTTCTGCTCTTGCATTTTCATAAATATGCATATTACAGGGGGGAAACTTAGACATCTGTCAGTTGTAGAAAGAAGACAGACTATTCAGACCTTTCACATCAATGCTCAGAAGTTGTGGATTTGTTTTTTTTAACTTCAGTTTACTGTTGTTCTAGTATCCTGTGCACCATGACCTAAGACATCTAGTACCAAGTGTGCTGCAATAATATATTGTTTGCATGGGACATAGTCTTTTAAGGACCACATGAAAATGTGACTTGGCCTCTGTTAGTGTGTTGAGGACTTCATGAATGTCTTTGCTTCTCTGTCCTCAGTACCACACTTAAGCTTTACCTAAGAGCGCATTAGGCAAGAGTAGCAAATGGAAAGGTTGGACTTTCTTCCCAAGCTACCATCTCAGTAATGGCTGAACCTTCCCCTGATTCGAGTCTGTCAATGACAGGTTATATGCATTTCAAGTCTAATGTATAGCTGAGGAGGGAATGGGCTGGGAAGAAATTTAAATATTATGCACGCCATACCTCATAGGGTTTTGTAGTATCGGATGATATGCATTTCAAGGCTAACAAGTAGCTGAGGAGAGCAGGGGCTAGGAAGAAATTTAAATATTATTGCATGCCATACCTCACACGGTTTTGTAGTATCAGAGAGAGAACAGGGAGAGAGTCAGCCACTTAACCTAATAGCACGGCTGGTACAACACTAGGTGGTCTGAGTTAAGCCTTAGCTAGGTCTTTGTTTCCATCTTCTCCAAAGCTACTGGCATTGTCAGGAGAAACTGGCTGAAAAATAAACAGTGAAGATATTAAAGTGTAATTGGAAAATGTGTTTTAAATAAATGAAACAAACCCAATATCCCCCTCCCTTCCAAATAGAAAGTTGGCCTCTTTGTGAAGAGGAGCAATAGCTCTAGCTGTCTTTGCAGAAGGAGATAATTTTGCTAAGGTGGTGTGTTGTGTGATGATTTCTTCACACATGTAAAGAAACATCTTTTGTTGAACTGGTGCAAAGAAACAAGGCAATCATTCTGCAAATAATAGCAGATGTCAAGATGAAAATAAATTGTCAAGATGCCAAAGAGAAAACATGTTGTATTTTGCTGTGGCCCAAAGAACCTTGAATGTTTTTAACGATGTCCTGATGCACTTGTAGAGAAAGTTCAGGTTCATGCTAGCTAATGAAACAGCGCAATGTAGAAATTTGATTTCTGCATAGTTGGTGTGACAGAAATAAAGTTTTTTTTTCCAGAACTCTTTAGAATTGTTTGTAGAATGAATGATGAATCAGAACATGTATCAACTGTGAGTGTTTTCCCTACCGAGAATTTTAAGTTCCTCCAGCAGTTTTTAGAATATAAGATATTTTAGGATAAGGAGAAAGATGTCTTTTTTTTAAGGGTCCATTAACTGAGCATCCTGGCTTCATCATTGCTCTTTTCAGTCTGTTTCTAACTGATTTTATAATGTTTCTACCCTTCAGTTGAGGGTTCCAATTCTCAAATGTTTATATGGCTTGTTCTAGTAATCGTTTATTGAATCACATACAAATAATATTTTATACTTCCCCTCTTTTGAACCCCAAGCAACCTACACCTGTGCCCCTACTTTTAGCTTTTAATTAAAAAATCAGCCAAGATTTGTTCAAAATATGATTGTAACCATGGTCTTTTACATAGCTTCGTGTGTCACTCTGGGGTAGGTAGGGAGCTCATCTAAATCCTAGCTGCCTCCCATCTCCATGATAGGAGTTGGACTCACACCCTGGCTCTCATCTAATTGCTCAGAGCCTGGCAACTGCTCCAACTCCACACACACAGTGCTATCTTATGGGAGCTTGAGCGGCTGCCATGTTCCTCGTGGGGAGGTGGGAACTGAGAGCCTGGGTCAGGAGGAGCTAGTCTGTCAACAGGGAGCTGCATAGAGCTCAAAGCTTAGCCTCTCAGCCCCCTCACCACCCCTCTGGAATCAGTGGAAGCACTTCTGTTGAGGACATACACCACTGGCAGAAAGAAGAAAGTGAATCACCCTACTAATTACTCCTGTGACTCTAAGTCAACCTGTGTTAGGTTGACATCAGTTTGTAGTGTAGATGTGCCCTGAACGTCATGTCGTGGAAGGAGGCCCTCCAGACTCCAAATCACAAATACTAAACTTTGAAAGAACCCTCCTCACATTTTAAAGGAGTACAGGAAGATCCCAACTTACAAACAAGTTGTGTTCCAACAGTTTGTTTGTAAATTGGTTGTTTGGAATTCTGAATGCATTTTCCCATAGAAAAAAGTGTTCTAAATGGTAGTTAAGTTCCGAGGCTGGCCCACAAAAGCCTATTTTATTTAACCCATAATGCAGCTGCAATACTCTATATGCGAAGTGAAAAACAGGAGAAAACAATACTCTTGCAATACTAGTAATTAAAACAGAAAAACAATAAAATTAACTGAGAGAGTGCTTTATTCAACTTGGGTTGCTGGTGCATGAGGAGAGGCAGGTTTAATTAGAGGAGGATGAGGAGGGAGGTGGAGATTCTGAAGGGGAGTTTGGGGCATCCCCTGGCCTGGCACCTTTCTCCTCACCCACAGGCTCTGGGCTCTGCACTGGCTCCTGCAGCCAGCTCCATCCCCGAGCCAGTGAGCCGCGTGAGGGCAGGAAACTCAAGAAGATCAAGGGGCGGCCGCACAACTTCCAGCTGGAGAGAAGCAGCTGTTTCTCTCTAACCGCTGGCTGGGTGACCACTGAGTGCTCCTCCAGCATCCTCTCACTGACACTCACACCACGCGCTGCCTCCCGCTCAATGCAGAATGAGTGCAGCCCTCCAAGAATGGGACGTGAAAGGCAGCCAGGGGATGGGACTGCCTTCAGGACCCATCACTGAGACTACATGGGGTACAAGGAAGGGACTGTGGGCTGCCGGAATCAGTGCCAAGCTCTTAGTGGGGGACAGGGAGTGCAGCTGGGAGTGGGGCTGCTTTCAGAAGCTAATGCAGAGTACGCAGGGTGAGAAGAGGACAACCAAGGTACAGGGGTGGCTACAGTCTTCCAGTCAGTGCTGACGCCGATTGTTACCATTGGCCCCACCTAAGGCTGCAGGTGAGCTTTGGTCTGTGTAGGCAGATGTTCATAAGTCAGATGTTTTTAAGTTGAGGAGTGCCAGTACGTACCAGGATGGCAGTTTGGAAACCGGTGGATGCTTGATAGATAGCCCTGGATCTAACATATTCAGTGAACAGCGATGAGCAGCATTGCACAAATTATGTACAACGTTTGGCCTACGTTTACAAGTTAGGATGGCTGTAATGGGTACGACTCACTGGCAATGGCACCTCCTGCTGGTCACGTGAGAATTAGCTCTTCCAGCCTCTGGAGTGCCCTCTTCTGGCCAATGTCTCACCCATTGTTGCCTATCAGTTTGTTCTTCCCCTTCAGGAGGGACACCCTTCAGTCAGGATGTGTGTCTCTCCCTGACCATGGAGCCCTTCTCCTCCGGTAGTGTCCTGCCACAGTGCCCCACCCTCTGGAGTCCTCCCGTCCCAGGGAACCCCACCATCCTACACCCACCTTGCCTCAGTGACCCACTGCCACTCTTCATTTAGCAGCTTATTAAGGAAAACTGCAGTTTGAAAATGGTCACTTGGCAAGGGGTTGGACCTACTGCCTGTCTGCTGCCCTAGTACCCTCAGGCCTTGTCTCAGGCCCTGCAGCCTGGGACTTGCTTAGCTAGAGTTCCCAGGTTTACCCTGCCTTTCCCCAGCAGTGCTCTGTCCATGGTACCCAGCTGTAGCCAGCAGCTATGTCCTTCTCCCTCCAGGGCTGAAGCCAGAGTCTGTTCACCCTGGCTGGCCAACTCTTTTATATAGCCCTCCAGGGCTTTGATTGACTACCACAATCCTTCCCCCAAGTGGCTCCCAGGACAGCTCTCTCCCAGGAATGTTTTTAACCCTTTCTTCACCAGTGCAGGGTAACTGTTCTGTCACACCGGCATAGTGACAACATTCGGTGGCAGTGAAAAATTCACACCCCTGAGCACCATAGTTGTTTTGGTGTAACACCCAGTATAAGCACATCCATGTCAACGGGAAAAAAAATTCTGTCAACCTAATTACAACTGTTCAGAGAGGTGGACTACCTAAAACAAAGGAGAAAAAAAAACCCACCTCTTCTGTCATTGCAGGAAGCATCTACACTATGGCACTACAGTGCCATAACTATGCTGCTGTAATACCTGTTGGCTAGATGTGACCTAAGGGAGTCTGACATGCCTAGTTTGTGTGTGTGTGCGTGTAAATTTTAAATGTGTGATAAACCTTTCAGGCACAAGTAAGTATCAGTGATGTGCAACATACTGTAAAAATGTAATTTAATTTTTCTAGCCCTTTGTGAAGGAAAAAGAATATTTTATTGTCAATAGCAAAGACTGTGTGTTTCATTTTTTCATTTTGCTAAAAAGATAGCAATTTGTAACTAGCTAATGTAAAACTTCGTATGTATGCTTTATTTGAATGTAACAAATGTATTTTATCTTAAGTTCAGTTGATAGCTGTGAATAGATAATCTACCACAATTTCATTTGTTTTCTTCAAAATGCAAAGGTAACACCAAGGTCTTTATGGATTGTATATTTAATAGGAAGATTATTTTAAAAAATTAAGTAAAACAATTCCGTATATCTTAAAAATGTGGCAACATACTCCCAACCGCCTCGCTTTATTCAGCTACTCTTTAAATATCTCGGCCTTACCAAATCCCACTTGAGTATTTTCCTGTGGCAAGTAATTTCTTATTTTGATGGCTAGTAAAATATAATTTGTTCTTCCAGTACCTCCATTGTCATGAAGATAGATACATAGATTTTTTTTATGGGTACACTTCTATGATGATTTTTAAAGCTAAACCTAGTCCAGTTTTACAGCAGTTTCCTGAAAGCATATTACATAAACTGACACAACTGATGTAATCTACTTATTTGACCCCTCAAATATAACCATAATGTAATTCTATTTCTCTTCTTTTTAAAAAAAATCAAAAATCTTTTATCTTAAATCTAATTGTTAGAATGTGTGGGGTTTTTGTTTTGTTATGAAATGAAGCTGAACATTGGTGTGCAAATGTACAAGTAAGGAAAAATGAGTGTATGCCAGCTGCTCCTTGCTGGTTTTGATGATTCCTAAAATTGATGTAGTTTTTCTCTTCTTGGTGAGAGAACATTAATTTCTTGATCATAAACCCTGTTCTTTTCTGAAATATTTGGGTTTCCAGCAGGTATTTGGAAGGTTGAACTTCACTATGGAGCCATGGAAGCATAGTCATGCTCTAAGGAAAACACAGTTCAGGACCCAATCCAGTCCTCCTTCCAGTCCAAAACCACAGTGAGACTGAAACAGAGCCCGTTTCTCTCCAGAAATAAGTCTTAGACAGCAGGGTATCACACTTCTAAGGGTATGGTTCTAATTGGTCTCAGACAGGTGTGAACAAAAAGATAATGTAGCACACATGTTCTCTCTGCATCTGTAGGCTCCTGAAAGAAATCTTACACCATTTGAAACCAGAGCCAACAGAACCAGTCCCTCAGCTCACAAGCTGATGAGGATTCCACTTCATTTGCTTTGTGGTAAAATAAAAATTAGGGGAGCTGTCCAGTTATTCCAAAACCTGTAGAAGCTGAACATGTTGGTGAAGAAGAAATCATTTGGGAAGGAAATTCTTCCTTCCATTGTTGTTGCAGTGTCTTCCAGAGACCTTCCAGCCTCACTGGCTTTGGAAGAAATATACCTGCATGTATCCATCAGTCCGTATCACAAGTCTTTCCTTCACATCACTTTTGGAAACCATCACTAGCAATAGAAATTATCTTCTAACGTGTCCAGGGTGGCAATGAAGGTATTAGGAGAAATAATAGCTTGTCTGAGGAATCCTTTTGGACAATGCAACATTTTTAAAATTAACCGTGTCATATAGATTAAAAGGTCCACTGTGAATAGGAAGGCTGTGTACTTTATATGCTTACTGGCTATAGAGGTGAGTTTACTATCTTTATAATAAAAGACTTACAGTGCAACGAGTACAGAATGTTCCGTTGAAATGGATCCCAGGAGTGTAATAATGGTGAGGTCTGTTGGAAATATTAACATTTAGTTCATGCAAACTGTTATGTTAGGATTTAAATTAGTTACAGTGATGTCCTCAGACTGCAGATCTTTTGTAATAAGTTTTGTCTGTATAATAAAGTAAAATATTTTCCAGTGTAGGACTCTTATCTCAAAACAGATGTGAATATATAATGTATGTAAGTTTTTTCCCTCAGTGGAAGTTCCCAATTGGTATTACCCTGTCTTGAAAGCATCTCTTTTGACCTTGACTACTGTTATATATGTCTTGTTGCACATGTTGTTTTGCTTCCACTAGAGGGCTTGCAAACTGTTTAAAGGGCTTCTCTCCACTTCCTCACACTATAGCTACGTCTACACTACAGCAATCTTTTGAAAGAAGTCCTTCTGGAAGGTCTCCTCCAAAAAAGCTTCTTTCAGAAGTGTGTGTACACACGCCCAAAAGCACATCAAAAGAGTGATCTGCTCTTTCAAAGAGAGCATCCATGCAGACCCCACTCTTTCGAAAGAACTGGCCAGGGAAAATCAGGTGCCATGAGGGCTACTCTTTCAAAAAAAAGGCGGAGGGGGAGGTCTGTGGAAAGTGGAACATTTATGCATTTTCTTTCGAAGGAAGCTATCAAAAGAAGGCAGTCTTCGTGAAATGGGAGTGGAAGAGCGCTTTTGAGAGGAGCACCTCATTCTTTAGATTTAATTTAGGAAGCACATGTTTTGTGTGTAGATGCTCCGGTGGATATTTCAAAAGAGCCCCTTCTTTTGAAAAATATTTCAGAAGAACTTGTTAGTGAAGACACGGCCTACAGTAATAGTTTATTGACTATACAATACCATGTCACACTCAGTATCACTCAGTGGGAACACATGCTTACAGTTAGATTCACTCCACTTTTTCCCCCTCTTCTTTCACCAAACTCCTTTCTCTGTTTCTCTCCCACTTCCATATCTTTGTTTCTCATCCTTTCTTCCTTCTGCATTTCCTTCCTTGTAGCAACTTATAGATTCATAATACTCATTTACAGGCTTCATTGTTATCTTCCCCACATTTCCCCACTGGTCAAAGCAATAACATAATAGTGCTGACATTTAAGGTGGTATTAAGGTTTACTATTAAACCTCTTTCACAGTTAGATTAATGGAAAGAAGGGGAAATCTTTCTAGAGCATTTGTGTCTGGTCTCTCCAGTCTCAGAAGACATCACTGCGTGAGTTTATGCCTCATTTCCATGTGGAAGGTTTTGTTTGCTGTCACGAAGGACAGAAACTTCCTGTTAATTTTATTCATGAACACTTACATTCCACAGATTTTGAGTATGACACGTGGGCAGGCCAGATCCAGCATTTTACACTGTGCTGTAGAATTTGAAAGTGCTATCTCTCCACTGCATTAAAATTTGCCAGTTTAAACTGTCTAATCGACAGAGTATTAACCAAATTTTCTGCAGTACTTGAGAAAAAATGGTCTTTCCTTTTTTTACTTAGCTTCATTGTCTTGCTTCCTAACATTTTTATTTGAACTGTAGCTTTTATTCAAATAGAACTTCAAGGCTCTTGCCTCAATATGTGTAGTTTAATTTGTGCTTTAAGAGTAGTGAAAAAACTCTGTTACTCAAAACAGTTGTGTTGAGAAGGCTTTTTCAGACAAATATAAAGACAGATCTTCACAAGCAAACAGGACAGGTAAGGAGCTAGATATCCTTGAGGCGATAGAGGATGACTTGCCATCTCCTCAACCCATCATCACAGTTAAAAGCAGAACTGAATACGCATAGAAAAAAATCTCGCAAGCCTAGCAGCTGTATGCAGACATTTAGTGGGCTGCATTTTGCAAGAGTTTTCTCTCTTTTTTTAATTCTTATAAAAATAATAGTTCCCTGGATTTCGTTCTCTTCCCTTCCGTTTTATGAAGTTAGTTTGATGAATTTATAGGGCTTTTAATTTTTAATGAGTTTTACCAGACTTCTGATTGTAACTTGAAGTATACAACAATAATGTCATTCATTAATACTTTTCATTTATGGAGGGAAAAAGAAGGAGTGTACTTCAGATCTGTTGATGACAATATAGATGCCTCTGAACTGCTAGAACAGGGGTCAGCAACCCCCAGCACAGAAACAAAGAGTGGCACATGAACTGCTTTTTATTGGCATGCGAGGTGGGAGCTCAGACCTGCCCCTGTAGCCACTAGCTTGCTCAAAGCCATTCTACCTGTAGATTAACAAGAGACCAGCTAATGCTACCAACCATCACCTAAACAGTAAATCTCTGTATCTTTGTGCATTCATTAATGAAGCTGTTGTAAGTAGGACCATAAGTGACTTTAAATAGTATCACTGGCACTCAGCCCGTACATTATTCAAAAGGCCAGATTCTGGCACTCCACCTCAGAAAGGTTGCTGACTCCTTTGCTAGAATATGGATTTGGAGCATGAGTGTGGAGCTTTAGGTAAACTTTGTATGGCTCCTATATCTTGATTCTCATTTCAGTGATGCTTGAAACTATTCAATGTGGCACAGGTAACACAGGTATTGATGGCAGTGGTGCATTACTGGCCAAAAATTGCTGTATTATGGTAGCAAAGAGCCTGATGCTAACCACCTTACATGATTCATTTTTCTACTTCCCTACTCTGGTGAATTTAGTTATTTGTGTTCCAGTGACTATAAATGGCATTAATTCTACTTCTGGAGACTTTCAGTTTTTGAAATTTGTTTTTCAGCTGAGTTTATTAAAAAGTAGGACTGCACTGCCATTCTTTGGAAAATAAACATTTGTGAGCCTTATCTCTTGACTTTGGATTTTGAGTCAACTTCTTTACTGACTAGTAACAGAGAGGAAGCCATGCTAGTCTATATACTATCAAAACAAAAAGCAGTCAAGTAGCACTTTAAAGACTAGCAAAATAGTTTATTAGGTGAGCTTTCGTGGGATAGACCCACTTCTTCAGACCATAGCCAGACCAGAACAGACTCGATATTTAAGGCACAGAGAACCAAAAACAGTAAGCAAGGAGGACAAATCAGAAAAAGATAATCAAGGTAACAGAGTTATGCCAACAGGCATTTGACTCATTGGTTCTGTTTGTTTTCTGACATGAGCGATTAGAGCTTTCTGTTTTCTAGGAGTCTACTTTGAAAATGACTGAAAAAGTTTTCTTCATAAGGAAAGGGGATCGCTTAAAGAAAAAATATTAATGTCTTCATCAATATAAAAGTGAAAGTTTTGTATTGACATTTTTGTTTTACTTTTTATCCCTCTAGGTTTTATGGCAGGTATACAAAGGAATCCACAAATCTCCCAATATGGACCTCAACAAACTGGGCCTTCCATGTCACCTCATCCTTCACCTGCAGGCCAAATGCATCCTGGGATTGGTAGTTTCCAGCAAAGTAATTCAAGTGGTACTTATGGGCCTCAGATGAGCCAATATGGACCACAAGGTAAAATAATCAACAAACCATGAGACATGTTATTAATCTGTAAGATAAAAACCTGATAATTTTGCAGAAAATTGTTCTTCAGAGAAGGCCTTTTTTTAAAAAAAGGACTCAAGAATACTGTTTTGTTCTAAAATACAGTAAACACTTGAAATGCACAATTTTGTTTTGCTCTTGGATTAACGCAAATTAAGCGCAACTCAAAATCCCATCTCCCCCCCAGGCACTGGCTCAGCTCCTAGTGCCCCAGCTCAACCCCTCCCCAGCCCCGCTCGCCACCCACACACAGGTCCAGCTCACCCATGCACATGTCCAGCTCTAGCTCCAGCTCACACACCCTCCCCCGCACATGGCCCTGGTTCAGACCCCCAACCCCCTTGCACAGATCTGGCTCAACCCCCACCCCCGCCATGTGTGGCTATAGCTGAACCACCACCCCTGTTCAACCGCCTCCTGCCACAGCTCTGACTCAACTGCACCCCCTGCTCCCCCTGCATCCCTAACCCATCCCAGGCTTAAGCCCCCCAACCCCTGCCCCTGTCCCGCAGCCCCTACTCACTGCCAGGCTTAACCCTCCCCAACTGCCCCCCCCAACCACAGGATTTACCTTATTCTGCGTAGCCTAAGACTGAAACAAGGGATTATAGGACATTAATAAATCATTTGGGGACATACATTTCTGTAATTTTTCAGTGGTCCCTCATCTGACTTGGTGACTGAAGAGAGAACTGAGCATACATATAAAAATACAATAATCCAAGACAGGGCCAAGACATAATGTTAGAGGCTTTGTAAAATTTAAAGTAGGGTTAAGTCTTCTTGGACTGAAACTTAACCAGTTATATCCCAGAAAGGTAGAAGCACATATGACCACTTATTTTTATTTTCCTTTTAGACTAATAATAGATACCATTTCTAATTAAATCTATGTGGAATTTAGGAGTTTCACTTCACTTTGGCTTGACAAAACATTTTCATTGGTTAAATCTTTCGGATTTAACTTACCCCCAACCCTGGAGTTTTGGATTTGAATAAACACATAATTTCAAGCAACATGAATCTGAAACTGCCTACTTTCTCCTGGCTGTTCCATGATTTTTCAGAAATGGCTATGAGTAAGTTAATTAGCAGATTCACTGACCAGTCTAGGATGCAAATCTCTGAGCCCCTCGATCTGTACATGTTCATATTTTCCCAATATTTCCTTAATTGTTTTTTGTCATCAGCTACAGTACATTGATAAGATCTTAATTACTTCCTAATTGTCCATATCGCCTACTGTTTTTATTTGTTGCTTTCCTGTCTCCTTTTAATGGAATTTACAGTATGAAGAATGATATATTTTGTTGTGGATCAGAACATAAGCTGGCCAAAATTTATCTCCTCACTGTTGTTGCGTGTCTCACTGTTACACTACTCAGCTAGACCCTTAGGCAGAGGTGACAGCATTTCAGCCCTGTGCCCTATTGTATATGTAAGTTGATGAAGCTATTATTAATTATTGTTCTGCTTAAGTAGGTTGTTCTCTTCACTGGTTTGGGTTTTTGACCAAGGGAGTAGTAGCTTCTTCTAGATTAACACCACTGTTTCTCTGTAAGTGTGTCGTCATAAAATACATATGGAGCATTGGATCTGTAGTGTTACCTGTGTCATTCTTTGGGAGGCCAGGCCTGTCATCCCTAGGCTGTGCTTTAGTTCTACCAACTCGGGGAACAACAAACATAAAAGTGATCCCAAAAGAGGACTTCTCTAGATATGGGGAGCCCTCAGGCCAGTTTGAAATTTTGTAGTAACTGTGGGGGTTAAAGTCTATTAATGAGTATCATAACACATGGGAACATAGTCTTTGAACTCTAATGTATACTGTTTGTGAATTTTAACTCACCCTTCACATTGAGGGAGGCTGGGGAGAAGGTCCTTTCATTTTGCTTGTTTGACAATTAATGAGCTTTTTAAAGAAACAAATTCTACCCCTGAACATTTAATGCACGTTAACTTTGAGCTAGTCTGTTGCTTCGTCTTTAATAGATAACCTTTAAAGTATTCATCTGTTTAGAATTTAATGAATTCCCAGCAAAGCCACAGAGTATATAGGGATAGTATTTTCTTTCAGATTGGATCACAAACCTTGTCTGTTTCAGCAAGTTCTTCCCATTACTTGTTTAATGAAAATAGCTATTCTGTTGAAGACGGACTGTATCTTGATCCAGGAAATTCTGTCAAAGGCTCGGCAGAATGCTCTTGGAAATGAGTTCTAGCAAGGATGATGATTTTAGTATTCTGAATTTTATCAGAATTAATCCCCTTGCTTGTTTTAGTGGCTTGTCTCACACCATGCAAAATCCGTTTTCCATTAATCTCTATGGTGCATTTATTCTAGTGGCCTTAACAAAAGGGTATGAGCGAAGAACTCCTGAATTCTAATTCTAACTCTGCCACTGAGCCAACTTCTTCTTTCAATTTGAACAAGTCAATTAATTTCTCTGCTTGTTTCCTTAACTGTAAAATGGGGATAATAATGCATCACAGAGATGTGTGAAGATTAATTAGTTAAGTCCAATTTGGTGGTGCCTTCCTTTGGTTATAAATCATTTTTAAGTTGTAAAATATAGGAGTGCCTCCATAATATGAACAAGTGAGCAGCTAGTAAAAATCCAGTGGATTTATTATGTACCATCATGACTTCCAGCCACATTGATACTGTTAAGATTCTAGATTCTAGTGACAGTGCAGTAAAACATTAGCTGAATGAACCCATGCTGATTGAATGGAAAGGTTTTTATGCTCCTCATATATATATATGGCCCCTTTTCGTCTCCAGAGACGGTGGTTAACAGCGGTGTTGAAAATCTATGGGCAGTGTTTGGGTCTGCAGCTTCTCTTGTGGCTTGTCCAATATTGGATTTGCATGGTCAACTGTAATAACCGCATATCAGTCTATTTCCGAATTCTTGAGTCTGAGAGTTTTTCCTTCTAAGACGAAGTTCTTTTTCAGGGCTTGCACGTATACTATCAAAAGATGGTGTGCCCAGTCATAGCAATCGTTTCCAGGTATTTTGATCTAATGATGTAGTTTCCCAGGATTTTGGATCGATGTTGAATTGTTTCATGTCGTTTTTGCATGTATCCTTAAATCTTAGCTTTGGTCTTCCTTTTGTTCTCAAGCCACGTGACAGTTCACTGAATAGGATTTCTTTGGGAAGACATTCATCACGCATTCTTCTCAAGTGACCAAACCATCGTAGTCTTCTTTTCAGGATTGCTGTAAGGCTGGATATGCCAGGTCTTGACAGGACATCTGCATTGGAAACTTTATCTTGCCAGTTGATACTCGTAATTCTGCGAAGGTGGAAGCTGTTCAGTTTTTTCTCCAGGTTCAAGTAGGTGGCCCGTGCCTTAGAATCTTTTAGCAGAATACTCAGTACATGTCTGATAGATTAGTATCTTTGTTTTCGCTGTCAGTTTAGGATTGTTCCATGCTCGTTTCTTAAGTCTGCCAAAAATTGTAGCTGCCTCCTGATTCTGATACTCAGTTCTTTGTCTATGGATAGGTTTGTGGTGACAGCAGATGCAAGGTAAAAGAATTGCTGAACCACATCTAATGGGCTGTTATCCAGAATGACATTGGGTCGCTGAGGTATACCTTGAGTGAATACAACACTTTTCTTTGTGCTTATGTCAAGTGAAAACAACTTGAAGACTGTGGATACAGAATCCATCAGTGACTGTTGCGTGTCTTCATTATGAACGAGGACAGCTGCATCATCTGCAAAGAGCAGTTCCCTGATGAGGACTTTCTTGACCTTATTTTTGACCTTGAGTCTTGCCAGGTTGTAGAGAGAGCCATCTAACCTTGTGTGGAGAAATACACTGTTGAGTGAGTTTTGAAATGCACAATTACTATAACTGAGAAGATTATGCTAAAGAAGGTAGGGGCAAGAACACACCTTTGTTTGACTCCGCTGTTCATTGCAACAGTTCCGATGTAGATCCATCATATGGCACTGTTGCTTTCATGTTTTCGTGACGGGAAGTTCTGAGCTTGAGTAGTGTCAGTGGGCAGCCAATCTTGGTTAATACTCTGTATAGTCCTGATCTCTGACTATATCAAACGCCTTTGTTAAGTTCACAAATGCTATGAATAACAGCTTTCCTTGTTCTCTGCATTTTTCCTGTAGTTGTTGAAGTGAGAAAATCATGTCCATTGTTGACCTGCCAGCCCTGAAGCCACATTGTGTTTCTGTATAGACTCAATCTGCAAGTTTTTGCAGGAGTTTGAGAATTACACGGGCAAATGCTTTGCCTGTGATGCTCAGTAACGAGATGCCTCTCTAGTTGTTGCAGTCACCTTTGTCGCCTTGTTTTTGTACAGTGTGATGATGTTTGCATCCTTCACATCATGTGGAACATCATCTGCTCTCCAACATTTTAGGAGTAAATCATACAGGAAGTGGAAGAGCACAGCCTTGTTTGCCTTCAGGACTTCATCTGGAATTCTGTCGTTTCCTGGTGCTTTTTCATTGGAGAGAGCGTCAAGAGTTTGAGAGAGTTCCTCCACTGTAGGCTCTGCATCTAGCTCAGACATTTCTGGAAGAGTTGGGATGAGGTTGTCAAGTTCAGTTTGTATTGTATGCTCATGGGAATAAAGACTTGAGTAGTGTTCCACCCATCTGGACATCTGCAGCTTTTTGTCTGTGATCACTTGTCCATTTGAATGCTTCAGTGGGGAGACTTTGGTAACATTTGGTCTGAGAGCTTTCTTCAATCCGTCATACGTGGTTTTCAACTCACGCAAATCAGACACCTGTTGAGTATTAGAACATAGGTCGGCCCAATACTGGTTTGCACGCTACCTGGATTCTCTCTGAAGAACAGATCTTGCTCACTGAAGTTGATCTCTTGTGCTCTGAGATGGGTTCTTTATGTTATTCAGATCTGCCTTGTGTTTTTCTTCAAGAAGAGACCTAAGAAAGTCAACATTTTCATCAATCCAGTCTTTGTTAGAGAATTTACATGTTCCAAAGGCAGATTTGGCACAATCATATGTTGCATCTCTCAGCATGGACCATGTTTCATCAATGGTTTGTTGGTCGGGTTTGTGTTCCATTTTACAAGTGAGATCGTCTGTGAAGACAGAGCATTTCAGTGCATCTCTGGTATCGAGGGTATTGATTTTGGGCTTATTGAATTCCTTTGTCATATAGAGTTTCTTTGGGATGATTTTCACTCTACTCATGATCAAGGGGTGATCAGTGTCGCAATCTGCGCTGTGATATGTGCACGTAATTTTGATGGCGTTGAGATGTTTCCTGCGTACCAGTACAAGGTCAAGTTGATGCCTGTGACCGGAGCTGTGGTGGCACCGTGGAACCTTGTGACACTCTTTCAAATTGAAGAAAGTATTAGCGATGCAGAGCTGATTCTGAGAGCTGAATTCGAGACACCTTTGACCATTTCATTGATTTTTCCCAGTACCATTATGACCGAGGCAGACAGGCCAGGACTGATGGTCACATCCAACTAGATTGATGTCGCCAAGGATGTACAGTTGTTCGCCAGTTGGAAAGGAGTCGATAACTTTCTGAAGATTACAGTAAAAGTGGTCCTTGTCTTCGGTACATAATGCCAATGTGGGCGCATAAGCACTGATGATGTTGACGTATCCTGACTTGATGCAGAGCTTCAGGGGTATAGTGTGTTCCAATTCAGATGTGAACGTATTGATGGATTTCAGCAGATAGTTCCAAACAGCAAATCCAACGACATAGAGGCAGTGTTCCTTGGAATTCAAGCTCTTCCAGAAGGAAGTGTAGTTGGTTTCTTTCACTGACCCAGCATCTGCTAGCCTGGTTTCCTGGAGAGCAGCGAAGTCAACATTCCATTTGTGTAGCTGTTCATCTATGACTGCTGTTTTGCCTATTGAGTCATTGTTCATAAGGTCATGGGCAGATTCAAGTCCCAGACAGATGGTCCACACATTCCAGCTACTGAGCCAGAGGCAAGTTGATTTATTATTTAGGTTTTTGGCAGGTACATCATTTACATCTACTTTTCAATGTTTGGTCTATCCCCATGCACCCAGTGAGGAAGACAGACGTGGGCCGCGTCTACACATGCACGCTACTTCGAAGTAGCAGCGCCAACTTCGAAATAGCGCCCGTCATGGCTACACATGTTGGGCGCTATTTCGAAGTTGAAATCGACGTTAGGCAGCGAGACGTCGAAGTCGCTAACCCCATGAGGGGATGGGAATAGCACCCCACTTCGAAGTTGAACGTCGAATTAGGGCACATGTAGATGATCCGTGTCCCACAACATTGAAATAGCGGGGTCCGCCATGGCGGCCATCAGCTGAGGGGTTGAGAGACGCTCTCTTTCCAGCCCCTGCGGGGCTCTATAGTCACCGTGTGCAGCAGCCCTTAGCCCAGGGCTTCTGGCTGCTGCTGCTGCAGCTGGGGATCCATGCTGCATGCACAGGGTCTGCAACCAGTTGTCGGCTCTGTGGATCTTGTGGTGTTTAGTGCAACTGTGTCTGGGAGGGGCCCTTTAAGGGAGAGGCTTGCTGTTGAGTCCGCCCTGTGACCCTGTCTGCAGCTGTTCCTGGCACCCTTATTTTGATGTGTGCTACTTTGGCGTGTAGACATTGCCTCGCAGCGCCTGTTTCGATGTGGTGTTGCCCAACGTCGAAGTTGAACGTCGACGTTGCCAGCCCTGGAGGACGTGTAAACGTTATTCATCGAAATAGACTATTTCGATGTAGCATGCACGTGTAGACGTAGCCGTGGTGGGTCAGTACCATACTCACCAGGGACTGCCTGGCTTGAGGCAGGCAGTAGCTGACCAGTGGAGTGCGATGACTCTTCCCACCAACAACAGTGACACGTGGCGTCCTCCTCTTCACCAGTTGAGGAGGGCTTATAACCCGTGTTGTTTCCATGCCATCAGCAGGGATGGAGTGTCCTCTCCATTTGGCACCCTCTTACACAGTGCATTGCCTGGGCTAGTGTTTGGAGAAGGTGCGTTGCCCAGGCGGTGGTGCCCCCCTCTCGGTAGCCCCAGTTGGATCAAAAGGAAAGACAGAAGTCAGTACATTTGGAACTGAGATGACTACAAGGAGATGCTGGAAAGCAGGTTTGAAGAATCCTCCCTGCTAACCGCCTTAGGGTCTTCACTCTAGATTTTCTGTTTGGGTTTACTCCCATAGCCTTTGGCTCTCCCAAACCTACCCATAAGGCAGTGGGGAATTTTCTGAAAATGTTGTCTTCCCTGGGATGCCAGTGACCAAATCGTGGTTCATACGCCATTTGGATTAACCGCAGTAATCCAGGAACCCAAGTATCCCAGACCCTCATGTCATGCAGAATGAGGGGGCAGAAACCGCTCAGTCCACCCATCCACCGTCAGGCTTGAGGGTCTGCACAGCCCACCCAGCAAGAAGAAATAACACGTGGCAAATGGCAGAGAGCATCGGGCCAGCTTGATTCTTCCGCCTCCCACTCACAGGGCCCCCCCACAGCGTCCAGCCCGGCCTGCTCCCAACACCCCCTTGCCAGCAGCCTGTACCCCAACCCACTCCCAACACCCCCTGGTTGCAGCCCACCCCCAAACCCCCAGCCCAACCCACTCCCAATCCCCCCTGGCCCAGTCCCCTAATCCCCCCACAGGTAAGTTAAGGACTTAATGCTGCTGTAGCCTGGAGCAGCCTCCATCTCATCCACCAGAGGCGCCGGTACCTCCAGCTGGGCACGGCAAAGTGGCTCCCACTGTGTGGTGGGGCAGCCACGGCCGTGTGCCCGCAGCCATGTTGTCAGGCACCTCCAGCCATGCTCCACAGCTCCCCCCGCACCCTCCGGCCTGGCCCAGCCTGCTCCCTCCCTGACACCCTCCAGCCCAGCCTGCTCCCAGCACCCACCCCCTGGCCCACAGCTCCCCCCTACACCCTCCAGCCTGGTCCAGCCTGGCCCACTCCCAACACTCCCCCAGCCATCAGCTCCCCCCTGCATTGCCCAGCCCAGCCCAGCCCACTCCCAACACCCATCCCGACCTGGTCCCTGAAGCCCCTGACCCCCTGCCCCCCCCAAGTGCCCCAGAGGAACAAGCTACCACCGGAGCCACCATCTTCACCCCCCATGAAAATTAGCAGCAACTACGCAGGGAGTCTGGCTCCGGTTTTTACACTAAATCAGTGCATTTAAGGAACGTGCCAAATATTACTTTGTTTTTCTCTTGACTCCGGTTTTTTCTCCTCTTTGTAGATGAAAGTGCCTATGTAATAATTTTCTGGGTCATGGTCTGAGGAAATGCTATTAAAATGTTAACTTGAGGAACAGTAGATGAATGAACGTTAACAAATAGATTCAAAAGGGTTTGGTGAATAGTGTGATGAACAGAGTGTGTTTCTGTCAGATCGTAGAGGGAACTAGTGATCCTGTCCTTTGTCAATCTTTTAATTTAGTACTCTGCCGTGTCTGCTAGATGGGTGACAAGTGGAGAAGAGAACCAGAAATTTGTCATCATATTGTTTGACCAGTTATGAAACATTGGCAATAATAATAACAACAACAACAAATTCACAATAATAAATTCACAATAATAAACTGTCTTGTGCCTTTTAGTTTGAATGATTTTTTTAAAATTTTATCTCTTTATAGAAAAAACTTTAATCAGCATAACTTGTACTTTCTTCTCTAATGCTTACTTGCTAAACTTTGATACATTATGAATAATGTGACAGAGATCTGTATAAAAAGTCAGAAAATCACTTTTTTAAAAATTACAGCTATTTTTTTTTATCAGTTACCACTTTTCATATACAAAGACCAAATGAATAATAAATCTGCACTGAAGGGGGTGCATTTTACAGGATTGTAACACTTCTGAAATAAATCAAAGTTACAGTCAAAACTTTTGGCATTGTACACAAATATAGTTACATTTAAGGATATAAGACAGTATTGCTCCACTTGTCTTGCAGCTGTCAAAATATAAATGGTATTTTAAAAATTAAAATAATTCTCTAGAATCATATTCACTTTTCACTGTTTTCTTTTTAGCCTTTATCCAGCAAAGCATTTAAATCCATGCTTAATTTTAAGCACACTAGTAGTCCTGATTAACTCAACCAAATAACTTGTGTACTTGATAAGCATATGCTAAAGTGTTTCTTTGAATCAGGTGCCTTAATTTACTTTATCTTTGTCACTCATGGACCAGTCCTGCAAACCCTTTCTCAAGGCAGTGTTATTCTGTGAGGTAGGGTTTGCATGAGTTAGCTTTATAGATTAGAAATTATCTGAGCTGCCTATTGTCAAGTTCACTTGCTTGTAATGCATTTTCACAGTATAGTGAAACTCATTTCCATAGAACACATCTCCCTCGGGCCAGTCCAAGACTATGGGACAAATTCCGATAAAATAAAACCATCACAAACCTTGCCATCTTCTGTTCCAAATGCAGAGAGCGCTTCTTCAATCTTGCTTTTGCTAATATACAAAGTACGTGTATTACAATTTTGAAAACCAGCAGTTGATCTGGAGGTGTGAACACCAAGGGAGGGGAAGCTGCGTAAGCTTCCTTGGTGTTCACACCTCCAGATCAACTGCTGGTTGTAAACCTCACCCTTGCTGACTGAGCTAACCTTGTTATCCCCACTCTTGCTCTGGCTTATTTATACCTGGCCCTGCAGATTTCCAAGACCAGCATCTGATGAAGTGAGTCTGTGCTCACGAAATCTCGTGCTCAGAACTTTTCTGTTACTCTGTAAGGTGCCACAGGACCCTTCGTTGCTGTCACTTGATTGTGTCCCCTAATCAAGAATAGCCTTGTTTATTACTTAGTCATTTAAATATGGGCCTCTTTTAAAAGTCCTAAAATCTGTGAAGCAAAGCACCACTACAGTTTGATAGATAAATGGGAAAGTAAACAGTTTTTTAAACATTTTTGTGTATATTGTTTTCAATACCATGAATCTGAAACTATAGTTAATTCAGAAACTTATCTCTTCACACCTCTCTAGTTGCCTAAATTGCCAGGTATCAGAATGTTTAGTACAGTTCCATACTGTGCTGCGTGCACATCAATACCTGAGCAGAACAATGAACATGGGACTAAAGTTTCAACCTTTGGCAGGTTGTCAGTATCTTAATTGATTTTATGGTCTGTCTTTGCATTTATCTAATTCCAGTTATCATTTTACAAGTAACTGATTGCTTCCCCCTCCATTTGAAACTTCTGGATTTCATTCTAATTGGCTGGGGTGAGCTGGAATTGAAAACCATTGGCTGCAGAAGGTAGAGGTTGCTCACTACTATCCCAAAGCTGCTGTGGCAAGCTTGTACCCACTCGAAAAGTGTGGGCTCCTGGATTTGGCTGCCTGACACGTCCAGCTGATGTGGGCTGGCCCAGCATCTGCTGCATTCATTGTGTTTAATGCTGCATCCATCTGTTTTCTGTCAAAGCCACTGCCAGCAAATTACTAATCTATTAGAGAAACATGGAAATAAGATTGCACTTCTGGCTTTTTCTCTTCTATTTTGTTTGGCTGCTTCTTTTTTTCTTTGTGGCCTGGGAATGGAATAAGAATAGCTGATACTTGAGGTATTGAGGAAGTGTTTAACAATTAACAAAGAATAACCCATGGAAAAAGACATGGAAACGTGTTTTCTTTTTTGGAAGGATATCATTTTCCTGTACTCTTGGACTAAGATGATTTTAGCTGAGCCCACATGTGTGTCTAGAGTTGATTGATTGATTGACTGATCTCCATAAACCAAAAGGAGGCAGGAGAATTAGAAATATTCTGTTCCTCATGCAGAATATAGTATCAAACTAATAATTCCATCAATGTCTGCCCCTCCATGTATGCTGCTAAATGATATTTCCTAGAGCTTAGTTGATAAAATAGTGAAAAAAATAGGAATTCAGGGCAAAATTTGACCCTGGCATAGGCTGAAATGATCATAATTACCATGGACTTCTGTGGGATTAATACTTGCTTAACAAAGGGCTCAATTTGCTCCTCACTGGAAAGTACCTTATGTACAGTGTGAATATACAGTATACTCTTTCATATCCAGCTTTCTATCACCCAGAACTCTCAAATGACCAGCATTTTAACCATAAGTAAATTTTAGTTACGTTTTTCCTAACTACACTACAGTGAAAGTTATTGCAAAAAATACAGCAAATACAGTATAATTTTACAGTGCACAATACTATTGTTGATGGCAAATAAAGTTCTCTGCCTCTATTTTGTTTGTTTCTTACTGTCTAATCTTGTTTTTCTTTAGTGTTATGCGTTGCTAGGTATACCTCTCTGTTATCCGGAATATTTGAATATCTAGCACTCTCCCGCTCCCACGGCTGCCAGATATTCAAGAGTTTACTATAATACATATTATCAGGCTGTACTCTCTCTCTCTCTCCCTCTCTCTCTCTCTCTCTCTCTGTGTCTGTGTGTGTACAGGCAGCCCTCTTGTACAAGTCTATCTAGTACCAAGCAGTCATAAAATCAGGGCAGTAGCTGAGTTGTGTGTTACTAGTTCCAAGGTAAGCAGAGCTATGGAAAGCTTTTATGAGCTCTCATTTGTAGGCCACATATTTGGATTGGAGAGGTTTGACTGAAAGAGGCATCAATAATTGGCCCTCTTCAAGAATAGAAATGGTTAGTTGACAATGGCTATGACTAGAAGAGGATAGAGAATAACAGGGCACAGTGTTTGTAGTACAGCTAAATCTGGACGCTTTCATCTCTGTTAAACCACATTGTGGGGATCCTTCTATGAAGCAACCACTCATAGATACTAGGTTTCTAAAACAAGAATAAAGTGTTTTTCAGTTCCTTCGAGAGCATAGGTCACGTATGTTTCCGCTGAAGAGAACTTGTAACTGAATGATTCAATTAAAAGGGTCCGGGGCTCTGAGGACAAAAAACTAGACACTGTAAAATGGGATGAATATATGAATTAATTACACATACAGTCAAATGATAGATTAATATATTTATTTTCAATATAAACAAGAGCAGACAGAGGACTCCTTATATTCTAACCATTTCTCTTTCTGGTAGCTTGAGGGGTGTAGAGAGAGGTGTCTTATTTCTTCATTTCTGAGAAGGACCTCACTGGCTGTGCCACATAAATAGGCGTGGGAATATTGAGAAAAAGTAGAATATTCCACTCTGTGTCATCCAATTTGGGGGTGTGGGGGGAGGAAATGAAGCTGTATTTCTTTTAAGTGGTGTGTGATGGGGAAAGAAATTGAAAAACAGTTGAGCAATCCAGGACAATGTGGATATATATTTCTTTCTGTCAAATCTCCCTTCCTCTCTTCTCCTTTCTTATGCTCTTTGGGTTTTATTGGGTTTTTTTATTTCTTTTTTGGTTGGTTGGTTGGTTGGTTTTGTTTTTGTGGTGGTGGTGGTGGTGGTGGTTGTTTTTAAGCAAGATTATTCATATTCCAGAAAAAATGAGTACTCACATTTGAAGAAAAAGGTAAAATGCAGCGACTTACGTAATGTTGAGGAGTCTGTAGGAAGTGTTTGTAAAGTAATCTGTATATGTGGAGAGCTGGTTTAAATACGAAGTACCACTGTTTCTCATATAGCTGTGAAAGACTCCAAATGAAGGCAGAGGTGCTGGTACTTTGATGTAGTGATGTGTTTGAGCTTCCCTCTCCAGTTCAGGGGATGCTTGGTATAGTTAGAATGTCCATATACATGTTTTGATGGGCAGCTAGTAATCTTTCAGTGTTTTACAATTCAGGAGTCATACCCCACCTCTCCTGTATTGAGTACTGCCCACAGACCCACAGGCTGTATCTGCAGCATAAACACAAATGGCGGGGCAGGGTTGGGGGGCGGTGTTGTGAGCCTGCATTGATGTTTGTGCCTGCAGCAGCTGGAATATGGACTAGGAGGGCAGTGGGAGAAAGTTCGCAGTGTGATAAATAGAACTGTTTGGGAAGCAAAAAGAAACTTTGTTGGACACTGAGTTCTACTAGGGTCAAAAGGTATTTTTGAAGGGAAGATAAAAGATTCATAGTCCTAGAATCTCAGGCATATCTGTATTGTAGATTTACACTGTGATTAGGCGCAGAAGCCTTAGGAGCAAAGCTCCAGTGAGAAAATTTTGGTGCTGGAATTACAGAAGTATGAAGTGAGGAAAAATAAAAGGAATTTTGTGTAAGAAAATAATTTATATAGGGAGTTTCTTTAACCCTAGGTGTCTCTTCAGTGTTCAACACATCTTTGAATATCAGTGGTTAAACCTTTAGATTCAGTGCATTTCTTTATTCATAATACCCTATGCATTTGTAGGGCTATCAGTCTAGAAAATACCACAGTTCTAAAGGTTAATAGAAATTCAGACTCATGTCCTGTGTTGCTCAAATTATTTGACTACCTAAATATTTTCCAGCAGGCAACTTGCTAAATGGAAACATCAAATGAAAAGTTTTATGTTTTTCTCTGTTCTTTGTTCTGTTTAGGAAACTACTCCAGACCGTCAACATACAGCGGGGTGCCTAACGCAAGTTACAGTGGCCCAGGACCCGGCATGGGTATGAATGCCAATAGTCAGATGCATGGACAGGGGCCAAGCCAGCCATGTGGTACCATGCCCCTGGGACGGATGCCGTCAGCTGGGATGCAGAGCAGACCGTTTCCTGGAAACATAGGCAGTATGACCCCCAATTCTCCTGGCATGTCTCTGCAGGGTGGTCCTGGGATGGGCCCACCCATGCCAACCGTGAACCGTAAGGCACAGGAGGCAGCTGCTGCAGTGATGCAGGCAGCTGCAAACTCCGCTCAGAGCAGGTATGAATCCAAATGAAAGGATTTTAAACAAGTAGAAACTTGCTATTATTTCAGAAGCTTCTAAAGTAATAGGGATGTAGACGTGTGTGTTCATTTATGTGTGCTCTTGTTATATGTCCTATACGTGTTAGGGGTAAAAAGGAATGTGAAAGAACAATCTTAACAGGGAAGGGAAAGCACAGTACAGCCATATATGGTGTGAACTGCCCTTACAAGGAGTGAACATGCAAAGGAGAGGACTTGTCATGTCCATTATGATTCCTGGCACTGTAAGTTTTTAGAACAGGAAATCTCACAGAGCTATGGTGACACCAGGAGCCAAAAACAAGTTCTTACAGTTTAAAATGGAGAGTTTTAATATTTGAATTAGAACCCTGTAGCTTAGGGCCAGATTGTGTCCCTGGCTGTGTGCCTGTGCAGGGAAGTAACGGGGCACCAGGCTCCCCTTATTTTCCTGGGCTTCCTGTCCATATTGAGGTAACAGCGCTGTGGGGGCCATTTCCATTGGGACCACACTCCCAGTAGGCCGGGATGGGGAAGGGTGGGAGAGACTTGGCTCCTCCCTAACACACTCGCCAGCACAGCTGTGCTGGCTAGAAAGCTGCACTGGGTAGAAACGGGAGGAAATTACTTCCACCCTCTAACAAGGGAGGAACTGGGGTCTAGATTGTGACTCTGAGTCACTAGCTCATTTCTTGTCTGCTCCTGAGAGCAGCACATCTACAGACTGCCACTTGTTCATTGTGGCTTGTGGCAAAGCCATCGATTAGCCCTTGAGTATTTTTAATGTATGAGAGCTGTGTGTTCCCTCTGCATCCAGTCAAAGTCCTGCTACAGTTCATTTGGCACACTCTGCAAATTCTACGTACTCAAACGCAGTTAGCAAAACTACCCTGTCTGAGGAGACCACGTTGATCACGACAATCGTGCAGCCTACAGAGATGAAGGAGGGCCACTCATGTGGCCTGGCCACCAACCTACGTTGCCTATGGCAATTGTAGTCTGTTTTGCTATAATAAAGGAGTTTCATTATATCTAAGGTTACTACAGCCTGGTTCCCCTCTTACGTGTATGAAAGTTTTATGCATGTGCCTGTTAAGCGTGCGTGTTGCGCGCCCACAGGGGCACATAAGCATGTATAGATATTGAGAAAATTCTAATATACATTCTGCAATGGTACTTTTGAAATGGGAGATACCAGTAATTTTAAGACAATGTCAAAAGTAAATAGGAAGCTACTATATTTATGTGCATGTTGCTTTCTTGTTTGATGCTTTTGGAGTGCAAGTGGCCCCTACTATTAAGTGTTAGTGAAAAGCTCTCATGTTCCCTTTTAGTAAAATAAGTCACACCCCCGTTCAGCAAAATAGCCTAGATCCTTGCAAATGTCTGTGGACCAGCAGGCTGTGGTTGGCTTGGTTGTTTTAGCAAACCTATCAAGTAAAATTTACAGAAGTCTGGCTCTGTCTTTCTGGTTTAGAGTATAATCTGTAGGTCAGGCTAAAAGAAATAAATTAGCCATTGTTGCAAATGCAGAAACATTTTCTTTATAATAGCACAAGTGGGTGGACAAAAAAACATTTTAATTAAAAGTGAAAGAATTAATTGTAATAAATTGAATGTATGTCATTGTGATTTGTCTTACAGTTTGGAGATAATGCCCGTTGTTGATTAATAGCTAAGATAATTACTTCCTGCTTCCACCTCACACCTCCCTCCCAAATTAGTTTTGTAGACTTGCTTTCAGTTTCAAGCTTTGTCTGGTCAAAAATGCACCATTTCAAAACCTTTTCATCACGTTGCCAATTCTAGTCATCCAACGTCTGTAGGAAGAACTATGCACTAAGCAGGTCTTTACTGCAAAAAGGAACTTTTACAAGCTACAAATTGGGGGAAACCTGTCAACCCTTTCTTATTCCAAAGGGTTGGAAGCACAACATTTCTTCCCTTGATCCCAGGTTAAGTGTATCGGAGACAGCATTATTGCTTGTGGCCTTATTCTGCAAGCCCTCCATACCTATATGTGGAAGGAATGTAGTTGACAGGGTGATTCATACTTGTGATACAGAACAAATCCAAAGAAGCTGTTCTTTTGTTCTGCTTTAGGCCACCATACATTAGGTCGCCTGCTTATCCCAGCCAGTCTGGGGCTGGCGGACGCCCCATGTTTTCTTCACAGCACCCCAACTATGGCAACGCTCAGGCTCCCATGATGCACCAGCCTGACCAGTACGGGTAGGTAGCAATGTAAACTGGACTTGCTGTGGGACCTTAGCAATTTTTTTAAATGTTTATGAACATGCCATCTGGCTGCTGAAGGAATTCAAAAATCAAGTGAAAGAATTACAGATATTTGCATCATAGAGGGGGGTTTTTGTTCTTTTGTTTTTATTTTTACTAACTCCACTGTGACAATATGATGAAAATCTGCATGTCACTCACTTATACACACCCTGCATGGCTTTTGGCATGGCTCTGTTTCCTTCATGCCTGAGAGGGAAATTAAAAACTTCATCACAGAAAAAGAAGGAAACCCACCACAGCATACACTCCAGGCGTAATTTCTCCCCCCATTGTTGACATTGTTTCATGTAGAAACACTGCTTTCATGCCTGTGATGGTGTAATTGTTGGCATTACTACAGCTGCAGTAAGCTACTCTCACATAATACAACAACCCCTTTTTGACAGAAGACTTATTTACAAGATTCATTAATGGGACTTAAAAGGTTTCATTGCGTCATGGCTGTAAGGGTATGTGTTTGAAAAATTTCTGCTAGTCCCTCCCTACAAGGAGTTTTACACATGCTGAAGTGTCCAATATGAAGTATGAGCTTCAAACACACCTCTAATGTTTTTTCCACCAGAATTCTTCATGTTGTGATTTCTGCAGCACTGTTACAAATCACAGCATAGAGGGTGGGGTAGGGTAGGAAATATATACAAACCTACTTACACCCAGCACCCTGCTTGATGATCTTTCACAGTACCAGAATTCACCTTAGTTTCATGCATCTTGCAATTCCCTCTGTGACGTTATCTCCATTATTAGCCAACAGGAGATACCAAGTCCCATGTTTCCAGTGCCTTCACAATCGTCAGCAGGTTTTAATTTCAGTTTTCCCTTGAACTTTTTATTGGGTATATAACCATACGTACAAAAAAAGTCAAGAAGCTTCAGAAGAGAAGCCTGAGAAACTGCTATCAAAATCAGTATTGGTTCTCTTTACTTAAAATGGTAGCAGCTGCAAAATAGCCAGATTTGTCCCGTCCAATCCCATCCCTCCCACCCCCTGCCATTAGCTGGAATGGAAAGATGGATCCTGGTTTATGCCAGGGTACATAACACCATGTTTCCTGTTTCCATATCTATGTTCAGTTTGTAGGATAGATATGTGGGGTTTAAAAGTTATTTGCTCTTTGTAAGTGTGAAAGATATTCTTGTATGGAGAAGTAAAGGGAAACAATGAGAAAGTTATACAGTAGTTTTACAGCCTTCTGTTTGTATCAGTTGGTTGTGGTAGCATTCAAGGTCAGTGTCTAAATCAGTAGCAACATATCAGAGGGGAGAAACATTTATCTAGCTGCTAACCCACAAGATCTGTCCTTTATAAACTCAGGAGCCCCGTTTAGATGTAGAAATCTGGACTGTCTGTGGCTTGCCAAGCTACATTAAGCAGCTGTGGAAAATGAATTTAAATGGCATGCATCAGAGTAAAATCACTTCCCCTGTGGCAGAAAAATCAGTGTTACCTAAGCAAAGTTGGATGATCAAGATGTGAGATGCACAGTGAGTTATAGTTAGTCATCGTTCTCCCAGAACACCTTTAAATTTAATAAAAGATAAAGAAAGATTAGAAGAGAAAGAGAGGTTATAGAGGAATGTTCTAGGAATGCATCACACAGTTTGCATGAGAGTTTGACCCAGCCTTGCAACCTGCCCTATGTTATCTTTGGCTTGCATCCTGTCACCCACAGAATGCTTGCTTTTCCTATCAAATGAAACCTTATAATGTGTTAGTCCCTGTCATGTACTCAGCCTAGTTTTTTCTGAATGAAAACGGAGATCCTGGAGGTAAAGGAAGGAAAGTTGTGTCCAAGCCCTTTGTGTCTATGAAAAGCCAGGATTTGAGGAATCTACATAGCTAAGAATGTTTATGCTTGACCTACGTAACAACTGACAGTAAGCAGTGCAAAATAACTCTCTAATACTATATAAAGTTATTTCCCCTATGCCGAAGAAAATAATAAGGAGGGATTACAAAGAGGTATCTTCCTTTTATATCTCAGTTGCTTTAAAAAAACAGATTATTATCGTGGTAAGAATTCTACATGAAGGGTCTAATTACATGTGCAGTGAAATCAAGAGAGAGACTACTGTTCACTTCAATGGACTTTGGATCAGGTTCCAAAGGACTGGGAAGCTGGGAGTAGTGGATGCCTTTGCGGAAGAGACTGCTCTAAAGAGTTAAGTCTTTTTCTCAAGCTACAGTTTTAAAGACTTGATAGTGTGGATATATCTGTAGTGTGAATAAAATCAGGTGTGTTTGAATCTGTGCAGTTGTCATAGATGGAGTCAATGAACTCACTATAAAAATGAATTTACATTTTTAGACTTTCTCAAGTGGATGCACATGCAAGAGTATAAAAAGGGAACAGATACATTTTGATGTGTCCGCTAAACGTGTGCTCCTCAATTTGTGGGTGCCCAGCTTGAGATACTTACAAGTACTGATTATCACAGCTGCTGAGTACCGAGGGTTCCCACTGGCTTTTGGTGGAGTGGTAGGTGCACAGCATTCACAAATGGAACACAACCTGTTTGAAGTTTGGCACCCAAAATTAGTGCAAGGAAAGGCCAGTTCACCCTCCTGGGTCACGGAAGTGCTAAAACTATGGAACTGTTGCTTTTTCTACAATGTCATAATATCTGCAGCCTACTTATCAGGAGCATATAACACAATGGCAGACGCCTCAGCTGCAAATTCCCCCACAATCAGAAATGGGACATGGATTGGGTGTTCCTCCACAACATTTTCTGACAGTGGTGGACACTCACAGTATTGCTACTTACTGGTAAAGACATGACCACGGTACTGCTCCAGAGCAGAGGATGGGCAGTATTCCGTGGCAGATGCTCTCCATTCTCTGGGACATAGGTCTTCTTTATGTCTTTACCCATTCTCTCTCATACTGAAAGTCCTGTTGAAAGTGAAAAGATGAAAAAGCAAGCATCACACTGATTGCTTCTACCTCACCAGACATAGTACCCTTGCTTGTCACGACTGGCACCGTGTTTACCCATGACCCTTCCTATCACTACCTACCTGCCATTGTAGAATGAGACACATCCTCACTGTCTCAGTCTGCAGATTCTCTGACTGAGAACCTGGCTCCTTGCTGGATCCAGCACCTGGATACATCTTGCTTTGAGATGGCATACGGGGTGTTATGACATTGTACAAAAACGAGCTATTGGTCGTACCTACCTACAAAAGTGGGAAAGGTTTCAAAACTGGCATCAGCTCAAAGGCATCTCCACAAATGCAGCCATCTTACCGGGAGTCCTGGGCTATCTCTTGAATCTCAAGATTTTTTTTTTATTAGCTCACCTGAGAAGCAATTGCACCCTTCCACCAGCAAGTAGAAGGATACTCAGTCTTCTCCCATCTGACTATGAAGAGGTTCCTCAAGGGCATAGTTAACTTCTTTCATCAATCCAGACTTCCCACTCCTGAATAAGATCTTAATCCAGTGTTAAAAGGACTACCATGTGAAGCCATGACCATGTTTATTAATCAATCTTTCCATGAAGACAATGTTCCTGATTGCCATCACTTCAGTGAGCAAGACAGGGGAGAAAGTGGTTCTAATAGTTATCCCCTTTCACTGTGTTTCTCTCCAACAAAGTTACTCTTATATCACGTCTGAAATTTATTCCCAAGGTGACTTCTGCATTTCATAATAGTCAGCTTATTCAGTTTCCAGCCTTTAATCCCAAACCTCATCAGGATAATAGTCAGGCCATCCTTCGTATGCTCGATGTGAGGAGCTGGCCTTCTATTTAGACAAGAGCTTTTAAAAAATGTCTTGGTTCTCTTTCTCTCCGTTGTTGGTAGGTCAGAAGTTACAGTGATTTTAGCTCAGAGACTCTTGAAGAGTTTTGAGCTCTTTTACCAGATGCACAGAGTAGCTCCCATATCTTCAATATATACTCACTCTACAAGATCGGTCTTTGCTTCTTTCACCTTCTCCAAGGGCATTCATATATCCACATGGGTCTCAGACTCCCAGCTTGTGGGCCATGCCCAGACAGAGCAGTTGCACAATCCGGCCCTGGGGACCTGTCCATTAACGTTCCCCAAGCCCTGCCCATTTCTGCCGCTGGCTTGCCCCTTTCCCCCATCTCACTCCATCCTCCAGGGATGCAACCTCAAGAACTCCTGGGGGAACTGGCGCGGGGTAACAGCAGTAGTTGGGCCCACCTGCGCTCCCTGGCTATGTCTGGACTAGAGGGATTTGTTGACAGAAGTTTTTTTGGAAGATATCTTGCAACAAAACTTCTGTTGACAGATCACATCCAGATTGCCAGAGCAGATCAAAAGAGTGATCCACTCCGTCAACAGAGAGCAGCTGGACTGCCCAGACTCTCTCTCGGCAAAACGGCCAACTGGAAGCACAGCAGACTGGGTTGCCCAGTGTCTCAGAAGCCTTTTCTGTCAGCAGAAGGCCCCACAACACATCCAGACCGGCTTTTTGTTGACAGATCTCTGTCGACAGAAGTGTTCTTCCTCCTCGCGGTGGGCAGGGTACAGCTCTCAACAAAAGTGCTGCATTCTGTCTACTTACTGAATGACCTTGGGAATCAGGATACTCCGTGAGTTTTGTTGACAAAATGGTCATTTTATCAACAAAACTCTCTTGTCTAGACATAGGCTCTGTGGCAGCACTTTGACAGCTACTGCCACCCTGTGCTGGGCCCCCAAGTAACTTCCAAGGCTGTGTCCATGAGACAGGATGCCATGGGGGTGGGGGGGTGGGAAGGGTGATGTCAGAAGGAGGTGGAGTTTTGGGAACGGTAACAGACAGCACAGGATTGTGCAATTGTCCTGACCAGGGATGGACCTCTGCTACAGCATAAATCTGCCAGGCCAGTGCCTGGGCATGTACTCACACCTTTGCAGAACACTATGCTACCCTGGGAGACTTGGCTGCAGAAATCAGTTTTGGTACAATAGTACTGTCGTCTGTACCATACTCAGTGCGTATGTCCCAGGCTCCAGTGGTGGGCACTATTCAGGAGTCATCTACAATGGAGAAGCCATAGGAACACTACTCGAAAAAGTTACTCTGAGTAACGATGGTTCTTCAAGATGTGTGACTTTGTGTGCTCCACAACCTGCCCACTTTACCCCTGCTTCAGGGTTCTTGTCAATGATTTTGCAGTAGAGAAGATCTGAAGTCAGTTCACACATGCACACACAGACAGTGTGTATATGGGCTGAACAGACCCTGCTACCAAAGTTCTCCAATCAATAGCACTGGTATGCAAACACACTTACTTTGGAGCACCCATAGGGGGAGTGCCGTGAAACCTCCATAAGGAGGCACACCTCAAAGAACCATTGTTATTGCACAAGATGAGTAATTGTTTCTGTGGTGTGTGTTTAGTATACAGCAGGTAGATATCTGAGCATCTATATGTGACACAGAGACATTCTATCCGCATTTCTCCCTTGTGGTGTATTTATAATTCATATTTCATGTAGCTAGTGCCAGCACAGCACTTTTCCCATATTATGTTCTCCACAGCCTGGATAATACAAGGCTACTGATGGACTAGAAGCCATTGGTGAGGAAATATAGTAACGGACATGATGCATTAAAATGTCAAAAGGAAGAAATGGGGAGGAGGGAGGAAGAGTAGCAGTTTTTTAAAAATGTGAATTACAACCAAGTGTATCTTCTGAATGTTTTAAGTCTTAGATACAGTAAGTTTTGCCATAGTGGGTTCTGTTATTCGGAAGGATGAGTCTTGTAACTGCATTGTCTGCCAGTTTAACCCTTCTGATCTTGGAATTTAGGTTTACAATTATAATCAGGATATTTAAAAGCACATTTGTGACATGCAGTGCTAGCATCACACAAAGGTTTAAAGTGCCATAATAAAACCTCTTCTTATTACTCCTGGGGTGAGATGTAGGGCTTCCTATTGTTTCCCATCTTTCCCCTGAACTTGGAGGTGCTGTTTTTCTCAACTGGGAAGTGGTGTGGAGTTCAGGGAGGTTAAGTACTCATTCAAGTTTCTATGCTTATTCAAACCAGGCCATTTTTAGATGTAAGGCTGCCAGCTGTGAAATCCCCAAAGTAAACTAAGCTAAGACAGCAACTAGTAGCTGTAATTGGAGCCAGCACTTGGAGCATTTCATCTATTGCCTTTGAAATAGAATCCTGCTACAAAAAGCGTCCCTCTGCCCAGTCCTCTCTCTGGCAGAATTCTTTTTTTTTTTCTTTTAGTATCATTTCAATGACTTATATCTGTTTATTTTAAGCATTTTTAAATTTGCACTGGTTTTAAATTCTCTCATTTACACAAAAGGATTTTTCCTATTTTTATCTATTTAAATTTTCATAGTTATGGGAAATTGTGGGGGGAATCAAACACTAATTATTTTATGATAGTAGACATTGAGATCCAAAAGGTTAAAGCTTTATAATGGTTAGCACACAAATTGTCATCCTCACATGTGAAAATATATAAACATATTTACCTTAAACTGTAATAAGTTCTCAAGCAGCATTTGCCATACCTTGCCTATCTATAATTATTGTAAGCATTTTTGTCATTGTTGGAATGTTGTCCATCAATTTCTGCATGAGCAGTGAAATTGGTGGTTAGCGACATTTACTCATAAAAATCTAATCATTCGAAGCCTATTAGCATTAATAGACAATTGTTGTGTAAGATGAAAGCTGCGAAGTAGTTACTGTACCTGAATTTCAGAACATCCACATAGCTTAAACCTCAAGATGGTCCTTCCCCTGCCCTTCCAAAGACTCCCAGACTGGATTTCCAAGAGGAGCCCTAACAAATCTAGTTGAAATAAGCCCCACCTTGCCTTCTATTAGTAAAGCTTGGATACCCAAGCAGTAATTTCAGCCAGGGAGAAAGCATTCTGCATCCAAAAAAATCTCCCTATAGTTTCAGTTGGATAATATGGTATTTGCTTCTTGGCCTAAACAGTTGTGCGGGTGTTCCTGTGAACTGTTAAACATCTGCTACATTTCAGTGTTTGGTGAAGTGATTTCTGTGTATACAAAGTTTCTTAAGTGAGTCTGGGATCAAAGGAAAGATATTAATGACAGTTGTAATTGTGCTTTCTAGCTGATCTGCTAAAACAAGGTTGATGGGTTTTTCTTTAAAGACACCTTTCCCCTCCTCCTTACACCAAGAAAGAGTCATTTAGGTCAAGCTGGCAGTTTTTCTTTCTTTCCTGCCCTGCCCCCCCTCCTTTCCAATGAACTTCCTTTGCTTATGTTTTGCATTTGGGAGCAGATCCATATACAGATTTTTCTTGAAGTAAGAAATTTAGCCTGTGTATACTTGTCAAATTGAAGAGAGGCAAGAATCATCTGCTTTGTGATTTTTATAAAGATGCATATTGCAAATCATCTTAAATAGCGAATAAAAATGGGTAAGGACAGCAGAAACTTCACACTGCACACAATTGTTTCTTGTGCCAGAGTGAGAGGAATGCATTTTTATCTGGAATTTTGTTTTACCGAAAAGCAAATCCATCATTTTTGAGTCCTGGGTGTCTGTAGGTTGTAGATTCCACACAGGAATATGGAGCCAGTGATTTGGGAAGACACTTTTTTGTTACTCATCCATCAAATGGACTGCTGTGTGCTGTTCATGCCATTAGAGATCAACCACATAACTCAAGAATAAACAGTCCTTCCCTCCTTTGAAAGTAACCATTTTTAATTTGGGAAAGCCAGGGTATATTGAGTAGGGAAGAGGTGATTGATTCTCTGATAAAACCTCCGAATTGTCAGAAATCTCAAAGATACTTTGATTTGATTACTCACTCACTTCCAATTTTGGCTAAATCCCTTTAGTTATTTAGAAGAGATGATGTTCTCTACATAGGAGTTATAGTTCTGTTAAAACAGATTGGTAGTATAGGAATTTGTTTAGTTTAGGAACCTGCTGCCTCTGGACTGGATTTAATGTGAAGCACAAATTAACTTATGCATTTGATGGAAAGCTAAGAATATGTATCTTCCTAGAGTGCTTTACTAGGACAGTCACAAAGCTTGGCATCCGCAGGAGAAGGGGAGATGTCATTTTGGACACTGTTTTTCAGTGATCAGAAGTATTTCAAGAGCCAGATAACAAGCTTTTGTAGCTAGAATCAGCCCATTGGGCATAAAAACTAAAGTTTTGCATCAGTACATGATTGGAGATACATATCTCCTAAAGCTGGAAGGGACCTCAGGAGGTCATCTAGTCCAGTCCCCTGCTCTCTTGGCAGGAGCCAGCACTATCCCTGACATCTATTTGCCCCAATCCCTAAAAGGCCTCCTCAAGGATTGAACTGACCAGCCTGCATTTAGCAGGCCAATGCTCAAACCACTGAGCTACCTCTGCCACCCCTTAATTACCTTACTCTGGAGTACTGGAAGAAAATGTGTGAGATGTACATGGGGGCCATAGGACTCAAAATAGCATGAAGAGTCTCTTGTTCCTAGTGGGCAGAATGGAAAAGAGGCTTACTCCAGTGAAAGAATGATCAAGACTCAGGCAGTGTGTGACTCGTAGAGCAGGGGAAAAAGAAGGAAGGGTCCTATACTTTGTGCATGGGGTTGAAATACTGAGGATGTTCAGGGAGGTTAAAAGAAAAGAATGCCTTTTTCATAAACTTTACACATTTCATGGCATGGGCCTCTCTTCCTATGTAGAACTGCATCAATTTTGATTGGACCACTAGGTGCCAATATAAGATAAATATCAATAGTAAATACATAAGTACAGCTAATCCTGAAAGTTAAGAGTTTGTTTTGTATGTTTTGAGAGAGCTACCTAACAAACTTCTCTCCTCTATAGCTGTAGATGTGTCTCTGTATAATAGTGACAGCAGAGCCACTAAAATGATCCGTCAGTTCCTCAGTGAGTTTTTGGTGTCTTTTGAGCAAAAGATTCACAAAGAGCCTGCTGGAGATTTGTATTGGCATATGAGCTGTGTCAGTAGCATGAGAATGTCTGAATGTAAAAATGCTGCAGCTGATAATTATATTATTAATAATATTGTTTTATCATTGGTAAAATAATAATAATAATAATAATAATAAGTCCAGGCAGTTGGGCAAGAATGCAGTGTAAAACCTGCTCATCTGGAAATTGCATTTCAGGACCTGCTGTCTTGAATTGCTTTTCCTTGCCAAGTTGCTGTACTCTGCTCTGATGTGCTGGGAGACAAATTAAATTTACTCTGAAAATCCTGATCTTTGAAGTGCTGGCATTAAGTCGTCAGGATTTTACTTAGTTGCCAACACACTGCGCTCAGTCAAGCTAGGCAGTGCTCTCAAAAGCAATGCAAAAATCTGACAGACACATCATAAAATTTTGGTGGAGGGAAGTGTGAGAATCACAGGGCAAGATCAAAGGGGCAGAGGAAGTTGAGGATTCTGGTTTCTTTTTGTGGCAGTAGCACATGAGGGGAAATTGGATCAGTTTTTCAGCAATTGTACATAGCCATATGAAAAAATCTCTGTCTATTTCCTATCCTTTATATTTTTAGTGCCACACATTGGTGACCTTATGGCTGTGAATGCACCAGGAACAAATTCTCACCTGCTTTCAAGTAATTCATCCTGGAATTGGAGTTTATCCGGCATTCTGCCTTTTTAATAAAGCTATTTATAAAGCTACTCAAAAATAGAAAGTACATAGTGAGAGCCATGAGTCACTCCTCCTTTTGGTTTCATGTCAAAGCAAACTAAACTAGCCCTCTTGGCATTCTGATTCAGCTTGTCTGACTCCTCTGAGGCCCATGCTGTAAAAAACAACTTGGTTTTTCTAACAAACTGTTTGACTTGTGAATGAGTGGAGCAGGACCTTGCCTAGTGGTTGTAGTAGCAGTTTGGAGCAATGGCAAACATAGATCCAGGATTCAAGTGACAAGCCAAAAGGCAGAAGTCAAGATCAGGAACCCCAAGCGGAAGAGTATGCCCAAGTCAGGGTTGAGGACACCAAGCCACAGGTTGCCGGTGAGTAATAATCACTGCAAGGAGGCAAGGGCTAGGCTGAAACAGTTGGGAATCAAGGCAAGAACAAGCTGGAATAAGGAAGCAGGCTGGAATCAGAAGTAGAAGAGAATAGCAGGACAGGCTCAGCTATGGGCATGATACGCAATGAGCAGCTGCTGTGCTTCTGCAGCTGCAAGGCTCAGTTAGCAAGGATGCTGACCACCCTGCCCTCTCAGGAAGCATGGCTATTTGGAGGAGGCTCGTTGAGCTCAGCTGAGCTTGCTTGGTAGTCTAGCGACCAGCTGCGCTCCTGACATTACTGTTCCAAATGTAGAACCCTCTTTGTCCCATTACATGCTCCGCTAGTGCCAAGAAATGTATCTCCTCCTTGGGCTGACCATACTATACGTCATAGGGAGAGTAGACAAGCAGCTGTCTTCAGAACTTAAGTTTAAATCTGCCTTGTCAGTAAGGTAGCCAGGGGTCACTAAAAGAGCATAGCTTCAATGTGATTACAAACAGCTTGATTTGGTCAGCTTTTCAGCAGCCCCATGTTCTCTGTCACAGAACATTATCTTGTTTATCTAATATAGGCTGCAGTTGTCTACCATTGATTTAGTTTGTTTTAAACTAAAAGATGTAAGAGTAGAAGCCTCAAAGCACATGGAAGAAAGGTGTGTAATAAAACTATTTTGGGAGATTGTTGTGAGATAAACATTAGTAACTGAATATCCAGTCATTCTACTAAATTTAGGCACATGTTTTAATACAAGATCATAGTTCACAAATATTCACATGGGCTAGGTCTATACACATCTGTCGTGCTGGCAGCTTCATGCTAATGAGCAGTCTCGCAATTGCAAATGGCTGCTTGTTAGCATAATTAGTATAGTCCCGCAAGATCTTGCTGCCAGCAGAAGCTGGTGCTGGCAGTAAACAGGTCGTATAGGCGGTCCTCTGCAAGGAAAAAACCCCTCTTCGGGCATAAGGGGCTGGGGACAGAGAGGGTTTTTGCCGACAGAGGCACGTCTACATGTCCTGTTTACTGCCAGCAGCAGCTTCTGCCAGCAGTCAGATCTCGTGCAGCTATGTTAATTAGCCATGTGATAATGCTAATGAGCAGCCATTTGCAATTGCAAGACTGCTCATTAACATGAAGCTGCTGGCACTACAGGTCCATGTAGACCTAGCCATGGTGCTTTATGCAGGGTTTGTCAATGCAATAGAGTAATATACACTAATAATATTTTGCACAGCACTTGGTCCATGTAGGTCTTGCTCGTGCAAACTAAATGTTCCCTAATGTGCTTTAACATGGTACTATATTAAACAGCATTAGGTTTAGGGAACTTTCATTACACAGCAGGAGTATCTGTGCAGACCAATTAAAGTGTAACATATTAATATGCTTTTGAAATCATGTACACAAGTCCATAGTGGAATAAAACAATAGGATAATAGGATAATAAAGTCAAACAACGTGTCTTGCTAAATATCCCCATATGTGATCAGGAACAAAGGAGATTAGTGATGTACTTCTGTGGATTAGCGCTACAAGTGTCATGGATATGTCTCTTTGTGGCCATCTTTTCAAAAGCGGCCTCTAATTTGGATCTCCAGCTTTAGAAATCTCAGCCCTGTTTTTCAGATATGTTGAGCACCTGCTGCTCCAATTCACTTCAACTGGCGTTGTCAGTGTCTGGCTAAAGCTGAACATCAAAATATGCTGCTCCTCATTTTTCCTTATTCATGAAATTGGGGCAGATCCCATTTTGTCAAAGGCTTACACATATGTAATTTTTTTTAAAAAACTGTGTAAATGGTATCAGGTGGTGATGTTAATATATTCATGAATTAGATGCATATCTTTCGTCGCTTTTTCAGTGTTTGATATCACTACAATTCACTGGGATTTAGATCGCAATGGAAAATGAGTAGGTGGCAGATGAGGTGAAGCATTTAGCAGCAAAAATTGCTAATTTGGTGACAGTAGCCACTAAAGTAATAGATAAACACATGGCCACAATTGTCAGAGTTACTGAACCGCCATAGCTCCAAATCAGGCAAACAGAGAACAAAATTCTGGGTTTCTTTTCTCTCTTGACTGGCATCCCAGTATAACCTGGAATTACAATAACTTGGATAGGAGATGCTGAGTACTACCTATTCCCTAATATTGTATCAAATCATTATACGTTTCGTTGTTGCCTTTCATGCATGATGATTGTGCAACCTCTGTGGGTTGATTCCTTTGACATGTCGATACATCCGTGCTGGTACTAACCTGTATGCTTTGGTCATTGAGATTTCATAATGTTTCTTCAAAATCATTTGCATTTCAAAAGCATGGCCCCTCTTTGCCAACCAACCCACTCAAGCATATACTTTTCTTTTCCCTCCTCTCCTAAAAAAAAGTAATAATTTTACCAAGAATCTTGTTTTGGTCTCAGCAACCATCTCATCAGAAGTCTTCTTGTTTATTAATTATTATCGTTATTGTGACTCAGAGTTTCTCCACTAAACAAGGGAAAGGGTAAATACATGTTTGGTGAGTTTTATAGTAAAAGCTAATAACAAGGGGAAGATTAAGGTATAACGTAGTATTACATTTGATTTTTACACACACAGATTACCATTAAAGGCCACTTGAAGCCTTGCGTAACAAGCATCCTGGTCACATACAATTATGTTCTGGCCTAAATCACTATTCACTGTTAATATTATGGTCAGAACATAGCAAACAATTGTATTTTTTGTTTTTCTTTCCTTTCTTCCAATTCACAACCTCCTCTCATGTTGGATTACAGCTTCATTTCTCCAAGGAAACACATAATATGGCAGGAGGGAAAACCCATAACAAAAGTGTGTGTGTGTGAGAGAGAGAGAGAGAGAGAGAATCCTTCAGGGAATATGTGTTTGTAGATCTCACTGCTGAATTATTCTCATTATAGTAACCCATTTGATGTCAGAGCATGACAGATTATAAGCGTTTATGACTAGCTCTCACTTAAGACATTTAAATAAAATACTTCTCGTTATTGTGCAGGTCAGTATGTTTAAATAACAACCCCCCAAATCATACTTTGACATTTAAAAGAGAGAGGAAATACTGTCGCGCTGCAGACCTAGCAGAGATAAGCACAAAGCAATTTGGTCAATACATTGTGATTTGTGAGCACAGTCCAACATACTCATTTTCACAGCTTGTAATCAAGTAGCCACCTTAGCAATGTGTCAGCATTAAAAAAAATACTCCTTTTAAAATGTTTACACAAATTACCCCCCTGAGAAACTACAGTGCATTCACTGCAAAACCAGTGTAGGTTAAAGAGGGGAAGTAAATACAGTAAACTCTTTCATATCCGGCAGCCCCAGGACCTGGAAAATGTCTTATATTCAGTTATTCTGGGTAATAAAGAGGTATACCTAGCAATGCATAACACTAAAGATAAAGAACGTGAGATATTAAGAAACAAAAATGTATTCAGAGTATTTTATTTACCAACAATAATATTGTACACTGTAAACTTATAGTGTTTTTATTTGTATTTACTTTCATTGTACTGTACTTACGGAAAACATAACTCAAATTTACTTATGGTTAAAATGCCAGTTATTTGAGAGTTCCACATGATAGAGTGCTGGATACGAAAGAGTTTACTGTATATGCCTAAAGGCCTACAGAAAATGGGGGAACCTGGTCCCCAGACACATGCACCACAAAAAGATCAAACACTGTCATATTTCCTTGTGAGAAGTAGGGTTTTACTGTGGTCCTTCAGGGAAATTAAACCACGTTCATCATTCTGAGTAGCTGATCCTGACCCATGTCTGGAATTTTCTGATTTTGTGCGTAGTGTTTCTGATACTCATTTTGTAATTCATCATCTGTCCCAACCTGAGGAAGATGCCAGAAGAGAGAACTTGACATTATAAAGAAACATTTTATAGTGGATACTAACCCAAGATACTAGTCAGCACTCCATAAAGTAGCTCAGAGCCATGAAGTGGCTTCACTGCAACCCTACTAACCTTCTGGTGATTTCAGGCCCAGTTAAGTAGTCATGTCAGTTTAAAGCACAGAATTCTTGCTCACATACCAGTGAGCTATATTATGTTACAGATTCCTGATATTGTGTTTTATGTATTCTCTCTTCTTTCATAAGTTTGTGTTTTGCATTGTTGTAAGAAACAAATCTACCATTGCATGCCCCCTTTTTTATTGGAGGGATCAGTACTTAGAAGGCAAGGCTAAAGGAGATCTCTTTTGCAGAGACAAAGGGTTACCATCCAGTTTGACTGCAAATGAAGGACAATACCCCTAACTTTTTAAAAAAGTAATGTAAATGTGGACAAAAGACTGACATCCTCACAGTCTTTAGTGTGTCCACATGTTTCTTACATCCAGTTTTGTGTAAAAACTTTTGTGAGAGTTGTTATGCCCCCTGCTGATACTTATATAGGCCTTCTCAGCACGGGAGAGCAATTGAGTCTCACAATAACAGCATAAACATGCTCAGCTCAGCCCTTCCCCCTTCTCTGAACCCACCTTCCTGCTTACCACTTCTCTAACTGTGGCAGCTGCATTGAGGTAAGGCCACAAAGAGTCTTAAGCTCTGTCCCTGGATCTGTGAAGTGGCTGCAAGGAATAAAAACAATTTGCAGTTCCATACAGAAGACTGGCCACTGAAAAAGGGGGCTCCTGCCCTGCTCCCCAGGTTTTCCTCCAACTAGGGTTGCAGGGCTGGGGAGGGAGGAATAGGTTTTTTCCCAAACTTGAGGTGCTTCATGATAGGTGTCTGGGGAGGTGAAGAAATGGGGTTCACATGAGTACCCCCAGTCCCTGTCACTTACCTGCTCTGTACACAAGTCTTGAAAAAAAGAGGCACTTTAGTGTTCCAATGTTGTACACAACATTAGCCATCCAAAAGAGCCATGCTCAGGGACCTTGGCCAGTTGGGAGGCCCCAGAAAAACAGGTGCCTCCACTCCCTACCTCGTTCCACTCCCTTGCCTGGAAGGAGCAGCAGGGCAGGAAGCTTAACCTCCTTCAGCAACTCTGATTCTGTGTTCCTGGTATATTCCTCATCAGGCGTAGGAAAGAGCAAGAAACTAGAAATACACAAAGTGCTGCCAGTTCCACAACGTAAATAAATACACAGAATTTATTCCTGATCTCGCTCAATCACAGTACTCTCAGGGATTCCTTGTATCAATAGGGTGTTAAAACAAAACAGTAGATATAAGTCTGGTTTTTTTAAGCTAATGGTGTCGTTTTATAATAGCTCAAGTGGCTATACTCCAAAATGGAAAGAAAACAGTACACAAAGGTGTTATAAGCTTATAGATGTTAAAGATGGAAGTGACCTGGTTTGTCATCTAACTGGGCCCCCTGTAATTGCAGCATTGTTCTCTATGGTGCATTTTTAATGCCTTTAGTAGTCTATTTGTAAATGTATAAAGGCATGGTATTTCCGTCATTTCCGTTGAAAGATCAATACTTCTCAAGGTTAGGATATTTTCCAGTGCATTTAGCCTAACTTTTTTTTCTCTGAGAAATGTCTTCGTGTTATTCCTGATTATAATTATTTTCATTACCATTAACCAGTTCCTTCCTTGGTGATCACACTTTTAATGCAACATACAGCTGATTAGATTTCTTCAGCAATATAGTATACAGCTCATTAGGTGAGTCCTCACGAGTAGATATCACTCCTTGTACGAAAAGTTTTTTTAAAAACTTCAATAGTTAATTTCAGTTTTGCCTTTTAAAACAAAGAGTTTTGTGGTCATGTCAGGAGCAGATTTGTAGTATATTTTCCAATAACTCTGACTTAAACACTATGTCAAATACTTATTTACTGAAACAACACAGAAGGAAGCATAAGATTTTTGACTTTATTCCAACAACCAACAGATGATGCTATGACCTTAAGCATATATAAATATGTTTAGCAGCTGCTATGTAACATATTTGTAAGTGTTTAGTGACCTGGAGGTTAATCAAAATAAGTTTGGTGATCTCAGCTTAGTTTTTAATGGACTCTACTGCGTATTATAGCACACTGATGCAGCACAGTTTGTCAATGTCAGCAGTCTTTACTCAAAGGGAGGCCCACTGTGAAGTGACACCTGGAGGCAGAAGTAGTACCCACTTTTTCCCACTACTAGAAATTGTCCATTCCAGGCCATCATAGAGCAGTACAGGACACCTGTGATCAGCATTGGACGCTGCACCTGACCTCAGGATAAAGTTGTCTTTAGTCTTACAAAATTTTAGCAGTGAAGATCTCTCAATTGTGCCATATGTAATATAATTCAGTATTGGGCACTTTGACAGGAGACTACCAAAAACACATAGGTTCTACAGGAACCAGTGCTCGGTGATTCTATTTCATTACTGAACCTTTATGCTATGGAACTGGATTACAGTGAAAACTGAAGTTATTCTCTGAACAGTTCCCAGATGATACTCCACTTCAGGGCCACAAATGCTAATACACCTTTGATTGCAGGTTTTGGTATCAGTGCCCTTTCTGATAGGACATGCACCCTAGGTAGCCTTGTTTCCCAGACCAGGGCTGTGTTGAACTACAGAGGTGAACTGCCTTCACTTCTTTCAGGCAGAGGCAAAGCCCAGCATGAACCCATTTGCAAATGCCTGGTTCCCCCCTGCTTTTATTAATGTTGTCATATCTGTAATGAGTTCTTAGTTGTAGTAGATTTAGTATCTTGTAGGTGGTATGTTTGGTTCTCTTGTCTTAAAAAAAAATTTTTTTTTTCATTTTCTCCTCTCAAGGGGCTGGAAAAACTTTTTCTTCTGGTGAGCTCCCACAGATTTAAAATCTGTTTCTCATCAATTAAGCAATCCGTGTTAGTGACAGATGTGCCCAATTCATTCATTACTTGAGACACTCATGTTCTCAGCAAGTGTAAATGCTCTTCTTTCAGAGGAAAATCCTATAAAACCCAGGAAATTAAGTATAGACTATTAATGAAGCAGGGTTTGAAACTAGCTTTGAGTGTAGGGACAGAGAAGCCACCCCCCATGTCCATCAGTGCCCCATCATCATTGTGATCACTACGACAGAGAGCTTCCAAGAAGAAATCACTCTTGAGTCCCCACCACTCTCTTTGCTTGAGTATGGATAAACACACCACCAGTACCAAGAGCTTTCCATTCCAAGTACAGTAGAGACTCAATATTTACAAACCTGTGGTTCTTGAATTCAATTATTCATGAATGGCTGGAGCAGCTGCTTCCCTGGGGATCCGGGGCACGGAGCTCCAGCAGCTGCCACTTCCCCCATGGGGCTCCAGGCAGGAGCGCCAGCAGCCGCCACTCCCCTGCAGGGCCCCAGGCAGGAGCAAGAATCAAGGCTAGACAAGTAGCCTTCTTACAGGTACTATGTCCTATTGCATCCCTTCTTCCCATTCTGAACCAAGGGAGACCTTTGAGGAGCAAGAGGCAAGGCTAGACAAGTAGGCTTCTTACAGGTACTATAGCCTATCACAAGCCAGGTCCCTGTCAGCTCTTTAAATAGCTCCCTGCTGGCTTTTGCCACAGGTCAGGCAGCTCTTGCCAGAGCTGTGCAGAGGGGCGTACTCTGTGACTTTCACCTCTGCCTGTACCTTGAAAAGTTTAATGTCTTTATTGACCATTTACCACAGGAAGTTCAAGAACATTTAAGTGCCATTAGACAGGAAGGTTGTTTTTTTTCACAAAAACGTCACTGCAGGCTTCATTTGAAGTGGCAAACACTAGACAGAGGTCTGTTTGTGCCATTGTAGGGAAGAGGCAATCTTTCTGAATTTAATTGTCTAGGTTTCTGCGGAAGAGGCAATCAACTGTGAAAGATTTACCTTTCCATGGCCAGAAACTTTTGCAGATTCCATGTGTCTTGCAGATTCCATGGACAGGTCACTCTTACCCGAAGGGACTCTTGGACTGCACTTAGGTCTTAGAAGTATACATGTCTGCAAATAAAAGGAAGTTGAGCAGTTGACAGTCAACTCAAAAACCATGCCTTGCTCAATTTTCCACTTGAACGACCAGCTAAGAGATGAAACTGTAACACTGGACAAATGAGCATTGGAAGCCACTACTTCAGGTTATATTATCCAATTTACCTTCATCCCACCCTTCCCATCCTCTTCCCCATTCCTCTTCAGGGACAACTCTCACAAGAAGCTGCTGACACAAGAGACCTCATCCCTCTTAAGTCTAGGAGCCATGGGGCCAGTTTCTCTTCAACACAGACAAAGAAAGGTTCTGTTCAAGATTTTCTGATACTCTTAAGAAAATGGGGGTTGGAGGCCAGTACTAGATCTCAGCCAAATGAATAAGGATTCCAGACATCTGAAATTCAAGGTAGTCTTCCTAGCAACTATACTTCCCTCCATGGAATAGGGGAACTGGTTTGTGACCTTTACTACTTCCATGTAATGATTCATCCATCCCACAAAAGATTTGTTCTTTTCACTGTCAATGGCCAACATTACCAGTAACGGCTCCTTCTTACCCTTTATCCAGTCATGTGTCCCAAGATTATTCTCAAAATCAAGGTCATCATTGATGCCTACTCCTGTCATAGGGGAGAGGGATAGCTCAGTGGTTTGAGTATTGGCCTGCTAAACCCAGCATTGTGAGCCCAATCCTTGGGGAGGCCATTTCGGGATTGGGGCAGATAGATGCTGGGGATGGTGCTTGGTCCTGGCAACAGGGCAGGGGACTGAACTAAATGACATGCTGAGGTCCCTTCCAGTTCTAGGAGATGTGTATCTGGGAATAACAGTTTTTCCCTGTTTCAATAAGTGGCTCCTCTAGGATCAGAAATATCAGGAGCTGTTCAAACAACTTCATTAAGGCGAAGTCTAAGCCTGCAGGTAAACCTTGAGAAATCAACCTGGACCCCTACAAATCAAATGTTCTTGATCCTGGAGTGGATACAGGGCAGCAATTATCTTCCCCTCAATAGGTTCCTTGCACTAAAGAACCTTATATAAACAATATATTTCAGCCAACAAGTTCCAGCAAGAGCATGTCTGAAGGTGCTGGAATACATGGGCTACATCTACACTACAGCAATCTTTCAAAAGAAATCCTTCTGGAAGATCTCTTCTGAAAGAACTTCTTTCAAAATACTGCATCCACACACAAAAAAGCTGATCAAAAGTGTGGTCTGCTTTTTCAAAAGAGCATCCACACAGCCCCCACTCTTTTGAAAGAACAGGCCAGGGATCAAAAAAATCAAACACCATGAGGACTGCTCTTTTGAAAAAAAGGGCCTGTGAAGCATCTACACACACATTTTCTTTCAAAAGAAGCTTTCAAAAGAAGGCACTCTTCCTGAAATGGAAGTAGAAGAGAGCTTTAGGAAGGAGTGCCATGTTCTTTGGATTTTATTTCAAAAGAACGCTTTTGGTGTGTAGACGCGCCACTGGATATTTCAAAAGAGCCTCTTCTTTCAAAAAATATTTAGAAAGAACTTGCTAGGGTAGACACGGCCATGGTGTTTGGCATTTTTTGACACATAACACCAGGTTGTACATTCAGTGTCTCCTGTGGGTCTCAGGGCTATTAGGACTGCAGTCTCATTTGGTTTACTTAATTGCCACCTGCAGATTTTGACTGGAAATAGTTTTGCACTTATTGTTGGATAGGGCTGTTGCGCACTGCTTAATAGTTGTCATGTTTGATCATTGTGGTAGATGATGCAATCCCCATACAGTTTGTATGTCAACTTAAGACCCCCATCCTCAAGTCTACGATTAGATCTTTATGGAAGGATCCTTACACCTTTCAAAGAAACCTATAGTTAATAAAACAATTTGGCTATGGAAAAGACCAGGTATTTTTGTAGTATTGTTACGTTATTGAACTAACACTTTCAATTTGCTTATAAGATGACAATCTACATTGTTTTTTTAAAAGCAAATGGAAAACTTGAGAGAGACATTGGTTTATAAAACTTATTTCCTATCTCTCCTCCTCATCCCACCCCTTGAAATACTGTTTTAGAACTTATGTTCTGTGTATTATGCCCGAAAAAGAGAAATGCAGAGTTTCGCCATGTTGTTACTATTTCCAGCCCTTAATGGTAAGGATTTAATTTATTTAGAATAAAAAAAATCTTCCACCAGATAGATTTGCGGTATTTAACAGTTTTTAGCGAAAACTTTGACACGTGTTTTTTAAAAAGTCACAATAGTTGCGTAAGAAGAGTTTGATTCATAACACTGCATTCTATTTTAAGTTGTTGCTACATGGCCCTATTCTTTATTTCCCTTTCTAATTTTCCCTTGGAGATTTGCACTTCTATGCATTTCTTACAGAAAAAAAAATCCCTCCACAACTCATCGCAAGCTTTGTCAAAGACATGACATTGTACGGCAGTTGTGTCCTTCATATCAAAAGAAATCCTTTGCTTCTTTGCAGGAATGAAGAAGAGTTGTCTTCTACAGTGCAAAGGACAAAACTGACTTTGGGGGAAAAATGCCTTATTTAGATAATACGTGCTCTGCTCCTTTAAAAAAATTCACAACATATCTGGAAAAATTAAGCCACATGGTGTTTTAATGCTCCATATTCCGCTCCCAAAGAAAAAGATCAATTCTCATGAAGGATCTTGGAAATGTAATATTATTTTGCAAAAATAAAAAATCCAGAAGTTAGTCCAGTTACTCATAGGTTGTAGGTTTGTTTTTAAATATTGTGACTAGATTGTTTATTTTGTTTGTTCTGGATTTTTTTTTAATACTACATAGTATTAAAAATAAGCATTTATACCAATACTGCAGACCACCACCCAAAAATTCCCTTTTTGGCTATGTTGACACTTATAAACAACTTCAAAATGTCCATGCTAATTGCCAAATGGAAGAATACTAACGAGGTGCTGAAATGAATATTCAGCCTCATTAGCATGCCAGTGGCGGTTCGCTCGCCCATGGCTCGTCTACATGGGGGTCCTTTTCGAAAGGAATAGGAATAAGGGGATTTCAGTCTTGGCAGGGTCCTTTCGAAAAGGATTCCTGTGCAGACAAGCTGCGGGCGAGCAAACCACAGTACTTTTGAAATGCCATGGCCGGTGGTGTGCTAATGAGGCACTGAATATTCATTTCAGCACCTCATTATTATTCTTCAATCTGGCCATTAGCTTGGCCATTTCAGAGGTTTTTTTCAGCACCTCATTATTATTCTTCAATTTGGCCATTAGCTTGGCCATTTAAAGTTTTTTGTAAGTGTAGACACAGCCTTTGTGTTCTTTATAAGATAGCTAAATGTACTATTGTAGAAGGGACACTAACCGTGGGTTTGTCACTGTTGTTTTGTTTTTTTGTAAACCACAAAATAAAATTTACGGGATGTTTAATGGAGAAACTCTTAGGTTTGGGGGTAGTATATTCATACATATGATATGCGTATAGAAATATACTTGTATATGTGTTTGTGTGTGTGTGTCTATATATATATATATATATATATATATATGTATAAAATGAATATTAGCATGTATGTGTGCAGATATAGCTTTACTGATGTATGATACACAATTACACTGTAGATGTATGGAATAAAGGGACTATTTTTCGAGTGGAATGTACATTGTGTTTATGAAAACAAACTGCAAAACCAGTAGATTAGATAATTATGCGATTTTCTTTTGTTTATGAAAATTTGCTCGCCTAGGCACAAAAATTCTCCTCAGCCTTTTCTAGATCAGTCATATTTTTTTTAAAAATTGATATTTTATTTATTCCACGAAAATATTACTAATGCCTAGTGAGTGGAGGTGCACCATGTGGCTAGGCTTTAGTCAGAGAACCTTATTGTTCAAACTAAGATCCCAGTGATGCAAACGTGTGTACACACACATATTTGGGGAACTTTTAAGCATAGGAGTAGTTCCAGTGAGACTTCTTTTGTCAGTAAAAAGACATACATACCTGTTTGTAGAATTGCAGCCTAATGAAGCATACAGTATCTGGTGTACGTTTTGTGCCCGGTGCTGTAATCAAGTCCATTATCAGGTTCTTTACCTTGATTACTTTGGGTCGTCCATGGAAGGACGGATTCCATAACCCTATCAACAAAGTTAGAACTGACAAGAGAAAATTTGCTATGGTGTAGGCGCCTGGTTTGGAGGACATGGGGTAAGAAGCAGAAGCAGCAATGTGTGACCTTCACATGGCTTGACTTAGAAATTCCATTTAAGCCACTTTTGGCAATTAATATTCTCAAAGAGCCCATGTTGTGCTGATACCTTTTCATATACAACTAATATGCACTCACCACCAGAGGTATCTGAAATCTTATTGTAAACAAGACACCTCTGATAAGAGTAAATGAATAAATTTTCTAAAAATGGCGCGCACACACACACACACCACTTGGTTTTCTTTGGGTTTAGTTTTGTTTGTGTGACTTTTGTGGGAGACACAGAATCAAAGGAAATTTGTTTTTTTAAGCAGAGTTAGCCCCAGTTGCTTTTCTTATGTTAATTTCAAATTCTGTTTTCTCCCTCTTCTGCGTCCATTCCTCTAGTCCCTTGGAACAATAAATAATCCCTATCTCCTTGTGTGGTGCTGTGATGTATCAGTTCAAATTAGTAAGCATAGACATTTTTTGAGGTTTGTGTGCTATCAAATTCTTGTCTCAGATTATACAGTAACTAATTCACTGCTAATAGTCGCGCCCCCCTCACCCCCCAGTGCAGGTAAAAAACTAATTGCCTGACTCTTCCTTAGCTACCCATGAACGCTAAGAGATGAACACTGTGATGAACTGTAAAACCCTCTGCAATGAGATACATAATGAGAGCCTGTGCGTGTGCTTTTCTCTTCACACAGGCAAGGCAGTTTTCCTGGCATGAATCAAAGTGGTATTATGGGATCCAGCTCTCCCTACTCGCAGCCAATGAACAACAGCTCTGGCCTGATGAACGCACAAGCTCCTCCTTACAGCATGACACCTAACATGGTGAACAGTTCAACAGGTAATTGTGGGTAACCTTTCAAGGAGTGACTTTCCTCCATGAATCTCTTTAAAGGCACAAACTCTGAATGATGGCACAAGCATTGTCCTTTATACAGGTTCCCAGCTAAGAGCATGATTCTGAATAGTTAGGACAGCCCATTTGAAGTTGGGTCCAAACTTGACCGAACTTGTGGGGAGCACAGAGGTGCAAACAGAGAAAGACTGCTAGATTTTCAAAAGTGACTAACTGATTTTGGGTGCCTCACTCCTTTAGGTCCCATTTACAGACACTGAAAATAAGCCTGAGTTTTAGAAAGCGCTGTGGCACCTGTCCTCTGAAAATCAGTCCCCTTCAAGTGCTATAAAGCTGGACACCCACAATAACTGGTCACTTTTGAAAATGTGTACCATATACATTGTGTTTGCAAAGTCAGTAGATTCATATAGTGCTTCTTTCATTTACTTGTTGACATGTTTCTCTATGAAACAATTGGCTTTAGTCATAACTGGAAAAAAGTGTCAAATACAAACATGATATATTTTAAATATCCATTAAAATTGTGTTTCGGTTTTGCCTTGCACTGGTGGGAGTTTAAGATTATTATTAGGACAGTTATTTGTTCTGTGTATCGCTTGCACGTCACATAACACCTGTGAAAGGAAGCCTACTTAATGTAATTCTCTGTTGATAATATGCTTTTGTGTTACATGTAAGTGCACAATATAGAACAGCTCCTCACCGTCTCTGAAATGTTAACAGCTGCATTTCAGCAAGATCACATCCGAGTAAGAGTTTATCCTTTTGATTCTCCAAGACACAAGGGAGTTTAGATAGGGTTTCAGTTTCCCTAAAGCAGTGATACTCAGACTGAGGTTCCCAAGCCGCAGGTGGCTCTTTAATGTGTCTCCTGCGGCTCTTGATATCAAAGCATTTTGTGATTGAATGATTAATCAGTCTGTGTTATTAACCACTCTCTACCTTTTACTGTGTCGTTAACCAGTTGCAGTTGAAAAAATAATAAAACTTGGTCAGTCGTTTTGCTGTGAGAATACACATTTTTATGTCATACTTTATTTCATGGTAAGTGAAACAATGAATTCACACTAATGTGGCTCTTTTGAGAATGTTGATTGCTAATTTGTATCGTGAACCTCAGGACTGAGTCCTGCCCAAAAGCATAACCAGAAAGCTTGAGTCCAAACTTTTGAGTCTAGGTCTGTGCACTTGCTATTTGCAGTTATTGCTCTTAGAAAAGCTTTGGGTTTCATGGGGCTACCAGGGAGGTGTTACAAAGCCAGGCAAGTGAATGGGATTTCTCTCTTCACCTTGTACAGTACCTGAGATACCTGTTGTTTCTGAAGCAGTACGGCAAGTCCAGTACAAGATAAACTGTATCTTACCAAGACCTGAGGCTTTTATACCTTTCTCCTTGCACTAACCTCTCTATTTCTTTCCTCCTTCCTTCTCCTCCTTCCTGATTTTTTTCTTTAACTATCAGTTTTCTTTTGTTTTCAGAAAGAAAATGGCCACTGACTTCACAGTACCTCATTATGTCTAGGGCAATGTTTTTTTCCCTTGAACACAATTAAACAGAGGTACTCTCAGCTAGCTTATTTTTCAAGCAATGGTGGAATGTTTTCTGTTAGTGGAAAGAAGAGAATGAAATCAGAAATGAATATTTTAAAAAGAAAATAAATTTGCTTTTCCTTAAAATTGTCTGGTAGGTGGTTTATTTGTCCAGGCAGCACACTTACATGCTGGTCAAAATGGGAAAAGCTTTTGAACATGCCGTTAGTTAATGCCTTGCATTTTTCCCCCACCACATTGTCCCAGGTAATGCTGTATTTGGGTTGTATAGTTACATATTTTGTCTGGCTTGCTGAAATAAAATTACTTTTGAGCACTGAAAGTGCACTATAAATTCTGGCTTGCCATTAGCAGCAGTAATTCCCCCCCTTTTTTTTTTCTTTGGCCCCTGGAGCTGCAAAAATAACCAACAACAAACAGATGGCAGAGTTCCCTGCCTAAAAAGATTTATGTATTTCTAAGGAATAACCAGTTTAAGGGAAGATTCACAGAGGGTTTTTTTTTTTTTTTTGTTCAGATAATTCAGCCATTCATTATTTGGTACAGTGGAAATCTGTTCAATGCAAGGCCATTTATCCTAGCAGTCTTTTGTATGGGCTAGTCATATTCTTTTTATTGTGTTATGCATTCTGAAATATTGGATTTTGAATAATTTAAACATTTATCAGAAGGGTGGTTTTTTTTTTTTTGCTTCTGTATTTGTGAGGTTTTTCTTTTGTTCCAGTCTTATTAATTCAGAAGTTATGCAATGGGAAGTGAAATATGAGATGAACTAGAGGAGTTGAGACTGCCATTTTACTTCTGAATGTGTGCACACATACGTATGCTATACTGCTTCTTCAAGCAGATCTACAAGAGAGCATATGCGCTGTGTCAGAGCAGGCTAAAAAGAAAAGAGGATCCTTATGTAGAATATGCTCTCAGTGAATAGTGGGAATTCTCCATTTTTCCCATTCTCTGAAACAGGGGTAGCCAACCAGTTAAGGACTAAGAGCCACGCATTCTATATTTATATTTATCTATCTAGCTATCTAGATATAAAATAAAGCAGGAAGCCTGGGGGTGCCTCGCTCTCAGTGAGGTGTAGGGGATTGAGGGATTTTATATCTAGGGATTTTATTGGGACATTTTATATCTAGATAGATAAAAATAAATGTATAATCGTGGCTCAATGCCCTCCCCCAGAGCTAAGCCCTACCAGCCCCCTGCTTTAACCCAATCCACCTTCCCTCCTCCAGAGCCTGGCACTCCCAGTTCTCCCACTTTAACCTGATTTCCCACCCCTCCCTGAGATCCAGGCACCCCCAGCCTCCCTGCTTTAAGTCAATGCCCTACCTCTCCCCCAGAGCCAGACACCCCCTGTCCCTCCATTGACACTCAATGCTGCCAACTCACCAGAGCCACTGCCACTGCTGCCACACACTTCTCCAACCAAGCACTGGGGCACATACACAGAGCACTAGCCAGTGCTCCCAGTGCACGGCTCCAAGGAGGAACCACATTTAATTGCTCAAAGAGCCACATGCAGCTCAAGAGCCATGGGTTGGCCACCCCTGCCCTGAGACATCCCCATCCCCCCCAGTCCACACTCATCAAGCAAGTAAAAGGTTGAACTTCCAAGATGCAAAATGCTCTAAATACAGTAGTTATGAAAGCTTTGTGTTGGGTAGAAGACAAATTCAGGGTTGCCAGAAGGCTCTGTTCTTGCTGAAGGGCAGCATCTGAGGAGGTAAAAGAGTTTGCAGATGAAGACTGTTAACATGACTGAAAATAGGATTTATTGTGCCATCAACACCAGCTTAGTTGAGTGTCACTTCATTCATTGTTCTGCTAAGTTAAGACAACATGGCAGTTCAAAAATGTGTTTTAGGTGGTGTACAAGGCCAAAAAAAAGCCTCTTGTGTAGTGACAAATTGTTACAGGCTTCAGTGAGCAAGTAATTATTTAAATGGAGCCAGCAGGAATAAGAATGTGACAACTCTTTCTTCAGCTAGAATGCCAGGGAAAAATTACAGTAAGCAGGAGGGGATTTTTTCTTTAAAAAATAAATAAATAAGATTTTTACTGCATATGAGAGAGGGATTTTGTGCTGAACTTATTAGGCATTATTTCTACAATGGTTTTATTGAAAATAGAGTTGCATTCTTGCTCAATATGACCAAATATTTGTTTTTGCAGATTGGATTTTTATTATTAATTAATATTTATCATTTCCAGCCAGCCCTTGTTTTTACTTTGCTATTTTAAAATAAACATAAGCCATAAGTTCCAGGAAAGATGGTTTGCTGTTCTACATCTTGTAATTTAAACAGTCACCGTGTGTAAAGCAAAGCGCGTTCACAGTTTCTGCTGACACAGTCATTTAGGAGCATAGGAATTGTGAGTCTGAATCAAACTAGTGGTCTTTCCTAGTAGCATGGCCCCTCTATGACAGTACCAGATGCTTCAGAAGAAAGTGCTGGGGTTCCCTGTTAATTATTAAATAAATTGCCATAGAGGAAGCATTTCCTTTTTCCATGCCACCATGAGCTTGTATGCTGAAACACAGGGCTTGCTTGCTCACTCTCTCAAATCCTATTTCAGTTGGCCCAATATTTTTGCTTAAAAAGCATAAAAGAAATTTTTCACAAAACTTAAGCTCAGAAATGTTTTCATGACATGCTTTTAAAATTCTGCTGGAAATTAATTTAAATAATCAGTGCTGCGAAGCCCTTGCATCTCAAGTGCCTCAGTATTGAGCTGCTCCATGAGAATCAGAAAGTGACATTGAGACCAAGTCTACCTTGCAGGGCCTGTAGCAGCATAGCCGCTGTGCCATTGCTATACTAACATAATGTAAATGCACCCTACGGTGACAGAATTTTTCCATCTCTGTAGCAACATGTCCCCCCTGACTGTGAGGAGGTAGATTGATGTCTTCAATCAACCTGGCTGTGCCTACACTGAGGATTAGGTTGGCATATAGAGCTCAAAGGTGTGGATTTTTCACACCACACATGCCATAGCTATGTCTACCTATATTTTAAGTGTAGACCAGCTCTGATTTCCTTTGTACTTCCACAGATGCAGAAAATACTAAGCAAAACTTATTCTCTCTCTCATTGCAAGGGACAGTCCCTGTTACAGACCCAAGATTTCTTTCTTTGCCACACAAACCTGGCATTTTCTTTTTTTTTAATTAATCATAGTAAACTATTTACCATAGAAATGCTAAATTATGGAAGTGAAGTATTGTCAGAGGGTATGTTTGTGCCAAAGAAATTGAAGGGACACTGTCAAGTTAAAAATAGTACCTATTGTTTTAATTGGCCAGCTGCTTGATATGGATAACAGCTACATTATTTAAAATTAGACCTTTTTTAGACAAGGAACTTATTTTCCACTATGTTAACTATTTAGTTACTTTGTTATTTTTCTGATCTCTTATACAGTAGACCCCCCAGCTATGTGGGGGTTGCATTTTCGCAAGTCCTGGATAAGTCGGATTTCCCACGCAACTCGCATGGGAGCCAGGAAACTGACAAGGGCACCAGTCCTGTTCAGTTTCCTGGCTTCAGAGAGTGGAGAAGAGCTGGGGACCAGGCAGCAGCCTAACTCCCAGCTCCCCTCCACTTGCAGAGCCAGGAAACTGACCAGGGCTGGGGCCCTCATCAGTTTCTCCACTCCTGTCAGGGGAGGCAGCTGAGATCCTGACTCTCAACTGCTGCCACTGGAAGAAGCTGCTGCTGCCACTGACAAGAGCAGTTTGTTGCGCGTATCTTGGGGATTTACTGTAATGAAAATGTGCCTCGTATTTCTCACCTGTAACTCCTTCGGTTGGTAAAGCAGCAGTGCCTGTGAGTGTTCCAGGGTGTCTCACTTTCTCAGAGGGATGAGGCATAATCTTCTTCCTTCACTGGTGAAAAGGGGCCTATCGTTCACGATCAGATTTTGAAAAGTTATGGCCAAATGGTTGTCAGCCTGCCAAAGTATTTGCCCTCTTCTTAGTTCTGAAGATTTTGGACTGTTTCTTCATCTTGCAAATACAGGTTGAACCTCTCTCTTCTGGCACTCTCGGGACCTGACCCATGCCAAACAAGAGAATTTGCAGGTCTGTGGAGGTTAATATTATCTAGCAGCATTACCAATACTTTCATTGCTTACTGACCTCTTACAAGATATTTAGGGGTAAATTACAGCTAAATAACAGTATAGAACACTGAGAGCCAGGAGCAGTAGCTCTCCACAAGTTTTATAGGACAGCATGAAACTTGGCCACACCCATAATAAATGATCCTCCAGCCAACTAAAATCATGCCGGATTACGGATGATGCTGAACTAGAGAGGTTCAACCTGTAACAAATTTTTAACCCTGTCTCCAGAGTCACTTTAAACATTTCACTGAGGTCGTCATCTCCTGCCATGTGATATGCTTTTCAAACCAGTCCCTGTATAACACACATTGAAATTACTGTGGTCCCTACAGTTCTGAGAGGACTATATGACTTAAGAAATTAGTAACAGTGTATAGGTTATAGGTCTGTTCACCGCTAGGCCATTGTTGGTAGTGGCTGTCATTCTGTGATTTGTGTGACCTCATGTCTTGCTTGTCCTTAGTGGACAGACATCCACATCACAGAAACCAAAGTTGTAGTTACCAGTGACAAAGGTTAAGGCCCAAAATCCTGCAAAGACTTGCACATGAGTAGTTTAATTGGAGTTGATGAGGCTGCTTGTAGGTGTTTGCGCTATCAGGGCCTATCAGGTTATCTTTTCACTTGTAGAGTGAGGCACATTGGCAGTGCTGCTGTTTGTACCTCTTTTGTGGTTGTGAAGAATGCTTGAGATTTCAATGCTGTCAATCAGACACAAGCATTAAATTCATTTATGAGTCTGTGCATGCTCTTGAGAAAGAGAGAAGCTGAAATATTCTGTTTTGTAGGGGGTGATTTGTTATTGCGCTAGCAGTAAAGGGAAAAGCAATGTTTGTGTATTGCTTATCTTACCATATTTCACCATCTTCCAGACATGATAGTCAGCCTTTAGCGAAAGAATAGCTGTAGTTTTACTCATGTCAGATATGCCTTTAAGCATATTAAATTCACCATAAAATAGCTAATTCAGAACCTTGACCCATACTTGTTTTATGAAATCATTCTCTTGTAATCTTACAATAAAGCCATAGGGTAGAACTTGAAACCTATTTACAGCATATTGCAACATTTTTTGAGTCACAAATTTTCGTTTTATCCTCCCGTTTTTATTTTTTTTTATTTTCTGCTCTACACTTTACATGCAGGATTATTAGTGTCTATATAAAAAAGGCTGATGTCTTAATTTAGCAGAGTTTTGTGACAGTGATGTTCTTCCACTGCTTGGAAAAGGGTCAAAATAATGCCCCTAGTGTGACATTGTACTAGAAAGTGAAGGGATGTCAGTTGCAAATCACTGGGGAGCATTCTTGCAAGAAGTTATGAAACAGCAGAGGATGGAGAAGTGCTTTCAGAGTGCTGGAAGGAAACTAGACAATCTTACAATCCATTTAGCAAAGCCCTTGCAGTTCCCATTGCAAGCTAGATGAAATGAAAATAAGTATAGAACAAAGACTGGTAACCTGAATTCAGAGCACATTATTAAATAAAAAAGGTTTTCATAGTTGTCTTCAGCTCTTGACGGTGTCATTGTTACCAGCAAAGTGGAAGTGTCTGTACGAACAATGCAAAGCAGACAAAATCAGGAAAGTTCTAAATAATTTACCATCCAAAATAATTATTTGATTTTTAAATAAACTTAGGAAGCGGCCAGTACTATGGTAAGTTGCAGACTTTGTTCATTTGCCTTTTGTTTAAAACCTTTGAAAAAGAGGATTTGTAACAGCAATCTCTTACGTGAACAGAATTACAGAAAAAGAATATTGCTTTCAGTTATAAAAGAATATAATTTGCAAAAAGACTATTAAATCAGCAAAGGGTTTAGCCATGTGATAGTCTACTGCAGAAATGTTGTTCGTAGTTAGTTGATTTTTCCACCTCGCCAAAATAATTTTTGGGGGATGTGTTTGGTTTGGTATTAAATTAAACACTTTCTGTTTTCAGCTGGCATAGCATGAAATTCTGGAATAGTTGCATAAGTTGGCATTATGTGTCAGTTTGGAACCAAATGTTAAGAGCCCATTTAATGTTTTCTTACATAAGTGTGGATTTTCTATTCTTTGGTTTGTTTGGGTTTTTTTTGTGTGTGTTGGTGATGACCATGTTGTTTTAGAGAAGCAAACTTATTTTAAAAATCTGTAGGATTTAAAAAAGAAAAAGTGTCAAAGTACTGTTCCTCAATTCATGCTGGGCTGAAGATGCCCTGTTTCTTAAACGGAATTTAAGGGCAATATGTCATACAAATCAGATGTTTAGTACAGACAGGCTTCTCAATGTAATGTTGTTGGCTGTTTTGTTGAGGTTTCACACACATTCATAAAAATAACAGCTATTTTAGCTGATCTCAATAGATTTTTGCTGCAGCTGCATCATTGAGAAAGCCTTTTTGTTCCCATTCTTAAAGACTTTAAGTATCTGCAAGTAATTTTTTTAAAGTGCCTCAATTATGATTTCTGTGTTGTGTTGTCTTTAAGGGGTTGATTGGGCTACAAACATGCTTCAGGGAGGGGGGGGAAAACGCAAGAAAACATGACTATGAGCATCACCAGTAGTTCCATGCAAAATATGAAGCCTACAGTTGTAAAACTCATATGGCACATAGTTGGGTAGATTTTTTTGGCAGCCCCATAATCTCAACCTGCAGTAATGCTAAAGGTATTAGCAAATTAGCACTGCAAAGCTTGCCAGCTTATTCACCAGAGTCCTGCTTGCTCTCCGACTGCTATAATTAAAACTAATTATTTTCTAAAACATAGTAATACATGAAAATGTGGAATAATCATTTTGCAGTGCAATCTGTGAAGTATTTTAAAGTTTCTTCTGTTCCCCTTTACCCTCCCCCCACAAGATTTTTTTATTCCATGTGTGTACTGACTAGCCCTACATTGCCATTTTGCAGAAAAGCAAAGAACCCAACAACCATCTTTATTTTATTTAAAGAATGGTGCTTTTCTAATTCTTATGATCATTATGTTTTACAAATAATTGCTCCACTTTCTTGCCTGACTGTTTTATCTGTGCTTCCCAGCTTTTGCTCATCTGGAATCTCTAAAAAAATAGTGATTGTCTTGTAGGAAGTCTCAGTTTTTAGTGAACGCTGTACACATAGTTTTCAAACAGTGTCAAGCAGCTGCTCTTGACTATTTACATTGATTTGATGAGATGACATCTCTCAGAATCTGCTCTGTCATGTGTTACATCTATTTTTACCTGGCTATAACTTCTTGCATTTACATTAGATATCCAGAAACTGAGCAGCACTGCTGCAGTAATAATATACTTAGCACTTGCATCGTCAAACACTGAAAAAAAAATTAACTAACCTTCACAACACCCCAACAGAGATGTGTCTGTAAGTATTATCTGAACATGTCATCTGAGCACTCTGCTGTCGTGCATCCTGTTTATTTCAGGAGAGAATGCCTATTTCTCCCTTCAACTGTACAGCATGTGATTCAGCAGTTGGGAGATGAATGTGTTGGCTCACCAAGGATTTTAGAACTTAAATAATAAAGCTCATATGACGAAGAATTCCAGCTTCAGATAGTGGTGAGAAGTAGCAGCATGATCTGCTGGCCATCAAATCACTAAATTCTAGTTATACTCCTTTTTTCCAGTATTTACTCAGAGAATAATTTTCACACACACTTGTGGCTTATGTTGTCATCTTGAACAGTAGAACAGCCCAAGCATGTTATATGAGCAATTGCAAACTTGCCAACAACATCAACTTTTAGTTATACTTTTTAAAATGATTTTGCTGTGTGACAGTGGTTTTCCTCCCTCTGTTTTCTGTTTGTTTGTTAGTTTTTGGTTTTGGTTTTGGTCTTCTTAAATCTAAGAGACTTCCAGATTTCCAGGTGCTATAATAAAAGAAGGAAAGAGGAAGGTGGAATACATATGGGTCACATGCCATCAGCATTTGACAGCAGGAAATGTTTTCTTGAAAAGCCAAACCTGTAATGCTAAATTGTTTCTCCTGTTTTCAATTAGCACCTATGGGTCTTGCAGATATGATGACACCTGGTGAGTCCAAACTGCCCCTTCCTCTCAAAGCAGATGGCAAAGAAGAAGGACCTCCACAGCACGAGAGCAAGTCAAAGGTATTTCCTTCCTCTGCACGTGGTGTGGGTTCAGCCCAGCAGAAGTCCGCTACGTTGTCCTCCATTCTCTGGTTTTTGGCCTACCCTCTTTTGTTCTTTCCTGCATGCCTTTTCCATTCATGTGCATTCTGTTTGTTTCTTTTCTTTCTTATTTTTTTCCTCCATTGTGTGGATCTGAAAGTTACTAGTTCTTATGGCATTTTAACTCACGGGGGCAAAGCAACCCACTCAAACATTTGCGTGGGGATTCGGCTACGCCAGGTGGGTGGGAAAGGAGGATCTTGCCTGGTTTCAATACTTGCAGCCATTTTTCTCTGCCTTTAGTTATAGCTTCCTGTTTTGGCCGCCTCAGCAGCAGCAACATACTTTAATATTTTGCTTTCCTGCCTTATTTGATAAAATAAGGTCAACAGCTTTTTTTTTCTTTCTTTCATAAGGGGAAACCCATGCTTAGCATTCCATTTGAGCTTGAAAGTAAGCATGGTGGCTTAGTGACTTTAGCCAAGCATCCAGCAAATTTTCCAAATTATACTAATTAACAATGTTGTTTTAATTATCTTTATATATATATATATATATATTACATATATTTCTATGTGTGTGTGTTTTCTGTATGTGTCTCTCTGTTTATATATTTTATATATAAAAAAGAATTGGTCCGTCTGTTAAACTGGATGTATTTTTTTTGTTTTTGTTTTAAAAAAAGTTTGCCCTGCCTTTGTCATATTATTTTTTTTTATTCCTCTACCACAGGATAGCTACAGCTCTCAGGGTATTTCTCAGCCCCCAACCCCAGGCAACCTGCCAGTCCCTTCCCCAATGTCCCCAAGCTCTGCTAGCATCTCCTCATTTCATGGAGATGAAAGTGATAGCATTAGCAGCCCAGGCTGGCCAAAGACTCCATCAAGCCCTGTAAGTGGCTCTGTTTTTTTGGGGGGTGGGGTTGTAATTAAATAATTATATTTTAATGCTTGCTTGTTTGTTTTATAAATTCTTTTTCTTCATAATTTATCCATTAAAGGATTTTCTTTCTTTATAATAATATGGCCAAATTCAGCTCTCAGATATGTGCATATGACCCCCATTGGCTTGGCTTCTGTGGGACCTAAGCATGCGTATCAGAGGGTGAAATTTGACCCAGTAATAATTTTTAAAAAAAGTAAAATTGACTGCATCATGTAAGTTTACTGTCTGGTAATACAGCAGTTGTTGTGAAGAAGGTCTCCTTCCCATAATGCATCAACTTACAGAGCATGCCAATTGTGTTGATAAGGACATTCCGTTTCTTTCATTGGGTCCAAACTCCTCCACACCACTGACTTCACTGTATGTCCCACTGTTCATTAGTATTACTAGTTAACAAAATAAACCGAAATCTCTTCCTGTCTGTGGATAGTAGGAACAGCCACAGTCAAGATTACAGGCTCTGTGCCACAAAAGGCACCTCAGGCAAGTCTGTCTTTTACCGTTCTGAAGCACTTTTATTTCCAAATTTGATATGTGGAAATAACAAATTCTCAGGCACACTCTAAAATAGTATCAGTTGTGATTTGCTTCACTCGGTTAGCTGAAATTAACCCAAAGGTTGATGAAAAAGTTAATGGGTGTATATTTTTAGAAAGCTAATTTTTAGATGAACAGTGTGTACTCACACTAGAAACAGGTTATGCAGAAAAATCTGGATCCGGAACAGCACAGAGACATAACATGTAAGCAAAGTTAAATTTCCAGATGAGATGCAAAGAAAAAAAAAATTAAGTGTAAACATGAGCAGATATGGGGAGGTAATAATTTTTTGACCATTATTGGCTTGTTTCTTAAAGTAAGAAAATATTTGTTCTATTATTTAAAAAAATAAATGTAAGCCAAATGCTATATTATATTTATATAAGAAATATAATGCTTTATCCAATTTTAATACATAGCTTAGCAATTAGTTTTCAGTAACACCTTAGTTTGCACAAGATAAATTGCAGACCACCTCTGAAGGCCAAAGCAATTTGGAGAAAGGAGAAAAAGGCTAACCATCCCAGAGCCTGAAAATATACTTAACATCCCAGACAGAGAATATTATTAATCACTTTTGTCTTGTGGCAGCAGGTAGAGCCAGACATTAAAGTTGTCCCCAGAAATGTTTATAGACCTCAACTGTCAGTTCAGAGTTATTAACTCTTTTCTCCTCTGAGAAAAGTGGTTAAGCTCATAGCATCTTATCTGCAAAGACAGTTTTCTTCATGAAAGGTAATGCTCTTGCCAGTGTTAGAGTGTTCATACAAGACCTGCGAGCCAAACTTAATAGGCTCAAGTGTATTTTCAGAGTTCTTGTGTAATGCCTCTGCACTGGTATGAATTTAACCTTAAAAGGCCTGAGGAAGTATGTATAAAGCGTAAGCTGTGCAGGGGAGAACAGGGGAAGTATAGGGATGAAGTCGACCACCTTAATTTTGGTGTCCGTATGACATTGGCTTTGTGTCTCAGAAGGCAGCTGGTGGTGTTTGTGCCCTCCAGGTCCCATCCTGTCTTTACTTTAATAATATTTCTGAATGGACAATACTATTAACTGATGATAGCAAATTTTCTTTATTTCTTTTTTTTTTCTTTCTTCTTTCTTTTTTTAATGATTTTCTTTTTTCTCTCTCTGGAAGATTGAAAAATCTTTTGGTTAGTTAACATGCATTCCTGAGTTCATTTTAATAATTTGTTAATTGATCCCAGGGACAATCACAAGCATATATATATACTTTATTTTCACTTAAAATTAACACAGAATTAGAATATTTATGTGAAGGATGTGAGAGGCATCATGGCTTTATTTTCAGGGTACGCTCTCCCTTTCAGAGTTCTTACCAAGGATTCCATAACTTCAGATAGCTTTTCAATAGATACTTTTAGGCCGTGTCTACACTAGCCAAAAACTTCGAAATGGCCATGCAAATGGCCATTTCGAAGTTTACTAATGAAGCACTGAAATACATATTCAGCGCTTCATTAGCATGCGGGCGGCCGCGGCACTTCGAAATTGACGCGGCTCACCACTGCATGGATCGTCCAGACGGGGCTCCTTTTTGGAAGGACCCCACCTACTTCGAAGTCCCCTTGTTCCTATGAGCAGATGGGAATAAGGGGACTTCGAAGTAGGCGGGGTCCTTTCAAAAAGGAGCCGCATCAATTTCGAAGTGCCACAGCCGCCCGCATGCTAATGAAGCGTGGAATATGTATTTCAGCACTTCATTAGTAAACTTCGAAATGGCCATTTGCATGGCCATTTCGAAGTTTTTGGCTAGTGTAGACATAGCCTTAGTGACTAGAGTAGTACTGGTTTGGAGAGCTACAAGATGACAGAAAAATAAGGGCTGTCCACCAGTTGATCTCTTTTATTCTGTGGAAGCCAAACTGTTGGATAACTTCGTTCACAGCTGATATTGACAAAAGTAGTCTGATGCTGATAGAAATGGTGATTGGGATTCCCCTTTCTTTCCAGTGAGGTATGAAAACAAGCTGTGCTGGCTAATGTATTCATCAGATTATCCAAGCGCTAAGGTTTTGATAGAATTCTCCTGTGTGATTGGGGACAAGGATGAGCGTGGTCTGTGGTAGTATTGCAGTACCCCTGCATTAGCAGAGTGGATCATTTGTTCAGTGATTCTTTTATGCAACTGTGGCTGGAGAAGATACAGAATGAGGACTGGATAGTGATAGATACAGTGGGATTTTGCAACTGCGTGATTATAGGGCCTGGCTGTACCAGGCATGTAAGGAGCAAAACGATTTAAAAATGCATTAAAATAGAATATAAAATTATGTGAATGTCTTAGTATGACTGTGATCAGGGTATTGTGACCCAAGTTAAAACAGTAAGGTTGTGAACCCCCTTCAGATGCTATGAAACCTCACTGTATATGCAGTTAAACTCTTTCAAATCCAGCAGCCCCAGGACCAGGAGGTTGACAGATATTCCAGTGTTCTGGATAATAGAGAGGCATACCTAACAATGCATAACACTGCAGAAAAAGAAGTTTAGATATTAAGAAACAAGCACAAATGTATGAAGAGTAGTTTATTTACTAACAACAGTAGTATTGTACCCTGTAAACTTATACTGTATTTGTTTGAATTTACTGTCACTATACCATACTTATGGAAAAAGTTACTAAAATTTACTTATGGTTAAAATGCCAGTTATTTGAGAGTTCCAGATGATAAAATGCTGGATATGAACGTTTACTGTATCTATGTATGCATATTATAGTAGAGATAATTGAAGGGTACATTTTTCCCCATAGGGCTTTCAGAGAGAGATTTTCAATCTGTGGGCTCTTCAGGCAACCAATAAAAAATCACCATGACTGTGCACTGTTTCTTGAACTCAGGAAATAGTCTTTTGCAAGCAGTCTTTTGACTGTCATGCACAGTTGTTCCTGTGGGTGCACTCGTGGATGTATAACAAAATAAGGTCTTTATTATGACATAAATATTAACAAACTCTTAGGCTGTGTCTACACTGGTCTTGTCCCAAGTTAACTTCGAAGTTAGGCACTACTGCGAAGTAGCCAGCAGAGAGACTACACACATTTTGCCTTATTTCAAAGTTGGGCTCCCTACTTCAAAGTTAACCATGAAATCCTTACTCCATTCCCAGGAATGGAGTAATGCCCTACTTCGAAGTTTGGCTTTGAAGTGGGGTGTGTGCAGATGCTAAAATTCGAAGTTTGCGTCAAAGTTATTTTTGTAATGTAGACCCAGCCTTAAAGTGGAAGTATGAGGCTGTGCTTTACACATGCATGCTTGTGTAAGTGCATCCACAGCTGCAAATAGAGATAACCACCTACAACTATGTGCAGCTGAAATCTGCAAGGAATTGGTGCAGGAGGCAATAAATTACCAAGCAGATACCTTGAATTGCCTGCAGGAGTCTTGCAGAATTGCCACAGGAAGTGGTAGAGTATTTTTCCATAAGGCTTCAGTGCATGCCTTGGTGCAATGTAAATAATATATAAGATAAAACAAATGTGGAAACATGTTTATTTTGTCTCATCTTGTTTCAAAAGCCGCCACCCACTTTGGCATGACAGGTCATCTCTTCACAGGAGAGTCCTGGGCCTGGAGTAGCAGCGTTTAGCTTTATGGGGGGATTGAAGCAAGGCAATACAGCTTATATAAGCCTTATTTGTTACTTTAATCAGACAGCAAATGCAAGTTAGTCAGTAGTTATCCTGTAATAAATCTCTAATTTCTAAAATTTAAAACATACCGAAATTAAACATACTCTCCAGGCTGAATCTGGCCATACCAGACTGCAGCTTGTGTAAAATCTGTCACTTTGATATTTTTGAGTGCAGTAAACTCTGTCATATCCAGCATTCTATTTTCCGGAACTCTCAAATAATTAGCATTTTAATCATAAGTAAATTTTTGTTACATTTTGCATAAGTACAGTACAGTGAAAATAAACACAAATAAGTACAGCAAATACATATAAGGTTACAGAGTATAGTACCACTGTTGTCGGTAAAGTACTCTTCATGCATTTTTGTTTATTTCTTAATATCTAACCCTGTTTTTCTTTAGTGTTATGCATTGTTAGGTATACGTCTCCATTATCCAGAATATTTGAATATCCGGCAACGTCACAGTCCCGGGGCTGCCAAATATGAAAAAGTTTATTGCATGTAGGAATGCAGGAGAGAAAAAGACAGTTACTTTTGAGGAAGTTGGTTTTGCCCTGTGCATTTTTCTTAAATTAGTGTTTCATTGTAAAAGAAAATGCACCCATTTTGCAAAGCATAACAACCTGAAAGCTTCAAGAGTGACAAGCACTTCTTACCTTCTGCCAATTGTGAAAAGTGTTCAGATTTTACTGTCATATTGGAGCCTTCTCTCATGCTGTGGAAAAGTAATACAATTTGAGAAACAGATAGCGTAAGAGCTCAGTCTGAAAGACTGGAAACCAGTTGCCATTTTGTTATGGTACTGATTTATAAGAAGAATTTTATAGCGTAAAGCCTTTTCATTTGAATATTAAGCCTGAATATATCTGTACTGGTGAATTTGTATAAAAGCGTGATTGAAATCAGTTTATTACCTCCTACATTAGATGCGACTGGAGATAAAATTTGCTATATAAAACCTTGTATTTCCTGCCCAGGAAGTGGATAAAGATGCCTCTGACATCCCAAATGTGAGACTCTGAAATTAACACTGGTTAAGGGTTGAATCATTTTGTTCTTCACTCAACTGGGTATCAGTGTAGCTCCACAGTGCTTTGCTGTTTAAAGTTATGTAATTTTCTCTATGTTCCTAGTTGAGAATAAAATATTTAGGATTATGACTACTCTACTTACTGCCCACCCGCTTTTTTCATTTTTTCTTTCCATTTTAATAATCTTTGAAGTGAAAAACAGGTCATGCTTAAATAATGTTTAAAAACAAAATGCTCCTAAATGTGCAGACTGAAGCAATTTCGGCTACAGAACTGACATCACAATCACATACAGAATCATTAAATTTGTGCTTTCACAGCCCAATCCACAGGTTCTATGCCAATGTACACTCCTCCCTCCATTTAAAGCCAGTAAACCACGTTCAGCTTTTGCCTTTACTAATTTCTGGGAGAATTGTACCACAACTGAATTCAGTATTACACCACCTTATTTCTGAGTATGTGAGATAATATTACATACTTATCAGTAGGGAGAATTACAGCTGAAGAAATTCAGTTAATAAAATGGGGAGCTTTTCAGGATGCTATTTATTTAATTAAAATTAATACCCATTCACTGGAAATCACCGCCACCACCACTGAACTGTAGGGTCACATGCTTTTGGCTCCGATTCTCTTCCCTCCTGGCTTTTCTCCAACATTGTCAAATTTCAGCCTGAGACCAGAGGGAGACTCGGAGCTCTTCAGATTTTCCAACCCAAATAGTACAAGGTGATGGATGGCAAAGCTTTATGCAAGCTGTCATTGGCTTTCTAAACATCACAGTAATCAACAGGCTAAAGTCATTGGACGTTGCTTGTCACCACATTACATGTTGCTTCGTGCCACAGTGCCAAGCGCAGATCAGAACCATGTGATCTATAGAAAGCTCGCTCTGGACTTGTCCCAAAGTACATTTTTAGGGATTTTGTATGGAGCTGATCAATCAAAAATGTTTTTGCTTATTTTAAAACATTATACCCTAAAAGGCAAAAAAAAAAGGGGGGGGGGTGTGGAGGGAGAAGTAAAATTAAGCAGGGCAAGGGCAGGGTGTGGACACCAGGTTAATAGCGTGTTTGCCACAGCAGGGACCACACCTCTGACACATTATATAAATAATACAGTTCCTTCTCCGTATACCTCCTGGCTGTGTTTACACTAGTGAGTTTTGTCAACAAAGCACCTTTTGTCAACAAAACTCGCAGAGTGTCTACACACACAATGTGTTTTGTCGACAGTCTGTTGACAAAACTCAGCGCTTCAGCATTCTCCCTCTCTGCAATGAGGAATAACTCCTTTGTCGACAGTTTTTCTTGTCAAAAAAGCTATAAAGGTGCTCGGGGGGCCCTCTGTCGACAGATGGCTTCTGGTTCACCAGGTAGCCCCTGTTTGCTGAGCTTCCTTTTGGCCGTTGTGTCCAGAGAGCGGACGGGCAGTCTGGCCTCTCTCTGTCAACAGAGCAAGTTGCTCTTTCGATCTGATTTTGTGTGTGGATGTGATCTGTTGACAGAAGTTTTGCTGGAAGATCTCTTCCAACAGTAACTCCTGTCGACAGATCGCTGTAGCACAGACATAGCACTGGTGAAATTCTCCTTCCCACATGCCTTTGTGTCCACATATCCCAATCACAACCAATTTTGAATAACCCCAAGTTCATGAGAGGGCAAATCCTCTTCCTTCCTTTCTAGGGACCCTTATTGCAGCAGAACCAGAGCACTTGTACTGTGTGGAAGGGAGACATTATTCAGAGAGCTGCACATGATGAGTGAGTGTGATGCAGTCCCTGTAAGTCACAGAGCCCAGCTCACAGGGGTCTGTACTTGCTTAGCAAAGGTATGATGAGAGGGGCCAGGGAAGCTGGTGGATGCACTTCTACACTGATTCACCAGCTTTTTCCTCTCCCTCCCCTCTTCTGCCTTTTTTGAAGGTAGCCATATTAAGAAGAGTAGGTAACACATAATCACCTATTCCTCCACACACCCCACTTCCCCAATTCTAGCACTGTTCTTAAGAAAGTTTGGTTGTCCTAACTTCTGTTCTAAGCTGTTTCTTTAGACATTCCTCTTGTGAGGGAGCATTTTGGTGCTTGTTTTCCTTTAGGCTGTTCTTTGTATTACCATTGTATAGAAAAGACTGATTTTAATGTACTCTAATTTAAAATTGTATATTATTATTATTATTATTATTATTATTATTATTATTATTATTATGAGGCATCATCAGAAACTTGCCTTCTGGGATCCAAAGTCAGATCAGTGAAACACAAGCAAATAATGAAAATGGGGAGTTTGGGCCCTTTATTTAAAATCATGTAACTTGCAGTATATGGACAGAATGTCCTGTTTGCGCCAGAACTAGTAGCCTTCATTCCTTACTGTTGTGTGATAGCTTTAGTTTGTTTGACATCTTCTCTTTTTTAGTGTTATGAGTATCTTACTTTCTTTTCCCTTCCCTCCCCACCCTTCCCCCAACTCTTTTTTTTTCTTCTTCTTCTTCTTTTTGTGCTCTAGAAATCAAGTTCCTCCACCACAACTGGAGAAAAGATCACAAAAGTCTATGAGCTGGGAAGTGAGCCAGAACGCAAGATGTGGGTGGATCGGTATCTCACCTTCATGGAGGAAAGGGGCACGCCTGTGGCCAGTCTGCCAGCTGTAGGCAAGAAGCCCCTGGACCTGTTCAGGCTATATGTCTGTGTCAAAGAGATTGGCGGTTTAGCACAGGTGAGAGGAAATGGATGCAGCTAGACAGTCTAAAACTTAGCCCTGCGTTCCTGTTAGAATATTTTTGGCTAGTTGCAGCATTACAGATTCTTGCCTGAAAACAAAGAGGAGAAGGCATGGCCCCTCCTCCTTTCCCAGCAGTGCCCTCTCTCTCCCCTTGCTTCCCGTCCCCGCCCCCCCACCGCCTGCCAGGGCTGGAGCACCCCCACCACCAGTAACTGGTACATCTCATGCATTTAGGATAAGGCTAACCAGTAGGTGTGTGAGTTACACGAAGTGCGAATAAGAAGAGAAGAGTTAGAAAAGATCAAAACAGGTGATAGAAGATCAAAACGGGTGATGGAAAACAGTTGTTCTAGAGATGGAAGAAGAGAGAGAGCCTGAATCCATTCATCTCAGACCAGAGCAGTGCCTCTAGGGAAAGTCAGTTCAAATCTCGTAGGAGGTGTTGGAGTATGTAATTTGCAAGCAATCACTATCCCAAACCATTCTTCTCTCTCTGTCTGTTTGGACTGCACACTCAGCTGGGAAGGGACTGTGTTTTTATCTCTGTAAAATACCTAGTACATGTTTTGCACTGACTTAAATCTAAATACAATAATAACCAATAATGGGAAACCTAAATTAAAGGCAGGAAGAAGGGTAGGGAGAGGTTGAAATTAAAAAAGGAATTGGTAGCAGTCGGAGGGAGAGTTTGCTGCACTGAATCTTGTCTTTCCCACTGAGAGTAAATATGAAGCCTGTGGTGTCACAAGTAAGAGAATATCAGGTAAATTTTCCCACATACAGATTGCGGTTAGTAATAGTTGCCTAAGTCACAAGGATGTAGTGAATATTGATTTACATAGGCCAAGTCTATATTAGACCAAAAAAATTGATCTCAGATGCACAGTTCCAGCTATGACAATTGCATAGGTGGAATTGATGTATCAAAAATTGATTTTTCTGGCCGTCCACACGGAGGGAGGTCAATGGGATAAACCTTCCCATTGACCTCCCTTACTCTTTATATGAGTGAGGAGTACCAGGGCTGGCTTGGAGCCCTGATGGTTCAATTTATCCCATCCCCACTAGGTGCTCACAACTCAAAGGCTACATCTACACGGCAGGGCTATTTCAGGATATCAGAGGTATCCTAAAATAGCTACTCCATATCTTTGACACACAACCATCATTTCAAAATAGTTTTTGAAATAACGGGAGCACTTTTTTGGCATCCGTGTAGTCCTCATTGCAGGACGAGTAAGGGATGCTTCAAAATAGTGTGTTCTTTCGACATTTGGTGCTGTTTAGATAGTGCCAAATGCCAAAATAGCCTATTTTAAAATGAATTTGAAATAAACTACACAATTTACGTAGCTCAAATTGCATAGCTTACTTCAAGGTTAGGCTGCCATTTAGATGTAGCCCAGCTGAATTCAGGGGCTTTGAAGGTGACCAGCCCTTTGCAGGATCAGGCCCTAAAATACACACATCTCTCTACCATAAAACATACAATCTAAGAACAGCAGTGTGTTAAATTGAACTGGGCTGGGGAAAAGTGAGCCCTGGGTAGTTCTCCCGCTTCACCAGTTTGGGTAATCCGCTTCCAGTAATGATGACAGCTGGTTTCAACACTTGTGCTCCAGATGGCGTGATACAGCATATTGAACTATAACATGGCCATTCAGTAACATTGGTGATGTTAACTGATGCCAGAAAAGGTCAAAAATCCATGTTGCTTGTTAAGTGCTGTATGTGATTGAAAGGTGGGATTCCATCCTGACTTTTGCAATGACCAGGTGATGTGTGCTCCAGAGTTTCCCTTAACTTGCAACCTTTATTACTGGTCATAACACTCTGCAGCTCTCTTTTTAAGTCCAGCTACAGCAATTGATTGTCTGTTGTTAGAGCCCTGCACAGATATAAAAGTAATATCCACATCCATGTCTGCAGAAATCCACATCCATATGTGCAGATGCACATTCCCATGGATATAAAGGAGATATCCACAGATTTGCAGGATTCCATCTACAGTGACTAAAATGCTTCTACACAATTGGCGAATACTAAAGTGGGAGATGAAGTTTGAACCCCTATAAGGACCTGAATTTTTGTTTATAGCAAGAAGGTTCATTTTTTTATTTGTTTTTAAAAACCACATTGTTAGCCCAAGCTTACTTTCTGATATGAACCAATATAGATCACAAATGAGGAGATGCTGTCCCACTCAGACAGTTTTGAAAGGAAAGTGAGTTGTAGGCTGCAAAGGTTGATCATTCACTGGGAATGTGTTAACATTTGTTCTCTCATTAGGGCTACAAAGAAATGCACTGTGATCTAATAAGATTTATTTAAATATAATTTGAATGGTGCCCACCTGCAAAGCATAGTTACCCCTCTCACTGCTCTCGGCATTTCAGGATCTCTTCCAAGTGAGAGAGAGGGCATAGATGTGCAATGGTGGTGTGTATTTATCCTCCAGAAGCATTTTATTTCACCATGCATCATAATGCGTTTTGCTTCCCTCTTCCAAAGCCATGCGGAGGCCTTCTGTAGGAAAGTCTTGTTTTACATGCCAATAGACTGGACATTTAGGTAATAAATACTTCTGGGTGCATAATGCAGTATAGTCATTGTATACCATGTAGTGCTAAGTAAATAGGCAAAAAAAGAACAATGTGATGGGGTTTTTTAAGCTTCAAAAGTGCCAATTTATGAAAATCACTTTCTCTGTAACTCTTGGGTTGCTACCAGATGTGCCCAGAATACACAGAGAAAATAAAACTCTTCACATGGCCATGCCAGTCTGCATGTTATTAACTCTTTTTCCAAGAGATACATCCTATCTGGTAGCTGTAAAGGGGTTATTGAACACAAAGAAAAAGGATACAGACAGACAGATAGATAGATAGATAGATAGGTATCCTTAGTGGCATATAGAGTTGGCAACTAGTATGACCAGTAAAAAACTTCATAGTTATTTATGTGATGAGAGGGTGATAAAAATCTCATGCTTTCAAATATTAGCTGATCATCGTAGCATTCATGGTGTAAACTACCTATTCCTCCACTGCAGACAGCTACACATGCTATAATCTTAAGAGATGCTGAGCACCTCAAACTCCCGTTTACTTCAGTGTTGCTCAGCACCTCATAGAATTGTGCCCAGCGCTGCACATCTAGCCTGATGCATACTGAGTAATTTTCACCTTTGTCAAATGGAAAGATACTGTTCGCTACTAGAAACGTTGCTGGGATGGATAGTGGTCAGACATGCTGTGGCAAACCCAGTGTGCCTCAACTGAGAGCATAGTCTGAACAGTCCCTACTCTGTTTGAAGTCTGTCTTAATTAATAAGGTGCCTCATTTGATTCAGCATCTCCTGTTGCAATGGGATCATTGAATCACTCCCACAAGAAGCCCTAAAATGAACGAAGTTGACCCAAGAATTACAAGCTAAGCTATCTGACAGCTGGTTGGTAGCTGTTCTAGAGGAAACATTTTTCATTATCAGTGCTAAAAACACTTAAATTGCAGAAGAACATTGTTATTGCTTTTTAAATTAGTTTTTAGAAGCGGCTTTTTTAATTAGAATAGGGTTAGTGTATGTGTTGTGTTTGTGTGTGTCAGAGAGAGAGAGAGAGAGAGAGTAAGAGAGTGCATTTGAATGGAGATAAATAGCTAACTGAACAGCACAAGCCTTGAAAGAGTGCAAGACATTTAGAAGATGGCAGCATGCAGAAGACTCTCAACGAGCTGTTTATGTAGCTATCAGCAGGTTCCTTAATGGTTTTATAACTGTAAACGCTGTTGTGCGTTACTGAGTGAGGGAGTAATGAGCATTAGTTAAAAGAGGCAAATAAAAAAGTAAACCAAGACATTAAGTGCAGTGTGCAATGTGTCTTGGCTTTAAACAATCTGCTCTGCTGCAAACCAATACTTCTGACGTTTATTTTCTTAGGTTAATAAAAACAAGAAGTGGCGCGAGTTGGCAACTAATCTGAATGTTGGCACTTCGAGCAGTGCAGCCAGCTCCCTGAAAAAACAGTATATTCAGTACCTGTTTGCCTTTGAGTGTAAGATTGAACGAGGGGAGGAGCCCCCTCCAGAAGTCTTCAGCACTGGAGATACTAAGAAACAACCTAAGATTCAACCGCCATCTCCTGGTACGTAGAAGAACTGTTGCCTCTTAGACAATTGTTTTAATTTAAACAGTCCAAAAAAGATATTTGCTAGACTGCATCCTGTGTCTCCCAAACCTCCTGTCCCAACAAACATTTTAGAAGTGTCCCTAGCAATCCTTAGGTAAGCTAGAAAAATAATCCTATTTGTGTTCTTAATTGGCTCCAGATCAGAGTGAAAGTTAACACTAAGGGACAGACTGCAGATATGTGTATATGACCACATGTTTATAAGCATTTATTTGTGTGGAAAATACAAGCATTCTGATGGTTAAACTGTTAAATAGAAAAAAATAATAATGATGGTATTGTACAGTGATTTCCTATCCCTAGCATGTGCTCTGTGTAAGAGATCAGGTACCCTGCACTGAAAGAAAAAACGTAAATTGAGCAGTTCAACCTGTATTGACTATGAATAAAGATGGCACCTTTTGGCCCTATAAACACAACTCATCCTGCAGCTCCAGTACTGCTAATTTGAAATGCCTGGCAAATGAAGAGGGTTGAGAGATTATAGCCATAGCACAATATTGAGCTTTGTAGTTTAGAATAATCACTTTCCTCTGCCATTGTTGCTTATCATTTGTATTAAACTGAGTGCTTGTGGCCTCGTCTATATTCTGTTGCCAACTGTAGGAGAGCATTATAGTTGGAAATGCTTGATTTTGGTTAGTGAGTCCTCCTGTACAATATGGTGCTTGAAATAGCCAAGAGGGCAAAGTTTGTTTTTTTCTGCCGTCTTTCTACTCACGACTTGTAAGGAGACAGCTGCGATTGACATTCAAGCTAAAGAAATTTAGAAGAATAACATGGCAAGCATGTGAAAGAATAACTGGAAGGTATCGTTGAGTGTTTAACTTCTTGGGTTCAGGTAGAAGTGGAAAAGAAGTGTTTTCATTGGTATGCACTATTTTCTGCCTTTATGATATCGCAGAAGGGCAAAGACTTCTGAAAGTGTGAATCAGAAAGAAGGATTCTCAGACTTTTTGACAGTGTACAGTACTTTTTCATACACAATAGTATCCTGGATACATAGTGGATGTGGGGGACATTCACTATTACACAGGCCACTGCCTCCCAATATAGTATCAACCTTGTGATGAGAAGAGTTGCTTACATGAAAACATGAAATTAGGTAAATAGTTAATAGAACAATTTCTTGTATTGCAATTTAGCAGCTGAATATAAGGAAAAGAGCCAGGAAACAAGCCAACTCTCCCCTGAAATTGCGATCCCTCTGCCATAGATAATAGAAGTAGTAAAGACCTGTTAATCCAGACAGTACATTCTCTTGCCAGGTAGAGTTGTTCTTGCTGGTGCTCTCTCTCTGGGGCTTTGTCCAGTATCATAAATGTTCCCAGTGATAGGGTTTTATATTGCTTCCCTTTAGAAACATTCCGTAGTCTTAACAGAATTCAATGTTAAGAATTTTTCCCTCTATTCAGTTCAAATTAATTTCTATCACCACTATTTTACCCTTTTATAATACCCTAAATGTTTGTACACACAGATACTTTGGGTTATCGTAGGCCGGCCCCATCAGTAGGTAGTTAATGTATCAAGCAAGCAAGTTATTCTGAAAAAAAAAGCTTAGGAGCAGGAAATGACCTATGTATTCTTATAAACAAGAACAGCAGTCAGAGTGTTTGACTCCCTAGAGGTAGTTTAGATTAGCCAGCACATGCACTCTTATTAAAAATTGCAAGCTGTTGGATGTGGCTGCATTACATGCAGCAAAGGCCAGTAAATGGAGCTGAAGCCATTAGACTCATTAGGGAAAAGGAAAAGAAAACATATAATTTCTTTTTAAAAAATTAAGCAGCAGAACTAAAATTAGGGAAATCTTTTGCTTCCCTTTCTCTCTCTGCAATTTCCTTCTTACAGTATAGCATTCAGTCATTTTGGTTAGTGCTTCAGGGACAATCATCATAAAATGATCTGAACTTTGAGTTAAAGAATCTTGATTTAAATATCCAAACCTTGAACAAAAGCAGAGAAATGTCACAGTCTGCCCTGCAGATTCATGTGCACCTTGAAACTGTAAATGAAAATGGCAAAGTCTAGCTCTGAATTTATCATAACATTACGTTCAATTCAAAAACAGGCTGTCTGGGAAGAGAACTGAAACTATTTTTCTGAAATAAAAACACAGCTGGACATAGGGCTGGGGGGTGGGGGGAAATCAAGCAAAGACCTCCAGGTTTGTTTTGTTTGCTGGAAGAGAACTTCTGTCACTGAATGGGCAGCACTTCTGTGTGGAAAAAGACTTTCCCAATGTGTATCAGCTTTAGTACATGAAATCCTGCTGAGGTGTAGACTCGCTTGAGGTGCAGAAAGTACAAGACCTGTTCTCTTTAACAGTCAGGTTTTTCTTTTTCCTTCAGTTTATGGAAACATTAACTGCAAAAAAGCAATAGGATTATAGATGTACTTAAGGTAATCTATCCATCTTTGTCTTGCAAATGGAACAGCCCCCGCCCCGCCACACCCCCAAACAGGAAGCAGTATGCTAAAAGGATTGTGCTTTTAAACATTAACACCCCTGTCATGAGGTTGGTTCTGTCTAAGCACACCTCTGCTCCTGCACATAAATACCTCTTTGTAGTCTGCTGTATGTAAATAATAAGGCTTGGGTTGCCCTTAAGGGAGCTGGGCTTAATCCCCTCCTGCAACAAATCATCTTTCTCCCAGCTGATTCCGTGAGGCTGAGGCCCAAGTGGTTGCTTCTGGATCACATGGTCTTTATGAAAACCAACAAGTAGCTCCATTGCAAGGAAGAGACTCAGGCAGTAGAAAGCATCCTGCCAGTGCCTCAGAAAAAAAACCAAGGACTAGATCCATAAAAGTACCTGGGCACCAAATCCTAACATTGAACTTCCACTGACTCTCAAAATGGACACTTAGTTGCCACCTTCGTTCTAGACCCCTAAAGTCTGGTAGGCACCACAGTTTCCAGCAGTGGGCAAATGTCAAGCGCCCTATGGCTTATAGCTAGCCCACAGTTGACAAGGTGCTTAGTGCTTTAATGCATACCTAAGCCCCAGCAGGATTCTCAAGCGAGTCATTTGCATGTAGGCCCAAGTTGGTAAGCATATCTCAGAGCATTGCTGCTGCATCAGATCTTGCACAAAATACAAGTTGGGGCACATCAGGAGTTTTTCAGATATGTGCAAATCAGCCTGTCCTCAGAATACCCAGTAGCCCAGTGGCTAGGGAGCACTTCCCTGGGATGTGCAAGCCTGAGAATCAAATTGCAGGTCTGCCTGATTTGGAGCAAGGACTTGAACTCAGGTCTCCCATATGAGGATCCTGTTTACTGGGCAGTCATAGAATCACAGAATACTAGAACAGAAGAGGCCTCAAGAGGTCATCAAGTTCAGTTCCCTGCCCTCATGGCAGGACCAGACACCATCTAGACCATCCCCAATGGAGATTCCACAACCTCCATAGCTAACTTATTCCAGTGTTTTTCCACCCTGAGAATTAGGAATTTTTTTCTTAATGTCTAATCTAAACATCCCTTGCTGCAGTTTAAGCCTATTACTCCTTGTTCTATCCTCAGAGGCCAAGGAGAACAATTTTTCTCCCTTCTCCTTGTTACCCTCTTCGAAGTATTTTAAAATCAGTATCATGTCCCCTCCAAGTCTTCTGTTTTCTAAACTAAACAAGCCCAGTTCTTTCAGTCTTCCCTCATAGCTCATGTTCTCTAGAGCTTTAATCATTCTTGTTGCTCTTCTCTAGACCTTCTCCAGCTTCTCTACATCTTTCTAGAAATGTGGTGCCCAGAACTGAACACAATACTCCTGTTGTGGCCTAGTCAGCACTGAGTGGAGCAGAAGAATTACTTCTCGTGTCTTGCTCGCAGCACTCCTGTTAATGCGTCCCAGAATCATGTTAGCTTTTTTTTTTTTTTTGCAACAGCATCACACTGTTGACTCATATTTAGCTTGTGGTTCACAATGACCCCTAAATCCCTTTACACAATAGCCCTACCTAGACAGTTGCTTCCCATTCTGTATGGATGAAGCTGATTGTTGCTTCCTACGTGGAGTACTTTGCATTTGTCCTTATTAAACTTCATCCTGAAGTATTGGGGGTGGGGGTCTCTTTTCCCCTGTTGGAACTGCTCCAAATAATTAAATGCTCTTTAGAGCAGAGACTTGAATCCATTTCCCGGGTGAGAGCCCTAATCACTGGGCGATTAAAGTCAAACTCTCTCTCTTCCTTCTTTTCTTCCTCACCCCTCCCTTGAGAACAGGCTGACATGGGATTGGTAGGTAACTTGTGGAGTGGAAAACTGCAGAGAACAGGCTAGGAAGGAAAGTAAGAGTTCTGGAGAGTAGGTCAGCTCTTGCAGAAGGATGCTGGGGATAGCACAGGATTGAAATGGTGAACTTCTATCAAACATTTCTGTTTTAAATGAATAAATATGAAGCTCTGAAGTAAAATTCTGTGGCTGAAGAGTGTTTATCAGTACATAGGCTGGTGACTTAGCCCAAAGGTGGAGGGTGAAATTCTACCATCTCTTACACTGCTTATAGCTAGTGTTCCCTCCAATATTTTCTATTCATGGGCAGAATAAATTTTATTATGTGCACCAAGGCAAGTGTAGATGTGCACCACTATGGAAACCCATGCTATCCACTGTGGGGGCTGTGAGTGCTCTGCTAGTCATCTGGGCAGCTCCTGAATCTATCCTAGGTGGCTGCCTGAACGGTCAGCTTCCAGGTAACATTGCTTATAACCCCATTGACATCAGTGAGGATGGGCAGAGGATAACAGAAGATAGAATTTAGTTGTCTGTGCTGCACATAACCATCCAGGTTATATCACAACAACTGCAAGGGAGGAGTTGGACTAGTTGAGCAAAGAAGTGAGACCTTGTTCAGTGGAGGCCAGAATCAACTACACCTCAGCCAACTTCCCTTTGTTTCTGTTTTAATAGCCCATTTGAAAGCATGAGTTGGATGTGTGCTACTGTCAGAACCGCTCCAATGCACTCAGAAATCACGCGAGAAAAGACAGCCTTGAACGTGCTACGGTGGTGCTTCTTGCAAGCAAACAAGCATTAGGGAACAGCAAGAGCCTCATAAGTGTTCTATGCAGGATGTTAATGCTTTTTGGAGAGTTTTGAAAAGAAGACAGTATTCCACACAGCCATAAGCTCGTTAGTGTTTTGATATTCTTATCCACAATATATATGAGAGTTGTGGAAAATTCTAAATGGAGAACACAGAGTGGCCATTATGATAAAACACTGCTGGTTGTCAGGAGGCAAACTGCAAAAAAGCTTCTGACATATATCACCTGTTTTCCACTTGACACTATAGACTCTTTTATTGTGTGGAAAAGAAATGCTGTTAGCCACAATAAATAGACCAGTTGGGGAACCGCATGAATTTCAAGGTTAGCACTGTTGTTAGTGTATTTGGGGTTTATTGCTCATTATTGTACTGGCTCAGAACTGGCTGTGAGTCAGCTCATGGATGGATGTAGGCAGTGTCAGAAAGCAGCATAGCATTGAAAATCTGAACAAAAATGGGATATAAGGAGGACCAGGGAGCAGTTTTGACAGAAAAACAAAAGGGTTCTCTATGTGTAATACATAATAGCAGAATATATAACCATATACATGGGACCAGACATTCCTGTCATGCATAGCACTAGTGCATGTTAGGCAGCAGTAGACTGGGGGTGCTCCTGATGGTCTCACTGAGATGATATGAGAGCCAACCTGTGAAAGTTTGTGCCCGTATTGTAACACGGAGATCCCACAGCCCGTTCTCTGTGTTTCCTTGGCAGCAGAGAAACAAGGCTTGGGGAGGCAGGGAGTGAGGGGGACGAGGAAGCCAGTCATTCAATTAGTACGTTTGTAACCAAAAACCCATCCATCTTTACTGGCAGGTGGCTGACTGCATTTCTATTATTAGCTGACAGGTGATGTCACAAAACCTGTCATGTAGCCAACCGGGGAATCCCCAGTGGAAGATAAATGAGGAAAGGGTCTGGGTTATAAATAAAGGTGCCCTCTGGTTGACCTCTGTTCACTGTAGACCTGTGGCATATCTGGCTAACGCTCCCCTCCCTACCCCCACCCTAGTCAGAATTAGGGCACTGGGTTCATGCTGTGTAAATTATCTTCCCAGCGTGGCGTCTGGCTGTTCAGTCTGAAGTATGTGAATGTACTTAACCCTCGGTAACCTTTCCATTGTTTACTTTAGCGTATACATTTGTAGCTTCTGGCAAAAGGTAGGGATCTCCTAGAGAGCATGTCAGGCCTCATCGTCACAGAGTTTCTAGAGGTTGCATTCTTTTTTTTTCGTCCCCTAAAGGAAAAATAATACTGGAAGGGGATGATTTTTTTTTAACTACTCATTGGAACTCTTTTAAATAAAGGGTCTTTCCTGAAACGACACTCCCTAGTATTCAGACCTTTTAAAGAAGCATCCACCGATCAGCTAGCAGCAGATTGGTCCATACAGGAGGCTGTGAAGGATGCCATGATGAAAAGGATGCTTTCAGACAATTTTCTTTCACTTTTTAAAAATTGGAGTGTCACCTATAAAGCAGGTGTGACCACTCAGGCTTATATGTATGTTGGAAAATGAGCTACTATCTGAGTGCCTCACAAATGTTAATTAATTTGTCTTCACAAAACCCCTGCGTGCTGAGGGTGCTATCCCATTTTACACCTGGGGAGACTGAGATACAAAGAGATCATGCTCAAAAGTATTCAACAGGGACCCTAATTTGAGACACCCAGGATCTTGATTTTTCAGAGTATTTAGCATTGTACAGTAGTTGATATGTTCAAAGCACACCTCCCATTGACTGGCATAGCAATCATTTGTACTTAGCATGTCAGCAAATCAGACCATAGGTTCTCACATCAAGTAAATGAAGAACATTGTGAGTGACCACCTATGAAAAGTTTGGTGTAAGTGACTTGCTTAGCAGCACATAGGAGCTGTGTAATACAGGCAGGAATAGAATACTGTGTCCCAGGCAGCACTCATTTGCCTTCCTGTAATCCCTGTCTTTTTGACAATATATCTTACAACTTCTATGGTAAATGAAGCAGGAGTCCCACAGACAGCAGCCTCCTTTACTACACAGTGCCGATTCATCCCCAGAATACGTCAATCCTGTGCAGTACATGAGGAAGGGGTCTTGTGTGAAAAATAGTATGTGCCCATGTAATTAAAGACTGTACCCCAGTGCAGATGCGCAGAAGGCTGATTCTGGCTTTTTCTAAGTTCTGAGAGCTTGAATTTACAACCTTTAAAATGTTCTTTTAACATGATTTTTGTGTGTAAATCCTAAGATTTAAAAAAAAAAATCTGAAAAAAAGAAGGTTTTTTGTGTGATATCCTGTTGACACCCACCTGGTTCATTAGCAGTTGAAACTTTTAGATCCATCTCACAGACCTCCTGAGCTAATGGAATAACTGAGGGTGACAACCTACTAGTGCTGTCTGTGTGGGCCCAGCACTAGGAGGTGATGAGTTGTTTTGCCAGTTGCTTTCACATATATTTGCCTACAGCACAGCAATAATGAGACACAGGAGTGTTGGGTCCATTTCAGTTTCTGGAGAGGAATGTTCTGTAGCAGACACAGACTTCAGTCTTGCCCCTTTCTGCCATATTCCCTCTGCCATGTTCCTGTCCCGTCCCTTCCTTACCCTGGGCTTCTTGTCCCAGTTCCAGTCTTCTTATTCAGACTAGTCTCAATAACTTCACCTTGGGTTTCTCATCCCAGTGTGGGTGTCCTTTTCCAGCCTCTCCCAGTTTCACCTCTTCCAGCTCCTCATCCAGTCGGACTCTCATCTCCTTTTTTCTGATGTCCAGTCACTCCACATTCCCTCTAGCTGCCAGTCCCTCGGCAATCTTGGTGTCCCCCCAACAACCAGCTCCAGTTCCCATTTTCTTTTCCTAGCCAGTTGTAGCTAGTCCCTCAAACTCTCATCAAATGCCTCCCACCCAACTCCACCAACAATTTCTCTCTGCCTTATTGTTTCCCAGTCGCAGTGTCCTTATCATTTTATTCCAGTCTACCCCACAACCCCCGAGACCAGCTCAGTCCTCTGACTTGCTGGTCACCAAGCCTCACATCCCTGCTTCTTCCTAGGTCTCAGTTCCAGTTTCTTTGTTCAGCAAGTTCTAATCTGCCCCCCAGCTGCCAGGCCTTCCTCTCCTCTCCAGCCTCCAGTTGCAATCTTCCCTCTTCTAGGCTCTTGGTGCCAGTCTACTACCCATTCAGCCTTTCAAGGTTAGCTCTTTTCCTTTCTGCTTTCAGTTCAGGCAACTTCCTCATCTACCTGCACCCAGCAAGGGGAGCACTCAGCGCACAGAAGAGATGGACTTGGTCTTTGTTCCAAGCCCAGAACCAGATCCAGCACAGTTCAGAGCTAACAGAACAGAAATTGCAGGGAAAGTCCTGCCCAGCCCCAGACTGGAGCATGCTCAGTGCAGGCAGGAACTTGTGGGAGTTAATCTGCTGAATATATGTAAACTTTTTCCAAAGACTTAGAAGTAGGGTGGATTTTCATAAAGGCAGCAAGAAGGCACACAGCTGACATAAAGACCACCTCACACCAGATTTAAAGTCCATACTTCTCAATGTAGGAGTGCACTAAAAGCTTCTCAAAGAATACTTGTCAGATTTTTTTGAATGGGTAGAATTAGTTCTTTTCCCTAGTTTTATTCCCAGAAACAACTAAACCATTTTCACTGAAACTTGCTAAACAATGTTCAGAGAGGTAATTGTGTTCATCTGTTTTGGCATAAACAACAGGGAGTCCGGTGACACTTTAAAGACTAACACATTTATTGGGGCATCAGCTTTTATGAGCTTTCATGAAGCTTCCTCAGATGCTAGAAGTGGGAAAAAGGCTGGGATACAGAGATGGCAGTGTTACATCAGTGCTAATTAAATCAGGGTAGATGTGGTCACCTCCAACAATGATGACAAGGTGAGAGTACTTGAAGGGTAAATTACTTACTGCACTGAGAGAGCCAGTCCATATCTCTAGTCAGACCCATTCTGGTGGTATTAAATTTGTGTATCAATTCCAGCTCAGCAGTTTTGCTTTGCAGTCTGTTTTTGAAGTTTTTTGCCTTGGAGTGGCAACTTGCGAGTGTGTCCTGTGCATCCAGGGAGGTTTGTGTTTGGAATTTTTTTTCCAAGCAAAAGCTTCATCCTGAAACAGACACCTGGTCTGGAAAACCTCAGCCCAGAGGGTTATTGTTGGGCAGAGCTATAAGCAGCTGGAAACAGGTTTGTATAATAGTCGGAAGTGTCAGGCAACCTTAACAATAGATACTTCTATCTGCCTTGCCTTTAATAACCATTGTTTTGTGTGAGGAACTTAGATTTTTCTGCATTGAAAAATGTGTTTTATACACTAACACTGTTCAAAAACCATAGATTAACTTTCTGGTATCCTACCAGTTGTTGTTCTCTGCCCATTTCTTAATGTACCTGGATCCATATCAAACAAAATCACACACACTTATGTTCTTGTAGGCACCCCACAACCTAACAGGCACAGAAACTGAAATATTCTCATATTTCTAGCTGAGGCACACTGACAAAGTAGTTTCAGGGAACTTGCATTTCCTATGCTATAACTGGTATTTCTATGGTACAACACATTTTTCAGCTGTTTATTACCATTCATTTTAAACAAAAAAAAAACAGCCAGCAGGTAGAAATTTGGCTTGCAAGTTCTCAGCTGGATGTCTCATTTTGCTTTCTGATTTTTTCAGTCAGACATGTTTATATAAGGAAATACTATAAAACAGATTATTATTATTTTATAATAAAAATATGGTGTATTTATGCAACCCATAAATACTGCAAATATATTTTAACTGCTGTCAGCTTTATTTTTTAGGTCTGAATTAAGTTCTTCTTGCCTGGGGTGGGTTAGGGAAAAATATAATTGGCACTTAATGGCCCATCATAAGAGAAACTTGAAATTTACTAGCTGAAGCAATTTTGTATTTTATAGTAAATAGCATGGAGCTGTGCTAGAATGCTAGAATGCTTGGTTCTAGTATATTGAGTCTAAGATCCGTATAACTTAACTCAGAAATTGTTTCAATTTCTTTCACATTTCAGGGACGTGATAGAATTTGCTCTATGTCAGTGTGTACCTTGAGATGTAATAGGGGCAGTTGCAGGGAGAGGTCTGACACCTGACTCACTAGACTTCTTGGATATAGTCAGAGGTTTTGTTGTGTATGTATATGGTGGCTTTCATTATTGTTATTATTAAAATGTGTATTGCAGTACTCTCCAAAGGGTATATCTTCACTGAAACAAACACACATATCCCAAAACAGGAGTTTTGTGTTGTGTTTGTTTTGTGGATTTCTTAATGTATTAATGGGATTGGTGATTTTTAAAAGGTTTTAGAACATCATGGGCATAAAACAAATACAGTTGGGAAAGTTGAGGACCAAGAATGGCACCATTAGGACTAATGAAACAAGCTGCACAAATGCACTGATGTTTCAGGAGTAGGAATGGTTTCCAAATACTGGCAAGATGCAATGCAGATGTGACTAAAACAAACAGGAAGGAGGCATCCTGCAAGAGTCACCTGCATTCATCGATATGATGTGATTCCTGGGCTTTGAGTCCAAATCTGACCGTCTGAACCTTCCTGGAAATCAGACAAGATCAACCCTTGCTGCCTCCTTCTGGATTTGTCCTCTGAGCAGCAACGTACACAGTTTTGTCATTTAGCCATTGAACACATGTAGAGATGCCAGGCAGTAGACAGAGATTACATTTCAGACCATGGCCAGCTAGGAGGAAAAGAAAAACAGGAAATACAAAGTTATGGCTAAGATTTTTTTTTTGTAATATATATTCTCAATCACTGTATTTTTCCTTCTGGTGAATCCCTGTTCACAGCAATTACATTAAAGGTTTTGATCCCACAGCCCCTCCTCCAGTGGTACTCCCACTGAAGTCAGTAGGGGTCCTGAGGATGGAAGGCATGGCAAATCAGATCCAAAGCTTATACATGGATTTATATAGTCTTATGCAGCAGATTTCTAAAACTAAATTATTTGGGAATGTATTCTAATACAGATGCCAGCTACCATTCCAAGGCGGAGTGCCAAAATTTGGCCTTTTGACCTCTATGTACAGCCCAAGTGCTGGTGATACTTTTAAAGTCACTAATAGTCCTGCTTACAACAGCTTTGTTAATAAATAAAGATGCAGAGTTTTTCCATTTAGGTGGTGGTTGGTAGCATTAGTTGGTCTTTTGTTAATCCACAGGTGGCATAGCTTTGAGCAAGCTCCCAGTTGCAGAAGTCGGGGCGGGGCTGAGCTCCCGCCTCATGAGCCAATGAAAATGAGCTCATGTTCCACTCTTGGCATGCATGCCAGGGATTGCTGACCTCTGATCTAATATCTCATGCAGTGAATGTGCCTATTTCTTCACATTAACAGGGTATCTGTAGGTTTACTTGAAAGGTACACTGGGAATAAATTCCGTCGTCAGCATTGTATAATATACTCAGTTAAGTGAGCCGTATCTAACCACTCATTCTCATTGGAGGAGAACTCTTCATAGAATGCTCTCTTTCTTTGTAATTTCAGTCAGAATATACCATTTAACAAGGTGAAAAAGTGCCAGCAATGCAGATGCTTTCCATCCATCTTTGAGATGTCAGTTTAAGTGCAGCTGCCAATGAAATGGGAGGCTACTAAGGATGGGCATACCTTTACCTTGAAATAAATGGTTCAGTGGGGCAAGAGGAAGACATCTGCAGAATACCACCTATGAAAGTTCAGAATAGAAGCAAAAAAGTCAATGTCCTCTCAGACTGGACTTTGCAGATTGCTTTACCTATGTAATTTTTTCTAGCTCTAAAGATCATTGAAGTGTATTCCACTTGCAGTGATCATGTTTGAATGACGTGTAAAACCAGGGTCCTAACTACTTGTTAAACATTCCTTTGCCATTTTCACAAGAATGCAGGGCGTTACCAGTGTCCTGTTCAAATTTTGGTTTTGGTAATTGCTTTCTTCTTACCTAAAGTTCCCTTTGTATTTTCAGAATGATACAGTATTCTTTCCATTGGGTATAGTTATAGTAAACTCTTTTTTTATCCAGTATCTGAGTAATTGGCACACTCAAGTAACTGGTATAACTCACAACTGAAGCAGTGGCACAACTCACAACTGGGCAGTGGACATCGGGCAGGTCCCAGAGAAGTAATGTCATGGCTGGGGTTTGTGACTTACAGAGGAATGCTCTGCCCCTCAGGGCTGGCCCACTCAGCATCTGCCCTGCATCCCTCTGTGCTGCATCTGTGTGCAGCCAGCGGGCTCCTGCACTCTCTGACCCAGTGTCTGCCACCCAGAGCAGCTCCCTGCGTGGTGAGCCCCCTGTCACCATCTTCAAGCAGCACCACGCTGTCCCCACCAAAAAGGGTAGGGGCAGCAGTTGAACAGGAGCCAGCGCTGGAGTTGAGGGAGAGCTGAACTTTGTCATTGAGGGGCCACTGATTCCCACCTGTGCCTCTTTATTATCCAGAATATTTGCATATCCAGCAACCTCCTGGTCCTGGGGCTGCCAAATATGAAAGAGTTTACTATTTTTTGCTCTGGTAAATGGCTGCCACATTTTACCTCTGAGATGTATTTCAGTAGTGGATGAAATTGTGACGTTATCTTGATGTTGGGTTTATATATCAGTTTGAGTTAGTAAAGTTATGCTTCAGGTTGAAAGTTAATATATCAACATCTGTATTGTACTGATTATATGATGAAATGAAGTCATTTTGTGAATAGGGTGCTAGTTAAACTGATGTTACACTATAGACAGCTAACTTTGCTTCTCTGACCTATTATTTAAATTGAAGGTCTTCCTTTGCAAAGATGACTCCCATTCATGTTGCTTTAGGGCAGGGCTCTGCAACCGAAAGAGCGAGAAGAGCCATTTTTTTCAAATTCAGTTACAAAATCAATACTCAAGAGCCACAATGCGTGTAAATACAAGACAGTCCTTAATAAATAACATCAAACCGTACTTTTTCCAGCCCCTTTTTTTAAGAACAGCAAACACAATGATTTTTACCAGTTAGAAAGTTAAGTTCCCTGATCTCCTGGCTTTACCCACCTCAGCCCCCAGATCCAACCCCCTATCCCCAAGGTTTACCCCGCACCCACAAACCTCCCCCCAACCCCAGGATTAACCCTTCCCAGACCCCAAACACCTCCATCTCCAGGCTTTACCCCTCTCAGCCCCAAACCTGCCCCTTGATCCCCAGGATCAACCTGCCTATCAATGAGCTCTGTGTGATGCCACCCATCCTCCACAGCTGCCACACCCTGCCCCCACGCACTGCTCCCTCTTGCCTCCTCCTTCTCAGCACAGCTCCAGCAGGGTCAGGCTCAGCGGTCCCTCCCCCCAGCTCTTCTGCAGGCTTAGATTTCCCCCACATGCAGTACGCAGGCAGCTCCATGCCCTGCCAGCGTCCTCTTCCGGGGCTCCATGCCCTGCCGCGGCTTTCTCTTCTGGGGCTCCCTGCCGCAGCTGAGTGCTCAGCCGCACTGGAGGCTGCTGCCTCTTAAACACAAAAAACTAAATTCAGTTGGTTTAATCACGAGCAACTGAATTTAGTTTTTTGTTTAAATGGCAGTAGCCTCCAGAGCTGCAAGAGGAGTCAGCAGCAGCACGCAGAGCCGCCAGTGGCTCCTCAAAGAGCCGCATGCAGCTCTGGAGCCTCAGGTTGCCAACCCCTGCTTTAGGCAGTGGATTAAGTTCATAGTTCTAGAAAAGATGGCGGGTAATGCAACAATGCGTGAACCAATCTCAGGGAACGTGAAGGAAGCCTGACATTCTGAAATGCGTAGTGTGTAAGCAGAATAGACAACACATTTTAGAATAACTCTCTCCTTGATGATCGCTGCTTCCCCAGTACTTGGTTTGTTATATCTAATATTTCTTTATTTTAAATCTGCTAGCTAATTCTGGTTCCCTGCAAGGTCCCCAGACTCCCCAGTCTACTGGTAGCAATTCCATGACAGAAGTGCCAGGCGACCTAAAGCCTCCAACACCAGCATCAACACCTCATGGACAGATGACACCCATGCAGGGCAGCAGGTATTGAAAACTCATTGCTTCGTTTGACCTTTCTTTGGCTTGCTCGATGGTTATTTTGCACCAGTAGTCTTGGCTTGTCGAAGCAGACTACTAGCTCCTCTTTTTTTTTCTACAAATAAAGCACAGGGCCTGCTATGTAGAGTAGACCAAGGTGCCCTAAGTGTGTCAGGTACATTTTAAAAAGCAGCATTCAGAGATTTTGTTTGTTCTTTCCAAGGGCATCTTTGTGTGGTCATTTTGCATCAGAATATCTTGCTCTGCAAAGGTTGTATATTTATGGTTATCAGGGCTTTGCTTTTTACTTCCATCATAATATAGGTTTGGGGAAAAAAAGAATTCCTGAGTTGATACTCAGTGCTTCACTTGTCAGTGATAAATACTGTCTAAATTTGAGAAAATGGGGATTTTTCTGAGTTAAAAGTGGGATCATGATCATCTTTGTAATGGTTAGAGCAAGAATTAAGACCTGTGGTCCTTCACATACAGTCTCCTGCCCCTAAGCTACAGGGATAATTCTTATGGTTACCAACTATCGGTAACTGTGAGAGGACTGTTTTGGCCTATAGAGAAAGACTCTGGTGTTTTTATTAAGCAGCAATCAGCTGGCCAATGGCGATGTTCCAATGCACACACAGTGCCTTATCCTTTTGCCACAAAGTCCGTGACGAAAACCTCTCAGCACAATCAGTGAGAACAAGATTGAGCACCACAGCAAAATCATTCACAGCTTTGCTTAATTACAGTTGCTTGTCCTCGGCTGTAATTGGTGCACAAGTTTTCAAAGAGATCTATGTGGAGAGATAGATGGGGTAGTAGCAAACCTTTTTTAATTACTTCTAATTCAGCCAGTTCAATTAATGTTTCTTCTTATTTGTAAAAACATTTTCCTTTGTCTTCAGAATAAATGTGGCAGTTCTCAGAGCAGCTCAGTTTTTCAAGTCATGTTTATAAGGGCTTTATAGTAAAGCTAGCTGAAGCCACAAAGGTTACTGCTGCTCCATAATATTGAATAGTATTGAGAAGGTAAATCAAGAGCTGCTGTCTGTTCTTTCTCATAATATGAGAACAAGGGGATACTTAGTGAAATAGAAAGATAATATATTTAAAAATTATAAAAATAAATAATTTTTGACACAGTACATAATTAGCCTGTGAAATTCATTGCCTCAGGATAATGAGACAAACAGTTGATCTGGATTCTGAAAAGGTGAGGACTTCCTTGTGATTTATGGCAATACACGCATTTATGTTAGATTGGATAAAAAAAAATCCCTCATGCTTAATTAAAAAGCCAGAGGCAGGAAGAAACTTTTCCTGTGGGCAGGTTATTCCGTAATTGTCTATTATGGCATTTCTTACACCTTTCTCTGAAGTGTTTGGTGCTGCCCATAAGTGAAGACTGGATACTGCGCTAAATGAATCATAGTCTGGTCTGGTATAACTGTTTCTCATATGTTCTTATTACAGTGATATCTCCATTTTGTCTGTCCATTTAGGAACAGTGCAGTTAGTGTGCACGATCCCTTTTCTGATATAAGTGATTCGGCGTTTCCGAAACGAAACTCCATGACGCCAAATGCGCCATACCAGCAGGGGATGAACATGCCAGATATGATGGGGAGGATGCCCTATGAACCGAATAAAGACCCTTTTGGTGGTATAAGAAAAGGTATGTACTGAGTTCTCAGTGTGTTTCTTCCAGGTTTTATCCAAGCAGTGTATTTTGTCCAGGTGTGTTTAATGTGGCTCTTTTTGCATAGTCTCCCTGTCTTTTTACATATGCTTCCGTCGTTGCCACCAGCCACACTATAGCTCCACAGCAACAGAAGATATGTAACAGCATCTCATTCTCCTCTGGTCATTTTTCCACTTGCAAAGTTAAATTATGTAAGTGTAGGCTTCACACTTCACCAAGAACCCAAAATGGTTGTTCACGAATATTGCACAGTACTCTTTGTTAAGGGACTATACCATTAAGGATTACCAGATTAAACTAGTTGGGCCTGGGTTTTTTAAAAGTTCTAGTAACATCTTTGAGTATAGTAAACCATATTACAACTTGGGATATCATTTCTAATTATTAGAGCAGGAAATTGGAAGTCATAACTTGGAGGTGTTATCATTTGTTTCAGATGGAAATTCACTGTAGTCTTAAGCAAGTCTTCTAACCTCTTTGCCTCAGGTTACACAGCTGTAAAATAGGTATACTTAGCATACAGAAGTGTTGGAAGGTGTAATCAGTTAATGTCTGTTAGAAAGAGAAAGTGATGCAGATGAGAACATTTAGAGCAGCAGCAGAGAAGAGGCCTTTTGTTTCCTTTAAATCAGGGATTCCCAACCTATGGGTCGGGACCCAAACATGGGTTGTGATTAAATTTGTTAACGGTCGCCAGCAGCTCAGAGCTACATGTGGCTCTTAAAGAAGCCATTTGCAGCTCCATAACATTGTCACATCCAGCAGCTATCAACAGAGAAGCAATTATGCATTACAAAGACAGCTTTTCCAACTTTGGTATTCGTAGCCATCCCAGGCAAGTCACTTAATAGACTCTTGCAGTAAGCAATTTTCTCCTCTTTTGCCCCCCTTCTGTTCTATGTAGCTGATCTGACAGTTCTCATTTTTTGTGTGTGTCTCCCCCCAGTCCCTCCAGCCTCTTAGAGTGACTCCCCCCATCCCCTCAGTGTGGGGTTTAAGCTGGGGGAGCATAGGAGCGGAGCAGTTTGGGGATGAGGGTCTTTCCCCCACCACAACTCAGATCAACTATAATAATAGTTAACTATAATAAACGTAATATTATTATTAATGTAGTTTCCCTTTTTCTGTGAAATAACTACTATAATATATAAACAGGGGTGCAATTTTATATTCTTGCCTCAGGCACAAATCAGCTAGTTTTTTGAATTGCCTTGGGTCACTGAGTCTTCCTGAATTGTGAAAATGGGTCCCCATCTGGAAAAGGTTGGGAACTGCTGCTTTAAATCCTGGGCCTTTTGTCCTGGACCTTCTGCAGCAGAACTGTAGGAGAAATAACATCCCTTTCTGCTTAAGTTTATTGTGATTTATTTGGCCACCTTGAGGTCAGATTGGTTACTGAATATGCTCGTTTATTTCACACTTAGATTAGGCCACAAGTGAAAATTATTTTGGTCATATCCTCTCAGGCTTTTTGAAAAGATGATCGCATGAAAGTCAGATCTGTTCCTTCACTCAGATCTCTTCTGTTGATGGTGTTGCTGCGTCTTATATACGAGTTTGCTAAAATGGTGAGCTGGGGAACAATTCCAGGGTTTCCCGTAACATTTTCAGATGTCCTCTTATCATGCATATAAACCAATCTCTACCTCCTGCAATTAAGAGAACTGTTTCTTTGATCTTTTGTTTTAAGGGTCCCTAGTTCTCTCATCTACTATTCTTTCCAATGCTTTAGTTGCAAGTCTGGCTTTCTCTATAGCAGAAGGTGGTAGGACGTGGAAAGCTTGGTCTTTGAGGAGTCCTTTTCTTCCTTTCCAAAACAAGCCTTTGCCTCCTTACCTTCACCTCTGTTTTTTTGGGTTAAATATCTCAAACTAGAGAGACGAGATGGGGCCACTTCCTTGAATCTTTTGTTACTAAATGATATCGTCATTGGTGCAGATCACATCTCTTCCTGGAGCCTGGAATTGTACTTACCTTTGTGCAAGGGGCTGTTTGCAGTGGCTACAGGATCCTCTGCACAGAGATCAACTGTGTGTGTGTGTTCAAAAGAAAACAGATACAGGGTGCTAATTAAAGTTCCAAGGCTAGTGCATAAAACTTTCTGATACCTAAAGGTTTGAGTTTGACTCAACGTTTGTCCGGCTAAGAAGAGCAAGTGTGACGAGAGTCCAGCTGGAGTATTTAGGACATTAAGGAAGAAGATAGCTATCTGCCTGATGGGTTTCATTTTCTAACATAAGTTCCAAATCTGAGATGTTTTCATTTTGAGTTATTTGATATTGCTGTTGCATCTTGCCAGTAATGCTAATTCATGTGCTTTCATCATTCTCCTAAACCTAGTAGTTCTGTGTGGAAGGATGAGGGCTTCTGAGATTGAAAACTTGTGGAGATCGGGATAGGTCTCGGATGATTGGAAAAAGGCAAATGTAGTGTCCATATTTAAAAAAGGAAAGAAGGACAATCCAGGGAACTATAGACCAGTCAGCCTTACCTCAGTCCCCAGAAAAATCATGGAGGGGATCCTCAAGGAGTCCATTTTGCAAAACTTGGAAGAGGGAAAAATGATCAAGAGTAGTCAACATGGATTCACCATGGGCAAGTCTTGCCTGATCAATCTGATTAGCTTCTATGATGAGGTAACTGGTTCTGTGGACATGGGGAAGTCAATGCATATGATATACCTTGACTTTAGCAAAGGTTTTGATACAGTCTCTCACAACATTCTTGCCCATAAGTTAAACAAGTGTGGATTGGATACATGTCCTATAAGATGAATAGAAAGCTGGCTTGATGGACAGGCCCAACGGGCAGTGGTGAATAGCTCAAAGTCTGGTTGGTGGTCAGTTTTAAGTGGAGTGCCCCAAAGATCAGTTCTAGGGCTAGTACTGTTCACCATCTTTATTAATGACCTGGATGAGGGGATGGATTGCACCCTCAACAAATTTGCAGATTTCACTAAGCTAAGGGGACAGGTAGATACGTTGGAGGGTAAGGATAGGATCCAGAGTGACCTAGACAAAATGGATTGGGCCAAAAGAAATTTGATGAGGTTCAACAAGGAGAAGTGCAGAGTCCTACACTTGGGGCAGAAGAATCCCAAGCACTGTTACAGGTTGGGCGCCAACCAGCTAAGTAGTGTGCAGCAGAAAAGGAGATGGAGATTGCAGTGGATGAGAAGCTGGATATCAGTCAACAGTGTGCCCTTGTAGCCAAGAAGGTTAAAGCCATATTGGGGTGCATTAGGAGAAGCATTTCCAGCAGATCTAGAGAAGTTGTTATTCCCCTCTACTTGTCACTGGTGAGGCCACATCTGGAGTATTGCATCCAGTTCTGGGCCACCCAGTATAGAAAGGATGTGGATACCTTGGAGTGGGTTCAGCAGAAGGCAACAAAAATGACTAAGGGGCTGGAGTACATGATCTATGAGGAGAGGCTGTGGAATTTGGGCTTATTTAGTTTGCAGAAAGGAAGACTGAGGGGTGATTTGACAGCAGACTTCAGCTTCCTGAAAGGGGGCTCTAAAGAGGATGGAGAGAGACTGTTCTCAGTGGTGATAGATGGCAGAACAAGGAGCAATGGTCTGAAGTTACAGAGAGAGATGTGTAGATTGGGTATTAGGAAAAACTGTTTCACCAAGAGAGTGGTGAAGCACAGGAATGTGTTACCAAGAGAGGTGGTGGAATCTCCATCCCTAGAGGTTTTTAAGTCCCGTCTGACATAGTCATTGATGAGATGATTTAGTTGGGGTTAATCCTGCTTGAAGCAGGGGGATGAACTAGATGACTTCCTGAGATCCCTTCCAGCCCTAGAATTCTATGATTCATGCATTTTTTTTTCCCCAAAAGATGTCATCTATCAGACCTTGGAAGCTTATCTTTGAAACCAAAAATGAAATGTTGCGTTTTCAGTTCTTCAGTTTTTATTTATTATTGCAGTGCCTGGAAGCAATGAGCCCTTCATGGCCCCTGGACAAATGCCCAATAGTGGAATACAGGATATCTATAACCAGACTCCTTCTGGAGCAATGTCCACCATGAGCATGAGCCAGCGGCAACAATTCTCTTACGGAAGTGGCTATGACAGGAGGTGAGTCATTCTTCAGCAAAGTTAGTGGAAATAATCCTGTGCTTTACTCCATTGCCCTTTTGTCCATTATGGAGAACCTCGCAGCCCTCACTTCCTGCAGCTGCTTACTAAATCACTAGGAGTCAGGCCACAGGTAATGAGAGGATCTAGCGATTTGCAGAAATTAATAAGGATGGCATTGTCACACTTCAGAAGTCACTTAACTTACAGCTGATTAGCAAGTGGCTCTTCTTGACAGCTGCTTTTGGCAGGCCGTTGTGTTGTGCTGCGGCTTGCTAAAGTAGCACTTGTGTTACTCCCCTTACCCTGTTTGTATCTACAAGGTGTCGGGATTTTGTTTTTACAAAAGCCAAAATGTACATCTTTAAAATGTTTTGTTTGGTGCACTGGTGACTAGAATGTCATATGGAGCTTTTAGGGTCTATATTTTCTGCGTGCTATAGGGACACTGCTCTTCAAGAGTGTGACCAGAGTGAAGGTTTAGATCCCCATAGGTCCAAATTTCAGTCAAGTGAAAGCAATTCCCCCTCCTCCCCACCTTCTCCCCCCTCCCATCCTGTGAGCCTGTTTAGTTTTGTTTCGTTTTGTTAGTCATGGAATCACTGATGTCTGAGTCTTGGGAGCAGACAGAAAATCTGAGGAGTGTTTGGATATGCTGAGTTTTACACTGTTTTGCAAGCTAGAGCTGTAGAAAGTTTTAGTTGTGCAGTTTTGCTTCATTGTTAACATTTCGTGATGGCAGCCAATGTGGTACGCTGTATGGGCCTCCTAAATCAATAGTAGGTGAGTTTTCACAATCCTAGGCTGAAGCAGTAGGAAGAGAATAATATAACTATAATCACGTGGTTCAACAAAACCCACGTTGCTGTGTTGTCAGGGAGATTGAAGGTCCCGGAAGAAGGTCTTAGGCCAGAAGAATCCTTTCTTCTTCGAGTGTCCCCGTGGGTGCTCCACAATAGGTGTCGGGCACGCCCGGCACCGCAGATCGGAAATCTTACAGCAGTTTCTCCTGGATCGCGCATGCGCCGGCACACGCCGCTCCCCTGCGCATCCCCGGCCACGTGCGCGATCCGGTCCCCGCCAGTTCCTTCTCAACCACCATCGGCTGCAGATGGAATCCGCTCAGGCTACGGCCAGAGTCAGATTAGATAGTGTTTTCTATGTGTAAATTGCTGTTTTTTTCCGGGGGAAAAAAAAAAAAAGAGGACAAAGAGAATATAATATATATATATATATATATATATATATATATATATATATATATAATACAACGAGAGAGAGGAGCGGAGAAGAGGAGTGGACGTAAGGCCAGTAGGCCACCCGCTGCCCCGCAGGCCAGTGACCGCGATTCGGGTAAACAGGCACGGACTAAGTGCTAAGTACCCTATTAACAGTAAAAGACTCACCGCGATGGCCTCTTCAGGTTTTAAAAAGTGTGAGTCCTGCCGTGAAGCTATGCCGGCCTCTGATGGGCATAGTGAATGTATCCGATGCCTGGGGGAATCTACATGTTACCCAGAAGTGTTCTCACTGTGCTAAGCTCACAGCCAGGGCCAGGAAAGACAGAGAAATGCATCTCAAAATGCTCTTGTTTGACAAGGCCCTCCAGCCAGACTTGCCGGAGAGGCCTCACCCAGAAGGGCCCTCTGGGTTACACAAGAGGAAGGCAGCTTCTCTGACTCCCTCGGTGCAGAAACGGAGGAAACTCTCCCCAGCTCGATCCTTGCCAGCGGTTTCAGCGAGCGGGACGGGCGGAACACACAGGCCCCAGCCGCATACTCAGGCAAGCGGCAGCGCACGTGGCAGAGGCTGAGCCTCTGGTTACACAACAGCCGGCACGCGCGGCACCTGGAGCGTCAGCCAGGCAAGCGCCGGAACTGGCGGCACCGCCACAGGCATCACCGACCCCTGCGGCACCAACGGTGCAGGGCCTCCAGGCACGGAGCCTGCAGGCACCTGAGGAAGTTACCTGCGCGGCAGCGCAGCTGAGCGTGCCGAGCGCGGCGCCGACAGCGGGGCCGAGATCCTCGGCGTGGGAGGGGGCGGTGCCAGCCCTGCAAGGGAGGGGCAAGGCAAAATCAAAGGCCCGGCACCGCAGCCCTTCTCCAGACAGGGCTGCGCTGCTACTGGCAACAAGCCCTCCCCCTGTGCTACGCACGCCGCCCAGAAGGCCTGGGCCTCTACTGGCCTATCCAGAACCTCCTTCTACGTTCCTCCAACCAATGTCACAATGGCTCGGGCCACCTTCACCTTTTCTGCGATTGGATCCCCTGGAGTACTATCACAAGCCAGTTTCACCTCTATCTGTGTCGTCGCGGAGGTCTTGCTCTCCCAGACATCGGGTGTACACACCCCGGGAGTGGTCTAGGTCTCCATCCCCAGACCTTTGTCCGTGCTGCCATGGTCGTTCTTATCATGCTGGACACAGACACCCCAGGCCTACGCCCAGGCCTACGCCCGTGGACACTCCCGATGGGGGATGGAAACACAGTTATCTCAGGAGGAGTTAATTTTAGAACACCAAGACTTTCCTTCACAATCCTCCAGCGAATAAGTGTATCATCGGCCGCAGGAGCCTGAGAGTTCGAGGGAGGTTTACCCTAGTGGTTCCTCCTCATCCTCCCCAGATGAGGCCATGGCCCCCGGGGATGTCGCTCCCCCGGATGACCTTAAACAGTTTCAGGAGCTGTTTAAAAGGGTGGCTTTCACGCAAGGCATTCAAACGGCAGAAGTGCAGGAGAAACATCACAAACTCCTGAAAAATTTGAGACCCCCGGCTTCATCCAAAATTGCTATTCCACTGGACGAAGCCATTATGGAGTCAGCCACTACCATACGGCAGACTCCGGCCTCCGTTCCGCCTATGAACAAGAGAGCAGATAAGAAGTACTTCGTCCCGGCAAAGGGCATGGAGTTCCTCTTCAGTCACCCACAACCAAACTCGTTGGTAGTCGAATCGTCCCAGCAGAGGTCTAAGACTTCTCAGTACAAATCAGGGGGATCAGATAAAGATGCCAAGAAGCTAGAGCTGTTTGGCAGGAAGGTATATTCCTCTTCTACCCTGCTATTGAGAATGGCGAATTATGCGGCACACCTAGCGAACCATAATTTTGATAATTACTCCAGGCTTACTTCTCTCATGGATTCACTTCTGGAAGATAAGAAGCCGGTGTTAAAGGCAATTGTGCCAGAGGGCTACGCAGCATCGCGGGCGGGAGTCCAGATTGCCCTGGATGTGGCAGATACGGCGGCACGCTCAACAGCTACAGCAGTGGTCATGCGTAGAGAATCCTGGCTCTAGACATCGGGTATCCCGAGGGACCTACAGGCGAAGATCGTGGATCTTCCCTTTGACATGCAAAAATTGTTTGCAGACTCAACCGACTCTGTCCTCCACTCCAGTAAGGACTCGAGAGCTACACTTAGAACCTTGGGTATTTATACTCCTCCATATAGAAAGAAAAAATATTATCCTGAGCAAAGACGCTACCCGTACCAACCACAGCGTGCTCAGTATCAACAGGGCTACGACCAAGGGCGACATCAACAGCAGCAACAGTACAGAACGCCCAGGCGACGTTCTCAGCAAAGCCGTACGCCCTCAGGACAGGCCCAAAGGCAACAAGTTTGACGGGCATGTCGAGGGCTGCACTATCACTACCATCGCTCAGTGCCACTCTCATCTCATGTTCCATCATTGCCTCAGACCGTTTCACCCCCAATGGCAAAAGATCACCACAGACAAATGGGTGCTGGAGATCATAGCCACGGGTTACGTGATCCCTTTCCAGTCGCTCCCACCGACGAAGCCTCCCTCCAGGCCTCACCTCCGGGACGCTGCCCACGAGGCGAGGCTCAAGCAGGAGGTGGACCACCTTATGTTCATAGGGGCGGTGGAAAGAGTGCCGGAACAATTCCAGGGGAAAGGTTTTTATTCACGCTACTTCCTCACAGAGAAGAAAACAGGAGGCTGGAGGCCCATCTTAGATCTTCGGGGCCTCAACCGCTACTTGTGCAAGCAACGTTTTCGGATGATTACAGTCGCCTCCATACTCGCGGCACTGGACGATGGAGATTGGTTTGCAGCCCTCGACTTACAAGATGCTTACTTTCATATAACTATCCACCCGGCACACAGACGCTTCCTCCGCTTCACGGTTGACAAGGAGCACTTCCAGTACAGGGTTCTTCCGTTCAGCCTCTCCTCGGCCCCCAGAGTCTTTACCAAAAAACTGGCAGTGGTGCCAGCCTACCTGCACAGACAAGGGGTATTTATATTCCCATACCTGGACGACTGCCTATTGAAAGGGGCCTCAAAGGCAGACGTACTACGCATGATACGCATAACAGCAGACACGTTTTCTTCGCTGGGCCTGGTCATCAACCTCGCGAAGTCAAAGACCGACCCCACACAAGACATAGAGTTTATAGGGGCATGTATAAACTCTATTACAGCCAGGGTCTATCTACCCGACGCCCGCTTCCGCGCCATCAGTTCGCTGGTGCAGGTCATCACATACAGCCCCACGGTGCCAGTCTTAACGTGCTTACAGCTGCTGGGCCACATGGCGGCAGCAATGTTTGTGGTACAGAACGCCAGATTGCACATGCGAAGTCTGCATCATTGGAGGGCGAGCGTCTACAAACCGGCATCCCACACTGTCCACAGGGTGGTGTCGCCCACGACAGAGGTGCTCAGATCCCTGGCGTGGTGAGAAAACCCCAAGAACCTGCTAGCAGGGGTGCCCTTTCATCAACCACAAATTTCTATCTTTCTTACTACCGACACCTCCCACATAGGATGGGGAGCGCACATCAGCGACAAGGTGACGCAAGGGCTATGGTCCCCCGCGGAACAGGCACTGCACATAAACATACTGGAGCTCAGAGCAGTGTTCAACGCCTGCAAACATTTTCGAGACCACATACAAGGCAAAGTAGTCGGGATCAATACCGACAATACCTCCACTATGTTTTACATAAATCGACAAGGAGGAGCCCGATCCCGTGCCCTATGTGCGGAAGCAGTCCGACTGTGGAACTGGTGCATCGCCAGCAATATAACGTTGAAAGCCTCGTACTTGCCGGGCGCTCACAACGTGAAAGCAGATCAGCTGAGCAGGCGCTTTGCACTCACGCACGAATGGCAGATCCACTCCGATCTGCTACGGCCCATTTTTCATACATGGGGGTTTCCCCAGATCGATCTGTTTGCCACCCAGCACAACAAGAAGTGTCCCCAGTCCTGCTCCAGGGCAGGAGTGGGGCGGGGGTCCCTGGGGGACGCATTCATGGTTTCATGGAGGGGCCCCCTACTTTATGCGTTCCCCCCCACAGCGCTCATCCACAAGGTCTTGCAGAAAGCCAGAAGGGAGAGAGCCCGCATGATACTCGTAGTCCCAACGTGGGATTGGCAGCAATGGTTTCCCTTGCTTCTGCGCATGTCGGACTGCCCACCACTCCCTCTACCGGTGGCGCCGGACCTACTCACGCAGGCTCAGGGGTCCATAGTGCACCTGTACCCTCAGGGTCTGCGCCTACAAACATGGCTAATCCATGGCTCAGCTCCTTAGAGAGCACATGTACGGAGGGAGTACAAGTCCTGGAATGTAGCCGGAGGACCTCCACCAGGAAGACTTACAAGCAGAAATGGACTCGATTCACAGCCTGGTGTTCTGCCAAGCAGTTAATGCCCCTTGACGTTCCTATACCAATAATACTAGAATACTTATTGGACCTTAAGAGGGGCGCGCTTTCTTTATCCTCGCTAAAAGTCCACCTCGCCGCTATATCAGCCTTTCGGCATACAGAGGAAGGGCCCACGGTATTCGCCCATCCTATCGTTACCAGGTTCTTAAAGGGGCTGGTAAACCTGTACCCCCCTCGGAAACCGCTTCCACCATCGTGGAACTTGGACTTGGTGCTCAGCACGCTAACGGGTCCACCTTTTGAACCATTAGCCACAGTTCCCCTACGTCTCCTTACAATAAAAACAACCTTCCTCCTTGCAATTACATCAGCTCACAGGGTGAGTGAGCTCGCAGCAGTGATGGCAATGCCACCCTGCACAGTATTCTCAAAGGAGGCGGTAACCTTAAGGCTGCACCCAGCCTTTGTTCCAAAAGTTTCTTCAGAGTTCCATCTTAACGAACCAATAGTTTTACCCTTGTTTTACCCAAAGCCTCACAGCTCCAGCAAGGAGGCACGCCTGCATCTCCTGGATGTGAGGAGGGCGTTGGCCTTCTACATAGACAGAACTAAGTCCTTCCGGAAAACGGACAGGCTTCTAGTGTCTCTCGCTCCCAGGTCAAAAGGGGAAGGCCTCTCTTCACAGAGAATTTCAAAGCACATTGTGTCCTGTGTAAAAATGTGCTACGAGCTTCGAAGGACTCCTTTGCTGGCCCTGCCTAGGGCTCACTCCACCAGGGCGGTGGCGGCGTCAACAGCCTTCTTCAAGGGCATCACCTTGAAAGACATCTGTAGAGCGGCGACCTGGTCATCCTACGACACCTTCGCCAAGCATTATGCCCTACATCGGGTATTCCAAGAGGATACCCGTCTGTCGACAGCAGTCCTTTCGGGGGCAAGCGGCACATAAACTGATTACCCACCTCCTTTCTTGGGTTACTGCTGGGTAGTCACCTATTGTGGAGCACCCAAGGGGACACTCGAAGAAGAAAGAGAAGTTACTCACCGTAGTAACGGTGATTCTTCGAGATGTGTCCCTGTGGGTGCTCCACCACCCGCCCATCCTCCCCGCTTCGGATCTCTGTCTAGTGTTTTTCAGGAGCATTCAAGGCGGTTGGTCAAGGAACTGGCGAGGACCGGATCGCGCACGTGGCCGGGGACACGCAGGGGAGCGGCACGCGCCGGCGCATGCGCGATCCAGGAGAAACTGCTGGAAGATTTCTGATCTGCAGCGCCGGGCGAGCCTGACACCTGTTGTGGAGCACCCACGGGGACACATCTCGAAGAACCACCGTTACTACGGTGAGTAACTTCTCTTTCCCTGATGTTTTATTGATTTGGCGATTTTGGAGAATAAGTACTTTTTACAGAATGAGGTTTCCTTTGTCATTTTTAGGTCGGATCATGGGCTGGGTCCTGAAGGCAGTATGGGACCAACTGGTCAGAGCAACATGGTGCCTTCAAACAGTGACCCAAGCATGTACTCTCCTAATCGTTACCCTGGCCAGCAGAGGTGAACATTGATTTCTCTCTTTATAATATCTGCATTAACCACATAATCCTTAAGCCTAGCAACTACTGATTGTGTGTAAACAGAATATTCAGCACCTTGGTGTGTTATTTGTGTGTCTGTATCTGTGGAGATTTTTTGATTGGATTTGTTTTTTGGGTTTGAGAGAGCTCTTTTTATTTCCGTAGAACTATAGAGGCCTGAAAAGGAAAACACACAGCCTTGTGCCAATACAGGATATACACTAGCTTATAGTATCAAATTATCCATTACAAATTTAAACTATTCTAACTTTGAGGCATACTCAAATTTTTAGGCTCGGGTAGTGGCTATGCTGTGGTCTATGTAACAATTACAGTTAAGGAGCTTTTCCTTAGCTTCCATTATCCTTTGCTCAGTTTTATCTCATAACTTTGTTATGTTATTTCAGACAACTCCTATCAGTTAGGTCGTTCTTTTGACATTTTTTAAATCACCTCTCTGTGTGACCTTACTTTCAGAGATATTGAACACCTACCATGCCCACTGAAGTGGGTGTGAACTGAGGTGTTCAATACCTTTGAAGGTCAGGTACAATTATTTCTTTTAATTCTTTCTTAAAAGTCAGATCTGGTAACCCCTTAATAATCTTCTTTGATCCTGTTTCTTGAATTGCCCTTGAACATATTTTGGTGGCCAGAGCTGCATTCAGTATTTTAGGTGTGGTCTCTCTTGTCCTGTAAAGGGACTCCTAACATTTTGGCGTGTGACAGGATGGTTTCATGTATACTGCCCAAACTGATGTTGATTTTTGTTGTGTCAGACTGTATGACACGGCAAGCCCGTATCCAGTTTGCTATCCACTGTCAGCCCTGGGTATTTATCATCTTTACTGCAGTCCATAAATTTCCCTTCCAGTGATTGTCTGTTTCATTTTAAAAAATTAAAAATATGCACAGGTAAGTTTGTAAGTCAGACCTTAACTCTTGTACTTTGTGACACAGTAGTTCACTGAATGCTATAATGTTCCTGGAAAAAAAGAACAATTTGTCATCATTGAGGCCATACATAAAATGTTGGTTTTAAAACAATTACATCGCTATCAAGGGTGAGCATTCAAATTTCACATGAGGCAGGACAGGTATGTTTCATTCTGCCACTAGTTCCAGTCCCAGCCACTGTGGCTGCTTCCGGACTGGCCAGCCAGGAGAGATATAAGGTGGCAATGACAATACGTGGCAGATAGAAGCCCTGCCTTGGTCTACCCCACAGCAGCCACCAGCATGAGGAAGATGCAATGGGCACTGGGACAGGGATTCATTGCATGAAGCACAGGTGGGTGGGTTAAGACTGGAATGCATTCCCTGCACTGCAGGGGTTCCTTACCCACACAACAAAATCCCATTGGTGGGTCAGGGCACAGTTCAGCACTCTAGATCCTTGCTGGGCATGCCACCTTACCATCTGCTTATGTTCCTAGTAGTGGATTCTGGTCTCAGTTCTTACAGTGTCTCTCTCACCCAGGCCTTCCAGTGGGGCTCCTAGTCAATGCATATTGTCATCATTTCTAACAACCTCTCTATTGGTTGGCTAGACAGGATACAGTTGTGGCAGCCTGAGCTAAATGACTAGCACCATATGGTCACACCCACACCCACACGCCCTGTCTACCTCAAGAAGCTAAAATGGCCCAATCCTGTGATTTTTTTTTTCCAATATGCCCTGGGCAGCCCTACTTCCACTTTCCCACTGTTGGGGAAATCACAGTATCGGGCTAATTTTACTACTTCCCTGCAGTCTGTGAAATCATTATTTACACAGGGTCTTAATTCTCATACTTTTTTTTTTTTTAACTAAAAGCTCCAGTGTCTAAGTGCAGCATCTTGAAATATTTTTAATAATTTTACACTTTGTGCCACTGTGGGCCAGCAAAAATGACAAATTCTGAATAAACCAAATTTTTAAATGTTTGTTATATTTGGTAGCATCTTTGATGTTCTATAAAGGGGGTTTCTTGATGAGACCCACTCTTTAGAATTTGAATGCACCCTCTTTTTTGCTGTAAGTCGGATACTTTATTTACTAGAATATATAACCTGCTTCACTCTGTTAAAACGATGTTATTTTAAATTCTGTGTAATAATTTCTTCTGGTACATACTTGAGGTTAACTTCCACCAATAGTCTTAATGCTGAATTAGTATAGCAATACATGAGAGCTCCTAATGGTTGGAATCCAAAAAATGTAGCTGGTTTTGTGCAGGTCACATACACTCCAAAAGGGGTTTTGCTGGCTCCCTTAATTTGCCTCTTATTGACATCTTTGTAGGGAGTCAAACAACCTTGGCACCATGCCCTAAAAGGCATCACCATTCTTTCTAAAATTTAAATTATTGTCATCATGCTAAGAGTCTTAATATGGAAATTAGGTCATGTGGTAAAGAGAATGTTTTGTAGTGCTGGACATCTTTAAGGTATAGAATCATCAGAGCAATTTCATTTTTCCAGTGGCTTGGAAGTTCCAACAGTACTAAGTGCTGATTTGAATGCATCATTCTAGGCATGAACCATATGGGCAGCAGTATCCAGGGCAAGGACCTCCTTCAGGACAGCCACCGTATGGAGGACCTCAATCTGGAATGTATCCACAGCAACAGGTAAAAGAGGTGGAATCATCTGTATTCATAACATTTATTTTGTAGATATAACCATCCCAAAATATACTTTACAATATGAAATTAAACCAAATTCTTCAATGCATATAGTTTATGCAGAGGTGAGCAGCATAATGTGGGCCAAAATCGGGGCCCATTTTAGCAATGGATATGTGAGAACAAAGCCAGTGTACTAATTATGTTGAAGGGTGTGGTTCATACTTGAAATTCTGTGGTGTGGAATTCATCACAGCTGAAGGCTGTAGGCACTGTTAGCAAGAAGATTAAAACAATGCAGATCATAGGCTAATAATATTGCACCACCCAGCTTGTGGAGACAGATAGGAAAGGTGCTGGCTGACTGGAAGAGCAGAAAGCACCCCTGTCAAGGAGGCAACTGAAATAAAAGGAAATCTGGTAAGAAAAGAGGCCCAAGCCTCATAGTTGCTAAGGCTGCCATAAAGTGTCACACAGATAATCCAAAAGCTGCATGTGAAGAAACATACAGTTTGAGTATCTAGCAGATGATATATTCCAAATACATTATTAACACTGAAAGAGTATTTTAAACATTCAGATGCTTGAGCCTTCTGTAAAATATAAAGGATATATTTCAAAATACCAGCAACATTTCTAGACACAGGTTTTGTAAAATGAGTTGGTGATATGTGCCGAAATCCTGGCCCCATTAAAGTCGTTGGCAAAAATCCATTGACTTTAGTGGAACCAGGCTGGTATTAATTCTTTAAGTAAGCTGGTGCTAGATTCCTAAAATAAGATGCATTTCAAACATGCCATGATTCCCCAGAAATAGCTGTACCTTCCTAAAATGTCACATGCTGCGTCTCATTGTGGGGCAGAGGTTTTCTAGAACATTCAACAAAAATGAGAAATGAGGCTGTAAAGTTAAAAAGTTGTGAAAATCTTTTGGAATGTTATATCTCTCTTTTTCTCATACTGTCTCCAAAATGTTGTGGTCAAAAAACTCTACATTTGTTTTGTTGCTTTTCCTGAGGGAGCAGCATTTTTAATAGTTTTGGATGATATAGTGGAAAAATTACAAAAATCAGAAACAAAAATAGCATATGCTATCTCAAACCACAGTATCCAAGGAATGAGTTAACAAGATTCTCATTAAAGATGGGAACTCTAGAAACGTTGCCAAAATACAAACTACATTATTCAGAATATAAAAGCTCATTTCGTATTTTAGGTATCCATTTTGAGTCCTCTTGTAATAATGTATTGTTTTGACTTTTCTGTTTATTTTGTTACGTATTAGAAGACAGAGTTAAGCTTACGCTAGTGGTGTGACAAAGGATAGGGTTGGAGTTAATAGCTGGATTACCATTCTGGTACCTGCAGTTAGAGATGCCATTGAGATGCTCTTTTTTTGTTCTGGCAGGGGACAGGGTTAAGACTGCGATTCATTCCCACCAAGCCCCCACATGGCAGGGCTGTGCCCCTTTTTACCTCTGTATCCTCTCTCTGAGTTATCTGACTGAGACCCCAATCCACCAAACACAACCATGCTTCTTGAATCAATTCAGAAGTACCCTTGGAGTGGGACTATACACATGCAGGAAATTAAGTATATGTCCATAAGTGTTGCAGGATGTGGGTTTAAGTGGATTTGTTCATAACCATTGAATTTGAAAATGTGATATAGATTAGACAACTTTTTACATGATTCTGGATTTTCTGTGTGTCTTGTGTTAGCGTTCTTTTCACAGACCCAGTATATTACATAGATGTGTTGAATTTAAAACAGGCCAGGGCCCCTTTTTTTCTGAAAGAACTTGACAGCTCAGTGGCAAGTTAAAACATTCATGCACCTCAGTGGTTAGGATTTTACATGAACTGAAGTCAGACAATGAGAGTTAATGGTTCCCATAGCAATTCTAACTAGCCCATATTGCATGCATATAGAATTTTATATGATGTTAACTTTAGTACATTAGTATACATTATGCAATGTGACTGAGTTACAGTTTCTGTGGGAGCCATAAGTTTGAGTTTACCGTAGATCATATATTCAAAAAGTTCACATTTAATTCTAATTTTTTGCCTCACAACATTTAGTGTGTCTCAAACTGTGGAACAAACTCCCCCAGGAACTAAAGCCAATTGACAAACCTCTCTGCCTTCCAAAGTGCAAGGCGTGGTTCTTTGCCCTGCCTTCTCCAACATAAACACTGAGCAGTGTATACATTTGAAAACAAAATACGTAGAATTTCAAAACAACAGACTACACTGTGTCCACAGTTCTCCCCCTTCTGAGGGAGGATGAGACAGAATGAACCACATGACAGATGTTGGTCATGTCACTTAATGTACGACTAGAAGGTGTTCTGATCCTACAGTGATCAGCCCCATATAAGCACCTATCTATAATTAAATAGAGTGTTTGAATTTAACAACTGGAATAATCACACATGACATAATTGGGGGTTCAGGGAGAGGGATTCATCTTCTTCGCAGGGATGTGTAATGGTTTGGGAACACCAGACGTAACTGAGATGGGTGTGTCTTGCACCAGTTAGCTTGGTTAGCCTCCGATACTCCATTTCAAACTCTGGTGTCGTGGATCCACACTTGCAGAAGCATCATGCATTGGGTTGCTAAAAGTCTTTCAAAACTTGTCCTCCAACATGACGAAGTTTGTGACAAGTTTGAAACTTTTAAAAGATTATTTTTGGTAGTTTGAGCATAAAGGAAAATATGTTGGCTGGCAAAGGTCGTTTTCTTTCATGTCTTGATTTGTCCTAAGTGAGGAATAGAATTTTATCAAACTCACAAAAAATTCACCTCCGGATTGACAGGTGGAATGAAAAATTTTAGCCAGAGATTTGTTTTTTAAATATAAGTTAATAAGCATATCCAAGTAGGGTCTTAAAATGCACGCTGGCTCAACCATAACCATGGCATTACTAGTTTGCGTCTATAAGCAGCATCCTGTTCCATTCTAAGAATCTTTCATGTCTAAAATGAGCTTTCTGCCAGTTCACATATGTTTTGCATGATAGGAAGAGAAACAAACTTTTGTTTAAAAAATAATTACCACCCTCTGTGTAACATGCTCATTCTGAAATTTTTCATTTGTCTTAGTGACCTGGAAACTGAAGATGTCACTAGCGTTTAAAAATTGCATATTAAATTTCATTCCTGACTCTTGATATGATTGAACTTTTTCTTTAAAACGGTCTTTTTTTCAGAACTATAAGCGTCATATGGATGGCATGTATGGGCCTCCAACAAAACGCCATGAAGGGGATATGTATAACATGCAGTATGGCAATCAGCAGCAAGATATGTATAACCAGTACAGCAACACTTACTCTGGACCAGACAGGAGGCCTATCCAGGGACAGTATCCATATCCTTACAACAGGGAGAGGATGCAGGGCCCTGGACAAATGCAGCAGCATGGAATACCCCCGCAGATGATTGGTGGCCCCATGCAGTCATCATCCACCAGTGAAGGTCCTCAGCAGAACATGTGGCCAACACGAAATGATATGCCTTACCCTTACCAGACTAGGCAAGGCCCTGGAGGCCCTGCACAGGCCCCACCGTATCCAGGGATGAACCGCACTGATGATCTGATGGTACCTGACCAGAGGATAAACCATGAGAGTCAGTGGCCTTCTCATGTCAATCAGCGTCAGCCTTCTTATATGTCATCCTCCGCCTCCATGCAGCCAATCACTCGACCTCCTCAGTCGTCCTACCAGACACCACCTTCAATGCCAAACCACATCTCTAGGGCTCCAAGTCCAGCATCCTTCCAGCGCTCTTTGGAGAACCGTATGTCTCCAAGCAAGTCCCCTTTCCTCCCCTCCATGAAGATGCAGAAGGTTATACCCACAGTTCCAGTGTCACAAGTCACAGGTCCTCCACCCCAGCCACCACCAATTAGGCGAGAAATTACTTTTCCTCCAGGCTCTGTAGAAGCATCACAACCAGTCTTAAAACCAAGACGAAAGATTACCTCAAAAGATATTGGTGAGCAAAGGTCCAAATACAAAAATAGTAATAAAGAATCTGTTTTAGTTGTAATTTTCTTCTTCCACTCTGAGTTCATAACCTTGCTTTGAAAGCTAACTAAATGTAAAGTGATTGTTAAAACATGATAGCACCAAAAGCTTGCACAGCAGGGTAGTCATCCCACAGGTCAAATACATCTCAGAAGATGCAACATTGGCCAGCAGCAGCTGGGAACAAAAGGAGGATAGAATGCTGAGCTGCCCTGTAGTCTCCAAAGATCTATCTTTGTATTAAAGCTTAAGGATCTCAAATTCCATGTGTTAGCTGCTACCATACAGCCCCTCTCCAGAATGATTAGTACAGCCACGAGCTGAACATAGTTTGTTCCTGTGGCACAGAAAGCATACCAAAGCATTGTTGTCACATTGTTTACTTGTAGTCACATACCTTCGTTAAATGGCCTTTTGCTCTTTGATGGCAAGCCTTATATCCAGCCATTAAAAGAATGTCCCCAGTAGTTCTGATGGTAAGGCTTTTTGTTGGTGGCAGAGACTGGTTTTGTGTGTCTGAGGGGCAAATGCACTTGCAGATATCTTTTACGTATCACGTAGGGATGTGCTCTTAGAGGTAACATTTTTCAGGAAGGGGGAAACTTCTTGTTGTGAAATCACACTGGTAAGGCTCAAGAAGCCATCCTGACTTGGCATGTTATGTAATTATCTAGCCAGTGTGCGGATTTTAGTGTATCCTCAGTAACGTAAGTCATGCATATATCATAGCTGGGACGACTTTTAGCTGGGAACAGTATGGGTCTGGAACCTCAAGCTTCCTGATCATTGAGTCCATGGGCAGAGTTTAGAGGACACATGGGGGTTGCCCACCCCCCCATGCTGCTGTGCCTTACCCAGTCCTGGGGGCAGCTCCACCCTGCACTTACTCCTCTCCCTAAGCCTCCCTCAGACTCCAATATCTGGCCAGACCCTAGGCAGGAAGATGGAGTGAGCTGCTCCTCAGGCTGGTGGTGCCAAATAGTGGGGAGCCCTGGCATTCCCCATCTGCTGCTGGTGCCTTGGGTTGCAGCTGCTTCTCAGCTCCCAGCCCCCTTTGCCTGCTCATGTAGCTAGTGGAGCTCATAGGGGCAGGGTGGCCTGATGAAGTGAATTAGGGAGTGGAGGTAGCACTCCTTCCCTGGACCCCACTATGCAGTGCTGGTCTGAACCCTGGCAACCCTTGCCTCCACCAAATAGAAGCAAAATAACACCTATGCCCAACAGTCCCACCCCGGCCCAGAACTGCACCCACTCCATTGGGCCCTTGAGATTTTCTAGCCTGGGGAAAGAAGAAGGTTCAGAACCCCTGTTTTATAGGATTAACTGTGAGTCAGTGCTCATTCCCATATTCACTCTTGTGTAATTAAGAGTTTATTTTTCTCCATGTTGTTCCCAAATATTTCTCTATTTTGACTGGACCCATTTATTGCATGCACTCCACTCATTCAAGTTCCCACTGCTCTTCAGCATAGCAGTCATTGAACACTTTACTGTATGAGCTCTGCAGTGTGTAATACCAGTTAAATACACCTCTGTGTGCTAAAGATACACGCAGCATTGCTTCCAGTTGCCCCTGCACCTCCAATACAGAAGTCAAAGGCTGAAACCAAAATGATTACTGGACTCTGTTCTGTTTAATTTATTTCTTAGCTTTTCCAGCTACTCAGACATGAGTAAACATTTAAAAAAAAAAAAAAAGAAAACCTCTGTTTCAGTCAGTCACATCCATTCTGCCAAAAAGGCAAAGAACAACCTAGACCACCTGATGGCCGTAATTTAGAACCCAAACACCCCTATTTTGCGCACATTGTTTATATTCTCTCTTGAAACTCCACCAGTTCTCCACTAGAAAGCACAGCTTCTAATACTTCTTTTTCTTCTCTGACTCTTCAGTAACTCCTGAGGCCTGGCGAGTGATGATGTCTCTTAAATCTGGCCTTTTGGCTGAAAGTACCTGGGCTCTAGACACTATTAATATTCTTCTGTATGATGACAGCACTGTTGCTACTTTCAATCTTTCTCAGGTAAGTGAGATGTCCCTGTACCTCTCAACCTGATAAGGTCAAAAGTCCAAATTGAGGGACAGCAGAACATGACTGAGTGAGTCCATTAAAATAATTATTGTTAACATCAGTTAGAAACATAATTAAAAGGTTAATTTTGCTGATTGAGTACCAATGCATTACAAGAGAAACCCCAGGCTAGGGTGGGATGGGATAGATTATAAAAATAAAATGAAGAGTATCCCTTGGGCAAATGGACAGTTGAAGGCTAGGAGTATTTCAGCATTCCAAAAAGGCAAGGTTCATCAATACAGACACATCAGTACTGTGATGTGAGAGCAGTCCAGGGAAACTACAGTAGGTCAAGGGTGTAGCAAAATGGGTGTTCCAGGAAAAGGTGGCATTACAAAACTGTGTGAAGCTGATCTGAGGTATTCTTTGGGTCAGGTACAATAAAAATACACATTGGCTGTTAGCATCAAGCATATCAGGATATCAGTTTTTTAATGAACATTTGAAAAAAGAGGAATTACATTTCCATAAAAGATGTTAGGTTGATAATGCTGTTAAAACCAAAATCCACTGTTTATCTACCAACCATGTTTAACACAGGATATAACAGTGTAAGTTTCTCCTACATTACCTTCCAGTGTTTCTGAGCACCACTCTAGTAGTCAAGTTGCAGATAGTGTGGTGATGAATATGATATAAAAATCTATGCACTGCAGAATAGAATAGAATCCATTAAGTTTCTATGACCCATTTAATCCTTGGCTTTTTTACAGAGATTGTGTGCCAGTTTGGTGGCAATTTTTAATATAGTCTACTAGAATTGGTTCTAAAACCACCAATATATTTCACACAAAATACTGAATGGTCAGTTAGCTGTGATTTTGATTACTATTTTCTTAAGTTTGATTTGAACTCCTCATCAAGTTTCCATTTGATGTATGGAAATTTCTGCAGTTATTAAATGTAGATTTTTGTTTGCGGTGGGTTTTTTTTGTTTTTGTTTTTGTTTTGTTTTTAATCTTTGAGGGTTTGAAAATCTTAAGAGAACTATACAACGTGAACGTCTTTGTCCACCCAATAATATAAAACTATTGTAGAAACATACATGTTGCATGTAAGATGAGACATCCAGAGAAGACTATATATTTTCGTTTAATAGTTATCATCAGGGATCCCAGTTTTCCATGCTGGAAAAAACAGCATTTTCCAATAAAAAAAAAACTGAAATGCATGTTTTCCCATGATTAAAATTAAACACCGAACTTTAGTTTCCCTAGCCACTAAACCTATATATGAGTTGAACACAGTGTTTTATTGATAGCTTTATAAGTAAGTAAGTTTGAAGTCTACCAGGGCCATCAATTATTATATTAAATAAAATGAATAGCATTGCAGTTTGTGTTATTTACATATACCAAATATTTCTGCCTGTATTCTGTGTTTTCAGAGAGTAAGAGTTTTTTTGTAATTCACAAAAGCATTGGAATTGATCCAATCATAGTGTATTATTTCTTTACCATTGTCAATGGCCTCACTGTTTGAGCCTATTGTTTTCTATTGTCATTCAGTTTATGCTTAGCACTTCCCGTGTGTTCTACATTTGAATGTAATCTACAGCCTTGCTGCACACAGTACAGATCAACACGTTATCATGAGCGTGAAACTTGTCCTTGCCAAACTCAGTGACATGGGCTCTAGGGGTGATTTTTAAAGTTTTCAACATCTTCTCATAATTCTAATTACTCACATATGAAGGCTTAGGAGAAATTTGAGGTGCATTTAAAACATGAATGGCTTATACATCACTGAGTAACCTCAATACACCAGAAGGAGTTTATTGGAGTATGTTAATTTTAATCACATTCACAAAATCAGCCACAAGAAAGGGAGGTTTTGTTCTTTGAAAAGTGACACTGCTATTTAAGGAAAATTTAGTCTGCACAGGTTGAACCTCTCTAGTCAGGCACCCTCAGGACTTGACCGGCGCTGAACAAGTGAATTTGCTGAATCAAGGGAGGTCAGTATTGTCTGGCAGCACTACCAACACTTCCACACCTTACTGGGCTTTTAGAAGACATTTAGGGCTAAATTACAGCTACCTAACAGCACAGAACCAGGACTGGTGTCTATAAACAAATTTTATGGGACCATGAGAAACTTGGCCACACCCGCAAGTGGGCATTCAGCTAACTAAAATCATTCTGGACCACGGATGTTGCTGGATGAGAGTGTGTCGGATTAGAGAGCTTCAATCTGTACTTAATATACGTTTTTATTTTTTTCACAAAATATGAAAACAAAGGATTCTCTGTAAAAATGAAAATTCTGCATCTTTTCATGGCAAATGGGTTTCTAGGGTCCCTAGTTATCATTCCATAGTAATAAGTACAAATTAATAGATGTTTGGGACTGAATGTAGTAATAGTAATTCACCTTTGACACAAAGCCGCCAAGAGTGAACCAGCACCAACAATCCAAGTGTTCCCCTCCCGTACTGCCTTACTTATACATTCATCCAGGATTAAGCACAAATCAAAACCGCTTTTGAGGGTCTTTAATGGCATAGAGGGCTGCCTGCTGGTAACAGCTTTCAGATATGCATGGACATAATGAAATACATTCTAATACATATATCTTACTAGGGGGAAAAATATCAACTCCTAGAAGCAGCACTGCCAGAGTCCCACATATGGGAAAGCTGGTTTAGAGACAGTAGACTAGGTTCTCAGTATATGTAGATTGTGTTAGCTCAGTTGAAATCAGAGAGGCTCTGTCAGTTTGCACCAACAAAGGGGTAAATAGAAGGGGGAAAGAATTTCCCTTACTAAAAGTTTGTCATTCAAGGCTGGCTGTCAGTTTTGTAGGATGAGTGAAAATGTTCATAAAAATATGCATGTCATGTACTTGTAGCCAGGTTGGTCCCAAGATATTAAAGAAGCAAGGAAGGTAAAGTAATACCTTTCATTGGACCAGCTTCTGTTGGTGAGAAAGACGTTTTTCAAGTTTACACTGAGCTCCTCCTCAGGTTTGAAAACTAACTCAGAATCACACTGCTAAATAAAAGGTAAAAGAGATTGTTTAGCTTACATAGTTAACACATATCTCAAAGGACTATTCAAAGTGAAATGAAAATACACTCATTGCTACTAACAAATTCCATGCAGTCTAACATGTTCATCTCATTTTTTGTCTCATGTTTTATTTTTCTTTCTCCAGTTATCTGGATTTCTTGAGCTTTTGGTAGAATATTTTAGAAAATGCCTAATTGACATTTTTGGAATCCTTATGGAATATGAAGTGGGCGATCCAGGTCACAAAGCACTTGATCACAAAGCAGTCAAGAAGGATGACAGCCAGTCCTTGGCAGTAAATACTGGAAAAGAGGAGGAAAATGATGAATGTATTGACTACTTTGATGAAGAGGAGGAGGAGGATGAAGAGGAAGATGAAAATGACAAAACAGAAGAAGAAAAGAGCACTGTTTTTGCCACTCCCAGTGCCATTGCTGATCCAAGCGAGAGGCCAAAGCAAGCCAGTAAGTTTGACAAGCTGCCAATAAAGATTGTAAAGAAAAATAATCTCTTTGTTGTTGATAGATCTGACAGACTGGGGCGTGTTCAGGAATTCAGCAGTGGGCTTCTCCACTGGCAGCTGGGTGGGGGTGATACCACTGAACACATTCAGACTCACTTTGAAAGCAAGATGGAGATTCCTCCCCGAAGGAGGGCCCCTCCACCCTTGAACTCTCCAACCAAAAAGAAGGATCTGGAGGGAAAAGGTGAATCTGAAGAGCAACAGGAAAAAAGCATAACAGCTACCATCGATGATGTTCTGTCAGCTCGACCAGGAGCATTGCCCGAAGACGCAAATCCTTGTTCCCAAACAGAGAGCAGTAAATTTCCCTTTGGTATCCATCAAGCCAAAAGCCACCGGAATATTAAATTGTTAGAAGATGAGCCAAGGAGCCGGGATGAGACTCCTCTATGCACCATAACTCATTGGCAAGATTCCTTGGCTAAACGCTGCATCTGTGTGTCAAATATTGTCCGTAGCTTGTCTTTTGTGCCTGGCAATGATGCTGAAATGTCCAAACATCCAGGCTTGGTGCTGATTCTGGGAAAGTTGATCCTACTTCACCATGAGCATCCGGAAAGAAAGCGAGCACCACAGACATATGAGAAAGAGGAAGAGGAGGACAAAGGGGTGGCCTGCAGCAAGGATGAGTGGTGGTGGGACTGCCTCGAGGTCTTGAGGGATAATACATTGGTCACATTAGCCAACATTTCTGGGCAGCTAGACTTGTCTGCTTACACAGAAAGCATCTGTTTGCCAATTTTAGATGGCTTGCTGCACTGGATGGTGTGCCCATCTGCAGAGGCACAGGATCCTTTTCCAACCGTGGGGCCCAACTCAGTCCTATCGCCTCAAAGACTTGTGCTGGAGACCCTCTGTAAGCTCAGTATCCAGGACAATAATGTGGACCTTATCTTGGCCACTCCCCCATTCAGTCGTCAGGAGAAACTCTACGCTACTTTAGTTAGGTACGTTGGGGACCGCAAAAACCCAGTCTGCCGAGAAATGTCCATGGCTCTCTTATCGAACCTTGCCCAGGGGGACACGTTAGCAGCGAGGGCAATAGCTGTGCAGAAGGGAAGCATCGGAAACTTGATAAGTTTCTTGGAGGATGGGGTCACTATGGCCCAGTACCAACAGAGCCAGCATAACCTCATGCACATGCAGCCTCCACCACTGGAGCCACCTAGCGTAGACATGATGTGCAGAGCAGCCAAGGCCTTGCTGGCCATGGCTAGAGTGGACGAAAACCGCTCAGAGTTCCTTTTGCATGAGGGTCGTTTGCTGGATATTTCAATATCTGCTGTCCTGAACTCTCTGGTTGCATCTGTCATCTGTGATGTACTTTTTCAGATTGGGCAGTTATGACATAAGTGAGAAGCCAAGCATGTGTGAGTGGAGATTAGAGGGTCACATATAACTGGCTGTTTTCTGTTCTTGTTTATCCAATGTAGGAAGAAGGAAAAAAAAAAGAATCTTTGCTCCTCTGCCCCATTCACTATTTACCAATTGGGAATTAAAGAAATTATCAATTTGAACAGTTATGAAATTAATATTTGCTGTCTGTGTATAAGTACATCTTTTTATTTTATTTTTTTTAACCAAAGTTGCTGTCTAGTACATTCAAAGGTCAAACTTTTTTTTCCATAGATTATCCTTTTCAGTGTTCTTTTCCATGTTTGTATTACATACTTTTTGGGAAGCGAACTAGTGACTTTTAAAAAATTGTGGCAAACCATTGTATGATGGGGGGAAGAAATCTCACCACTTTGAAATGAAAAGGTGAAAAAAATACAACATACCAAGTTCCTGTGTGTTTTATTTTTTCAGAAAAAAAAAAGGAAAAATAAAAATAACCTGTACACCATCACCCAAAGCTCTGTGCAATAGAAAACCCTAGTAATGTAGGTATAGGGGATCAATGAGGATGTCAGTCAGTAGTCAAAATGCCAAGTGATACTGGTTTCTCCACAGGAGAAATGGTTACATTAGGCTAGGAGCAAACAAAAAAATGTTTTTAAAGTTTAAAAGATTTTAAACACAAACCTGACGATGATAAGCGTAAATTGCTTCCTCACCAGAACTGTCTTGTCTGCATCTGTTGTTTGACCTTCCACAATGACAGTTCTTCATGATTCCTTTAATCATTTTTTAAAATATTTTTTATTGCCTAAGGGCCATGATGTATATAGAAGTTGTACATTAAACATGCCCTCATCTTTTTTTTTAAGTACAAAGTTTTTAGTTTCTTTTTCATGATGTGGTAACTCCAAAGTGACAGTAGGTTTTTTTTCCCTTTCATTTGGGCCATATCTCCAAAAAAACCCGAGGGTAATGTACAAGTTTCTGTATGTATAAAGTCATGCTCTATTTCGGGAGAGCAGCCGATCACAATTTGCTTTATAAATCAAGGTGTGGAAATGGTTACGTAAGGATTGATTTAAGAAAATGGTTACCAGTCTACAAACAAAAAACATATACAGAAAAAAAAAGGAAGAAACACAACTTCAAAGGTTTTTCAGTGATGAGAATCCGCATTTGTATTTCAAGATAATGTAGTTAAAAAGGAAAAAAAACTTGATGTAAATTCCTCCTTTTCCTCTGGCTTAATGAATATCATTTATTCAGTATAAAATCTTTATATGTTCCACATGTTAAGAATAAATGTACATTAAATCTTGTTAAGCACTGTGATGGGTGTTCTTGAATAATGTTCTAGTTTCAATGTGGTATACCAAAAACAAAAACAAAAACCAAACCAGGTACAAAAAACTGCAGTTATATTCTCTTCTCACCCCACCCACCCCTTATGACTATGACTTTTTAAAATATTCATCTGTACTATTAATCAAGTGATGCAGTACTGTATTCTCCTTTTGGAAGACTTTTCTGAGATCACAGGAAATAGATAGCAGTTATTACTTCAGAAATAGGAGCTTATAAAAGGAGCAGATCTGATTAGCTGGTGATAGTGCTGATTCAGCAGGTATCTACTCCCTTTGCTAAGGTCTGGGATCATAAAGAGAATATTAGGTAAAGTGACATGGAAGATTTTTGTGAAAGCCAGAATCAACCTGAGGAAATGGTTCTATACTAACCATATGTACTTCTCTCTGATAGGGAAAGGCATAATACATCAAAGTGATGTAAGCATTCAAAATAAACGCACACACTCCTTGATATTGTATGTGCGATTGCATGCTTGCAGCACTAATTGCATCTCACGCCACAAGGTGCCAAATCCCTAAAACTCCCACCCAAGTGGATCAGCCTTTAATACAGCACATACATTCTTATAACTGATGGGAGATGGCCCCATTTAAATGTCAGGGTTTATCGGGTTTCCGATACATCCCCTCTCCACCTGGTGATCAGCTATTTGCTGAATAGTGTTTATATGATTCCTTGGTGAATAATCAACCAGAATTTTTCTGCTATTTTGTCTTGCATCATTGACTTTGTTAGTGTGGTCGTAAAATGCTAATAATAATCAGATGCTCCAGAATTGCTGCACTGTTGGTGACATCTTCCTCCCTTCTCCAATCACAGTACACACTTATTTGAGAATTACTACTCCCATAGGCCTATTCCTCATCTTCATACAGCTCACTCTAACACATTAATGTATGGCAGCACGTTTCATAGACAGGTAAAATACATACAATTATAATCCAAGTTTGAAACATAACTCCTTAGTGTCACAAGAAAGTAATTTTTCCTATATTTTTAATACAGTAATCTACCCACTCCCGCATCCCCTACTGTAATTATGTGTTTTTCTCTTGCATAACAATGCATTCCGATGTGTATGCTGAATTATAACCCACTTGTAACTTCCTCACACAAAGAGGCATACAACTTAAAATCAGGGCAGGGAGAAGCGTATCCAGTACTATGTTCCTAGCACTGATTTAGAGAGTGATGCTATCCATTGTACCAATACAGACTGTTACCGGAAACCAGAATTGATCATTCCTTTCCTGTCTCTTTTCCTGTATCAAAAAAGGAAACAAAAAACATTCTGGGGCCTACTTTACCCTAGTCTTTTCTCCCACATCTGCTATGATTGCTGGGGAAGCTGCACCAGTGCTAAAACACTGAATAGGGCATATTTTTACCAGTATCATTTTACCAGCAATATTTTTACCAGTATCATTCAGATCTGCTTGGAGCAGAGTGAGACACCGTGGTGGTAAAAGCATTGAAAGCCACAGGAGCCCTGTCTAAAGTAGTTACATTAGCAGTCCTCTTTTATCAGTGGTCAGAATGGTGGGAAGCTGAGGAAGGAATGGGAAGGTTACTGTAGAGAGATTATGAGGTTAGTAGATTTGCAGTTAAGGGAATAGGGGGAGATCTAATTCATTATATAATGTTACAACATCAGTGACAAGTTTAACTGTTTTTCATCTTCTAATGTGATACACAATTTGTGGCTTTCCAACCAATGGTGTCCAAGTGAAGCCCTTGGAGAAGAGTTTACATCAGAGCTGCAAATTTCAGGGTCCTAACGATTAGCTTGTGAACAAATCTGAGCATCTTCTTGCATTTGTTCCTACAAGATTTTTTTTTCTTAGAATTAAATACCAGACAGAAACAAAAATGTGTAGCATGCACTGCTTTCTCCCAGTGCTATAGCATCAGAAACCTTGCTTCCAATGCTGTTAGCAGTTCCCCACCCCACCCCATAATGCCACTTTGAAGCACTGCTCCAGTGGCACTAACAACTTTAACATACAGAGTAAGCCTCAGTGTTTGAACTCTTACTGTAAACAGAAAATGTTACGTAACATAAGGTGGCTGAGCGTTATTTTTACAGCAGCAATGGTAAAATAGAATTAGGTGGATTGTATCTGCTGATAAACCACCTGTTCTTCTGGCAGACACAAGCAACTAATTTTAGAGGGATTAAAAATGTAGATTCCATATCCTTGGAGTCTCATTGACCAGTGTGCTCCTGAACCATTTTATGAACCAAGATCTGACTTCTTCAACAGGGGAAAAATATTGTTCTTTTTAGTGTCTAATCCCTAGTTTCACTATTGGGAAGCAAGGAGGCAGGAGGAACCCATCCACTTCCTCTCTCCCATTTTGATGCTGGAAGCAAAGGTCTTTCATATTTTATTCTACTACCACTTACGTATTTCCTTTGTCCTTTGAGTACCCAGAGCTGGGAGAAAGAAAAGAACAGAGAGAAGTGTTACCTAGGGAAAAATAGCAACAAATGCAAACACAAATGATCCTTATTCTCATTTATACTAAGACTCTTGTATGACACTCTAGCTGTGCAATGGGTTCTATTGCCAGAGGGGTATAAAGATGGCATAGTGTAAATGAAAATCAGATGCATGCATGGATTTTGACCCACCACCACCCCAAGTAAAAGCTCGCCTACCTTAGCTGCACACAAATGTGTATCCCCTTCAGCTTGCAGCATGGCTGTTTCATTCAAAAGCTGGTGTTAAGGTTGCTCAGTAGAAACCAAGCATGCCATCTCTGGCCATCTGCTGCTGTCCATCCTTACAAGGGGAAGATTCAGAAAGTATTCTTCAGCAGTCATTGAAAATATCACAGTCACACTGTGTTGTGTTCTGCTGTTATGCAACAGTGTTTTATGGTGTTTTAAACAAGGGCAGGGCCTTAGAAGATTAAGAAGAGATGATTCTTCAATGCTGACCCACTCCTCTCAGCTCTTGGAATGGAATTTGAAACCACAGAAGATGGGGGTTCCCTAGCACTTGCATCCCCAAATTTTCCTCGGGGGGGGGGGTGGGCTTGTGAGTTTTCTGTTTCCACTATTGCTCTTTCCTTATCAGGTTTTATTCTTGAGTGGAGCCATTGAATCAGCTGCTTCTGTATTCTGTGCTGTGGATGCACTGCTCAGTAGTCCTCTGTATCACCAAGAGCCTGTCTTCCTTCTCCCTGTTTCTGATAGAATTAGTGTTATGGCTGCCTTCCACTGTGGTAATTTCTTCTCAGGTAGAAAGCCTTTGATTTATCATGGTCAGTCCCAGATGGCCTGTTGTTGCAATTCCAGTGGACCCTGTACCTATGGTTTGAAAATGCACTCCCGCTCTAAAAAGAACTGACTCTGTGAAGATAACATCTTGAATTCCAGGGGGGGTTGGCAATTTGGCTGTCAGGGATTCCAGCTGGAATGTGCTCTGTTTAGAGGCAAAGAGGATGAGAGGTGTTTTTGTGAACTGCCAGCCATGCAAACTTACTCTGAACTCTGGGTCAAGCTGATGTCTTCCCACCTCCACCTCATATAGAGTGACTCCACAAAGGGCCTTCAGAACATACATGCAACAGCGGTCAGACGTATTTTACATGTGCCATGGCATGCAGCTGAATGTGCATGGGGGGCAACAGAAGTTGCTGGTTTCACATGCGAGCACTAGTTGGATCTGCTGCTTGTGAGAGCAGAGATGTGTGCTGTGCCTCTGTCCTTAGATAGCCAAGTAGAACTAACAGTGCAGACTTACATGCTCTCTCATGGTCTTCTAGACCCAGCATTGCTGAAGCTGTCAGTGGGCAGAGGAGAAATGGTGTTTCCTTCCCCCTGGCTGAGGGCAGCACAAGAAGTGTTTTGTTTTGTTTTGTTTTGTTTTTTTTGTTTTTTGTTTTTTACAGAATCTCTTCTTCGTAAAGGAGGAGTTTCAAATAAAGAAACGTGGGGAAGGAGGGAGAAAATATTGAGGGAATGATCTGTGGAAAAGACATAGCAGCTAAGGGGAGGCCCAAGGGAAAGAAAGAATAGGCAGCTGAAAGATCATCAGGGGAAAGAAGAGATGAAAGAGGAGGTGACAGGAGATGAAGAGCAGAGTTCAAAGCCTGTTTCACTGCTGCACTGCTCCTGTAGTTTGTGCTGATATAAAATTGAGGGGACCTGGCACTGCATCAGTACTGGATGGGAAGGAAAATAGGCCTGAGAAATAAAAGAAGGGCTTCACTTTCAGAGTGCAACATTTAATTTGTATTTCGTTACTCATGTTCTTAATCTTTTCTCTTGACTCCTAGAAGAAGCCGGCCAGGGAAACGGCATTAATACAGATTTCATTGCTAAATCCAAGTTTCTTCATTTGTATAGTAATATCTGGCAATGGTTTGAATACAGGGATTCTTTTTCAAAAGTTGAGGCATAGTGGTAAGCTGGGTTTTGTTGCCAGGTTCATGCCATTAGGGACATATTGTCAAAATCTGACCTCCTTTTAGGTCTATAAATAACTGTTGAAGCATAAAAGCCTTGATGTCTCAGCCTTAGGCATCGATTGTATGCCCAATCCAGGAACCTATCTGTATGAATGATCTAAATTGTGTTCGTAATTATTTGTGCTCAGAAATTTGTGAGTGCACAGAAGTGAGGCCTTTTATGGGTGGGATGAAACTCAGGCCAATGTTTTTGTTTCAGTCTTGTTAATTGGTAGACATAGAATTGTAGTTTTAAAATATTGCTAAATCTAATATTAAAATACGACCCCAGGCTGGCTCGTCAGCTGGAGGAAATCAGGGAACTTCCATTGACTTTGAAAAGTCTGTTCTCTTGACCTCCATTTGTTTAATTATTCAAACCACTGTTATTTTGTCCATATCATATTTCCATTGTGGAAGCCAACAACTAAAGACCATTCTTTATATTAAACAGATGATGGGGTGGAATGCCTTCCACAAGCACCATGATAGCTCAACCTTTTCACCCTCTTGCTGCAAATGGCTAAGCCCTCAGGTCAGGGCTTATCTTTGTCCATAAAGACAATTCTGAGGAGCAGATGGGTATGCAGCAGAATGCAACAAAAAGCAAGAATTATAAATAAATAAATAAAATCCCAGGGAGGCTGTATCTAACATGAGATTTTCCATCCTAGTAGTAGAACGCTAGACAAAAGCAAGAAATATCCTATGGTATGTCTGTACCAGTAAATTTTGCTTGTCAGCTCTGTGTATAAGAAGAAAGAAGATTGAAAGCAAACATCTGTTACAAAAGTGCTGAGTTTTTTTGCAGACAGATGATAACCCAAGATTATAAACTCAATTGTTAAACCAACATTTCGCAAAAGGAATGAAAACAGGAATAATGTTACATAGGTTGTGTTGCATGATTTATAAATAAAATGCATAGCAAGGGTGGAGTACAGTTTGTTGTATGTAACATAAAGTAACTAAATTGCATGACATAGAGTACACGGATATCACCACAGTATCCTAATTGAACCTCTAGCAATAAAACTGGTACTGAGCATTTTATGGGTCTACATTGTAGAAGACAGTGTCTGCGTTTTAACATTTACTTGCAAATGTTTTATTGCTACTCCCAAACAGCAACCTACAGAAAAAATTTCCTCTGCTGCATCATGGTGCATATGCTGCGTCTTATGTTATGCTGTATGGCCTACCAAATATCTTTCTGCTGCATGAAGAGAACTTGTCTCATTTGGAGGTCTTCAGATGTTCTGTCACAAACACGATGTTGTCATAAAAATTCAGGGTTCACATTAAGGATTCCTGGGTTCTAACTTCAGCCATTAGCGTCCTGTGGCAAGTCAATTGACCACTCTGTGATACAGTTCCTTGATTTGTAAAGTGGTGATAGTAATTCCCAGCCTCAATGCTTTAATTAACAATTGGCTTTAATCTGCATCATGTGGCCTTGCATGATGCAACTTTAATTGTTTCTGTTCCATAGTTGGATAAAATCTGATCAGTTATTTACCTGAGGTTCAATTTGGAAATGTGTCCAACTGTTTTGGTACAAATCCTTAAAAGTCTTCGGTCTTGATGTATGACCTTAAAGTAAATAACCTCTTCTCATGTTCAGCCTCACTTCTGCATCTTTGACTAATATATTAGCACACCCCATAGTATATTTTTGAAAGAGAAAAACTGTTGCTTCTCTCTCTGAGTATTAGGGCCAGATGCAGAGTCTTGACATTTTAGATATCTCAGAAGCCTGGATCTTGTCAGCTGTTGATCTTTTATTCTACAGCAGGATTCATATAACGTACCGGAGGTAAGTTCTAGTCCTTGTCACATATATGTCTCCTTTAGAGCAATGAGACCGAACTGGCAATGCATTTTCTAATGCCAACAGGATAAGTTTACTCTGGTCTACGCTACAGACTTAAGTCGACAAAAGCTGTGCTAAGTCAATCTAATAATGTATGTGTTTTACACTGCCACGTCTCTTCTGCCAGCCTAAGTGGACTGTCTGTGCTCCACCACTGAAAGATGTGTAGCCCTTGATTCAACATTCATGGGTCAACATGGGGATAGCATAGACACTCTGTTGTTTAAGTCTAATGAATTGACCTCCAAAGGGTGTCCCACAGTGCTTTGCTATGACAGCTCCAGAGAGCTCTTTCAGCTTCACTCCTGCGTGTCAGCCAGGCATACAGGAAACAGCTGCTCCTCAGGTAAAGCCCTGGGAACTTTTGAATTTTCATTTCCTGTTTGATCAATATGGAGAGATTGCCAGCACAGCTAATCCTGGAGACCGAAGGCTGCAAATGCACTCCAGCATTCAGTCCACAGGAGCTGATGGATGTTATTGCTGTTTGAGGAGAAGATTCTATGTATGCAAAGCTCTAATCCAGCAGAAGAAATGCTGACATCTGTAACAAGACCGTGTGGGGCATGGGCAAGAAAGGCTACCCCAAGGACATGCAGCAGTGCCCCATGAAAATAAAGGAGCTTCGGCGAGCGTACCAACAGACTAGAGAGGTGAACACTCATTCTAGTTCTGCTCCACAGACATGCCGCTTTTATGACGAGCTGCACATGATTCTCAGCAGCGACCCCACTACTACCCCCAAAACACTCTTTGGATATCTCCCAAAAGCCCCAGACGACCTCAAGCAACAACAAGCAGGACGTTGTTGACCAGGCTGAGGAAGAGGTTAAAGTGAGGCAGGCAAGCAAAGGACTCATTCTCCTTGACAGCCAAGAACTGCTTTTAACCTTGTAGCCCATCCCCACACAGGACCAATTGGCAGTGGAGCATGATGCCAGGGAAGGCACCTCTGGTGAGTACACATTCCCAAACAAACTGTAGAGGTTTACAAGCCTTTAATTTTTAATCTGAGCAGAAAGTAGGTGTGGTGTTATGGGTGGCCACTCCAGTTAGGCAGAGGGTTCACAGGGTTGGCCTGTGAATGCTCCATGGAGACCTCTAGGAAGTTCACAAGGATGGTTTCTCAGTAGGACTCTTATCTGCACCACTCCAATATTAACTTTCCTGGCATCATTGCAGCACACAGCATTGCAGGTTTGTAGTGCACCCAGGTGCTTGCCACATCTACTCCCTGTCCAACATAGATAATCGTCACATTACCCTGGCTCCTTGCTGAAACTAGGTTTTAAAGCTTCACAGAGCTCTCGATGTGCTTTTCTTATTGCTTGCCGTCTAGCTGCTCAAAATTGGCTGCCAGGCTAACTATCTCAACTCCCACCCCCTGCCCCCCAGTGACAGAAACTTTTCACCCTTTGTTTAACAGATACTATGGAGCACAAAGCAGGCAGCAATAACAGTGGGAGTGTTGCTTTCACTGGGGTCTAACCTAGTAAACAAACCTCAGGGACCTTTTAATCATCCAAAGGAACATGTCTGTCCAAACTACCTGTGCACAACTTAATGAGCCATAGGAGCAAGCGATAAGCTGGGTCTCTCCAGATCATGACTGGCTTTCCAACATCACCAAAGGTTATTTTTCAGTCTGGAAAGGAAGTCCCTGTTGGCAGCTTTCTGAACAGATGTGCATCCCCAAAAATGTTCACATCATGCACCTCTCCCTCCCATCCCACACTGATGTCAGTGAAATGGCGCCTGTGATTCATCAGCACCTGCAACACCAGTATCTGGCTTCAGATCACCTTTCCAAAGGGCTACCCTTTTGGTTTGTGTACTCTTTGTCAAGGTAATCTAGTGCCAGATACAGCTACGTGTTTCATAACCCCTTCACAGCTAGGGAGCTCCATCACAGCAAAACTATCCAATATGTCCTGCTCACTGCCTAGAGTGACTACCCTTCTTAGCAGAAGTTGGTAAATGGCCCTGCAAACTTAGATCATGACAGATCCCTAGCTTTACCCATTCCAAATTGATAGTCACTGACCAGCAGTCTGGTGTTGCAAGCTTCCACACAGCTATCACCACTTGTTTCGTTGCTGGCAAAGAAACTCTCATTTTAGTATTACTGTGCTTCGGGGCTGGGGAAAGCTCTTCACACAGTTTTTAGGAAGTGGCCTTGTATCTTCGAAAGTTCTGCAGACACTGCTTTTAATCCCATTGCTGCATGATGAGGCAGTCCCACCAGTCAGTCTTTGTTTCCCAGAAAAGGCAACTGGTTAGCAGGGACCCACTAGCCTGGGGACCACTGGCCACATGTGCCCCCACAGCCCAGTGAAGGGCTGAGACAACCTCCCTCAACCCCAGTCCCTGTCTTTCCTCACCCTGCTCTGCCTTCTCCCCACCCGTACTCCACCTCCTGTCCTACTCTACACCGCCCTTGTTCTGCTCCCTTCCTCACCTCTTCCCCCAACCAACGTGGCCCTGTGGACTAGTGAGGCTGGGAGTCTAGCACTGGGAGCCAGGGTCTGTCCACCCCTCCCCTGCATTCACCATCAGTGGCGAGGGAAGCAGCGCAATATGGCATCAGCTCATTCTGCTCTTCCAGGCATGTTTCTCCACTTCCTGCTGGTGAGTGAAGGGGCACTCCCGTGCCTCCCCCCAGATGGCAAACCAGGGAAGCGGACTAAGCTGGGGCTGCATTGCCCCACTTTCTCCACCACTGCTGGTGAGTGCAAAGGGACTAGCCCCTGCAGCTGGTGCCAGTCCCCCAGCTAGCCCCTGGGCTGCCTGGGGACTCTGATCCTGCCAGCTGCTGGCCAGCCCCTCCTGCCCATGACATTTGGGGGCCATGTGCCCCCTTGTGTTGCCCCTGTTTCCCAGAGCCCAGAGGGAGCATTTGACTGTTCCAAGGTGAAGTGTGACTGTCACCACCTACTATGAATTGCTCCACCCTCTGTGTTCGAGCGAGGCTGCTTGTGTGGCATTGCATCATTCTACCCAGAGCCTCCTGTAGTGGCTGTGTCAATAATACAGGGTAAGGAGTGAGGTCTGTAATACAGCAAGGCTAGGGTTATGCTGTTGCGCAAATTGGGTAAGTTATTCTGAGCTACCTTATTTCGAACTTGATTCCAGCCGCACTGCATCAAGGTTCAAAATAAGGGGCTATTTTGAACTTTCTGCTATCCCTCACACAATGAGGGGCAGCAGGAATGAAATACTGTGCTCAAAATAGCCCAGCTATTCCAAGTGCAGTGTTTGGTTGCCAGGTTTCTACTTTAGGATACACCTGAAATAGAAACGATAGTGTAGCCTTAGCCCAACTATGTACAGAGGAGCAGGAACCGTGCTTATTATGCATAGCATCTGCACGGGCTTATGAACAAAAGGTGCAAAAAAAGACCTGGTTTGTGTGCCATTGATTTCAGGAAGTTTTTCTATTATTAGTAAAAGGTGTTTGCTTTAAAGATAATAAGACTACCTGTTTAAAGGCACTCAGAGGGATGACCAGCATAACCTGAGGCCAGTAACACTGTTAACACCAGATGTCAACTCAGCCACAGCAGATTCTGCTTATCAAGCGATTCATTGTACCTACCAGCATAGCTTATTTCCATCAGCCTCCGAACACTTGTCTTGCTTAATAAGCAAAACCAAATAGCCAATACTTTGACAAGTACCCCACCAGCTCAGAAAAATAAATGTGATACAATGAAAAATGTATGTATTCTTGTATATAATGTCCCTACCAAGCTCAAATATGTATGAATATAGACAATATTTTAAAGAGGGGAATCTAATCCTGAATGCACAGTTTGAACTATTATGTATGTCTAAGCCTTCTTAATAGCATGCAGTGAGTTATGTATTATGTACAGTTTCTGGCCAGAGCCTCAGCTTGTGTCATTATAGCCGTGTCTACACGTGCATGCTGCTTCGAAGTAGCGGCACTAACTTCGAAATAGCGCCCGTCACGGCTACACGTGTTGGGCGCTATTTCGATGTTAACATCGACGTTAGGCGGCGAGACGTCGAAGCCGCTAACCCCATGAGGGGATGGGAATAGCGCCCTACTTCGACGTTCAACGTCGAAGTAGGGACCGTGTAGTCGTTGCGCGTCCCGCAACATCGAAATTGTGGGGTCCTCCATGGCAGCCATCAGCTGGGGGGTTGAGAGACGCTGTCTCTCCAGCCCGTGCGGGGCTCTATGGTCACCGTGTGCAGCAGCCCTTAGCCCAGGGCTTCTGGCTGCTGCTGCTGCAGCAGGGGATTCATGCTGCATGCACAGGGTCTGCAACTCGTTGTCGGCTCTGTGTATCTTGTGCTGTTTAGTGCAAATGTGTCTGGGAGGGGCCCTTTAAGGGAGCAGCTGGCTGTTGAGTCCGCCCTGTGACCCTGTCTGCAGCTGTGCCTGGCACCCTTATTTCGATGCGTGCTACTGTGGCGTGTAGACGTTCCCTCGCTGCGCCTATTTCGATGTGGTGCTGCGCAACGTCGATGTTCAACATCGACGTTGCCAGCCCTGGAGGACATGTAGACGTTATTCATCGAAATAGCCTATTTTGATGTCGCCACATCGAAATAGGCTACTTCGAAGTAGGCTTCACGTGTAGACGTAGCCTATGACTGCAGTGAAGCTACAGTTATATAATACCTCCTGAGGATCTGGAGCAAGGTGTTTAGTTTTTCAAGATATATGGGTCAGACTCAGAGCCTCAGCTGGTGAAAATGGCTATAGTGAAGTCACATGAGTACATGATTTATACCAGGTGAGAAGGTGAGTGAGTGTGTGTGCACCACATTCTGCATTTTTACCAGGTTTACGCTGGTGTAACTGTTCATATGCGAGTGGACTGACTCTTGTTTATACTACATGACTGAGATCAAAATTGTTCACATGCCCAAGCTTTCCATTTAATTTTTTTGTTTTGCACTAATGACTTGTGGTGCTATTTTGAGACTGATGTTTGACATGCAGTGGTGTAAAAATCGGAAAGAAATCTCCAGTTGAATACATTTCCCTGCCCTTCTGTCTTTGGACTCTATGTAGCACCATGGAATTCAGATTTTGCATTCACTCCAGTGACCTTGGAAGTAGCAGGAATCTTTCATGTCCTTGGTTTAGTTACTTTAACTGTGACTGCCCCTCCTACAGGGAGCTCAACACCATCCTGGGCTTCTGAATTTTGATATGAGGCTCGAGGCCCTCTCATTGTAACTGGGGCTCCTGCAGGAGGAAGTGGCATCCCAGTCCCAACCCCCACCAGAGGTGGACTCGGAGGCCAGCACCTCCCAGGCATCATCGGAGCTGGGTGAGGGCCCCTTTGGTCAGTACCCACACGTCACACACCCCAGGGCATGGGAGGTGGGCACAGACAGGGCATGCTGCAAGTGTTGCTCAGCCAGCTCGGGCAGGACCTCACACCGCGTTCCCAGCAGGTGGAACCACGTGCAGGAGGAGTGTGTGCCCCTGGACCCAGCAGGTGGCCCCCAGGTACAGGTGTCATCCTGCTGCCAGGCCCATGGGAGGCTGGACAAGGCTTATGCCCCAGGCAAGGGGGCTCCCAGCACCTGCCACAGCTGGAAGCAGGCTAGCCACAAGGGCACCAGTCTGACCCCAGACACACTGAGGACTGCAGAACCCGGCACACGGGCATGCCTGCAGGCATGAGGCAGCACCCATTCCCATGGGCAGTGCTGCAAGCCGCAGGGGTGTTTGTGGGCCCCGGGGAGGGCTTGACTGCTCCCGGCTTACCCACCATGGCTTACCCACCTGGCTTAACCACCATGAGGGGACTCCTCTTGGCCACTAGCCCATCAAGAAGATGGGGAGGCTACAGCAGTCAGCATGGTCCTGGAGGCAATGCAGAGCCCATGTGCAGCAAGGCCCACTGTGCAGGCCATATACAGTTTTGCTCCTAGGATACCCCCATCTCTTAGCCCAGAGGGTGTTGGTTGCTGCCCAAAGTGGGGGACAGGGCCTTAGGGGCTGTGTTGCATGAATGACTTAACATCTCTCCTCCTTTTCTTCCTCACAGCTGGATCCATACCATCTGAGGGCCAGGCCATCCTGCCCTCACAACACCAGGCCAAGCCCACAGCTGCAGGAGCCAGTGCTGCCTCCTCACGGACTGGAAGGAGGACCACAATGCTGCCCTGTGAGTCATGCAGGGCACCATGGAGCACTGGGTCAGGGCCGACGTGGAATGGTGGTTGTAGGCCTAAGACCAGTCCATGGCCCACTTTGAAGCTGCCACCAACATCTGATGGGACATGTTATCCCAACCATCTGGGCCACCCTGCACCCGCTGGCCCTCCTGCATGGCACCCTGGACCCCCACCTGATCCTCTGGGGGATGGCCATGGCCTCTCCCCCAGCCCCCCAACTCCCCTGCTCCCCTTGTCCACCCAGACCCAGCTGCAGCACCTCTCTGCCTGTACCTGCCCCTGGTCCCAGGCCCAGCCCAGCCCAGCCCCAATGGGGGCCCCAAACCCACATCCCTCTTCATTGTGAAAGGGTCAGGGAGTGGTGAGGAGGCAAAAGGAGGGTTTGTGGTGGGGATGGGATAGGGCTGTGCAGCCAAGGCCCCTGCTGGAGGGGCCCTAGGTAGGGTTACTGGGGTCCTTGGGAGAAGCTCTCTCTGAGGGCTTCCTGGATCCACAGCCTGTCCTTGCAGCCGCCCTCCAACCTGGGAGGAAGGTCTCTCCCTTTCCCTCCACAAAGTTGTGCAGGGCACAAGCCCCCCACACACTGGTGGATGTTGCTCTCCCCCACATTGAAGCAGGTAAGAAGGCATCTGAACTATGCCCTGAGGTGGCTGAAGGTACACTTGGCCTGCATCTTGGTTCAATTCAGGCAGGCTCTGGATAGTTCCCATCTGGGGTCTAGCTGGTTGGTATAGGGCTTCATCAGCCACGGCATAAGGGGGAAGGCCACATTCCCCATCATGCAGAGTGGCAACTGCATGTCCTCAATTGCCAGCTCACAGCTAGAGACAAATGCACCTGCCTCCAGCACGGCTGGAGTTGCGGAACACACAGACGTCATCTGCCTGGCCCACTCACCTGACGTAAATGTCTGCGAACTGTCCACACTGGTAACCCAGGGCCTTTAGCACCAAGGAGAAGTAGCCCTTATGGGTGATGTACTTGGCTGCGCTATGCTCCAGGGCGCGGATCAGAATGTTGATGCCATCAATGGCCCCGACACAGCAGGTCAGCAAATCCAGCCACAGCTTTGTGAAGATCTCCCAGACGGATGACCCTCCATATCGGAATCATCTTGATGGTCATCCTGACCTGCAGAGGGAGGCAATTGAACACATGCAGCAGGGACTAGGGGAGGGAGTCCCTGACCCCTGGAAGGGTCCCTGTCCCCCCCCTCCTGTTCCCTCACCCCCAAGCTTTGCGGAAGCTCTCCCGTGAGGCCACCTCCCCCAGCAGCAGAGTTTGCCCCCACCCCAACCCCACCCCTCACACTCCCAACCCCACTTTTTGAGGGTCCCCCTTTAGCAGGACACTCCCCCATGCAGGGACTGCAGGCCGATAGTAAGTTACCTCCATGAGGAGGGCCTCTACGATGGACTTCCTCACACCAAACGAGTTGCCCACCAACCAGTAGCTGTTGGGGTGGAGAGCTTCCAGAGGGTGATTACAACCTGCGGCTCCACGGGTATGGAGGGGCCGCAGCTGGGCGTCATGTCTCTGGAGGGCACAGGCAAGCCAGGCACAGAGCTCCAGGAAGGTGGTCTTCTGTATGCAAAAGTTCTGGAGCCATTGCTGGTCATCCCACTGGTCCATGACGAGCCAGTCCCACCAGCCGAAACTGGTGCAGTTGCCTCCAGAGCTGCCTGTGCACTGGGAGAAGGGTAGGTGCAGGTGTGAAAGCCCTGCAGCCAAGGCACCATCCCTGAAAGTGCTCACAGGCTCGCCCTCAGTGAGGAAGAGGAGGACAGCTGTTCGAAAGGTCACCAGCCGTATCACTTCCCACAAGCAGAGCAAGCACAGTGAATCCTTGGAGAGCTCTGCTGTCCTTCGTGGGGGTAGGTGAGCCCGCAGCACAGTCAGGGACCTGCTGTCCGGAGGGGTGCCTTTAAGCGCCCGTCTCCACAGGGCTCTGGCACTGGATCCCAGAAGAGAGGGGTGACCTGCAACCCTGGCTGACTTGCTTCTGGGTGGTGATTTTGTCAAGAGAGCAGATGGGCTGGCTGTCTGCTCTCTGTCAACAGAGCGTATTGCTCTTTCGATGCACCTTGGTGTCTGGATGCGCTCTGTCGACAGAAGTTTGGTTGCAAGATATCTCCAGACACAAACTTCTGCCAACAGATCCCTGCAATCTTGATGCTCCTGATTTATTTTTAAGTTAGGTTAAGGAAACTTTCACCTGATGATGTACTTATCTAACAAAATCACACCAAAATGAAGTAGAAAATTTGTGAAGTTTGGCAGAGTGTTGTATGGGGCGCTGGGGGGGTGTGTGCTTTTAATAAGTAGAAACTTCACTCTCCTAAATAGGTTCCTAGGTCAAAAAAACAGGCTTTGGAGAATTTCAGTGCAAGAGTTGCTCTGTTTACATAAGGCTAAGCTTTCAGATCCTTTTAGTTCAAAGCTGAATAATACATTACCTTTATTTATATACATAAATGTGTAAGTAATAAGTGTTATGAAGGAAACAAGTCTTAAAAATGTAATGCCATTGTTCATTACCCAGATTTATCTTCACTACATTGATGATTCATGCTAAGGTAAATAACAATGCTTAAATGTTTTTACTGAGCTCTAGAGGCTGCATTTAATTAAAACTATTAATCCTTCAGTTTTCCAAACTTTTACTGCTCAGTTATTCAGTCTTCAAACCTCAAATCACTGAAAAATTCTTGATGAATTATAGACAGAGTGGGTATCTTTTTTTCCCCTTAAATGTAAGTGAATTCGAGCTTTAGTTCATTAAAGTACAGGTTATCTGTGGGAGAAATAATACTATACGTTTGTAAGTATTGTTTATAAAAAGAGAAAATGCTGTTAAAAATTCCAAGATTTACCAAAGTGACAAATGGCTTTAGATACCTACATTTGGGAAGCCCAACCTGAGACACCTTGAGCATCATTTTCAGAGGATGAGTATTTAGCACTTTCTGGAAATCAGCACCACTCTCCCCTGCCCCCCCTGCGAAAAGTCTCTTGATTTAGAACCTAAAATTTGAGGCATCAAAAATCATAGTGCCCATGAAAATCTTGTTAAAATGCTGGACATTTTCATAGAATCATAGAATACTAGAACTGGAAGGGACCTCAAGAGGTCATCAAGTCTAGTCCCCTGCCTTCACGACAGGAACAAGCACCATCTACATCATCCCTGTTAGATATTTATCCAACCTGTTCCTAAGTATCTCCAATGATGGAGATTCTACAACTGCCCTAGGCAGTTTATTCCAGTACTTAAACCACCCTGATAGTTAGGAAACTTTTCTTCAAAAACAACAAGAAGTCCTGTGGCACCTTATAGACTAACAGAGATTTTGGAGCATAAGCTTTTGTGAGCAAAGACCCGCTTCATCAAATACACGAGTGGGGAGTTTCTCTCGTGCTGCAATGTAATCCCATTGCTTCTTGTCTTCTTGTCAGAGGCTAAGGAGAATAATATTTCTCCCTCATCCTTGTAGCACCCTTTTGGGTACTTCAAATCTGCTATCATGTCCCCTCTCAGCTTTCTCTTTTCCAAGCTAAACAAATTCAGTTCTTTTAATCTTCTCTCACGTCATATTTTCTAGAACTTTAATCCTTTTAGTTGCTCTTCTCTGGACCCTCTCCCATTTTTCCATATCTTTTCTAAAATAGGGTGCTAAGAACTGGAGACTGTACTCCAACTGAGGCCTAATCAGAGCAGAGTAGAGCATTTCTTAAAATTTTTTTACTTTTTTTTTTTTTTTAAAGAAAGAACCAACATACACTGTTAAGGGCAGTGTGATAACAAGGGCACTTCTGGAATCCATTCATCATCTTACTTATGTTTGTTTTGTGTCCTCCACTCCAACTTTCCATGCTTAAAAATGAGGAACCCAGTTTAGTGGTGTTATTCCAGTGCAGAATCTGGCTCAGTGGCTCACCACAACCTCTAAATACATCTGCCAAACAGGCACAAGATATGTCTGTATATTTTACAGATATGTACATGAAGGCAAGGATTGGCAGAAATGAAGAAGCCATGTGCTTCTAGTTTAACTATATACGCAAATCACACATGAGAATATTTATTTCCTGTTTACTCTCTTTGTTGTGATCATTCGCTTCCAGTCAGATCAGGATGTGTAGTCCTAGTAGCACTGCACAGAGCGATATCAGTTGGAAAGATCAAAACAATGAAACTTCCAATTTTACATAAGAAATGGAGTCAGAAGGAGTCCAGATAACAAATAAGCAATCTACAGAAAAGGAGGGAGTTGACTGAATTTTGAAATAGCAGGCCAAATAGCTAATCTTTTCTTGCCTCATTCTTTAAAACAAGATAACTATGCTAGCATAGTTATAGAATAGCATATTCTATATGCTAGCACAGTTATAGAATAGCATAGAATATAGAAATGTTTAATTTGTGCCACACATACAGTGCATTAAGATGAACAAGAAAGAGTTAAAAGGTTGTGAATGCCAAATGTTGCTTTGCAGCAGAAAACAGATAAAAATAGTCACCAATTTCTTCTGACTGACAAACAAGCTGTGTACAGGGTCTTTTCTATTTTTGGACCTGTATTTATCCACAGAACAGAGAGCAGCAGCATAAGCCTCAGAACACTGTTCAACTGCTCTACTTGAATCATGACAGTGAAAATCATGTTATGGACTGAGAAGGTACTGCAGCCATTCACTCCTGGGGTGACACTGACAGGCAGAGTTTGTGAAATATGCACAGCTGTCATTTTGTAACTAAGTTTAGCCCATACAGTCCCCTCCAGAGGCTTGTTTTGAGCTCCATTTAAGTTAACAGGATGCTACGCATGCACATGGACTTGTACATCTCCATGCAGGATTAGAGGCTAACTCATTTCACCAAACAGCTATCAGATAACTTCCAGGGACACCAGCTACCTGAGCTATATGTGAACAAGCGGGCTATCAGGGAAAATGCTTTTCTGTTCTATTACAAATCCTCTGAGCCATCCAGATGCAGTGACTGGTACTTCCTAGTATTCATCTGAATACCAAATAGCTAAGTTTATTATTTCTTAAATAAGAAATAATTAAAGAGGACAAGCAAATTATTTAAAAATATTTCCAATTCAGGAAAGCTTTTAAAGGTAATATTTATATGGAACTGCAAATGCATTGCATATTAATATCAATGATTAAATTAAACCATTGTTGACAATAACCCATGATTTAAATTAACATTAAAAATTGCAGGCAAAAGTCGCAATGCTTTTTGTTAGATGCTACCTTTGAATAAATAAATAGTTGTTGGTAATGGATTTGTTTTTCTTATCGTTACCTTTAATGGATTTTTTTCATAAAATGAAGCATAATCTTTAATATCTGCTTTATTTTAGTTAAGTTCTTGATGCAATATTAGATAATGAAGCAGCCAGGAATTCAATATAATCTATCATAGTGGCAAGTGACCTCAATAATTGAGCTGGCCACATTATTTTAAAGACATAATTCGGTAATTCCTGTTCATTTCACTGACATACAACTCCAAATCAAGTCAATAGCATTGGTAGTTGGTAGGCTAGTTTTGTCAAGCTGAGGTACACAAAAACTGAAGTCCATGTGCTATGGGTAGTTTGTGCAGAGCAGGCTGGTCTCGTGGTATTTGATTCTCTTTATTTCTAGTTGATGAATTACACTGATAGTTAACACTGTATTAAATACTTTCATAACATTACTTTTCTATGTAAGAACTGCTAGTGGTTGTCACAGGGATGTTGATCTGTCACCAATGGGAGAGGATGGTTCACGTAGAGAATGAGAGAGGGAAGCGTCCATAAGACTAGCTCTGTATGCAAATATGATCGATACTATGAAAATGTCTCAGAACCTCTGTTCTAAAGCAAACAATATCCGACCCTACATATAAACAAATGCTAAAATTGTCTTTGTATTGTCAGCTAGTACTGTGTAATATGATGCAATTTTACTGACATCTTTGCTAAATTTCGCAATGATGACCGCTTGGCAAAAATGCCAATGATACAAAGAATGCTCTTTTGACATTGGATGCACTCAATCTGTATCAAATGACATTCAAATATTCAAAGGGTTCACGCAGGTTAAATTTAGTATCACACCTCTAGATTTTTTTAAAAAATGCATTTACAAATATTATCAATTTTTTATGAATTAGCCTTCCAGTTCAATGAAAATTTTGGTTTGGCTTTAAATGTTTCCTTGTAGATTCCAATGAAAGTTTACAAAGTGAGAATGAGGATCTCTTTAAACAAGAAAGTTTTGTCAGTAATACCAACATAATTATACAGGTATAGTTAAAGCAGTGTTTTCCCCTCTGTGGATACTCATAGTCCAGCATCTGAATGGCTTTTTTCAATTTGACTGAAACCCCTTTGCAAGCAACCTAAGCTAAACTCAAAAAGTTACTTTTATACTTATAAAAAAGGGATAAAACTGTCCATGGGAGGGGTTAAACCAATATAATTATATTAATTTACATATACTGTATAGGTTATACAGAAAAATAAAACTTTTCTTGTGAACAGAGCATTAGAATGAACTGACTCGTCTGGCCAGAGGGAAAGGGTATAGTTAAGATATATGACCTGCGGCAACGCAGCACAGGCAGAGAGAGCTAAGGCAGGCAAATAAACTCATATATTGAAACAAGTTTGTTTAATTTGGATCCCATTGTTTTTGTCTTGTAGTCTCAGAAATGTAGGGGGGGGGGTTTGTTTGTTTGTTTTTTGTTTTGATCAGAGACTCTATTTTGACCCAAGCTGTTTAATGCATTATTAATGATTATTAAAACTATGGCATCAATAATTTTTGCTGCTTAATCCCCATTCTTGTTTTATGTAGAACTACCATCATGCTCTCTGTTCTACTCAAGTGTTCCATCTATACTTCACCTCTTGTTCTTCCTTCACCTGCTTTTGGAAATAATTTTCCAAATACTGTTATTAAGATTTACAATTAGGAAGTTTTTTTGCAAGCATTCCCTTGTTAGTCTCAAGGCCACTGGATGCTTGTAACAACCCATCTGCAAATACATCCCAACAACAGTACAGCTATGATCATCAGCCAAAGTACTTACAAGATCTGCTTTATTGTTCATGCTGATAGGTACATCCTTTATGGACAAAACAACCATTGTGTCTTCTTTCTCATCTTTCCTTAAACTTGTCTCTGATGAGTCCATCCAACAACAGTTGAGATAAAAATAAACATATAGTACAAAAAAAAACCCCCAAAAAACCCTGAGTCACCAAAAAAGATGCATGCCAGAAAAGGAAATCAAATCAACACAAATAATCTTTTGATGAATCCTCACCCAAGAGCAGTTGCGTATTTTCTTGTATGTACAAATCTCTTTCCTCCTACTCTTACTTATTCCTATCTGCCATGATCTGCTCTTATTTTTGTATTGTGTTTATGACCTCATTCAGGATCTGATTCTGAGGAGTCTGAGTACCTGTAAGCAGTGCTTTTTTTGTAATTAAAAAAAAAAAAGGGGGAGCCAGTACTCAGCAAGCTCCCCATCCCATCTCCCTCCCCAGGGTTCCTACGGCTGGGGCTGCTGAGATGCCAGTACTCAATAACAGCCAGTACTGGCACAAAATAAGCACTGACTGTAATTGCTGTACTTCTCAGGATCTGACCCTTGGACCATTAAGGACATTCACACTGGCACAAAAGTGGGACTTCATGGGGCAGCTGGCTTTTTAAGGGGAACTGAGCTCAGCGACACCTATGACAGGTCAGTTGATTATAGAAGCCAGTGCTGGAGCGCTTGCAAGAGTAGGGAGACACCGGCAGGAAGACCCTGTATCAGGGGAGAGTAGTCCTTCTATGCTGGGGAACTTTCCTTGCTTATACACTACACTGGTGAAATTGGCTAGTGAAAGGATCCTACTCCTAGCTCCCATGCCCTTTACCCAGAGGCCTTCCTGATCTCAAGGATTCCAAGTGTGGCAGAGTCCTCATAATCCCGGCAAGGCTGGGTTCAGGATTCCAGGGTGGAGGGTTGCTGTCACAAGGATGCCTGGGAGAGCAACCAAACATGTTGGGGGGCTGGCACAGTGGGATGACAGACCCTCTTCTCCCCTGTAGGTAACATGGGATGGAGGATGGGGGCAGGAAGAGTACAAGGGCCCTGAGCTGGGGCTTGGAGGAGACACATTGAGGGCATGTGTCCTTCCTGTTGGTTGGTGTCCCCCGACCCTCACCAGTATGAGAAGGTGCCACTTGCCTATGGTCATGGTCCTGATATCTCATTGGCCCTTCCACTTTCTTTTGGTCTTGGGAGATGGTGAAATAAACAAACAAACAAAATCTAAGTTTTAGGAGGGGGCCAACAGTCCACTTACACCTGTTTCAGTGAAAGCAGGAGGGCTCCTGTGGTGGGCCATGGAGCAGGGAGACTCTCAGGAAAGTGGCTAATAGCCTGGGAAGAAGTTGGAAATGGATAGGTACCTGCCGAAGATCCCAGCTTAGGGGGAAGGAGCGATTGACGTTCTGTACTAGTTCTATGTGAAAGAGATAAAGCTGGAGCCCTGAGCAAGGAGCCTGAAGTGGATTCTGGGCATAGTGTCAGTCCTTAATAGGCTGAGGAGACAGGCCAGAAATGTACATGGGATTTATACAGGTGCGCAAGCATCTGGTGAGGAAGACTGCAGGGAGACCCAGCCACATGCCCCTCCCACTCAGGGAATGGCTGGAACAATCTCCATCTGCCCCAAGTACCACCCCCTTCCCTGCCCTTACTCTACTCCCAGCCCCACCCTTGTTCTGTCCCCAGTGCCACTTACTCCAAGCCAAGGCAGCCTGGGGATTAGCAAGGCTGGAGGGCCAGCACCAGGCGTCTGCGTCTCCCAACAACACCATAACTCTAACCCTGTTATAGTTTGGGCCATTTCCTGGCAAAGAGTTCCACAAGTGATCATGAAATAGTTTCTTGTGTTTGTTTTAAATCTCCTGCCAATAAATTTCAGTGAGTGAGCTTCTTGTGTTATGTTAGTGAAGGAGTAAATAATATTTTCTTACTCTAGTTTTTCACACCATTCATGATTTTCCAGACCTTTAATATATTTCCGCCCTCCCCGACCCCCCGCACCCACACTCTTTAGTCATTTATTTTCCAAGCTGAAAAGCCCCAGTCCTTTTAATCTCTCTTCATATGGACACTGTCCCTACCCCAATCATTTTTGTTGCTCTTTCTATACCTTTTCCAAATATCTTTTCTAGTTGAGGGTGACCAGATCTGCATGTGGTATTCAAGATGTGGGCATACCATGACTTATGTAGAGGCAATATGATATTTTTCTGCTTATTATCTAGTGGTGTTCTAACAATTTACAATATTATGTAATCTTTTTATATTGCTACTTCATGTTGAGCAGATGTTTTAGGGAAATATCCACAATGATTCGAAGATCTCATTCTTTAGTGATAACATCTGTTTTAGACCCAATCATTTTTATATATATATATAGTTCAGATTATATTTTTCCATGTGCATTACTTTGCATTTATCAATACTGAATTCCATCTACACTTCTGTTTCCCAATCACCCAGGCTGTGTCTACACCTGGGCAAAACTTCGAAATGGCCATGTTAATGGCCAAATCCGAGAATACTAATGAGGTGCTTAAATGAATATTCAGTGCCTCATTAGCACGCTGCCAGCTGCGGCACTTCAAAAGTGCTGCATTTTGCTTGCACGTGGCTCATCTATACAAGGGTCCTTTTCGAAAGGGCCCTGCAAACATCAAAATCCCCTTATTCCTATCAGCTGGGGTGAGGGACAGCTTCCCTCTGAAGAAAGATTAAAAGGACTGGGGCTTTTCAGCTTGGAAAAAGAGTGTGTGTGGGGAGGGAATATATTAGAAGCCTGGAAAATCATGAATGGTGTGGAAAACTAGAGTAAGAAAATACTATTTACTCCTTCACTAACATGACACAAGAAGCTCACTCACTGAAATTTATAGGCAGATTTAAAACAAACAAGAAAAAGTATTATGATAGGAATAAGGGGATTTTGATGTCTGCGGGGTCCTTTCGAAGAGGACCCCCCCATGTAGATGAGCCATGTGCCTTGGTTGGCAGCATACTAATGAGGTACTGAATATTCATTTCAGCACCTCATTAGTATTCTCCGATTTGGCTACTAGCATGGCCATTTTGAAGTTTTGCCCAAGTGTAGACATGGCCCCAGTGTTGTAGAATTGGTTCAAATGTAGATCTCTGGAGCACACCCCCCCACCCCCCTGTTGAATAGTCCCTTGGAAGCTATGTCTCAAGCAGTGTTGTGTCTCCTCTCTCTTTCGTGGGCGGCATAGCGAGAGCCTACCCCAATGACTGATGTAATATAACCCTTTGCCCCTCCTCCCCCAGCACAGCATCAAGGGGTGTGTGTAACCCCTGGTGCACCTTCCCACTCTTCATCTATGCACTATTGCAGTTTACTAAAGTAAGCTGTATATTTCCAGATTAAACTGCATTAAGGGAGCATGGTTGTGCTAAGGGTTTGCACTACTGCAATTACATCAGTGTAGGGTGAATTTCATTCCAATAGCCTGGGCTTTACAGTATAAAATCCCAAGGGCATGTCTTTTTACTGTATTGGCTTCTAAAATACCATATGCACCTTTGGCTCCATATAGCGTAATCAGGTCCCCTGCATGACTCTTGTCAAAATTAACTATGATTATATTGTAGTTGTAGTCATGTGCATCTTTTCTGGCATCCTTAAGGTGAGAGAAGCACTCAGCTTCTTTCTTCTGTAACATTAAAAGTACATGAGGAGAAATTTATAAACTTAAGAATGTTCCTAAGAAGATCATATCAAGCGTATCATTACTGTGGAACTGATTTCACAGAGCTTCCTTTATGGGTGATATAAATGCTCTACTGAGGGTGTTGAATGTAAGAAGAGTGATTTTGTGTTGATATTTAAAAATAAGTGACATGATGGGGGAGAAGATGGAGCAACACAAATAAAAATTATCATCAAACTCTGAATTACAGAGGGGCCAGAAAGGAAACCAGGTCTCAGGGTGCAGATGAAACATGGTAAGGGGGCTAAGCTTTGGAAAATGGGGTACGTGCTTCATTTTTCTGAAATGAAGGAGCAGGTTGGCCACAGTATTCAGGCTCTTCAGAGATTGTCAGGGTACATTTATATTTACTGAAAGATCAGCGTAGTGGGGGTTGATCTTCCAGGTTTCGATGTAGTGCTCCTAGTGAGGCCATGCTAAATCGAACCATCAGGGCTCTACCATCTGTCCTGGTACTCATGAGGAGTAAGGGAAGTCAATGTGAAAGTTTGTCCTGTTGACTTCCCACTGTGGGGATGGCAGGACAATCAATTTCCAATACTTCAATCCCAGCTATGCAATTCACATAGCTGGCGTTGCCTACCTTAACTTGATTTTTTTTCTGTAGTGTAGACCTGGCCTCAGATATGCACAGAGAAGAAAATAGAGCTGCTGGAATTTGCTATAGCTACGTGGCACAAAATATTGGTTTTCATTTAAATAAACTCTCGAAAAGTTGTGGTAGCATAGCAATGAACAGAAGCATGTGAGAAAGAGTGGAGCTAATATGCAGTTCCTACCTCAGTAGCCCCAGCACATCCAGAAACAAGATGCTGTGTACAGGAATTTGTGGCTTCTGCTGCTTCATTTTCACACTGCTCAGCTCGCAAATCTATTAACACAGCTCCAGGAAATATTGAATTTCAAATGTCTGAATGCATTGAGTTTCACACTTGACTAATCAAGTCAAACGTCTGCTAATCAGATTTACAAGTGTGAATGTGTCAGTATGTGGGCCCACAGATGCCTGCTCTGCAGTATTTCAAATACAACCTGACCAAAAAATGGGTGAACTCTGAATGAATTGTCAGAGTGTGCTGTAGGATTGGGACCATATGCTGCATATAATGCTTAGGAAGACTCATTTACTGGAAAATAAGAAATTTGAATGGTAGAATTTTCTAAGAATTTAAACTGAACCAATACAGTGGTATGTGACAACCTTTTATAGAGCTTTTTTTACTTACTGAATTTAATCTACAAGAATCTAAGATCTTTCAGAAACTCCTCCAGAAAAATTATAGATTCCCAGTTTAATTGAAAAAAAGACTTGCTATAAAATTATTATGATTAATTACATTTCTCCTTTCATAATTAACAAAAGTTGAAATATTTTGTATTAAGGTTTCTAACCTCATCTCCTATACAAAAAATATTTTCTTTGCTGGGGAAGTGAATAAAATAATATTTACAGGTTCCAATATATTCTAATGCCTTGGTTAATATTTTATTGGATAATTGTTGAGATGTTTATAACCAGAAATTTATCTTCAACTCAAGGTCCTTATGTCTATTCCTTTATGAGTATGCATGTGACTTTTCACGAACAGTGGCAGTCAATCCATGCATGCAGACTGCACTTCCTTGTGCCCCAAACTGAAGTCATAAGGGTTAACATACAGCACAGGCACTGACTTTTGTTTTTGGCAGGGGGTGCATTCTGCTTTCTTGTTTCACTATACTCCTGTCTCCTCCTTGTGGCTCAAGGGTGATGAACACCCCACATTCTAATAAGCAGTGCTTGAGATGTGATATACTTATGGAGCCAGCACCTATGGCAAAGATCGGCTACCTCTCCAGCCACTTTTCTACTTCCCTTCATCTGAGACAAAACTCCTCTCCCATGTCTGCAGCTTTACTAGTGTTCTTGCTTCCAATTCAGTATTTTTCTATAAAGGTATAATTTTTCTAGTTAGCTAGCTAATTTTGGTGTGTACTGAGGTAATATTAAATAGAAGAAGGAGGAGGCTTCTTCCATCCCCCTTTTTTCATTACCTTCTATATTGGGGCTTTCAGTATCCCCTAGATACCCAGTTCCAAGTCCTGTGTGGCCTGCCCCTGGGACTCCCAGGTAGTTATTTCCACTACAGTTGTCTATATTGCTTTAGGGAGCCACACATTCATATAAAGTGCAATATTTGCCACTCCTTTCCATCCTGAACCTCGTATTCTCAAGCATTCGGTTCAGGAGATGTGTGATGAAATGCTCACTGAGGCCCCAGTCTGACCCCGTGTTGCCACGTTCCTCTGTACACAACTGATGGGGGAACAGAGATCTAACTTATTGGTGATGAGACCCAAGATGGTCTGAAACTGCCAACCCAGAGGGGCAAGACCAGTTTCAGGATCTGTAAGAGGAAGAAGGAAGCAATTGCTGATCACAGCAAGAGGGATCACTTGGCTATACTGTCACCCACTGTCCAACTTAAAATGTCGCCATCAGCTCTGCAGAGAAGCAGAAGCACCTCTTATTTTCCTTCCGCTAGGACTGGGTACAGTATTCTCGTTGACTTTCCTGTGTATTCTGATCCAGAGTCATGGATATGCTTGGAACTGGTAATCACAAGAGAAGAGCCCACATCATTGGTTTAAGTCTCAGCTGTGCTGTTCACCAGCTCAGGCATTACAAGCCATCCAATACCACCAGTTTCACTGATGGAATCTCAGCACTTGTACTCCTTGTGTGAGCATGAGTCAATAGCTTGACCAACTGCACTGAGGCACAAGACTAGTCCCAGCAGGGGTCCCAGAGTTTCTTCGACTCCTTTGCATTCCCACAGGCCATGCTACTTGTTTTAGCACTCAGAATACCTTTCTCCATGGAAATCACATAATAGGGCACACTTGCCTCAATGAGCAAGAGGGAGTTAACTCTGCACTGAGGGCTGAGAAAGTCACACCCCTTCTGTGTTACTGGGCATGCTTGAACTGCTCAGGTATAAAAGCAAGCAGCCCATCAGATGTACACTGCCCGTTCTAGGAAGACTGCAGTGAGAACCCAGATGCCAAGGCACAGCAACCAAGGCTGACCAGGAAAAGTTTCTATAACCTCACAAGGACTGGAGACACCCAGGCGTGGCCAAACTCTGGACCAGGAAAGAGAACCAGGGATCCATATTGTAGTTGGGGGCTGGTGTTAGGAAGTAGCTCGGGAAAGGTGATGGCTAACTGGTGAAGCTCCCCCCCTGCCAGACGGTGATGACTCTCCCACGTCTTGCCTCTAACCAGTGAGCCTCACGGCCCAGAGTGAATTGGGGCAAATGTACTGGCTCTGGCCATTAGGCCACATTCCCTTTTAGACTGGTGTGATTATGGTGACATTGAACTTATGGACTCTGGCCATTGGGCTGCACTGCCCAGTGGTGTGGGATGGACCACACTGACTCTGGCCATTTAGGCCACGTTGCCCTGTAGACTGCGGTGAGTGTATTGAATTCAAGTTTACTGGCTCTGGCCACAGGGACACGGTGCCATGCAGAGTGGGCCAAGGTTGCAGACTCTGGCCAGTGGGTCTCACTGCTCTATAGACTGGGGTGACTTTATTGAGGCTGAACAGTGGGCACCCAACCAGACACATGTGGGTGGCCCTATAGACCCAGGTTGGGGAGAATAGAACTGGGAATTACCCACACGCTTTATAAGAAAGACAGATGCACCCATCCTGCAAGGGATGTAACCATCTCCAGCTGTGTCACGGGCCACCATTGTCACAAGATCCATTGCACTGACCCTTTTCAGGTTCTTGGGATCAGTATTTGAAACCTTCCAAGTTCAGAGGTTGAGACTGAGGTCATCTCAGACAGCAGAACTCCACACCTGTCAGAAGCAAGAGGAGGAATAAGAAGAACTTGAGCAAATGGACTGTCTTGCCCCTGCAGCACTTTTATCCTCATTGCCTGACAAGGCAGTGGCACCAGCCTCTCTGACACTACTCAGTGATAATAAACAACTTCGGGGTCTCCGGAGGAATGTTGTGACAATTGATCTGGATCATTTTTGCCTACTTGGAAATTAAGCATGAAAAATAGGTCAAGTTATTTTTGGTAACAAATGTTATAAACAGGTGCCTTAGAACCATATAGAGAGACTGAATTAGTCCAGACAAAAAGGGACTACTGATATGTCTTGAAGTTTATGTTGAAATTGGACTTAAAAATAAGAAATGTGGGAATGAACTTACATGTGCTAAATTTGATCTTAAGGAAATGAAATTAGTTATCAGATAATGAGGGGATGAACTACGCCACCCGCTCTCTGCATCCTTTTGGTGTCTTTAAAAGGAGACTTCGAAAAAAAATCATGGCTTCCCAGATCAGTTCATCACATCTTGTCTCCACTTTTCTCAATTTCCCTGATCCCACACAGAAGGAAAAGACTAGACTGCAGGGGGTTGCTTCCTGAGAGAAAGGCCAGCAGGGCTTGCTCTTATTTAAGGAAAGTAGTTTTCAACTACGAGTCCTGAAAGTCGAGTCAACATCGTATCACCCAGTCTTCAGCCCATTACTGAGAATATCTAATTTTCAGCACAGCAGAGACCCATAAGGTTCTGCTCTGTCTACCTTCCCTTTAGTGTTACATTCTGCTCCACTAATTTTTAACTCTTATCCTATCTCTTACTCTCTCAGCTTTTCAATGAATCATAAATTCAACTACACCATCACATGTGTATTATAACATCCACCCCTGCTCTCTTTGAGGAGAAAGGATTCAACTAGATGACATCCCTGATTGGAATGTGCTATGCCCACTCTGCTCAGTTCAACAACTGTTCATGGCCAATGCATAATATGATCCATGATAGACCCTGCTTTTCTCCATCCATCTCCATTCTCCTTAGCATGGTTACAAGAAGCTGTAAATCAGGGTTGGGCTTGATCCATAATGATCAAATCAAAACACCACCAAAACACCTCAGGAATGAGACAATATAAAGTTCTGAGTAACTGAACAAGGACCACTGCAGACATGGTTAAAATAATGCTTGTGGGTAAGGTTAGCAATGAATATATGAATTCGTAAATGTACCTTGGCTAGAATTCTCTCAGGGCTAAGTGCTCCCAGCATTTTCACTCATCCCCTATATGGGCTTTTTCTGTTCAATGAGCCTTTTTTTGTTGGAGCTGGAAGATAAAAAGGAGCTTGTCCAAATTATGCACCACCACCAGATTCCTTTTTGAGTTGGGGAGAACTTGCTGTGCGCAAATTCCCAACTGGTACTCACATGTCTCTTGAAGGGGCAGGCACAGTCATAGTCATCCCCAGAAGAAGATTTGCCAGATTCCAAAGGCCCTTTCTGCTTCATCACAGAGGAACAGTGGGGGTGCGAAAAGAAAAGTGTGAAATGTTTGAAGAGTCAGATGAAAATACCAGACAGTCCCACTGTACATTGTTACTTGCACGTCTCATTTCCTAGCTGCTGAAAATTGTGTTAATTTGGCTACTAACTGTACTAAAAGGCAGGAGAGAAAAGCAATGTGAAATCACATGTGAGCAAGTCTATCCTGGAGGGCAGGATAGAGGGTGCAGCGCCTGGGGCAACCCTCATCAGTGCCCCAGGCATGGGGCCTGAGGCAACCTCTCTGCATTCTAGGCCCCACCTCCTTCCCTGCTCCACCTGTCACACTGCCCCCTTACCTCCTCCCCTACCAACAGCTGAGGATTACTTGGGGCTGGGTGTGACAGCAGTTGGTGGTGGCAGCAGTAGCGGGTCACCCCACCTACTCACCATGTGGGCAACATAACTGGCAGGGTGCTCCACTCCACTGTGCCCTCCTGGCCTTCTGAACTCCTATGTTATGGTAGAGCTGAGGAAGGTGAAATATCCTGGCCTGCTGAGCCTGGCTTCTCCATGCGTGGTGGGGAGCGGAAGCTGCGTCCTAGTGATGTGGGGCAATGAGGGGCTAATGGTCCAGAAGGACATGGCAGAGCAGAGAAGTCTGCCACTCATGCTGCTTGCCTCCTGCGTGCAGGAGATGAGAGGGGCTTGAGGTAAGGTGACCCCCTGATACTGCTGGCCACCACTGCGCCCTGCCCCAGGTAATGCTCCCTCCTCCAGCTATGGAATGGCTGGGGTGGCCACCATGGGGGCCCCCAAAACAGCAGAACCTGGGGTGGTCATCCCAGTTTGTCCTATGGACAGGACAACTCTGCATGTGAGATGGGGCTGGTTAGCATGATGCTAGCAATATTGTTGATGCTTGCAAAGCCCCTGTTCTTAGAGTTTGGTGATCAGCTTTTCACAGTAAATTCCTAGACCTTGTGACCACTGCAAAAGCTTTAAAATGTGCCCCCCGTAGTCTCAAAAACAAAAGGTTAACCCTCCCTCCCCACTTGATCATTTTTTTTCAGCTATGACTTTTTAATCAAATGTTATGATTTCTTGGGTCTTGACTCATGATTTTTGAATGCTTAGCATTAGCAATGCTATCCGCTTTGGGCCTGGCGCTGCACAAACTACATCTAGTAACACACACACACACACACTGGGGACTACATTTAGTAACACACACACACACACACACACTGGGGCCAGAAAGGGGTTTACGAATTTAAGAGAATCTGACACATTCTGCTCAAGATTCCTGTAATATGGGACTGCTACTCCTTGCACCTTTCATCAGCTTGTTAGTGAGGAGTCAAAAAAAATTGATATATATGTATGAGTGTGTGTTAAACCCCACCCTAGAAGAAGCAAATCCATTCCTGCAGGCCAGGGTCTATCACCTGTGGGTTACCCCAGATGGCTACTGTCCTCTCCCTTACCTCCATAAGAAGGAGGCAAAAGTGTGATTTTAAAATGGGGCCAAGTTTATTAAGCATCAGTGTACAAATCTGGGAGAAAGGGAAAGAATTAGTAAACAATAACAAATTAAACAAACATACAACTGTGGAACAGTGACTGTCTCAATAGGCGTGAAGCCCAGGCCCAGCACAATTACCCTGGACAATTGATATTGTAAGTATGCCCTGACACAGCGCTGTGAGTTTGCTGACAGATATGTGGCTTAAGTCAGGAAGGTGGGTGCTCAGGACCTATGACTTTTAGACTCTGTGGAGTCCTCAGGGAGGACCACTGAGGAGTCCCTTTCAGTGAATTCACTGAAAGAGAACACCCGAAGCTAAGAGCTTGCAGGTATGCAGGTGGTATGCAATGTGATGGATGGATGGAATGGTGATCTTCTCCTTCCTTGGCAGGCAGCAGCCAGCCAGCCATGGACGGACAGCGTGGTGCTACTGCAGTGGATAGTGATGGACAGCCCGCCCTCTGACGTAAGTCACAGTCTTTTATAGTTTCTTAGGGGGGAAAACCTGTACCTGGTGAGCCCTTGGTGGGAAAACAGTTTTGAGGTAAATGGAATGCTCAGGGAAAAGGGCGGGAAAAACCAGTTAGTTCTGGCTCCCAACTGTTGGTGACTGACAATCCTGGAAGGCTGAACCCAAAATGGAATCTTCGTCAGGTGGTACAACTCCATTCTGAATGTGACAACATAGTGATTATAATTACAGAATAAATATTTAAACATGCTTGAAATAACCTCTAACATTATAGATACATGGGACGCTTGGTTGTGGGAATTCTGGCTCCAATTCATCCTTCGTTCTGGATAAGCCATCACAAACTTGTCTTTTACCTCTGTTTCCCTTTTCTGTATTTTTTTTTCCAATTCTAATGTATAGATATTTTGAAACATGGGTGATCAGAACTGCCTGTAGTACTCAAGATGTGAGCATACCATGCATTTGAATATTGGCATTATATTTCTTGTCTTATTATCTGTCCCCTTACTGATGGTTCCTACCATTGTGTTAGGTTGGTTTGTTTGTTTTGTTTATTTTTTTTACTGTTGAATGAGTGTTTTTATAGACCTTTTAATGATGATTCCAAGATCTTGCTCTTGCATGGTAACAGCTAATTTAGACCTCATCATTTGTATGTTTAGTTGGGATTAGGTTTGCCAAAGTACATTACTGTGCATTTTTCAACAAGTTCTTAAGTCGAGCAATCTAAATGTCCCCTTCACATGTCCACACTTTTTCTGTACCCCACTCGCAGTTGCTGCCCTTGGTCATTGCAGACCCACAGTTCAGAGGGACAGGCAGCAGCAGAGTTTACCTCCCATCCTAGGTAGGTGGGAGGTAAAGAGGGACACTTGTCGCTACCCTCCGCCACCGCCCTTCTGGACTCTCCTCACACCTCTCCACTGCCACCCTCTCAGCTCATCTCCCCACCACCACCCTGCTGTCTGCCAGTCACCATAGGTGGCCATTCACCTCTTGGGTCTGACCTCTGCCCCATCAGTCTCAAGTGATTTCAATTTCTCAGAGATTTCAACTCTTGCAAGCAGGATAGAAAAAATATAAAGCCAACACAATTAACATATGGAAGAGTCTTTTAATGATGCCCATTTACTTATGTTTTTTGAAAGGAGAGGAATGAGGTCAAAGCAGTCCAGGTAGGGTTGGGTATGCAGCCTCCTGATCAGAAAAAAAAAAACTTTCCTCACCCATCTATTCTCATAGTGTATGTCTACACGAGCCCCCTCCTTTTGGAAGGGGCATGTTAATGAGGGGGTTCGGAAGATGCTAATGAGGTGCTGCCATGAATATGCAGCACCTCATTAGCATTATAGTGGCTGCAGCAATTTGAAAGTGCCACTTTCGAATCACGCACTGCCTGTGTAGCTGGGAGCCTTTTGAAAGGACCCCCCCCCAATATTCAAAAGCCCCTTCTTCCCAAAACAAATGGCTGCATGGGCGGTGTGCGATTCAAAAGCAGCACGTCGTGCTAATGCTGCATATTCATGCAAGTGCCTCATTAGCATCTTCTGAACTCCCTCATTAACATGCCGCTTCCGAAAGGAGGGGGCTCGTGTAGACACACCCACAGAGATCAGAAAGTAGAGCCCCTATTTAACAAGGTTCTTCCTGCTGTGAGCCCTTTCCTTCGGAACAATTTAGCACAGTTCTGCTGTTCTGTATTCCCACAAAATTACAAATATTAATAACCATATTTCAAAACCAAAAAGCAGTCAAGTAGCACTTTAAAGACTAACAAAATAAAGTGCTACATGACTACTTTTTTGTTTTGATAGAATGCCGACCAACACGGCCATCTCTCTGTTACTAACCATATTTCAGTTACCCTGGCATTCAGTACAGCCATAGCTGGTGCTGGGTTGCAAATTAAATTGATTACAATGAGAAAAATACCACTCCTTCTGCTGACTGCCTAACAAAGCTAAGCAAAGTGGGACCAAACTGTATTTACATAGATACTACCAGGATCTCTTCCCCAGCTTCTAGCTAGCTGCAAGGTATGCATTCCTTCAGATACTGCTCATACAACACAGGCTCTCTCAGAGGTTCATCAAAGCCCACGTCACTTTCAGCTTTTGAGGCCCCTATGTATAATAGAATGAGACATAGTATAAATATTTTTGATTTAACAAATTCTTTACTAGACTATTCTGTGTAAATGCACTAATTATTGAGGGATGCACATAAAAACAAATTGTGAAACTGATTAAATGCCAAAAATTAATAAGTGTCTTAATTTGATGCCCCCTTAAAGATTGAGGCCAGCTTCAAATGGCCATCTTGGCTCCAACTCTGGCCCCATACACAAGCATGGGATTTCTCTCCATAGAGATGCTATTGAACTATGTAATTAATTGAAGATTTTTTCTATATTTGATTATGTACATTCTCTATTTTTCTTATATTTTGTATCTTAGTATTACTTTGTCCCATTAATTATCATAATTTTACAGGTTCTGTGATGTCTGTTATAGTAATATCTTCATTTAACACCAAACACTCAAGTTTACCCATCTTACTATTTAGACTACTTGCATTTGTACACAAGGACACATATTTTGTCAATATATAGTTATCTGCTTTCATGCGATGCAATTGATTGTGACTCTTTCATTTGACTGTTTCTCTGACGTTCCTGACTTCACTTTATCACTTTCTATCCTCTCCTCTTCAGTGGGTTATAGAGTATCTCCTTAAAAAATAAATCCTTCCTTAGGGACCTGTCTGTCCTAACCATGTGCTCCTCTGCACCTTTCTGACAGCTCTATTTAAATTTACACACCAACAACCTGTTGGTTTAGGTGGAATGGCCCTTCTTTCGTGTAAGGCTATTCTTTTTTCAAAAGGTTTTCCCATTCCTAGTAAACCTAAATCCATCCTCCCGACGCTGTCATCTCATCCATGCATTGAGATGCTGAAGTTCTGCCAATATAACTCACTGTGCATGGAACCAGAAGCATTTCAGAGAATGTTGCTTTGGAGACCTTGGATTTTAATCTCCACCCCCGCACCAACCTTTTCAGTGTTTATCTCTAGCTCATGAAAAAAGTCAACCCAGTGATTTTTTTTTTTAATTATACTAACTAAAATCAGATGAAAACTGATATGTAAGAGAACTGAACAGCTTGACATGGCTGTGGTACAATTTATAGTAGTCATAAACTACTTAGTTCTGAATTACCACATGATATTGTCTCTGTCAAATGGATATAATCACCTACCAACAGTTTTTTTTAACTGATCCACTTACCATATTTTAATGATGAAAAAATACCACTTAACTGTTTGGTATTTGAAGTATTGTGATACAAATAGCATTACGTTTAGAGGGCTTGATGACAAGTTGTGTAACTAATTAAAAGCTGGATGGGAGGTACGACTATTTAAAACACCTTATCAGTTGCACCAAGTGCCACCTATATTCACAAAGACACCCTCTGAACACAATAATATCTCACAATAATTTATGTTTAAAATAATAAAAAGCCCAATGAAATAAAATGTAATCCTAGTGTTATGTTTCAAATATAAAACAGTTTGCTGAAACCAGGAAGCAATTAAAACATACGGTTTTATAGAGTTCTTTATAGCAAGACACTTTTTTTATAGTTCTAAGTCTGCTTTCTGGAGGGTGAGCCACAGTTCAGGCTTGTGCAGGAAATAACAAACGGTATTAAAATAGAAAAACAACTGCAGCTGTTTTCAGAGGGGTAGAGGGTTCACCCAAATCCACATCGGAAAGTTTGCACAGAGTAATTCTTAAATAAAAGCCAGCTTTCCTCTTTCTCCTCTCTTCCCCCAGTACATCCATATTCTTTTCAGCTTGACACCTAAGTATGCTCTTTGTATAGAAGAGAAGGTTGTGCGCCACTGCCCCAATTCAAAGTTAGTCTCCTTTCTTATCACCCTGGTGCTAAGGAGCTCATCTTTCCTTTTCTGTTAATAATTAAATGATTAGCAGCTCTACTTCTGAAGAGACCTGATTATGCTGCTAAATGTGGAAATCACACATAATCAGCAGGCTAGCTGTATTTCCTCTTTATTTTTTTCTCCTTTAAAATATATCTCTCATCCATAGCTAGAGTCAGCTTCTTAGGAATATATGCTTGTGGTGTGTGTTCTTTACGCAAGTACAATTAATTTTAACCTAGAAAAGCCCTTTTGTTCCTGGAGGGATTCCTTCAAGTAATCTTTCTGTCAGGTGGAGCCAGCAACATCCAGGGCTGTGTTCAATATCTAGGGCAGTGTTTCCCAAATGGTGTTCTGCGGAACCCCAGGGTTCTGTGAAGAGAAAATAAGGGTTCTGCAAGAAAATTTCTCTGCGACTTCCTTCCCTGCCGCTGCTGAAACTGTAGAACTACATTTAATTGATTTAATGGCTGGCAGGGCAGTGGGAGGGATCCAGCCATTAGTTCAATTTAGTTCAATTATTTCAGCAGCAGCAGAGCTGGGAGCCGTAGAGAGCCCCACGCTCACCCCACTACCTGAGCAGCCACACCCCGCCGGTAGGTGTGGCTCAGCTTCCCACCTCCCCCACAGTGGAACACCTCCACACCAGCCTTCCTTCTGCTGGACACACATGGTTGCCTGGTGTAGGATCCCCAGCCAGCGACAAGGATGGGTTAGTCCTGGGGGCCAGTTTGGGGCTGAGGCAAGTTAATACTGAGGACGTGGCGGGGGGCAGGTTTGGGGCTGAGAGGGGTTAACCCTGGGGATGGGGGGGGGCTGGTTTATGGAATGGGGGGGTAAAGCTTGGGGATAGAGAGCAGATTTGGGGGCTGAGGTGAGAAAAGTTTGAAGATGGGGGGCGGGTTTGTGGGCCAAAGGGGGTAGAGTCTGTGAATAGAGTTCTGCAAAATTCTTTTGAGTTTCAAAGGGTTCTGTGGCCAAATAAAATTGGGAAACACTGATCTAGGGTTTCCTCTTCATCCATCCAACACAAAGTCCCCACTCAGTAACCTGGGCATGTCTGAGAGGCAGTACTTCTTTCCTACTCACAAACACAGTCTGAGGCTGGGTAAGGGCACTTCAAAGTTGAACAGGTACTTCGAAGTACCCATGGCTACATAGCAGGCCAGCATTTCAAAGTTTGCAATTTCAAAGTTGCTGTGGGCAGAATTAGCCTAATGAGGTGCTGCATATTAATCGAAGAAGGGGGCTAGTATAGACACAGCCTGAGTGTGGAAAAGATATTTTCGTAAAGAGAAGGAAGTAACTTGGCATTAATTTGGTAAAACACCACAAACAGGGTTCTTAAACATGAACCATGAGTAGAAGTCCCACCCCAAGTAAGGTGAGCAGTGTCCTTTTGCCCTCAGGTTATAGAGTCCAGCAATCTAATTGTCTCCATCACATGCCCAATTCTCTACACCTCATTCACAGTTGCTGCAATTGGTCAGTGCAGACTCATTATTCAGAGGTACATTCACAGAGTTCACCTCCCATCCTAGGTGGCATCTTACTCACTCCACTGGTTACTTGTCATTCGCCTGCTCACTGCTGCTTCCAGGCTGGGTGCTCCTCATACCTCTCCACCACCGGCCTGCTGGCTGTCAGTCACCATTCACTGCCATCCACCTCTTGGCTGTGACTTCTGCCCATCATTCACAAATAATTTAATCTTCCAACGATTTCAACTCTTAGGGACCAGGATAGAAGAAACACAGCTTAAACATAATTAACATAAGGAAAAGGCTGTTAACGATGCCAATTTAGCTTTTTTTTTTGAATGGGGGGAGGGAGGATGAGAGAAGAAGTCAGACCAGTCCAGCACCCCTTCCCCCTCCAGTCTGAAATTCGAGCCCCTGCTAAGCAATAGTTTTTATTAAGCCAAACAGTAGGATTTAAGTGGCTCTAAGAAACCAGGCAGTTCAAAATTAGTTACCAGATCAAACAAAAGAGAAGACATGTAGCTAATTCTGATCCCCTAAAAAAATCTAGTTGCTTATGAGTTCTTACCCTAAACAGCTGCCTTTATATCAGGTGAGATCTTCAGGTCAGAAATGATCTTGGCTGTGTCTACACTGGAAAGTGCTGTCGACATAACTCAGGGAGCATCTACAGTCAATAAAGCCTTCTGTCAACACAGCCTCAACAGAATTCTGCTTTTGCCTCGACAGAGTTATCCCTCAAAAATTTGAGACATAACTCTGCCGACTGTCGACAGAAGTGCAGTGTAGACACTTCTGTCAACAGAGAGGGTTGCTGGACAACCCTGTTTGCAGAGCTGCCATCTCACTTTCTGTCACCAGAGGGCAGTGCAGTCTGTCAGTTCTCTAGCAACAGAGCAAGTTGTGTGTAGCAGCAATCTGTCGACAGAGAGTCCGTCAAGATTTCTCTGTATACACTTCTAGTGTAGACATAGCCCTTAGGTACAGCTATTGCCTCACAAGCCATACTCTCACTATAGGGTAGCCACACCTCCAGCTGAGGTCCTCACAGCGATGAACAGTTAGAACACAAATATGTAGACAATACTTATAACTTCAACCACAAAAATGATACATGCACAAAAACAGGATTTACAGATGCACCAGGTTATAAAATTGAAAACAACAGGTTACAAGCTGCATTTTGTCCGAAGAGTTTCTGATTCATGCATATTTATATTCATAACCCATTTTTTAAAGCATGTCTGGGGTGGGGAGGTGGGGAATCCATCACACCATCCATTAAAAGTGGAAACACCACAGCAGCTAGCATGGTTCTGAAACAGGTATCTTTAAATGCTGAAGTTAGGGTGATTTTTCTGATCAAGTGACAGATAAATGTGACCGAAAATGGTTGATGAGAGGGAGCTGTATTTTTAAATTTCTGTTATTCAGTGTTTTTATAGACCCACAGTGGTGCATAATACTTTTCAGACACACACGACTAGAAAGGCCTCATTCTAACTGAGCGGCATGACCTCACTAAGGCTTTTCTGTGATACAAAACTGATGCTCTGATTTTTATGGTACTACTTATATACATAAGACTATAACATATACACACTTACTCTTTCCTGAGTAAGATTGGTAGGGTTGGCTCCTAAATTAGAAAGAACACAATGCAAATAACAATTGCATCATAATGTATTTTAAGCTATTTTTCTATCCTAGGAACAGACTTTTAGGACAAAGAATGATTTTTTCATGTTCTACTAAAAAGCTCAAATGAACATTTTTTAAAATAACACATTGGTCTGCTGCTGCTTACCTTTAACACCATGCTAAAGCCCTCCTGGCTTTTCTTTTTCTCCTGAAAACCTTCTTATATTTTAGGAAATACTCTGTCTTTCAACTTACATTTTGTATTCCAACTTTTCATCCAAACTTCCTATTTTAGCTCCAAACCCCAGCTGAATGAAATATCTACCGAAAAAATCTTTGCATAACTTTTTACTACAGCCTTAAATGCACTCTTTTCGTAATCACTCTCTATTAAGGCAATGGCGAGCATAGAATTGATTGCTGCAGCCATAAATTAGTTTTGTGGTTTTGATCGTCTAATGAATTTTTCAAGGGCTGCTCTCTCCATTTGGCATCCTCATAATAGTTCCGTTGGCACGCAGTCTTGCAGTCAGTCTCTTTCCTTTCTCCCCGCCCCATTTCCTTCACAATATGGAACATGGAAAAGAGCATAGATTCCAAAAAGCACTCTACTTGGTGAACACTTTAAAGATTCTTCTATAGTCAATGATATTTCTATGATTGACAGATTAAAACCAATTCATTTGTATATTATATGGAGGATGAATAAATGTGAGTGTAAGCATAACAACTCCATGTAGACATCCTGATGGGCTAACTTGAACTTCACCCTGGAGGTGGAATATTGTAGGTATGTTTGACTAATAAAGACCTAAAAAGCAATCTCAGTCATTCTTCTCAAGTACTCTGACAATCTCACCCCTTTTGAACACATTTTCACCCAAAGCAACATAAAATAACCCAGACTGTAGTCTCAAGCCATTCACACGGAAGGATACTTGCAGAGCTAAGTCTGTCATTTTAATGGTTCACAGGAGAAGTAGTAGTAGAGGAACAAATTAAATAACAGGTTTTTTTTTCTTCCCCCCCACAAAAGAAAGTGAGAATAGTTGCAATTTCATTTGCTTTTAAAGCACAGCACTTGGTAATAAATGTCCCCTGCAAATGTGCTGAGCAAACACCTCAGCATTCATCAATATGCAGGAGCTGTTTATTGCCTCATAAACTTGGAAGCAAGTGATATTATCTCTTAAATCAATGGCTGTGTGGACATCCTTGGCATGCTAGGAGAACAGTACATCCCGGCAACACTGCTACTTAAATTAATGGCTCTAGTAATGACTGAAGGGTGCTTAGTCACTGCTGAAAAAGTTAGGCTCAGCGCTAACGTATGCATAACGTACTTAGTATATGGATCACAATTGTATGTGTGTGTAACTTTAATTGAGTTAAAACTGATAAGTTCACTCTGTCTTGATTTGAACATGAGTTAGTCAGACGCTATGGAGAGGGCCAAATTCAATTTAAAGTTACATTTATAGTAAAATGCAGTTTCTACATTATTTTGAAGGCAGGTTTGCCTGGTGAAGTTGTTTTGGACCTAATGGATGAAGTTAAATAATTTAAATTGGCTAGAAGAGTCCATAATTTTCTAATTGGAGGGATGGGAGTCAGGCCCCTAACGCACCCTCTATTTAAGGCAAGAAAACAATGTATAGTACAAAGTGTGACAAAGTTTAGGGGAGGGTCTATAGGATCCTGGGCTTGGTACAGATATCCACTGATAGTAAGACATTCGCCCCTGTGCAGAGGGCAAGCTCCAGGACTATGCACCTGTTAAACCCACTTTTCAGAGCTTAAATTGGATTTACATGGTGTGTAGGTCTTGTTCTGGTTCTCTGCATGTGGGTATATTTGACATTTAGCCAGGCCTCCCCTGGTCTCTCAGATGTTGCCACTACTACTGTGATGGCAGCCAGGCAGCATGTTCCTGGTCGTGCTAAAGGCTGGGTGTGGTGGGAAGGGGTAACACAGTCCAGGTGGCACTAAGGTTTGGCTGCCCCAGCCCTGTCGTTTCCCCAAGGACATGCCCCTTCCACAAGCATGGAGCCACTCTCCCTACTTGGCAAGGGGCCCAGCAATTCTGTTGCCCCCGCCCCCAACCTATAGCACACAGCTACGGTAAGTTAGTAAAAAAAATCATATTGCTTTGCAATTCCACAGTATCCTCATCTGATTTATAAACATGAACTAATTAAACAACACTTAGATGTTCCTCAATGGCAGTTTCCTACCCAAGATTTATCCCAAGCTGATCTTGCTTAGCTTATGACTGGATAACTGCACAAAACAGTAAGGGATTTGGGCAAACTATATTAACCTGCCTCACTGATAACTTCTTTGTTGTTTAATTATGTTTCTCTACAATATATTTTACTAGCAGATTTACCCAGCATTGCTTGGGTCCTCAACTCAAGTAAGAGTTTGAGTTTGCTGGAAAATAAAGGCAAATGTATATGCTTTGTTTAAATAATTGTATTTTTAAAAAATATAGTATTATTTTATTAATTTAATTTTAATTTCAGATTTCTTTAAAAAGAATTGTTAAAATTTGGGGTTTTTTTTAGTAATTAAAAGCTAGAAGCATTAATGAGAAATAACAGCAAGGAATATATTTCATTCATGTTCAAGAAGGTGTTGTTACTTTATGTATTTATCGTTGCTGCCATAGCCGTTAGAAGTCAAAATCCCATCATGTCAGGAGCCATACACATTCATAAGAAAAAGAACAGCCCTTGCCTTTAAGAGCTTCCAACCTTAGCAGGCAACTGTCTAAAAGGTTAGCCCAACAATAAGGTGGTGGGGAAATCATAGGGCAACAATGAAAAGGTTATAATATATGGGGTAAGTGATAATCACAAAACATCAGCTGCCTAACTGGTGCCAAGTTTCAATTGCTCAGAGTCAGTGAGGCCCTCAGCCTGCATCAGGACCTGTGTGTAGACACACAATGGCTGTGGACACACTTGGCCAAACCTTCGAAATGGCCATGCTAATGGCCAAATGGAAGAATGCTAATGAGGCACTGAACTGAATATTCAGTGCCTCATTAGCATTAGCACGCTTCCGGCTGCGGCGCTTCCAAAGCGCCACTTTCAAATGCCTGCCGCTTGGCGCAGCTACACAGGGGTCTTTTTCGAAAGGACCCCGCACATTTTGAAATCTTCTTATTCCTCTCAGCTGAGGGGAATAAGGGCATTTCAAAATATGTGGGGTCCTTTCAAAAAGGACCCCCGTATAGCTGCGCCAAGCCACACACGTTCAAAAGCAGTGCTTTCGAAGCGCCACAGCCAGAAGCATGCTAATGCTAATGAGGCACTGAACATTCAGTTCAGTGCCTCATTAGTATTCTTCAGTTTGGTCATTAGCATGGCCATAGCCATTGTGAGATTGAGAGCTTTGTGTAGTAACTGTCAAAGTGTTCTCCAATCACATAAAACTTTCTCTACACATCCTTCAAAGGACTGGATTTATTTTTAATCTCAACAACATAGTTTGAGATTCCCTTTATTCCCATCGCTATGGTATCTGAATGGGGCCTTCTTGTACCTCCTAGATACCAGTCTGTCAATGTGGAGCTCATAGAAGTATTGAGGTGTTGTCTAGGGGTGAAGTGTCCTTCCAGTAGCATGGTGTTAATTAGTCCTCACAGTCAAATTTAGCAAAACACTTCATCTTCGCTCAGGCCCCAGCCCAGCACATTCCCCAATTTTAAATTTTTAACCCAAACAACTTCTGAATTATTCAAGCCCAATAGAGCACCAGAAAACTTTCCAAACCAGAAATAGATATTTTGCTTAGCTAGATCAAAAGATTTGAATGGATTTCCTTTAAACTCTACACAATGAAAATCTGTGGTTGAGATGAAGCAAGAAAAACTTCAGTCTCATAAGATCTTGCTGGAATAGTCTTCCAAGGGAAGTAGCAGCACATCGATCTCTTTGCCTTTTTAAACTAAAATGCACAAAACAATATAAAAGGCACTATAAAGAACAATTCTATAAAGACAACATAGGAATTAGATGATCTAATAGACCCTTTCCATCTCCAACACATATGACTAGAACCCTACAAAACTCATGATCCATTTTTGTCAATTTCATAGTCGTGGAATTTTAAAAATTGTAAATTTCATTATATCAGCTATTTAAATATGACATTTCACAATGTTGTAATTGTAGGGGTCCTAACCTAAAAAAGAGTTGTGGGGGGTCACAAGGTTATTGTGGGGTGTTGGGGTACTGCTAACCTTGCTTCTCTGTTGGTTGTGCTGACTGCAGAGCTGGGCATCTGGTGAGCAGTGGCTGCTGGTTGGGAGGCACCTCTGAGAACAGAGCTGCCACCAGCAGCAGTGCAGGACTAAGGATGACATGGTATGGTATTGCCACCCTTACTTTTGTGCTGCTGTCTTTAGAGCTGGGCACTACCCAATAACAACTGCTCTCTGGCCACCCAGCTCTGAAGGCAGCATAGGAGCAAGGGTGGCAATATGTCTAAAATAACCTTGTGGTCTTCCCCTCAATTATCTTTTGGGTCAGCACCCCCAAATTGGGAAATGTGGGTCTCCCCATTAAATTAGTATAGTTCAGGGTGAAAACACACAAAAGACTAGATTTTGGGACATTGGGAGAAACAAGATGCCATGTCTCATAATACATTTTTCATGGCTGTGAATTTGGTAGGGCCCTATCTATGACTATTTGAGTATACATCCCAATGTGTGTTGTTTTGAATAGAAAATAACTTAATAGATTTGTAGTGGCTACTCATTCAACATTTTTATTTGTAATTTGGGAGAATAATTTGACATGATAGAATTTGTACTGGTGGTTAAAAAAAAAAAAAAAAGGGTTAAGCCTTCCAGAGCTGCTGTTGGGCTTTCCTCTTCCTCCTGAGGAAAAGCTGCAAAATAGCCACCAGGCCAGGTGTGACAGGAAGCTCGGAGTCTGCTTGACAATTAGAAAATCAACACTGTAAATGGTAAATATTAGTCTCAGCCGTGCCTCTGTTTCATACTGTTTTAAAAGTTGAGTTGTATTTTACTGTAAAAGATTTGACACATAGGGATGTAACAGTGGCTAGGTCTACACTTCAAATTGTAGTTTCCAGCTCAGGGAGACATACCTGCCTAGATCTGACCAGCTAGTATACTAAAAATAGAAGGTAGCTGTGGGGGCAGGAGGGGCTAGCTACTCTGAGTGCTTTCTTCTGGTTTCATTCTCAGGGTGCCTAGTGCCATCTGCCCCTCCCCAGTTATGCCCTGGTTCTAGCATGCTGCCTTGATAAGAACTATTGTGTGTATCGATTTGGAAAGTATCCAACTCCAGCTTGAAGTATAAACAGACTACCTATTTGGATGGGGCTTTCCAGCACAAATCTGTGATGTGTCCTCTTCACCTTGTATTCACAGACTGTCTGCAGTTTCTGGCTGTTCTGCCTCCTTTCCCTAGGGTGACCATCCATCCTGTTCTAGCCAGGACTGTCCCCTTTTTTTAGCTCCCTGAAGAGTGTCCCGGCTTTATTTAAATAACAAGCTAATTGTCCCATGTGTTGCAAATCAGGGACCTGAATTTTAAAAAGACAATGCTTAAAACATCTGGGGCTGTCTATTTAAAGAGCTAGCTAGAGATGCTGGAGGAGGCGGGTGGGCTCTTTAAACAGATTGTTTAAACACGCTGTTGCCAGCAGCCCCCAAGGCAATAGAGGAGGGGCAAAGGCAAAGCTACATGGCTGCTGTGCATGCTTTGCTCACGCTGCCTGAGAAGGACAGAGTAGGCTGTGCCTCACATATTCCCCTGCGCTCCACACACACATACAAACACTGCCATCAGGTAATATAACTGGGACAGAGAGGCCAGGGCCCTGTGGTGGGGAATAGTGGGTAGTCCATTGGGAGAAACGGGGGACAGCTGGTGGGTGAGTTGCACTTAGCTTGGTAGCTCACAGGCAGCAGCAAACAGACAAGTCTCTGGAGCAAAGGACAGCTTGACCCAGGTCAGGGGTTAGGTGGAGGATCATGGAGGAGTCCCATGAAGGATGGGGGTAGGGCTCAGGAGGGAGCAGAGGTAGGAAGAAGGGGACTAGGAAGGTGATTCACGGATGAGGGCCAATACAGCTGTATTAACTCTTCTGGAGGCCAGTGCTACTAGATTTTTTCGGAGGCCCCTAGGACGTGGGGTGAGCACAAAAATAATGGGTTCATAATATGGGTGGAGGTGCTACAGGCTAGACCAGAAGGCTGGGGTATGAGATGGGGTGAGGGTGCTCCAGCCAGGAGTGCATGATCTGTGGTACAGACTGGAATAAAGGGCCTTGGATGCAGCAGAAGGGGGCTCCAGGCTGGGGACCAGGGTTTGGAGTGTGGAAGGGGGCTCAGCCTGGCCCACTGATGTATGCAGGGCAAAGAGGGCAAGTACGCAGGATCCCAGGCAATTTAGAAGTGTCTGGGAGCTAACCCCCTGCTCCATTCTTTCTACATGTGCTTTCCCTCAATGGCCAGAGCCACAGCCCCCCACTCTTTGAGAGGTGGTGAAAAAAGGTGAGATGATGGGAGAAATAGGGGTTGGGGTAGGACGTTTGGCTGCCTCACTTCGCATAGTTGTTAATGGTTTAGAAAGGAAAGAATTCTTTTTACAATATAATTCTTTTAGTAGTTTTGTAGCTGTTGGAAAAATGATCAATTTTTTTTTAAATATCCTGTGTTACTTTACTAATTGATGCATGGCAAATAAAAAACTGGAAGAATTTTACCATACATCCTGGTTATTTGTTTGACTTTTCAATTAGAGTAGGATTTCCAGAGAAGTGATTTGCTTCAAGTTTTAGCATTTATTTGGGATGGGATATTTGAACAAGTAAGGTGCAGCCCTTATCTTAATCTGGTCCTGCCCTGGGGAATGGGGAAGCTAGCTAAACCAGTATGGAGGGGGGAGGAGGAAAGGGTGGCCCAACGGCAGTAACTAGGAAACAAAGAGGCACCATAATTTATTTGCTGTAAATCCACTGACTCCAGTGAAATTTAAATGGGGCAGAGGGGTTAAATTGGCCTAATAGGTTTCATTCTCTTTTTATACTGCTGCAAAAATATCAAATGGCTTATGTTGTTCCAGAACCCAGCCCCAGGACTCCTTCTTGCTCCTAGCCTCCTGTCCAGATGCCTGCCCTCTATCCTTGACTCCTGCCCTCCTTCACACACAGCCAGCACTGATTTCCAGCAGGTCACTCACATACCCTAGCATTCCCCCATGTTCCCTCTGTTTTGGCTCCTGCATGCACCCCTCCCCCACCTGCCTTCTCTCTAGCAGCCCACGCTCTGGAGGACAGCAAGATAAATACAAGGCAGGAACTTCTATAGAGCAATAACCACTTAATTGTAAAACAAAAAAGCAGTCCTGCAGCACTTAATAAACTAACAAATTATTAATTAGGTGATGAGCTTTCATGGGACAGACCCACTTCTTCAGATCTTGAATTCAGAATTTCCAGATCTGAAGAAGTGGGTCTGTCCCATGAAAGCTCATCACCTAATAAATTATTTTGTTAGTCTTTAAAGAGCTACAAGGACTACTTTTTGTGAATATACAGACTAACGCAGCCACTTCTCCGTGACTATTTATTTAATTGTAGGTGTGTATTTAATTTTTACCTATTTGTTATAATAATGCAGTATGTTGTTTAAATGGCTGCTCAGTCACCTTAATGTTCTAATGAATGTTTGCACTGCATAGTTCTAATGGATTGCCAGCGTACTCAGTTAACTCCAAGCAATTTTACCGGGTGTCCTGTATTTCACATAGGGAAATATTGGTAACCCAACCTTTCCCTCACTCATCCCTGCACCCACTAAAACCCTGTAACTACTTTTTCTCTTTAAGCCCCAGTGTGGGTGTGCCTCGCTCTTCATCCCCAGTCAATGTCAATGCTTGGTGCTATCTGCTTCTTTTAGTTCCATCTCAAGTCTGTGGCATACATACCTCTCTCATACACACTTCCATTTCCCCTTTCCTCTCAGTGGCTCTGGCCCTTTCCTCACACACTGCAATAATTTTGCCTCAGTGACCAGGACTATTAGTTTCCTGCTTCACCTTCTTTTTTAGTGTTTTTAATCCACCATAATTAGTTTTTTGAATTGTGTATATTGTGTAAATAAAAACAAACTAGATGAGATTATCTTGAGCCAGTGGCCAAAGTTCCCCACCAATGAATAACTAACCCACTCCAGAGGTGGAATCCTAGCCCCGCTGCAGCCAATGGGAGTGACATCAATTGACTTCAAGGACATAAGGATTTCACCCCAACAGTCCAAACCATTCTTGAGTGCTCAGAAACTGGGACATCATGAAGTTTTTTTAGCAGGACAAATGTAGGGAGCCCAGGTCATTCAGAAACTTGCATGGATGTGAGACTGCAGCTTATTTGATTCTTTCAGTGCTGCCCAAATACTTTGGTAGAATTTCAGGTAAAGTTTATGGAAGTTAAACAAATAAGGGCTTGCTGTTATACCTCACTACTTCATCATTCCATTATGTATCTTATTGTGTCCAGGTAATTTGCCAGAAATAATGTTGGCTATAGGTTTCATCTAATTTCTAAATGTCAGCAAACTAATTATAATCAAGGTATTCCTGTACCATTCCCTAGATGAATTTTAAAAGGGATTATTTAGATTAAATGGAGCCTTGATCCATTCCAATTTCAGATCCCACAGAAAATGAGGGCAACGTCAAACTGGAAATAAAAAGCATTAGCATTCTCAATTCCCCACTCACCTTCCTGCTTCTTTGTGTGATTTTTTTTTTGCCCCTTTTCTTCCTATAGTGGCTTCCTTTTCCACTTCCCCCAAAATAGCTATTCTGTGCCTTTTCCTCCTTCCCCGTTTCTGAGGGCTTAATAGCAACTGAATTTCTTTTCCTCAAGCCATAATATCGGATTCCTCCTGCCTTTGGTAATGTCTCCTTCCTGCTTTATTCTTTCTTCCTGGAAAGGCTGATGAGAATGACAAGGAAGTGGGTCAGATAGATTGTAAACTGAGGAGATAAGATTAAAAAAAAATGAATGGATATTGAAGGATGCAAGGGAAATGATAGGGAAGATTATAGGGGAGGAAAAAGAAGAGACTGAAAAAGCACAAGAGGAAAGAAAAGAAGAGAATACAACACACGGAGAGAAAGAAGGGAGAGAATAAAAGCAAGACAGTTATATAAACTTTAAATTATAATCAGATTGAGGGAACACACTGGAATATATAAAGAAATTGTGACATCAAGATTCAGAACAAGAACAGTGAAGGGAGGAAATGGAAAGAAGAACAAAACAAGACGTTTGTGACAGACAGCACTCCAGTATTCACATTCAACACACTATTGTAATAATCTTATTTAGTGAATATGACTTTTGAGGTATCATTTGAAAATGAGTAATTTGTGGGTCGATAATATCTGGGTGAAATGTGTGTAGCAATATCATAGGTGAATTTCTCTGTTTGATGATGTTAGTACATGTTTAAACTCAAGCTCTGATTAGAGAAGATTTATCAAACAGGTCTATCCTAGACAAGGGAAGGTTTTGTTACTGTAATTTATATGCAATTAATAAACAGGATCCTGGATTCATCAAGAGGAAATGACAAACAAGGAAAAATCTGCATTTCAGCATACATAAAGAAGAAGGGAGAGCATGGGGAAACCTTTATCACTAGACTCCATGTTGCCTTATTTAATGTTTGCTCTGAGGGGTAATCCTCAGAAAAATCTGATTCAGAGGTGACTAGACAAAAGAAAAGTGGGTGGAAAATCACTCTAAAGGATCACTCTTTTTGACCTAAGATGGCAAAATAACCAGATCTTTAATGGGGGATCCTGATCTGGTAATTAGGTCAGCTATGTTGTTGGGAATGTGTGGTAAGGGTTTTACCTAGAATCAAGTCTAGTTTAAGTTTTAGTCACCAGGAAGTGTTCTAGCTTTATTTCTCTTGCAACCATTCCTGACTTTAATATCTTGCATCTGTATTGAGTTAAAACCTCTCTCCATAATTACAAAACTTGCTTTATTTTTAATCTAAACTGATACGGTATTGTGCTTAAACTGAGCTATTTGATAACTTTAATTTAAAGTAGCAAATTGCTGAGTATCGATCCTTTATGGAGTAAGGAGTAATTCCTCTCTAATATCTAGATAGCCAAAGAGAGGGCTAGACAGTACAGAACATTTTTTGGGGGAAATTCGGGGCTGTGAGGATGTAGGTGGTCATCCCACAAGTCGTAACCAAGACTGGTAGGAGCCAGAGTGTGACTGCACTGTTTCTGACTGACTGATGTTGTCCAAGCTGGTGGGCCAGGACTGGAACTGTACACACAAATATTTTCAGTGTGGTCTTCATGCTGGTAAGCTGCTTGCGGGCAGACAGGTTGGGGGCTAGAACAACAAAGCACTGTAAGGCACTCAGGTTTATGGGGAAAGAAATGACACAATCATTCATTAGTCTGATTTGAATCCTGGAATATGAAAATTGTGAGATGATTTCACTTTATTACAGAATTTTGTGGGAAAAGTTACACATACAGATGACACACACATTCTGCACATATATTTTCATAAGAAACTTACTTCAGCAAAGCACCCAAGCAGGTGTTTGAACTCCGCTGAAATCAAAAACTTAAGGACATGCTGACTATTCCGCACATCCATCCTTGAATGCTTTGTAAATAGCCTAACCCCTCAAAAGTCCCTCGAAGGTGCCACACGTATAGTTTCACTGAGGGAACTGGATTTGCTTTGCTCAGATGTGATTGGCAGACTATTGGTACCTGCCAACCCATCCTGGTTCTGTGGCATGGCAGAGAAGCTGTGCTCCAGCTCCTGTGGGGTAGTTAAACTCAGCTATTATTTATTTAACTTCCCTTCACATTTATCTGTTCTTAACTTTACTCTTGCTATATAAAAATTTACACTAGCATGGCACATCACAGGAGGTAACCAATAAATCTTGTATCAGTTGTAGCTACTCTGCATGCCAAATGATGAGGCCATGTTTTCATATATCTGCGACTGGTGTGATTTGTGATGGTGGGTGGGTGGGGAGTTGTGTTGGTGTTGTTTATTCTTTTCATCTCCGCAGTGCTAACTTGCTGTTTTTCACAGCTCATAAGTAAAGGTAAGAAAATCAAACTCCATCTATTTCTGGCAAAAGAACAAAGCAATAATGGAATCAACAGAGCAGTCCACATGCTAAACCACACATGAATCCCTTCTAAGGCTTCCCTGAAAATCCTTGTGTGAGGTAAACAAAGGACTGGAGGTTCTGTGCACTCCAACTCATATTGATGTCTTTGGGAGTTGAGGCTAGTGTGGCTTTCCGAAAATCAGGCCAATATTATCTTCCAACTACCCATGCCAAAATCCACAGGATCATTTGTGCCCATTAGTCACTAATTGACTAGTTTGAAAAAAACAGGGATATTTTTTCATCTCCAGAGTAAGAGCTTTTGCTTTCAGTTTAGGAGAAAGAAAGTTTTACAATGGAAAGGCAGATAGATAAGAAATCTAATAAAGATTTCATTTCCCAGTGCAATAAGCATCCCTATAGTCAGGAAGCAGGCTGAAGCCATACAGTCAGCAGATAAATCCTCCAGCTCCAGTTTCCTTATCCCATCTCTGCAGCACAATACATTTAGTTGTCGTCTGGCATTTGTGTATTCATTCTAATTCTTTCTGCCTTGTTATTCTGTCAATTTCTTAATCTATTTATACTGACTTTATTTGTAGTATGTCTATTGTGACAGCAAATCCTAGAATTGCCTTGGGTGTTGTCTGAAAATGGCCATTATCAAATCATAATGCCTACCCAGATGCAGTATTGTAAGGGCCTTAGGCAATCAGTAGGAGTCCTTAACAGCTGTCTGCATTTTTAGTTGCATCTCAATTCCCACCTTAAAGGGTCTACTGCCGTAGGATAAGGTGAGGAGTTTGGAGGGAACTGCATGTATTAAAATTTAGATTATTAGCTCACCCAAAATGCTACTCACTTTCCCTGACAGTTTTTTTTTCTTTTTTGCACGTTAATAAATTTACTATCTCCATCTTTTGTTGGTAAACTATATCAAAATGCAAATGACCCAGAATCCAATTAATTTTGGGACAGTTGCAGCTGTTTGGGGCCTATTCACAAAGACACATGGTGTGCATGCGTGAGTGTGCGTGTATGTGTGTGTGCATCTGATTGTGAAGAAAATCAAGCTTTATTATTGAAGCCTTGACTCTCAAAATTTGAGTTATTGTTCATTGTGAGTACTAATGCAAACAGATAATTTCCAAATTGCATTCCAGTTATTAAAGTGGTAGAAAATGTGGCTAATTTCAGACAAAGCAGAGAAAAGGTGGGCCATGAGAGCTGGAAGAGTGTCCCCCCCACCTTTTTTAACAACAAAGATAAGTTTATCTACTATCTCAAAAGTATTAATTTGCATGATACACAGGCAGACACATTGTGGATTTCTTCTTCATTGGCTTTGTCGTTCTGCTCTGCTTCTTTCTATGGCTATGACTTGTTTGGCTTAATTTTGGCTTGTGTTTGTTTGGGCTTTTTTGCTTGGGCTCCATCCAAAACATCTCTCTCTTATGCAGCTATGAAAACTGATTGTATCCTTGGAATATGTTGTATGTCCTCAGCTCGAGCTGGAACTGGAAATTTATCTAAAGCAGACAGGATGTAGAAATGTATGTTATTCTGCAGACAATAGGTGAATTTGAACAAAAGTGGCTATTAATTTTCTTATAAAGTCTGTATTTCATGGCTGACCAATCTGAGTCACCAGAGTGCCTCCAACTGAGCACCCAAAAACCAGGCACATAAAATTCACAGATCATTATGAAAATGTAGGTCTTGATCTCTCTAAATGCCAACTGCCCCAGCTGCAGAAAAGGGGGAATATAGTCCCTAATTTGCAGACATTTTGCAACTTAATTCATTAATATTTGCACAGGGCTTTGGAATCTTTCTACAAAAGACACTAAAAAAGCACAACTATTGATGTTACTATGGATCTTTTTTTAATCCAAATAGTTGAGGAAATTTCATCTAGAAAGGAAATCCTACATTTAAAGTGTACTGCAGCAGCCAATATGCACATGCAGCTCAAGTCCTTTCCACTTTACTTTGCAGGGGCATCAAGTTGTATAGGCCCCTGATGCTAAGGCTCCAGGTATATTCCTGGCCCAGGATCCCAGCTCCAACAAAGTTGGAGGCCAGGTCTCACCTCCAGCCCTGCCTGCCGTGCGCGCATGCCTCCCATAGTGCACCCTCTGGTCCCGCTTGCCACTCTGAGGCAATTTACAAGGGCCCATGGGCCCCCACAGCCACCACTGGGCTAGAATGGTTTCCAGTTTGTTCTCGCTCCATGCATGGTTGTTGGCACGTCCCTACAGCCCGTGGGTGGGACAAGAGGAGTCATGTCTCTGTGCAGCACTGCTGCCCTGAGCACCCCTGTGGCAAATAGGAGCTGAGGGGGTGGTGCCTGCAGGCAGCAAAACTCATAGGCCCCCCTCATAGGAGCCACTGCCAGAGCAGGGTGCCACAGCTAAGTGCTGCACCCCTCACCAGCGTTTCCTGTAAGCTGCGTGCTTGTGTGGCTGATGAGTATGGCAAAGATTAGAGGAAACATTGACCCTTAGCCCCTCCTGCAACATGACTCCTTCCACCACACCCTATGCATCTATGTTCTCAGTTGATCCTGCCTGATCATGTATATTTCCACAGGGTAGCATAGCAAGTAAATGGTGTGTAAAGCTGATACAAAGGAAGGTGGTGAAACACTGGAGTGAGTTGCCTAGGGAGTTGGTGGTTTTTAAGAGGTTTTTAAGTTTTAAGGTTTTTAAGGTTTTTCTTAACAAAGCCCTGGCTGGGATGATTTAGTTGGCATTGCTCCTGCTTTTAGCAGGGGATTGGACTAAATGACCCCCTGAGGTCTTGTCCAACTCTATGATGCTGAAGAAACCCACAAAGGTTGTTTGTAGTGTACAACAGCTAGAAGTTCATTGGTCCTGCAAAACCCATACACTATGCCACATACTCAAGTGCTATCCTCTCACACTTCAGATATTAACTGTTTACAGGCAGATCTACTTTGCTCCCATCTAGAGTTGGTGGAAAATTTTCCCTAAAATGCTTCCCGTCCCCTTCAAAAAAACTGACATTGTCCCCATTTAGAAAGATTTCTTTTTTGTATAAATCATGAGTGCAATTTTTTATGGGATAGATTTCCATTTTTTGGCCAGCTCTACTTGAATACATGGGATAAAAAGCGTGTTGATTTCTAACATCTTATGTCTGGATCTAAGCTTATGTTAGGCCTGTGTGAAGCTGGCAGAACGCACATGAGGAAAGCTCATGTCCTCTGCCTAAAAATCTGAAATAACTTTGCTTAACTGGGAAGCAAAGGACCTTGGTGTGACAGCAATTAACACTGACAAAAGTGAAAGGCTTCTACAAATTATATTCTTTTTGCTGCACCTCTACTCCATTATGTGACATCTGTTGCCAGGAGCCAGATTCATCTGCAATTTTATACAGAATTATAACGCAATAATGGGTTTTTTTCCTCTCAAGATGAAGGGGTAAAATATATAGATTTACTTTAAATTCTATCAAGAGGTAGAACAGTCTCTCATGCCTTCCCCAGTTATGAGTATTTGTTGACAGTACTATTTACATTGGATTTATTTTACAAGATGACAATTTGCTTAATGGATTTTAAGTTTTAAAAGGCTTATAAACTTAGGTGTTGAGTGGAAGGGAGGGAAAAGGACTATAGGTGGAATACACCCACTTCCACCACACACAGCCAGGCTAAACAGGAAGAAATTTATGGACAGGGGAGACATTATCCAACTTCCAACCTATGGACAGAGTATGGGTTATCTTTCCAGCCATTTCTTCATCCCCTGGACCAGTACAGAGGCCGCCAGCGCATCATACCCTCTGTGTGATTTGTAACCATGTGTTCTGTAGAGGTGTGAACTCATGGACATCACACACATCTGCTCCTCTACTTCTCCTCAGTGGACTGGCTTTTGCAGTTCTACAACGCACAGGGGGTACCCAACCATTTCTGGTACATGTTTTATAGCTACCTACTCACCCTCTCACACACACACACACACAGAGCAAAAGCCTCTTTCATGTCTCCTTGTGATGGGTGAATTTCATGGCATAATAAAGACCTTCACCAATCAAAGCATCTAGTGTTAGAGGATAAACTGGTTTTTCATTTGGAGGCTTGGGACTATTTGACCTCCCCCATTACTCTTGGTTCATTTGCAATCAGCTCTTTCATTATCTTTCAGCTACACTGGACCAGAATTATGTTAATTGCCAATTAAATACAGCTGGATGACTCATTTATTCTTTTAATTTAGAGTATCAACATTAAATAGAATATAACCTCTCTTTTGCTTTTAAACCTTTCTGATAGTATCTTTGCTGTGACGAAGCTGACAATGAAAACAAGAGAGCAACTGAGCTCTTGATTTTCACACCGTGCAAAGCCCATGTGAACAGCATAGACTTCTGTATCTCTGGTCTCTGACTGTGCTGCTTCAAGTGTTCTGCAGAGGAGACAAACTTAGCTTGTTGCTCCGGGGAGGGGGTGTGTTAGAAATCTAGAAAATAATGAATGGTGGGGAAAAATAGAATAAGGAAGTGCTATTGATTCTATTTTTCCACAAATGTTACACAAGAAGCTCCCCCAATGACATTTATAGGCAGCAGATTTAAAACAAGCAATAGAAATTATTTCTTCACGGTCACCCGTGGAACTCTTTGCCAGGGGATGGTAGAAAGGCCTGAACGATAACCAGGTGCCAATAAGAACAAAATAAGTTCAAGGAGGATAGGTCCATCAATGAATGGCTACTAGCTAGAATGGGTAGCGTGACAAGTCCACTGTCAGCCCCCCTCTGGGTCCTGCACTTCCTGGCAGATTCTAGTGTGCCTCTGAGACTCGCAGTGGCCCTTTCTCTGCCTTGGGTCATGCCAAAGGCAAGGGTCCCCACTTACTGAGCCAGTCTCATCACGGGCAAGTCCCAAGTGGGGAACAAGACCCCCTTCAGCAGGTTTGGATGCTCCTGTCCTTCCCCTAGGGTGGCACTCTAGGGGAAGGGTGGGGAGAGCCCAGGCCAACCCACTACTCTGGACTCTGTCCCAGGGACTGTAAATGAGAGGCAGTGGGTGGGGCTTTACCCCTGCCCCAAACACAGAGGCCTTTTTTCTGGGCCACTGCTCCCCACCACTTCCCTCTAGCAGCTTCCATTGGTACCTGGCTGCACTATCTTGCTCTTCGAACCTCAGGTATCTCTTCCTTGTCCACCTTTCAAATCATTCCCCCCTTCTGTTGGCAAGGGGGTGAGTGGGGGAGAGGAAAGCTTTTATAGGGCACCTGGGAGCCTTAACTGGCAACAGATGCCTAATTAGCCTTTGTTGCAGGCTGTTTCTTAATGAGCCCCAACATCCTGCACTGGCTGCACCTCTGCAAGCCTAGGTGGAGAACAGAAAGGCATTAATCCAGTTCCCAGAACACTGCCCCTCCACCAGGCTCTTGCAGCTTGTAGCCTGTGGTCTACCACAGTAGGGTTGTAACAGCAACGAAGGGTCCTGTGCCACAGGACCCTTCGTTGCTGTTACAGATCCAGATTAACACGGCTACCCCTCTGATACTTGACACAGTAGGGATGGTGTCTCTAGCCTCTGTCTGCCAGAAGCTTGCAACAGGTGACCGAGGAGGGATCATTTTCTCAGACAACGTCCATGTATTGTCTGAAAACATCTACTCAATGTGCTGCAGCAGCCAAAAAGGCAAACAGAATGCTAGGAATCATTAAAAAAGGGATAGAGAATAAGACAGAGAATATCTTATTGCCTCTATATAGATCCCCGGCATGCCCACTTCTTGAATACAGTAAGGTTGCAACATTCGCAATTTTAACTTTTGCTAATTCAATTATTCACGAGCAGGGGGATCGACTAGCCCCACTGCGGCAGCAGCGGCTGGAGCTGAGCAGCTCCTGTCCTCCCCTTTGACAGGGGGATCACCTGGCCTGACGTGACAGCAGCGACTGGAGCTGAGTGGCTCCTTCCCTCCCCGTTGACAGGAACAGCATTTTACCCCATGGGAGACATAGGAATCTTGACAGGGCAATCCTCCTGTTAAGGGGGAGGGAAAGGAGCTGCTCAGCTCCAGCCACCGCTGTCATGGCCGGTCCAGGTGATCCCTCTGTCAACGGGGAGGAGGGGGCAGTTCTTTTCTTCCCTTTTTTGTTAAAGGACTTTTTTGAATAGGTGGGTGCAGAACATGAGGTTTTCCCGTTCCAAAACACCTTCTACTTTCTCCATCACTGTTGAAGGCTGGTAGCTTCATGATAACTCCAGTGTGATTGGGCTTGTCCAGTAGACTTTTCTCATCCTCTGCTATTTTGATAGTGAATAGTGCACCGCACTGCTATGTCTAGACTACATTCGTCTTTCAAAAGAGAAATGCAAATGAGGGACATAGAAAATGCAAATGAAGTGCTGATTTACAAATCTTGTGCTTTATTTGCATTATCTTGTCCGACTGCTCTTTTGGAAGAGTATTTTTTGGAAAAAAAAAAAAAAACCACCTTTTTTTGACCGAACCCTGTAAACCTAATTTTTTTGAGGAATAAGGGTTCTTTCAAAAGAGGCTGTTTTTGTTTTTCTTTTTGAAGAACCCCATCTGCACTGCTTTTTTTAATATCTCTTCTGGAAAAGCGGTCAGATGAGATTATGCAAATGAAGCATGAGATTATCAGGAGCTAAAGTGTATGTGCAAAGTGGCTGAGTTCACATAAACTCTTGAAGCCTTAACTTCTGCATTTCCTGTCTTTGTAAATTTCACTTTACTGTAACACAGTTACATTAACTTATGTTGTCTGGAGTCTGTCACTACCAGACATGTTTCCTTTATGTGCATGGGCTACACCTAGGCCATGGCTACACTAGCCCCCACCTTTTGGAAGGGGCATGGTAATGAGCAGTGCCTCATTAGCATAATGGCAGCCACATGCATTTCGAAAGTGTTGCTTTCCAAACTCACACTGCCCAGGTACACAGGGACTTTTGAAAGGACCCCCTGGACTTCGAAAACCCCTTCTTTCCAAAACCAAATGGGAAGAAGGGGCTTTCGAAGTCTGGGGGTCCTTTTGAAAGGCCCCTGTCTACATGGGCAGTGTGTGTTTCAAAAGCAGCACTTTTGAAATGCTGGCGGCTGCCATTATGGTAATGAGGTGCTGCATATTCATGGTGGTGCCTCATTAGCATCTGCTGAAGTGGCTCATTACTATGCCCCTTCTGAAAGGCAGGGAGCTAGTATAGCCATGGCCCTATACTACATTCCTCTTTCGAAAGAGGAATGGAAAGGAGGGAAATCAAAAATGCATATAAAGTGCTGATTTACAAATCTCATGCTTCATTTGCATAATCTCATCAGATCGCTTTTCCAGAGTGGGGAGGATTTTAAAAAAGTCAAGGCCTGATCCTGAAAGCAGTTGGAAAGGTTATTCACATATGTAAGTATTTTCAGAAGGAGGTATGGCAGACCCCTACCTGGAAGCTTAGAAACCTTCTAGAAGGAAGATATGCAGGGTGGTGGGCTAATGCATTCTTGTTCCCTAACTAGGCCAATTAGGACAGCCAGCTGGGGCCTTATTAGGAATCAGCCCTCATTGGTCAGTTGAGGCCCGGCACTCCCTATGAAAGGTTCCCCCTAGCTGGTTGCAGGAAGCAACGTTTTGGAAAGCGCACCGGAGGAGCAGAGCAGAGCAGAGCAGAGCAGAGTGAGTGAATGAATGAATGAATGAATGAATGAGAAGGTACCCCGGGGAAGCAGTGGGTGAAGTGGCCCATGGTGAGGTTGCTACTTTGCGGCAGGGGTGAAGGCCCTGCCAGTTGTCTCCTGTCCTCATAGGGACCCTGGGCTGGAGTCCAGGGTATAGGACGGCTCTGGACTCCCCCCACCCTCCCCCAGAGGGATCACTCCACTGGAGCAGGGGCGGGCCTGCAAGGGGACTGGCTTTATCCTCCCTACTCTGGACTTGCCTGTGATGAGGATGGCTCACTAAGCAGAGACACCTGCCTTTGGAAAGGCCTGGGCAGATAAGGGGTCTCCATGAGTCTCTGAGGCACAACAGAGAACCGCCAGGAAGTGCAGGGACCCACAGGAGCTGATGAGGGACTTTGTCACAGAGGCCTTAATTTCTGTGCCATGACATGTTTATCAGTGTGGGTATAGTGCCTATGACAATTGGCCGCAGTCAATATTTGGGGGTTATAGACACTACCACTATTCAAATATTTGTTGATAAGGAATTGGAATACACATAAACCCATAGGGGAACACTTTACACTGCCTGGACATTCAATAAAGGATTTTACCACAAGATTACAGACGGAGACATCTGAATTGTAATTCATTTGCAAGTTTGACACCCTCAACCTGGGGCTTAACAGAGATCTCAATTATCTTATGCATTACATGGGCAATTTCCCTACCTTTGATATTCACAGGAATTGCACCCATCCCATTTGATTTAATTTACTTTATCCACTGGTCCCATTAATGACTGGTGATCTGCCCCACTTTCTCTTCCCCTTCTCCTTCCTTCCCATCCCTCCCACTATATAAACTCTGGATTCTTATTCTCTGCTCTAAATCTGAAGGAGTGGGTCCTACCCATGAAAGCTCATTACCTAATAAATAAATTTGCTAGTCTTTAAAGTGCTACAGAACTGCTTATTTTTGAGAAGCTACAGATTAGCATGGCTTCCCCTCTGAGCCCATTTTTGTGTATGAGGGATCATATGCAAGTTAATATTGCAGTTGGAAGCTCAATTTTTGCATTTCTAACCTTTCATTTTTGTGTACTCTTGATGTTGTCTTAATATTTCTTTGTGTGTGTGTGTGTATTTTAGCACTGACCCTAAAATTTACATCGTAGGTCTCCATCTGCCTGAACAATTATTTAAAAGAAAAAGACAGCAGATTCTACCATCTCTGCCACAATCTATAGCAGAAAACCTTGATTAGTGAAATGCGAGACTATTTTCTCACATGCTTAGGTGGCCCTCTGCTGGAGAAATGTGAGTAGTTACTTAATATTTTATATAAAATGTTTTTTCTTTGCCTGAGTAACGTTTTTTTTAAGGTTAGTATCAGGTAAGAGTGAATGGTATTTGAGTCCCCTGATTGTTAATCCACCCTGCTAGACCAGAGACAACACTACCCTAAACTCCACACTGGGAATATAGCATTTGAGGGGTGTCTGGGACTGCTTTGTAAGGCACTGAAACCAGGGTTCTCTCTTATACTGGTAGCTGCAGTTTTAATGTTTGCATTTTATTTTGCAGTGCTTTTACAGCTGTATTTTCCGAAGGTTTCAGTACTTTCCAACTTATCAAGGTCTTGGATAACACATACTAGTATTCAAAATAAGCAGTACAACAAAGAACAGTAAATTAGGAAACTTTGAACTATTGCTTCTCAGATGTAAAAGATGTTTTCCAAGCCTTTTAGCTTTGATCTAAGCTTCAAACACAACAAATTACAGTGAAAACTTCACACACTGTTGAAAGTTGGGAAATTTTGATCCCCCACTGTAGGGCTATCCCTAAAGGAAGAAGATAAAGCATTATTCTGTAAAATTATGTTGCTGACTACAAACATGTTCCCTGCAACTTCAAATGCATATGCACATCAAATACACAAATGTATGCCACAATAACAAAATACAGTACTCCTCTACCTATTTAATGCAAAATAATAAACAGTAGTAGACCAGCTACAGTGAGATGAAAGGACATGATGTTATCATGAGTGAGGAAGGTTTCTATGTGTAAAGTGCTACAAGAAACCAGAGTAGAAAGTTTTCAATTCATTTCTGTTCAGTATTTTTTTTAAAAAAATGCATGATTTATATAATCTTGGCTCTGAGAAGAGAAGGAAAGGGACCCAGTCTGAAATCCTCATGTACACATGGTCCGAAATATGTTTACTTTATTAATATTTTTAGGGTCAAAAATACAAGTACCCAGAACGCAAACAAATAACTAGTCTTTAGTCTAGATTTTCTGCCGGTGCAAATCAGCCCTGAAATCAGTGGAAGCTATGTCAGTTTATGTCATCTGAGGGTCTAATCTATAGTATTTCTTTGCTTTTAGTGTTTCTACTTTTAGTTTTTAAATATACTTTCAAAATTTCATTTTAATAATAATAAAAACAACAACCACCACCAAATATCTAAACCCATGTTCCAAAACTGGAACACCACACCAGAAAACAAGCCCCTGTTCAAAGGCCTGTGCTATGCATAAGCAGCTACTACTACTACCATTTAAAAGCAGCAGGGAGCTTCCAGCCACTGCCAACACTGTTGCAGTAGCAGTGGGAGCTCTAGGCCCTTTTATGTTACCAGGTCCCCTTTACAATTTCTGCTCCCCTCCCCACCATGACATTGGCAATTAAATTTCTTATACTTTCTTTCAGAAGTTCCTTGTAGTTCCTTGTAGTTCAAGAGGGTTTAATGTAGCTCCATTTGGAACCTATTGATGGTGTTTTGAGCACCAGCTGATGGAAGGAGCTAATGACTAAGAACAATGCTAGCTGTTCCTCCCTCCCTCCCTGTGATGTGAACATGCTGCTTCTGTGGTATTCCGAGCCCTTCTCATAACATGCCCATAAGCTTAAGTTGCCCCCCGCCTAGCAGAGTGAAATGTTAATTTATTATCACTAAAGCAAAAAAATCACGAAGGTGTGTGTTCACAAAAACTGTTCATCCCTTCACCTATGGGAAGTGCTGCTGGAAGAGGCATGCTTGCATATACTTATTTATGGACATGATACCTAGCTCTGAGCTGTGACTGACTGGGTTAGATTTTTATTTCCTGTGGGCTCTCTTGTGGTGACAGTAAGACACAGAAAGATGGCATCTGTCCTTATAATGTGTCTCGCTTTCCTCATCTGCATTCTGCCAGATTCATGAAGGCCTAAAGGTCACTCTGCAGGCAGCCACAAATGCTTTCAAAAAAAAATCTCTGTATGTTAATCCAGCTCGGAGCTGCTTAAGTGTTTGCATATTTGCTTCATAAGGATGAAAAAGGTGCGAACAGGAGCTTTGTTAGGTTATTCATGGCTGAGATGGTTCCCTTTGTCATACTTCCATTTACAGTGTACACAGAGTCTGAGCTGGCTGCAAATACTTCTACCCACTGCATAAGGGATGGTAGTTACAGGAGGGACCAAAACACCGCAGTGAATCAAAAGAGCAAGTGGTAGTGACCGCCCCCTGCCAGTAGCCCAAAGGGTTGTTTGGGTCCCTTTGGATACTGTGGAAGTGGAGAGGGAGAATTTGGCCCGAGAGTTTGTCTGTGAACAGGTTAGTTTGGATCTTTCCCTGGTAGAGACATTAGGTGCTAGGAAATAATGGATTTAGACAAGCAGGCTGTACCTTTGCAGGAGCCCCCCTCTACTGAAGTGTGTGTGCTTTTTCTATGGCTGAGTCTGTGGCCTGGCATCCTGTATCCCTGTACTGCAAACAAGTCTGCCAGTAAAGCTTAGGGCATGGAGTGGAGGAAAAGTCAGAATTAGAAACACATAATGCTGCCACCATAGAAATGCTATAGAGTTAAATTAAACATAGGTCCTGAGCTCGTTCCCAAGGTTACATCTCAGCCAAGTCAGGAAGCCCACCAAGTGCAGTGTAAAGAGTGACTTGGGAACGGTGAAGAAAAGAAGATAGCTCCTTGTACCACCTTTAGTGACTCCCTCTCTGAGAAGCACAGAGAGGCACTGACATAGTTAATCATGTGCTTAAGGCAGGGGTGGGGCAGCTTTTTCAGGTTGGGGGCCACTGACATACAGACAAATCAGTCAGTGAGAAGCAAAATGAACAAGCAATAAACAAACAAAGAAACCCCTTACTGATGTGGATACCAGCTGAAAAATAAAGAAAAGGAGATACTCCCTTCATTCCCTTCGCATACCAGCCTCAGAACCTGGTGGGGGCAGAGCTAGTACATTTTGTGGGCCCCTCTAGGTGCTTGGGCTGGTGTGCACGGGGAATGAGGGATTCAGTGTGGGAGGGGGCTGTCAGGAAGTGGGCTTGGGGTGTGGGATTTGGGTAGGAGGGAAGGTGCAGGAGCAGGCTGTGGGTGGAGGGGCCTTGGAGGGATGGGGTGCAGGAGAGGGGTGGGGGGCCTGGGCAGAAAGTGCTACGGACTGTGTTAGATTATAATTAGGAAAAAGTTCAAAGAGGAGAAAGGGATGATGATTCTTGCACGTATATTTCAGCAAAACAAACCAGAAGTCATGTAGCCCTTTAAAGACAGACAAAATAATTTATTAGGTAACCCATTTCCTTGGAAGCTCATCACCAAATATATTTCAGGACACACTTTTAGGAAACCCGAAAGTGGTGGATGTTTGGAAACAACTAAATTCTCATCTATCCAAAAACACCGTGTTATGAAATCTTGAGTGTCTATGGCCATGGACTACTAGCCAAACATGTGGGAGGACATATATTTGTGTGGCATTGTGGAAAAATGGCACTCTCCTATGTTTTTACAGGCTTGTTTCTGCATTGTAACAGGCGTATCATCTTTGGCTAATGGATGTGAAACAGTGAAAAAGCTATATTTCTTATCAAATGCAAATAGCAGCTGGCATAAATTCTACACCCAAATCCTTAGTTAATATAAAGTAACATAAACAGGGCAACAAAGTTTTTTTTTAAAGATCTTGAAGTTATGGCAGAGCTAGGTAAGGCTTTGGTTTAATATTCTAGGATGAATGGGGACACGAGATTATAATTATTGCCCTTTCGAGAAGCTGCAATGGCTGTTTTATGAGGACATCTGAAAACCATTCAGTCTATGCATGGAAACCTGAAGATGTTTTATATTCAGAATTGAAGGGGAATACTATAGATACTGCAAAAGTAATGCAAGAAAACTCATGGCCTCGATATTACTAGACACATTATTAGAGTTATGGGGATGTTACAGAATGTGCATATTGAAAGACCTGAACATCTCCTGAGGATGATGAAGCTGTTTTTAATGAGAAGAATAATGTGGTTGACTGTCAGCACAGCAACTTAAAATAAGCCAGGGAATAAAAGTTAATTACAAAGATATTACAGGACAGCATTGCATGTTCGGTTGTTTTGTTCAGATTTATTTTTCAATACATTGTAACAATTAACTTCCTAACTGCACCTCATACCTACTTTCATTCTCGATTTCCCTTTTTCTGTAGCCTTGTGTTCTGATAACTTCGGAGTTGCTGGTTTTCTGCACAGAACTTGTATCTCTGAAGAGCTGCTGAAGTAGCACCTCAGTGGAGTGAGGAGCACATCTTCAGTATGCCTTTTTGCAGAAATTTGTTGTACTATCAAGATTATGCACTTTAAACATACAACACTGTTTAATTCTTCAGTGATAGAAACTGCTGTAGATGAGAAGGAAAGAGATTGTATTGCACTGGTGTGTTGAGAGAGATTTAAAACCAGCCATTCACAATGTTTTTATTTGGCCTGAAAGATTTATTTTAGAAATGTATCAGAAAAGAAATTTGCTTCTAAGGGTCTCTCAGAAACACTTTCTTAAAATTCAGTTACCAAACTGACCAGAAAAGTTATTTATTTATTGTGGATGGAGTACACACATGCATTTCTGCATACGCACTTAGCCAATACACATTAACACAGTCAGGTGAAGTGATGTGCTTGAAAGTGCTCTTGGAAAGTCTGTGTTAAAATTTAGTCAGCAAACTCCAGGAGCGTTGGGCAACTTCTCTATCTTAGATGGAACTCATCCTTTATAGGCCTGGCAAAATCGTCCTAGTCTGAGACTTGGGGAACATATAAATACTTCTAAAGAACAAGGTTTTTACCTGTGGGCTGGGTTAGACTGCACCTTATGGCAGCATTTTTTAGCAAAGGTTCCCAAGGAAGTTGCATGTAACTCTATACTATTGATAATCCTATTTTTCAGGAATAAATTTCCAGTGAAGTGCATTTTGTTTGTTTGCCAAGAGATGTTGCCTCCTTCCTTGCTTAAATAATGTTATTTGAATGGGAAAAAAACTCTTACTGGGCTTCTCAAACTTCTTCATCAGTTTAACATAGAGATGGTCTTGTGTCCAATTATTGACTATATGTACCAGTGCCTTCGAAAGGCAGTAGCATAGTACCCTGTGGCAGCGACAGCAATTGCAGTGGTTTAAATGGAAAACTAATTTCTGAAAAATATTTAAAGTGTTTGTATATTTCTTAATGCAATTTATTATTTGGAAAATAGAGCCAACACTGTGTGACCATCCAGCTTTCCATGAACCACCAGTATGTGCTTGTTAGAGTATCGGACAACTGAGAACTTGTGAATGGATAGGATCAAGCCTCGGTAGCGCCTCAGTACTTAGAGTGAAGAGGAGGCCTGGTGACGAGAGAGAGAAACTTGCGAGGCAGGAAAAAAGACATACAAAGAGGGAACGCATCACTCCCTGGCCTACTGCTCGGCAGAGCTATTTACCTAAAATTAGTGAAGTACACACATGATCTCAATAATTTATTTCTGTTTTTAAATCTATTACTTGTGCAGCACTGCTCTCCTCACACACCTACACATTGTAGAATGTATATAAATGGTGATACCCATCACTTTTTCTCTCCATTTTTCTCTTGCATTTTCTTTCAGCAATCACCTAGTTAAATCTATGCCTATGTAATTTATGTTTGGTGTTAAAGTGACACGCTCCAGAGGGCCTTCAAGTTTTGCACAGTGATCCCCTGGGGCCAGGGGTGTCTAATTAGGGATCATCCATTCTATAAAACATAATGGAAAAGTGGAATGATGATAGCTATTAAAAATCAACATGCAGGTTGGAGTCAAATGGGGCTTGATGATGATCAGAACGTCTCAGGATTTTAATCTATAAACTGGAGAGTATTTTTGACTAATTCCTACATTTTTACTGAAGCAAAGTTACTCCAGCAATTAAGGATAGTGGCCTTTACCATTCAGTAAAATATTAGATCCAAACTGCATGATTATGCCTCTTTAAGCTTAGGTTTATTGTTTTATTAAGCACTGAGCATGCCATACAGTGGTGCAGGATGGAAGAACATTAACACATTATCTTAAGCTATTATAAATGACATTCTGTAATATAGCTGCCTCACACCAGACATCTAATAATGAGAGAAAACAGGTGAGCTGCAGTTTAAGCATATTTGATCATTAATGTGTAATGGTTTCCACCCAAAATGAATTCAGAGATTGAGTAAAAATATATGGAATAATCAACAGCACTGACAGCTGCTGCAAGTCCTGGGGCAAGGTGGGAGGGAGCCGGACTCTGTGCCCCAGAAACAGTGGGTCCAAGAGTAGAAGTGGTGGGGCCAAAAACAGTCAGTTCTCAGCACTGCCTGGACCACTTCCCTGCCCCTGCCCCCACCCCCACTCCTTCACAGCTACACACAGCCAGAGCTCTGCTGCTGTAGCACTTCAAAGGGACCCAGAACTCCAGCCTCCCCACTGCCAAAGTAGCAACAGAGGTGGCTGGAGTGCCAGATCCCTTTGCCCCCTCTTGTTGGTGGGCCTGGGAATAAGCCTTATGTTTATGTCAGAGGAAAACACTGAATATATTAAGATGTAGATATATTAAGGGTAGATCTCTACCTTTTCTAGAGTATTTTATGTTCTCTTAAGATCTGATACTCTGCATTTCTGCTCAGGATTCACTAAGAAATGTATCCCCCAATACCCTCCTATACCACACTTCCTGTTCAGCTCCAGATTTTGTTTTAGATTAAACATAAACACTCATTATCAGTCAATCATGTCTATCTATATCTCTAAACCCAACTTTTTTTTTTAATTTAACATCTTTTCTGAATGACACTTCTAATGTTACCAGGCGGCAAACCCTTGGAAGGAATGTGTATCAAATCTGAAATGCTACATAATGTGGAGTTGGAGAAAACAGTGTTTTCTGGGATTTTACTTTTTTAAACTGCTGCTTTTAACTAAGTACAACCACTATCATTATAAAATGTTAAAACCCTCATACATATCAAACAGAGCTACAGTTACCAGGGCATACTTTTCTGTGCATATCAGTTAAACACCTGGACCTGGAATTTTTCTAAGTCACTTACAGTAACTTCAATTTAATGGATTTATATTCCATATTGATTAATTCTTACTGAAGGCAGTGAGGAACCTTAAGCTTTCCTCCCTGGTTTCATTTTTTTGTCATGCAATCATAGCAACTACAGATGAAAAAGCTCTTCTGTATGAGACCATTAACCTTTCCAGTTACGCTATGGTAGCTCATCTTCCCATCCCTTATTGATTACACCATCAGTCAGATGTTATGGTGACAGCTTATTCAGCTAAGTATTAGCTTTGAAATACAAAAGATCCTTAATTATCTGAAAGTCTTTAGAGAGGCCTGAAAATCTTCAGCTAGTTGGAGGTACAGGTCATCAAGGGAGCTGGGTGGCTGAGGCAGGATTGGGAGTTGGCTAAGCCACTTGCCTTCCCCTGAGGAGGAGTTGGGAGACAGAACCTGTCATGTGCTTAAGGATATAGGTGCAGAAGTCTTTGAAGTCCATCTGTTTGCAGAGGATGTGGAAGGCTCTGTATGTGTGTCAGGCATCTCCGTGCCAGAGCTCTCTGCCATCTTGCCCTGAAGACAGTCATACAGGCACCATTGGGAACATGGAGTGGCTGCTCAACCATTATGATCAGGAGCTCTGGGGGGTCAGAACACATAGTACAAGAGCTCAAAAAGGGACATTCCTATGCTACTTCCTGTGACACTATCCTGTCCCATCTGTCTGTGTGAGGCTCCGTTCAACATAGTACTCCCAAAGACCCTGCACAGTGATTATGGAGGGCTGCAGAATTAATGGAGATCCTCTAGCAGGGGGAAGGATACAGAGGCACATCAGATACAGAGGCACATCAGTGCTCCAGAACAGGTTCTTGTGCATCTCAAGAGGGGTGTGTGGGGCTTGTATTGCACACCATGTTCTCTGTTGCCTGCCAGGGAAAACGTCTGCAAACCAGTGGGTCCCCATCATTCCTGACTAATAGGTGTTTCTCAACCTCACTAATCCCAGAGGTGTTAAGCGTGGACACATGCAGAACAAGCATCTCACCAGCTTAATTTGGTGCCTCAATTAATTGAGTACCTAATCTGAAATGCTTGGAAGAATCCTACTTCTCAGAAAGCGCTGAGTACTCTTCTCTGAACGCTAGCCCCTATTATGGCTTCTCAAGTTTGACATTCAAAATCAAGGTGCCTAGAATCACTTATTACATTCTAAAAATTGTGGACATTATTTTTACATAGAGGGTGGGAAAGGAAATTATGGGGAAAGCAAAGTAAAAAGTGCATGTGTGGGAGGGGCAACTGCACCACATAAAAGGAAACAAAGTATGGAGAGCAGTGAAGCATGAGGTCAGGGCTAATAAGGCCAAAGCACAGACACTCACGAAGAAAATTGTTTAGGTTTCTTCTACAAGATTTAAATGAGTGGTCCTGGATCTACAGATTGTTCCTGAGATAAATGATTAAAAAAAATCACACAGCAAGCAGGTTTACCTGGCATTGCTGAGGTCCTAAACTCAGTTCTATTTGTTTGTTTGAGAAAATAAAAGGGAAATATATGTGCTTTATTTAAATGATTATATTTTTCAAAACTGTGTTATTTTTATTTAGTTACTTTTTACTTTGGATTTTTTTAAAAAAAAAAACAGATTGTTAAAATTTGTCCCTTTGTTTTTTTTTTTTTTAGTAATTTTTAAAATGGGAATTCCATCATTTGTGTTTTTTTTTCCTTCATCCCTAAACTCTTATCATTCACTATGGTTTAAGAAGAAAAGGCTAAAGTCAATTTGGTTTCCAATAATATTTTCTTCTTTTCAAAGGTTTAAATTTGTTGTACTGTAATGTTTTATTTATGTAATGCAATTTTACTTGTTCATGCCTTTCACTTAACCAGAACACTGCATTAGAAGAGTTTTGGCCTCTGAATATATAATTTCTTTCAGTCACCTAGGGTTGGTTCTGCTTCCTCTGAATTGAGTATGCTGTGGCCTAAGGCCGCATAGGTAGCCATACGAGGAATATTATTTTATGTACTTAAACTATTAATTCTTGTGTCCTGCATCAGCCCCTAGATTATCAGAACACCACATAGCATGGAATGAGTCCAAGTCGTCTATTTACCAGTATAATGAATATCTGATCTGTTCTCTTGAAATTTGAATGACAAGTAGCCCCATTTGCTAGTAATAAATAGCCAAAAAAAATTTGTATTTTGTATTCATGTAAAAATTAATTCTATTCAAGCTCTCTTCTGTTTTTTTCACAAAAGTTCTTGTGTGCATGCAAGTGGAGGATTTCAGGATTAACCCCTCAAATAGACACTGTTGACTAAAATCCCTCTTAATTTGGATGTGAAGGGGAAATGTCTCATTCACCCCTCTTTATATTTCTAGTGTTCAGCACACATGAAATGGATTGCTTCCGGGGAGATAATATCTGCTTTGTTCCTTTTTAAGTCTGTGAAAAATGTCTTCCTGGTTAATAGGGTGATTCAGTATGCTCCAGGCGATAAATGTGATTGTTTGTCATCCTCTGCCCAAGATAATCACAATAAGGCAAAGTTGAAATTCCATATAGTTTCTGCTCTTCCGTAGCCAGGAACATTCAGAACACAGTACACAGATGGTGCTCACATAAAGAATAACATTAGCTGTTAAATTAGTTAATGGGAGAGGAAAATGTTTAGCAATATGCCCCTGGTATAAAAGAAATAGACAAATTACAAAAAACTTCTGTCAGCTTAATTCCAAATGCTTGTATAGACCATTTTAACCAGATGGGATCACTTGCTGGCCTGTGCATCAGGTCTGAAACATTTTGAATCCCTATAGCAACAGGTTCAAACTCTGCAGTGTTGATACAACTCTTCATCTTTCTTTGGGTCTCCACGTTTCAGTTTCTGGGGGCTTTTGAATGAAACCTGGAAAACCACAGTCCAGTCTGCTCTCTGGCTATGTCTAGATTGCAGGTTTTGACAAAACCTTGCAGAGTGTCCAGATTGCAAAGCACATTCTGTCGACAAGAAGTCAGCAAAACATGGTGCTTTTGTTGACAGCTGTGCCCTGCTCACCATGAGGAAGAACGCCACTGCTGAGAGAGATCAGATTAGATAGATGTCCATCAGGGATGGTTTTGACAGTACTTGGTCCTGCCATTGGGGCAGGGGCTGGACTCGATGGCCTCTCAACGTCCCTTCCAGTCCTAGTGTTCTATGATTCTATGATCTGTTGACGAAAGGCTAGTCTGGACATTCTGGGGAGGCCTTCTGTCAACAGAATAGGCCTCTGGGATGCCACATGGGTGCCCAGGTGGACACCCTGACCACAGCAATCAGCACACTGTAGTTCCTGCCTCCTGCCCTTTTTAAATCTGCAGGGAGCCTAGGAAACCCATGCCAGGAAGCTGAGAGCACAGGAGCAGCAGAGCTACAGTTGCTCACTGCAATGCCCTCACAGCTGCAGCCAGATGCGATGGCAGAGGCCCTCTGAGACTCCCCAGGGCCTGCTAGGGAGCAGCCTGAGGGGTCCCAGGACCCACCCCAGTGGTCCAAATGCCATGCCCCTCCTGTAGTGGGACAGAAATCCAGGCCTTCCTGGACTTGTGGGCAGAGGAGGACTGCCTGCGGGACCTCAAGGCTCACCACAGAAATGTGGAGATTTATAATAGAATAGCCACCACCCTGGCCAAACAGGGCCACCCCTATTGTACCTTGGAGCAGGTCCAGGCGAGGTAAAAGAACTTCAGCAGGGCTATGTGTGGGCCCAGGATACTGCCTGGTGGTCTGGGGCAGGACTGGCAACATGCCCCTACTACAGGGAGCTCAACAACATCCGGGGAGGGGCTGGGGAACACATCACCTCCATGTCTCAGCCTTGACATGGGGCTCCAGGTCCCCCCACCATAGAAGGAGGAGAAGGAGGCGGCAGCATCCCTGCCCTAACCCTCATCCTGGACCCGGTCCCTGCCAGGCCACCTCCCGGGCATTGCTGGAGCTGGGCAAGGGTGTCTCCGGTGAGTACCATGCGTGTCATACACCCCAGAGTACGGGAGGTGGGTGCAGATGGGGTGTGCTGCAAGCTTTGCGTGGCTGGCTTGCACAGAGCCTCACTCTGAGGTCCCAGCATGTGGAACCACACACAGCGGTAGTGTGTGCCATGTGGATCCAGCAGACAGCGTCCAGACACGGCAGCATCCTGCTGCAAGCTCATGGAGTCGGGGGGCTCTCCCAGCACCTGCCGTAGCTGGAAGTGGGCTAGCCACAAGGGCGCCAGCCTGACCCCAGACACACTGAGGAATGTGGCACGTGGCACGCAGGGAAGCCCGCAGGTGCAAGGCAGCGCCTGCTCCCCCAGGCAGTCTTGCAAGCTGCAGGGGTGTGTGTGGGCCCCAGGGAGGGCTAGGCAGCTCCCAGTCCACCTGCCACCTATGAGGGGACCCTTCTGTGGCCAGATACCCCTCTTGGCTGCTAGCATGTAGAGCATGTGGTGTGGGGCGCAGCAGCCCCTCAAGGAGGTAGGCATGCCCATAGCAGAGGCAGGAAATGGGTGGTGGGGGGACGGGTCCCTTTAAGTGAGCGTCTCAGCAGGGCTCCCAGGAGGAACTGGTGACCTTGAACTCTGGCTGGCCGTTTTGCTGGTAGAGTGGCCGGGCAGTCTGGCTGCTCTCTGTCAATAGAGCGGATCACTTTTGATGCACCTTGGTGTCTGGACACGCTCTGTTGAGAAAAGCTTTGTTGCAAGACATCTTCTGACACAACCTTCTGCCAACAAAACCCTGCAATCTAAATATAGCCTCTTTGCATTTTCATGGCCTGAATCTGGCCAGGAGCTCAGCAGGTTTAAATCAGTGGAAGTTACCAATTAAGGGCCCATGAGACCTTTAGTCAGGGAAAGAAGGAGCCCCAGATGTCATGGATCGAACAGTTCAATCTCCTGCAGAGGAGCACCATGCTTCATGTTCGTTTTCCACATGCTACTGCAGAGAATTGACTATGATGGGTGCCTGGGAAACACTTCAGGATCCTTTGACTGTGCGATATGTAAATTTTTCCCGATGTACATTGCCTGTTCTCGGTGTTTTTGAATTCCTGTAACTCCACACTTTCCTAAGAACACAGGATTGTGCATACTAGTTTTATCAACAGACTTCATATGTCATGCACAGGATTTGTTGATTCTTATTACTGATGGCGTATGCAGTGTTGTAGTCGCCTTGTCGATCCCAGATATTGGAGACAAAGTGGGTGAAGTAACTTTTATTGTAGCAACTTGTATTAATGAGAGAGCATGTCTCGAGAGTAAGATGGAAGTGAATGAAGACAACACAGATTTGAGGTATGTTTACACTTGCACTTGATTGGCAAAACTTTCATCACTCATACATGCTTAACCTGCCCCCTTCCATGAATGATAAAGTTTTGCTGCAGCAAGTGAAAGTGTGATGACTGCTCTGTCCACAAGCAAAACCCCCTCATAATGGAGTCAAAGTATTTTCTTGGCAAAAGTGCTGACAAATAGTGTTCACACACACTGATTTTTAGTGACAAGGTGGTGTCAGCACAGCCTCGTTGCTAAAAGCTGCATAGTGTAGACAGACCCTTACACACAAATGAAGCTGCCCTGAGGCAGCCTGACTCTTTCCACAATTAATCCAGACTACTTTATATCACTATAGCCCTTTATATTGGAGGAAGTGATATTATAAATGGGCTGCCTCTCTTTCCTGGGTTTTATTCGCCATCCTGGCTAGGCTTTTGCTGCAGAGAGCAGTCAAAAGCAAATAACTTTTTAAACAGAAGGAACATGATGAGCTACCAGACCCGCCAATTCTTTTGTAGGCTTCCTTATTCTGAGATACTTAAAAACCTTGCTTGTTTGTATACTGTTAGCAACTGTAGCAAGGCACCTCTTTTCTCTCGCCAGCCTTAGCATTTCTCCCATCTGGCGATGGCGGACGTGGGGTAATAAGCCCCACTCAGGCAAGGTTTGCCTTTGCCCGTCAGCATTCCTTTGGTTGAGTCTTCAAGGTAAGCCTGAGGTTAAGACTAAGGAGTGTTCCCTTAGCCAGAACAGGCTTGGCTGTTTTCCCAATGGAAAGGAACCTAGGCTCGCTTCCTGAAGAAGTTGCAGCTAACCTGGTAATAGCAGGTGAGTGGTCTCACTCCTCCCTCTTGCTTTCCTTCCCTTCAGAAAGGAGGGGACTTTTAAAAGGGTCTGACAGAGCACTTACCTGGACTCAGGTGTTCCTAACTGAGCTGAAATAACCCTTTCCCGGCTGATAGGAAAGAGGGCCTTTAACATCCTAGGACTTATGTATCCTGCCTCCCACTCCCCTCTTCAACCTATCTGGCCTCATTTTATCACACTGCTTGTTCTTTGAAATCCATTAGCACTTCTAATTTTCTTCTTATGTATTACCTGCTCTACTGTATGCTTCATTTTATTTACTGCACTAGAATTAAGATTTCCCAAATTCTGTTTGGTTTGAATAACTCTCTTGAGCCTTGCCATTTAGCCATACTTATGTAATTCTTGCCTTCCTGCTTCTCTTCTGTGCAGAAGTATGCACGCTTTCTGAGATATTATTATGGTTTTAAGTAGCATCCATGCATGGATACCCAGTGGATTATATCCACAGCACATACTAAAAGAGATGAGGAATCCATATTTGTCACATGGATTGTCATCCAATTTACAAACCTTTTACATGGACATTTCCATAGAAGTAGAATTGCATTGGGCAAAACATGAATAAATGATGCAGAGTTATGGTTGGCATAATAAATTGAACTATGTATTTTTTTCATTTTCAATAGTTATTTTTGTTAGCTTTAATATCCTAAAACCATTGTGCCAGATTGCTGTGTAATCATAATTTACAGTTCAAAAATTGTATCTGTGATTTTCCTAGCTGTTTAATGTAATCTGATATATATTACTTAATATGGAGAAATATTCAAAAATGGTTCTGAAAGAGACATGTATGGAGTCTGTAGACTTCGGCCATAGCTACACAACAAAATTATGTTGCTCTAACATACATCAGCATACAGACACTGAAATAATTAAATCACTTGTGGGTGCACACACTTGCCTTGCATTGATAGTGTGCATCCTCATTAGGAGTATCAATTTTATTGTTAGTGTGAGACATTGTGGGATGACTTCTGAAATCCAGTAGCAGTGTTTCTAATGTCAACAGTCTTGTATAGACAAGATAAAGCAACTGCCACACACTCTTTTGTCAACTCCGGTACTCCATCAGAAGAAGAATAGTAAGATGAGTCAGTGGGAGAGCATCAGCCATCAATTTACCATGGTGCCTTTACTGTGGTAAACACACCTAACTACGTCAACTTCAGCTATGCCATTCACATAGCTAAACTTGCATAACTTAGGTTGATGGCCCGAGGTAGTGTAGACAAGGCCTAAATTGCACTATAGAGGTATTATGTCTGCAGGAGTCAAATTTAAGTAAATGCACTACCACAGGTAAGTAGACACAAGGCAGCTAACCTTTACCTAACCCTGTAGTGTAGACTGGGCCTTAGTAGTACTGTGATTATTGCTAAGGGCTTAGGAGGAGACAAGTAGTAACTTCTGTGGAATTTAGGAACACCGAAGAAGTCAATCCAGAATATAAGTACTTCTTCAGGGTGGCAGACTCTGGACCTTTTAAAAACACTACCACATATGGGATAGGCTATTCGTAAGAATGTTGTTAGCCATGTGGAAGTAAGAATGCAGTTTAACCAGAGCCTAGCCATCTTAAGGACATGATGCAACATGCACTTATTTTGTTTAGCACTTTATTGTCTTGGGCCTTGCAAACAGCACATCCATCTTATTAAATCCTGGCAATTCAGCACCAAGGTGCCATAGCAGTAGGCAGTACAGCAGCTAGTAAATATATGAACTAACAGGAATAAAAAAAGAATGCCATCTTTGTGTGCTGAAAAGTGTGTTCACCATGATTTGTTTAATACTGAACTGCATTGGATAAGCTATTTAAATACTGTCAGTTATTACATTTCAGTTTCTCCAAAGATAATATCTTTGTGGTTTATTTCAGCAAAAAACCATGCTACTCTATTATTCATTTGACCTTTAAGATTTTTGCAAAAAATATCTTTCCTCGGAATGAAAAGGTTTAAACACAAAGGCTACACTTCAAGAGCAATTTATTAAACTTAATGGCTGACTAATTGGACCTTGAACAATTAATTTAAAAAAAAATCTGATAATTGAGCATTTAGCAAGGGATTGTTTTACAACTGTTTTAGATCTACATTTCTGCAAATACATTTGAATTAGACATTTTTCTTCCTTAGCTTACACCCACACAATGAGATCATTTCAGCATGAAAAATGACATATTATTTGGGACTCGCCAGGTAGCAGAGCCATAGGAACCACACAGATGCTGAAAAGTATATCTGCCCACATAGTTTCTTAGTTGAAAAGTGTTTGTTATATAGGGCAGACCAGATGCTGCACTATTTTATAGCATTTTCGTATTCCTGAAAGGTTCTTGTGCAAACCATTAGACCTGTTATTACAGCATCCCAAAAAAAACAGACAGTGGATCAAAAATATATTTTATAGAAAAACAATCCTTCAATTTCTAGAGAAAACCAGATAGATCTTTTCTGTATATCCTTGGTGTGTTTTCAGCTTTCTCTCCATGGGTGATGTTTAGGCATCTCTTCTATCTTCAAGAATTGAGGTAATAGTTTTTTGTACAGACCATATTAACTGATCTGATGTGATGCACTCAACCCCTTGACAGGTAAATGTCAGTGCAATTACTGTGTTTCCTTATTTTCCAAAGCAACTAGAATTTTCTCAAAGAAGAAAAAGAAGATACGAGTTTGCAACTATATTTTATGGTAAATATCCCCTCAAGATTAATTTATTTTTAGATGTTTGCTTTGTTTTACTGAAATATGTTTTCATACAGTTAAGTTCTTCTTTCAAATTCAGCCCAAGTTATCCTTTATAGTAGTTTTCTCCACAATTCAACATCAATGGCAATGCTGAAAAAGTAACAGCAAACATGCAACAGTTCTCTTGCTGTTAAAACAATAACTGCCGTCCTCATGCTTAGCATTAGCAATCACTAATTTGCTCACTTCCATGCATTCAAATCAGTCTGATGTTCTTTCTTATTTTGAGATGGGATTTTTCCACAGTTCTATAGTGTTTCCACCAAAATATACAATTCTGAATCCTTTCTGCTCCTTTCATTTGGATTTCAGTAAGTCTTCCCATTCAACTGAGTGCTCTGCACTTTTAGGAATTGCTGGAAATATTGTTTGCATTTTATTGCGAAATTCTTTCATCTAAAAGAGAGGTTAAAAACATTAATTTAATCATCAGTTACTGTAGAGGAAATAAATCAAGGCAGATGCACCTCATAACCTTGCGTTACTCAACAAAATCTGGTTTCCTGAGGTGAAGAAAAAAGACAGGGACCTAAAAAGCTATTCAAATCAAAGACTTTTTATCTATAGACATTTTATCTCAATTAATCATACAGAGAACTAATGTATCTACAGGACATCCCCCTCAAGTCATAACTCTGCAAAACTATCTAGATTGTCTCCCCTAGATCATTTGCTTTCAACTGATTCACTACATTGATAGAGTAAAACTAGGAATTTTTACTTGGGGGAGGAAAGGAAATTGCTTGAATGTCAGGAGTACAGATTGTTGCCTGTAACGCATAATCTGCTGAAAAAAAGATTAAGAAATATTTTAAAAGGGAGCAAGACAATGAAAATCTGGTAGTCTGTAAATATGAATGAGTAAAAAAGGGGACACAAAATCCCTCAACTCTATTACATAACTTAATCCTGTTTTCTTCTATGATGTGAATAAATGGCATGCAATAGAAAGCTGGTATTTTTTTTAAGGGGAGCATGTAAAATCTACAGCATTAGCAAGGAAAAATGAGCTCTGACATTCTTATCTCTGTCTACCAAGTCAAAATTCACTGAATAAAATGTCTGCTGAAAGATTTAAACATAATTTGTACCATTCATTGCATATTAAGATAAATATCAAATCTTTATTTGTTGTAATCCTGTTGTCACCATCTCCAGAGTTAGTCTAATTTGGTAATTTTCAACCTGTAATCCACAGATCCCTGTGTGTCCTTGGTCTAAAGATTTCCAAAAGAGTTTGCACTACCATTCGAAAACTTTTTTAAAACAAAACCTTTTAGGGTTCCCCAAATTTAAAAAAAAATTGACAACCACTAGTATAATCGAACGTCAAATTTTGCAGAATAGTAGCTATGTCCTATATCTTTAGAAAAGGCTTCTCACTATAGAAAATGTATACATAGTACTTTTCATTCTACACTGTTTTATACAGCACCACTGAAGTACAGCCACAACTGGAAAGCAAAGGAAAAGGCTAATCTGAAGGGAATATTTTAGTCAGCTTTTTAGGAAGTGGCAGGAACTGGTAATCAAGGACAAGACACTGAATGCAAACTCAATTCATCAACTCTCAAGGTTGCCTGGCAGCTATATCTCAGGGCTGACTGAGGAACTAGTGGGGGGATAAGAGGTGTGTGGTTTTCCCTACAACTGGAAACTGAAATTGCTTCTGGAGAGTCTGGTTACAGCAGTGGGTCCTTCAGGGTCTGGGGACAAGTCAGTACCTTTCAGGGATTATGAGCCCAATTCTCTGCTCCAGCCCACCTATGCTTGACAAGGGACTCAGTTCAATCCCCAAAGTAATTGACAGCAAGCTCAGCATTGCTCTGATTTGCATTTAGCTGACAATAGCCCAGAAAGTTTGTTGAACAGCTGGGGATCCCTGTAGTACTGTTGTGTTCTAGGCACTAGCCCTGTAAGCCAGAGAGACCCCATACATGCTAACTGGTGATTGTCCCATGCTGAGGAAATATACAGGGTTCTGGTCAACCCTACACCCCCTTTGGATCATTCATATCAGATTCAAGAATTAGGCCCCATATCTTTACTTGCTTGTTTAAAGTGACTAGTATGCTTTCTATTTTATATCTAAACCCTGTTCGTCTCATTTAAAAGTCAGTGCTCTTCTGACAGAACCGCACCTAATAAAACCTTTCTTGTTAACTCACATTACCCAATTATCTTTACTCTCCAGATTCCTACAATACATGCCAATAGCCTAGAATCAAAATTAATTTAAGAAAAGCTAATGTGCAATGTACTGAGTTACACAATGTTTGAAATTACCCTTTCTTTTATTATTGATAGCAATATCAGGGCATATAGTTCAACTGCAATGATCTTCAATTAAATCTAGTAAATTGAACCCAGTACACTGTATTGTACATTTCACTGCTCCTTTCACCATCACAGGCCCCTCTCTAACATACTGTCTAACCCTAACCTACTTGAATAACTTGTATCGCATTCTCTAGTAAAACATCCCATCCCTAGTAAAACATGACAACTGAACTTTTTTTTTATTATTGATATTGCAAAACCTGATGCTGTTTTTCATACCAAATATATTGTTGTGACTGTTCCACCTCTTGCTATCAGATTTCTTTCTGAGAGTCCTCTCTACCTTACTGACTTACATGATTTCTAATAGCTACAGATGACTTATTTTTTATCTCAACCTAATGATCCCACATTAGGTGGAAAAAGAGGATCTATGAGCATCTTTCATTAAATAATGTCTTTTTAATGGACCATGTTTACTGATGTCACATAAAAATTGGGATCACAGTATTACAGAGAGCACTTAACAGTCCATCCATAATAAAATGAATGGAAGAAGGGTCAGGGTAGAGCATCTACCTGAATCCTAGAATGTAATCTTTTCAAAGGAACGTTCTCTTTAAGGGTTGATATTCGTAATACAAAATCCAGATTCTAAAGATGATTAGTTTTCTATTTTAGTACTTGTATCAGTAACAATTTCTTACATTCAGTTCCCTGTCAAATGAGGTTAGATACTCTGAAATAGTACAGCAAAGTACAGTATTCATACGCCTTACATTCGAATCAGACCTCAATTTTATATAGCCTACAGATGAGAGAGGTGGCCCTATCCTGAATTCAAAGGTTTTAGATTTGTCAAGAGAATCACAGAGGAATGTTATCTTTACTGCAGGAATGTTATTTTTACTGCCTTCCACCAAATCTCAAAATTATTGCTGTCATACCAGTTAGAACATGCAGCTCTTGGTGAGCATAGAGAAATTTAGAGCTATTCTTAAAAAAGGCAAGCATGTACCACTCCACATATTCTAAGAGCAGAGTGGGCAGCCTGCTGGCTCTCTCAAGGAGGTAGGCAAGCCTCAGCGTGGGCAAGAAGTATGAGTCGGGGGTGGGGGGCGCGTTTAAGGGCACACAGGACCAGTGCTCCAGGAAGGGCTTTCCCTCCGTGAGAGCCTGTCTTCTGGGTCACAGTGCCTGTTCTGTCAACAGAGGGTCCGGTTGTGTTGAGAGAGCTGATGGCACATGTGGACACTCCCGCTGAATAACGGGCTTCCTGTTCCAAGCCACTTTTGTGTGTAGATGCAATCTGTCAACAGAGATTCTGTCGAGATCCCTCTGTCAACAGTGACTTCTGTTGACATAAGCTGCCTGTGTAGATATAGCCTATATAAAAACCAGGTGTGAGATGTTTCAGTGTGTTTTACTCCCAAAAACTTATGCCTTAGTAGTCTTCAAGGTACAAAAGGTCTCCTCATTGTTTATTTAAGAATGAGATGAAAGAGATGGTGATCAGAAACCAACACTTTAATTCACTAACTACAAGTACTAGGGCAGTACTGCCTTTGTTTAATAAATCGGGCTTAAATCCAAAACATATTTTGATTCACTTTTTGATAAACATTTTTATGTATCCAGCACATTTAAAGTAGATGTAATTAAAAAAACAAAACTGGAAGTGCTTATCTTCTGCACTTTCATTTAATTTCAATTGCTATTCAAATACAGCTTGACACTAATCACAAATAAAAACATTAATTCTCATAAAAGATTCATCATTCACTATTTTCTAACATAAATGTAAAAAATTAAGAATTTGAATAAATCTAATTTAAACTATTTAACTACTTAAATGTTCACAGATAAAGTGTATCATGTTGGTTGGCAAAAAGTAGTATGAAATTTAGAATATTATATATAGTTGCAAAACTACATATTTAATGGTCCCTGATCAATGAGAATCAAGATTTTCTCTGGAAAATAACTAAAAAAAAATATAGTGAACTCTTTCATATCCAACATTCTATATTATCCGGAACTCTCAAATAACCAGCATTTTAGCCATATGAAAATTTATGTTTTCTGTAAGTACAGTATAGTGAAAGTAAATATAAATAAATACAACAAATACATTATATGTTTACAGCGTACAATACTACTGTTGTTGGTAAAGTATTCTGCATACATTTTTGTTTGTTAATATCTAATCTTGTTTTTCATTAGTGTTATACATTGCTAGGTATACCTCTGTATTATCCAGAATATTTTAATATATGGGAACATCCTGGTCCTGGTGCTGTCAAATATTGAAATAGTTTACTGTAAATGTAGAACACACTTAAAATTGAGGATTTCCTGTTTGCTGATTTACATGATTAAAAGCAGTGATTTAAATTACTCTGATGTAAATCAATCCATCCTGTTTCTTTCTCAAACAATATTGGTGCACTTCAGAGAGCTGGTGGTTAGATGATTCCAAGCCTCCATTTTCTAGCTGGTATATCACATTGACATATACAAATAAGTAAAGACCCTCCTAATGTTACTTTTCCATGTAAATAATTGTTGTATTTGCTACAGGACATTATGCAAATAGAAGAGAGAGTCCAGTCAATTTTGAATGAGTGGGTAGATGACATTTATCACAAACCATTTAAGAAGTCTTTCTCAATCTGGATAAATTCTTCAAGGTATATTATTTACCTCTTTGTAGTAGCATTGGTGGCTTTAATATGGATGTTTGTATTTCTAAATCTGTGGTCACAGTAGGGATTCCATTACTAGATGTGAGTTTGAGAATGTAAAGTTACACCTCCTTACATTTATAGCAAAGGATGATTTTGGAGATTATTTTGAATCAGAAGCAAGATCACACCTCTTAACTCTGAGCAATGCCAAAAGAGACTAATTTATTTTTTATAAATTGTAAATGTTTAATTTGTTTATAAGGTTATTCCTTTCTCAGATTCAGAGAAACCAAAGAAGAATGTATGCAACAACTAGAAACGTCTGTTTTGTTTTTTCTAAATCAAAAGAAGCAGAGACCTAAATCTGGAAGATACATATTATTCCCTTGAAGCAAACAATATATGCAACTGCAAAATGTCAGTCTGTTTGCACGAATCTGATTTCCATTGACGTCAATGACAAAATAGCTATTGATTTTCAATGGTGCTGAATGAGGAAGCCAAAGGAATGTTAGTCCAAAAGCTGTGAGGGTTACAGCTTAATACAGCATGAGGTTTGCCTGCCATAGCTGAGAGTTGAGAGACTTACCTTTTACTTCACTGAGGCTATGTCTTAGGCTAGAGGGTGCTTTCAACAAAATGGCTGTTTTGTTGACAAAACCCATGCAGCGTCCAAATTTCCAAAGGCATTCCATCAACAATAAGTCAACAGACAAAGCACTTTTGTTGACAGCCGTGCCCCGCTCGCCACAAGGAAGAATGCCTCTGTAGACAGATCTATTGACAAAAAACCCAGTCTGAACATTCTGGGGGCCCATCTGTTGAAAGAAAAGGCTTCTGGGACACTGGACAACCTATCTGCTCTACTTGCGGTTGCATGTTTGCCGATAGGCCATTTTGCTGAGAGCGCTGCTGGGCAGTCTGGCTGCTCTCTGTCAACAGAGGGGGTTGCTCTTTCGATACACTTTGGCAGTCTGGCAGTGACCTGTCAACTTCTGCTGACAAATCTCTCTCGTCTAGACATAGCCTGAGAGACATGCTATGGTTTGCTATAGAAAATGGAGTAAAGTTCTAAAAGCAATTTCCACTGAAGTGTGTTCTCTCACACTATGGAGACTAATTTTCTTTCATGGATGTCTTGAGAGTACATCAAAATGTGACCAAATATGAAAATTGGTTCATAGTGTTAATATCAGTCTTTTTCCCTGAATCACACTGGATTCTGTACACTAGCGATGATATTCCTAATTTCATAATCAAACAAAAAACCTAAATATATAGACATATTAAACATATTGGTTAATGGACACAAAATCTCAGGATGAGTATTACACAACTGTATTCCCTGAATGCTGCAATTTGAATCTTTGAGTTCAATGAAAAACGTAAAAGTCTTATGTAGCCAGACAAAAAGATCATGTGTCTGTGTCTGTTCTCTCTCTCTCTCTCTCTCTCTCTCTGTGTGTATATATATATATATATATATATATATTTGCAGTAATTTATGCTTGGGAGTGGTGTATAATCTACACGTGAAATTCATTCCTCTGCACTGGCACAAGGCATCTGCATCACTTAAATCCAACCTTCCCACTTCATCAGTGCATGAAGCTCGTCCTGACCCTCTACAGAAAGGTGAATTTCACCTAAGTCCATTTGAGTCAGGAAACATAGTGTAGTGTGGTGGTTGCCCCACATGGAGAAGAGGAGGGGTTACAGCAAGCAAGATGGAGCCTACAAGGAACCCTGAAATTAAAGAAGGGCTCACCAAATGAGCCAGTCAGGATGCGGCTTGTTGCACCAGCCAATCAGAGTCAAAAGGGGCCATAAATGTAGGATTGCTCAACAGAGTAGAGGGCAGTCACTCCTTGGATTGTTAAGAAATAAAACTGGCCGCCTAGGAGCACCATGACTAGAGCAGTCCTGGGCAAAGTAGCAGAGCAGCAGGAGCTTCTGGCTGTCTGCTGCCATCCTGAAGCCCTGCAGGAAGGGCAGATAAGGTGCTGGAGCTACAGAGGAAGTGGTCCAGGGAATAGACGCATTTGAGAAGAACCAGTGAGTGACTGATGGTTATAGAGTTTGATGGTTTGGACTCACAGTAGTGGGTGGGCCTAGGTCACCCGTCTGCCTTAGCTCCTGTTTATGCTGAGAGAAGTGGCCAACATTGACTGCAGTTTGTACCTTGAACAAGGGACTAGTTTGGTGACTGCAATTGGCCTCTGAGGTGAGTGGCTCGACTATAGACTGGTAGGTCCCCCTGAAATGGGGGAGACTGTGGAAAGGGGTACAACTAGAGGTCTGTGCTCAGATGAGGAAGCCACAGTCTGGGGAGTGACATAGGTCACAGAGACTACATCTACACTTTCTAAAAACTTTGAAATGGCCATGCTAATGGCCAAATCGAAGAATACTAATGAGGCGCTGAAATGCATATTCAGCGCTTCATTAGCATGCTGCCATCTGCAGCACTTTGAAAGTGCTGCGGTTTGCTCCCACGCAGCTAGTCCTATGAGCTCATAGGAATAAGGAGATTTCGATGTTGGTGTGGTCCTTTCGAAAAGGACCCTGGTGTAGATGAGCCGCAGGAGAGCGAACATGGCACCGATAGCATGCTAATGAGGCACTGAATATGCATTTCAGCGCCTCATTAGTATTCTTCGATTTGGCCATTAGCATGGCCACTTTGAAGTTTTTAGTAAGCGTAGACACGGCCAGAGTGGTGAAGAACCATCTGAATGAGCAAAGAAAGATTAAACTATATTCAGAATAGTTTGTTAAGTGTGTATATGTAGTGATCATAAGTGTACGTCAGGCTCTGTCCATAGTGATATGTAATGTCATAAGATGATCTACTGTATAAAAAACTTTATCAATATACACCTAAGCAGTGTTTCTTAAACTATGTTCCGAAGGAACACTGGTGTTCTGTGAACAACTTGCAGGTGTGCCGTGAATGTTTGGAAAATACATACACGTATCTCACAGAACTGGAAGGGACCTCAAAAGGTCATTGAGTACAGTCCCCTGCCCTCTCAGCAGGACCAAGCACCATCCCTGACTTTTTTTTTTTTAAATCTATTTGTCCCAGACCCCTAAATCAGCTTCCTGAAGGATTGAAATCCTGTGTTTACACTGATTATAGATATTTTCTGTTATTAAAACAGGATAAAATGTTCCTTCTTCACTGCAATGATACTGGATTAAAATACTTAATTTTGTTTTTGCTGTGTCTGGTGCAGTTTGGTTTTTTTTGGTCTGACAATTTTTTTTTTTTTAAGTACTTCAAGAAACCAACCACTCTCCTACTACTGCATTGGTGAGTACCTGTATTTTATTTTATTTTATTACAATTGTTTGAAAATTGGTATTCCATTGGCAATGTATAACTCTGTCAATCAACATATTTGGTTAACCGGCACCAGCAACATTACCTCAAAGCGAGGGATAAAAGAGCTTTCACTGCACTTTGCTACAGTTTCTTCTGCTGTCAGTGGCAGAGAGAGCCCCAGTAAAATCAACCAGAATAGAATTCATACTGTAAGCCTACAGCAAACATCCTGTTGTGTTCTTCTATTTGGAAGTTGTATGGTGGAAGCTTATGGACTATATTTTTACTTGGGGGCAGTATTCACAACACATATCTGAAAACAACAACACCTCGCAACATAAATTCTAACCAGGCAGCGCAAGTACTATAGCCAAATCCTGAGAGCAAAAAGAGAGAGATGTTAAACTATAGCAATAAAACTACCTTGTTTTTTAAAATTATATATGGTAATACTATAAAGATAAAACAAATTGTTAAGAAAACTAGATCGGAGAAAAAGTAAGAAGACTTGAATTACATTATTTAATCAATAAATTGCAAAAAAAAACTTAATAGAATAAAGAATAGTCATGTTTGGGTTTTGTGTACTTCATATGGAAATATGATCAGACAAAAGAAATGGTACCCATTTAACCTCAGTGAGGATTCAAATGAAACAAAAGTAATAAGAAAAAAGGATCACTGTATTCAAAGTAACTCACTGCTTTGATAACAGCAATTGTTCCTTCACTGTCGAAATTCAGCCCTTTTCCTGATACATGCTTGTGCTTGGTTCAGCTCTCTAAAACTTAGTGCCTATTAGTGTACATCTATACTAAAAGCTTGCAGTGTGAACCCCCAGTTCTTGTACACATACTCATGTTAGATCTCAGTTAATTAGCAGGAGTATAAATAGTGCCATGGCAACCTCTGCTGATGCTACCAATGCTGCCCTGGCTACGCTGCTATTTATACACTGGTACCTCTCCGCAAACTAGTGCGAGTATGTGTACATGAAGAGGCAAATGACTAGCTTGCTGTGTAAATGTAGCCTTATGAATGTGCAAGGAATGCTTTCTCTGAGGTCTTGTCTCTTTCTATTTTATTTCCTTTTTGAAGTTTAGCCATATTTAATGCTACTTTTATGTTGTATTTACAAGCATGGATCTTCTAAAATTCAAGTGGACACCTGAGTCCTATAGAGGGAAAATATTACTGCTGTTCTACATATGGATAAATGGAGATACAGAGGTTAAATCACCCTATCCTAGGCCACACAGCAAATCTATGGAAGTGCTTTCACTAATAAACAACGGCACATATGTCTTCTTTGTTTTTAATGATATTATCTGTGTTCTGTAAACAGCTGTGCAATGGTTTTGTACTGTAAACATATTCCAAAGGATAGGATAAATGAAAACCAGAACATTCTATTAGAATGTCACAAAAATGACAAGCTCTAGTTATCATGAATTACCATGTGATTCTCCCCAGAATTCTCCCTGCTTCCCTTACAATAAATATGTAAGCAACAAGAAAAAATGACACCACAAATATCCTTCATGAATCATCCTTGTTTTTTTCCTAGCTGAAAGAGAACATCTCTATTTCTGAGGTGGTAAGAGAAAAAAAAACTGATTTACTGAAGGCAGCACAAGCAAAAGGACTTTAATGACTCAGTTTAACTGTACTGTTAATTATCTTACATTTCAGCTCTACAGTTGTAGGGACACTTCTCGCGATAGAAGAAGAATCATAATCAGCTGGCGTTAGAATATAGGCATTCAGTTTATGTTTGACAATTACCAAATGCTGTAACTGCACTCAGGCCCACCAAGGTAGGGGAAGGGAAGGGGAAGCTGTCCCTAGGCCCAGCGATTTAAGAAGGCCTGGGGCTCCTGGCTGCCACCCCCACTACATCAGCTGCTGTGGAACCACAGGCTGCATGCACTGTGCAGTGCTAAAAAACAGGATAGGGGAGACTGACCCCCAAACATATCCTTTTCATCTGGGGCCCTGCCCTTTCTGAGGGCATGGAGACAGCCCCTGCGACACACACACACATACACCTTGCTCCAGAACCTGGCTAAGTCTGCCAGCTGCCCTGGGTTTACCTTTAATTAAAACAAAAATATATTGCTTATTCTAATGTAAAATATGTGACCACAACTCAACCATAATGGCTGGAAAACTTCCTAAGTATTAAACATTCTCTCTAGTGTGTTATGCTGGTGACATATTGTAACTATTGCAATTGTTAGGGAACTAGAATCAAAGCTCATAGAGAATTTGTCATCATCACATATGGTCACTTGCAATAACTGATTTGTGATGCTGCTTGGAATTAGCTTACAATTACATATACAAAGGTTCTTTTTTCCACATGCTGGCTCAAGACACAAGGTCTCTTATGTAACAGAGCTCTCTTCTGATGTAATAATCTCTTCTAGAACTAATAATTCTACTCAATTGTCACCATGTGACTATTTCTGGTTAAGTATTTATGTTGAGTACAGTATAAGAGGAAGCTTAAACGGGGCAGCCTGGCAGTCTGCCACATGGGTGTCAGACTTTGAGTCAAGCAAGCTTTCCAAGGTGTCAGGAGAAAAAAGAATGGAGTAAGTAGCATGCTTTGATGGATGGACCCTGGAGGACACTTTCAAAATGAGAGGGAAAGTATTTCCTCTTGAAAACCGGTCCTGGTCTATACCGGCCTTTAAACTGACCAAGGAGCTACGTGCACATGACACTAAGCCACAGTTCTGAACCCACAGCCCAGGGGCTGCTTGCAGCTCGGTCAGCCCACAGATATGGTCTATGTGACATCCTCAGGGCCATACTGGTAGTGCTTGATGTGGCCTATGTGATACACTGTGGGCTACATATGCAACAAGACCACCTGTGGCACCTTATAGACTAACCGGTGTCACAGGTCTTCTTGTTACTTTCGAAGATAGAGACTAACTCAACCATCCCTCTGATACTTGTGGGCCACATAGGTAGCCTACAATGGTAAGTATGTTGAGAATCCCTGTGCTGTGAAGGCATGTAAGAAAACAGGTTTCTGCTCCCAAATGCTTGTAATTTAAAGAGAGATAAAAGAAAGTAAAGTGACTGGTCAGATATATTCAGCAAGTCATGTTAGTTCCAACAAATCAGTTTAAGTGTTTCACTTTAAAAAAAAATTGCGTACTATAGCTTAGTTTAATTGAAGAGGTACGATATGAGGTAATGCCAAAGGAATAACATTGCAGAATTTGGCCCCATTCTGTAAGGTACTAATCTTCTGTTTCAAGTTTTCAAAGTATTTAGTATCACAATAATGCATGATAGTAATGATAAAATATCCTCACAGTGAGCCAAATTTTACTCTGATACATAGACACAATTCCCATTGTCTTTAATGGCACTTACTCCAATGTAGCCAATAAGAGAATTGAGCTCAGAACCCTTTAAAATAAAATTTTAGAATATAAATACTTAGATAACTAGTTTAAAAAAAGAATCCATTATGCATTTTGTCATCTTGGTAACCCTGGTGGGGATAATCGCTATGTCACCACAGGTTCACAGACCTGGAAAGAAGTGGACTAAGGTCTCAAGGCCTCCACTGGAGCAGTGTGTCCAGTTCTGGGTGCCACATTTCAGAGAAGATGTGGACAAACTGGAAAAATGCCAAAGAAGGGAAACAAAAATGATCAAAGGTCTAGAAAATGTGGTCTGTGAGGGAAGATTGAAAAGACTGGGTTCGTTTAGTTTGAAAGAGAGAAATCAGAGTGGACATGATAACAGCTTTCAAGTACCTAAAGCGTTGTTACAAGCGGGAGGAATTAAAATTCCAAATGCAATGGGCTTAAATTGCAGGGAGGCTAAGGCTGGACAGTAGGAAGAACTTCAGGGTGGTTAAGCACTGGAATAAATTCCCCAGGGAGGTTGTGGAACATCCAGCACTGGGGATTTTTAAGAGCAGGCAGATGTGAAAGTAAGGCGGTCTGCCCCAGGAAGCGCCGGCTGGGCACTCCACTATGGGAAGAGAAGGCACAGCGGGCTTCTGTGCTCCGCTGAAGGTTGATAAGCTCAGCAGTAGCCAGCAGAGCAGGTTAAAGGGGCTGGCTGGGAGTGTGCAGCCCACTGGTCTGGGATTGCTCCAGCCCCAAGCTGCCCCACAGCATAATTTAGGGAGGGCTGGGAGGCTGAAGCTCCCCCTCGCCACTCATTTCTGCAGGGCACTGCTTGCTGCTCCCCTTCTATCCCTGCAAGGGAGCGAGAGCAAAGTACATGGAACGCATGCATTCCTCTCCCTCCTGGCTGGTGATAGGAGGGGCAGAGGAGCAAATGACCCACATTGTGCACTTGATCCCCTCTCCCCGACTCCCTGACAGTGATGGGAAAGGGTACAGCAAGCAGGATCCTGGTAGGAATCTTGAAGGAGGGGCTTCAGCACTTTACCCCTCCTCCACTCCCAAACTCATCTCCCCAAGTGGGGCTGACAGACTTGCCAGGGCCCTAGGCAAGATGAGGGCGGGCGGCTCTGTGCTGCTGGAAGGGGTGGGGCCTTGGGCAGAAGAGATGGGGCTGGAGGCAACCAGCCCTCAACACCACCCAGAACATCCTGCACGGCACTCTAGCAATGATTTAAAGGGCTCAGGACGCCCACAGCTGCCACTGCCATAGCAGCAGTAACCAGGAAAGCTGGGCCCTAGGGCAGCTGCCCCTCGCGTCAGCAGGCCTGTATCCTCCACTCTCCCAGCCCCCTGCCCTGAGCCCCCAAACTGACACGCACCCTAGCCCTCTGCCTTGAGCTCCACCAGGGAGTACAATACAACAGTTCCCTGTAAGAATTAAGTTACTTTCACTCTGAGAGCACCTGTCAGGGATGGTCTTGATCAGTGTTTCTTCAACTGTGTTCGGCGGAACACTGGTGTTCCTGAACAACTCGCTGGAAAAATAAACTGCTGGTATAAATTTTCTGTTATTAAAACAGAATACAGTGTTACTTCTTCATTGCTATGATAGCTGATTAAATGCCTTCATTTTGGTTTTGCTTTAAATGTTGCTGTTTGGGTTGTGTTTGGTCTGACCATTTTTTTGAAGACAATTTTCATGGGTTTTCCACATAAAAATATTATTGTTTAGTATTCCATAGTCTCAAAAGTTTAAGAAACACTGGTCTAGATGGTGCTTGGTCCTGCCATGAGTGTAGGAGACTGGACTTGATGACATCTCTAGTTTCATTTCAGTTCTATGCTTCTATGAGAGTTTTAATTGAATGATTCACTTGAAGTTAAGCATATTGCTTAGGAGATTTACTAGATCAGGGCTAGTCTAAGGTACTACAGCACAGCTCACTACACACTCCCCACCTGCCTTAGTTAGTTTGAACTAATGGACATCAGGGATGTTATACAGTTAACTAATAAGCATGAGGGTTACTGTCATGCTGAGTGGTTACCTACTCCGGAAATCTCAAACTCCTGGCCCACAGGCCTTCCCCAGCTGAAGCAGAAGGGCAAAGTGGCCAGTGACTTTGGCAGTGGCCAGACACGCTGGGATGGAGTATCCCTGCCTGTAGCAGGACCTGGCTGCAGCAGGACTTCAGGTAACGTGGTTAACTGGTTAAGCATTCTCAGTTAACATCCCTCAAAAACATATAATACATACTGAAAGTTCGTTTTAGATACAGATTTGGAACGTGGCTTAGGAACAATAAAAAGTGGGTGTTGTGGTTGAACTAGTTGTAGAATTAGAGAATAATTTAGAGAGCTGGGTGGAAAATGACTTTCTTATCCCACGAAAATATCTGAGATTCCAAAATATATCATATCCTGAATCAGGATTAAAAAAATCTCAAACTTCTGCAAACTAAAACAAGAAAAAGAAATCAGTTCAGATCAATCAAAACAGTTCATCACCATTTCAGAATGGTTAGTTGCAGTTTTGACCTCACTATAAATTTAATTAAGGAAGTTGTTTAGAACTGAAATGTACTTTTTCATTTAGGAAATGTCAAAATGCAAAATTGACATCTTCGGAACTGCCCCCCTCAACATTTTTGAGTTGGGAAATTAATTTAAATTGTCCCTTTCTCATGAAAAGTTTGGGTTTTGACAAACTAGCATCTAAAAATTCCTGACAAAAACTACCTGAATGTTCCGTTCTGTTTTTTGGTCATGAAAGTAGGGGGGACATTAAATTGATTTAAGGTGAACTATGTTTTTTTCTCCTCTGCACTCTTCTGCAAAATCTATATTTAACATCATAGCTAATGCAGGAGGCATTGGCCCTTCTGAAGCACTACTTGTTAAGAACCTTGGATTGCCAGCTTGACAGGTTGGTACAAGGGCTTAACCACATATTGAAAGGAACACTTTGAAAGGCTAGTGCTACACTCACCCTAGTGCCGCCAGCTTGATGCAAATGAGCAGTCTCGAAAATTCAAAACAGGTGTTCATTTCCATATTTGAGCAGCTTATTTGCATATTCATGGTGGAAAAGAAGCAATGAAGATGTGGTTCTCCTGGCAAAAACCCCTTTGTCGGCAGCCCCTTATCCCTGATTTTTTCCAGACATAAAGGGCTGGCGACAGAGAGGGTTTTGCCGGCAGAGCCACATCTTCATTACTTGCTTGCTGCTATTAATATGCAAATGAGCACCCATTTTGAATTTGAGACTGCTCATTTGCATCAAGCTGCCGGCACTAGGGGTGAGTGTAGCACTAGTCAAAATGTATAACTATCATGTCTTGGAACTTGGATAAGATGTTACCCTCCCATTGTTTTGCCATCAGAGACATTCTACAGTCTTCTATGGCTTCTCTTCTTCTGAATTACTATATGGAAGGCAGCTAGGTCAGCACCTAACTATTGGCTCACATGATCTCAACTATACAATATAAAGGAAAATCCAGTTCCTTGGGAGTAAGGAAAATGATGGGATATGCTCTGGTTACAAGAGCAGGAGGTTATAGAGAGGCCCTGTGAAGGTCTCAAAAACTGGAAAAAGTCCTAGCTGGTAGCAACAGTGGGCCAGAGAAATCAGTCTTAACTCCTAGCTACACTATTTGAGTTACCTTGCACACACTTTTCTACCTCCAATAAAGGAATCTACCTCCAGTAAAGGAAGCCCTAAAGACAGGGACAAAATTTTAACATGGGCATGGCTGACTGCCGGTCCACATCTGGTGACTGGAGCCACCACATCGACTTGCAAAATTACAAACAGTCAACAACTATTTTGTGGTTTCTCCTACAGGAGACACAAGCTTTGCTCATGTGCAGTCTTAGGACTATAACAATATATGTTCAGCCCATAATTGTTTCAAAACTAGTAAAGAAACATCACCAGCCAAGCTGCAGAGTCATGCTTCACAGCTGCTTCTCAACTACATGAACACATTAATAAAACCAAATTATAGGAAAAATTATACTATAAAAGACAGGAGAAGTCAATGTGCTAGATTTTTCATTAGTCTAAATTCTGGCCTTTTCTGTAGATGATGCATTACATTAAGTGGTCATAAACTTGACACTAACAGACACCTGTACCCATCACACAGGTTAATACCTCTGGCAACGCATTCTAAAGAAAAAATGGTGCTGATCAAGGTTCTTTGGTAGTTATTCAAAAAATACAGAAAACTTGTCAATACAGAACTAGTACTATCCTACCATTGCTACAAAGCTTGCTAAGGTAAGTTGCTACAAAACACAAAAGTACTAAAGGTAATTGTGTGTGAAATGTCTGTGTAAACATATAAAAAAGTCCAAGAAAGTAAAATGTTTGTAAAAATGTAATTTTAAGTGTGCTTATTATCTCCTGCCAGCAGATGTAGCTGTGGTGCAGCACACAAAGCAGACTCATCAAAGATGTTCTCTCCAGTTCCCTCATTAAATAGAGACAAGTATCAGAGAGGTAGCCGTGTTAGTCTGTAACTTCGAGAACAGCAAAAGGTCTTGGGGCACCTTATAGACTAACAGATATTTTAGAGCATAAGCTTTCGTGGGCAAAGACCCGCTTCATCTGAAGCGGGTCTTTGCCCACGAAAGCTTATGCTCCAAAATATCTGTTAGTCTATAAGGTGCCCCAAGATCTTTTGTTGCTCATTAAATAGCACTATCCTTACAGGGTGGCCATTATACAAGTGTGCTCTTGCTCTGCTGAAGTCTCCTAGGGAAGACTTTGTTTTGCATGGAAGTAAGTACAAATTTGATTCTAGACAAATATGAAGACCCAGTCTAATAATGCCTCTTCTTTTATAGCTGTGCACTGTAACTGCTGGCATTGTTTTGATCCTTAATTACTCCAATTCTGTCAGAACAACTCAAGTTTCACTGCTCTAACAGAATCCTTTCCTTGAGCCATCTCTGTTAACACTTAAATAACTTTTAAATATTGTAACATCCTATGGCTTTAATTTTATACTTCCAAGTAGAGCCCATTTTTATTTGCATTCCTATCCCACAACGCAACATCCACTCTCACATTTGAATTTGTATCTCATTCCTGCAATTTTGGCACCAGGCCCCGTGGGATCCCAGTCGTGCTGCAGATATCTACTTCCAGGTATGTGGTCAGCAAGTTAAATGAAACTCTCACCATATCCTGCCATGTATTTTATATGTACAAATTAGAATTAATTACTTTTATGGCAGAGACATTGCTACTAGGGTCAGATCAATGCAGTCCAAAAGACTTAAGGTCTGGGTATCACTAATACTATTGAAGCCAATGGGAGGTGCAGACCAATTTTTATTTAGGTATTTAAGTATGCATGTGGGAATCAAAGTTTAGGCACACAGGTTTGAAAAAGTTGACCTCAAGGTACAAAACATAATTGCAATTGTAGTCTTAACATTTTTATGTGCAAAGTAATTTTAAGTTCACTCTTAAAAGTAACAGACAGCATTCCCACCAATTAAAACTGATTTTTTGGGTCTGCTATTTAATCATTCTCAATTATATGTTAAATGATCTAACATTTTGAACCGAACATTTTGCAGGCCTGTACCTCTGCTCAGACGATTGCAACTGATAACTTTCCAAAAATGCATATAACTTGTTTCCCTGGAAACAGGAAAAAAAAATCAGCAACTTCTGGTCAAAATGATTATGTCTATGTCTAACAACACATGCAAACTACAGCTAAGGGAACGATAGCAATGTTAAAATATAAATTTCCATAGAGTGAGAGATACTTAGGAGCTATTTCTGGAAACTAATTTCTAAACCACGGATGATGCTGTTTTGATATTCAACCCTTGCTTCTTTATCAAAAGGTTTGCCAAAACAAAAATCAAAAGTGATTTGCCTCACATATGCTATTTGCATTCAGAGGAACTTTTTGGTCCATGAGAACTTTTCATTTACAGTAAACTTTGGGTTTTGTACTTACAGATACTTTAAACATTTGTATTTAAGTTCAGTAAGTGCATAATGAGATCAGGAGAGGAGAAACAAATACATGAAAGTGGTTACCATTTACCAGTGGCAATTTGTGATTGTACAACAGACTCAGAATTTAAGGCAAGAAAGCACCATCATGATTATCTACTTATTGCAAGCCAGAGAACCTCATCCACCTGCTCTTCTAATAAGCCCATAAGCTCTGTCTGAGTTAATGAAGTCTTCAAATCTTGATTTAAAGACTTCAGGTTAAACAGAATCCATAATTTACTCTCATTCAAACCAGCAACTGACCCAGGCCCCATGCTGTAGAGGAAAGCAAAAAGCCCTTAGGGTTTCTACAGTCCTGACCTCGCAAAATATTACTTGCTGACCGCAAATATGATGATCAGTTAGACCCTGAACTTGTGGGTGACACCTGCCCAATAATCAGTGCTAATGCACGTTACCTGACATAGAATATATAAATTTCTCTAATAGCAGAAGATTTCAAAAAGATAATGGAAATGATGTAAGTGGAACAACATACTTCAGTGGGATACAGATAGGCTGTTAGGCTGGTGTCAGTGTAAATCTGTACTTCTCAAGAAAACATAAACTAAGCTCAATAAAATAGAAATTATCAGAAATTACTGACTAGGACCACTTTCTGCTATCCTCTGGGACTGCTAGAGTGCTTTGACTAAGAGTCAGCACTATGCTCTGGAAAGCACAATTTTGGCTACTAAGTGATGTGCTGGAGCTTAGCATATAAACAAAAGAGGGTGGGAACATACAGTTATATCCCCATTGTACCCCACTATAGCCTGATAAAGTGTTTTGTGTTTAAACAAAATTGTTTTGCACTTGTCTTATGTCCGAACTGAAGACTCTGCCTCCCTTCACTTGTTCCTATTAAGAATGAAGGGATGCTTGAGTAGAGCACTGTATGTTGTGGCCAACTTTTCTGCTAGGAAAAAAACACTCGAAGTGATACAGAAGGCCATGATACAGAAGACTTACTAGTAGAAGGAATTTGAGGTAATTCACAGGAAGGTCAAAGGAAGGAGTGGAAGTAGGGGAGTTGTTATAAAGTAAATCTCAGGCTGGGGTGTGTATTTGTTTTTTTTTCATTTGTCATCTAAGAGGGAAGCTCTTTCTGGCTATGCAGATTTACGTAATTTGTTAAAGAGACCAAGAAAATTATCTATTCATTAACATTCCCGCTTGGGAAGCACACAGCTCCACTGACCCTGCACTCACAGGCAGCCCCGAGGGCATGTCTACCAGGGACAAAACAAAATGTTTTCATGATCTTTACTTTTCATATTCAGCAGTATGTGGTATGGAAGCATAATCAGCTCTCTCTGTGTTTGAAGACTGCTTGAATGCCTTGCAGCCACAGGCAGTGACTTCCATGGGCCAGTGATGCCCCAGCATCAGGAATATTCCTGGCTCAGGGCCAGGCGCCACCAAAATTTGCTGCCTTACAAACCCCACTCCCTACCATCTCCCTGCCCTGTGTGTCCCTCCACCTCCAGCCACCCCGCATGATCCCCCAACCCTGACTGCTATCCCTGAGCAATTTAAAATGCCTCAAGGAGCCCAGCCACCACCATTGGCAGTGCAGCAGGGTTAGAGTGGCTTCTGGTTGCTGGCTCCCTGGGGGCTGCTGGCATGTGCATTCCTGCAGCCGGCGGAGGTGAGGGCAGGTGTCTCCATGCTGGGTGCTGCTCCAACTGCTGGGAGCAGCACGCAGCATGAAGACACCCCCATCCTTCCCCAGCCACAGGGATGCACATGCTGGCAGCCCCAGAGACCAGTGGTGGCAGCGAAGTCCCTGAGGTGTTTTTAAGTTGCCCAGGGACAATGGGGTAGGGTGGGTCAGGGTGGAGGGGATGAAAACATGGTTGAGAGGACTGTGAGCACCTGGAGACTGGCCCCCCAGGAACCACTGCCAGAGGGAGATGCCCCCAGGAAAGCATGGCACTCTTGTGCACGCCACTACTTTCAGAGCCTGCACCCTCTCCACACAACCTCCCATCCTGCCCCCAAAGCTCCTTCCAAAACCAGGACTCCCATCCCCTGCCCAAGGCCAGAGCCAGCACCCAGACTCCATTCCAGCATCCAAGACCAACCGCTGGCAGCCAAGCCCCTATAGAGCCCCACTGCACACACTTCCTGCACCCAAATTCTCTTCCAGAGACCATGCCACTCTCCGGCTCAAACACCCTCTTGGAGCCTTAGACGGTGGTGAAGGAGGGTAGGGGAAAAGAGTATGAGTGGTTGAGAGGTGCGGGCTCTAGGCATTCTGCGCGCCACCAAAATTTCTGCAAACCTGCTGCCCTGAGTACAATTACCACCTCTACCGATTTGTAACTATAAACCAATAGAAGTCTTCTAACCTGAGCTCCATTGTTATCTTTCCACCCAGCCACGCCTTGTGTCTACTGCTCACTAATCACATTCTTTCCAAACTCTGCCCCATCTTCCTGGTTTTCCCTCCATTTACTTGATTTGTTGCAACTTGCTATTGTGGTTGTTTAACGTTTGTATGGAATGGAATGGAATGGCTTCTAATGCCTAAGATGGGAAGATGCAAGGAAAGGAGAGGATAGAGCTATTAGCTGTTTTTACATGCTTGTATAGTGCCTAGCACAATGGGTCTTCAAATGCAATCAGGTTTTCTGTGCCTTATCCTAATACAAACGTTAGATTGCATTTGAAGACCCATTGTGCTAGGCACTATACAAGCATGTAAAAACAGCTAATAGCTCTATCCTCTCCTTTCCTTGCATCTTCCCATCTTAGGCATTAGTTAAGTCCATGTTCACGGAAGAAACACTGAATGGTACATAACCTCAAGCCAAGGCAAAAGGAGCCAAAATATGCCATTCCATATAACCGTTGTTTCCCAGCTGTCTCTAACTACTGGGGTTGCTGGCATTCCTTGTTAAATTGGCATCAAGAATTCACTCAGCCAATTTGACCATTATAAAGGACTTATATTATAAATCTCCTTGCATGGGTCTATCTTCAATAGGCACTGAAACCACTCCCAAAAGCAAGCAGGTTGGATCCCTAAACAAACAGTGCTTCCAAAAGAGCTGATCCTACATCTCACTATCTTCATGCATTAACCAGCATGACTGGTGTGCAAGTCATTTCTTTTGCAGACCTGATGACATTCCTCATCAGCACGTAGTAAATGCAGCAGTAATATCATCCCCAGCATGCCTATTGTTCAATACTCTGTGTGTTACTTTTCAGGATGTAGGCGCATTATTATTGTTCTAAGCCTCCATTGTGAACTGCTAGGGCTTCTCTTATTTTCTCCCTGATCTCAGCACAAACATGTACACACACACACATATAGAGGCAACACGCTGACAGGCATTTTTCTTCATCAGGCCTTTATTGGTGCACTGCTGGAGAGCTGTCTTGACTGCACTGACAATGTTAATGATCATATTGTGTGTAATGATGTACAATCTCTTGGGGAAGTTGTATAATAGAAACGCAATGGAAAGAACAGCTAATGTATGACAGATCATTAGCTATATGTCTGGATGCAGAGCTTGGAAACAGGTAACGTCTATATATCCTACTGGTGCCTCTCTGAACCTTCTGTCTTGTTCTACAGAATCTCAGCTTCCATTTTTTTCTTAAATCACCTCTTCAACTGTTGTGGTAGGATTGAAAAGCTCAAATACATAAACCAAGTGCAACTAATAAGAGCCACTCAAGTCTACACAGAGTATGTAACAATAACACCTAACTGAGATGAATGGTGCTAACTCAGATTCTTAGTGATGATAATTTAAGATATCAACATGGTGCAGATCTTCTCCTTCATTATGTGAGAAATAAAATAATAATCTACTACACTGTATCATTTTCCATTCACAAGTTGTGATATCTGAAGATATTACAACTACTTCTGTTTTTAACTCAGTTGAAAAGGAGCCAATCACAAGATGTCTAACAGAGCCTATTCAATCCTTGCTAAGGAGAGGAGCCAAGTTCAAGAAGTGAAAGAACACACACACAGTGGAACTAGAGAGCACACACACTCTTATTTAAAGAGCAAAATACACTGTATGTAATGTCTCATTTTGGTAACTACAATTGCTGCAGCTTATTTTGTATGTGGACGTTCAGAGAGTGCTATGAATTTTTGTTTTCTAGTTTAATCCATTTTCATATCACTCTTCATTACTGTAATATTCTTTTCCAAACCCTATAGGACATGTCTAAGTTCTCCTCAAAAATTTATCTTCAATCAAGCATTTGAGAATTCTCCTCAAAAACTGATTTGTATAGTTTACATTCTAGATAATTTAACATTTTTGGATCCATTACACTCATCCCTCGCTATACAAGCACAATTCGTTCCCAAACTTTCTGCTCATAGGCGAAAACTCATAAGAGGGATGCTAAATTACCATTAAAGTACACATAAAAGTCTCTGATTGGTTCCAAGTGCTCAGAGTGGCAGCAGGTGGCACTGCTTTTGAAAGGTAAGTGAACCTTGGGTTGGGGGGTGGGAGTTAAAGGCTGGGGGCAGTTCGGGGCCATGTGGAAGGGAGGGTTAAAACCTGGTGGCGGGTTCGATCCATGGGGGGTGGGTGGACGGGCGGGGTGGGGTTCAGGCTGCTGCAGGTTGGGTCCTTGGGGCAAGTGGGGGGTTAAAGCTGCAGTGGTATGGGGTCTGGGAGCTGGTGGGCAGGTTATGGTTGAGGTGGTTTAGGTGTGCAGGTCCAGCGGGGGGTGTCGGGCTGTGGCAGGTTGGGGCTGCAGGGCAGGGGTAAGGCTTGTAATAGTGGGGGGAGTTCACTCATCCAGTGAACAAAGGTAAGTATGTGTGTCCCTCGTTTAAGTGAGTACCCATAAGAAAAGTACTCATTTAATGAGGGATGAGTGTAGTCTTTTTTTGACACTATTATTTAAAATAGCTGCAAAGCATTGCGTTTATTGAATCATGAATATTAATAATAATATTAACCAGAGCAGACAACAATGAGCTATTATATTTTCATAGACCACTGCACGTTCATGCGCTACCATATTTTTTTAAACATCTAACTCACTTTTCACACAGGTTGATGACATGTGACAGGTGAGCCTGTAGCACAGACACTTTTAGTTTACCAAAAAAAAAAAAAAAAAAGGTGCACTATGTTATTTCAGTGTTGGAAAAATGCTAACGCCACTAGAGATGACTATACATTATCCTGTCTGGAACAGAGAGGTGTCACAAAGGCAGGTCTTGAAACAAAGGGAAAACTAATTTCCTTAAGGTGACAAATCTCCTCACCTACCAGCACTGACCTATTATCACATCGCAACACATTTAAATTATCTGACTATATATAGGTGGGTAAACACTAGCTGATAAATTGTGTTTCCTGGACCCAAGGTGTTATTTGTATATGACACACAGTGTGTTGCAGTACAACTACTTTTTCACTTCTAATCAACACATCAGAAGGAGGAGGTTAAGCACAGAGTTGAAAGCCTTATTGGCACTGGAAAAGAGGAAGAAGAGGACCCAGGACTATTGCATATATCTCATCTTATTCCAGCATGTTGGCTAACTTTTTAACTGAATGCTGAAAAACCATATGACTAAAACCAACACCTTCATCGTGGAGTTTGAGAGAACACCTTCAGAACCTGATTTGTGACGTGATTCTACACCTCATATGCCCAAATATCCCCCACTGTCCAAGACTAGAGCTGAAGTCTGAGCCCCACCTGACTGGGTTTCCACTTTGGCCCCGTGCACCTAGGGTGATGGGGCTTTGGTTTTGGTCCACCCTCGTGGGGTCATGTAGTTATGTTTGTTGTCAGTGCAATGACATTCGAGAATCCCTGTTCTTGAAGTAGGTCTGTCCCACGAAAACTCATCACCTAATAAATTATTTTGTTAGTCTTTAAGGTGCTACATGACTGCTTTTTTGTTTTGATAGAATACAGACTAACACGGCTACGTCTGTGTCACTGTTCTTGAGTAAGGATGTTTCCTTTCACACATGGGCTGAGTCATTTGTTTAGGACTACATACTACCACCTAAGCACAGAAGAACTCCCACTTCTGTCAATGGAGTGTTTCCATAAAAATTGAGGTAGGCTAGGGGTCAGCAACCAAAATAGCAAGAAGAGCCATTTTTCCTCAATTTGGTAAAAAAAACTCAACAATTCAAGAGGCAGAGTGAATATGAATACGAGATGGTTCTTAATAAATAACATCAAACCATACTTTTTGTAACCTCTATTTAAAGAATAGCGCACAAACATTTGTTATGCAACACAAGTTTACTGCAGGAATTTACAAACTTTTTACATATTCTATTTCCTCACCCTTTATGTGTGTTTGTACCACTGTCTTCCTGACTTTCACTCCTGAAACTTCTCTCTCTTTAGAGGACGCTAGCGGGAGTTATCCAATGTTTTGAGATCACATCATTTGCAATTGAGATATGATTTGTTCATTGTTTGGCTTTTAGGCATTCACTGATTATTGAAAATAATCAGGTGAGTTTTCATTTTGTTTTTTGTTTTTAACTTTGCAATTATAGCATCATGAGCCACAAAGAAGTGGTTTAAAAAGCGATATGCAGCTCTGGAGCAACAGGTTGCAGACCCCTGAGGTAGGCTTTGACCATTAGCTGTTATTTATTTGTTAAAAAAATTAAAGAGTAACATTTTCAATACCATGGGATTTCAGTACCAAATGGGGTTTTCAAAATACCTACACACCTATCTGTGTCTTTAGGCAGATGCATACAATAAAAAATCTGACCTAAGTATCTCCATGACTTTCAAAAATGTAATTTAGGTGCCTTTGAAAATGTTATCCAGAGTGTCTTGTTGTCACATACAGAATTATTTACTGGGAAAATAATTTCACCTTTAGGATCATCATTATTTCTACCATTTATTTCCTTTTCCTCCTCATCCTTCCTTTCCTACCACTTAATTGTCTTTGTGTCTCTCTCTTTTCCCCTTTCTGTGTCTTCTTCCCTTTAGCCATCTCCAGTTCTCCCTTGAGAGTTTCACTTCCAATCTTTTCCCTCCTACATCCTCCTACATTATCAATGAACAAGAAAAATTAATGCTGACAGTTGGATTAATGGGGAGTGCGTCCATTCACTCTCAGGCTGTGTGTACACTTGGGCATGGTAATCAGGCTGATCGGAGATTACTAATGAAGTGCTGTGATGAATATGCAGCACTTCATTAGGCTAATTTTCCCCTGCAGCAACTTCAAAGTATCAAACTTCTAAGTGCCAGCATTCCGTGTAGCCACGGGCACTTCGAATTGCCCATAGTTACACAGCATGCCAGCACTCTGAAGTTGCTACAGGGGAGAATTAACCTAATGAAGTGCTGCATATTCGTTGCAGCACTTCATTAGTAATCTCCGATCCACCTGATTACCATGCCCCCTTTGAAGTATGAGGCAAGTGTAGACATAGCCTCAGCATATTTTCAAGCCTGTCTGAAGACTCAAAAAAACACTGCAATGACTGTACTACTGTAATATTTGAAATAATATATCATTTATCAAAATAAAATTAGGAATAGGAGAATAGTAGGAGCACAACTGACAAAAAAATCAATTTTTCTTAACTTAAAATGAAATGGGTGAGTACATACTGGATCACATTTAAACCTGAAGTATCCTTGGCATCAGGTCTGAATTTGAAACCAAACTTTGTTAAAATAAGTATACTTCTTAGGCAAAAATAATATTCTTTAAAATACTGAATTTTCAGGAGAAGGAAAGAAGTGAGGGAAACAATTTTCCAGAAAGAATTTGTCCTATTCTTGCAAAGATAAGCTGAGAGATGTTTTGTCACAAGGAGAGATCTTGTGATTTCTTCTTTATCTTCATTTCTGCAACCATTGTTATTTAAGATAGAGATATAATATTTTAAAATTTATTACTTTGTAATTCCTTTTTATTTTTCGCAATAAGCAATAAATAGCACAACCTTATTTGACAGCACTATCCCTTGAAATAATACTATCAGACAGTGCAATCAATTAAGAATGAAATGCACTTTGTCAAGGGAGCACAGAACACTGAAAATACCATCTATTCTTAATACTAGGGACAGCAGAATGAATTGTACCGTGCACCAACTTTCTGTTAAGATCTGTGAGCAGCCATACCTAACCATAGGAAAGTTGGGAAATGGAATGTCTGGGGAGGGTTGGCTGATTGAAAATGATGAATACAGCATTAGGCTAAGAATGAAAAGATGACAGGCAACTGAGTATAGGCAATGCTTACAGGCCTGAAGAAGTGCCGGACAGCTAGACCCTGTGCTTATAAAGAGCTCTTTACAGGACCAGGGACAAATCTGTTACAATCAAGGAACTGTACGCTTTGATGAAAAATTAAACAAACCAAGATCCAAAGCAAAAAGGTTAAAAATAAAAGCTCCAGAAGGTCAAGAGAATTTATAGCATTTTTCCAAGGAATATTACAGACCGCTAACTGCAGAAGGGGAGACAATGTCAGTGGTTAATATTTAAACTTTATTTCTGATCTAAAAATGAAGCCCCATTTACAGCATTATGGTATTATAGACTTACTTTAATGCTAACAGCACGAGTGGCGCCACTGTAATGAAAAATGGAAATTAATTTCCTAAGGATGATTTACAAAGTGCAGTACTTCATGTCCCTATGAGTTTTCAAACATGATCATGCTCTAAAAATACCTGATCAAGCTTACTAACAGTATACAGTTAGTCATTGATTCTTAAATGTACTAGTGCACTTTACCTTTACTGATTTTATTTTGGCAATATTTCAAGAGTCAGAAAGAGAGATTATAGGAGATGAAATATTAATCAACAATTCCAATCTGCTTCAAACTTTGGACCTTGCTGTTATTATTTTCTTCTTCTCCTTTTTGGAACAAACTCTCTCCCTTGCAAAAACAAAGTACCATGGAACATGTAACAATTAGGTTTCATTCAAACTTGGCATGAAATCATAATACACGTTTTTCATATTGAATTATACAGAACAACCATCAAACGTGAGCAAACCAAAAAAAATCTCAGTCTGAGATCAACTAAGTAACTTCAGCTCAGCTTTATGACCATGAATGAAGATGAGCCACAAAAAATCAGTACTACTCCATGAGGATATTCTGTTATTCCCCCAAGGTAATCTCAGGGTTGCTCTCCAGAGTATATAAAATTTTTCAACGCATATATGATTAACGACAATGAGAAACTAGTTACTATGGTGATGGGCAGATTAGAAGTACGTGGATAGGTTAGATGGGGCATTTTGATATATACATGAGAGCCAAATTTTTCAGAGGACCCAGATATTGCATGGGAAAATTTTCACAGGCACAAGGAATACTTAATCCACAGCCTGTCCACAGGAGCTGGTTATCTATCTCCTACTTGTGCCCTCTCTTAGTGGTGTACAGGTGGTGGAGTGAATAAATAAATGAAGTTGTCTTTTGGAGAGGCCTGAGAGCAACACTAAACATATTCAGCCAATGTACATCAGGTTATGAAGCTATTTGGCTTCTCCCCTGCTCTTGGAAATGGTTTACTGAGTATCTTTAACCGATTTCCTGAGAAATGTGATGTGATTATTTCTTAATGTTTTCAATTCAGACGCTCTAATTTTCTTGTTTTCTTGATTTGCTATATTGTTCCATGGCTGGGATTCTTTAAAGCAAATCCAATGTACAGAAAACATTTTCTGAGGAGTCCAGACAACTCTCAGACCCAGTAAATCATGCAGGTAACTTTTGCACTTTCTTCTCTTGCTCCAAGGACACTGCCAACCTCACACAGTTGCCTATTAATTGCCCATCTTACCCGCTTTCCCTGGATGTCTCAAACTGCTAATTAGTTTTCCTGTTTTCCAAGGCATTGGCCTAATGGCTAATGTCCTGTCAATCACTTTCACAGAGAATGAAATGAAATTAAGAAGGGAATCAAATATGAGTATTTTATAGGAACCCCTGACAAAACACCTTTTTCATGATGATGACATTCAGGATTATACTCACTTCCTGCCCCCCCCCACTGGTGGGCTTGACTCAATCCAATATTGCAGTGCTTCCACCTTAGAAAAACTGCCAAATTGTTAGCAGCATGAAAATCTGTATTTTTAAAAGATGGATTTTTTTTAACACGCACGTTGAAATTTCAGTATGCAGCTTGCTGCTCTTATAAACAGTATAAATAGGAAACAGTATAAATAGGAAATCAGAAGCACTTTATTCAGATTACAGCATTAATTTATGTTACATGAATCATTTAATTAGAGGTGCTTTTCCTTTATGTAGCCAAAGTGCTAATTATCTTTCAGTATGAGCCTGTGACTCAATGACTCCTTCCAGGCCTTTTAAAATAATAATATTAACCATGGTAATTAAGCTGCAAGAATGACCACAAGAAGATGCTTTGAATAAATGTTCACTGAAGCTGTTTAGGAGATGGATACTGTTCACATTCCTAACAATTATTTTGATACTCTGATGTTTCAGTACATAATGCTCTGCGTTAAATGTGAATACTTCCTATTGATGAATGAATTGGCCCAGTTTCTTCTATCTTTAGGTACTTTGCAACACATTGTCAATGATAAATGGAACCAAACCAATTTAGCCAGCTCTGGGAGGACTCCCCAGGTCGCACAGCAGCTCCTACATGTCCCATCCCAGCAACCAACATAGGAGTGTATTAAAAGGGTGTGTGGACATCCCTTCCCTATGGTGTTTGCCAGGTTCTACAACAGCCCTTTTGGGTGTCTGGTAGCCAGTGTAAGTAAGTTAGGACGCTGGGTCAGGGTCAGAGGATAGCAAATACAGCTTAAACCCATATTTGTTCAGCCCCTCTCCTTGCAACTATGCACTCTTCAAATTCAGCCAACGATTTAAATCACAATTTACTTAAAACAAAGTTATAGTTGTTGAGTGGCTAAAACCACAGCAATAGTTTCAAAATGTTCCCCAGTCTATTCAGTGACCTTCCATTATTCCAATCAACTATAGACTTTAAACGCACACTGACCAACTTTACTATTGAAAAGTCTCTTTTACATTTGTAAAATGAACTAGTTTTTCTAGAGCCAACTCAGAAACAGTGTCTCTTGATAACCAGGCCTCCTGCGTAGTCTGACCTTTAGTAATTTAACCAAAAAGGCAAGGTAACCATTAATCCACCACTGTCTTTAACAATCTAGCTTTTCCAATTTCTTTTGCAAGGTTTTGGGTTTAGGCTTAGGCCCCAAGAGTAGCTAGATAAACCCAAATGTCAGTCTTATTTGTATTTTTTCATCTTTTTTCTTAATTCAGAATCAGATTGTAGGTTCTGTAAGGCAAGAGCCATGTCTTCCTGTTCGTTTTGTAGCATCTAACATATGGCCCAAAAACAGATTAGAGTGAGAAATTTGTGAGTTGGAGTTCATGTTCAAATTTGACACATTAAGGCGTGGTATGAACAGAGACATCAAATACCTCACACATTACAAGGACTGCTTCCCTTCCTTTGATGCTCATAATTATCTCAGACAGGACAATTAACATCCCCACACCCTCACTCCCCTCCTAATTTAAGATGTAAGTGAAATTAGGGCCCAAGTGACAATGGGTATTTTGCCATTGACTTCAGTGGGGTCAGGATTTTACCCAGTGTATCTAAGATGGTGTCAATATGGTGCCAATTGTTGCAATATGTAAGCAATGGCAATCATGTCATGGGCTACTCAGTAGCTGGAGACAAAATTAAATTGATTTAATTGTCTCAAGAATTAACCTATTATTTAGAGAGAAAAGATTTAAATTTAAGGGTGAGGACTTGGAATCAGGAATCTAAGCCTCTACTAATGGCTTTGCTGCTAAGCATCTCCAGTGTGACTTTGTGCAAGTGGTTTAATTGCTCCATGTCTCAGTTTCCTCATCTGTAAATTAAGAAAATACCATTCACAGAATTTGTGAAGTTAATTTAATTAATACCTGAAGCGTGCCTTGAGGGCCTCAGAGCCGGGGCCCTGGTTTAATTATTTCTTTATTTGATAAACAACTGTGGAGAGTTTCAAGGTAGCTGAGAGTGTGCCATTCTGTCTATGGTACAATTCAAACCATGAGAGTCTTTTTCTACAAGGGATATTGAAAAACTCAGTGACCGGAGGACCTGTTTTTGACATGTGAATTGCAATCACCAGATTGTTATTTCTGGATTTTCATAAGAAAGGCCTGTTCGCACCAGATTTTCCACTAATGTCTTGAGGGTGTGGAAGAAGTCTTACATTCCCACTCTCTTCTCCTACCTTGCCCGACAGATCAAAAAGTGTGGACCAATCAGACCAAACTACAAATAGTTTGGATTTGAGAAAGATTATACAGCAGTTTGTTCATATCTCCACCTGTCCACTGAATTTTATAAGGGTGGGTATATTGTATTTTCAAAAATGTTAAGAAAATAGGTGAAGGATCATATGGCCCTTCAAAGTCTGTTTTTATAAAACCAACAAATGACAATCAGCCTACTGTACATGGCATCAGTTTTACTCTGGCTTTACTGCTATAGCCTCTCCCTTTCCAAAAAATATGTTTGGTTGTCTCCCAAAAGTATTTATATGACCAACTTCTCTTGTTGAACTTGGCAGTTTGATCAATACTCAAATCATTTTTTTTCTCTTTCGCTCTCTCCACACACAGTCTGATTGTCCAGTTCCAGTATGTTCAGAACCACAAACTTGTGGTATTGCTTGTGGCTCAGTGGATTTGTACACTACTTTCTTCTCTGCTGAAGAGCTGGATTCTAATGTGTCTTAGGTCACAAGTGAAATGATTTTGGTGGCCTCAACCTAGTCTTTGCTGGAGATTTGCCATCTATATCAAGCCACTATACAATCCTGCACTGTTAGCAGTCTGCTCAGAAGAGTCCAGGAATAGTAGGGGAATTGAAGGACAGGATTCAGATCCATTCACAGGGACATGCTGGAAAGCTTGCACACTGTGCTTGGCTTTTCTCACACCTGTCAGTTGCTGGCAAGAATACTAACAATCATCAAATTTAAAAAAAAAAATCTAAGCAATGTATTTACATAAACCTCTTTCTTTGCATCTTCCTTGAAATTATGTCTTTCTACTTGTTTTCCCTTTTTCTGAGATAAAGACCAATGCACCCCTTGGAAGCAAAACATTCTGGTTGTACGCTGGTACAGGGATTCTCAAACCTGCTTGCATTGCAACGCCCTTCTGACAACAAAAATTACTACAGGTTACACGTGCCTGGTCTGACATGGTCGGGACGAACAAAAGAATTTGCTGGACCATAGAAGGTCCAGGGCTTGTCCCAGGAGGCCCCAGCCCCCTGCTCCCCCAGAATTCTGGCCTCCACTCAGGCTGTGTCTACATTACCACCTTCCTTCGAAGGAAGGATGGTAATGAGGCTGTTCGGTGTTTACTAATGAAGTGCTGCCGTGCATAGGCAGCGCTTCATTAAGCAAATTCCCCCCCCCCCCCCCCCCCTCCCGGCAACTCCGAAGTACCAGCATGCATCTAACCGCAGCGCACTCACCGGTACTTCGAAGTGCCGGGGCATCTCAGGAGTAAGGGGACTGTGAAGTTGCCCTGCACTTCAAAGTACCGGCGGGTGTGCTGCGGCTAGACATATGCTGATACTTCGAAGTTTAAAACTTCGGAGTTGCTGCGGGAGGGCGGGATTTGCTTAATGATGTGCTGCCTATGCACGGCAGCACTTCATTAGTAAACGCCGAACAGCCTCATTACCATCCTTCCTTCGAAGGAAGGTGGTAATGTAGACACAACCTCAGTCTACCTGGGGCTACCATGGAGTTACAGCCCTGACCCTACACCTCTGCAGGGCAGGTGGGGCCTCCAGGTCCAGGCCCCACACTGCCATGGGTCAGGTTGATGCTTTGTCTCTGGCCCCACCCAGGCTTTTGGCCGGTTCACCAGCCCCAGGACTCTTTTTGGTCCTGGAATATCTGTGGTCCTGCCAGACCACAGATTTTGCTGGACAAAAGAGTGTAGGTTTTTGTTTATTTTTATTACCTCAAGAAAAAAATGTTTATGACCTCAAAGAGATGAAAATTAGCAATAAAGTGGTTTACTAAAATTGGAAAACCATATCAACATCTGTGAAAAATTTAATGTAGTGCCTCAGCAATAGGAACAAAACCAATTTTCTATACCAAGAGCCATCTATCCACTTTTCCCTTTGAAAGCGAGCTTGACATTCTCAAATTTGACAGTGGTATCTGCTGCTAACATCTGACTCACACATGTTATCTTGAGACAGTGAATAGGTGTTTTAACTTAGATCTTTATGGAGTAAAAGACAGAAAGATATAAATACATGCCATATTATTGCAATTGTGCCTATTTCTAAGAGACAAATCCCCATAACATCTAGATCAGGGGACTGCACCCAAAACAGTGACAAGAGCCATTTTTTCCAATTCAGTTACAAAAATCAATACTTCAGGACCCGCAATGCATGTGAATATGAGACAGTCCTTCATAAATAACATCAAACTGTACTTTTTGGAACCCCTATTATAAGAACAGAGCACACAATGATTTGTACCAGTTAGTAAGTTTCAGTTACTTTCACCCCGGACTGGATTGCAAATGAGGACAAGGAAAATGCTGTGCCTCGGGATAGGTTCTTATGCAGGAAGGATCAATGTTCACATCAACCCTCCACGCCACTGCCCCATTCCCAGGCTCTACCCCCTCTGGCCCACAAACCACCTCCCATCTCTAGTCTTTACCACCTCAGCCTCCAAATCCACCCCTCATATCTGCCAGCTTTACCCTGCATCCTGCAAACCCCCTCATTCCCAGGCTTAACCCCTCTGCAGTGTGACCCTAGCCGAGGCGACAACAACTGGGGTACTCCTAGGGTGAGCTAGTTTTGTCCCAAGATGGAGTGAAGTGGAAGAGACTTGCAGATGACCTATTCTCTTCACAGAGTACAAGGGTTTAAAGAAGAAAGAAGACAACTTAGATATTAAGGTAATGGACAGCAGTATGTGTCACATAAATAGATGGATTCCTTCAGGAAAGCATTACACACATGCTTAGGTATATGCTTCATTCCCATTAACTTCAGTGGGACTTCAGAACATTAATTTTACTGATATGGGGTGTTAGTGACAACAGTTTGCTCGTTTACAATAACTTGCATGATGGGGATATATGGAAATTAACACCTGTGTGCATGGTGGGAAAGTCTGAGAAATCTGTGTTCTTAACTAGAACAAGAAGAAGTCCTGTGGCACCTTATAGACTAATAGATATGTTGGAGCATAAGCTTTCATGGGCAAAGACCTGCTTCGTCAGATGCATGCAGGTGGGATAAGATCCCAAGATCCATAAACCTCGTAATCCCAGATGCCTCATCATCTCAGGCATTGGCACCCTCACCACAGGATTGTCTGGATATGTGGACTCTCTACTTAGACCCTATGCTACCAGCACTCCCAGCTTTCTTTGAGATACCAGTGACCTCCTCAGGAAACTACAGTCTATTGGTGACCTTCCTGAAAACACCATCCTGACCACCATGGATGTAGATGCCCTTTACACCAATATCCCACATGAAGATGGACTCCAAGCTGTTAGGAACATTATCCCTGGTGAGACCAAGGCACAAATGGTGATAGATCTTTGTGACTTTGTCCTCACCCACAACTATTTCACATTTGAGGACAAATTATACCTTCAAATCAGTGACACTGCTATGGGCACCCACATGGCCCCACAGTATGCCAATATTTTTATGGATGGTCTGGAACAACGTTTTCTCAGTTCTTTTCCCGTAGTGCCCCTCCTCTACTTGTGCTACATTGATGACATCTTCATCATCTGGATCCATGGGAAGGAGGCTCTTGAAGAGTTCCACCGTGATTTCGACTGTTTCCACCCCACCATCAACCTTAGCCTGCACCAGTCCACACAAGAGATCCACTTCGTGGACACAACTGTGCAGATAAGCAATGGTCACATAAATACCACCCTATATTGAAAACCCACGGACCACTATGCTTACCTACATGTCTCCAGCTTCCATTCAGGGCACACTACACGATCCATTGTATAGATCACTAAGGCACTAAGGTGCAACCGTATTTGCTCTGATCCATCAGACAGAGACAAACATCTATAAGACCTTACCAAGCTTTCCTCAAACTACAATACCCTCCTAAGGAAGTGAGGAAACAGATTGACAGAGCCAGACAGGTACCCAGAGACCACCTGCTACAAGACAGGCCTCGCAACGAAAACAATAGAACACCACTGGCTATCAGATACAGCCGCTACCTCAGGCCTCTCCAACGCATCATCAGTGATCTGCAACCCATCCTGGACAATGATTCTTCACTGTCACAGACCTTGGCAGGCAGGCCTGTCCTCGCCTACAGACAGCCTGCCAACCTTAAACAAATTCTCAGCAGCAACTATAGATCACAACACAGGAACTCTAAGACTGGAACCAATTCCTGCAACAAACCTCACTGCCAACTCTGCTCATGTATCTACACCAGTGATACCATCACAGGACCTAACATAAGCCATACCATCAGGGGCTCCTTTACCTGCACATCTACTAATATAGTATATGCCATCATGCATCAGCAATGCCCCACTGCAATTCACATTGGCCAAATTGGACAGTCTCTATGTAAAAGAATAAATGGACATAAATCAGACATCAGGAACAGCAATGTACAGAAACCTGTGGGAGACCACTTCAATCTCCCTGGACACTCAGTAACAGAATTAAAAGTAGCAGTCCTAAAACAAAGAAATTTCAAAAATCAAATGGAGAGAGAAATCTCTGAACTGCAATTTATTTTCACATTTGACTCCATCAACAAAGGATTAAACAGAGAGGTGGAGTGGCTCACCCCTTACAAATGCAGCTTCTCAGCCCTGAATGTTAATATCTCCCCATTAAACTCTGACAATGGGCCTGTCTGATCTGACTTGTTTTCTTCCTCTTTTGATAATGGGCCATTTCCACCTTGCCGAATAGATCTTGTCAGCTCTGGCCCCCTCTTTTACTGGGACCCCACTGTTTAAATACCCCTCTGGAACCCCCTGCCCCACTCATGCATCTGATGAAGCAGGTCTTTGCCTACGAAAGCTTATGCTCCAAAATATCTGTTAGTCTGTAAGGTGCCACAGGGCTTCTTGTTGTTCTCAAAGATACAGACTACCTCTCTGATGTTCTTAACTAGTCATTCCCTGACTAATCTTTCAATAGGTGTTTTAACTTAGATTTTTATGGAGTAGATACATGCCATATCATTACAACTGTACCTATTTCTAAGGTACAAGGTTCTATCTCCTCTTCTGCATTTTTGTACTGAGCTAAGCGTATTATATTATTTACTTTGTGCAACCTTCCATCTGCCTCTCCTAAGAAGTTTAAAAATAAATTATTGGGAGAGAAAACAAACAATTGAGAAGGGAGGGATCAGACTGAATGTTAATTGTGTGATTAAGATATCTTAGGCCCTGATCCTACAACTTGATCATAGCAGGGTGGATGTCTGATGACAGTGAGATTCTGTTTGGATGTAGGAAGTCATGTGAGTGATATAAATTGCAAGACAAATGTTAACTTGCTCTTCCAAAACACTCTATGCTTTACAAAACATGGAATAAAACTCCCACCTGGCTAGCTACTGCACAAAACCACAACAAAATATATTCCTTGTCCCAAAATAGTTTATATTACTGCAGAATTCTTTAGTATTTTTTAAGAAACAAAGGCTACCACCAAAACTTGACACACTAATATCCACATGCAGAGTTAAGCCACAGACCATCAGTCTTCATAAGAGTCAGCTGCTCTCACAGCTTCTCTCTTGTTTTACAAAAGAAAAAATGTATTTTATGGTCAGTGATTCCAGATCAGGCAGCTAGCCCCCTACGGGGATCTCATGGACAAGGAAAACCAGGTGTCATCTGTCCCTTGTGACATAAGCATCAACTTCCCAACTAGCCAAGGGATGCTTAGACCTCTTCTCTATCCCAGGTGTGACCCCTGTGCCACCTTTCCCCCAACCTTGGCCACATCTCTTCCCCCGAGTGTGCTCCATTCCCACGTGCCAGAGGTGTTGGGAGGGGAGGAGTGGAGGAGGTAAGTGGGGCCTCTGGTGGGTGAGAGGCATGTAAGAGGGGAAGGGAGAAGAAAGGGGAACTTGGCTGCTGGCAGAGGCTTAGCACTCACTACTTTTTCCGTGTGGATGCCCGAGCCCCAGAGTACCCATGGAGTCAGTGCCTAGGCCTTGTGGCATAAGGATGTTTACCTTGTTCCTTGGCCCTGACATCACAAGAGTCCCTCTCCTCCTATTTCACATGAAAACTCCATCCACTCTCCCCCTTAATATCTATGGCCACACACCAGTGAAGAAAACTGATGGCTCTTCCGTCACTGACAAACTAATGCAAAAGTTGGAACTTGGACACCTCGTACCTGAAGGGTGCTGCAATTAAACAGATTGTGATAAAGGCAAAACTCAGATTGTGGGGGGAGCTAAGTAATGGATCGCTTGGAATTTACACCCCCAACACAGAGAAACTGTGGCTACTCTTCTAGTCTTATGACTGAAATAGAGACTCTATGTGAAGGCTCTGGAATAAGTAAAATATGAATAGCTCCTCTTCCACATCACCCACAGCACTGTACCTGGGGCTAATATGAGGACCCCATTTCTGGTGCACAGAGGCCACAGAGCAACCAATCTTTGTGAGTGTATACACCCCTGCAAATGGCACTCTGCAGGGCTCAAGTGGTGTGGAGGACCCATGAAAGGCATTCCATACCTTGATCACAGTTTGTGAGGAAATGATGCATGGTACTCACACTGTGAACTCCCAAAGCCTTCCAGATGGCAAAACTGATCAGCCCAACTCCACACCAGGCATACAGCGAACCCCAACCTAAGGCTCGTAAGGCCAGCGATGAACCATTCTCTGGTAATGCAGCAGTGGCAGTAATACCCTATAATCAATATAAAAAGATCAAGATTCAGTTAAAAAAAGAGATTTTAAAATATCTAAGCTAAGCTAAAACATAGCTCTAGGCACTTGTCTCTTTAGCAAACTCTATTAGTGAACTGAACACTCAACAGCATTTGACAGTAGCTCTGCAGGACAGAGCCAAGAGTGTTAGCTGAATCCCTTCCTGTCATCTCCGCCACACCCAAATGCCCAGAGCTGGGCTGGAACCCTCCCAAGAATTCCTCAGGGTGAGCTGCTGTTAATCCTTCAGGAAGGAGACTCAATAGCAGCCCTTGTAGTTTTCAAGAGCACAGGTGGACAGCGATTTCCTCCACACATGTGCACCAATATGGAGGTGATGTGAGATGGGGGTTGGGCTGAGTTAGAGGGTTGAGGGAGTGGCAGAGTGAGGGCTCTAGCTGGAGATTCTGGAGTGGGGTCCAGGGATGAAGGGTTTGGGGTGCAGCCGGCCTCAGGGCTCCAGTGGGGAGAGAGGACTGTTCCCCTAGCCCTCTTCCCACTCTGGAGTTAAGCCTGGGGTACCTGCAGAGTCCTTCATAAACTGCTGTGTGTGGCCACGTAGCTGAGAGGGAACTTAGGTGGGTAGCACACTTGCGGCCTCCGGGAACCCTAACGTTATCTGCTGTGCAGGGCTGAATGACTGACAAACTAGTTGGGTCAGAAGATACAGTAACTGAGTCGGAATCAGGAAACACAGAAGGACCTAGAAACACCCTCACAGTCCCAGATCACTAGGAGTCAGAGTGTAATAATGTTCTAAAACTCCTCTCTGGAACTGATATCTTCTTGCACAGGAAATCTGCAAATCTCTACACTAGTGCCCTGGATAACAGCAGAGAAGGCTAAAGAAACAGCAGGACTCTTGTGACCTTCAGCCCCATGTGAAGCAGGTACTTCAGGAGTGAGTCACGGAGAGGACCATCACCTGACAGAGTTCTGAAAATGGATTTTTAAAAAAAATAACATCTGGCACAGCTTGTATCTCATGTGTCCAAATAATTCATTGACTGGCATATGTGGAATCCTGTTCAGCCTCTGCAGTGTCAGGCTGACTCATTTTAACCATTTGTCAAAATGCCAATACATCAGGGTTGACAAATTTAATAATACAGAACATTTTTCTTTGGGAAAATCCATTCGTGCTGAGGCAAATGGGTTCCCAGTTGTGATCTGAGACCTTTGGGTGTTGTACTACTACCACTAATGTACTATTATTAATAGGAGTACATAGCATGGCTTACACTGAACAGTCAACATTTACCTACAGTTATCACACTATCTGATTAAATGTACCTATTTTCTGCTGGACACCTGTAACATATAGAACGTAGCAGCAAAGAAACAGATACACGGAAAACAAATGTGGGTACGGTGGGTGCTGAGCTTTTGGACAGCACCACAGATCAGGGGATAGGCAGCACTGCCAAATAACTGGACTCATGGAGGGCTTGTTGGGAGGGTGAAGAGCAGCTAGCAGGGTCTTTGGGGAAGGTGCAGAGTAGTGGCAGGAAGAGGCAGTGGGAGAGTGGAACCTCAGGAGAGGCAGCAAAGTTGGGTGAAAAAAGGTGGGCCTTGGGGGAAAAGGAAAATTCAGTGCATATTGGTAAATTACATTCTTTTTGTGAGGATCAACCGATGTTGTACGTATAGGCCTGCAGAAACACACGGGCATATTAACAATTAAAAACCTAAATCAGCAGCCCTTACTTATCTCAACAATCACACTGACATTCTTGGAACTATTCAAGTAAGGAATAAAGAACTGGACCCTACAACTTCTGTATGCTAACTATTATGTGAAGCAAAATTCTTAGTCAGACCCCAGAAAAGGCTGATGATGAACCTTGGTAAGTGCAAAGTTTGTCTACCCTAAAAATGCTCCCAAGCAGGACAATTCTAGAAGCTTTTTCATGTGCTTAACTATATAAACCTGAGACTTCCCTTTGCACCCAATGGGACTGTTAAGCACCAAAGTGCTTACAGGTAAGAGAACAAAGAACTTTCCTGTCTGTAGCCCACAGGTTAAAGAAAACTGTTCTAGAAATATTAAGATTCAAACCTGCGCAATAAAATAAATCAATATTTGCACACGTTGTATAAAATTGTTTAATGGTAATTTTGTTTTGTTTTCAGAATTCTGAAACAACAGATTGAAATGAAAGGAATGGATCGTCAAGGCAAGGCCTTCTACATGGTAACACTGTTAGCAGGTAAAATTCTTGGAGAATAACAAAATATGCTCTTCAAAAATAAAATGGCATGACACTATTGTACAAAGATAACAGTAATTGGAAGTGTAAACATGCAAACAAATAGGTTCATATAAAGTTATTTAATAAAAATACGAACTCTGAGAAAATTCATATGTGAGAAAATTTAAATAGTATTTTCACACTTTACAAAGAATAGCAAAGAAAAATATGCATTAAAACTATGTATCAAGGTTAGCTTCATTTTCAAAATTGCTTCAAGCATTTATAGCTCTTGGATTCTTGCTTTTAACAGATGATCTGGCAAGGGAAAAAGTTTAGGTTTATGATCCTGTAATAATATATTTTGAAGATTGTGGTGGGTTTTTTTTTACTAAAAACCTTTTCTTATGTACCTGCTTTTTCCTGGAAACTTTATAAATCTCTTGATAATGGATGACATGATGAACTAGAATTATATCTTCATAATTACCAGAAAAATAAACCCTGAATAGTTGAGAGTCACAAACTTGAGAATTATCAGAGGGGTAGCCCTGTTAGTCTGGCTCTGTAACAGCAACGAGGGGTCCTGTGGCAACTTATAGACTAACAGAAAAGTTTTGAGCATGAGCTTTCATGCTCACAAAAGTCTGTGCTTACGAAAGCTCATGCTCAAAACTTGAGAATTGTTACGTTTGTTTGTTTCCATTACTGTTTACAAAACAGTAACCAAACAGTTGTGAGAAAAGATCTCATTGCTGACAGATCAACATCCTTAACTTAAGGGTAAGAAAACACCCATACCAGTTCTTTGGCTCTCCAATGCCACTTCCAGCAAAATCAGAAAAGACAAGACTGGGCACTGATATTACTAATGTGAATCAGAAAAAAAAAATCTACCCACTGGTTAAGCCTTTATTAAACATGATAAAAAAGTGCAAAAAACCAAGTACACAAATCCAAGTTTTTCCTTTTGCATGTCACCTTGAATTAATTTTCCTGAATATTTTAATATAGATTCTGCTCTTTTCCCTCTTGCACTGCATTTCTTTCTATGTAAGAATGAGACCTACGTCTACACTAGAGCGCTCTTTCGAAAGGGCACCTTTCAAAAGAGAGTAGTTGAAAGATGCCCTTTCAAAGGGGAGCATCTGCACACACCTTGGGGCTGGTGCCGCTGATGAGCGCCATCAAGAGGGCCAAGTGCCACATTGAAAGGGGTTGTCCAGGCCGTTGAAAGAGAGCATCCACACGCACCCACACCCTCTTTTGAAAGAACGGGGCAGGAAACACCGCAGACTGGGTCGCAGGGAGGCCAAGCCCTTCCAGGGCCACAGCAAGCCACTCCTTTAACGGGCCCCTCTCCAACACCCTCAGCCTGTGTGGCACGAGGCCTGCGGAGCTGTCACAAGCCCCACAGACACAGTGCCTGCAGGAACAGCAATGGAGCAGCAGCAGCTTGATACCCTGCTGGCTGCCGCCAGTGGAATGAGCACCCTGCTGGCTGCAGCAGTGGTGGCCGCCCTGCAGTTCCTAACGGGGAGGCCCCCCCCTCCCCAGGGACAGAAGGGGACACCCCAGACCATGGGGTCCTCTGGGCCCCCCCGGGCACTCTGCTGGCTCTGGAGCTACCCCACCAGCTCCAAGTAGTGGGAGAAACTGGTCATGGGGAAGTGGGATGACGACCAGTGGCTCTGGAACTTCCAGATGAAGCGGCAGACCTGCCTGCAGCTGTGCCAGTGGCTGTCCCTGGCCCTGAGACACCAGGACACCCAAATGTGGCACGCCCTCCCCATGGAGAAGAGGGTCGCAATAGCTGTCTGAAAGCTAGCCACTCCAGACAGCTACCGCTCTGCAGGACACCCATATGGTGTTGGCCATGCCACAGTTGGAGGTAAGGCGTCATGGGCATGTATCCACTTGTGGGGGTGGGGACCTGGGAAGGCTGAGGGTGCCGGCGGATGCCAGGCACACCCTGCGCATCTTCACAGGTGCCTATGGTCCACCCCCCCGACCCAGGTGGTGCACACCCTCAACACCATTCTCCTCCAGAGGGTCATCCACAGCGGGGACCTAGACGCAGTCATCGCGGGCTTCGCCAGACTGGGGTCCTGAATTGCTTCAGGGCCCTCGACAGGACCTACATACCCATCCGTGCCCTGGAGCACAGTGGAGGACAGTTCAAGACAGGAAACAAGAAAGGCTACCATTCGGCGGTCCTGCATGCCATGGCGGACAGCCGAGGGCAGTTCCAGGACACGTACGTGGGCTGGCCCAGCTGCACCCATGATGTGCAGGCGTTCTGGAACTTGGGCCTGTGCCGCTGGCTGGAGACGGGGATCTCTATTCCCCAGAGGGAGCTCTCACTGGGGGACACCACCGTGCCCCTCTGCCTGGTGGCTAATGTGGCATACCCACTCCAGCCCTGGCTCATGTGGCTCTATCCACCCCACCCCAACCCCAGCCAGGAGCACTTCAACGGCCAGCTCGACCACACCCGCCAGGTGGTTGCGCACACCTTTGGTCGCTTGAAGGGGTGGTGGTGCTGCCTCCTATCCCCCCTGGAGGTGGGCATCCTGAATGTTCCACAGGCGGTGGGCACCTGCTGCATGCTCCATAACATTGTGGAGAGTAAGGGGGAGGCCTTCGTGCAGGGGTGGGCACCCGAGGCCAGGATGGGCTACCCCCAGCCAGCTGCCGTCCCTAGCTGCCAGGCCCAACAGGACGGGAACTGCATCTGGGAGGCCCTGTGACGGTACTTCGAGCAGGGTCCCAGTGAGCACCACCCCGGCCACCCCCGGCGGGTCTCTCGCACACTCCCCCCAACCCTGCACACCCCACGTCAACACCCCCCGCACTCCTCCCCTGCTGCGCCCCCTTCATTTGCACTTCTCGCACACTGTCCCCCCACCAAGCACACAGAACGCACGGGTTTTGGAAAAATAAATGGATATATTTTGCACTACAACAAATGTGTGGATAATACTGTGTGTTAAGCATAACACAATGTCCAACTATTTACGGGGGGTGCTAACTATTTACAGGAGAAGGGAGACCTAGGTGGCCAGCCTGGTGGGCCATCACTCCAGGGCGGGGGTGGAGGGGCGTGACCCGCGTCAGCCCCGGCTCCAGCGCTCGCACCCGCCCCCCGCTCATGCAGAGTCCCTGGCAGGGCTGGGAGGTGGAGCCATGGCAGGAGGGGCAGCTGGGCTGGCAGCTCCCACTACACGGCTGCCATGCCCCTGAACATGGTGAGGAACTCCCCCCAGGCCACCTGCAGCCAGACGGCCTCCCCCTCCTTGAAAGGGAGCCAGCACTCTGCCAGCTCCACCTGGTGCTGGATGGAGGTGGCGAGGTGGGGGTCCTCCACCAGCCGCCTTTGGCTCCACCGTGATCAGGTCCATCCTGGTGCTCGGGGTGGCTCTGGATGGTTGCTGTCCCTCTTCTCTGGTGGGGACTCTCCAGGACCACTGATGGGGCAAGGCTCTCCTGGCCCTCGGATGGCGTGGCTGCGGAAACAAGAGGGAAGAGAAGAAAAAGCCATGAGTACTGACCCCTGCCCCATGGCCCATGCCCCCTGTCCCTCTGTGGACAGCAGGTCCCCGTCCCCTGTCAGTGCTGTCTGTGGGAGCAGGTGCTGATGGGCTCTGGCAGCCGTGCTGCTGTCCCAAGGGCTGTGGTCCAGCTGGACCCTGGCGGGCCTGGGTCTGCTGGGGATATAGGGGGCCCCCGGTCGTGTATAGTGCCCCTGCCCCTTGATCCAAGGTGTGTGCCATTGGGTACATACCTGAGGGTCCATCGCTGAGGTTGGGGGATGGCCGTCTGCCCGATGCCTAGCTGGAAGTGCAGGAGGGGAGATCTATAACCAGGTCCCCCTCCTTGCTGGACAAGTCTGCTGCTGTGCCTGGCTCCGTCTCCGGCCCCGGTGGTGAGTGGCTGGCCAACAGCCCTGGCTCCTGCTCCACTCCTGGCTGGGGATTCTCAGCCGAAGTGTCTGCGACGGCAGGTGGGGAGGTGATCATCCTGGGCCCCAGTAAACCCTGAGCTCTTGGTAGTAGGGGCATGAAGCAGGGGTGGCCCCTGACCAGCTGACCACGTCCTGAGCCCAGGCGTGACCCTGCCGCAGCTCCTTTACCTCACTCCTGACTTGGTCAGGAATGCGGGCAGGGTGACCCGGGATACTCAGGCCCTCAGCCAGCTGGGCAAAAGTGGCTGCGTTCCACCTCTTCGTCCCCACCACCTAGAACACCTGCTCTTCCTGCCAGAGCCCCAGCAGCTCCTGGAGCTCCTTTTCCATCAGGAAGGGGCGTGCTTCCCCCCGCCCTGCCAGCTGGACCCTTGGGAGCCCTGGGTGTGCTCGGAGGCGGCGGCCTGGGACTCCTCATATGGCTGACCGGTGGCCATGCTGTTCCTATAGCTGCTGGTGGTCTGGCTGAGGCATGCAGGGGCACCACATGCAATGGCTGCTGTCTGCACGCTCCCAGCTTCCTGCAGCGGGGTTTCTGGGTCCATGCGGCTTTAAGAGCTGCTGCACACACAGAGCATAGAGCTCCAGAGGGGCTGGGCAGCATGCCTCCACCTAACAGGTGATCGCTGCCATGGCAGACTCCGCTCTTTCGAAAAAGTGTGATGTGGAGTGTCTACACACGTCCTCTTTCAAAAAACGACATTGAAAGGGTGGCTCCTTCCTATTTTCTGTTTGGAAGAGCGATTTCAAGACCTGCGGCACCTACTGTCCATTTCACATTCAAAAGAGCACATGGCGTGAGTAGACACACTGCGCACTACTTCAAACTGGGGCCTACTCTTTCAAAAGAATTGCCTAGTGTAGACGCAGCTGTAGAGTACCTACCACTCTATATTTTGACAATGGAATAGGATCAAAACCTGTAATTCAACTTTGAATCAAACTATATATTTTAATAATCCTGGAGAATCATAAACATTAGCCGTTTTCATTCACTTTTTACATTGCTAAGATTTAGCTCTAAACATGATTTTTCAGATTACGTTTACGGTCACAAATGCAATATTCAATAGCAATCTACATAGCCACAGACTCTTAACATAGCCTAATCTAAGTTTGTCTTCACACTGTTCTGCACAGCTGTCAGAGTGTGTTTACGTATGCAGCACTTGCATCACTGACGAGAGCACAGTGTAGTAGCTATCTCACTTTGCACTGCTCTGGGACACAAAGCAAATCATTATTGTGTCAGGAGTGGATGTGTGCATTTGACAGCCACCAGAGACAACCAGAGACAGGGAGTAAGGAGGGACCCAGGCCTCAGTCCCTGCTTCTTTCCCTGATCTGTACAGCACATTCTGTTGACACTCCTCTGTTTGTACTGTAGAAGGCAGCAGGAGCATTCAACAATAATGATTCATTTTGTGTCCTGGAGCAGCATCAGAACAGAGCAAAAGGAGAGAGGCCCATACCTGCAGACAGAACTGCTGAGGTTCAAAGATTGGCCACTGCATTGTGAGACAACTCTGGAAGGCAATTAGACTGGTAAAATCAAGAGTCTTACTAGCACATCAATGCAGAGAGACTTTTGTTGGGGTAACTCTATTTTTGTGCGGAGCCATTTCAGTGCAAAACGTGGCTTTCCAGGGAAGACACTGGTGTAGTGTTTTTGGAAAAAATCCCATAAATTTTGCACTAAAACTGGCAAGCATAGACATAGCCTAACTGAAGAGTAGAAGCCATTAACAAACTGCTATTAAGCGGGGGGGCAACTCAAACACCGTTGGCTAAGTTTTCACCACAGAATTACTGGTGCATATAATATAAAATCAAAGTAGCATGAAAAGGTAAAATGCACTGTATATGTGCATATAAATGTGCACAAAGACAAACTACAGTGATTATTCAGACTAATTCCATTATATAAAAGTCCTATGATCTCTGAACAGTAGCCAAGAAATGTTCACAACAATGATTCTATCCCTTTTAGTAATCCTATGACTTTTTTCTTTGTCTGACCTTTTCCTTATCTAAATATTTCAGATAATAAAATCTGACAATTTTCTTATTTTGGAACATGAAAATTCATGGGCAAAATATATCCTCTTCATTAAGTCTTTAAGTAGGAGTCACGAGTGTTATTTGTGAATATGGTTGGCAAAAATGAATGTTATTTAAATGTTTCATTGCACTAGAAATAAAGTGATAATGGAAGAAACTATCTCGCTTTATTGGCAGAAGTTCAAAAGAATTCAGTCACAAGCCAAACTCCTCTGGGATATTAAATATTCAAATAAATTGTGGTGTTCACAGAAATCTTTGTCATAGGCTGTTCAGACAAGCTATTTAAATCATCAGAAGTGATGAATGAACTGGTAGGAGAAATGTTTCAGAAATAATAATGCAATAGCTTAAAAAAAGTTTCATTAATTAAAAATACAGATAGCTACGTGTTGCTATTTTAAGTGAATAAGGTTTTTACTTATGTTTGTTACTTACTGTCAGCACTCAACGGTTTCTCTTTATCATAGCTCCAAGGTTTTAAAATACCTACCTCTATCCAAACAAACTGCTAAAAACATATTAAAACAGGCCAGGAAAAAAAGATAATTAGCCAACTTGATTCTCAAAATATAGGTCTAAATTTCTGCTCTTGGAGTGGGGTGGAGTTGAGCAACAGGCACGGCAATAGGGTGAGGAGACACGCTAGAACTGAAGATATTTTTTTCAAATGTATTAGGGACAAATGTTCCAAACTTGCACTTGTCTCCATCTGAGCAGCTCCCTGTCAACAAACAAACACCCATTGCCTTGAAGCTGCTTATAAGGTTAAGTATATGGTACATATTACAAATAAGATGGCAAGACAAAGTCACGAATGAACATCTGTGGACACGAACAGGCCAAGAGCCAGTGGGGATCCAAATAAAATGGAGAAAATGGGAATGGCTGGGACATACTTTGAGGAAACCCCCATCCAGCATTGTTCGACATGCCCTAAAATGGAATCCTCGGGGAAACGCAGCCGAGCAAGACCCCGAATAACATGGAGGAGATCTACAGTCACAGAAGCACAAGAACTGGGATATTCCTGGGGCCAGATTGAAGCCATTGCCCAAGATAGAACCAGGTGGAGGAGCTTGTGGATGACCTATGCCCCACTTGGGGTTCATGGGTTTAACTTAACTAACTAATATGCCCAACTGCTTTGCTGGATTGGGCGCAGAGTGGTCTGCACAAGGCATAGTTGGCCCTACTATGAGTACAGGTAGACACATGAACAAATCATCGTAGATGTGAAGCCTAAATCAGAAGACAAAGAAATTTAGAGCTTGCCATGTAATTCTTAGTGGTAACCAGATTTTATTTTAAAAACAAATATCTTAACTGGCAGTTTCTGCTTTGGAGCGTTTCAAGTCAGGATCAAGATACATTATGAAAGCTTGTCCTACATATACTTCATAGACAGGGCTACCATTTCTCCTGACCAGATAGACTGGATGCCATTTGAGGCAACGGTGCTGATCCATCTGGCCTGGGAGAGTTGGCAACCCTATTTAACTTTACTCCCATGAGTAATCACACTGATTTCTCATTCAATTCATGGGTGTAAAGTTAAGCATTTATGTAAGTTTCTGCAGGGTTGGAGCCATGTCTTCTACTTTCCTAATCAAAAGGTATAAACTTGTGTGTTGTGGTCGTATCAGGCAGTGATGGAAATAACCTCAAAAAAGTCGTCATGTAAGGAATGGTGGAGCATCATTGTAGAAGGGGAAAACCGACAAGAAGATGGATTTATGGTATGTAGCAGATTGCTGTGAGGTCAGCTGCTGGGGGCTCAAAGCTACAGCTGGATTGAGGAGGCTTCTGAAAATTCTGCTATGGTTTCACCAACAGTCTGACATAAATAAGTGTATTTTATTCACTTATTTACTTCAATACTTTTCTGCATCATAGCAGACTTTTACCTCTGCTGTTAGTCTCTCATCACAGGTGCTGACTCCATGGGTGCTCTGGAGCGGGAGTATACACAGGGAAAAATTAGTGGTGCAGAGCACCCACTGGTGCCAATATCCCCACTCCCCCCACACTTCTGGCATGCCAGAGGCCCCCTGTTTACCAACTCCATCCCCTCCCTCTCAGCACCTCTGAAGTGCTGCAAATAGCTGATTTGTGGGGTCAAGATCTGGGAAGAAGGAGTAGAGACAAGGCACGTTCAGGGGAGAAAGTGGAGAAGAAGCAGGGCAGGGGTTGGACAATGGGCTTGGGAAAAGGAGTGGAGTGAGAGGATGTAGGTGGAACAGACGTGGGGTGGAGGTTTGGGGGAAGGCCTAGAGTGTAGGTAGGGCTGGAGTGGGGAGGGGGCCTGAGCACACATACCCCCACCCACCAGGATGAGAAGTTGCCAACTATCATATTCATTTTATGTCTGTGATGACTGCCTTTAACTTTAAAGCTAGTTATTCATGGTTATGCTTTTATTTTTGTACAATATCCTTTAAACGTTGTGTTGCTGCAAATGATGATCAATGCTCTAAAATACACATTTCTAAATTCAATTAATAATGCTATCACAGAGCTACTTTTGTTCTGGAGGCTAGTCCTCAGCCATTCTTTTGTTGAGTTTGAAAGCATGTGAGTGTTGTCACTTACCTCACAATCAGCATGACGAAAAGAAGTGTTCCCTTTTTACGTTCTCTAAGGTTCTGGTTCCAGTTTTTGATTTTTGCCAATAAACTGGTTTAGTTCAGTTGCAGGGGGAGTAGTAAATATAGGTTTTAGGCGAAAAGGAAAATCCTTCACTTCATTCAATCACTTTAATGCTACTCTAGATTCATTTAACATTGAGCAGTCAGCCAATGAAGAGCATACACAGTATTAATGTAATGATCATGAAAAAATTGTTTTGTAACATTATTAGAAGATGGTAAAAAATAACAGAATTAAACTAACCATGGTATTTATAACAGCATTTATATAATTTGTGGAATTACATTCCTATACAGTGTGCCTACTTCTTAATAGATTTAAAATGAGACAACGGTCTTAGTTTCTACATACCTTACAAAATTGAATGTCACAAAACTAATTACAAATAATTACATTCATAGAAGCCAATGACACTTACAAATTTGAGTATCACAAAACTAATTACAAATAATTACATGCATAAAAGCCAATGATACACTACACACACGCCCAAGTAGAACAAAACAAAACAAAACATTATAACTGATACGGTAACATTATACCCACAAGCCTTTCTCGCTCCAAAAGCTGAGAGAGACGAAGATGAGTTTTGCAAAGGAGCTCTGAAGGTTAAAAAAATCTGGATGTTGTTAGACTAAGTGGGAAAAGTCAATACTTTGTATATTTTCAAAACTAAATATGCCACACAAAATACAATATTACCATAAAATATTGTATATACACACTCTACAATTACCCTGGCTTCCTTCTTTTTTAAATCTAGGGGTGTTTAAGAACATAAGAACAGCCATACTGAGTCAGACCAAAGGTCCATCCAGCCCAGTAGCCTGTCTGCTGACAGTGACTGGTGCCAGGTGCCCCAGAGGGGGTGGACCAAAGACAATGATCAAGCGATTTGTCTCCTACCATCATCTCCATTCCTATCCTTGGCTAATACCTTTTATGGACCTAACCTCCATGAATTTATCTAGCTCTTTCTTAAATTCTGTAATAGTCCTAGCCTTCACAGTCTCCTCTGGCAAGGAGTTCCACAGGTTAACTATGCGCTGAGTGAAGTTTAATATTCATCAATTATTTTAGCATTTGCTAAAGGTAAGTCTAAGGCAGGAATATGCTCAGCAAGCTTTCCTAGTGTACCTCAATGCTGACCTACATCATACCTTTTCCGATATTCTATTAACAGAAGGCTGTTCTGAACCAGAGGTGAAAGTGAAGCAGTGCACACCAGTTTACCACTTTGGCAAGAGGCTGGCCAGCTGAGGCACTTCCCGCTGAAGGAAGAGTGGGGCTCACTCTCAGCCCGGCCCCCAGGGGCTCTGCTGCAGGCACTAAGCAGCAGGCTGCCAGGCAAGTGAAAAAGGTCAGTTGGGGGCATGACTCCCACCAGTCCAGGATTGCCCCAGCCCAGACCCCACTCCAGGGCACCATTTTGGAAGGACAAAGAAGGATGGAGGCTCCCCCCAGCCTCATCTGAGATCCCTACTAAGAGGCTGGTTGTGCTTCCCATCATTAATGGGAGTGGAGGAAAGTTCATAGTGTGCATGCATTCTCTCACTCTCAGCCGGGGAGGTTGGGGCAGAGGAGTAATATTTTCCCTCTCACTTCCCGACAGTGACCAGAAGGGCTGATAGGCTGCTGACCAAGCAGTCTCCTGGTATACATTTTGGGGTGGGATGCAGACACCAAACCCACCCTCCCTAAATGGCATCCTTCCTCCCTGGCTCTCCCCATATACATATCCCTCTCCCCTTCCCTGAGCTCCCCACACTCCAAACCCCCTGCCCACCTCCACACACTCCAACTCTCTTCCCTGAGCCCTGCTGCACACTCCAACCCCTGACTCATGTAACCCCTCCACATGCCCAACTCCCTGCCCTGACTCACGCACCTCACATCTCTCCAACTCTGAGCGCCCCCCACAGGCCCTAACCTTCTGCCCTGCATCTCTCCTCGTGCTCCCAACCCTGACTCCTGCCTCTCCCCCCGACCCTCCAATCAATTGCTATGAACCCCTGGCACGCCACTGCATACTTAAATTTCTTACCCAAACTATCACATTGCAAACACTCCTTACAAGACTGCCCTGAGCTCCCCCCGAGCCTATGGAAAACAATATGAATCTATAAGGAATGTAAGTTACTTTCACCCCAGTTATTGTCTCTGAAGAGAGAGCAAAACGGTTTTCTTTGGCAGTCTTGACTTTGCTAGTGAATTTAATTTTATACTCAGGGAGCTGTGCAGCCTGGAATATCCCAGTCAGAAGACAGAGACGTGTCTCTACCTTGAGAGACAATAGATGCAGACACAGAAACCTAGTATGGACCTTGATGGACTATAGAGAGGGAATGCACATGTAGTTGCCTTGAATTAACACATTTAATATTTTTCATTGGATTATAATAATTTGATCACAGCAGACTGAATAAACTTTTTATGGGTTTTATTATAACCAGCCCAGATCTAGCACTAAAAAAGTAAAGAGCACTGACACCTAACTCAGGATTAACTCCTGAAATCATTGACGATGTAAAATCAGACCTCCCAGGCTATAAAACCACTTTATCATTATATTTAGTATAACCAAAATAAGCATGCAATAATACCATGAAGTTTTATTTTTATTTTATCATGCTTGTATAGTACTTTAACAAGAACAAACCTTATTGAACCAGTGGGGGTTTTTCTTTTTAGCCATAGCAAGTGTTGTACCAAACCCAGCTATCATTCCAGCCGCAGCAACAGTACCTAGAAAAACTCCACCTGCCAACAAAATTTAAGGAATTAAAATAGGAATTTCTTTGCTATAAAAATGTGTAAGTGATCAAAAAATTCAAAAGTGCACATCTATCGGTAGCTGCCTAAGTGAAAGGAAAACATGTCAAACTGCCCACTTTCTCAATCTAATGTATGATAAGAACTGGTTAATAATTTAATACAGTACTTTAAAATGCAGTGATTAGGTTATACCAGAAAATTAAAACTTTGATTTGCTCCTTCAAACTCCTGGTTACAAGAAAGCCCATATAGCCTCGCAAATCTATGCAGAGACTGATCATATATAGAAATGATGAGGGAGGCAATATCTTTCATTAGACAAACTTCTGTTGTTGAGAGAAATATGCTTTCAAGCCACTCAGACCTCTTCTGGTCAGTTTTGAGTGGTTCAAAAGATTTGTTCTCTCACTAAGAGAAGTTGGACCAATAAAAATATTACCTTGCCCTCCGTGTCTCTAATATTCTGGGACCAACCCAGCTACAACTACACTATGTACATCTACAGAAAAGTCAGACAAAATCACATTCCAGGTTGTCTCCAGTAAGATCATTCTCCTCTACAGTGCTCTCTGTGCAACAACCCCCCACAGCAGCGTAGCTCTCAAGAGCTATGTTAGAATAACTGTTTCTTGGAGCATTCATCAGTTCAAATCGCCAAATGGAAATCTGCTTGTCTTTGAAGCCACAGTCAGCAGCTGTTCTCCAGCTTTGACCCTGTTGTGTCCTGAAGAACCATTGCTACCCCATGCTACCAGCTGAGGGACTTCCCCAGGCCTTGATAAGAAGGGAAGCATGACTTGTAATTGCCAGACTAAGACACGGTGGCTGAGGTTTCATTTTTGTATTGGACCAATCTGAGTTATTGAGAGCCACACACTTTCAAGCCATACAGAACTATTCTCCAGGTCTGGACAATGTACTCAGTGTTAAATATACGATGAAACAGATATGTTAGCATAAATTATTAACACATATTTCAAAGGACCACTTTGGACAACTTCCCAGTCACTGGCTAGTTAATAGGGTCACAAATTGTTGAAATAAACCACAAATCCCAGGTGTCTGTTCAGTCTGTATTTTGCAGCACCAGCATGAATTTTAGCACCCAGGCTCATCTTTTGAGGCAGCTGTGCAGGCTTCCTCTGAGGGCAGGGCCTAAGGGGTCAGATACAGTGATGATGGCTTTGTGAAATGTGTGGTAGCTTCAGAGACATTTCCAACAGGGCTTGTAGCCCTTTCCTCCCAACAAGCTACAACAGAATCAGGTACTGCTCAAACGCATTGTTCCCTTGCTTCCTCTGGGGCTAGAAAGGGGGGCTGAAGTGACAGCAGAGTAGGGGGAACCATTCCGCAGAAGTAGGGGTGGGTGATCCCTGGGCACAGGCTGTCAATACCAAGATGTGACTAAGGCAGCCGCACTTACTAGAGAAGCAATAGACCCTTGTGCAGTAACGCGGGGCAGGGGGAGGCTGCATCCTTGCGCCCTTCCTGCTCCAGCCAGCGGCATCCCAGCCAGCCCCAGGGCCGGTCCAGCGGTACAGCCTCTCAGTGACCAGGGGCTTTCCCATTACGGCTGCGGTTAGGACGCTTCGCAAATTAGTAGCACTGCCCCTCCCCCTGTGCTATGGGACCTTTAAACACCCACCCTCCAGCTCGCTGCACCTTTGATAAGGAAGACCTTGTCCTGGGCTGTTGCAGGTGGGCACCCCGCCCGCGCCACGGTCACCCCCTCCGCGGGCGCAGGGGCGCCCTTGGGACCTCCCACGCCAGCCGCCATCCCCATGCTCGGGTCTGCGAGTCAGGCTCCGCCCTGCAACCCGGATGGGAACCGAGATGGGCAGGGAGGCGCTCACTCCGCACCCGGCAGCGCTCGGCTCGCACAGAAACCAGGCTCCCGAGATCCGCTGGCCAAGGCGGGGTGGGGCAGCGCCTGTCTCTTAGCGTCGGCTGGTGGGGGCGGGGTTCCCGGCAAGCGGGGCGGGGCGTGACCTGCGTCCTTTCTACCCCTCCCCTCATAGCAACCCCACCTCGCTCGGAGGGAGGCCGTGAAAAGCGCCGGAGGGAAGTGGGCGCCCCCCAGCGGGCGGGGTGGGTGGGTGTGTGTGTGTGTGTCTCAGACAGGGCTGCAGAGGGGAGCTGCAAGCTGTCCCCGTCTGGCTGGGCCAAGCAGGTCGGCCACCCTCCAGCTGCAGGAAGAGACAGACGGGAAGGGGCTGCAGAGCAGCAGGATCCCGCAAGACCGAACTCCCTACGCCAAGCGGCTTGGTACTCAGCCCCCTAGGGCGGTCCTCGCCTACGCAGCACGGGGCAGCCGCATGGCATGCCGGGAGTTGTAGTCCTTTAGCCGCCTCCGCCCCCGTTTCCCTCCTCGGGTCTGGCGGCGCGGAGGGACGAGGGCGGGACTACAGCTCCCAGAGGGCCGGGGCCCTTCTCGTCAGGGCTGGCCGGGTATTGACGGCAGGTGGGAGCTGATTGGCCCCGGCGGTTGGCAGCCGGCAGAGGGGGCGGCTGGAGACGCTGCGGGCTACCGGGCATCGGTGTCAGGGCGCGCATCGGGGGCTGCAGGCGGGGCCGGTGAGGGTGCAGTCGAGGAGCGAGCCCTGCCCCGGCTTGAGGCCAGCAGGCTCTGGCCGGGCCCCCTCCCTGCTCCCCGGGAAGCGTGAGCGGCTGGGGAGGGGCTCGGTGCCCCCTTGGCAGCGGCAGCCGTCGTGCCCCGGCCGAAGATGAAGCGGGAGCTGCTGCCGGGTCTGGCAGCCGGCGCCAAGCCCGGCTAAGGGCAGAGCCGCGGGGAGCGGTACCCCCGCTGCGACCTGCGCAGGGCTCCGCTCACCTGGGCCGGGCAACCGCGGAAGCTCCCGGGCGTCGCTCGCTCGCTGGGCGGTGTGGGTGCGAGCCCGAGCCCGAGCTCGCCCTTTGCGCGGAGGTGGCAGGATGCGGGGTGAAACCCGCCAGCCTCGCTGCCCTACGAGAAGCAGCCCAGGTCCCCACCGCGTCTGACCGAGGCACTGGGGGAAGGTGGCGGGCAGGGCGAGGCGTCGCGCGGAGTAGACGATGGGGAGGACGCGGCCTGGGTAGGGAGGCACCGCCTACGCGCGGTGAGTCGCTTTCTTCAGAGGAGTGGCAGAAAACCGGCTGCCAGGCGGGATCGATCCGGAGCAACGGCATATGGAGGCGGCAGCGACTTGTTGTCTAGAAGGACGTGGGTTAGAAAACGGCCACCCACCCAGCCACCTCCAGGCGCTGACACCGCCCACTGTGGGGGACGAGTTACTCGTCTGTGTGTGACTGGGAAGGAGGAGGACAGACTCCAGCGGTGTCGCGGGCTGGCACTGACTCTGCTCCCTCCGGACGCTGATTCATTTTCTGCAGAGAGAAACTGAACTATAAGAAACGTTTTTTCTCAGACCAGCGGTAAACATTCGTCTCCTCAAACAAACAGCGAAGGTGGCCACTTCCCACTGAACAGGAGGAAATAATCCCGCTACAGCGTGTTTCTCCAGAGCTGGCTTTGCAGCTGGGTTTCTGTGCGCTTGCCTCCTGTGGTGTCTCTGAGTGGGTGGGAAGGATCTTCTGTTAGGAATATACATTGTTTTATTATTTTTGTGGGGAAACCTGCTTCTTGAGGAGCGTTAACAAATCTCTGTGCATGGGAGAGATTCAGTGCGGAAGCTCTTTACCCAAAAGCTGGATTTCTGCAGAGAGCTTCCAAGGTGTGCTCCTTTGGGGAAAGGACAGCCACTCTATTAAAGACTAAAGCTTTTTAAGTTTTGTGGTCAGCTAATCTATTTTGGGTTTTTCCTTCCTGTTTTGTGATAAACTGCTTTTATAACCCTAGAAGACCATTTAAAATGAGTTTGTAATTTTGGTGGACAGGGAAGGAATGCCTCCCAAGCATGTCTAGTATGACAGCTTTGTTCTTTCAAGAGTTGGTCCAGGCTTGTCTGATGCAGTTGCCACTTACCTGGTAACAGACTTGCTTTTTATTTTTAACTGGGGCTGGTGGGGAGGATTATCTTCATCAGGAGACTGTCTTTGTTTTGTGGGGTTTTCCGTCATTACACTCCCTTGATGACTTCTGGAGGTGGTAGTGGGCCCATGAAAGACTGTGAGTACAGTCAGATCAGCACACACAGCTCCTCATCTCCCATGGAGTCTCCCCATAAGAAAAAGAAAGCAGCTCCCAAGAGAAAATGGGAGGTTTTCCCTGGGAGAAACAAATTCTGTTGCAATGGAAGGATCATGATGGCCCGGCAGACTGGAGTCTTCTACCTGACTCTGGTTCTCATCTTGGTGACCAGTGGACTCTTCTTTGCATTTGAGTAAGTGATGCTAATGCCGTAGTTCTCTCCTGCCTTCTTACTCCTAGTATGAAATCTGGAAGAAAACTAGATGCAGTGTAGTTTGAATCAATGCAGGTGTTAAGGGTATTTGATTGAATTCAGGTGATGTATGATTGAGAGAAAGTTCAGTATGATATCAAGGGCTACAACCCTGTTTAAGTAAAAAAAAAAAAAAAAAATGCTCTTGATTATGGGTTAGATAATCAATGTTGCACTATAATTACTTTCAAAATGTAATTCATGTGTTTATGGTATGTAATAAGATGTGTCGAAGCAAATGTAGTTGCTTGTCTGTTAATTTCTCAAGAATCAGAACTGACATGCAAAATTGCCACCTGCTTTGTCACAGTTGAGCACAGAAAAGTATCCTTCTTTTCACTGGACTGCTTAGGATTACTTTTTTTATTTTTTATGAAGTTAGCAGTAGTAACTATTAGACTATCTGTTTTCTGTGGTTTTTTTTATTTAAAAAAAAAAAAAAGGTCCAGATAAGGTATTTATGCTTCTGGAGCCCCTGTGTTTCAGTGGCAACTCCAAATATAAATAGTCATTCCATCGTCTATTAGCTGTGTACATTGACTTGTTCTGTATCTGTGTTTGAGGGAACTCCACCTGTGATTCACAATATTTTTGTTTTACCGAGATATTTTGTAAACTTTCTTCACATCAATTTTAGAGGTCAGTTTTCCATTACAATGAGGTAAATAACTGTGCTATATGCAGACCAAAGTGCAAGATATCAAATCAGAAGGTGGTGAATTTTATCCTGTTTTGTGTTAGTGAAATTAAGCATACAAGATGCAGGACAGTAAAGAATTGGACACCTGGGTCTGGTTCACACTCAGATTTTATAATTTTATTGTTTGAATTAGGGATGACTTTGTTTTTTACTAGAATAATTAAATCAATACAATCCCCTTAAAATGAAGACAGTTATATGAGCATAGTTTATTCCCAGAAATGTAAAAAAAATAAGTTAACTTGTATTGGTATTGTTACAGTCACACTAAGGGTTGTGCTTCTTTCTTGTACTGGTACAAATGCAGTCTAGACTTTCTTTTTGTCTTGTCTCTGGTAACCAAGGAATCTGTTTCAGACTTCTGGCCTTCTAATCAATTAGAACTATTTATGTAAATGTTAACTTTGCTGTTATTTCTATAAATCATATTTTAAAGTTTGTATAGTGGTTCAATGACATAGTGTATACTGATGATTGCCGTCTTTAGGGAGCTAAGTAGTGGCATTAATCGTCTCTGAATTGGGCTAGGTCAGGGGTCTGCAGCTGAAATAGTAAGAAGAGACTTTTTTTTTTTTTTCAAATTCACTTGTAAAATTAATACTTCAAGATTTGCAATGCATATGAATATGAGACAGGACTGTCTAACCATACTTTAAGAACAGCACACACACGGTGATTTGTTCCAGTTACAAGGTCGTTACTCCCATCGCCAGGTTTTACCTCCCCATCCCTCAAACCCACCCCCAGGCTTAACCCTATCAGTCCTAAACTGCTCTCCTTCATCCCCAAGCTTAACTCCTATCAACCTCAAACCCACCCTCTATCCCTAGGATTTACCTGTCTGAGAGGAAGAGCTCTGTGTACTGCCACTTCTTCTTCATGGCTGCTGCTGCCTCCTGATCTCGGCATGTTTCCCACAGAGCAGGCTTGGCTGCCTGTCCCCACAGGTCCCCTGGAACCTTAGAGTTCCCCCATGTGCAGCGTGCATGTGGCCCCCTGCCCTGCTGGCTTTCTTTTCCAGGGCTCCCTGCCACGACTGACTCCACTTGCAACTCTGGAGGCTGCCATCGTTTAAACAAAAAAAAACAAAACAAAACAAAAAACCTAAATCCAGTTTTAGCTGTGAGCATTGTTTTAAGTGGTATCAGCCTCCAGAACTGCAAGTGGTTCCAAGCAGTGCTGCTCCTGACTCCACAAGTGGCTCCTTAAAGAGCCGCATGCGGCTCTGGAGCAGCTGGTTGCCAACCCCTTGGCTCGCAGAAATTGTAATTTATCAGTAGCATTTAAGAAGATAAATTCATCAGGGGGAGGAGGTTGGGGGGAGAGAGAGAGAGAGAGGTCACACTCTCAGTGCTTATGTGGATTTTTAAGTATATTACCTGGAATACATTGAAGGTATTACTTTTTACTTTTACTGTAAATTTTTACTATTGACATTGTGAAACATGTTGAACCTCTTTGACTAGTTGAGTAAACGTGGTCAACAATGGTAAATCTCCCATTACTTATGACCATTATTGCATATTTTGTGTCTTCCCATTTTAAGGAGATGTACTAAACTCTTTCATATCTGGTAGCCCTCTGACAGGGAAGTTGCCAGATAGGCAAATATTCTGGATAATAGAGAGGTATACCTAGCAATGCAGAATGTTAAAGAAAAACAAGATTAGATATAAAAATGTATGCACAGTACTTTATTTACCACCAACTGCAGTATTGTAAATTGTAAACTTACACTGTATTTGCTGTATGTATTTGTATTTACTTTCACTACACTGTACTTATGGAAAACTTAACTAAAATTTACTTATGGTTTAAAATGCGGGTTATTTGAGGGTTCTGGACGCTAGAATGGTGGGTGTGAAAAGGTTCACTGTATTACGTGTCTCCTTTCAGTGCAATTGATTAATTGACTTTGTTGAAGGTGTCAATGGATACATTTGGACTGCAAGGAAAAAAACTCAACAGGGAGTCTCAGCACCTGAGTCATCTGAGGCAGGGTTTATAGGGCATGTGCCACAGGGCTAATAATAGATGGTCCTGGTTGGGTTGTAGCCCAGACTTTGAAATCTGCTGCAGGTGGAGGCACTAGTAGGGTTCCAGCTTCAGCAAGAATATCTGTGCTGATGTTTTTAGCCCTATCTGTGTGTGAGTATGGCAGTTGACTCAAGCTCTGAGACTTGTTTTGGTGTGGGGGATGCTTTTGCTGTAGGGTCAGTCTAAATGTAGTCTGTTAGGCCCAGATTCTCTAAACAGCCCCACATAGGCAGATTCATGAATTTATATAGCATTGTGAACCAAGGTCTGTGGGACTTGGTTTGTGGTCTTGTTTTTTTCTAAGCCCATGCTCAGATGTCCACGCTGTTTTGTAAACCTGAACTTGCTGATGCTGTTCTTGGGTTTTACAGCTATCCTGACACTTCCATACTGCACTAATTGGACCTTTGAACTCTGTTGCATGGCTTGAGCTGTGTCCATTGTGCAAAATGAAAGGGTCTGGACAGAAGTTAGTGCTGGAGCTGGGGTTTGACACACTGTCCAAGGAAGGTCCTAGGATCTCGGTCCTCAATACCTGCTGACCTGACCCAGGCTCATTTATTTGTGGGTGGGTGTGTGGGCTCAAACCAGAATCAGATTCAGGGCTTAGTGCTCAAGGAGCACATACAGCAAGCTGAAATGGATGTGCTGTTGTTATAAGCTGCCTTTTCACTGCCCTTTTGTTTATCAGGCTCTAGCCAAGGTTTCTAGCCAATGTGTGCAACCTTGGGCCCAAATCCTGAAAGTATTTCTATGCAGATACATATTTTGTGTCTATATGTAAATTCCTATTGTTTTCAGGTTGAAGGATTTGCCTACATGGAGTGTAAAATTAATCATTGGTTGTGTAAAAGATTCCAAGGTGAGGCCCTATTTTGTAAAATCTTTGGGGCCCACGGAATGTTGGCCCAGACTTTCACAAGTGACGAGTGATTTTGTGTGCTCAGCTTGACACTTCAGTGGTGTCAGCTTTCCGAAGATGGTGTTCAACATTTTCATATGTTATGGTGGGTATCTAGAAAGTCCCTTATGAAAATGTGAGTTTTTATATTTTGTCTATAAAATCTTATGCAGTGTATTGATTGAGACTTTTGGTGCTGACTCTTCCAACCTTTTCTATGCTTATTTATTCTTTCTGATAAATGGACTTTGTATTTTTTATTTTTTCCCTTTTGTCTACTACATTTATATTTATTTCTAGAATTAATCAGTGCTCATGTACATCTATTATCTTGACAAACTTGGGGGGGAAAAATCCTATTTTCAGAATAGATAAAAACCTGAACAGCATTAGTGCAATTTTTCCCACGTTTCCCAGCTAATGCAATTAAAGTGGTTGCATGTCTCAAACTAAATTGATGTGTCATTACAACTTATTAGTTTATTTTAACTATTGGCTTTAATTACGTGTACACATCCAGGGAAGAAGAAAACCTATCTACTTTGTACATTTACTTGTAGAATCACAGGAGAATAATATGTACAGTTCAACCTTTATAACATTAGAAAATAGCATCTCTGTTGTAAACTTATACACACAAGACCTTGTCTTAACAAGCTTAAATTGATTTGTTTAACTAAGACATAGTGTTGTTTCAATCTCATTAAACCAGTTCCTGTGTCATTCTGGATACACTTCAAATTGGAAGGCAGTTATAAGTTCATTTGATGCATCCGCATGAATTGCACTGGTTTAATTAGCTTGATACAAAAACAATTTTTCAGCTAAATGGATGCAGCTTAGGGGTTTGTCAATAAATACATCTTCTAATTGGCAGTTGGTGATCTAGTCTTTGCCTTCTCATTCTGACCACCAGTGTGACTAGGAGATCTTTTCCTGATTTATGCTGCTTCATATAATATATATAATTGAGATTGTACAGTGAAAATAGTAGTAAAAACACCATATGGATGTGATATGTCACTCACTGCACCAAAATCTTGAGGAATCAACACTCATGTTAGCAAGCTAAGTGATTTCACTGTGTAATTAACCATTGCTTTAGTTATGTGACAAAATTGTTTTATGCTATTTGGGGACAAGGATTTTTTATGTGAGGTATTACAGTGATTATCTGATAATTTTAGCTTTTTTTTTAAATGAGTAATTTGTTTAATTCCCAGGCAATCCATGCACTAAAAAGTTTTGTGTATTCATGTCAATTTGATTAGATATATTAGCATACTAGGTGTAATATGAAACAATATTAAACTAAACTGGTGGATGCAGGAGCTAGTCCAAATTTTTTTGGTGTTGCTCCATTCAGTGTTGCAAGGCCTAAGTTTTATTTGTCAGAGATGACTTAGGCTCTTGAGAAGATGTGAAGTAAAGTTCTGGGTAGCTTAAATTGGGTCTCTCTCACCAGTTGAAGTTGGTCCAATAAAAGGTATTACTCGCCCATCTTGTACCTTTTGGCTCTTAAATTGATTTTGAAAATGAGACTTGGGTGTTTGTCATGTAGGCCTTTAATCACTGAGCAAAGCAATGCTAACTACCTTTACAGATCTGTGCCCTTGGTTTTTATTTATTGGCGTTTCAGGAAACTTCGAGTGTTGTGCTTAAAAAAACCTGGAATTTTTATCGGAGCTGTGTGCTTGTGTAGTTGATCTAGACAGCAATAATGTAAGCTATAAGTCAATAATTGAATAGCTAAAACTACATCTATTATACCGTATCTAATTGAAGATAGAGCACATCAAGACTTAGAATAAATCTAAATTATTACTTTATTGAAAGAATATCATAGGGTACATGTTGCTTTGACTGGTGTATCATGGTAACGCCTTGCGTTGGCTCCTTTTCTGGAATTTAAATTGATTGTGTCTCCTCCTAATACATGATTGAGAGATTTAAAAGAGATAATGTGGTAAAAATCAAATGTTAGAAACATGTCAAATTTGTGGGAGTAGTGAAAATCAAATGAGTGTTTAGAACCTATTTTATCCCAATATGGAATACTCCAGCAACCTGGTGGTGTTAAATATAGTATTGCAATATGATTATTTCAGTGATACATTTCACAATTCTGAACTGTTTACTGGAATTCCCACTGAGTAAAAATAATTCTTCATATTTCAAATAACATGACGAAATTAGATGTCTGTCCCACCCTGATTCCACAGGAGAAATCATAGTAATATTATTTTGTGTCAATCTTCTTATTGTTGGCTGTGGGGATCACTAAGCCACATCCTATTTCGTACCAAATGTTACCTGTGCTGACTTTCACTTTTAAAACTGTTAATAACATACCACATTTAGCACTTCTCACCCGGAAGGTACCAACAGGTATTGTACACATTAAGATGTGCAAACTAATGAAATTACTTTACACACCCAGGTGAAATACACTAGTTGCTTTTAGGGACAATTATGAACTTAAAATAATTAAAATTAGTCTAGGTTAACTCTTTTTATGGCTCATGGCTAAGTAAGGGAAAGGCCCCGATCAGCAAATAAAAAGTCTGTGAGAATAGTAATTATTACTTTATATTCATAGTGTAGGAAGGATGGATGGTTCAGAAAGTAACTAATAATGTAAAGTGCTGCTCTAAAATCATCTTAAATGATGCAAGAGTAAAAATAATATCCCTACCTGGTGGTAGAAATCGCTAAATTCTGCTTATAGCATCCATGTCAGAGACCTCAGACCCCTGAACTTTATTTAAAAAAAAAACTTTCTGAACTACATTATCTGTACTTGGACTATTCCAGATTGCAGCAAGTATTAGGTATTTTCCTTGTGGGTGATGCCCATTTTCTGACCCTCACTCCAATGTCTTTTTATCTTCATCAGCCCCACCTCAAATTACCCAAGATGAGAAATGTTGAGTTCTGTATATCTTTGTGGCAGTAAGTGTGCGTCATGTAAATTATCTTTTGGGGGGACTTTCCTTGATTGAGTGTGATTTCCATGGGTATACAAGTAATTAAGCTTGTTTTCAATATTTTTTTAAGTATGCACCTTAGAGATTATCATGGGCTAAAAGGGAACTTTTTTTGTTTTGTCTCCTTAAAAATATAGGCCAGACTCTGCTGACTAGGTGTACACACAAGCTTTTTGGATCATTCCTTGAGTGCCTTATAAAACATAAGGCCAAATGCCTTCATTTACCCCAAAAGTTCATGCACTCTGGGAAGGAATTTGTGACTAGAACACAGACAATTACTTTGTCAATGTCATTTTTAAGAAACACAGTGGGTGTCAGTGCAGACATAGAAAATATTACCTAATAGAAAGATTACCTGGATTTCTGGGTCTCATCGTTTTCCTCAGAGCCTTGTCTGCTCTTGGAACATATTTGCTTTTTATTCAATTTCTATCAATACTGAATGGTTCTTATTATAATGTTTACCTTTTAAAAAAAAAAAAAAAAAAAAAGGCTACGTTTATGCAGTAGTCTCCAAACCACTGTCGAAGAGTAAATATGTTGGGGTGGGCAAGATCTGGCCCACAATGTGGCTAGCTGCTTTCTGTGGCTCTCAGCAGTGTGGGTGAAGTTTGGGGGAGAGGGAAGGCTTTGTGCATTGTCCCCACCCTGCCAATTGGTTTCCCATCATTAGTAGCTGAGAGATTTTGCAAGGGGTGGGTACAACATGCCAAGACTCGCCTACAGCACAGAGCCACGTGAAGTGGCCTAGGGCTGATAGCAAGCCTGGAAGTTTGCCTGAGAGTGCTGCTGACTGGGAGCTGCTTAAGAAAAGTGGTTTCCGAGCAGAGGTTGCCTCTGGCACCTCTCTAGTGCACCCCAACTCGCTCCCAGGCCCTGTACCCCTCCTATACCCCACTCTCTCAGGCCAGAATCCTCTTGCACTCATGCGTGCTGCTGTACCCTGCACCTGAGCCCTTGACCTCAGATTACCACTCATGCCCTTTGCACCGTTCTCTCTTGCCTCAGGTCACAGCTGCCTCCCAGAATGTAACCCCCTCCTATATACCTCTCCCCCAGACCAGAATCCTCTCCTGCACCCATACCCTCTCCTGGATTCTGAACCCTAATCTCCTGCCCCAGGTCAAAAACCGTTCTTTCCCCCTCAGTCCTGCACCTGTTCTACTTACAACAGCTTTATTAATAAATACATTAAGATGCAGAGCTTTACCATTTAGGTGGTGGTTGGTAGCATTAGCTGGTCCTTTGCTAATATGCAGGCATTAAGGCTTTGAGCAAGCTCCCAGCAGTGTGGAGGGGTGGGCCTGAGCTTCTGCTTCACATGCTGAAGTTTTGACTCCTCTGACACTTCCGTTGTGTGGGTACTAGGTATATCTCAAAATGGAGTTTCTACATCACTTACTCCATTATTTTCTGAAGTTTTAATTAAGAGATTGGTTTGCTGTAATATAACAGATTCAGTTTCCATGTCCCTGCTCTTTCTTTTTGATTAGTGACTGTAATTTTGATGCATGTTAAGTACTGTGACACAATAATGAGATATTGCATAATGAGCTTAACTCATGAGATCACAACTATTTTTTATTTTACTCTCCCCACTTCAATTTAATGTTGATGTAAGTACTGCTAGTATAGTTACTGTATGCAGTCATTCTTTTTTCTTAATTAAAAAAAAAACTTGACATAAAGTACAAGTGCAATGTAACACTGAGAATTTTAACTGAGAAAAGTTTGGCCATAGAAGGTTGATTTTTTTTTTTTTTTTTTTTTTTTCATAAAAGCTGCAACTTGTAAATTGCGTGGTTTAAATTCTTAACCAAAGTATTATGAGTGTATTTCTTGTAATGAATGTAAACCATAATAGATGAGCTAATTGTTTTAACCAGTGTTTCCCAAAGTGTGGTACATGTACCACCAGTGGTATGGAAAAGGACTTTAAGGGGTATGTGGCAGAAAATAAATTACTAAAATTTGGAAAATAACAGGACGGCTCTGGGATAGGAGAACACCAATAAGGTCAAAGTCCTGACAGGGCAAATGTTGTAAGTTGGGGAAACACTGCTTTTAACCATTCAAGAGTGATGTTCACGTCTATTTGGAGCTACGTTACTATTTGATCAAGTTAGTTGAAAAATGGCTTACTACTGTTTAGGAATTTTGAATATGCATTTAACATAATTGGTAGTCGTCTTGATCAGTAGTAGTCTACTGTCTTCAAGCAGTCAAAAATTATTTCATTGTTTACATTGTATTTGAACAGCAAATGCAGTTCAGGTGGACATTTTTTAAAGAGATGGCGCAAGATAGGCACAAGAGGCAAAGATAACTTATAAAGTATGAATTGATAAAAATTTGCTAAATCTTTAAATGTACTGATCTGCCCTCCTTCCAGTGAGCTCTTGGGAATAGAGAGAAATCAATGCTAGTGTGTTTTTTGTTCAGTACTCTTAACAAGTGGGTTAATGACTAATTCTTCTCAAACATTCATGATCCAATATGGCAATGTATTGGGGAAGAAGAGTCTCCATTTTAAATTTTGTTAATTCAGCAGCATAGCCATGTTGATTAAGGCCAGGGTGAGCAAAGTTTTTACATCAGGACCCACTTTTCATCCCTGCAATTAGCAGGGCCCCCCTCTCTCCTTAACCTATGTAATGTAATCCAAACCAATAGGAGTTTTGGTTATGTTCATATGGAGAGGGGAAAAAAAACCCTTTCAGCATGTGTAAGAAAATATGTATAATGTAAATACTTTATTAAATGGTATATAATGTGAACACACATACATAAAAACAGTAAAATATTTCAATATTTTTAATTAGATGGATGAGGCTAAGACTCAACATCTGATTGTGGTGGGCCCCCTCTTATGATATTTCACACCCCCATCACCCTTCTGCACATCCTTGGATTAAGGAGCATTTATTTATTTTTAACAACATAGCTAAGCCATCACAAGCCCTACATAGAGGGAGTTATACTAGCAAAGCAGAGCTTTCTAATATGGAATTAGAATAAGAATTTTCACACATTTTAAGCTGGTACTTGCTGGCACTGAGAACTGGCAACTTGGCTGGGGACATGGGGCAGGGAGCTGTCTGAGTACCGACTCCCCTTTTACATAAAAAAAACTGCATTCAAGAAAAGAGTGAATTAGAATCACAGCAACTCCTCCATAAGTGTAGCATCACTACTGCAGCTCTGTAATAAACCAGCTATAGGGTATTTGCTTTGTGTTGGTTTCTGAAGACAACATACGGCTCATGCATTTGCACTCCAGTGATTATAGGTTTGAACTTTCCCCAAGGCTAAGCAAACTTTGGGTGTGGAACCAGTCAAAGCAAACTTTTTATTGTTGCTTGTTAAGACCAGAACATAAAATATCCATTGTATACAAGCATGTTATGTAAAAGTTTGGAACAAACTGTGTCAAGTATGTATCCATTCCCAATTGGCCTCAGTGAATTCTAACATTTTCCACCCCACAAATCAATGAAACCTATTGTCTGTACTCAACTGAGATTTCTTTTAAAATGTATTCTAGTTCTAATATCATACTGGTTATATGTAATACAGGAGACTGTTTATTTGGCCACTTCAGGCTGAAGAATGAACGCAACTTATTTTAAAATGCTTAAGTGCTACGTATTACCTCATTGGAAGTGATTACTCTAGAATAAAGTCTCTTTTTTTATTCTCTGTTAATTTCCATGTGTGGTGGTGGTTTGCTACAGATATGTGGGTCAATTTCCTGTACAGCTAGCCCTTAACAATTTTTAAAGCTTTTTCCTTTCCTCATTTTCTTACCTGCTTATAAGCCAATAGGACTGGGGTCTCTAGATTGTTTCAGGAATGTTTAATTGCTGAAAGTGTTTCACAAGCAGTCTTTTAACCCATAAACTCTTCCTTTTTGGGTTTTTTTTTCTGATTCTATCATGTAAAGTTTTTACTTCTGCCTTAAAGCTGGTGGGTGGGAAGAAAGGAAGGAGAAGTGTTGCCAGGAAACTGAACACTTTGGCTTCATCTATACTGCAGAGGTCTTTTGAAAGAAGATTTTCCAGAAGATTTTTTTCTGAAAAAAGTTGTTTTGAAAGTTCTTGAGGCCAGGGTAAACAAACTTATTACATCAGGCCCCATTTTTCATCCCTGAGAAGCAGATCTGTTCAAAACCAGGTTGACAAGTCTTGCTAGGTGGCACACAAGGAGAAGGAGATTGAAGTGATCCACTCTTTTGATAGAGAGCATTCATACAGCCCCCGCTCTTTCGGAAGAACAGACCAGCGATTCAAAAATCTGGAACCATGAGGACTGCTTTTCCAAAAAGCATCTACACATGTTTTCTTTCAAAAGAAGGTGCTCTTCCTGATCCAGGAGTGGAAGAGGGCTTCCAGAAGAAGAGCCATATTCTTTAAATTTTGGATCAAAAGAGCTCATTTTGTGTATAGATGTTCCGTGTGTTCTTTTGAAAAAGGGCTGGATTTTTCTAAAAGAACTTGCTAGTGTAGACACAGCCATAGAATGCAGCAGTCAGTACATCTATGCTGTGCAAAAGAAATCCCCAAAACTATGGTAGCAAGTCTCCAAGCCAAGATGAGGATTCTGGGGCTTGGGCTAAAAATAAGTCTAGGTGTTTCACTGTGGACTGCAATCCATGCTGTCAGCCTCGTTCTCCTTAATGGGTCTCCGATCCTGAACTGGAATGTCTGGGCTATTCATTGTAGCCCCATAGAGCAAACCCAAATCTGTAGAGCTGGGCTCTAAGACTCTCTGCCACTGTTGGGTTTTTTGTTTGTGTGGTGTTTGTTTTGAATATGCATCCTTAAACTAGACATGTACTACACGTATGGAAGTTAGAATTAAAATAGACACTTACAACTATGTGGAGCATAAGCAATTGCCAGCTAAGGTGGCAGAGGAGTAGGAATTGTGAAGTCCTGCACTCTAGTTGAGACAGTCACTTTCACTGTAATATGAGGTTGATCGTTTTTAACGAAGCAGACTCCAAAGGTTCTCACTGTCTCGTCAGATAGTTCTGGTGATTACTGTGTGCCCTCATCTAAATAAAATCCAAGAACTGTTTATGCAGAACACAAAGATTCTTTGTTCCTCTTGAGGTCAAGCTGCTTTATGCATTTTTTTTGTACATCAATCCCTATTAAAATATCAGGGAAAGTGCCTGAGGTTCTCCTCCTAGTCCTATAATAAACCAAAGTGTGTGTGTGTGAGCTGGGATGATAGTGCATTTAGGAGAAGGAATATGAAGCTTGAGTTAGGGTGGGTCATAAGTCTCCATTTCTATTGATTCTGACTCTTGATTGAGTTTTCAGTATCTGGAAGTTGTCTGTGAATTGGAAAACCAGAATATAAAGTCTGTCCTTAAAATAGCAGCTGACATGCTTTGATCCTTGAACGATAACTGTTATGGGCTAGGTTCCAGCATGATTGAAAAGTAAGCACATCCTTCCGAGTACGCAGTTTTCTGTTCTATGTCACAGAAAACCTTGTTACCCACAATTTAAAATTGCTGAGTGGTAGTCCAAAGGTATTTTACACATCATTTAAAAATAACCTTATTTTTCCCCCTGAAGAGACTTAAAGGCATATTTTCTACAGAGACTTTTCTTAATTTGTCATAATCCCCTAATTTTTCTTCATTGTTAATGCCACAGGGTATTAATACTCTTGTTGTTTATGAAGGGGGAGCACGAGTTCCTGCATTCTAACTCTTATGAAGAATAGATTAATTCAAGCAACATCTGCTGGTCAGGTATTTGACAGCTGAAATAGTCTTAGGCTTCGAAAATGAGCTTTAACACAAGTATTTGATTCATTGTAAATTGGCCCAAAAGCCAAATATTTAATGGGCATAGAAATCTGTTGTTGGAGTTAATCCTTTCAGTTTGGTGTTGAGGCATGTTAGTTGGGAGTGTAGTTTGGAATGCACCTGCCTATATGGTTAATACTCTGTCGGATATAAAAGCTGATGATTTCAGTTCTGTTTTCAGTAGCTTTCAGTCTGGTACTGTCTTAGTCATTAGCTTAATTTCTCTCTTTAAATGGTACCTAAATTTAAAAAAAAAAATAAAGGAGTGCTTTATTATATCCATTAAAATTGTTTCCGTTAAATAAAAATGAGAAATGAATGTAGGAAGGAAAACTATTTCCTCTCACAAGTCTCTGAATTAAGAAAGAGGTTGAAATACTGTGGAAGATAAGTGTGGTTTTTTTTTTTTTTTTTTTTTCTTTTTTGCAATATTTAATCAGAGTCTATCAGGTTACATTAGATCCAAAATTGGGTTGTTTAAATAACCAAGCTTCTACAAGTTAAGATCAGTAGAAACAAGGTCTGGGTTGCAGACGCTAACATTGTCTTAGAGCATGAGAATTTGCCCCTTCCTCAAGTTTGATTATTTGACTCTGCATGTCAACAAGTTTTAAAGCAGGCTGGGATGGCACCTGCTCAGAAAGCTAATTTTAAATGCAGTAAAGGAAAATACGGAGCATTGTAGTATTGGTACCCTTTGTACAAATCTATCTGCCCTGATTCTTCAGTCATCACTTGTTTGTTGCTGTGCTTATGATCCCCCCCTTTCATCAGCTCCCTAACCCCCAATCTCTTACAAGAAAATTGTGATGTAGGGCCCCTCTCGATTCCAGACTGCCTCTCATCCTTCAGTCTGGCATGATCATATACAATACTGAGTACAGTAACAGTTGGTTACACCCTTCAGTTTTCATCCAGCCCTTCTTCCTATCTCCATTCTTCTTCTCGCCAAGGGTGGTCTCTTCACCCAAAAGTCACCAGTGTCCTTTTTGAGAAGTGGAAGCTTCCGTAGGTGGACCATTCACCATCAGCCAGAAAAGGAAATGCCATCAGTTTAATTCACTGCATGGGCATAACATGGACACTTACTGAGGCCTTTGTGCTCTGGTAGGCTGACATGCCTTCCCACTGATCTCCTTGGTGCATGAGGTACTCTTCAAAATCAAAAAGCAAAGGTTATCTTGATAGCTCCAGTGTGGCCACACCAGCAGTGGTTTGTTGTGCTTCTGGACGTCCCAATGGTACCTCCACTTGCTGCTTGTTATCACAAGACGTCAGCTGGTTATTTCACCTGAACCTTGCTTCCCTGCACCTAATGGGGTGGTTGCTGCATGGCTGATCCTGACAAGCAGGTCTATTTAAAATCAGGTTGATGAGTCTTGCTAGGTGGCAGAAGGTTTTCCACCAGGCTACCAAGTTGGCCAATGGAAATGTTTTACTTGTTGGGCTCCGAGTGGAATTTCTGTCTCATCCTTTCTGCAGTTTGTTTGGGATTATCTGCTCTACCTAAAACATCAAGGTTTCTCATATGACGTTCACTTGGCAGCCATCACAGACTTCCACACTGCAGTGAATAGCAAGCTAGTGTTCTCCCACGAGATGATGAGCAAGCTTTTAAAGGGCCAGGGAAGACTACTCTCAAGTTAATGATTTGGTTCTTGACTAATGGGAGCTGCATGCAGTGCTTTGGGCGGGGGCAGTGTGTGAAGCTCCCTACTGCCCCTAAACATAGAAGTTGGGGATGGGCTGTCAGCTGCCTTCCAGGAGCTGAGTGTCATGGAGGCTAGCAGGAAGCCTACCAGTGCAGCGGTAAGGTGCCTCCAACCCATCAATGGACCCATCAGTGGTGCTGACCAAAGCCATCAGGGGGTCTCTTTTTTTTTTTTTGGTCTGGGTCGTCTTGCCTAATAACTAGACACCTGATCGCACTAGTTTCCCCCCGCACGGGACTTAAACCTGGTCCTGTCAATGCTCATAGGGACTCCATTTGACCTGTTAGCATTATGTTTCATACTGCTGCTGTTCTGCAGGATCACCTTTCAGGTAGTGATTACCTCAGCCAGAAGGGTCTCTGAGATCAAAACCCTGATAGTGTTTTTCAAGGACATGACCTTTATATAATCTTCAAAAAGCAAGACCCAGCTGTACCCGCATCCAGCCTGTGTACCAAAGGTAGTGTGTCAATTCCACAGCAACCAGGACACTCATCTTTCTGTCATCTTTCCAAAAATCTCAGGAGACTACTGAGGGATGTTGGCTTCATACTTGAGAGCAATGGGCTGCCCTGCAAGGCCAAATAACTGTCTGTAGCTGTAGCAGAGAAGGATGAGAGTATCATGTCCTGGATAACAGCCTGCACCTGAGCTTGCTGTGAACAGGCAAAGGCTATGCCTCTGGCCATTATGACCACTCGTTCCAGAAGTTCCCAGGCTTTTTCAGCAACATTCCTCGTGCATGTACCAATCTAGGACATCTGCAAATCTGCAACATGTTTCATCAGTTCATGCCTTTGTTTCCCCACAATGCCATCATCCACCATTCACTTGATGACACCAGTTTTAGGATAGCTGTATTGTAAATGGCACATCTATGCACACTAAGCCTACTTCTGGTGAGCCACCTAGTATGGAATGGACATGAGCAACACATCTCAAACAACAACAGTTACAGTTAGTAACCATATTTATTTTTTGAGGAGACTGAGAGGAATGCAGGAGTAGTTCTGTGTGCAACTTGCAAAGGCCCTCTTTTCATAAATTCTAATCGTGCCTTTTTTTCTTTCGTACAGTACAGCTCTGTCACACAAATTGGCAGTGACCTGCTGCATAATTTTAATTTTACATCCCGTATAATACATAGGACTCAGCTGAGTGAGTCTGACATTGCTTAAACAGCAATTGCTACAAATAGAAGTATCTTCCAGTACTAAATAGCCTGGTTTTCTAATAAAATATTAAGAATGGTGCATAATGAAGTAATAGTTGATGTAGAAATAGATATGTAAACAGTCAAAAAACTAGAGACAGGAAAATGACTTAAAACTGATTGGATCTCAGTGAAATTGAAATTCATAGTAAATTTATATCTGATAGAGCTTGCACTACATGGTATGTAATGTGTTCAGTTTTTGTTTCCCTGTCACTTTAAATGCATGCTGTTTGTACAGTTACAAAATCAATTTTTTTCTCCAACAGTAGCTTCCGTCTCTCAAGGAATTTTGAAATTTTGTCTTTGTATGCATAAAATGTGTTGCAAGTGGGAAGCTCAAACATTTACACTTACACCAAATATGAACTACATTTAAAAGTGCCCCATTATCTTTGGCCAGTCATCTTTTAAATCTAAATTTATACTTCTGTTGGTGTTAGTTAGTTAGTGATGTTCTTTCAACAGAAATGAAACTTTTTTTTTTTCCCCTCCTGTAATTTGTGACGAGTATCAGAGAGGTAGCTGAGTTAGTCTGTATCTTCAAAAACAACAAGAAGTCCTGTGGCACCTTATAGACTAACAGATATTTTGGAGTATAAGCTTTCGTGGGCAAAGACCTGCTTTGTTAGATCACTCATGCATATGACAAAGTGGGTCTTTGCCCAGGAAAGCTTATGCTCCAAAAATCTGTCAGTCTATAAGGTGCCACAGGACTTCTTGTTTTTGAGTAAGTTGTGAGAGAACCATGATACAGTGTGGAAACGGAGTGTTGAATGTGCATAGTAGGGATGCAAAGTCCTCTTTAGCTAACTGGTTAAACATTAAATTTAATTTATTAAACATGCGAAAACAGCTGGGGAGACCATCCAGCCTAGTTGGGCTGGAGTACCCTCAGGCGTACTGTGGGCAGGGATGCTCAAGCCAGGCCAAAGAAGCCCCAGTCCGTGGCAGTCCAGGCATGCCATGGGCAGGGACGCTTCAGCTGAGCTGGAGCAGCTGTGGTCCTTAGCATGCCATGGGGAGCATTCCAGCCTGGTTGGAGCAGCCCCTGTCCAAGGCAGGGTGACCATCCCCACTCTTGGAGCCATCACATATAGGGACTGTTCACGTGCAGCTGGGGTGCCCCTGCCTGTGGCATGCCTGAGCCCACCAAAGGCAAGGGCTGCTCCAGCTCCACTGGAGCACCTATCACTTGCAGTGGACCTGAAGGGCTGGAACAACCCCCTGCCTGCTGTGGAAGAGGGGGCTGCTCCAGCCCCTACTGGTTAACTGTAACTGGTAAAACTCATCCGTTTAGGGTGAGGCTTGCAGGTTAACTGGTTAAGCATTAACATCCCTAATGCATAGTTGAAAGTGCAGCTTTCATGTGCGTAGCTGTCTCGGACTGAGTGGTGATCAGAGAACAGTCCAGAGTCAAAGGAAAACTATTAGTGTAGCTATGCATGTGCATGTCCTTCAAGGCAGATATGTTGTCACACTTCACTTCAGTATGGCTTACTTGCCAAAGGTAGGCCAAGAGGCACAAGAACTTGACTATGATTAGTTTGGAGGAGAGAAGAACCCACTCATTCTTGCCATTGGTTTATTTTTAAACCAAAAGTTTGGTGTTTTTTGTTTTTTTGCAACAATTCAGATCCAGTAAACTATCTCATTTTGGATTTATGTTTAGTTTGTGGCTAAAAATGATATTTGTACAGCTATAAAGACTGTGCAAGGAAACTGACTGGCTGTAATACCGTCAAGAAGTGAAAATACTCTTTGACTTCTTGTTTAAAAGCCCATGTCTTTTGCAAAGCTTCCTGCTGGTGGAAGGGGGAGGGGAACCAAGGGAAGGAGAGCTCTGAGGCTTCCAGGCCGGATCCGTCTGGCAGGCAGATGAAGCATCTCTGTGCACTGCTCCCCACAGCTGGGGGACTGGCAGTTCAGGAAGCTGCTCATTGGGTTTTTTCCCTGCTGCTTCCATTGGTCAGATTCTGGATTGGCTGTAGCAGCATGGGGCATAGAGTCAGGTAAGAACAAGCTTCCTCAACCCCTGACCCGCTCTTGCACTCTCCCTGCCACCCAGACTTTGCACTCACATCCCCCTCCTGCTCTGTGGCAGCTGTCTTCTGCACACTAAATGCCCCAAGAAGAATTAGTCTGGCCTGTGGGAAGCCCTGAACCTGGGTCCTTCCTCCTTTACCCCATGGGGCTGGAATGCAAGGGGTGTGAGGGGTCTCAGCAGAGGCTAATCAGTGAAAGTAGATGGTTTTTATTCTTGCTTCTCAATTTTGTGCGAGGACCCTCCCCCAGCTGACTTTTTTTTTTCTGTAGATCAGGAGCCCCCAGCCCAAAAAAGTTCCCCACCCCTGCCATAAATGAAGATAATGTTAAACTTTTTGTTTTGGACATAAATTCATATTTTACTTTATTTAAAATCTGATTGTCCTTGTGTTATACAACATAAAAAGGTCTAAGTAAAATATATACCCCTTATGTTATAGTCGTGTATTTACATTTTTATGATCCAATAGCTTAATATGGATACTTTAGTATTTAAAGCATTTAGAGGTAAGTGAAGGCATTTTGTCATCATGGGTGGTCGGCTGGTGGGCCATGGAAAGGTTTGTGTTGAGCGAGATGGGCCTTGGGCCAAAAAGTTGGAGAGCCACTGCACTATCAGAATCCCACATTACTGCTATTCGTCAGTCTCTGTAAAAACCATCCCCATAATAGTAAGGAAGAAAAGGTGTAGAAGTTCATTGCTGCAATTCACTGATAGAGAAGTACGCGTGCCAGTCTGCCGCACTATTATACAAAAGAAATATATAAAACTTGTATCACTTATGAAAGGATTACTCACTCAAGTTGCTTGAATGGAAGCTGTTTAATAAAGTTATGGTTATATTTAGTTTGTTTACCTTATGCCTATTCCTAGAGCCTTATATTAACTTTTTTTATAAGCTAGAAAATCTGATGTTCATTTCCATCTGTTAAGCCATGACTCGTACCTCAGATGGAGCCATATAATGCTTTAATCTTTCACAAAATCAGGTCGTTCATAGACTTCTGTTGCATAGAAAAAAGGAAAAATACTTTGAACAGGAGGTACACTTCAGTAAATAAAGAATACACAAGTGTCATTCCAAACCTCAAAAAGTGAAAAATGTGTATTTTGAACTCCTCTAATGAAGTTTTACATGTATAAGGTGTATTGGTAGTGGCAATCTCCTTCCTAAAGAAATTGATTTCTCTTAATACTTTTAAACCAGGGCAGACAAAAATCTACAAACTATTCATAAATTTAAAAACCTGCACTATATATGTAGAGCTATACAGTATTTTCCTATACATGATGTATACATCTTGCATTACAAAAAGGTGTGTGTGTGTGTGTGTGTGTGTATTAGCTTTTTGTAATACAAGATTTAAATCAGATCAAGAATAATGCTCTAAACTACATGTCAGCCTGTTAAGACCCATACACATTTAGGTTTTATTCAAAGAAAAAAAATTCACAATACCAATGGTACTTGATTTATTCTGGCTAACTCAGTAGCTTGGAATGTAATCTGTGGCTTTAATATATGCTAGCATTAAGAGTCACACAGTGTCACTGTAAATTGTGGTTCAGTAAGAAAACCTGCTTCCTGCATGTTGCTTAATATTGACAGAATTATGTTTTCAGTTACATTAGATTGAAAACACTGTCATCACTGTTTTTTGTTTTACTTCCTTCATTTGGCAACCTTTGAAGTACTTTGGTTTTAGTGTATGAAAACCAACATCATAGCTAGATGACGCTTAAAAGCAATGTGCAGTGGTTTACTTTTCTCTAATTTTAAGCAACAAAAATTGTTTATTTTATGAAGTGCTGTAATATCTCATTTTGGTGGGGTGGTCTTTTTATAATCACAGTTCCTGTTCTTTGTAAAAACATACAGTACAGCCATTGACACATTGTTTACTCACAATATCATATGAATGTTACAAGTCAATTTCATTTATATCAAAACCTCTCAAATTTATAAGGTATTTCCATGAACAATATTTCATAAGTACTTCAATCTAGCAGAGAAGGTACAACGTAATCCAGTGGCTGGAAATTGAAGCTAGCGAAAAGCAGACTGGAAATAAGGTGTAAATTTTTAACAGAATAATTAACTATTGGAACAGTTCATCAGGAATTCTGATGGACTTTCCAGTGCTGAAAACTTTTAAATCATTATTGGATGTTTTTAAAAAAGAAATAATGGGAATTATTTTGGGAGGAATTCTCTGGCCAGTCTTTTACATGAGGTCCAACTGAATGATCACAGTTGTCCCTTCTGGCCTTGAATTTTTGAATCTATACTAGAACTCATCAATAAATAATGGAATTTTTAGTCCCTGAAACACAAGATTTCAATATTCAGATGCTTTTTTGGGCACTATCATGAGAGCTGTTAACTTTACTTGTTTTTATTGCTCCACTTTGATTTGATGCATATCAATCCTGATTCTGAAAATACCACATTTTGTTTAGGTGGCAGGTTATTCTGCTCTCTTTATGTTCCATATTATCAACATTTTTAAAGAAATAAAGGGCAGTTGTAGGAAGGATTTCTATTGAATTGCTTCAGTACAGCTTATTGATCAAAAGATTTACTGCTTGCAAACAGCACACAAATTGTTGAAATGTTGCTAAGATTTAAAATACTGAACCCTTGTAATTTTCTGTATTAAGTATGCTACTATTTTGAGGTGTCAAATAGCGTCTCTTCCCCCTGCCCAGTGCCAGGCAGCCAGAGGGTAACAGGTGGTGCCAGCTAGCCTCCAGAGTGCAAGGTGGCCCCCTGAGCAGCTGATCAGCCATGCAGCCCCAGCTCTGCTCTGCAGTGACTCAACTGACAAATAAGAGCTAACAACTTCAGTGCCCCACCAACTGAAGCTGCCTCCCCCTCCTCCCTCTGCACATGGCAGCATGGCCCCAAATGTGGAGCCTTCCAGCAGTGGATAGCTCCTGTCTTAGCCATCTTCCTAGAGAGGAGCATACATCCAAGCAGTCTGGGACCAAGTGTGGGCAATTTGGGAAAGCATTGCTTCCTTTGCCTTTATTACACGCTGCCCATGTATATTGTAAAAAAGCAGAAAGTAAATAATTTTTCAATAGTAATGTGTTGTGACATTTTGTTTGATTTTGCAGTAGCAAGTATTTTGTAAAATTAAGTAAAACTGCAAGTGTGCAAGACAAATCAGACTCCTGAAAGGGGTAGAGTAGTCTGAAAAGGTTGAGAATCACTGCACTAAACAGGGTTCCACTTCTAATACTTTGAAGATTATGGGGTGCAGTTGGCACATCAATCCCAGTTTCCTGATTACTTATGAGACTTACCTTAGGATATGTCATTGCTGGCAACTGAATGGCAAAACTTGTGTTGTTCAGAGGTGCTAAGTCCCATGTCTCTCTCTCTCACGCGCACGCGCTCCCCAAAGACAAAGTTTTACCTTAGCAAGTGCAGTGGGAACAGCAGAGTCACCAAGAACACTCTCCTGCCAACAACACGAAGGCTGCTTGTTGGCAGTGGAAGTATTTTGTTAGCAAAAAAGCCTAAAACAGCAGCTATGCTGCTCAACATTTACCAATATGACTGTGTTGCTAAGAGCTGTGTGGTGTAGATGAAACCTTAGAAAAATGTTGGTGAATTTGAACTGATTTCTAACGAGTCAGCAGTACTTCTAAAGAGCTAATAAAGCTTGTAGGCTTTGTTGATTTGTGTTTTAATTAGAAGACCTTGATAAATAAGGACCACGATTGTTAACATAGTATTATTCTTGCCAGGAAGGTTTGTAAAGCCAAACTAATATTGATTTTATTAGAGATGACTTAAACATTTCCCAGTCATGCAACAATTTGGTGAGGATACTATGTATATTAGGTCTTTTTTCTGAACAGTTACTGAAGATTTAGCCTCATTCATATTCTTCTGTGTTCTGAATTTTTCTGGTCAGACATGTGACAGTTTCTGTCTTGGGGACTACGAGTGAGCAATCCTTTATTTTATGGTTCTGGATGCTTTCAGGAAGGGAAGAAATGTGTTGAAGGTTGTATTGCATTTTTAAGTAAACCATACAGTATTAGTTAGGTATTTCTTTAGTAATCTGTATATTTTTACTTCAGAATCAAAACAGATGGAGTAATAAAAAGAAATTAAAGTTAGGATTTCAAAGTTATTTAGGGCAATTAGGACCCCAAATCCTTTGAATTTCAATAGTTTTGGGGCTTAAATTCCTTTAGATTATCCTGATAGTCCTAGTCTAAGACCGTGGAATGGGGTGGTTTGATTTGACTATAGATATTTTTGCATTTATGCTTTTAAAAATGTGCTATCAACATGGAAAGGTCTACCATGTCATGTCACTTTTTTTTTTTTTTTTCTTTTGCTGCAAAAATTTGGTTTCAGACCATGAGGTTTTTTCCTTCTGGGACAGCAAAAAGACGAGAGAACATGATTGAGGCAGCAAAATTAATGAAGACTTAAGATTCTTTTATTTCATAAATGAGTATCACCCCCTCTTGAATCTATAAAATAACTATTTATTCTGGCACTGAAAACTTGAGATACCTTCTTAAACTTTTGTAAGCAAGTTCTTTTGAGTTCTTTTAGTAGGTTCTTAATTTCAATGGGGCTTCATTATTTTTGTGGCTGTGAATTTGTAGGCTTGTTTAAATGAGAAGAAATAGATTTAGAAATATTTATACACTTTCATTGGCTAAGATATTTGGGGGTTATCCAAAATTAATTTTGTACTTGGGTATAATAACTATTGTAGTTCATCACACCACCATGGGTACTGCTTAGGATTAGTATTATTTACTACTTTCCCTTTTTTTTAAGATAACTAAACACATTACTTTATCTGCCTTGTATGATTTCTTGTTTTTGACTCTCAGGTAATGTGCATGTGATTTAGGGACTCCACTTTGTTAACTTATCAGGAAACCAAATAAGGTCTAGTTTAAACTACAAATATAATGCATTGTTAAAAATCTAGTTTCACTGGCAGTTAAGAACATCATGCAAAAATATAGGTATTTGTATTTAAATTATAGTAAAAAGTTAGTGACAGAATAACAGGAGAATTTTTCAGCAAAAATATTTGACCTATATGGCTAAGTTTAGATCTTTTGACTATTTTCTTGTAAATGCTAATGTGTTATCCTGTGTGTGTGCATACATGGGGACACAAATTGATGCTTTTTAATTATTAATGGTGCCTTTTCCGTGCTGGTACTTGCCGTTACCGAGAACTGGCACCTCAGAAACCCCAGCCTAGGGTTTGGCTGGGGGAAGGGTGGGGGGAAGGGATCTAGCTGAGTATCAGCTACTTTTTTATTTTTTGTTTCCCCACAAAAAAAAAAAAAGCACTGGTTATTAATGACTGTAGGGTGAAATAAATACATTTTAAATGTGTGACTGTCTGTTAATTTGCTCATGGAATTACATGTACTCTGTGAAAGGCAAGGAAGGTGTCATTTGATTTGTATTTTTAAAAAAAAAAAAAAAAGCAAAGAAACATAATTTCAGTTGTCCCCTTCTGTGATATGGCAGGGGAGACTTCCTCTTTCCCTCTGGCCAATCCTATGTCTGGGTCCCTTGGCTGGTGGAAATTTTTATAATTCACTGTGATCTGAAATGGGCTGAGTTGGGTATCGTTCAGGAGTCCTTTCTTCTGCAAACAAAATAGTAACAAATATAACAAACTTAGGCTATGTCTGCACTTGCCCCCTTCCAAGAAGGGGGCATGGCAATCAGGGTGATGGGAGATTACTCATGAAGTGCTGTGATGCATATGTAGCACTCCATTAGGCAAATTCTCCCCAGCAGTAACTTCGAAGCGTCAGACTTCAAAGTGCCGGCATGCTGTGTAGCCACAGGCACTTTTGAAGTGCTCGCACTACTTCTAAGTGCCTTTACTCCCCAAAATTATGTAGCTACACAGTATGCAGGCACTTCAAAGTTTGACACTTTAGAGTTGCTGGGGGGTGGGGAGAGGAGGGGAGAGAATTTTGCCTAATGAAGTGCTGCATATGCATTTATAAGGGGGAGGGATAGTTCAGTGGTTTGAGCATTGGCCTGCTAAACCCAGAGTTGTGAGTTGAATAGTTGAGGAGGTCATTTAGGGATTGGAGCAAATAGATGTCAGGGATGGTGCTTGGTCCTGCCAAGAGGGCAGGGGACTGGACTAGATGACTGCCCAAGGTTCCTTCCAGTTCTAGGAGATGGGTGTCTCCAATTATATTATATTAATCTCCCATCACCCTGATTACCAAGAGAGCAAGTGTAGACATAGCCTTAGACTAATTAGGTAGAGGTACTGTATGAGAAGTCTTGAAAATAGTTTAATTATATATTCATACAGGCATATGAGCGATGCAACCCTCAGGGTGTGTCTACACTTGAATTCCTCTTTCAAAAGTGGTATGCAAATGAGATAAATTTGCATATTTGACACCTCATTCGCATATTCCAATTTCAAAAGAAGAAAGCCAGTGTAGATACTGCTCTTTCAAAGATGGGGTTTACTTTTGAAAGAGCAGTGTCTACACTGGCTTTCTTCTTTTGAAAGAAGCTCTTTTGAAATTAGAATATGCAAATGAGGCACCAAGCATGCAAATTTATACCTCATTTGCACATCTCTTTCGAAAGAGGACTGAAAGTGTAGACACACCCTGGCTATGTCTACACGTGCCCCAAACTTCGAAATGGCCATGCAAATGGCCATTTCGAAGTTTACTAATGAAGCGCTGAAATGCATATTCAGCGCTTCATTAGCATGCGGGCGGCAGCCGCACTTCAAAATTGATGCTCCTTGCCGCCGCGCGGCGCGTCCAGACGGGGCTCCTTTTTGAAAGGACCCCACCTACTTCAAAGTCCCCTTATTCCCATGAGCTCATCAGAATAAGGGGACTTCGAAGTAGGCGGTGTCCTTTCGAAAAGGAGCCCCGTCTGGACGCGACGCGCGGCGGCAAGGCACGTCAATTTCGAAGCGCGGCTGCCGCTCGCATGCTAATGAAGCACTGAATATGCATTTCAGCGCTTCATTAGTAAACTTCGAAATGGCCATTTGCATGGCCATTTCGAAGTTTGGGGCACGTGTAGACACAGCCCCTCAGATTTAAGTTGTAACCCTCAGCTAGCATTAGTGTTCAGTTAATTCTCAAAACCGGATACCTGATTTTTTTTTAACCAGGGTTAAATTTATGTAAAAAGAAATCATGCATCAGCAAAGAAGTGATTCGGTGGTATTGATAATTATCTTAATTGTGACAGAAGAGTGATGAAGCAGTACTTATCAGAAAGAAAAAAAAAAAATGGAATCCATCTACAAATGCTCATAGTTACATAAAATACATTCCATAAAAGGTTAGGGGTATATCTCAGGAGCAGAAGTTTGTGATCTTCAATGTGCAAGAAGTCAATGTAGAGGATTACAATGGTATCTTCTGATTTTAAAGTCTGTGATGTATTAAAATTCTTTGTTTTTACTTTATCTTGATGATTTTTACTCATTTCTGGTGGAATGAAAATTACTAACTAGTAACTAAAACTTTGGAGACTATCACTGGGGAGGGCCTACTTATAAGGAATGCTTCATGGTGCTTTGCATGCTATGAGAAGAGCACCCATAAACTGAATTTGGCAAGGCTAGAAGCAGAGTGCATCAAATATCAGGAAGAGATTGAAAATTGTGGGACAAATGCCCACTGTGAACAAGACTCACTTTGTATCAGCCACCCTGTAGCACCTACTGCCTGTGGCAGGCCCCCACAGGACTGGAGCAGCTCCCTGCTCATGGCAGACACAGGGCTGCTCCACCCCAACTGGTTAAGTGTAACTGGTAAGCCTCATCTGTTTAGGCTGAAGCTTCCCAATCAACCAGTTAACTGTTCACATCCCCAATCCTAAGTAGAGCACAGGATCTGGTCCAGGAGATGAATATTGCTGAACCTCTCAGTAATAACAATAACTTAATTAAATATAACCTCTTGAGTGTGCAAGAGAAATACCAAAGAAAATTACCAAGGTAGCATTTAACTTTGGAAAGGAAACAACATAAAAATGTGCAAATCCCTTAAACAGGTTAAATGGAACAGTCACAAAAGCGAAAAGCCTACAAAATGCATAGGAACACTTTTTTAAAAACTATAATAAAGGTTCAAATTAAACATATATCCCCAAATTAAAAAACAAACTTTAAGAGGCCTCCCCCCAGGAATAAAAACGAAAACAAAAAACTTTTAGCTGTTTAGTGTCAAAAAGATTTCCTTAAAAAATAGGAAGCCAAATTTTGCTTATGAAGGAACATATATTCTGGCAAGTGTAAAAGTATAATTAGTTAGGCAATCCAAAAAAAGAATTTGAAGAGCAGCTAATTGGAGAGAGACACATTAACAGCAAATATCAGTGGGACTACCGAAAGATCAGGATCTTAAAGAAACCCTCTGGGAAGATATGGTTTCCTCTGAAATCCACACAATGAAGTGTTTGTTTGCTATCATGTTGTGTTGAATGCCTTATTTTGGACTACAGAATGTTTCTTGTCTCCAAGGAAATTGTTTAGAGAAAACAGTCTAACTTTCAGTATTACTACTCTTAATGCTTGAAATTAAACATTCCAATAGTCTTTAAAGTGCTACTTGACTGCTTTTTTTGTTTTGATAATATATAGACTAGCACATCTCCCTCTCTGTTACTTTTCAGATCCCATTGCTGATTGTTTTTAGGAATTCCAGTTTAAGCGTGTCATAAGTTTTTGGTTGTTTTTTTTTTTTGGTTTTTTTTTTTTTTTGGTTTTTTTTTTTTTCTTAAGAAAAAAAAACTTTTTTACCTACTTTCATAGCATGTGAAAAATTTCAAGTTCAATAAAAGTTCGGGTGACTGGATGAGTTCAAACTGATGATTGGGTTTAGAGCTCTTTGCAGTTCTGCACTGTTTAAAACAGCTTAATACACGAGTCACCTTCCTCTTTTTGGGTTTTCAGTTAGTTGCTCGTTGTCAAAAGCTCATGTCAAAAAACCGCAGAGAAGTTGTGGTGTTCAGTGGTGGTCCAGAATGTAATTAATGGGGAGAAGCCATCCACAAGAGCTGCTTTTCTTAGTAAATGGAAATGTTTCCTGCCTCCACTCCCCCTCCCCAACACATCTGGATTGTTAGCCATAGGGCATCTACTATGCAATCAACAATTCAAAAGATTTTGGACTGTCTTCTACATCTCCATCATGGCTAGCATTGATTTCCATCCAGGTGCACATAGACAGCTGTGGAGCATTGATGTGCTGCTTTGTTCACACATTTGATAGATACTGCAATTACTTATGAATTAAGTGAAGACTTAATGACAGATTTTAGGAGAGTGGTCTTGCAGACCTTGTGATGAATTCTAGCCCCAGCTGCATCAATAATACCTTCAGTGTAAAATGCAATCACTGAAAGAAAAAATGGTTACTCACCTTGTTACTAGGCATTGCATATGTCTGTTACACAACCTGTTCTTCAGTGCATCAGTCTGTCATCTAGATTCTGGTATGAAGAAACTCAAGGACAGAAAAGGCAGCTCCATCCTTCTTCCCTTGGCTCAGAGCATTAGGGAAAACAGTGTACACATGTGGCCACCCCTAAACATACTGCTCAGGAAAGCTTTCTCTGGCACAACATCGCAAGATGTGTTGCATATGTTTATTACTCTGTAGATGTGCGCACATCTTAGAGTTGTGAGATGGTAAATTTTTTTTTTTTTTTTTTTTTTTTTTGGTCAGATCAAAGGACAGAGGTCTGTGAGCTGGACCTAAAGGTTCCAGCTCTGAATTGTGTGGATGTCAGCATGATACCACATGATAGTGTTTGTCTATTTTGTTACCTCAGTGTAATGTTTGTGTTTTGCTAGAGTGTTTTTTTTTTTTTTTTTAGAGCAATTGTTTCAAAGTTAGGAAATGCCAGAGTTAAGGTTGTGGTATACATTACCATTTAATTTATATGGTCACATTTTGTTTTTGTAGTCTTGCGGTGCCCATTTTGGATGGTACTCAACAGCTATTGGATGTTTTGTTTTCTTGTTCAGTGTGTGTGTGTCTGTAGATTTAATTTACTTCATACTGTTCAGTAGGAAAAGACTAATTCTGCTCTGAAGATAAACTTTCCTTGGTTTTCCTGTCAGATTCATCACTGTAATATGTGTCACAAACATTGATGAGCTTCACAACATCTCTGGTAGATGAGGGCCTGTTATTACCCCTGTTTTACACTTTGGCAGATAGGTGAAAAGTATCTACTGATTCTGAACACCCAACTGTAGAAATCTCAAACATTATTGTTTTAGAGCATTATTTATAGCACTTACACATTCAAGGCCAGCTCCCATTGTCTTCAGTTGCAGCTGTTATGGCTCAAAACATCTGTAAAATGGTACCCTGAAATTTCAAGTTGAGCATCCAGGAAATAAGGAAGACAAACTTAATGGCTAAATGTGAAAGTTTAGTTTCAGTGACTTGCCTGACAGCACATGGGAGCTCTGTGAAAGAGGCAGGGATAGAATGCAGTTCTCAAAGACTTTATAATATTTGCTGTTGTGTAATTTTTTTGTGAGAGTATGAGTGAGCGAGAGAGAGACTGACTATTTTGGTCCAGGAACCAAGGGCTAAATCTTCACATTTGTCTTTCTATAGACTGACTGAAGCTCCTGCCTTTGAACACATCAGTGATTATTTTACACATTTTTTGAACTTCAAGTTTCTATAACATGTTACTTCTTAGGTGTTATCTCATTCTTTTTTTCTCTATGTGGATGGATAAAAATGGCAAGCTAAATTCAATGAGGTTTTATAGAAAAAATTATCTCTCTAGTATTTCAGTCAAGGAAAAAAAGGTTTGTGTCAATGTGTTTGTCCTCAACTGGTTTATTTAACTTATTTGCAATCTCTATAATTTAGCTGCTGTTGAGGCATAAAATTTCTTTCCTGAATTAGCAATCCATTATGGGTGTAATTCATTACAGTCTGAATGTCAAAAAAAAAAAAGTCATGGGAAAAGATTTGTAAAATAACTCCTTTCCTCTCCGATAGAAAATATGAAGGTTTAGAAAGGAACCTCCTACTGGCTACATCTACACTAGCACACTACATTGAAGTAGCCTATTTCGACATAAGAACATCGAAATAAGCTACTTCAATGCATATCGTCTACACATCCTCCAGGGCTGGTGTCATCGACGTTCAGTGTTGAAGTAGCGATGAAGAACGTCAAAAGGAGCCGCTCTGGAAGGAAGTGTGGAGTGTCCACACACACACAAGCGCTCCCTGTCAAAATAAGGGGCCAGCAAAGCCCCAAGCTGCTCCCTTAAAGGGCCCCTCCCAGATACACTTGGCCTGCACAGCACAAGATCCACAGAGCCGACAACCGGTTGCAGACCCTGTGCACGCAGCATGGACCCCCACCTGCAGCAGCAGCTGCCAGAAGCCCTGGGCTAAGGGCTGCTGCACACCGGTGACCATAGAGCCCCACGGGCTGGGCAGAGCATCTCTCAACCCCTCAGCTGATGGCTGCCATGGAGGACCCCTCTATTTCGACGTAGCAAGACATGGATTGTCTACACACGCCCTACTTCAACGCTGAACGTCAGAGTAGGGCACTATTCTCATCTTCAGATAGGAATAGTGATTTTGATGTCTCGCCACCTAACATCGATTTCAATGTCAAAATAGTTCATGTGCGTGTAGACGCGACGCGTACTATGTCGGCGTTGTGCCAGCTGCTTCGAAGTAGCCGGCTAGTGTAGATGCACCCACTGAGTCTTGCAGTCTTTGGCAGAAGTGTAGGTTAGTTTCATGTGCATGGACAAATAAGTTTTCTGTTCTCTGTCACCGAAACAGAGGAGATTCCCGTTTCTTATGGTGAATCAGGGAACATGATATACACAAAAAGGACTTCTGCTGTTCTTGATATATTCCTTACCTTGATTCTATTTTTCATAACCTAAGTGGAAAAGTGACAATAACAAAGCCAAATGAGCATCCAGAAGTTAACTTTACCTCACAATAGGCCCAACAAGGAAAATAAAAGATCACCACTTGTCATCTCCTATATCCTACAGCTTAAACCCCTCCAGTGCATCACTGACAATCTACAGTCTATACTGGAACATGATTCCTCACTTCCACAGGCCTTGGGTGAGAGGCCTGTCCTTTCCTACAGACAGCCGCCCCCTCAAGAAAATACTCACTGGCAGCCACACACCCATACCACAGAAACATTTAACCCATGAACCTAAGCCTGGAACAAACAAACCCTATTGCTAACTCTCTACATATCTATACTAGTGACACCATCACTGGACCTAACCACATCAGCCACATCATCAGGGGCTCGTACATCTGCACATCCACTAATGTGATATATGTGCCAGCAATGCCTTTCTGCTATGTTCATTGAGCAAACTGGACAGTCTCTGTGCCAAGGGAAGAATAGACACAAATCTGACATCAGGAAATGGAATACACACAAACCTATAGGGGAACACTTTAACCTCCCTGGACATTCAATAGATTTAAACATTGCCATTCATCTACAAAATGATTTTTACCACAAGATTACAGAGGAAGACATCTGAATTGGAATTCAATGGTGAATTTGACACTTTTTAAAATTAGACCTTAACAGGGATCTCAATTATCTTGTGTGTTACAAGGACAATTTCCCTACTTTTAATATTCACAGGAGTGGCACACATCCTACTTAACTTCATTTGCTTCATCTGCTTGTCTTACTGGTGACAGGTAACCGCTTTTTTTTCCCTCCCCAAACCACTATGGTTATATAAACCCTGGATTCTAATTGTTTGTTCCAATTATATGAGGAATTGGGTCTTAGTTATGAAAGCTCATTACCTAATAAAACTTGGTCTTTAAGGAGTTCCAGAACTGCTTATTTGTTTAGCAACAATAGTATAAGATCTCTAAACTCGCTGCTACTAGTTCTTCTTTTTTTGGAGCATATACTAGCGAAATTAGAAAGGGCCTTGTTCTGTAGTACTGTATATTTTTCAAGGCTATACACGTGGAATATATAGATTTGCAAAGATTGTTTTCATTAGCTTCTTTTGTCTTGACTTGCAGAGCTCTTCCCCTTTTGTCACTTTCAGTGTCTCCTCCTTCTCATAAAAATATCTGGTTCATTGTGCCTTATTTTCACCATCAGTAAAATAAAATTAACAGTGTTTACCTCCTTTGCAAAATTTGTTGAGGACTATAGATAAAATGTATAGTAAAAACTAGTTTGTTTTTTTAAGGCGCTCAGAAAAGAACCTCAGCATTGAAGAAATAGAAACAAATTATAGAAAATGAGAGAGAGATGACACACTGAACATAGCTTATTCAATAGAAGAAATACCATGCAGAACCCGAAACTTGTAACATAGTGAAGAAATCAGTGTCTCACACTCTCATTCATCAATAACTCCATAGTTCCCCCTCAGTCATCTCTGTGGCATTTGGTACTTATTTTCAGATTTCTTCCTTTTTTATTCTATGTTGCTTTCTAGAGCTGCTATCCTGTCATTCCTCTCTAATCCCAGTTTGTTTTAATGAAATGGTACGACCAACTTTTTTTCTCCTGGTGTTCTGCTATTGAACAAAAAGCCTCTGTTCAGCTTTCTGATCCTTTCTCTTTTATGTATGATTTTTGTGGAGTTGATAATACGTGACATTAGTGCCAGCCCCTTTCCTGTAAATTCAGAATCCTAGAAATGAAGAGAAGTCCCGTGGCACCTTTTATAGTCCAGCAAATATATTGGATCATAAGCTTTCATGGGCGAAGACCCACTTCGTCAGATGCTTGGGAGTGGAAATTCCAGAGGCAGGTATAAATATACAGGCACGTAAAAAAAGGGAGTACAGTAAACCCTCAATTAAACGGACTAATTGGGGGGAGGTTGTCTGTTTAATCGTGAAAGCCCATTAAATCCAAGGGTTTACTACCCACCCACCCCTCCTATCTTCCCCCAGCTACAGTCCCTGTCCCCTCCCCAAAAAAAGCTGGGGACTCACCAGACTGCAGCCACTGGAGCCAGAACTGCTGGAGCTGCCAGACCATGGCTGGCACCCTGGTGCACACTGTCCATGGCTGAAGGAGCTGCCATCAATGCCAGAGCTGCCACATGCTCCTCTCGCTGCGGTGGGTCGTGTACGTGGGCAGACGGCACTCACACGCATGCCCCACCCCTGGCGAGAGCAGCACATGGCAGCTCTTCTAGCTACACATAGCTCCAGTGACAGTGGTAAGTCCCTTAACTGTTTTTGGTCGGGGGGGGGGGCAGGAGCAGGGGGCTAGGATTTTATGGACCCTGGCAGACTTGGGGAGCAACGGGGTTGTCCATTGTTTCTGAAGTCTGCTAAATTGGGGTCCATAAGATCAAGGGCTTACTGTACCAACTAAGAGGAAGGACAGTTGATGAGGTCAGTTCAGCCAGAGAGGATGTGGCAGGGCTGATGTGGAGGAGTGAACACAGAGAAGAAACTGCTTTTGTAGTTGGCCAGCTATTCCCAGTCTTTGTTCAATTGTAGACTTTGTTAGTCTATAAGGTGTCGCAGGACTTCCTGTTGCTTTTGCGGGTACAGACTAACGTGGCTACTCCACTGGCACTTTTTACCATGTAATCCTAGAAATAAAAAACTAAAACAATGGTGTTTGGAGATAAGGAAATAGGAAGGAAGATCAGTGTAGATGGAATTGAACTAGAGAACACAGAGAAGTTCACATGTCTGGGAAGCAACACAATGTGTGATCTAGACTGTAAGAAGGAAATAGCAATTAAAATAGTGAAAGAGAGAGCGAATTTGAAGGTGATAAGATTTGGGAAAGCAAAACATTTAGTTTAGGAATGAAGTTGAGCATCTTGAAAACATGGGTATTCAGCAGCGTGTTGTACAGATGTGAGACATAGGTGATAATGAAAGATTCAAAGAGAAGTATATTGACATTCAAGAGGAGTTCTTTATAGAAAGATCCTGAGACTAGGATGGATGCAGAAGGTCACCAATGAGGAATTATGTAGGAAGATACAACTAACAGAGGGCCTACTGCAGAAGGTTATACAACGGAAGTTACAGCTATTCAGGTATATCTGCAGAATGAATGACAAATCAAAACACTGGTATTCAGCATAATGGACAGTTTGAATAGGAGAGGCAGACCCCACAGGGAATGGGTGGATGATTGATATGGTAGAGTGGTGCGGAGCTAGTCTACAGAAACGAAGCCAGTCTGCACTGGATAGGGAAAGATGGAAGGAAATAGTGAGGGAGGCATTGGACACCAACAGGTGACGAGCCCGTGGTTGAGGATGATGAATCCTAGAAATGTTTCTGTAGCTTTTAAAAATGATACAAACTGTTTAAAACACACATTAGTCTGGTATATTTGCGACACGCTCCCTACAGTAATGTGATCATACACTGGAAGTGGAAAGTGAAGTTCTGGAAATGCACATGTTGATATTCAAAGCTGTACAACTTTAACTTTAAAGCATCTTAAAAATCAGTTTAAGTAAACTAGTGCAAAGCATGGTGTGAGCAGTCTGACATTTAAAACTGGAACTTGGTTTGTAACGTTAGCTCTGGGTTAAAATGTTCAAAAATCCCTTGGGCACTGAGGGTACATCTACAGCACACGGGTGTGGAAGAAACACCATCAAACCTCACAGAAGCAAGTCTCAGACAAGATCAACTGACTCGTGCTTGCATTACAGTGTTTAAAATTGCTGTGTAGACATTCCTTTTGGAGCTTGGCAGGGGTCGTGGGTCTGAGCCTGAGTAGGATAGTCCCGCAGAAACATCTACACTGCTATCTTTAGCTCCATAGACTGAGCTCCAGTCAGCTGACTCATGCTCTGAGATTCACTGAAATTTATGTTGTTCTTCCCCACATATGAAGAGATACCCTTAGGAACTTAAGTCAATTCTGCACCGCTGCAAATTTTACCTAAATCACAAAGATATCAATTTATTGTTGTGAACAGGTTTAAATCTGATTAAAATTATCCACATGGCATTTGGATCAATAAAATAGGCTAACAAACAGATCTTAATTTAAACTTGTGCAACTTTAGCTTTTAGTCTGAAGACATAACTGACCAATACATTTCTATTGTCCATTCAGAGAAATTCAAAAAACAATTTTTTTTAAATTCTTTCAATAAACTGAGGCATTGTCTGAAATATTTAAGTATTTTTTGTATACTTTGTCTTTACAGGCAAGACAATGATGACCACTTTTTATTGGTGACCAGATTTACTGAATATCATGTCATTTAATAAAATTCCAGTGTTGGAATGCTGTAAATCAATAAGTTTAGTTGGAGAAAAAACAGAAGATCAGAAACAAAGGTCGTTCTGTGACTGCAAAGTTTGCATTTGTTCAAGTCTCTTATTTTTCCTTTTTTGCCACTTGAGGCTAGGCAAGGACATACAGTTTTGTAGGGTATTCCTAGTTCGCTATACTGATTTTTGTATCTCTTCCTTATTTAGGGCTTTACTAGTAATTACATAGTTGGGGAAGCTGTAGGGCAGGTAGGAAAATTTATTTTGCTCTTATTACAAAATGCAATGATTCTCAAAGGGAAGAATGAAGTATTCAATAGTGTATCGCAAATACTTTCTTAAAAATAAAAAGTTCTACTTCTTTTCAGTCTCTATCAGAGACTGAATCCTTTGAACTCTTGAATTATGACATCTATCTGTATCTAAGGGGCCTCACTTGCTCAGCCTCCCTAGTTATTTCCTCAGCAGATGTTTCAGTTCCTTGGCTGGAGGCTGCCTTTCTAGAGGAATCCAGCAGTTTCTCAAGCACAAGCTCAGACTCTCAATTAGCCAGAAGTAAAGAGGAGAAAGTTAGATTTGTTTCAGGCTAATCTAGTCAGGGCTCTCCTGTGTGTAGTTTAATAGCCAGAACTTGGCCCAGAGGCACCATTCCTATGGCTTCTGCATCCACACACAACATACTGCAGTCCTACTGGCTAACAGCCAGAGTCAAATCCAATTCCATGTCCGACACAGAAGCAAAAGGGTTAACATCCAGGGCATTTAGTTGTTGGTTCAGGGTTACTATTTAGGACTTAGGTCATTAAAACTGAAATATGGAGAAAACTACAAAGTGGACAACGGTCAGTTTCAACCCAGTTTAAAGTTGCAACAGAGGTTTCTCAATTTGGATGATCAGTAAAAACTTAAAAGTTGATATGCAAGCTTCATCTCTCATTCCTCACTGTTGTTGCACAGTTAACCTTCTGCTGAACAGAAGGGGGAATAGCAGCTATGTGGCATCTTTGAGGACGAGTGGAGTACCTTTTGTGGGTTGGGGGCCACTGACCCACAGAAGAGTCATTTGGAAGTCACCCACAAGGGAGAAGAAAAAAAGCCCCGCTGACTTGGACCCCAAGTGAGAAGGGGTTAATTTAAAAAACAAACAAACAAAAAAAAAAACCCTTGTGGATGTGGCTCCGAGAGGCCTCTGGGCTTACCCCCAGGCTCAGGTTAACTTTTGGAGGCCAAGGGCTAGTAGATTAGTGGGACCCCTTAGGCGCTGAGGTGCAGCCAAAAATGAGGGCTTCGGTGTGTGGAAGGGGTCAGCTGGGAAGCAAACTAGGGATGTGGGGTCTGGGCAGGATGTCGGATGCATGAGTGGACTGGGGGGGGGGTGCAGAGTCTGGGTGGGTGGTAGCCCGCAGGAGCGAGCTGGGGATATGGTATCTGGGAAGGAGGGGGCAGCGGATAGGGGAACCTACCTGGCGCATCTCCTGGGGGTGTGCAGGGAGCTCTATGCTGCCTTGACCATGCAGGCGCTGCCCCTGCTGCTGCGGTTGACTGGATTTTCCAGGCACTGGGAGCAACGAGGGTGGAGCCTGCAAGCAAGTGCAGGAACAGAGAGACCCTGCTCTGGGAGTGCTTATCACAGGCAGCTCCTGGGAAGCAGCTGGTATGTCCCATCAGCTCCTAGGGGGAGGCACATGGCCACAAGGCTGTGTACACTGTTCCTGTCTGCTGATGATAAACCTCAGTTCCCACTGGCCGCTTCTAACAAAAACTTCTAGCAGTAGATGTTTTCTGACAAAGGAGAAAATTGGAAGATTTCCTTGTAACAGAGATGCTTTTTCATTATCTTGGAGTCAACAATGGTTCTTGTTAACATGATGATATAAAGAACAGCAAAGTAAAGGGCATCTTACTGCCACAAAACTGGTTATGCAGAATTTTATTTGAAAGTCTAGATATCTATTGATGACCTAACTCATCATAGAATGATCCATGTTTTTTAAAAGATGAAGTGGACACGATTTTAGTTTTGACAGCTTGACTTTTGAGCAACTCTAATTCTGAAGATCTTTTTCTTTTTTGCTCCCCCCACCTTTTTTTAATTGTAAGTTAGTGTTGGAAAAAAATTCTGACCGGAAAGAGACATAGGTGTTTATAGAAGCTGGCTGAAGTTCTTTTGTAATACTAATATACTGAGCCACGATAGAGAGAGGACAATCGCAACTTTTTACAGCTTTCTTTTAAGCTGTAAAATTCTGGGTGGAGTAGAATTTTCAGAGGTACCTAAGTGACAAGGGACATAGACTCCTAAGTCATGTAGGAGCTTTTAAAATATTTTTACCCCATTATTTGAGTTCTCTGAAGTGTCATGCACACTAATATTGCTATATATATATATATAGCTGTTGTGCTCATGATTTGGTAACATCTGCCTTTTTAATCTGTTCTGATTATATAACTTTGCATTTCCAGGTTCAATAACTGATTGATTAAAATTCTCCAAATGATTATTTCTTTATTCTGTGTGACGTAAGATTTGCTGAACGGCTACTGTTGCATATCCAAAGCCTTAGTTAATTCATTTAACAAGCCCCAGATTAAATGGTCACCTTTGCTTTTTCCTCTAAATCTATAGGTAGGTGTTTTTCCATTTCGGGCACAGTTTATAGTACCTTTAGTCAAGTTTTTAATGATGGTAGTAGCAGATATTTCCAAAGGGTAGTTGGTAATCAACCGCTTGTTAAGGTTGTTATAAAAATTTCAGAGAGAGAGAGAGAGAGACTTTAAAAATCCTTAATTCCTCCTCCCTGGTTGAAAAAAGGAAAACAAACACCCCTCCCCAAAGACCTCAGTTTTTAAAAAAAAAAAAAAAATCCTTCATGTCCTCAAGGTCCTCGAGATACTTTGCTCATTTAACATCAAATTAAAAACATACTGCAGACTAGAGACCACACCCATTAAGAAATTCTAGATGTAAATGAGTCTTTCAGATAGAGGATGGCCAAAATTCCATCATAGTGCATGGTGTCTATCAGCCTTAACTGTTGAATTGCTTGTAACAAAGATTTGCACTGTTTGATGTATGTGTTGGAAAATCCTGCACGTCACCATTGGAAGTTTGAGTATCTCTCCACTTTCTTTGGTTTACATCTAAAATCATTGAGATGTTCTCCTGTCGCCACCTTTGTGCTCCAGTAGGACAATACTTCTTAGGATCCAGCAAAGCCACTTCTATATTGGCCCCAGTGGGTTGTCAAGATCTGACATGAAGGATTCCCTCTGATTTTGGACATGGGCAGTGTATTTTAACTCCTTTCTTCCTCAATTTCAGAAAACCAAACCTGATTGTTTTGTGCATAGATTCACAAAACATTCGACTTTGGGACAGTACTGCTAACTGTGGATGTAAAATCCGATTTAGTTAACTGGTTAAACATTGTTTAAATGGTTAACCCATTAAATGGGGTGGGGGACAGCTCTTCGGCTCAGGCCACCACACACCAGGGTTGCTCTGGCTGGACTGGAGAACCCTGCCCGTGACACATCCTGGTCTGCTTCAGATCACGACTTCTCTGGTCAGGTTGGAGTGTCCTCACCCTCATAACTTTCAGGTTCGGACCACTGCAGAGAAGGGTTCCATCCACAATGGACCTCAAGGGGCTTAAGCAACCTCCTGCCCCGAGTTGGGGGGTTACTCTACTCCTCCCCCCACCAATTAAATTTAACCAGTAAGCCTTATCCATTTAGGGTGAGGCTTACTGGTTAACCATTAACATCCCTTGTGCTAACATCTGGTAGGAAAAAGAATACTTAAATAATAGGGGCAGCAGATTTGTGTGGAGATGTTGTTTTGTTTTTTTTTTCTGTTTCCTTTTGGTGACGACAAGATGCCCTGAAATACAAACTAACAACATATGAAAAAATATAAATCCTCTTGTAAAAAGGTATGCTGTGATAGGACACTGAGTATCTCTAAAGGCACAATTCATCATAAACTTTAGAGACCAGAGTGTGTCAGTCCAAGACTGGTAGTCCTCCACTATAATGCACACCTCACTAGTCAGAAAGAGAACTTCTGTCTCACCACGCAGGCTAGCAAGAAGTCATACAAGCAATTCCTTTAGACATTCCAGTTTTCTTATATCGCCACCAGTAGCACTTCTTATAAAGATGAGCCATTATGGAACCTAGATTCATCAGATAAAAGGTTCTTCCAAGCCCCAAGAATCAGCCACATGCCCAGGTCAATATTTAACTCAGACTTTACCAAATCACACTTTGCCGCTCATTTAGTATCTTAAAATCTAAAGCAGAGGTCAGTACCAAAAATTTGACCCTTTAAAAAGTATCACTCGCACTCAGACATTACATACAGGTTAAAGTCACTAATAGTCCTACTTACAACAGCTTCATTAGTAAACACATTAAGATGCAGAGCTTTGCCATTTAGGTGGTGGTTGGTAGCGTTAGCTGGTCTTTGGTTAATCCACAGGCATCACAGCTTTGACCATGTGCCCAGCTGCATGGGGAAGGAGAGCTGGGGCTGAGCTGCCACCTCACATGCCAAAGAACATGGGCTGACATACCATTCTTGGCACCCAGGCTCAGGGTTGCTGACTCCTGATCTAAAAGTTATTTCTTTATCTTATGAATAGAAGGTGAGAGTTAAAATTGTTTAAGGAATCAAATACAACAATTGCAGAGTTCTTGGTTCAGATTTGTATCGGCAATGGAGCAAACATATGGCTTAAGTGAAGTCTCTGGTTACTTCCTAATTATTGAAAGGACTTGAGTCCCTTCATTAGAATGCCTTCAGTGACGTAAGTATGTAGTCCTGAGGCTTGAGCACTAGAGAAGGTGGAGCAGTAAAGAAGTGTGGAGGAGTTCCTGTAGCCATTTATACCTTCCGCTGCATGGCGTAAACCCCATTATTTCTGTGGAAGATTACAGTCCACAAGAAGGTGTCCAGGGACCTGAGCTGTCACATGGGCAAATCTCTCCATGTATGACTCAGTTCTTTGAAGGTAGAAGCCATTACCTGCATGCTCGTTTGAATGTTTTCAGGAAGGCTCATGAGATATGGATTAGTGTCTTCCAAGATCCACTGAGAGTCTTTTGCTCCTTTGTGGGCCATTAGTGCCTTCACAATATGTTGGCCAGGTGCTCCATGGGTGCTACTCAGACTCAAATATATTGAAATACAGGTATGTAGCCAATACGCATAACCAGGGGCAATGCATGAGGGGTGGGCATGGGGGGGCCATGCGCCATCCAAGGTGGGAGAGGGCAGCTGGCAGGGGGGACTGATGAGACCAGAGGGATGGCACTTGCAGCAGGAGTCTGATCCCCACCACCACACCTCCAGCTCTCTGGCAGTGGAAGCACAGCAAAGCCACCCCTACGCGCACTGCTATGCAGCGTTGCCACTTTGGGGGAGGGATGACTCCACACACTCCCAGCAGGATGCAGAGCAGTGCGTCCAGGTAGCAGTGCAAGCAGCTGGGGGCTGCCATGCTGCACTCTCCTCACTCCTACTGGGTGGGGAAGGGGGGCACAGACTTCTGCTGCCAGCGCTGGTCTTCTGACCCTTCTACTCTCCCAGACTGCCTCCGCTGGGGGAGGAGGTGGGGTGAGGAAAGGCCAGGGAAAGGACAAAGAGAGGTGGAACTAGGAAAGGACAGTTTTTGGGTCGGAGGTGTTTATCCCTCCCCTTCTCTGGGCCAGGGGTCCACTTGTTCTTTGGTTTCCCCCCCCCCCCCAACTCCCTGCGTGTCCTCCCTCATAGTCGCCTCTGCTGATAACTTCAAATATGAAAATGATACATGCATACAAATAGCACAATCATAACCAGTAAATCATAAGCTTTTCATAGACACCTCACTTGGCACACTTTGTACGATTTTTGTTGCAAATACAGAATAATAGTTGCAACAATGATCTGTATGTTTATATTTCAATCACATAAGATGCCTGCCACTGCATCTTTGTCTTTAATTGCACTTGTATTTTTGAAACAGTGCTGCTGTTTCTTAGTGCAAATGCGCAGTAAACTTATTGTATCGGCAACTTTTATGCTTAACTAATATGACTGCTTGCAGACATGGGCCCAATTTTTGCTTTGCTCACTGATGAAACTGTTTACTCTTAATCAAATTGCCCTTGAAATGGCTTGTTTATTACAGAATTTGAACACTTCAGAATTTCATTCATTTATTCGTTTATTTTCGTTCTCATTTTCAATAACTTCCATAAAAGACTATTTTATCAGAATTTGAAAGATCTTTTTCTTGGATGTTGGCTAAAATGTTTTGATAGGCAAGCCCTGAATTACATTTTTAAATAATCAGACCCAGCTAACTGGTGTCCAAGAGTTTTGAAAACGCTGTCTGAGTTGCCTGCTGGATTGTTTAATATTGATTTTTCCGTACATTTTGGAATCCAGGAGACTGGAAGAAAGCTAATGCTCCACCATTATCTAAAATGACAGTCATCTCTCTCTAGTCTGTGTTCACTCCTTGTAGCTGAGCCAGTCTCCCCAAGCAGGCGGAACAGAAACAGTGTTGTATTGTGCTATGTAATGGATACACACAATAAAGCTTTGTCAGACAGCAATCTAATTGCTTTTATAGGGAATTTGTGTGCATAATAATCTTTAAGTACACAATGTCAAATGTGTTAGTCCTTAAATTAGACCCACAGCTGTGTTTTGTTTTTCCGGGTCCTTGCATGATCTAATCCAGGGGTACACCCCCCCCGGGGGGTGTGATTTTTGCAAAGGAGCCCCCACATTCTGCTGCTTCGCCAGCCCTCTGCTTTCTCGCGTGTGGTCCCCCACCACCATTGGGCCAAACAGAATTTGCAGAGGTCCTGAGTCAAATAGTGAGGGCAACTAGGGATGTACCATCCTGTGGTCCTTCCTTGTTATCCTCAGGGTCCTCTCCTGAGCACCACCTCCCTTCAGGACACCTTCTGGACCCTCCCAGCACCCCCTTCCTGAGCATCCTCCCCAAATCCCTTCCTGTGGTCCTCCCACAGGTTGGGGGTGGGGCCTGGCTAATTGCAGGGCCAAAAGTGAGGCCCAATGTAAAGTTTGCTCACCCATGGTCTGATCTAATCTATCCATTCTTATTTTTTGCTCTGTTTGTCAAAGAGAGCACAATGCAGGGGAAAAAAAATTCAGAGTAGAGTTTTTGTTTTTCAAATCTTTTCCCTCTAAATAAGAGTTAAAGCAGAGTGCTAGAGAAACAGGAAACTGTGCTATTGCTGCATACGCTGAACACTGTTTTGTGGATGCAGTCCCAGGTCCACCAACCAGGGTAGGGGGTGGAGGCATGGAGTAGGCAAAGAAGGCAATTTCCCTGGGGCCAAGGGTTCTGGCTGCTGCCACTGCCACCCAAGCATCGGGGCAGCAGCCAGAGTCCAGGCCCTTTAAATTGCCAGCAGAGCACTGTCTCAGCGCGCTCGCTGCCTGGTGCAACATGCTTCAGGCAGTGCTGAGAGCTGACTGCTCCGCCCCACCCTGCGTCTTCCGCCCGAGGCCTTGCCCCTTCCAGGAGCACAAAGTCATGCATTCTGCCCATGCGTAGGAATCCAGCAAGTCTCTCAGCTCCTCTGTGGAGTTCTTTGTTCTCCAGGACTGCTAATGTATTTTCATACACTAGCTTCTCTTTGTGACTCAAAACATGTATATGAATATGTATATATAAAACATGGAATGCATGGTATAATGTGGTAAAAGGTTAGGAAAGGCTTTTTACTTTTTGTCACGTGTGATGAAAGCCACAAGTGAGTTTTATGCAGGTCTACCTCAACCAGTATCAGTAAAACCATTATGCCACGCTTCCGTGTAGCAAATACAGAATATATGTTACATAAAATATTTCAAGACGTTTTCAAGAATTGTTTTATTTACAAAAGTTAGTTTTCCACCTGCAAAACCCAGGTACTTATTATCATGAGGTCAACTGTGTATACACCTCAGAAGCAGAGAGAGGTGAATCACCCCCAAAGGTGAACAATTTTTTTTTTGTCATCAAAATTTGATTTTTATCTTGAAACCTTATAATAATAGCAGCAGAACGTGAGATTGCTGAGATGCTTCGACCTTTTTCTTCCCAATAGAATAAAGCTCACATTTCTAATCCTGCAAGGTCTCAGTGTATCAGACTCTAAAGCAAGGGTGTGTAAAGTGGGGAGGTGACTTCTGCTACATCCTCTGTGACCTACAATGGTGCCCTCGCAGCCCCCATTACCTCCCCTCTCTTGCCTGTGGCCTCCACTGCTACTGTTGCCCAGGGAGCATGTTGACCAATGCAAATGGTGCCCTGCCCACTGCAGCACCCTCTGGGCCAATCAGAATGTGTGGAGGCATCTCCAGGAGGCCCTGTGTCAGGGGACAGGGGCAGCCAGTGAGCTCCCAGCTGGGTAAATTCGCCAGTCTGGTCCACACAGCAAGCTGACACCCAGAACGGCTACCCCCCGAGATGTCGGTGCAAAGCGAGTTCTGCTGCACTGGGGGGAATGCACCATCCTGCCTGCACACGGCACAGTCTGGAATCACCACCTCTCTGCAGTACAGCAGCACCAAGTTCCATGGACAGTAGAACAGCAAGGGCAACACCTGCAGGGTGGATGTGGTGATACAGGTGAGCAGCTGGCATCCTCCTGCCCATCCCTCCAAATTCTCCTCCCCACTTCAAGTTACCCCCATGTGTCCCTCCCCCTTGGGGCACCCGTGGGGCCCTCTCCCTGAACATCTGTCCCCCTTCAGGGCACTCCCTGGAGAACCCCCAGCACCCCCTTCCCAAGTGCCTCCCCCGCATCCACTTCTGTGATCCTCCATCAGGTTGGGAGGGGGCCCTGCTAATTTTAGGGACTAAAGGTGGGGCCCAACATAAAAAGTCTTCTCACCCGTGCTCTAAAGTATTGATTAATTTTTTTTTTAATAGAAAAGCTGTTAATAGTGGAGAGCTGAATCTTGTATGTCTTTTGGCTTCACATTGAGGTAACTTTCAAGTAAAAAATGCCCCATTTGTAATCTTTGAATAATTCTGTGAAGACAGTACAGGTTGAACCTCTCTAATCTGGAACTCTCTTGTCCACCAACATCTGTAATCTGGCATGATTTTAGTTAGCTGGATGACCACTTATCATGGGTGTGGATAAGTTTCCTGTGGTTGCATAAAGCTTGTTTACAGCCACCAGTCCTGGCTCTCAGTGTTCTGTGCTGTTATTTAGCCGTAATTTACCCATTAACGGCAAATTCTCTCATCCGGCACCAGTCATATCCTGAGGGTGCCGGGTGAGAGAGGTTCAACCTGTACTTTGTTTCCAAAACCTGATGGAGGTAGGCTTTTCAAGAAAATGGTATCTGTGGCAGGACAGACTTGGCCAACCAAAGCACAGGCAGAAGAGAACAGCTCCACTTGCTAAGTTGCAGAAAATTGCGTGATTTAGGTAATTTCTACACTAGTCAGATGTTCTCCTGTTGCTGTGGGGAAAGCAGCCTGCTTTCCATTCCCAGTGATCTTTCATTAAGTAGGCAGAAGTAATTTTCAGGCTTCAGTTTCAGGCTGCAGCTTAATGATCCTGACAGCTCTCCTTTGCTCCCCTGGCTGTATCTGTCTTAAGAGCGCGTCAAATCAGCAGTCATGTTGCACTTTAAAGACTTGCAAAATAATTTATTAGGTGATGAGCTTTTATGGGACAGACCCACTTTTTCAGATCTATAGCCAACAGTGATAACCAATAGATCTGAAGAAGTGGGTCTGTCCCACGAAAGATCACCACCTGATAAATTATTTTGTTAGTCCTTAAAGTGACATGACTGCTGATTTGTTTTGTTAGAAGACAGACTAATGCGGCTGTGTCTCTGTTACTACTTAAGAGCACATTTAGTTTGCCACTTGGAGTTATCAGAGTATGTCCTTTTCTTCTCTCCTTTCTTCCTCCTGCTCCACCTACTATGTACCATGTTGTCTTAGGGTAAAACAGTCAGGGTGGGTGGGCCACAGAACGATTGCAAAAAGAGCAATTGGAAAATGGAGCAGGAGTGAGTAGGGTTTGGGAGTGGAAGATGTAGATGCTACAGGCAAGTAAGAGCAGGAGAAGAAGGTACCTAAAGAGGGCAACAGTTGCCCTATGGCATCACATAAAGTGAATGTGATGGGGTAGGATACATATGCCCTGGTCCATTTTAAGTGATACTCCATCACACAAAGTTTGAGAGAGTCACTAACAGTAGGATATGACACCATTTATAATCTGTAATGCTATCCTTTTTTTATAGGAGTTTACCAGGTAGGGATTTTTCTAGTTGTGTTTGGTACGTTCTTGTAGTCCATGTTTACATTAGTTTCCCTGGCAGTAGTAGTTGTGTGTGGAATCACAAGCATGTACATGAGACTTCCTTTTGTGGTTTTGTGTCTACATTATCCATTTTCTGTTTTAAAAAAACTGAGTTGCAGGCAAGAATTGAAGTGTATTTATGTGGGTGTGAGCATCTTGGGAGAGTTATTTTTTCCTCTTGTATTAGGAGAACAAGACCTGATAGATATTTAGAAGTCATATACGAAGAAGCTCTAGCTGTAATTCCAGAGAGAATACTCTGGGAACAGTGGAGTAGCTAAGTTTTGTTGTGGTTTCTGTGACAGGCTTTCTAAAGGGGTAAACAATAATTCCTGTCGTAAAATCATTTAGCAAATGTCAATAAAAATAGTGACAGAAGTGTCTCATGAGTGAGATTTTTGTTTTTAAATGGAAGCATATATACAGTGACAGATTATATAATTCAAGATGTTAAAAAGATGTTACAATTAAGATAAACAGGATAAATGCTTTACTTGCTATTTCACCTTCTTGTGACTCTTTCTGGCTGACAAAACCTGAGATGAATTTTAAAATGAAGTAAGTTACACTTTCTAAGAAAGAAAGCTGTAATGTCCTATACTCGGTATTATTCACTATCTAAAAATTGGTTCAGTTTACATGATATTTTGTATTTTAAGGTAATTGCTGGACAAAATTGTAGTAATAACTCCACTGTAAGGGCTTTGGAATTTCAATGAAATATTAGAAAGCAAAATTGTACATGAAACAGCTTTTAAAGAATTTTACTCAACTCAGTGATTTTTAAATGTAAATTTCTTTATGCAAACATTGTTTCAGCACAAAAGAGTTTGCTAAGCAAGCATTTCATATTTTGCTTTTTCTTGTTTGTTCTTTCTTCAAGTTCTGTATGTAAAATAATTAACTGATCATCACAGATTAGTTAAGATGACCAGTCTATGTTGCTCATTTGGACATTGGTTAAATGACATCAAGTTTGAAGAACGTACTATTCATGAGAAAATATTAAACAGTTATATAGATGCCATACTGTTTTCTTCTTGTTCTCCTTGATAAATGTTGTCACTTTCTGGTCTTCTAAACACTTAACATTGAGAGTGATACTTTCCATCCAAGATTTAGTTTTTGATTCCACTGTTTTTTTAAAGTACTGAATACTGTACATTTCTGTAATAGATATAATCTCAGAATTGTATAGCCCACAAGACTGTTTTTTGTGAGTATGCCCTCAGTTTGAATTGGACAATTTAGATAGTGTATAGTGGAAACAGGCATAGCCACGTTAGTCTGTATTCTATCAAAACAAAACAGCAGTCATGTAGCACTTTAAAGACTAACAAAATAATTAATTATGTGAAGAGCTTTCGTGGGACAGACCCACTTCTTCAGATTTATAATCTTACCAGAACAGACTCAATATATGAAGCACAGAAATCCAAAACTTATCAGTTGGCAAATCAAATAGAAGAGCAGAAAGGGGGGCAGGAGGGGTGGGGAAGTGAACTGTTAGGTCAAACATCAAAGTATGTTTAAGTGCCAGCCAGCACTTTAATGGAGTGGGCCACTCTGTTAAAGACCTGAGAGTTTGTGTTCTGCAGAAAAGAGACTTTAACAACCATCTACAGAGAGAATACTTGGACCTAACATTCATATTCAAATTTGACATATTAACACATGGTTTGAACAGGGACAGCAATTACCTGACCCATTATATCAGACAGGTAGCTGAGTTAGTTTGTATTTTCAAAAACAACAAGAAGTCCTCTGGCACCTCATAGACTAACAGTATTTTGCAGTGTAAGCTTTTGTGGGCAAAGACCTGCTTCATCAGATGAAGGAAGATGGGAGATGACAATTACCTTACTAACAGATGAGGAAGTGGGTCTTTGCCAATGAAAGCTTATGCTCCAAAATACCTGTTAGTCTGTAGGGTGCCATAGGATTTCTGACCCATTGTAAGGACTCTTTCACATACTTTGAAGTTTGACCTAACACTTAACTTCCCCATCTCTCACCCTCGTCCTTCTGCTCTCCTATCTGATTTGTCAACCTTGATAACAATTTTTGGACATCTGTGCTTTATATATTGACTCTGTTCTGGTAAGGCTGTAGATCTGAGGAAGTGGGTTTGTCCCACATAAGCTCATCACCTAAAAAATAATTTTGTTAGTCTTTAAAGTGCTACATGACAGCTTTATAGTGGAAACAGTTATCACTGGGATAAGGAAATGTCTATTAGTAGGGTAATTGTCATTTCAGTTAATTACTTTTTTCAAGATGATCATTCCTGTTTATGCTGTGTTATCAGACTATTAGAGGATATGATATCTTGATAGTCACTAAGGAAATGTTGCTAGTGAACTTCCCTTTGTTAATTAATGCAACTGGGGAAAAAAAACAGTCCCGTAGCACTTTAAAGGCTAACAGTATACTTTATTAGCTTTCGTGAGACGGACCTACTTCAGATCTGGAAAATCCTGATGAATAATAACTGAAAACTGAGACAAAGAGATGATAACAAAAGAGAGGGGGGGGGGAGAGAGAGAGCGAGAAGCTGAAAGCTGAAGAATCAGCTAGCTAGGACAGAGCAGAGGGGAGGAGAGGGGAATGAAAAATAGTTTCTCCAAGTGTCTGTTAATTTAAGTGGGCTGCCTGGGATCTCTATGAATAACAAAGGGGGGGGAAACTGTTCTTGTAATATATGAGGTAATTGATATCTTTGTTGAGAGATCAATTTTTGGTATTTGTTTTTCTAAAACTAAAATAGTAGGTCTGTCTTCCTTACTTTTCCTGTCTCTCCAGACACATTGATACCACACTTCAGTCAGCAAAAATATTAAAATTCAAATCAAATGTACTATTAAAATCTCCCTGGCCGTTTTGGCCGAGCCTAGAGCTCAAGGAAATGAGCTTTGCAGAATGCTCATAAAGTCAACACGTTTGGACAGTTATAGACTACTATGTGAGTGAATTTCAAAGTCAAGGGCAAACATGCTGCCAGGACCTACAGGTTGAAAAAGGTGACCTGAGAAAAGGCTTTAATAAACATTGTGAGTTGGGTTTTTTGCTTAATGTTTTTTATATAAGACAAGTTAGGCTTGGACTTGATCCGGTCCTCCTGTGCCAAGGAATTCCTATTCTCTGAGGTAAGGGAGGATCCTGCTGAAGATGTTCTGCTGTCTAGTCTGAAATTTAAAAGCACTCCTAATACTTAAGCAGTCTAACACTACTGAATTGTTTTTGCTGGTGGTAATGTAGCTTGAGGGGAACCCAAGCAACAACACAACTCCAGAGGTTAGATTCCACTATCAGCTGTATTTAAGATAACTTGTTTTCTTAAGACTCTGTGTCAACCAAGTGAGGTCTGAGCTATCTAGGTCCCAAACCATTAAGAACTTTAAATTACAATCATGGGCAGCAGTTATTAGAGGCATGGGTCTTAGTGCTCAACATCTCCCATCTTCTTATCTCTATGGTGACACTTCCTGAAGGCTCCCATGGCAGTTCGTTGCAGGTTGCAGACTGGTGACTCTTCCTCCAAAGTTGAGCTGTTAATTTAAAAGTGATAAGGCTTCCAACTTGCCAAACCTAATAGTATAACACTGAACCTGTGAAAGAGCCATTAAGTGGTAATGAAGCCATTTAACAGGCATGTGCTTAACTCTTCATTTAGTGACACAAAACTATTGTGCATTACTATGTCTACAGGACCTTAGTTTAACATTTGCTTTAAATATCTCATTAGTTTATTGCTAAAGTTTATAAAGTCACATCTCTAAAAATTCTTTAAGATTTTTAGATGTGCTATCTGAGTAGTCAGCTTTAGGTTTAAATGCTTGGACCTTCAAGCATACAGTTTTGTGTTTTTTTTGTTTGCTTTTTGTTTTTTTTAAATAAATTCTTTCTGATGTGGTTGTGCATCTTGCAGTATTTGATATTTGCTTAAAAATCTCAGTTCCTGGAGTTGTGTGGTAGACATCAGAACCTAAAATTTCAATTAAAAGAAAAAGGTGCTGGTGCAACTTTGGTTTTTGAAACAAACCCTAATCCCACCTAAAATATGCTACTAATCAACATAGGAAATGCTTTTAAATGTACACCAGCCTGAAAACCTAGATGGCAGATTTTTTAAAATTTATTGAGCATTTGGGGCTTGCAGTACTGTAGCATGATTTGTTCATATCAGCCTTAGTTATTAATGAGGTAGCCAGCAACCTTTTATCACATGGAGATTGAGCTAAGCTCTACATAGAGAAGTTGTAGTACAGGTTAAAACACTCTCATCTGGCACCCTCAGAACCTCACCAGTGCCGGGATGAGAGAATTTGCTGAATCATGGGAGGTCAATATACTCTATCACAGGGATGTGCAAAGTGGGGGGCAGGTCCTCTTGGGGAGGAGTGAAATTTCATAAGAAGGGGTACAGCATGATTAGCTCATCAACTGGGTCTTAGGCTCACCCATCTAATTAAAATATTGAAATAAGTTACTGTTTTTATTTATATGTATTTGTATGTATTCATACCAATTAATAGTTTTTACATTCTACATTCTTATTTTCTTACTCATGCCAAAAGGTTTTGTGTATTAATATATGCACATGACTAAAATTTCTGTTGGTTTGGATTACATTAGATGGATTGGGTGGGGCCTGCTAATTGCAGGGACAAAAAGTTTACTTGCCCCTGGTCTAGCACATTACCAACACTTTGGCTACCTACTGCGCTCTTAGAAGACATTAGCCGCATCTACACTAGCAACTATTTCGAAGTACCCGTGCCAACTTCGAAATAGCGCCCGCCACGTCTACACATGCCGAGCGCTATTTCGAAGTTGAAATCGACATAAGGCGGTGAGATGTCGAAGTTGCTATCCTCATCAGGAGATGGGAATAGTGCCCTATTTCGACGTTGAACATCGAAGTAGGGCATGTGTAGACAATCCACTTCCCGCAACATTGAAATAGCGGGGTCCTCCATGGCGGCCATCAGCTGAGGGGAGACACTCTCTCCAGCCCCTGAGCTCTATGGTCGCCATGTGCAGCAGCCCCTTAAAGCTCCCCACCCCCTTATTTCCTGTGCAGGAAGCTGAGAGCTCATGCAGGCAGCAGTACAGCCACGTGCCCAGCCTGCACGTCCCTCAGCAGCCCCAACCCACCATCCTGCACCCCATGGCATCCAGCCAGCCCCCCAAGTGCCCATAGGGCACCCCCCCAAAGGGGACCCAGGGCTCCCAGCCTGCCAGACAGCAGGGGAAGAGGCAGCGGGGCCCCTCCTGGACGGAGGCTGAGATCTGGGACCTGCTGGGGCTCTGGGGTGAGGAGGAGGTGCTCCCGGTAATGGGGAGCAAGAGGCAGAATGCGGATGCATTCGCTCAGCTGGCCGAGGGACTGGCTGCCCAGGGTCACCCTGCCCACACTCCTGACCACGTCAGGAGTAAGGTAAAGGAGCTGCGACAGGGTTATGCCCGGGCCTGGGACATGGCCAGCCGATCTGGGGCCGCCCCCGCTGCTTGCCCTTTTTACAGGGAGCTCAGGGCCATCCTGGGCCCCCTGGTACACCTCCTCCCCCTGGCCACCCTTGACACATCAGGCGACGAGCCCCAGCAGGCCCTGGAGATGGAGTCTGCCCCGGAGGCCAGCCCTGCACCCCAGGGGCCCCCCCAGGAGCCCACCTCTGGGGCACCGGAGGAGGATGAGGAGGAGGCCTCCAGCAACGGGGGGGCTGCTGATAGACCTCCCCTCCCACAGCTCCAGCAGGGCGTCCCCCCGATGGGTGTCCCCCGACCGTGGGAGCGGACTATCAGGTATGTACCCCCCTTGTGCACACCCCCGGGGTTAAGGGTGGGGACAAGAGACATGACCAGGGCCCTCCACACACCCAGATGACCATGGCCCCGAGGACAGCAGTGGCATGTCCCTCAGAAGAGTTCATCAGCCCCTGCCCTGCAGCAGGACAGTGCCATGCCCCATTCCTGGGGATGGGGGGAGCGGAAGCTAGGGTCCCCGACGGTGGGGGGGGGGGGGGTTGGACACCCATCAGCAGCAGCATCTCCGGGGGACGGGGATGAGGAACCAGCAGCAGAGGTGTGGGGGGACAAGGGCCCCAGGTCAGGGCCCAGACTAACGGCTGTCTCCACTCTTCTTCCCCCCTCTGTTCCGTAGCTGCACCATCGGAGGGCCCGGAGAGCCCACCAGCGCAGCATCAGTGGTTCCAGAGAGCCCACCAGGGCCATCGCACTAGGCCAGCCCCTCGGTGGAGCACGGACCAGCCCCAGGACAAGCCCGACAGTGGCGGAGCCATCTGCGGGCGTCCACGGACCCTCGGCTGCTCGCCACCCTCCGGCATCAGCTGGAGGTCCGAGCGGCACCTGCAGGTGGAGGAGCGGTGGCTCCATCTCCAGGAGCGAGCGCTGGCCTGGTGCCAGGAGGCTTGGGGGGCCTTCATGCGCACCTTCAAGGACATCACGCGGCACTTGGGCCCCTCCCCCCGCTGCTCCGCCTGCTGTTCCTCCACCATCAGCCGTCCTGGGGCCTGCCACCGAGGGGGACCATGGGCCTCCGGACTCCGCCTGGCCCTATCTGCCGGTTCTCCCGGCCCCCACGCAGCCTCAACTGGGCCTCCAGCCGAGATGTGGGTCGCACCCCCCAACACCAGGCGCAGGACAATAGGGGGTGCGTGGCCGAGGACGCTGCCCCCCTCCAGCCCCCTCCTTTGGACATATTCCCCCCATCTTTGTAAATAGTTTTTGTTCTACCCCTGTTTTGTACCTGCCCCCCTGCCCGTGTACATAGTTCCCCCCTTCTTCTGTTAATAATTAATACAGGTTGCATGGTTTTGTTTAAAAAAATTCCATTTATTGCACAGAAGTGTGTGTGGGGGGGTGCTCTCGGGTTCTCTGTGGTGTGGGCGTGGGGGCCAGCAGTGATGTGGATGATGGGGGGGCGGGGTGCAGTGGGTGGCTCACCTGCGGCTGGCCCTGCCAGCGTTCACCCCGCAGCCTGGTCAAAATGGGCCTGCAGGGCCTCCTGGAGCCGGATCCCCTCAGGGTTGACCTGGTGACTGGGGGCAGCGGGTGGCTGGACGTCAGCCCTGCCAGCCTCCACAGCCTAGCCCTGGAAGAAGGCCTCTCCCTTGCTCTCCACCAGGTTGTGGAGTGCGCTGCATGCGCCCACAACCTGGGGGATGTTGGTGAGGCCCGCATCCAGGCAGTTGAGGAGACACCTCCAGTGCCCTTTGAGGCGGCCGAAAGTGCGCTCGACCACCTGGCGCGCATGGTTCAAGCGCGCGTTGAACCGCTCCTGGCTGGCTGTGAGATGGCCCGTGTAAAGGTGCATGAGCCAGGGCAGGAGGGGGGACGAAGCAGAGGGGCATGGTGGTGTCCCCCACAGGGATCTCTCGCTGAGGGATGTAGGTCCCCGTCTCCAGCCAGCGGCACAGGCCCGAATTTCTGAACACCTGGGCGTCGTGGGTGCTGCCAGGCCAGCCAACATAAATGTCCAAGAGGCAGCCCCAGCTGTCCACCAAGGCCTGGAGGACCATGGAATGGTATCCCTTCCTATTGAGGAAGCATCCTCTGCTGTGCTCCAGGGCACAGATGGGGATATGGGTCCCATCCAGAGCCCCAGAGCAATTTGGGAAGCCCAGGCTGGCAAACCTTGCAATGGCGGCATCCGGGTCCCCAAGGCGCATGAGCCTGTGGAGGAGCAGGGCATTGATTTGCGCGGACGACCTGCAGAGGAAGGACATGAGAGAGCACCGGTGAGGGGTGTGCAGGGTGTGTCTGGTCCTCCCCCCAGGGCTCCCCCCCGAGGTCCTCTTACCTCCATGAGGACATCCCCTACGGTTGCCTTGCCCACGCCGAACTGCTGCCCTACGGATCGGTAGCTGTCTGGAGTGGCCAGCTTCCAGTCAGCGATGCTGACCCATTTCTCTACAGTGAGGGCACGTCGCATGGGGGTATCCTGGTGCCGTAAGGCAGGGGTGAGCCACTGGCAGAGCTCCAGGAACGTCTGCCGGCTCATTCGGAAGTTCCAGAGCCAGCGGTCGTTGTCCCACTCACCGAGCATCAGCCGCTCCCACCAGTCCGTGCTCGTGGGGTAGCTCCACAGCCGGCGGCGTGTGCTGCTGGGGGGGCTGGGAGGGCAGCAAGGGCTGGGGCTGCTTCCTCATCCCCCAAGGACAGCTCATCTTCCTCAAATAAAAGATGGTCAGCTGCCTCCTGCATGGCACTGAGCAGGGCAGCCACTGCTCCTCCAGGGGCAGGCGTGTGGGCCTCTGGCTGCTTCTACTGCTGCTGCTGGGGGCCCATGGTGCTTCACGGAGTGTGCGTGCCTGTGGCTCTGCAGACCATGTGCTGTGCAGGCTGTGTGTGTCTGGGAGGGGTCCTTTAAGGGAGTGGCTAGCTGTTGCCCCGGAAGTGCTAGTCCACCCTGTGACCCTATCTGCAGCTGTTCCTGGCACCCTTATTTCGATTTGGGCTGCTTTGGTGTGTAGACGCTCCCCTGCAGCGCCTATTTCGATGTAGTGCTGTCCAACGTTGATGGCACCAGCCCTGGAGGATGTGTGAATGCTATTTGTCAAAATAGCTTATTTCGATTTCGCTACATCGAAATAAGGTATGTCGATGTAGCATCCCAGTGTAGACGTAGCTATTTAGGGGTAAATTACAGCTAAGTAATAGCACAGAACACTAAGGCTGTCTCTACACTGAGCCCTAGTGCCAACAGTTTGAAAAAAATAACCAGTCTCGAAAATGCAAAGAGACATTTGCATGTTTATGTGGCTAATGTGCATATTCGTGAGGATAATGTGAATATTCACAGTAGTGTAGATGTGGTTCTGCTGGAAAAGAGCCCCTTTGTTGGCAGCCCCTTATGTGCAGAAAAGAATCAGGCGTAAGGGGCAGCTGACAAAGCAGATTTTTGCTGGCAGAACCACATCTACACAGTTTGATATTGGCTGTGAATATGCAAATTATCCACATGAACATATACATTAGCCATGCAAATTAGCTGATAAGAATAAGGGGATTTCGACATTTGCAGGGTTCTTCAAAAAGGACCCCTGTATAGATGAGTGGCCCAGGAACAAAATGTGGCACTTTCGAAGTGCTGCGGCCGGCAGCGTGCTAATGAGGCACTGAATATTCATTTCAGTGCCTCATTAGTATTCTATGATTTGGCCATTAGCATGGCCATTTCGAAATTTTGCCCAAGTGTAGACGTAGCCTTTATGGAGAAAAAGATCTTGAGCATTTCTCCCTTCCCAGCAAGATGGCTTGTTGCAGATCCTGATTCTGCACTTGTATCCTGTGAAATTCCTGACGGGCCTGTGCACATGGGTACAAAATTTTACTAATACCAAGGTTGGCCTTCTGCACCCACTGTGCACTTGTTGCACTGATGTGTAATATTTCGTAAGGAGGAACCAATGGAGAATCAGGTTTCATAATCTTATTTATTTAAGGAAAAAAAAACTCATCGGGGATGAAGCTGGGGTTAACAAGCATTTCCTCAAATTGTAGGATTTTTTTTTTTTTTTGTCATGAGTCGGTTTTGTTGTGTTTATAATGACTTAGAATTACCTAAATGGTGTTTTGTGTCTACAGTCAGAACAAATTTCCCCTCAACTTTGAGTGAACCATTCGAAACAGTATAAATAATAAGTGTGTGAGAGAATTTTGTTCATCAGCTGATGGTAGTGTGAAAACAGTTTTATTTGTATGATGTGGAAAGAAAAAGAATAAATGCATTTATAATTTCAAAGTGGTCAAAAATTAGTCCTGAAACAGAACTTGAAAACTCTTTATGATCATCTTGTGAAGGAATAACTTTGAAAGTCTTCTGTTTTTCAAGTATATGCTGTATCTGTTGAACTTTTATAAAGGAGCCCATGATCCGATAGGACTGAGGTTCCCAATATAAATGAAATAAAATCAACTGTTAGTTATCTACTACATTATTTAAATTTGTTACTAACAAAAGCGATTTTATATATCAACAGTATAAAAAAACTGCTTTGAATAAATAAATATGGTTGCATTGGTTTGGAGCTGTAATAACTATTTTTAGACATTTTGTATTATTATAACGATCCTCTACTTTGTTTTGTCATTTAATCATTAAAATTAACGTAGCAATACAAGAGAGAAGGATCATATCATGCTTGTACTTGATTGTAGCACATTGGTTATGTGAATGCACATACTTGAATGCTGTGGAGGAATTTGTGGTTATCTGTGCTGTGTCATGTTCAGCACTGCTGCCCAACATTCAGTTAAGTTCCTAGGTCCAAATTCATCTCTTCTCTAACCCTGACTTCAATGAAATTCCATGAGGCTGAATTTAGCCATTCTTGGTGAATAGTCACAGAGAGATAGTTGTGTTAAACTGTATCTTCACAAAACAAAAAAGCAGTCCTGTAGAACTTTAAAGACTAAAAATAATTAACAAAACAATTTTATAATCATAATTATACAAAATTATTTTGTTAGTCCTCTGGCTCTTTAAAGACTGCTTTTTCGTTTAGCCATTCTTGTTATGGAGTTTGTTGCCTTGTGAGTGGTGTGATAAAGAAAGTCCCTGCAGTTTCTCTAGCTTTTGGTAATTGCTGTTTGTTGGTGTTATAGAATCAATCTCTGCCAAGTTTTCACACGTTCTTGGAAGCTAGTCATCAAGTTATTTCAACCGATTTGAACTTTGCCTTTCAAATTAATGTTTAGTTAATGACCTAGACTACTGGGTTTAAGAATTCCTTAAACTTTTGGACTTAAGAAATATTTTCTTCGTCTAAATTTTTATACGGGGAGGGTTCAGTTAGCAGTTCCCTGTGTTCCTTTGTATAATGACTTTTTTAAAGTGTTGAATAGTGTTGGGGCATGCAGGGCCGTGTGCAGGAATTTTTGGGGTGTGGGTGCATTTTTTGTAAATATGGACTACCTTACCCCCACAGCAGGCCCTATGCTTCCTCACCCCCTCAGCTCTCTAGGTGTCCCTGCCTCCCGCTCTCCATCCAACTACCACTACTTTAGCCCACCGATTCACCCCTGGTTTTACTTCCAGCTCTCACGGCTTCACTGTCTGAATGTGATATGTGGCTTAACCCAGTCTGTGATCCTTTATTTCCCTCTTCCCCTACATATTTGTAGACTTTTCTTTCTACCTTGGTCACACACCTATTAGCCATAATGGAGGTCTTGTTAGGGTTGCTGACAACTTGTTTCCCAGGGCTAGCTCTGAAGACACAGAGTTCATACCAGTCACTGTTTTGACAGTTTATTTCCTTTTCAAATAAATATTACTTGTAGCATGGATTTCCATTAATCTGTGTTATCTACCAAGTATTTATTTGAGTTGATAGTTAATCTGATGCACTGAGCAACAAAAGAGCAACAAAAACTGAGGTCCAAAGAAATCATTTTCCTATTAGTTACTTTGATGGTATCAAAACAAAAAGCAGTGAAGTAGCACTTTAAAGACTAGCAAAATCGTTTATTATTCAGATGGTCTGAAGAAGTGGGTCTGTCCCACGAAAGCTCACCTAATAAACCATTTTGCTAGTCTTTAAAGTGCCACTTGACTGCTTTTTATTTTGATAGTGTATAGACTAGCACGGCTTCCTCTTTGTTACTTTGATGGTGTGTGAGAAGTGAGCTGGTGGCATCAGCCCATCTCGTAAATAGATCACAAAACAACTGTCATTAATTAGTTGCTTGGTGACAAAGAACAAAGATTAATGGACCATTCTTGGACACCTTTCACTCAACACTCTTACTGCTAAATTAGTTTCTGAGATTGTACCATAGCTTGAATCTTTATCTCCCCAATAAAGGAACCCAAAGGCTACGGGCAGAGTACAATTTTACAGCATTTTTTTTCCACTAACTGGTCTGCTTTTCTCAGATCATTTTTAGAATCTGTGTTTGAAGGTTAACCCGAGTGTGGGAGGACTACTTGGTCACTGCTGGATAAAAATAAAACACACTGGTGTTGAACAGAGACAATTATCAAGCACTGACCCCTGAACTAAATATGCCTAAAGAATGATAAAACATCTCCTGTTAACACCTAATCACCCTTTCATTTGTGCAGTGATGCTTGGATAGGGCACCAAGTTCTGCAGAAAAGGACATAGAAAAACTATGAAGAGAGTACAGCAAGAAGTGTGCAGCCTTTGAGATCTTTACTGGAAAATGGATGAAAAAGCAGATTGCAGACCTTTGCCAGAAAGATCAAGGCATTTCTGAACAGACCTCACTGGCGGTTGTTATGATATGATGGGGAGATGCAGTGAATTACAAATCAAATATTGTTTCTGCAGGCTTAACTATCAATGCTTAATTGCAGACAAATAGAGCCACTTTCTGTACACCAAGCAAAAGAGAGAGGTTTTCATAACTCTGAATGATTGGAGGAATCTGATTTTGATTTCCATCTGCTTACAGGCATTGCCTATACTTGGCTTTTCGAGGGGTATGAAAAATGCATTGCCAGCAGTTCTGTTATCAGACAGCTCCTTCTAATCTAAGCAAACACATTTATTCTCAAGGTGAAAGAATTACAAAAAAAGCATATAAAAGTCAATAAAAGAACCTTAAATAGCTTACCAGATGTCATCCTCAAGTCATAGTGCCAGTCCTTCCAATCCCACAACTGGGTTTTCCTTGCAGTTACAAGTTCATATAGTTTTTATTCTTTAGCTCAGGATCAGAATGATGCTCCTAAATAAGTTTAATCTTGGGCAGTTTTTCTGGTCTCTGGAAAATCCAGTTTGGACCAGAATAGGTGAGTTTCGCAGGCGATAGTCCTCTGTGCAGATGTTAGTAATTTATCAAAATTGTCCCTTACTGTTTTCACTGCATGGGGCAGCTATGTTAACCCTGCAACGTGCACATAGTTCCTGACCTGCAAGGATCTATCCACCATTCGTGCACCTAATATGGTAGGGCAACTTCTTTCACTATGTTCTTCACTTCACTTCTTCATGAGAGCAACTGAGTGGAACTGATTCCAGTTTTTGTTAAATGAAGACCATAAACACAATGGGAAAAACAAATACAGTTTTAAATTCATTTACAGTAATTGTGAGTAATTATGTGGCGTCAGACACAGGTTTGTGGCTCGATACAGGAGGAAATGAGTGAAATTCTATTGTTGGTGTTACACACATGGTCATGTGAGTTGATCTAACAGGAATCAAATTCTCAGGTTGAAATGATTAAATTGATGGTGTCCCTTTCATAGAACATCAGAACAGTTGGTTCCTGGTTCTATGTTGTTGTTAAGTAGCATTTGTATAGTGGGTGTGTCTACACTAGCTCCCTACTTCGAAGGGAGCATGGTAAGTAGGGTGTCAGGAGATTATTAATAAAGTGCTGTGCTGCATATGCAGTACTTCATTAAGCTAATTCTGCCCCAGGGCAACTTGGAAGTTTTAAACTTCAACGTGCCGGCTTACATGTAGCTGCAGCTAACCCGCCGTTATTCGAAGTTTAGCACTTTGAAGTTGTAGCGGGGGAGAATTAGCTTAGTGAAGTGCTGCATATGCACGGCAGCACTTCATTAGTGATCGCCGAAAACCCTACTTACCATCCTCCCTTCAAGTAGGGAGCTAGTGTGGACGCACCCAATGTGTTGAATCTTTAGTGTCTTGCAAGTATTAGCAAATTAATTTCCCCCAAGTAAAAATTTGCAAGTTACACTTTCGCACTAAAGATTGCATTACAGCACTTACATAAGTGGAATGGAAAATTCTATTTTTTATATTTTTATAGATCCAATTAGCAGATTTCTCAGCTGTTGGCCCAGTCTTTAACTCAGTTAAGGATGTTGTAATGAAAGGAAGATATATGTGCTTTATTTAAATGGTGGTATTTTTCAAAAATACAGTGCTATTTCTATGAAGTTAATTTTGATTGTTAGAATGTGTTTCCTTTTTAAATTTTTTAAAAATGGGAGTTCCATCAACTGTATATTTTTGTTCATCCCTGCAAACTTGTATAATTCCTTATGCTTTAACAAAAAAGGGCTGTAATCAATTTGGTTTTCTATAACATTTTCTTCTAGTTTTCAAACATGAAGCATTGATTTAGCTGTGCCAAAACAGAACACTACTCCAAATTTCTGTTTTATCTCTTTTCTGTAAGGTTTATTGAGAAGCAGTCTTATTCCAAGTTCATCCATTTTGTGGCTGATCTTGGTTCAGTGTCTTAACATTTTCTCAGTTATGTCAATTTTGAGGGTTGTACAGTAATCCCTCGGGTACCTTCATTTTCATAAAAGTTGGGGAGGGCTTGGGGGAATGGGTTGGGGCCCTGGGAGGGGGCAGGGGGTTAAGTTTGGTGTGGGTTAGGGCTGCAGGGGGCGTGGGAGGATGCAGTTGAGCCAGGGCATGCAGGGAGTTGGACTAGGGCAGCAGGGGATTGGAGCTGGGGCCGTGCGGGATTGAGGGTGGCATTGAATGAGGTAAACTGGGATTGGGGGTAGAGCCTTATGTATCTGCAGTGGCTGAGAGCTGGAGCCCCTGTGTGTGTTGGTGGCTGAGAGCCCAATGTGAGCTGGGGGAGGTGAGCTGGGGATGAGGGGAGTTGAGCCAGGAGGAGTGGGTATGGAAGGTGGCTGAATAGGGGCAGAGATGGGTTGAACTGGCAGGGGGGTTAGAACCCTGCACAGGCTGGCAGCAGCTGACAGCTGGGGCCCCATGGAGAAAGGTTGAGCTCGGTGGAAGGCTCTAAAGAGGGTTGCACCAGGGCGGGTGCTTGAGTGGGGAGTTGGGTTTGGAGTCCTGCGCACGCACGTGCATGAGGGTGAGCTGGGGCCGCATGGGGCTTCGGGCTTGGGCATATGGTGGGGGGCAGGGGGGTTGAAGCTGGGTCTGCGGGGGTTGGAGGCAAGCCCTAGTCGTGTGGCTGGAGCCCCCCACTGTGGGGGAGGTGAGCCAGGGCGTGCAGTAGGTGGGGTGATAGAGCTGAGATGATAATGGTGGGGGAGTTGGAGAGGTTGAGCTGACAGGGGGTTTAATGGGGGTGAACCAGCTCAGCTGTCAAGTGGCTCCGCTCTGGGAAGCAGGGGGAAGGGGCTTTTAGCCTGCCTGGCTGCCCTGCAGGGGCAGGCAGCTAGGTGGGCTCACAGCCTTCCCCCTGCTTTCCCAGAGTGGCACCTAGCACTGCTCTGGGAAGGCAAAGGGGAGGGGCTCTTAGCCTGCCTAGCTGCCCGCCGCTGCAGGCAGCTAGGCAGGCTGAGAGTCCAGCAGCTTTGCATTGTGTGCAATTCATCTGCAGGGTGCGAGAAGACTTTGTAACGGTCGAGAGTGCAGTCCAACCCCACTGTGAATCCTCAGGAGAATTCCAAACAGGCCAGTCTGCGCAAGGTGAACAGCTGCAAAACAAAGTACGATTGCCAAAACTTCAAGGCTACGCTGGCACTAGGCCACAAGAGATAGTAAGAGTAATGCATAGGCAATTTTAAGCAATCTTTTATGTAAATGAGTTTAAGCTTTATTAGTTAGTGTTAGGAGGCCTGTTACAGATCCTTTCCCCCAAGTGAAGCTCCGACACGTCGGGTTTTCCCCCCACTGGTGACTGCGGCGTTTCCGGGGCTCCCGTCACGGGTGTCACGCTTTCAGTAAACCAAATATAGCACTCGCCTTCTGGGTGCAGCCTCGTTTCTGGGGAACCTGAGCCTGGTTGGTTATATCACCTTAAAGTGAGTTTCATGCAACACGAAGACGCGTAAAGTGAGGGATTACTGGACTTAATTTGGTAATTCTGATTCTTTTCTGTTTTGTTGTATAAAAACCAATCCCATTCCATGCATATCCCATTTTCCTGGCACAGCCAAACTTTTACATTGCTTTAAGCTATGGTAAAAGGAATCTGTGTACTTACTTTGGTGGTCCTAGCTCTTGCTGGAGGATTTTTTCATCAGTCTCTAAAATATGTAGTACATAAAACAACAGCAACAAAGTTAGCACTGTACATTTTGCCTGTGTCTACGCTAGAAAGATCTATGAGAAGAAGCTCTTCCAGAGGATCTCTTCCGAAAGAGCTTCTTATGAAAGTGCATCCACACACCAAAAAGCAGATCAAAAGAGTGATCTGCTCTTTTGAAAGAGAGCATCCACACAGCCACCATGCTTTAGAAAGAGCAGGCCAGGGACTGAAAAGGAAAACTGATCTTTTGAAAGAAGGGCCCTGCAGAGAGTCTACATACGTTTTCTTTCGAAAGGGGGTGCACTTCCTGAAATGGGAAGATTTCAGAAAGGAGCACCACATTTTTTCGATTTACTTTCGAAGAATGCTTTTTGAGTGTAGACACTCCGTGCGTTCTTTTGAAAGCACTCCGCAGGGCCCTTTTTTCGAAAGAACAGTCTTCATTTTTGGTCCATGGACTGCTGTTTCTAAAGAGTGGGGACTGTGTGGACGCTCTCTTTCGAAAGAGCAGATGACTCTTTTGATCCCCTTTTTGGTGTGTGGACGCAGTCTTTCAAAAGGACTTGCTAGTGTAGACGCAGCCTTTGTATGCTGTGTTGTCGTTGAAATCAGTATCTTTGAAGGTGTGGAAAAACTAATTTAAATTGGTATTATTGAAGCAATATTTTAATAATTAAAATTGATTAATCATGATATTTTAAAATAGATTGGCAGCCCTAGTTTTAAATTTAGACAAGCCTTTCCTTTTGTAAGGAGCGAAACAATATCTTCAAGTTTTGATGGGTCTGATTTTTTTTTCCAGAGTTTTTGATTGTGCTTCAACTAGAAATTTATCTATAGATTTTAGTATTTTGTTATTCCTAAGATTAGCAATCCATGATATTGATGTAAAAACATCCAGCTTGCCATAACAAAAGATTAAAAGACCACAGAGGCAAAGCACTGTAGGCAAACAAGAGAATTATCTGTAACAAACAATTACAGATTTTATGGTTATGGTGACCATAAGAAATGGATCCTTAAAGTATTCTTAGAATGAATGGCAATCCTTGATGAAGTCTGTAGCTAAACGTTTTCAGCAGGGCTTGCCCTAAATCTTTATAGCTTGTTACAGTTTCACTGGTGTATCTCAAGTCACCTCCCTTATTGTTGCTGTTTCTTTGGAATCTAATCTAATTTATGTAACCAAAATAATGTGTCATGCTTTATTTAATATTGATTATTATTTTATTGGTAAGGTTTTGTGTTACCAACAGTTCAGTTCAAAATGTATCATTAGAGAATACTTGTACTGTACTTTCAGATTCTAATGCCGTGGGTTGATTTTTAATAATTTTGCATATGCAAGACTTACATTGACCCATAATAGTTTCAGATTTATATTAATGGTTCTTGCAGGTTGCTGGTTTTGACTGGCTTTCATATTAAACAAGTTAAAAACTGACTCCTAAAACTTTGTGAAATACATCTAATTATTTAAATTGTGTTAGATCTTCTTGACCTTTCAACCAAGTCAGTTTATTTATAGGCATTATGTTTTGTTGGTACTTTAGCTACTCTTCCCCAACATGCTACTATAACAGCAGTGTCAAATTTTGTGTGTTGGGAGCTGTATTTCATTATTAATGGAATTACCTGCTATGGGCTTGAGTAAAAATTTAGGGCTACATATTGTGGTCCAGCCACAACTGAACTCCCACCAGTGTCAGTAGGAGTTTGCACAGAGTGAAATGTAGTGTTTCTGTCATAACTGAACTTTCAATTATTATTTCCACCTTTTCCCTATTTCCTACATTAAAATGATCAGCCCTGGAAATATTTGAAGTTGTCGTTGTTTAGACTGTCAGTTAGCATCCCATTGAAGGATGTGGAGGACAGTGCCTTTGCTAAACAGTAGCATATCTAAGTTAGCTTTGATCAAGCTAGCTGGCAACAGACCTGCTGACAGAATTGTTTGCCCCCTGGGCAAGGTGGGACAGGGTGGTTGTGGACCCCTGGAATGGGTGAGGCTTCATGTGGAAGAGGTAGGGCTAGGGACGAGTCTCCCCCTGCCCGATCTTCAGTGCTTGCTGGCCCACAGTACCTTGGGCTCCAGCAGCAATTTAAAGGGCCCAGGACTCTGGCCACTGCCAAGGTTAGCAGTAGCAGCAGTTGGGAGTCCTTGGTCCTCTTCAATTACTGGGCCCAGGGCTTCTGCCTTGTTGTTTCCTTCCCACTCATGCCCCATGCACGCCTCACCTGCCCCTGTCAGTGACCTGGCTGGCAAGCCCATGACACTGGCTATTCTGATATTTTTAACAAGCTAACTCAATCAAGCTGTCATTTAGCACCTTAGAGGCTAACAAGTTTATTAGATTTATTCAGTTTATTAGGTCTGGATTCTAATTTTTTTCCTACTCCACTCATCTGAGGAAGTGGGTCTTACCCATAAAAGTTCATAATCTAATAAATTTGTTAGTCTCTAAAGTGCTACAGGACTGCTTATTTGTGAAGCTACAGACTAACATGGGGTGGAGACTGCTCTGAAACTATCAATCAAGCTAGTTCTGGTGTGACTACTTTGCAAATCCCTATTGCATTGTAGATATGCCCTAAGTCATTGTTTCTGATTATCTGCAAAGGCAATGTTTGTTACACTTGGTTCAGATATGGAAGATTATAACCTCAACCAAGAGGGCTAGAAATCCATTTTTCTGTTTTGTAATTGTTGGCTTAAACTGAAGTTTACATAAATACATCAGTGTATCAGATGTACATCAAATGGGCTGGTATTTTGACTTTCCCTGTTCTATAACACAGACTGCTTGGATTACTTAAATCCATGTATATTCTAGAATGATCCAGCAATACCTAGCTATTGTTCTGAGATTAACCATAGTTTGATATTGTAACTTGTCTAAGTGCAACTGATAATGGTTACTCTATTTCCAATTACCAACATGATTGTGAGTTAAATTAGGTTCCAGTGCTTCCATCCATTCTGATTTTTTGAGTGGAAAAGTTAAGGATCTGTGAGCTAGCCTGGCAGCCAACTAATCGTTTTTTTAAAATCTGATAGTAGTAAACTCCTCTACCATTCTGTAAAATGACTGTCATTGCTGTGGGCCACCTTGTTTGTTCATTTCCATATGAGTTGAACTTTTTTTTTTTTTTTTTAAAAAAAAACATCTTACAGAATAAATTAGAATGGGTTGAGAGAGAAACAAAGGCTGGAGGCACCACATTCTATTTTCATAACACTTATGCATCCCAAGGGGCAAAAAGGAAATGTGTGGCATTTATGTGTGTCCTTGTGCATTTCCTCAAACAGCAGAGTATAATTCATTTTGTAGAATTCATTGAATTTCTTGTCATATGTTATCTACTCACTTTAAAATATCCGTTGATTTTATGTGTAAAATATTCTCAGTTTTGCCCTCACAGCTTCCTGTCATCAGACTGTAAAACAAAGTTTATGCTAAGAGAGAGGGTAGAAACTGATCATAGTCTGCAGCAAAACCTGTGTTTTCTTATATTTGAGGGAATATTACTTAATAGTGCAGCGATTGTTATGCTCTTTGAATCTTTAGTATATTAAACCAATCTAGATTTAGTAGCATGTAAAATCTTAAATGAGGTATTTAATAACTGACAATTTCTGAGAACATGTAATGCACAATTTGACAGTAGTAGTATAACTATTATTTCTTTGTCTCTTTCCCTTATAGCTGTCCATATTTGTCAGAGAAGATTACACCTGCTATTCCTGCAATTGGTGGAATTCTCTTCTTTTTCGTGATGGGGACCTTGCTGCGTACTAGTTTCAGTGATCCTGGAGTCCTCCCACGTGCAACACCAGATGAAGCTGCAGACCTGGAAAGACAAATAGGTAACACAGAAGGTCTGTCATTGTACCTTTACTTTTCTTCCAAGTGTTTATATGCTGTATGGAGGGAGAATGTAGCTCAATTTGTAAGAGGACAAACTCTTGTCTCAGCAGTAATCACTCTAAAATAATACTGTTTCAGTCAGCAGGAAAGTGTCTGAGGAATTCTTCAGTCAGATGTTGCTGACCACAGTAGTGGGCATAGAGAAGGACAGACTAGTGCAGAGGTTCTCAAACTTTGTGATACCGTGACCCCCTAAAATGCTAAATAAATTTGTGTGATCCCACCCTCACTGCTCAACAGGTAAAGCTAATCATTTTATTGGATTAGGACTGGACAAGAAATATGCCAATAAATTTTGATAACTAAATATTTATTGGAAATAGAGAAACATATTAAATTTGCAATAGTATATTTTAATGTGAAGGATGAGCTTGTTCATGGTTCCATAATTTTTGGAATCTGGGTTTCATTGTCAAGACAGCCACTCTTATTTCTCGTTCCACATTTACTTTTGATCAATATTTGCTTTTGATAGCAGCAACTGCAGAAAACCCTGACTTGCGCAAATATGATGATGCAAACCGGATTAGTATGTTCATAGCCTTCTCGCTTAATTCTTTGTACTCGTTTTGCACACTGATCCAAAAATTCAGAGAGAGAGATTGTTGAGAATTTTATTTTTAAAGGAATATCAGAAGAGATATCAATGATTTGGTCCTCCTCAGTAGTAGTGAGTGTACCAGCTGTTAGGTTAGCATCAAATGGGTTCCTTATCCAAACAAATTTTTCAATATCCATATCTGAGAAATAGTTCATGAAGTAAAATTTTAAAGAAGAAAGGTGATTTAAGATACAAAATTTCCCATCTTCACTAATGTGTTATTGCTTTCAATAAATTGTTTTAGAGTAGGAAACGTGTTTAAATTTGAATTTTCCATTTTGCTCTGCCGCAGTTCAACTTTCCTAATAAACACTTTCAATTTATCGTAGAGTTCAAGAATATTATTACTACCACCTTGCAGTGAGGTAGTGAGAGCATTCAGCTTATTGATATTTGTCACTTAAATATGCTAACTGCATGTTGAAATCAGTCAATAAATGTGTGCACTTCTGTGCCTTTCCTCAGTTAAATACTGGTGAAGTTCAGTTTTTAGCTCAAAAACCCCGAGACAGCCATCTTCACTCACAGTAAAATAGCAAGGAGCTGTGTTCAGTGCCCATCTCTCCACAAAACCTTGTAAACATCCTTGCCTTTACAGGCCTTGTTTTTATATAGTTCACAACTTTTATGGTTGCTTGTAGAACATTCTCCAATGCCGGGCTCAAATCTTGCAAAGCGAGTGCTTGCCTATGAATCATACAGTGTGTCCAAACAGCACCAGGAGATTTTTGGTGTATCAGTGCTTGAAGTCCTCTATGACAGCCTGACATAGAGCATGCTCTGTCAGTGCATATGCCCACACTGTACAACCACTGTAAGAGATTTGACTTCATAAAGCTATGAATTATATCAAAAAGATCCTCATCTTTACTTGTCTCTGTAATTTCTTTACAGAAGAGTAAATCTTCATTTATTTTCCTGTCATCAACAAATCTAACGTATGTTATTAAATTAGCATCTTTACTGTTATCTGTTGCCTCATCTATCTGAATGGCAAATGGTTTGCTTCTTATTTTTTCAGTTTTTGTCAGCAGAATTGGTAGATTTGTCCTCAGCTTCTTGCTTACCACCCAACAAAAACCACTCCATGTTGTAAGGCTAAAAATTTAAAATAACAGAAGATTTTAAGTGCTGGCATGGGAATCTAGGCAGGATGAGACTTATCATTAGATAGGGTACGTCTTCACTACAGGGAAGATCCACCCTGTTGCAGTCAATCTTCTGGAGTTCAATTTACCGTGCCTGGTAGGAATGTGCTAAATCGAACGTACAGGGTTCCTGCATCAGCACCAGTACTCCTGCTCCCCATGAGGAGAAAGAGAAGTTGATGGGAGCACACACTCCTGTTGATGTCACTTACGGAGATGGCGGAGAAGCCCAAGTTAAGGTGCCTCAATTCAAGCTATGTAACTGATGTAGCCAGAATTGTGTACGTTAATTTGATCTTCCACTGTAGTGTAGACCTAGCCTTAGTTAGGGTCTTCTCAAAGGTTTAAGGAGACTTATCCAAATACAGGGTTGAAGAAAAAAATAATCTGAAACTATATCAGATCTTCAGCCCCACAATCTCACCATTCACTTCTAAAAATTGTTTTGCACATATAACTAAATTGAAAGTTGAAAATAGGTTGACTTTAAATTAGCTGTAGTGCTCTTACCTTGAGAGGCACAGCATGTACTGCTTCAAGGGTGTTGGAATAACAATGATTCTCCAGATTGGAGCTTGATAATTTTTAGATGAGGTTTGACTATTTCTTAAGTCCTCTTTCCTCTTTCTTTGGTCAATTAAACAAAAGCAAAAACAAACAAAAACTCATGAAAGCTCATCTTAACAAATCATAGTGGCTACATCTATACTACAGAGATCTTTTGAAAGAAGCTCTTCTGGAAGATCTCTTCCAAAAGAGCTTCTTTCGAAAGAGAGCATCCACCCACAAATTAAGCAGATCAAAAGAGTGATCTGCTCTTTCAAAAGAGAGCTTCCACACTGCCCCTGCTCTTTCAGAAGAACAGGCCAGGAACCGAAAAATCAGGCCCTATGAGAACTGCTCTTTCAGGGGGAGGAAAAAAAAAAAAGAGAGAGAAAAGAGCTTGTGGAGTGTCTGCACATGTTCTCTTTTGAAAGAAGCTTTCAAAAGGCAGCACTCTTCCTGAAATGGGAAAGGAAGAGCGAATTCAAAAGGAGCACCACATTCTTTTGATTTACTTTTGAAAGAACACTTTTTGCATGTAGACGCTCTGTGGGAGCTTTCAAAAGAGCCCCTTTCTTTTGAAAGAACTTGCTAGTGTGGACAGTCAGTATGTTTTGTAGTGAAGGTTTCTTTAAACCCAGATGTTACATTAGGGCACTAGTAGAACTGGGGAAATAGCCTGTTTTATTAACTTGGGGTGGGGCAAGTGGTTGCAAACAAGTCCAGGGGCTATTCCTAACCTGCATTTCCTCTTTGACTCAGTGCCCCCATTTAAAAAAATGATAGCTAGTTAAAATGAAAAATAAATCATGGAATCAGAGGTCATTAAGTCCATTCCCCTGCATCAAGCAAGATCATCCCCAACTAAGTCATCCCAGCCAGGACTTTGCAAGCTGGGACTTAAAAACCTCTAGGGATGGAGATTCCACCACCTTTCTAGGCAACACGTTCCAGTGCTCCACCATCCTTCTGGTGAAGTAGTTTTTCCTAATATCCATCCTCGTCCTCTCCCTCTAACTTCAGACCATTGCTCCTTGTTCTGTCATCTGTCACCACTGAGAACAGTTTCTCTCCATCGTCTTTAGAGATCCCCTTTCAGGAAAGTTGAAGGCTGTTATTAAATCACCCCTCAGTCTTCTCTTCTGCGAATTAAATAAGCCCAAATCCCTCAGCCTCTTCTCATAGGTCATGTACTCCAGCCCCTTAATCATTTTCATTGCCCTCTGCTGAACCTGCTCCAGCACATCCACATCCTTTCAATGCTGGGCCCAAAACTGGATGCCATACTCTAGATGTGGCCTCACCAGTGATGAATAGAGGGGAACACTGACTTCTCTAGATCTGCTCAAAATGCTCCTCATAACGCACCCCAATATGCCATTGGCCTTTTTGGCTACAAGGGCACATTGTTTACTCATATCCAGCCTTTCATCCACCATAATTCCTAGGTCCCTTTCTGCTGTACTGCTGCTTAGTGCTTAACCAGTAGGTCGCCAGCCTATAACAATGCTTGGGATTCTTCCGTCCCAAGTGCAGGACTCTACACTTCTCCTTGATGAACTGCATCAGATTTCTTTTGACCCAATCCTCCAATTTATCCAGGTCACTCTGGATCCTATCTCTACCCTCCAATGTATCTACATCTGCCCTAGTTTAGTGTCATCCACAAACTTGCTGAGGGTACAATCCGGTCCCTCACAGAGGTCGCTAATAATGATGTTAAACAGTCGTGGCCCCAGAACCGAACTTTGGGGTGCTCCTTTTGAAACTGACCACCATCTAGATATTGAGCAATTGACCACTATCCATTGGGCCTGATAGTCAAGCCAGCTTTCTCTTCATCTTGTCATCCATGGATCCAATCCGTACTACTTTAACTTATGGGCAAGAATGTTGTGGGAGACTGTATCAAAAGCATTGCTGAAGTCAGGGTATATCACATCCACTGACTTCCCCTTGTAAGAGCTAATCGGACTGGACAGGCACAACTTGCTCTTGGTGAATCCATGCTTACTACTTTTGATCATTCTTTTGATCTCCAGTAGGAGTGACTTGTGCTTGAATTGTAGCTCTGGTTAGTTCCCTTTTTTCTCTCCTCACTGGTAAGGTGGGGAAGTTGGTACAATAACCAGATGATCGTTATTTGGGTGGAAGAGAAGAGCTGATGCTTAGGGAATATGGTAAGTATAGTGATCATTAATATCCCAGTATAGAAGCCTCTAAGGAATTATTCTTTGGGCAATTTACAAAAATTCAGTGCATTCATAAAATAAATCCTTCCCCAGCAGTGAGGAGACTCTGCAATCTGTATTTGGTCGGGGGGGTGGGGGAGGAGGAGGAAAGAATAAAATGAAACGGGACAAAATAATTGAGAATAATCTTCAGTCTACACCTCCTCCCAAGGTGTCTTCAATCTGTTATCTTGTTTTGATTTTGCATTTATTCAAAAATGAAATTATAATCTTTTTAATAGAAGTGTGAATGAAATTGACTAGATCGTTATACACTAGTCATAGTAGCAATGAAGTTTTTGAGTAATTTACTCCAAGCAAATCCTGTATAATCTTACTCCTTTATGTTCAACTTTTTCTTTTAATCATTTCTAAAATAAACAAAATCATAGATGTTTAGCAATTTTACATAAAGATAATACTATAGCTTATGTGAAACCTTGCAAAAGTGATTCAAGATGGCTATTAGAGCAGCTCTTTTGCTGTGATGATTTCCCTCCAACCCCCAAAATCACTGGAATCTGGTGTTCAGCAGAACTGATGAACAGGTGCACTGAAACTAATAAACTGGTACGTATCCATTATACTGCCTAATCCACAATGCCACAATATTAAAAAAACCAACCGTTATTTGACTAATTTTCTTCTACAGTATGGCTGATTTTATGGATCTTTTTAACAGATAAAAAAGACACTGTTGCTTGCCAAGCATATCTTCCAGATTGCTCTCCCCTACTTGTTCCCTTTTCTCCTCTCAGTGAATCAGAATCTCATGACAAAAAGAGGAAATAGTGTCGTCATGTTTAACAGAATTCTAGAGTTCAAAAAGATGATGGAAAGTTAGGCTTTTTGTAAATGTTTTTGTCTAAACTGGGACAGTAAGTCTTTTAAAAGTCAGTGTAATCTTTAGGTCAATAATAGATCGAGTTCCAAGTGGAAGGCAGTAAACAGCAGTCATAAGGTTTTTAAATCACATTTCCAGTGTTTTGATAGTCAGAAGTTCTTTTGCTTTCTCTGAACAGTATAAGCAAAATATTGCCATTCTACTGTTTTAAGCTCCTAGTTGTTTTTTCCTTCACATAGCCGAGTGGTGTTTATAATTAAGTGTGCAGCATAGGCTTAGATCAGTATTTCCCCAAGTGTGGTATGTGTACCACCGGTGGTATGCAGAAGGTTTTCAAGTGGTACGTGGCAGAAAATAAATTATTAAAAATCAGTAAATAAGCACTGGGATGGCACTGGGAGGGTGGATATGTCTGAAGTCCTGAAAGGGGTATGCAAATGTTTTAAGTTTGGGAAACACTGTGTTAGGTGGTTGCACTAAAAGAGGATCTTTCTTATGGTAGTAAAATTTGTTTCATATTTATTTTTGTGCTCTTTCAGATGTCGGGAGTTCCTTCATGAAGAATTTGAGTCACAGTAACACTTTACTGTCACAGGAAAAATATTGCTTTATCAGTATGTTGTTTTAGACCAAATCCTGGACCTTTTGAATTAATGGCAAAACTCCTGTGAAGTGACCTTTACCGGGATCAGGATTTGACTTAATGTAAATTTTCCCCAAACAGTTTTCATTTTTGAACAGTTAAATGTCTATGAAAAAAGAATAGTAATAGAGAAGTAGCCTGGTTATTCTGTGTCTTAACACCAAAAAAAAAAAAAGTCAATAGCCCTTTAAAGACTAACAAAATAATTTATTAGGTGATGAGCTTTCATGGGCCAGACCCACTTAAAAATTACCATTGGAGATGTTGAAATGTCAGTAGTTATTCTTGGAGACCCAACCTCCCCCTTGCTACCCATAGCTTATGAAGCCATCAAAAGGCAGCTTGGGCAGAAGTAAGGAGTAGTTCAACTACAGGCTGAGCAAGTGCAGAATGGTGGTAGAATGTGCTTTTGACCATTTAAAAGGATGCGGATGATGTTTATTGACTAAGTTACACCTCAGAGAAAGCAACATTCCCATTGTTACTGCTGATTGCTGTGCACTGCATAATATCTGTGAAAGTGAGGTGGGAAGATTTCTAGCCAAATGGGAGGGAGTGGGGTTGAGGCAGATCACCCGGCAGCCAATTGTGAGCAGCCAGACACCAGGGAATAAGGAGAGCATACTGCCCATCAGAGAATCTTTGAAAACCAGTTTCATGAATGATCAGATGGCGATGTCAGTTATGTGTGGTGCTCATTACCCAGCTGCCCCTGTTTTGTTCAGGCACTGCTCTGTGAACCAGCCCCGTCAACCAACCAGTGCAGTAGGCACAATCAATAAAAACCTTATTGTTCTGAAATCATGTTAGGAAGGCCATGGAACATAGATATAACTGAATAGAAAAGGAGTTGCAGGCATAGCTAGAGTCTGATAATGGAGGTCGGGAAGAGGACAGAGATATGTGGCGTATTACAATCATCTTGGCTACGTCTGCAATACAGCAATCTTTTGAAAGAAGTCCTTCTGGAAGATCTTATCTGAAAAAAATTCCTTTGAGTGTGTCACACAGGCCGTTTCTACACAGGCCACTTTCTGTGAAAGTGGCATGGTAATACACAGTCCAAAATATGCTAATGAGGTGCTGATGCAAATTCCCTGTGCCTCATTAGCATAACGTCACATGATTTGGAGTCCGGAAGACCATTCTTCTGGACTCCAAAACGCCTTTCAGAAGCACGGCCCCTGGGGGATCTTCCTGAAGGAAGTCCTTCTTCCGGAGGCCCCTTCTGCGGAGGATGGAATAAGGTAGCCCCTTCCCCCTCCCCGAAACATTCTGAGTATTGCAGAGTACCTCTGAGAGCTTTGTAGATCTGTGCAGGCAGGATTCCCACTCCATCTCCAGACACATAACAAACTTTTCCAGGGAGCTCACAGTGAGGAGTCAGTCTGGCTGCCACTGTATCCCAATTGCTCAGTGCGGATCAAAGATTACATTAGACCAATTGTAGTATGATTACAAATGTGAACTCACCAGAGGTGCCCTCCCCACCATAGGTCCTGGAATGGAATTCGCTCCAAAATCAGAAAAAGGTCCTGGCTGTTGGTGAGATCAGATCGTCCACTTGCCTGCTCAGCACTCTCCTCCTCCTCCTCTTCCTCATCTACAGTGTCTTCCTCATTGTTGCCAGAGGCTGCTCAGAAGTCGTTTGGGAGGTGTTCACAGACATTTGTGGACAGTGGTTGGGTTTTCCCCTAAAATCCCATGCAGCTGCTCAAAGAAGCAGCATGTCTGAGGCTCTGACCTAGACTGGCCATTTGCCTCCTCTGTCTTCTGGTACACTTGTCTGAGCACTTGTACTTTCATGCAACACTGCTGGGTATCCCTGCTGTATTCTCTTCCCACCAGGCCCTATGCGATTTTGGCACAGCTATCAGTGTTTCATCTGTTGCTTCAGAGTTCTTCCTGCACAGATTCTTTTCCCCACGCACAGCAATCAGATTCAGTATTTCCTGCACATTTCATGCTGGAATTCATTTGTGACCATGGGCATACATTGTCAGCTGTGCTGCTGGGCTCACCATGTTGGTCAGAAAAGAAATGAAATTCAGCTGTTCCTGTGCACCTGGGAGTGCACAAGAGTTGAAAGTGCTCAGCAGAGTGATCATGTTGGGGCACTGTAGGACACCTCCTGAAGTCCAAAAATGTCTAATTCAACAGCACGGTGTCTGCACCGTGCCATATTTGACCCTGAATGGTCAAATTTAGAGCTACTGCTCTCTTTGGAGCACTGAAGTTGATTTTAATAGCCCTTAAAGTTGGTGGAATGGGCTTAGTGATAGAGAGAGAATGGACAAGAAAGTCTGGATAATTTTACAGTAGCTGATAATATTCAAAGCTATGCAAATGACTGTAATAGGGATTATTAACTCCTCCATTAGGGTGTAAGCTGATCTACTTGCTGAAGGTGCTATCCATATTATGACCTGAACTACAGAAAAAGTGCTCAAATCTGGCATCAAGCATGGCTTTACTAGACCTGTTCTTAGCTCTTTGATATAGTGCCGGTTTGGTATAGCTGTAAGCAAAACTTTTTTTTTCTTTTGCTCCATCATGTTATGCTGACCATTACTTAACAATTGTTCCAGAAAAATCCCATTCAGCATTTGTGTTAGTGATGTTTGACTAAAACAGTGTTTGGAAATGCAATCCTCTAAAATTCATTGATAGCCTAAATTAATAAGGTATTCTAGATCAGTGTTTCTTGAACAGCTTCCAGGTGTGCCATGAGGGTCAGACCCTCTTTTGATATCATACACTGACAACCTATATTTTCTGTTATTAAAACCAGATACAGAGTAACTTCTTCACTGCTATGATATCTGATTTATAGTACTTCATTTGGTTTTTGCTGTATATGTTGCTGTTTGTTTTTTGGTCTTGTTATTCTGGTCTGACAGGTTTTTTTGTTTTTGTTTTGTTTTTTTAAAGAAAAATTTCATAGGTGTTCCTTGGTTTCAAAGGCTGTGTTTACACTTGCATTCCTCTTTCAAAAGAGGCATGCAAATGAGGGAAATCATAAATACTAATGAGGTACATATTTGCATATCTGGAGCCTCATTTGCACATTCTTTGAAAGAAGAAAAGCTCTTTCAAAAGAATATGCAAATTAGGTGCACAGTATGTAAATCTAGACCTCATTTGCATTTTCAGTTTCCCTCATTTGCAAGCCTCTTTTGAAAGAGGAATGCAAGTGTAGACACAACCAAAAGTTTAAGAAATACTGCTCCTGATTAAAGCCCCACTATGTGATGTACTTTACTAATATTACTACTACTTAACCCTTCTACTCTGTGTGGCGCATAGTTCATCTACAAGTCTCCTCCAGTTCACTCTGTCTTGGGACAAAACTTCTAGCTGGTTCCAAGAATACCCCAGTTGTTGTCCTTCAACCTCAGTGGACCTTCTCCACGCTCTCTGAGGTCCTCCTCTTTTTTGCATTTTCCTTGCAGGTTCCATGTGAGAGCTTGACGGACTATGCTGAATGATGGTTTTTCGGAGACTGTTGTCTAGCCATCCACACTTTCTTCTCTTAATTTCAGTGTCAGTTACTTCTTGTCCTGCTCTGGTCCAAAGCTTGTGACAAAGTCTTGCCATTTGCTGTGACGTATGTACCTCAGGCATCTGTTTATGAATGTCTTTAGCTTGTGATTTGAAGACTTCAGTATGCCAGGTCTTGCATTCATACAAGAGCACAATCTTCACATTTGTGTTGAAGATCTGCCATTTCAGCATCACAGATATTATTTGTGAGCTCCAGATGGGATGGAGAATCTTGAATGCAGCTGTTGCTTTCCATATCCTGGCTTTGATATCCTTATTTGTTCGTCTATGCCCATAATACTCCCTAAGTAGGTAAACTGCTCCACATATTCCAGGTCATCACCTCCTAGCGTGATGGTGATGATGTTGGACTGGTTGAGCTGCGTTGTCTTGGTCTTTCCCTTGTTAATGCTCAGTCCGGTCATTGAGGCAGTTTTGTCTAGTGTTGTGACCTTTCCTTTCATGCTTTCATGTTGATGTGAAAGGAGGGTGACATCATCAGCAAAATCAATGTCCTCTAGCTGCCTAATTTTGAGCTTGCCAGTTATCCAGGTATCTAGAACTATTAACATGCTTAAATGTAGGTACTTGCTTAAGCACCTTGCTGAATAGGCTGACAAATTCACAGTTTTACATTTTTACTGCAGTCTATTAGTCTGTCCTTGACACCTAAGGTCAAACACATCCTTGATTATAACTACATTCAGGTCAGTGGAATTCCACAAAGAATTAATCTGATTTTCTTATTATATAATTAAAGTGTACTGCTATTTATATAAATGGTAATATCATTCCAAATACAGGTGTACTTAACTGTCTGAATTGTAGTCGTAAAAATAAAAGACATTGTCTTTTTATTATGTATAGTGTGTGTGTATTCTGTAAGTAACCTCTTTTGGTCTTAAGTGTGGCACTTTTGTTCCTCTGTTGCAAAGGTTTTCGTTTTAATGATGCTGCAGCCTAAGATCAATGATGTATTTTGTATAGCAAATATGTAAATATTCCCTGCAGATTTTTAATGTTTAAAAAATTCATATCTGACAAGGATAAAACTACCCTTGCTTTTCTTCATTTTAAATTTGGAGCTGGAATCACTCATGGTACCTGTGAAGTTCTAACTACAATACTGTATGCATGAGTATTTTTTTACTGACTGGCACAATGTTAGCTTAGTTCTAAACAAAATGGAATCCAAAGATCAAAGATTGTTTCCCCCTTCTTAGAGCATCCTAATCATATACATATGGGCTATGTCTACAGTAGCCCAAAACTTCGAAATGGCCATTTCGAAGTTTACTAATGACGCGCCGAAATACATATTCGGCGCCTCGGTAGCATGCGGGTGGCCGCAGCACTTCGAAGTAGCCGGGGTCCTTTCGAAAAGGAGCCCCATCTGGGTGAGCTGCGCAGCGGCGAGCTGTGTCAATTTCGAAGTCCCCTTATTCCCATCTGCTCATAGGAATAAGGGGACTTTGAAGTAGCCGGGGTCCTTTCAAAAAGGAGCCCTGTCTGGACGAGCCATGTCAATTTCAAAGTGCCGCAGCAGCCCGCATGCTAACGAGGCTCTGAATATGTATTTCAGTGCTTCATTAGTAAACTTTGAAATGGCCATTTGCATGGCCATTTCGAAGGTCTTGGCTAGTGTAGACACGGCCATGTTGTATAAACCTATATAATCTGTTCCCAACTCAGGTCAAGTAACTGAATAATTTACATTGATTTATTAAATTTAATCACTGCCAAAGTGACTTAACTTGACACATTTTTCACATTTGTGACTTTAAAATTAAATTCTTATGTGTATTTAAAGTGATTGATCTAAAGACCCTATCTGCTGCTTTCTACCTTAAATGAAATTCTCTAGTTATAATGGGAAAATACATCAGCACATTATAATGGACTAGTGCTGTGAACCTAAATACTATGCAGAGCCGTAGCTTGTATTTACACTTCCAAGTAAGCCCAGAATTAATAGAACATGAATTAGCAGACTCTGGGTTTATTAATGTAGGGTTCATGGGTCTACAATCATTTGTAAACCCAGATTAGGAATCATTAAACCCTGGGATCTATATTATAACTATCTTCATATATCATTTCTGCGTTCTTTCAGAAGTGAGTGCTGAAACATAAGTTTTTCAGGACCCTCTTTCTATAGTAAATATTTGTAACCATATTTATTCGATAATAATAAATACATACGTATTCTTACAATTGCAAATAAGCTGTTTCATACCACAGTATAGATAAACTAATGAACTTTTTTATGCCATGACATCTATGTATGCTCATTCAAGCTGTTACAGCAGACATCGCTATGTATGCTCATCCAAGGTGTTACTGAAGACATCATTTAAAGTGAAATGATACCTGCAGTAACAGCTTGGATGAGCGTACATAGATGTCATGGCATAAAAAAGGTTCATTCATTATCTATTTTAAAGAAAACATGACTGCTCAGGTAGCCCTGAAACTGAAACTTAATTAATAATTCTGTTTATGATGCAAGAATCAGAAAATAATCCATTTCACTCCAGTTCTCTCTCATAGCTCTCTTGGTTCTGCTTGGCTGACAGCAAAAATTGTTTTGTTACTAAATTATTAGATTTTATTATGAATAATTATTAACCTATTCAGGAATAATAAATGCTCATGTCCTAAATAATCTAAGCTATTGCTTTGCCAGATGGCAGGCAGAGACTTTTATTGTAACCAATCTTTAAGCTATAACTGCTGCATTAAAGTATCGTTCACTCTTAACTTTGCGAAAAGCAAGATGAGTGAAATACTATGCTGAACGTATTCCATTATACTATGGTATTTAAGGGGTCTCGGAACGAGTGACGATCTTATCTGCTGTATGTGCTAAGTGCTCTGATAATTGATGTAATGTTGGTGAGCATTGTATAAATGTCTAGTTTGCGTACTAAATTCAGCCTGAATGTTGCATTTTTGTCTTATTAATCGGAGTCCTTAAAATGCTTCTAAAAGCAAAACCTCTCTTTTAAAACAATCCTTAGGCGCTCTTGCCACCTCATTTAAATGACTTGCCAAGTCAGTTTCTTTAGGTGCGTCTACACTTGCATTTCTCTTTCAAAAGAGGTATGCAAATGAGGTAAATCAAAAATGGGATTCTTTCAAAGATGGGGTTTACTTTTGAAAGAGCAGCATCTACACTAGCTTTCTTCTTTCAAAAGAAGCTCTTTTGAAATTAGAATATGCAAAATGAGGTGCCAAATACGCAAATTTATACCTCATTTGTATTTTATTTACCTCCTTTGCATACCTCTTGCTAAAGAGGAATGCAAGTGTAGACACACCCTTAGTGAACAAATATCCCTGAATATCAAGCATATTTTTGAGGAGCCAACTACATGAATTCTATTCGGCTGTGTCTACACTTCCATTCATCCTTCAAAAGAGGAATGCAAATGAGGGAAATAGAAAATGCAAATGAGACACTGATTTACATATCTCATGTTTCATGTGCCTAATCTCTTTTTGGAAGAGATTATTTCTAAAGAAAAAAAGCAGTGTAGACGGTGCTCTTTCAAAAATAAACCCTATCTGTGAAAGAACCCTTTTTCCTGAAATAATATAGAAAGAAGGGTTCTTTCAAAGATGGTGTTTATCTTCAAAAGAGCCACATCTATACTGCCTTTTTTTCTTTCGAAAGAATCTCTTCTGAAAAGAGATTATACAAATTAAGCACAAGATATGTAAATCAGTACCTCATTTGCATTTTGATTTCCCTCGTTTGTATTTCTCTTTTGAAAGAGGAATGCAAATGTAGACACAGCCTCCTTGCAAAGGTTTTAGTGGTCACATCTGTCACTTAGATATCACACATGACATAAATAATAAAGGTACTGTTTAGTCTGAGAAATGTGGGATTTTGGTTTTTTGTGGTCCAAAAGCTGAGATGGCTAGGTTTTTACATGACTGGCTATTTTTTGAGTGGGGGTTGTTTATATTTATTGCTTTGTGGGAGTTTTTGCAAAAGGGGGGGACAGTTAGCTCTGTTTTTTCATTTTTTTATGGTGCAGTGCATTGAGTTTTGTCCAGATATTCAGTCTGTGGCAAAGAGAAACTGTTTTTAAGTGTTCCAAATCTGCAAAAATATATTAAATATATGTAACTGTTGAGCTAAATTACAATGACAGTAATGTGTCTATCCTGTTTCTGGTAAGAGAATTAAAATTATTGCTCTAATGTTTAATTATTTCCCTGTTAGATATTGCAAATGGCTCTAGTTCAGGAGGATACCGTCCACCTCCCAGAACAAAAGAAGTAATCATCAATGGACAAACAGTGAAACTAAAATACTGTTTCACTTGCAAGATTTTCCGCCCACCTCGTGCCTCTCATTGCAGCCTTTGTGATAACTGCGTAGGTGAGTATAAAGAAAATGTACATGTTCAGTTTTCATAATTTGTTTCATTAAAGTGTTTTCAGAAGGCAGGATGGTCTTGCTGTGAATGCATGTCATTGTGCTTAAAGGAACTAGCCTCACAAGGTTATAAAATCATCCAGAAGATCACTAGCTAACATGGTTATTCTGCTTCCTGCCAGCTAGTGTGTGTAAGGATTTTGGAGGAGAGTAAATGTGGTCCCCCGGAAGATTCAGCCATATAGCAGTTTTGCAGGGGGAAACGGAGAGACTAGGGCTGATCTGCATTGCTATTTAGCTATCGTTGCAGCTGCCCAATTGCAAACCTCTAATTTAAAGACATGGTTTCATCTCAGGTAAACTTACACCAGTGTCGTTCGCTGCATCTGTGCAGGGGTCAGAATCCTGTGGCTCCAGAGGATGTAGCTCTAAAGAGTCATTTGCAGCTCTGGATGCTGCTGCCGCCGCTGACTCCTCTGCAACTTTCTGCCCTGCCACTGCTGAAATAGAAGAACTAAATTTAATTGGCTTGCTGGCCGACCTGGTGGCAGGTGGGATCTGGCTTTTAAACCAACTGAATTTAATTCCATTATTTGAGCGGCGGCAGGGCAGGGACTCGCAGAGAGTCCCTCACTTGACCTGCTGCCCGAGAGGCCACATTCCTCCGGTGGGCATGGCTCAGCTCACCCCCACCAGCAGAACACCTCCATGCCAGCCTTCCTTCCACTGGTGCACATGGCCACCCAGTGTAGGCTTCTAGCCAGCACCATGGATGGGTTAATATTGGGGGTTGGTTTGGGGCTCATGCAGGTTAATCCTGGGGATGAGGGAGTGGGTTTGGGGCTGCAAGGGGTTAAGCCTAGGTATGGAGAGGGTGGATTTGAGGCTCGGGGGTAAGCCTGGGGGTAGACGGGCTGGTTTGTGGAATGGGGGTTAAAGCTTGGGGATGGGGAGGATGGATTTGTGGGCTGAGGCAGACGAAGCCTGGAAATGGGGGGCAGGTTTGGGGACTGGGGGGTAGAGCCTGGGAAATGAGTTGGGGGAGAGTTGATGCAAACATTGCTCCTTCCTGCTCAAGAACCTGTCCCCAGGCACAGCGTTTTCCTTGTCTTCATTTGCTCTCCAATACAGGGGTGAAGGTAACTCAAACATTCTAACTGGTACAAATCCTTCGTGTGTTCACTGATCTAAAAATAGGGGTTACAAAAAGTACAGTTTGACATTATTTATTAAGGACTGTCTCATTCACATGCATTGATTTTTGTAATCGAATTTGAAAAAATGGCTCTTTTGACTATTTTGGTTGCGGACCCCTGCACCAGTATAAATTACATCTATACTAGAGGTTTGCCCTGGTAGGGCTAAAGTGCATGATAAAATCCCATTGTAGACGAATACGAAGGACTCTTCTGCAATGCACCACAGCTGAAGTTCTGTTAGCTATGCCACTGTAGCACCATATTATACACATCTCAGCAACAGAAATGGGTTTTCTGTCACTACAGGTAATCCAGCTCCCTGAGTGGCAGCAATTAGGTCAACTGAATTATTCTTTCATCAATGTAGCTGCGTCTGCACTGGGGGTTCACACCTCTGAGCACCAAAGCTGTGTTGATGTAAAATTTAAGTGTGGATCAGGCCAAAGTCAGAGTACAGTTCACTCTGTTGTAGTTACACAGATGTCATTGCACCGCTGCATGTGCCTAGTTCAAATGCACTGCAACAATGCCAAAACGTCTTGCACTGAGTGCATCTTGCTCTAGTTTCAATCTATATTCAAGTGAGCTATCGAGGTGCAGGTCACTTCTTACACTATGCAGTGCAACTACATTAGGGGTTTATACCGGTACCGGTAATCCCTCTAAATGTGCAATTTTGAGTTGCACTTAACTAGCATTAACGCAACTTAAGAGCAACTCAAAATCCTGCTCCCTCCAGCCGTGGCTTAACCCCCCAGCTCCACATGGCCCTCCGGTTCAACTCCTCCACCCCACCCCCCACACAGCCCTGGTCTAACCCCTGCCTCCAGGGCTGAGCAGCCCCAGCTCAACTCCACCCCCACTCCAACCCCCTGCAGCCCTAACCCACCCCAGGCTTAATCCCCCTATCCCCTCCCAAGGCCCCAACCCACCGCCAGGTTTAACCCCTCCCAACCCGAGGACTTACATTTCAAAAGGAGCTCCAGGTGCTCCTGCTGCTTCCCCAGCTCCAGAACATGTATTCTGCCAGGAAAAAACACTACCCCCACCCCGACTTATGCGAAATTTGAGTCATGCGAGGGTGTTTGGGAATGCAACCCTTGCAAATCTCTAGGGACTACTGTATATGTACACTGGTGGGTGGGGGAAAAAAACTGTATACAAACCCTTGGGTTAACAGCTCCATGAAAACGAAGGTAGGCGATTCACACCTCCTTTAAAGGCAAATCCTGGTCCTAGGCCACTCATTGAGAAAGAAACACTGACACATTCCACAGCACAAAGGATGCAATAGTTTTGGGGACCTTCTGTAGAGTATCTTCACTACTTCTGTCTAGCAGAGAGCCAACGTCTTCAGTGAACCCCCTGCATCGAACTTAACAGGAGTGGGCAGGGATAGAATAGGTTGACCTGCTGCTAGAGTTGGTCTGCATGTGTGACAGATGCAAGCATCATGGTGGGCTCATGCCTTGCATCTGAAGTAGCTGCACAAAGCAGCTCTGCAGTTTTGAGTAAACTGAGTGTAAGGAGTTTGCCTTCTTTTGTGGCAATTCTAAAGCAAGTCTGCAGACAAGATATGGTCGGTCTGTAGACAGTTCGCATCTTCAGTTCCCATCTTTCCAGCCATTGCAAACTCAAGAGGACTACACAGCGTCATTCACACTCAGTTTGGTTGGAAATTTCTCTCTCCTAATGCAATGGCTAGAAAGTTAATTTTGCTTTAAAATCTACAGAAATTCTTACTTGCCATTGGCAAGTGATTGCTATATCAGACCCTGATTGTATTTTAAAATAGCAAACTCAAATAACATTTACATCCTCTCTTCTGCTTTTTTTCCTGGAGTTCATTCTTGGACGGTAAGTATGATGATTAATGTATGGTTGACTTCCTTTTATTTTTAACCACGATTCAAACTAGTGTAGCTTTCCAGTGTAATTAGAACACGTTTGTGGTTTAATGTGGCTGATTAACATGTTGGTGATCCTGAACCTAGTGCAGTTAAGAAAATAATGTAGCAAGCAGATGTCTCCAGTTCAAAAATGCATTTGCAGCACATTACAATGTTCTTTTTAGCTATAAAGCAGACATTGGAAGAACTGTACAGTCACAATTAGAAAAATCTCCATATAGTGATTTCTAAACTGAGTATAGAAAGGTAACCTTTGATGTTTGTATAACAAATAGATGCCTGCAGACAGTTTTTCTTTGGTAAATAAACATCCTTTCCAGGTGTAGTGCAGAAATTTGACCTTATGACCTCTATGTATGGTCAAATGCCAGTGATACTTTTTAAAGTCACTAAGGCTACGTCTACACATGAAGCCAACATCGAAATAGGCTATTTCGATGAATAACGTCTACATGTCCTCCAGGGCTGACAACGTCGATGTTCAACTTCGACGTTGCGCGGCACCACATCGAAATAGGCGCTGCGAGGGTACGTCTACACGCCAAAGTAGCACACATCGAAATAAGGGTGCCAGGCACAGCTGCAGACAGGGTCACAGGGCGGACTCAACAGCAAGCCGCTCCCTTAAAGGGCCCCTCCCAGACACAGTTGCACTAAACAACACAAGATACACAGAGCCGACAACTGGTTGCAGACCCTGTGCCTGCCGCATGGATCCCCAGCTGCCGCAGCAGCAGCCAGAAGCCCTGGGCTAAGGGCTGCTGCCCACGGTGACCATAGAGCCCCGCAGGGGCTGGAGAGAGAGCATCTCTCAACCCCCCAGCTGATGGCCGCCATGGAGGACCCGGCAATTTCGACATTGCGGGACGCGGATCGTCTACACGGTCCCTACTTCGACGTTGAACGTCGAAGTAGGGCGCTATTCTGATCCCCTCATGAGGTTAGCGACTTCGACGTCTCGCCGCCTAACGTCGAAGTTAACTTCGAAATAGCGCCCGACGCATGTAGCGGCGACAGGCGCTATTTCGAAGTTAGTGCCGCTACTTCGAAGTAGCGTGCACATGTAGACACAGCTTAACAGTCATACTTAACAACAGCTTCATTAATAAATAAATTAAGATGAAAAGCTGGTCTTTTGTTAATCCACAGACAGCATGGTTTTGAGCAAGCTCCCATCTGCATGGGAGAGGGAGTGGCAGGGCTGCGCTCCTGCCTTGTGTGCCGATGAAAATCAGCTCATGTGCCACTGTTGGCATCCATATTGGGGGTTGCTGACCCCATATTAGATGTTATGTTAAAGGAAAGGTGTTTTCTTGTATTAATATTAGGATTCTTAAACAAAGTTAAAGTTTTTAAGCCAAATTTGTTTTTTAATAAAATAGCTTTTTATTGACCCTAGAATAAATAGGAATATTTCTCTGATTTTTCACGTTATAATTGAAACCTTTTTTAGCAAATGTTATGAATGCAGTGTTTGCAAGCATCAGTGTGCTGCTGCATGAGACCCTGACAGCGAAACTAAATTGACCAAGATGTTTTACTAAATAAGTCAAATGGACAATTTCTGCTTTCCAATCGGAGAAACATGCCACCCGCACCCCAAAAAACATTAGCAGGGGAAATAAAATTATTTTTAAAATTTCATTTTAAAAATAATCTAAAGTGATGTTTTTAATAGAGGTTATTTTATAATCTGTGAGCATTCTTTTTACACTATGTATGGGAACCTGCCATTTTAAGGAGGAGAATAATGGAATGTCTGCTGTTAGTATTGAGGAAACCTTGTCTATGCCTGTTAACACCATTGCCCACAGGCAACACAAGCACTCCCCTCTAGGCCTACACAGGTGCTCTTGCTTGCTCGCTCGCGCTCTCTCTCTCTCTCTCTCTCTCTCTAGGTTAGCAATAGGTACACCCAATCTCCAAGCATTACCCTGGACTGTCCAGTCTCTGTTCAACTGGACATTCACAGATAAATAAAAAGAACCATACTGGGTCAGGCCAATGGTCCATGCAGCCCTTATACTGTCATCCAGTAATGTCCAGTGCCAGGTGCTTCTGGGGGAATGAACAGAACAGTTCAGTTTCAGTGATCCATCATCTGTCATAAAGTCCGAGCTTTTGGCATTTGAGGGTTTAAAGACACCAAGGAAATAGTATCAAAACAAAAAAGCAGTCCACTAGCACTTTAAAGACTAACAAAACAATTTATTAGGTGATGAATGATCGTGGGACAGACCCACTTCTTCAGATGATAGCCGTACCAGAACAGACTCGATATTTAAGGCACAGAGAACCAAAAACAGTAATCAAGGTTGACAAATCAGAAAAATATTATCAAGGTGAGCAAATCAGAGATCTGGTGGGGGCGGGGGTCAAGAATTAGATAAAGCCAAGTATGCAAAAATCCCCTATAATGAGCTAGAAAATGCCCATCCTGGTTCAAACCACGTGTTAATGCGTCGAATTTGAATATATATGAGAGTTCATCAGCCTCTCTTTCCAAACTGTTGTGAAAATTCCTCTTCAGTAAAATGCAGACTTTTAGGTCATTAACAGAATGGCCCCCTCCATTTAAAGTGCTGGCTAACAGGTTTGTGAATCAGGAGTGTTTTTATTTCTGTTTTATTCCCATTAATTCTTTGTCTAAGAGAGTTCGAAGTCTGTCCAATATACAAAGCATCTGGGCATTGTTGGCACATGATGGCATATATGATATTAGTTGAGGAACATGAGAATGTGCCCATGATTCTGTGAATAACCTGGTTAGTCCAGTGATGGTATCTCCAGAATAGATATGTGGACAAAGTTGGCAACAGGCCTTGTTGCAAGGAAGAGTTCCAGGATTGGTGTTCCTGCAGTGTAGACTGTGGTTGTGGGTGAGAATCCTCATAAGGTTGGCAGGTTGTCTGTCAGAGAGAACAGGCCTGTCACCTTGGGCCTTCTGGAGTGTGGCATTCTGATTAAGGATAGGTTGTAGGTCTGCTGCTCTTCACCAAGGGAATAGGTTGGTGTACCTGAGCATCCTGACTAATGGCTGTTAATGGACCTATCCTCCATATGTGTAATTCTTAACCTAGTTACATTTGTTGCTTCCAGAGAAGCAATACACACCAGCTTACCAGTTTTTCCTCAGATCACTTGTCGTCTTTACACACAAATCTTAGATGTGTTTATAGTGAAATCAAATAAAAGTGTATTTAATAGAGAGCCTAATCATAGCAGACAGAAGTATGGAGGGGGAATGATCACAGAAAATCATAAAACACATTATAGAAACTAGACTTGTTTAACTAAATACTTTCATTTCTGATACAGCTCTGCTCTCCCAAAATCCTTCCAGCACTTTGCAGCCAAGCTTGGCTCTGAACTTCTGCTCATGAGAAGAGTCATGTTGTCAGCTTGCTTCCTGGATAAATGGTTGTGGGTGTGTCTATGCACCCCCCAGATATATCAGAACAATCCATTGTCTTTCATAAGTAGGACACCACCTCAATAGTTGTTTTTTCCTATGTATATTCCATTTAAGGAGTTTTAAAACAGTCATGTACGATTTTTAGGGGAAAGTGAGGAAGGCATGGGGTTGGAGAGAGGAGGCACAGGCACTGCCCATCCATTTTACTTATTGTGCCACCTTAGCATAACAGAGTTCTTATAGGGCCTGATTCAACCACGACTGAAGTTAATGAAAAAGCTCTCATTGACTTTGGAGGAGCTGGATCGGGCCCTTAAAGATAATCAGCTTCACCTGAAGATGGCACAAAAACACTAATATTAAATTAAAAGACCGATGGATAAGTGAAGAATATAAATAAAGCGGATCTTCAGTCCTAAAATAGAAAATGCCAAAGGAAATGCACTTATGCTGTGAATCCAAATTGATTTCATTTTATTTTGCGTTGATTTCACACATACAGAGGTTATCACTAGAGCCATGCTAATCTGTGGATACCTACTTTATATCCACATGTGTCTCCATCACTGGATGCAGATGCAGATATCTGTGGCTCTTTTTTGCAGATTTTGTCAAGACACCGACTTTCATTCTGGTGTTCATTATGTTCTTTAGTCATATATAGTTAAATGTTTAGATGAATATTGCCAGTTAAGGATCTAGCCTAGGCAGTCTTACTTGTGTGTAAATGTTCTTCAGATGCACAGCCATTCTAAAGATAATGGGGCTAATCACATGAGGTTAGAATAATTCATAGGAGACGTGTATAAAGGATCAGAAACAAAGATTGCTTTTAAAATATTCTAAATTGTAAAATGACTGGATTTAATCCAGTACTATTGTGTTCCTTTGTGTATATCTATCTCATTAGGATCTTGAAGAAAATAGACAAAGTCTGTGTTTAAAAAGAGCTTACAAAGAGTGTTTAGTTTTTTTTATTGTACTAGTTTTATTGCTGTTTCAAGAAGAAACAAAAGCTGCAAGTATAATTTTCCATGTACAAAGTCTGTAATCCTGAATAGATGTAGTCATATATTGTGACATCATAGGCCTACAAAGAGGCACAGTTGTAAATATTACAAAGCATGCACAGATGTCTTGGATCTCAACATACTTAGCTAGTTTGATATCCAGGACAATGAATCTTGTGTTCTGTCATATTGCAACTATATATAGTAACTTCAATCAATGCAAGGTGAGCTGTTGGTGAAAACTAAGGGCTTTTCTATATTGCCCTGTAGCAAGTGTATGTGAGATGGAAAGGCATTATCAAAATTGAAATGCCTTTGAACTGAAAATGTTATCTCTTTGTATATTTTACTGAGGACAGGAAGATCTTCATTTTGTTGCCCCAGTTTTTTCATTCAGGCAAAAACGTGAGGCAGTTTCCTCTTCCAAATATGTGGTGATTCAGTTTCAGCCTTCTGAAATATTGAAAACACAATTCAAATGACATGAACTTGTTTGTTTAGTAGAATTTACTAGGCCATGACTTCTAATATTATTGATGAAGAAATGATAAAAACTGAAAGTTCTAGAAGTCTCAGTTGTGCTAGAGGTTTGGATTGTGTCTGCCCATGTTGCCAGTATTAGCTTTTCCTTTTTTTCATTCATTAACAACGTAAGTGTCCTGAATTTTAAAGCAAGGGGCTTCAGTGCAGATTTTAGCCAGTAATACCAGTGAGTATCAGACAAAGAAATGAAAACTCCTAGTTTTATCAAGTCATAGGTAGATTCTGTCAAAGGCAGCTTCTCTCTCTCCCCGCCTTCTGTTGCAGGGCTGAGGGTCCCGTCCCCCCTCACTATTACCAGTAAAACCCACCAATTGTTATCTGACACTTGCTGTCTGGCTAGTGTCATAATGCTGCAGATTATAAGATTAGATGGGTGTATCTACTGGCTGCCACCCTATAGAAAAGATAAAAAGGAGACTCAGAATAATCACAGAGTGCTTAGCTGTCAGTGTTTCACTCACTGGTTAGAAGAGAGATTAAACGGAGCCAGGTAAGTTAGTGAACCTTTCAAGTCCACAAATCTGTGAAGGAGAGGAGAATTAAAACAGAACACATGGAAATATGTCAAATAAAATACAACAAAGTTAGGAAATGGAAAGAGATGATTCCCAAGAGGGGGGAAAAGGTTATCTCTCTTCAGTTAGATGCTGTTGTTTCAATATTTGTAAATATAGAGCATTTGTACATGTGCCAGAAAAATTGAATCCTCTGGTATATTAGATCTACTGAGATAAAGGTAATCCTACAGATAAACAAATACAAGACTAGACGATCCCTCCATTTTCTAACACACACAGCCTGTGGTGATGTCATCATCATCATCAATAACCATGGGATCAGCGCTCATTGGTGTCTGATTCCTGTCTCACTATTTCCTTCCATCTTTCCCTATCCAGTGCAGAGTGGTGCAGAGCTAGTCTACAGAAACTAAGCCAATCTACTACATGATCTATCCATTCTCTGTGGGGTCTGCCTCTTCTATCCTAACCATCCATTATGCCGAATACTAGGGTCTTGATTTTTCATTTGTCATTCATTCTGCAAATATGTACAAATAGTTGTAGCTTCTGTTTTATAACCTTCTGCAGCAGGTTCTCTTTCGGCTGTATCTTCCTATATAATTCCTCATTGGTGACCTTCTGCATCCATCCTATTCTCAGAATCTTTCCAGAACAACCCCTTTTGAACGCCAATATTTGTATTTTCGAATCTTTCATTATCACCCGTCTCACATCCGCACAACATACTGCTGAATATGCACGTTTTCAAGACGCCCAGCTTTGTTCTTAAGCTAATTGCTTCGCTTTTCCAGATCTTATCCATCGCCTTCAAACTCGCTCTTGCTTTCGCTATTCTAGTCTCTATTTCCTTCTTACAGTCTAGATCATACGTTATGTTGCTCCCCAGATATGTGAACTTCTCTACATTTTCTAGTTCAATACCATCCACACTGATCATTCTTATCTCCAAATACCATTGTTTTTGTTTTATCGATGTTCATAATCAGTCCGTACCATTTACCTTCTTCGTTTAACACCCGCACCATTTTTGCTAGCTTCTCCTCATCTTCCTCAATGATAACTATATCATCCGCTAACCTCCAGTTGTTAATTCTTTTCCCATGCACAGATATCCCTTCTACCTCTTCCTTGATCTTGTCCATTGCTCTCTCCAGATGTGCGATGAAGATACTTGGCGATATTGGATCTCCTTGTCTTGTACCTCCACTTGTTTTAAACCAACTTCCCAACTCCCCACATGTTCTTACCGCTGCCTCTGCTTTATCGTTGATATCTTTCAACACCTTCCTTCCTTGGGTATTGTCACTAGCACAGATCTTGTCCATTCCTTAGGTGCCTTCCCTTCTTTCCATGCTTTATGACATAGTTGGTGTATTTCCTGAATCGTGCTTTATCCGCCATATTTGATCATCTCTCCCATGATCTTATCGTTTCCAGTGCTCTTGTTGTTCTTTAGTCGTTTTACTGCTTTTTCTACTTCTGCCTTTGAAATATCAGTCTTGCTTTCAATGCTTGGGGGAGATATCTCTTTCAGTTCTTCAGTCAGTCTCTCTGAGACACTCGGGTCCAACTGTGCTTTGTATAGATCAGTGCAATATCTTGTCCATCGCTGCACAATCTTCTCCCTGTTCATGAGCACTTCTTCATTCTCATCTTTGATCGCCATCTGCTTCGGTTGCCATTTCCTATTAATATTCCTAATTGTTTTATACACCTCCCTGGTCTTACATTTGCCGTAATACCTCTCGATATCTTCACATTGCTCCTCTAACCATTTCTCCTTATCCTTTCTGGCTGCTTTCCTTACCTCATTGCATTTCATCCTATATTGCTGTTCTGCCATCTCAGAAACATCTCTTCTGATCTTCAACACTCTTTCTCTTGAACCAACTTCAGTGTGTTCTGGGTAATCCTGTTTGGTCAGCGCATCGACACACATCTGACCAACCCTCCTCCTTCGTCCAGGCTTGGGACTGGCGTGGAGCTCTCAGTGGCTTCATGTCAGAGTTGTGGTGATGTCCCTTTTTATTATGTCTCTAACTACTTCCAATTTATTCATTCCTTATAATTTTACTGTCATATAAACTGGCTCTCATTTGCTCATTTCGACAGCTGCCAATTACTGAATACCCAAATCTGAGGAATAAGATGTACACTGTTCTGCCCGAACCAGTGGCAGGGTTAAGGTTTGATATCTTACCCTTCAGGGCTGGAACTGAAAATTTATGCTCTTAGGTGTGGATTCCCCAGCATATCAATATGTGAGAGAATGAGTGCATATAAAAAGGCATTCTCCAGAAATGCTATTTCAAATTTATTTTTTTTATGCAGAAAGGCACCTTTTGTAACCCAATGCTTAGGAACACACTCCCAAAATGTGTTGAGTATCTGTGACCAAATGCATCCCTGTGTATACCAGATACAATATTTTAATAATCATTTGTACAAAATATCCCTTGTGAAGTGTTGTTTGAAAACTAATAACTTGCTGGTCAGTAATATGATAATGAACTGTTTGTAGCGATAATGTATGTAAAATTATGAATTCCCCCATATGATATTAATAGCACACGTTCAAATCTACATGGCCCCAGTTAGGCAGGGGTAGCTAAGCATCTCTATTTTTGAGGAATGTGTGCTTACCTCATTTTATATAGAATAGCAAACAAGTTTTTGAAACAGCAAGAGGGAGACAAGACAAATTTGCATTTCAGCATATAAGGTTCACTGTTTTCCATCCTCAGTTCCTTCTTGCTGCCACTAAGGATGTTTAATTGAATAACAAAAGAAGAGAAAATATTTTATACATCATGAGTGATGGGTGGTGTGGTAGTGCATGCAGAGAAGTCTCAAATGTATACTCTAAAAATATGGCGCAAAATTATAGCGGTAGGAAGAGTACAGTTTTGAGCAGAAAAGAGAGACTACATTGGAGACCAAAGTCAGATAATTAAACTGGTACTGTATATGTGATAGGGGGAATGTGTGTGCTTATTTTGCCAGTTGTATTAATTCGTGTACTTTAACAGAAGAGAATCTCTGCCGTGCAATAAGTCTTAAATAAATGTAACACTTTATTAAAATATGGTTTTTTTTCCTAAGAAGTTCTCTGACTAGTTTACAAATAACAAATCACACTTTGTTATACACTATTTAGAGAATTTTCTCATGTAAAGTAGCACTTTATTAAATTATATTCCATTGTTTTTTTACCTCTCATTTCAGAACGGTTTGATCACCATTGTCCCTGGGTAGGCAACTGTGTGGGGAAAAGAAACTACAGATTTTTTTATATGTTTATTTTATCTCTGTCCTTTCTGACAGTCTTTATATTTGCATTCGTTATCACCCACGTCATCCTTCGTAAGTATGCTGGTGAAATCAGGTTATGTATGTAGCCATTTGCTTGAGTTTTTATTTATTTTACTTTAATCTTTTGATCATCTAGGGTTTGTTTTTTCTACCATTTCCCTAAAACTTCACAGCCTCCAGTGGTTGATCATGTTATGGCAATCTGAATTCCTATGCCACGCTTCCTGTAGCAGGGCATAACTTTAAAGCAATTTTTAGTTTTCTTCCTGCTTTCTGTTGTCTAGTGGGCAGTTCACTGGAGGAATAGTTGATATGCTTTGTGCCCAAAACATTGTACTGCAAATAATCCCATTTGGACAAAAAAGGCCTTGTAAGTGTGTTCTACAGAAAGAACCTTCCATAATTCAAAAAAACTTAATTAAGCAATATGTTTTAACTATTTTTACAACCTCTGTTGGTTTCTTCTCTAGTTTTATATCTCCCTCTATCCTGCATTTTTACCAGATAGTTTGCTTAGGCATAGATATTCGTAGAAATGCATAGACATTTTTGAATGCAAAGCCATTCTTAAAACATCCTTAAGTATTGTAGGCTGTATGTGATAAGACAGTATTAGATATATATAATTGTAAAATTGATAATGGTTTTATATGTGTATGCTGGATTGTGTTTGGAGGTATTTCTGTGGGTTTTTTCCATAGCTGATAAATCCTATGAATCCCAATATCTCAACTTCTCATGAATGAAAAAGTCTTTCAAACTCCAGTTCGTTTTTAGTAGGAATTTTTAAAACTACTGGTGTGTCTCACTTGCGGGGGAGATTACGGTGCTCTCTTTTTTTTTTTTTTTAAAAAGACACTCTCAGAATTGGGCCTTTCTTATGAGTTTTATTTATATACCTTACTATCGTTCAAAAAGTATATAAATAGTTAATTTCAGCTTTGGTCTAACATATTATGTAGCTAGCTTTTTTAATGACAATTCTCACAGACATGAACCTACAGAAAAATCTGTGAACATAGGTTTTTTGGTTTTTTAAAAAATTATTTGAACCCTACAAAAATGAAGCTGATTTCCTGATGAAAAACAAAACTGCTTCAGCACATGCTTTTTAGAGAGAGAATCGAGGCATTTTCACAAAACTCCTAAAAATGTACAATATTTAAGATCTCCTGAAATGTACGATATAGACTACAACCAAGAGTGTTTTGAAATGTGTGGAATCTATGGCCATAATCTGTCCATTCCACTGTGTGCATTCATTCTAAATGAAAATTACTTGGAATGGTGTCATTAGAAAAAAACATATTTAGGCTATGTCTACACTTGCCCCCTTCCTTGAAGCGGATATGGTAATCGGGGTGATGGGAGATTACTAATGAAGTGCTGCAATGCACATACAGCAGTTCATTAGGCAAATACCCTGCCATGGCAACTTTGAAGTGTCAAAATTCAAAGTGCCAGCATTCCATGTAGCCACGGGCACTTCAAAGTGCCCATGCTACTTTGAAGTGCCTTTACTCCCCAAAATTTTTGAAGAAGGGGCTAGGTTTAGACATAGCCTTATAGTCCTAAAGAAGAAAAATTAATTATTGGAAATATTTTTCCATGTATTATTTAAACCCATGAGACTTCTGTTGTGCATTGATGCACACACATTTAGTAAAAATTTGTTTGAGGAGGAAGAATATTTTTATCCATGTTTTTATTCTGGTTTACCTTTTATAATATATTTTAAAGTCTGACTTATCTGAGAATATAAACCCTCTGCAGTTATGAGTTGGTTTCCCTGAAGACTGGAGTGGTGTTTTTTTGGTAGAGTACATGAAATCCTTGAGATTGCTCCAGTATTTGATCTCCAATAAGGCAGATGAATTGACCAATTTACCATCACTTTACAGTGGTCACCATTGAAAAAGATCAATATATACCAAAGAGGTGATAAATAGATTAAGACTAGGGCAGAGATGTTTGCACTCTATGCTTGAACAGCACATAATACATTGTGGATGTTGCAAATATTGTGCACTAAACATTAAATGCCAGCTCTTATAAGAAGAACATCTGTGTAGGATTTTTGCTCTGGCTTCACTCTAGCATGAAGCACTGAAGCTTGCTTGGTCCTCAGGGGCAGTGATGGCAGGTAAATGTTTGAGCAACCTCCACACTTCTGACTGATTTACTACACTTGGGCTGGGTCTACGCTTGCTCCCAACTTTGAAGGTTGCATGTTAATCAGGGTAATGGGAGATTACTAATGAAGTGCTGCAGTGAACATACAGCACTTCATTTGGCTAATTCTTGCCACAGCAACTTGAAGTGTCAAACTTTGAAGTGCTGGCATGCGTGTAGCCATGGGGACTTCAAAGTAGCGCAGGCATTTCAAAGTGCCTTTACTCCCCAAAATTTTGAGGAGTAAAGGCGCTTCAAAGTGCCCACAGCTACAAGCATGCAGTAACTTCAAAGTTTGACACGTCGAAGTTGTCATGGGGAGAATTAGCCTAATGAAGTGCTGTGTATTCAGCACAGCACTTTATTAGTAATCACCCATTCCCCTGATCAGCATGCCCCCTTTGAAGTTGGGGGCATGTGTAGACAAGCCCTAAGTCTTTAACCTCAACTTCCGAGTATATTCAGTTCTTTGTTGGCAGCAGTCTTCAAAAGAGCTCTCTGCAGAAATTGTATCAAAATGCAGCTGCAACTCTTCAGCTCTCTTAGTGCCTAGCTGCTTCAGATACTCTTTCTGTGTTCCCTTCCTCTGATATCCAGTCTTTTCTTCTTCTTCATCATCATCCTGTAATTCTTCAGATGTTTAGCTACTGTTTGCCGATAAGTGCTGATAAAGGAAAAGTCTCCAGGAGCCTCAGATTCCTAATCTCTGTCTTTGTATTTAGCACTGAGTGCTTCAGTGCTCCACTTAAGCACCTCTGTGCTTTGGTGCTTTCAAAGCTTCAGTTTATTTCATTGAGACTTTAGTCTTTCTGCAGTACTTTGGAATTCATTCAGCTTTAAACGTACTTCCCTCTATCTCTCTTTCAGGTTGTTACTCCACTACCTCATCCCTTTAGCAGGAAGGCAGACCACTCAGTGGCTCAGCAAAAAGCCTCTCTGTCAAAGGACAGGATCCAGGACAATGCCAGTTTGGCAGAAAGGATGTGTAAGGAATAGCAAGTGGCAGTTTGGCAATGCTACAATTGTTGATTTTCACAGCAAAACTTGTAGTTGTGAAACACATGATATATCTGCACAAAAAAATTATTTCTAGCACACCCCGAGAGCCCAGTGAAAACAAGCATCATCAGGACTTTTATATCTGCTCCAGAGAACTAAAAACCTCCAGGCATACCTGATACTCTAGAAACAGTTCTCAACTAGAAAAAAGGAATCTGAATCCAAATGCATTCTGTCGAAATAGCAGTGATCTCAGGCGTTTTCACCCAGGGACAAGGTACGCTATACAGGTAGTTGAACTTTCCAAAAGCAACAACTGCATGTCAGAGTTCAATCAGCAAGGAATGTTCTGAACTCAGTGGAGATCTTCAGAGACTTGATATATCTTACAATAATCCTGATTCAAATGGCAAACAAGGCAACCATGTTGTACGTAAGCAAGTCAGCAGAAAGTTCTCTTGTGTCAGGAAGCCCTTGCAATGAGGGAGAGGGCTCTGTTACCCAAGCAATTCCATAGTAGATATGTTAGAGCCTCATGAGTGGCCTCATGCATCAGGAAGCAGTGAATCAGATATTTCATCACAGTCAATGTGATTCCCTTCACTATTCATCCCAGTGAGAAAAAAAAATTGGAGATACACATCTCCTAGAACTGGAAGGGACCTCCAGAGGTCATCTAGTCCAGTCCCCTGCCCTCTTGGCAGGACCAAGCACCATCCCTGACATCTATTTGACCCAATCCCTAAATGGCCTCCTCAAGGATTGAGCTCACAACCCTGGGTTTAGCAGGCCAATGCTCAAACCACTGAGCTGTCCCTCCCCCGTTCTTCTTTTACTCAAGGCACTGAAGAGTTACTACCTTAAGAAAGTCATTTTTCAGCCATGGTGAAGGATGTTCCTTTGTCTTTTTACAAGTCTGTCCAAAACCAGATGAGATAAATACTTGATCCTTGCAGCTTCATGTTAGCCCCGTCAGGTGTGATTCTCAGACCTTTTGCAGATGGCCGAAGCTGGCCCTAGGAGGGTCAGACTGTCTACATGGTGTCGTAAACTCAAAATAAGCTATGCAATTCATTCTATGCAAATTGCATACCTTATTTTGAGTAGATTTCAAAATAGGCTATTTTGGCCTGTGGCACTGTCTAAATGGCACCATCTGCTAAAATCAAGCAGTATTTTGAGGCATCCCTGTACTTCTCATGCGATGAGGTGTACAGGGATGCCAGAATATCATTCCTGTTCTCTCGAAAACTCTTTTGAGACAATGGGCATGTTGCATAGAAGTAGGCAGCTATTTCAGGACACCAGCTTACCCTGAAATAGCGCCCACTGTCTAGACATAGCCTCAGAGTCCTAGCTGTGACTGATGACTCAGAAACATGACAGTATATTTTATCACAGGCTGGGAGCTATGTGTGTGATGACATGATTACTAGAAAGAGAACAGTAGGATTAGTGCTTTCAAGCCAATGGTTTGTTCTCTCACCCTTGTGGAAACTGTCTAAAAGAAGGACTTAATATTAAAGGTTTTCAAAAACCGCTTGACTGCCTTCTGCTGTGTGAATCTAACTTACAGATGAATTCAATTTGAGTTCATTTAGCAGCAACCCATCACGAGCTCGCCAAAGGTGTATCTTTAGCCATTTATTGTGTGGTTCTTGGTGGACTGATGCTTTTCAGACCGCAATTTAAAAAAAAAATTGCTGATTTCATGGAATATTGGTGAGCGTAGGATAGCTCTTTTAGAGCCACTCAGTATCTTTGAGTTCAATGTTTCTGATATGAGAGGTTATTTTCATAGTGTTACTGACTTTAATCTATAGTGCTTTCAGGATCACTAGACAATCGTTACCAATTTTAAACAAATAAGGAGCTGTGAACTCACCTGAGATGCCTTTATAAGGTAGTTTATGGAGTCCTGCTGTAATGAGCTAACTTATTTTGACGATATTTTCCTTAGCCTTCCATGCCTATTTCACGAAAACGTTTATTATAGGCATTAAAATGTTGCCAGATGGTCCTTATTCCATACATTTATAAAGCACTGGAGCAATCTTGCCTCAGTCCCTCAGTGCTGCAGATCCTCCCTTGAAGTCCAAATTTCTAGCACCTAAAGATTTGTGATTTTATTGGCATGTCCCTTGAGCTGGCCGTATTTGTGAGGCTTGTTTTCTCTTTGGTATTCATCCTTCAGGCTGTCATTGTTTACTTTTTTGGCAGGAAGCTGTCTTACCTTTAAGCATATTTTAAGAAAGAGAAAATGTATTAGCAGCTTTGGATTGGTTCTTTCTTCATGCTGTAGGTTGATGATACTCTTATTGTTTTGTGCTGTTTTCTTTCCAGGAATGAGAATTCTGTAATAGAGTATCTTTGAAAAAGAGAAAATTGCTTACTTTAACTCTACTTCTCTAAAGACATGCTTTTGCAGGATTCTTGGTCAACCACCTTCTTCCATTCAGTTTCTGAAAGAAAACCCTTTACAATATACATTTTTATCTTCAAATCCTTGCATTTGTAGGCATTAATTTTTCAGGCAATTGTTTTCGTGATTGCCTTTTTTTGGTTTGAGGAGACATCAGTTTCTGGTAAATCAGAAAATTACTAAAGATGAATGATTGCCAACAGGGAGTGTTATTCACACACCTAGGTGCTACTGGTGTCCTTAAGAGCCCCAAACCTGGGAGAAGGTGAGCAATTCTACCAGTCTTGTGCCATGAAGCAAAGACCTAAGTGTGCAAATCCTGTTTAAAAAAAAAAGCTCAAGAATGGAAAAAAATAAGGCAAACATTTTTTCCCCTTTTTTAATAGTGACCATTGTAAACCACTAGTGTGATCCATGGAAATGGTGTCTCTTTAAAAAAAAAAAAAAAAAAATTATCATCAAGATTTTTTTTCCGCATCAGATCCCCTTTGGCTAAGGCGGGAAATGGGACATTTTGGCTGTGTCTACAATACCACCCTCCTTCAAAGGAAGGATGGTAAGTAGGGTGTTGGGAGTTTACTAATGAAGCACTGGGCTGCATGCACAGCACTTCATCGAGCAAATTCCGCGCCCTCCCCCCCCCCGCGGCGGCAACTTTGAAGTTTTATACTTCAAAGTACCGGCTCGTGTCTAGCCACAGCTCACTCGCCTGTACTTCAAAGTCCCTTTGCAAAATTTTGAGGAGTAAAGGGGCTTTGAAGTTGCCCCGGCACTTCGAAGTACTGACAGGTGAGCTGTGGCTAGATGTGAACTTTGAAGCTGCCGCGGGGGTGGGGGAATTTGCTTAATGAAGTGCTGCCTATGCATGGCAGCACTTCATTAGTAAACTCCCAACACCCTACTTACTATCCTTCCTTCGAAGGAGGGTGGTAGTGTAGACAAGCCTTTTAAAATGTATTAAGTTAAATGATACAGTAGAATGCAACGGGATTTGTAATGTGTGTCACATTAAGGGGCACTCTCCTCAGCTGTCTTTATTGCTGTGGTGTCTGTTCAGTGCATAGGTACTGTAACATAGACAAATCTTCTCAGTGTAGGAATCCCCAGTGAACATGGAGCTGGCATTGCTATCTCCTTCACCATCTTTTGTGGGACTTTGGTGTAGGGAGTGAGTTCAGAGCATGTTCATCTCATGCGCTTCCCAACTAACAGTTCTCAGTCTGTTATAATGTAGACAGCAGGCAAGAGGTGGTACAGAATGGACCTGAGAACCAGAGAGCTGTATTTGGCTCCTATGCACATTCTTGTCTGGTTGCACCCGGAGTAAGATTGGAGTAATGAAAATCTGGGCTACAGCAAGGTGTAAATCTTATAGGATTTCCAAGTCCAAAATAACTTCAAAAATCACAAGAAAATGTAGTTTACAATCTTTTCTTTTCCATATTAGGACACAAAAGAACAGAGAAATAACTAGACATTTTATTCATGGGAAACTATGCAGCTATCAGTCTGGTATTACTGAGAAATGTCCTGAAGATGTTAGATATGATTATAACTTTGCCATTTTTTTGCTGAATAATTTCAGCAAAATCTCAAATTCACATTAGTAGTAATTTGTATGCTATAATACTTCCAAAATAGAATTATGCAATTGATCTTCAGGTTCCTACTGTTGTTGAGCTATGGATGTCATCTATGATGAAAGCAGCCTATACTTAAAACTCTAACTCGTTTGTAAAATTTGTTTTTTCTTTCCACAGGATCACAGCAAGCAGGATTCTTAAATGCCCTCAAAGACAGTCCAGCAAGATATCCTTTCATTAAAACGCACTGTAGATTTTGTTACATTTAGCATATAATTTCTTAATGTATCTGGGTTTTTGTTTGTTTGTTTTGTAGTTGTTAGATACATGGAATTGGGATTTTCTCAAGAAAGATTTCACCTCTTGATCTTGCATTTCTGTATTGTTTCTCTTTTTAATTTTTTTTCTCTCACTGTTTAGGAACTATATTCTATTCTAGATAAATTTATCTAGTATTCATTTACAATTTATTGAAGGCATGCACCCATTCAGAAAATGTGTATTTGCTAAATAATACACTCTCGTGAGAGGGAAAATATTTGGAATTCGTTGACTTTTGGTGGTATAGAAAAAGTCAGTTATAAAATAGAAAACCAAAGTAGTAACTGGTATTAAACAGTCCCGTATTTCCAAAGTATATTTATGGTGATAACTTTGGCAGTCCTTTAGAACAGATTTTGCTGTGTCCTAAATAGTATTAAGTCAACTAAACAGTTGTTACATAGATTCCCTCTCCCCATCCACCTTTGCCTTTATGGCTGTGTCTAAATTGCAAACTCCGGTCTCCCAACAAAAGTCTGCTGCGTCAGGAGCTTTCTACCAATGTCCCAGTCTTCCTTGTTACATGAGGAAGAGGGGATGTGTTAACAGAGGGGGTTTACCTGACATTTGACCCCATGGGGACAGGCCAAATGTTAGGAAAGCCTCTCCCGACAGACCTGTTGGCATGAGATATATGCAAATGCTTTGCACAATTTGCGTATCTTTTGCTGACAGTTCTCAGCAATCTAGACATAGCCTATATATGTAGCTCAAGGCCTGTCTACACAGCCCTGCAGTTTGGACTAAGAGGGTGCAAATAGCAAAGTTCACTGACATACTCCACCGTAATTCCCCTTTGTGGACAATGCGTGCATGACTGTAAAGGTCCTGAATTTGCACTAGTATAGTTCTCTTTGAAGAGGACTGCCACAGGAATGTTATGTGGTTAACTGATAAAAACAAAAAAGCAGTAAAGTAGCACTTTAAAGACTAACAAAATAATTTATTAGGTGAGCTTTTGTGGGACAGACCCACTTCTTCAGACCATCTGGGTATGGCTATGGTCTGAAGAAGTGGGTCTGTCCCACGAAAGCTCACCAAATAAATTATTTTGTTAGTCTTTAAAGTGCCACTTTACTGCTTTTTTGTTTTGATAGTATATAGACTGCACAGCTTCCTCTCTGTTGCTGGTTAACTGATAAGTATGCCAGTAAGTGAGAGATGTACTGGTATGCCAAGTGATTAACTGGACCTTGCCAGAGAACTCTGATTGCAGCGAGCCACACAGCTCCGGAGCAGCCCCAGCTGCAGAGGGGCCAGCAGGCCAGGCTGCAATACCCTACAGCCACAACAGGACTAGCAGCAGAGCCTCATGACTGTAGTAGGGGTGGACAGCAGGCCATGAGTTAAAATGGTTAACTGTTTTAAAAATCCCTAGACTATATTTGTGTGGGCTCAGAACCTTGAAATTTACGCATGCAGTATCTCATCAGGAAGTTGCAGCACAGCAATTCCGTGTGCACTGCTGTTCCCATCCCTTTTTGTCTTAAACTGCAAGGCTGTCGTAACCATTTCCTCAACGTCACTGTGCTATTTTAGTTTTCTCCACCAGCTTCTTGCCTTTTTCACAACTCTTCAACTGCAGGTAGAATAGGCTTTTTTGCTCCCATATGAGAGCAGCTAACAGACAGAAAAGGCTGGGAAGCTGACATAACTTCTATTTGTCTTGCTGCTTAAATTTCTGTGGGATTGCAGCCCTTCCAACTCCCCAACTGCATGTGTTGATGGCTGATATGTACAATTTGCATCACTTACAATGCCAGCGCAAAAATATTGACTCTGTAAAAGAAAAGCCTTTTTCCTGTTTTGCCTCATATTAGACTTTTGCCCAGAAGAACACAAAAACGGTAGTTTTGTCTACTGAAAGCAAAAAAAATCAACCACAGCACGCACGCACATTCCACCTGAGATGGACTTGTAGGAGAAAATCAGTTTATTAATTGGCAGAATTTTACAGTTCTTGCTGAAGAAATATGTAAAAGGCTAAAGTGACAAGATTTGATCACCGAATGTTATCACCTGAATATTTCTAAAATATCAACTTCGATAAATTCTGCAGACATAATTTCTGCTACGTTCATTGATTTGTGTGTTCATGAGAGAGTCTCCACTGAGCCATAGCCTCTTTTTAAGCAAGGGTGTGGTTTTTAGGAAGAACAAACATGCAATCTATCCTAAATAGCACAACAACAATTTCCATCTAAAAGAATTAGTCACTTCTAATAATGGAAAAGTCTTTCATTTCTCTCAAAATGGAAAAAGCTTTCAGTTGTTCTTACATCAAAAGGTAATTGATTCCACCCTTGTGGATCTTGTACAGGAACAATAGGCTTTTTATTCATAATTTGCATTCGAAATCATGCCAGTTTGAGAGGCTCAATAGAGCATTTTGTAGGAGCAGCTCTTGTAGAATGTGACATGTTGGACAGTTTAATGGGTTGGTTGCATTTCCTAATGATAAAAAATAAAAGTACATCAACAGTACTGGGAATTTTGTCTTGGGGCAAGGTGGATTGTGAATAGAGGGAATATTTCAATAATATGTGACAAACTAAGTTTTACAGGTCTCTAGCTGTAGTAGACAATATTACTGTTCTCAGCAATGGAGCATAACTGCAGTGTGTACAGCATTTATGTATAAATCAGTTATCTTCTTAGAGATGTAAAGAGCTTCCATTTTATATGCTCATCTTAATGAACAGGGAGTTACATACATAGTTCCCTGCAAACTAAAGTCGTCGTCGTCGTCATCATCAATAATCGTGGGCTCAGCACCCGTTGGTGTCTGATGCCTCTCTCACTATTTCCTTCCATCTTTCCCTGTCCAGTGCAGAGTGGCTTAGTTTCTGTAGACTAGCTCTGCACCAATCTACTATATCATCTGTCCATTCTCTGTGGGGTCCACCTCAGAATCTTTCTATAATAACTCCTTTCGAATGCCAGTATTCTTCTCTTCAAATCTTTATCACCCATGTCTCACATCCATATAACATGCTGCTGAATACACATGCTTTCAAGGTGCTCAGCTTCATTGCTAAGCTAATTGCTTTGCTTTTCCAGATCTTTTCCATTGCCTTCAACCTTGCTCTTTCTTTAGCTATTCATCGCTATTTCCTTTTTACAGTCTAGATCATATGTTATGTTGCTCCCCAGATAAGTGAATTTCTCTACATTTTCTAGTTCAATACCATCGACACTGATCTTCCTTCGTATATCCTTATCTCCAAATACCATTGTTTTCGTTTTATCTATGTTCATAATCCGTCTGTACTGCTTCTCTTCTTCGTTTAGCACCTGCGCCATTTTCAATAGCTTATCCTCATCTTCCTCAATGATAACTATATCATCTGTGAACCTCACGTTGTTCATTCTTTTCCCATGCACTGATATCCCTTCTACCTCTACCTTGATCTTGTCCATCGCTCTCTCCAGATGTGCAGTGAAGATACGTGGCAATATTGGATCTCCTTGTCTCGTGCCACTACTTGTTTTAAACCAACTTCCCAACTCCCCACATGTTCTCACCCCTGCCTCTGCATTGTCATTGCTACCCTTCAACAACCTTATCAGTCTGCTATTCTCTCCATATGACTCCAACAACACCCAAGTCACTTTCTGATCTATACTTTCAAATGGCTATTGAAAATCGACAAAGAACATAAGAACATAAGAATGGCCATACTGGGTCAGACCAAAGGTCCATCCAGCCCAGCATCCCATCTGCCGACGGTGGCCAATGCCAGGTGCACCAGAGAAGGAGAACAGAAGACAATGATCAAGTGATTTATCTCCTGCCATCCATCTCTTGCCTTTGTTCTGAAGGCTAGGGGCACCATACTTTATCCCTGGCTAATAGCCATTTATGGACCTAACCTGCAAAAATTTATCAAGCTCTTTTTTAAACCCTAATAGAGTCCTGGCCTTCACAGCCTCCTCGGGCAAGGATTTCCACAGGTTGACTGTGCGCTGTGTGAAGAAAAATTTCCTTTTATTAGTTTTGAACCTACTACCCATCAATTTCATTTGGTGTCCCCTAGTTCTTGTATTATGGGAAAAGGTAAATAATTTTTCTATATTCACTTTCTCCACACCATTCATGATTTTATATACCTCTATCATATCGCCCCTCAATCGCCTCTTTTCCAAACTGAAAAGTCCCAGTCTCTCTAGCCTCTCCCCATATGGGACCCGTTCCAAGCCCCTAATCATCTTAGTCGCCCTTTTCTGAACCTTTTCTAATGCCAATATATCTTTTTTGAGGTGGGGAGACCACATCTGCACGCAGTACTCAAGATGTGGGCGTACCATAGTTTTATATAGGGGAAGTATAATATCTTTTGTCTTATTATCGATCCCTTTTTTAATAATTCCTAACATCCTATTTGCCTTACTAACTGCCGCTGCACACTGCGTGGATGTCTTCAGAGAACTATCCACTATAACTCCAAGATCCCTTGCCTGATCTGGCGTAGCTAAATTTGACCCCATCATGTAGTACGTGTAATTTGGGTTATTTTTTCCAACATGCATTACCTTACACTTACCCACCTTAAATTTCATTTGCCATTTTGCTGCCCAATCACTCAGTTTGCTGAGATCTTTTTGTAGTTCTTCACAATCCCTTTTGGTTTTGACTGTCCTGAACAACTTGGTGTCATCTGCAAACTTGGCCACCTCACTGCTTACCTCATTTTCTAGATCATTGATGAACAAGTTGAACAGGATCGGTCCCAGGACTGACCCCTGGGGAACACCACTAGTTACCCTCCTCCATTGTGAAAATTTACCATTTATTCCCACCCTTTGTTTTCTGTCTTTTAACCAATTCCCGATCCATGAAAGGATCTTTCCTCCTATCCCATGACCACCTAATTTACATAAAAGCCTTTGGTGTGGGACCGTGTCAAAGGCTTTCTGGAAATCTAGGTATATTATGTCCACTGGGTGCCCCTTGTCCGCATGTTTATTAACCCCTTCAAAGAATTCTAATAGATTAGTTAGACACGACTTCCCTCTGCAGAAACCATGCTGACTTTTGCCCAACAATTCGTGCTCTTCCACGTGCCTTGCAATTTTATTGTTTACTAGTGTTTCTACTAATTTGCTTGGTACTGATGCAAAGCGTATATGTTCTTATTCTTTTGTCGAGCTTTGTCTGCTATCAGTCTTAGTGCCAATATCTGCTGTATGGTACTTCTACCTTTTCCGAACCCTGCTTGCTCATCTGCTATATGTTCTTCTATCTGTGATCTTAGTCTCTCATGCTTTCTCCGCCGTATTTGATCATCTCTCCCGTGATCTTATCATTTCCATGGCTCTTGTTGTTGTTTAGTCATTTTACTATTTTTTCTACTTCCTCCTTCGAAATATCGGTCTCGCTTTTGATGCTGGGTGGAGATATCTCTTTTGAGTTCTTCAATCAGTCCCTCTTGAGACGCTCGGGTCCAACTGTGACTTGTGTAGATCAGTGCAATGTCTCATCCATTGTTGCACAATCTTCTCCCTGTTCATGATCACTTCTTCATTCTCATCTTTGATCACCATCTGCTTCACTTGCCATTTCCTATTAATATTCCTAATTTTCTTATACACCTCCCTGGTCTTACATTCGCCATAATACTTCTCTATATCTTCACACTGCTTCTCCTTATCCTTTCTGGCTGCTTTCCTTAACTCATTTCATTTCACCCTATATTGCTGTTCTCCCATCTCGGAAACATCTCTTCTGATCTTCAATGCTCTCTTTTCTTGAATCAACTTCAGTGTCTTCTGAGTAATCCACTTCTTATTGATCTTCTCTTCTTCTTCTGGAACAGTCTGCTCAATTGCCTCTTCTATAGCGATGGCTATCCCTGCGACTCTCTTATCTAGGTCTATGTCTGTGGTGATATACTTAATCTTCTCTTTGAGCCCTGCTCTGTATGCATTCCCTGTTTCTTCCTCACATAGCCTTGCAAGTCTCTTCTTTTCTTAAACTGTGTCTTATACTTTCTTTTGAGTTTTATCTTGATGTTTGCGATCGCTAGACTGTGGTCTGAGTCTATTTCCTCTCCTTGGAAAGTTTGGCACTGCTGTACTGATGTTATCCCTCTTCTTATCAAAATCATATCTATCATGTTCTTGGACTTCCCGTCATTCAATCACCATGTCCACTTCCTACAGTCCTTTTGTTGGAATTGCGTGTTGCAGATCACCATTTCATGCTCTGTAGCAAAGTCTAGTAGTTTCTCACCTTGTTTGTTTCTTTCTCCATATCCAAACCTTCCTGTGACTCTCTCCCAACCTTCATTATCTGTTCCAACCTTTGCATTCCAATCTCCTCTGATGATCAACATATCTTCCTTCAGTATCTTCACCACCGTTTTTGTCAAGTCTTTGTAGAATAGCCCAATCTCTTCCTCCATACTGTCCAATGTAGGTGCATACACCTGAATGACTGAGATGTTGAGCGGTTTTGCTTTGAAACTCACTACCATCATTCCTGCACTCACTGGTTTGTATCCTAATAATGCTCTTCTAGCTGTTTTGCTAAGAAGGAATCCGACTCCTGCTTCATGCTTCATTTTGTTTCCTGACCAAATGACTTTGCAACCACATAGCTCTCCCGATGCCATCCAACGCATCTCTGCCAGTGCAAGTATATTGCATCGGTATCTCTCCATCTCCTTCCAAAGCAGCTCTAATTTACCAGTTGCCCTCAGTGTTCGGACGTTCCATATTCCAATGGATAATGTGTTAGATGTAATTTTTTTTCGGTAGCCAACTTATTGACCCAACCCCGATCACTTGATTGGTATCACGGACCTGGTTTATCCAGGCAACGTCCAAGCCAGGATCTTTTATCATTTAGTTGTACTGGCATCAGATTTCATTCATACGGTTGTTTGACGGTCCGTGCATTGACACTCATCTGACCAACCCTCCTCCTTCTTCCAGGTTTGGAACTGTCATGGACCTCATAGAGGTTTCATGGTGAAGTTAGTCACATGTTTTATATTATACCTCTGTTTTCCTCACAATTCCTACATCTTCATTTAAACACCTCTCATTTAAGTGAGTTTTCATGGGTAGAACCCACTTTTTCAGATTCCTGGGTCTTACTTTGAAAGCTCATTACTTACTAAATGAATTTGTCTTTAAGATGCTACCGGACTGCCTTTTTTTGTGAAGCTACCAACTAGCACAGCTACCCCTCTGAGATTATTTGAGTGAATTAACTTAATTCGTTTTACTATCTACAGGGTAAAGTTCCAAAATGTTTAACTTGATTAAAAAAATTACTATAGAAGCTCATACTCGGGATGTGAGCTCAATCCTTGAGGGGGCCATTTCGGAGTCTGGGGCAGATAGATTAAAGAAAAAAATGTTTTCAGGAATGATAATAGGGCCTACTGTGAAGGCAGGGGACTGGACTCGATGACCTCTATAGGTGTACCTTCCAGTTATATGAAATAGGTAGGTATAGTTTCGTACCCAGTGAGTCCTGCAGCACAAGGCTCAGCAGTTCACTTCTGCACTTAGAAAGTGTGAAGTGAGGTGGTAATAGAATATGTCCAGAATGGTAGGTCTCTTTCCCTCCGTCAGGAGCTCTGGCAGGTGCAGGGTAACGCAGCCTGTCAAAATGACCTAATGCTTCTTTGACTTACTCAAGTCACGTAAGCCTAAATTCATCCCTGTTCCTCAGAAATTGCATAATGATGACTTTAGGCAACATTTTACAAGAATACCTACAATATGAGATGCTATAAAACTGTTTGTTTAATTAAACATCACTAACAGTTACTAAGGCAGTGTTCTGTCCTGTAAGGAAGTGACCCCATCCTATAGGTTGCTCTGGGGTTTCAGTGCTCCAAAACTTTCCATATATTTCATAATATACTAGGTATACAATAGTGTCAGAAGGGAGTACTTATGAGCACTTAGCCACTGACCCTCTAAGCTGGTGACCCTGGTGTCTTTCTGAAAAGTACTCCCAGGCATGGTTAAAATGATTGTTCAGTTGGGCTGACAGAAAGAAATGGGTGAAGGTATTTTAGGTAGAATGGCTTAGTTGAAATAAAAGATAAATATGTATCTTCCTAACTCTGTCCCAAGGAGACTGTTGACTATGGGGATAGGAAGGTAATTGGTGTTGCTCATACCTGATACATGGAAAGTCTTTTCTAATCCAACCCTGTCTCAGAGGAGAGTTTAAATATTGGCCTGTACATCCTGTTAGCTGGTGTTCAGTAGAGCTGTTGTCAATTTCACTTTAGAGCTCTACCTTGCTATCCTGTAGCGATTAACTTTAGAGAGGCTGCCTTCTGTTGGTAGATTCTTCTGAGTGTATTATGCTGCTGCCAAACTCCTGCTGGCCTCTCTGCACAATAGCCTCCCTGTCCTAGCTCACAAGCTGCCTGCTGCTGCACCTACTGCTTTATCCCTAATGCAAGCTTCTTTCTTGCTCATCTGTGACCTTTCAAATCACTCCTGAGGGAGAGGAAGAAAAGTCACCAACCTGCTGCTCGGAAATATATTATGGTTCTTATATTCATCCTGTTGCTGCAAGAGATGGTTATAAAGAGCTGAATATAAATATTTTATACCATAGGCAAAACTAATGAATTGCTGGCTCATTTGCATTTCTGCTTGGCTTTGAAAAAAGTTTGCCATTTAAACTTAGTTGTGTTTAAGCAAAGCTGTTGCCAGTGACATTATAATGTCTTTGCAAGTCAGCAATATTTTAGTGTTTTATGCCACTGTGTAATGTATAGTTCTCATGTTTATTGGATCACAGCAGTGTCATGATGGTTGACAGTTTAATAATAGCATGAACATGTTTATAATTTGCATTCCTGGTACTTCTTTTTCTGGCTTCTTTATTTTCATAGTGCTAAGGGGTCATGCATATTTCTTTCTCTTCTGTAGACGAGTATTGATGAGGCTATGAAAGTGCATTTTGTGGCCTACAATGACCATATTTGTGAATATTTTGAAAAATAGTTGGTTTAGAAAACTACTGGTACAGATTAATTGTTATGTTCTTTTCCAATTGCCATGTTATATAGTTTGGAAGGAGACTAAGCTTTTTCCTCTTTGGTGTATATATAGACTATCAAACATAAATACATTAATAGTAAGACAAGAGTTTTAAGTTCCTAGCTATGGTACATAAACTGAAATGTGTTTTGATGCACATTTGACTGAATGATGAAATATCTTGCTTAAGTTCATTCTGAAGTAATGAATAGAAGGTTTATGGTGCTTTCAGCTGTGTTGTTTCCAGTAGAAAAATTAACAAAGATAAAACCTGTAAACAGGCCTTACAGATTCCTCTGTCACTTCTCCGTAGCAAGTATGTTTATAATAGAACAGTTGTGATGGTAATGGACGGCAAGTGGAATACATATTATGCTTTGGCTAATAAGTTGTCATTATGATTTTGTAGAAAGCATATAATCAGTATCTCTGCTCCAGTTACAGAGGAAAGACAGAATGGCTTATAGCGATACTCAAACCTCAGTGGTTCAGGAGTCAATTGAACAATCAGCATTACCCCCAAAAAAAGCCACAGTAATGTGAATTCATTGTTTCATTTGCTATAATCTATTTATTTGAGAGAGTTTGCCAGTCCATCCAGCTGTCTATTTGTTCAAGAACTCTTCCTAAACAGTAAGAGAAAACAAACAAATTTGCTATATAGTGTCCTCTTACTATAACTTAAAGCAAGGTAAGGGTTTGGTTGTACCAGAAAAATGGGATGTTCCTGGAATGAGAGTGCTGCTCAGAAGACCATAAAGGACAGAATCACCAGGCTGGCTAGGGTTATGCACACCCGTATCTGGGACTTCTCTAGCCCCAACCCTCCCCACTCCCAGGCACCCTTTACAGAGGGCGGGGGCTGCAGCTCCTTTACCACCCTTCAGTTCACATGGGGATATTCATGGCTGTTCCCCTTTTTCAGAAATCCAGGGAAAAGTGCACAGTTTGCTGCAGTCCTCGCTCTGGCTGGGGAGAGCACAGGGCAGACTAACTTGAACTTGTCCTAGTCAGGGGATATGTACCCCTCTCTCAGCTGTGCCTGCTGGAACTACAGCAGTCATGGAGAGGTACTCCTCACCTGTCCCCAAGCTGCTGCAGTGAGAGAGGGGGCTGAGGTAGTCCTCTCTTCCCAGGGCAGCTGCGTACTGACCTCCTTGTGCCGAGCCCCACCCCACCCTACGAGGAAAATCTTTTAGTGTTCTATATCCATATTGAAACAGTATAGCAGGGAAATACTTAGTTTAGATATATTATTGTCATAGTAAAATCATTGACCAATATGTTTATTTTATCAACTGTAGTTGGTTAGTCACATAATAAAAGCATCCTGATTGGTTAATAATTAAATCAGTGTTTTTGTTATCATGTATTGCAAAGAGCCACAGGAAAAACATAAGTCACTTGCAGCTTGCAAGCGTCAGTCTATCACTAGTTAATAGATTTCACATGTGACTGGAATCCAGGATCTCCTCAACTATTGTTATTTATCTGGATTATTGTAAGCACCTAGAAAGCACAAAGACAGAGGACCATTCTTTGTGCTAGGGGCTATGTAAACACAGTTTTAATTACATCTTTGTCACCTACTCATTGTATGGCTTTAAGTAGGTCATGCAATGAATCTCTCTGTCTCTGTAAGTGAAACTATGTACTACTATGTACTTACATGCTTTCCTAATATGGGTGTTGTGAGGATGACCCAGCTAATGTTTGTGTGCAATTCAAAGAGCAGTACTTTAAAGGCCCAAATCACTATGTGATTGCTATTATTAATTGTTGTTAGATTTCATACAAATGTTTATACTTCCTTGACTATTAATCACTGTTCTGGAAGCTGTTGTGTGTTTTTTTTCTGTTTGGTCTATTGTTGGTCTCTCAGGTTTTCATACATATTTGATAAGCTCCAATCAAACAACAAATGAAGATGTAAGTTCTTAACTTCATGATGAAGTTGCATACTTTTTTTCACTTGGTAAATATTAAGCGGTTGTTAGCTTTTGTTGCTTGTATTTTCAGTTTCTTTTGTGTGGACCCCACTGAGTATCCTCCCTGCCAGCTTCACCACCCCCTGCCAAAAAAAAAAAAAAAAAAAAATCTGTGTATATATTTGTATGGGCATTTCAGTGAGGAAGGAGGTGATAGGGCACCATGACCTGGTAACATTTGAACCAGTGACTGCTGCTTTTGTGATTAATTAGGTGTTTAGTGCGTATATTTGTTGGGAAAACATTGACTGGGTTGTAACTAAAGTTCAGTGCAACCCATTAGCTCAGTTTCTTGGAAAAGAAACCTACAAACACAGAAGAAACAAAAAAACAACACAGTGCAAGTAAATGGCAGGCCTTCAAAAAGTCTACTTTATACCCTTCAGTTCAGCTGAAAACTAGTACGCATCCTTCAGTCTGCATAGACTATGGATCGCGCCCTTTATAGTTTCAATTGAGGACTTCATTTACAGCGTCTACTGTGACTATGAAGACCCACATGAGAGTGACAGTGCTTGCTGCATCTCTTGCAGATGTGGTGGGTGTCTGGCAAGTCCTTAGCGTGCTTTCTGTGCGCTCGCTTCTCCTCTGCTAGCTGTCTGATCTTCATCTCGCCCTTCTGCAGGCCCTTGTGTAACCCCTGCCTCCATCTGCTGCGGTCGTCTGCTAGTTCTTCCCAGTTGTCCAGCTCGATGTCTGCCTCTCTGAGGTCTCTCTTGCAGACATCTTTGTAGCGCAACTGGGGGCGTCCGGGAGGTCTTTTGCCAGAGGCTAGCTCACCATACAGGATGTCTTTTGGAATCCTTCCATCATTCATCCTGTGGACTTGGCCAAGCCAGCAGAGCCGACGCTGCTTGAGGAGGGTGTGCATGGTTGGGATTCCAGCTTGCTCGAGGATGGCAGTGTTGGTCACTCTGTCCTTCCATGATATTCCAAGGATGCGCCTGAGGCAGCGCAAGTGGAAGACGTTCAGCCTCTTTTCCTGGCGGGAATACAGGGTCCAAGTCTCGCTGCCATAAAGGAGGGTGCTGAGGATGCAGGCTCTGTAGACTTGCATTTTGGTGTGAGTGTACAGCTTGTTGTTGTTCCACACTCTGTTGCTGAGTCTGGACAGAGTTGTGGCCGCTTTTCCAATCCTCCTATTTAGCTCAGTGTCCAACGACAGGGTGTCAGTGATGGTGGACCCGAGGTAAACGAATTCATGGACGACCTCTAATGTATAGTTGTCAATGCTGATTGACGGGGATTCAGCAACATCCTGACCGAGTACGTTTGTCTTCTTTAGGCTGATGGTAAGCCCAAAGTCCTTGCATGCTTTGGAGAACTGATCCAGCAGTTTTTGAAGTTGGTCTTCTGTGTGAGACACTACAGCAGCAGCATCTGCGAACAGCATGTCTCTGATGAGGACTTCCCACACTTTAGACATAGCTTTCACCCTTGCAAGATTAAACAGTTTCCCATCAGATCTTGCGTGCAGCAAGATGCCCTCTGTTGAAGATCCAAAGGCCTGCTTCAGGAGGAGTGCGAAGAAGATCCCGAACAATGTCGGAGCAAGCACGCATCCTTGTTTGACACCGCTCCTGATTCTGAAAGCATCCGATAATGTGCCATCATATTGGATGGTTCCTCTCATGTCTTCGTGGAACGACTGGATCATCTTGAGAAACCATGGAGGACAGCCTATCTTGTGGAGCAGTTTGAACAGACCAAAGTTTGAACAGACCAAAGTTTGAACAGTCAAAGGCCTTGGTCAGGTCAATGAAGGCTATGTAGAGTGGCTTCCTCTGCTCCCTGCGCTTCTCCTGCAGCTGCCTTAGAGAGAAGACCATGTCAACGGTAGACCTCTCTGCGCGGAATCTGTACTGCGATTCGGGGTACACCCTCTCAGCAATCTTAAACTATACAGCTGTTCAAAGCATCCTTTTTCCAATGTTTTCCACTGGAATCCTACATTAACTTTAATTCAGAAACATCTCACATTTGAACAAAGTTTCAGAAAGTATCAACCAGTGCCAGTCTGATTTTGAAAACAAGATCAATCATGTGTCTTGTCTGTCTTTGACTTTCTGTCGTTGACACTAAAATGTATTTGAGTGGTCTGGCAAATGAGAGCAGTTCTCCCAGGGAATAAGGTCATTAGTTCAGAGATCAGCCTACGGACTTTTACAGTCTCTGTGCAACGTGGAGGATGGATCCTTCGGTTCCAATGTCACAACAGTTCGTTTAACTAGCTGTGGAGACAGATACTTAATGTCTTTCCTAACCAAATTAATAAGAATTTTTTAGATTTAAAAGAAGAAATAAAGGTAAATAGCAGATGGTACAAGAGAGCATTATTCAGTTTTGCCATTTAATCCAACTATACTGACATAAGATTTTTGAAGGAATTACTCCGAGTTTACTTTTTATTTTTTATCTATTTTTAATTAATTGATAACCCCAAACCTGGCCTTTTCGTGTCTGTCAAATATATTTGGGTTATTGCCTAAATTGTAATTATGCATTTTACAAAATACAAAGCATAAAGGTGCAAAGCAAAGCATTCTTCAGTAATAACTATCTTGGCAAGTAGTGGGAGATTGAAAAAACATGCACAGTATTTTTATATAAGACAGGTGAGATGAAATAACAGTCCTCATCTGTTTCAGAATTGGGGTCAACTTTGTCTTAGAGACAGAACTAATTGTTTTCCATTTTGTTAAATAAAACACTTTCCATGGAAAAATCCTCAGATAACAGGGAATTATGACAGTGCAGCATATCTGCATTTAAGGCTATGTCTACACTATGAAATACAATTGATTTTTAAGAAATTCGACTTTTTAACCTCGATCTTTATAAACTCCAAGTTTATTGTCCACAAATGTTCCGGAGAGTTGACTTACCATTTCTCCATGTTGACTTACTGCATCTCCATTGCCTATCTAAGTTGGACTGTGTGAGCAGTGCACTGTGGGTTCCTATCCCACAGTGCCTTAGCCTGTTGCATTCTGGGGGTTTTGTATCACTGGGTTATGGGGAAAAAATTGCTGCAGTTGCTTGTGGGTGTTTGATGTCACAGTCTCAGAATGCGAAGTACTCACCTAGAATACAGAGCACCCACGAACCACATGAAAATGAACTGGAGATCGCAGCACAGCCCTAGGGCAAACATGGATCTTTGAATGCTTCAAGTCGTTGCACAGGCTGTTATGGCAACTTCCTGGAGCATCTCGAAATTTATCTTTGATGACAAAGGCAGTGGGCTGAAATGATGGTTGAGGAGGCTGATGGAGAGGAAATCGCTCAACTATGAACCAGGAACTTAGAAATGCTATCTGCCCTGGATACATGGCTAACCCTGGAGTGGCGGTTTTGGATTTGTGAAACCAGCACACACTGGTGGACCACATATTTTTTGAGTCCAGGGATGACCATCAGTGGGTGCAGAACTTTTGCACTTTTATGGAACTTTGTGATTTGCTGGTCCCCACCCTGAAGTGCAACAATACTAGAATGAAATTGAGATTGGCTTTAATGGTTCACAAGCAAGTGGCAGTCGCTCTATGGAAGTTTGCAGCACCCAATAGTTCCCGGTCAGTGGCAAATCAGTTTGGGGTGGGCAGATCTACAATGGGGGCCATGGTGGTGCAGGTAGCCAGTGCAATCTGTTGGCATCTCCTGAGGAACACCATGACCTTGGGAGAGGTACAGATCATAGTGGATGGCTTTGCTGCCATGGGGTTTCCTAATTGCGATGGGGCAATAGATGGCGCACACATCATGGCCCCCGCTACCTAGCCTCTAAGTATATAAACAGAAAGGGATACTTTCTGATGGTGTTGCAGGAGGTGGTAAATCACAAAGGTTGTTTCACCAACATCAGTGTGGGATGGTTGGGAAAGGTTCACAATGTGCACATCTTCAGAAATTCTGGGATATACAGAGAGCTCCTGGATGGGAATTTTTTCCCAGACTGGAAGATCGATTGGTGACATGGAGATGCCTGTAGTAATATCAGGTGACCCTGCTTACCCTCTGCTCCCTTGCCTCATGAAGCAATACACAGGTGCCCTGGACTGCAGCAAGGATTACTTCAATTACAGACTCAACAAGTGCAGACTGGTGGTGGAATGCTCCTTTGGCTGTTTTAAAAATGAGGTTCAGGTGCCTTTTGACCCGTTTGGACCTTTCAGAAATTAATATCCCCATCGTGGTTGCAGCGTGCTGTATTTTGCATAACCTTTGTGAATCCAGGCAGGAGATTTTATGACAGCCTGGAGTGCAGAGGCTTAGCTGCAGCTGCCCACAAAGGCATTTTCCAGTGCGGGTGAAGAAGCAGCATGAGCAGGGCTTAGTTGCAGCTGCCCACAAAGGCATTTTCCAGTGCGAATGAAGAAGCAGCGGCAACTGGGGAGGCTTTGAAAAATAGCTTCATGAATGATCAAACAGACACATGATTCTGCTATATTTGACTGTTGTAGTGCCAGCCCCCCACTTCCTGAAATGATTTGTGCATTGCTTAATAACCAATAACCCTATGGAATAATGAATAAATCAGAGCGTGGCTTTCACAGACAGAATACTTTTATTTGCGGGGAGAGGATTAAAGTGCAGGAAAAAGAATGGATGTAAATGGAAGGTTGTTTTCACAAAAAGAATGTTTGTGTTTTTGGGGGTGGGAAGGCTAAAGTTTTTGGTTTGGTTTGGTTTGGTTTTAGCAGAGGCACACGTGCATGAAATAAGCCAGGTTTGGCACCTAGCTTCTTCATGCATGGAGCAGGCACCACTGAGGACCCACTCTGGGACCCAAACCTTTCCATACCTGCCCGGGTGTGTCTGCTGCAAGTCCTCTGTGGACCTTTGCGTAGCGGTGAGCAGCTGTGCTATCAGCGCTCTCCAACCCTCGCCCAGTTCCCTCTGACAGACTTCCCACAATGATTTGTGCACCCCACCCCACATGGGAACCAAGGAATCAGACCGTGGTTGTCATACAAAGAATATGTTTATTTGAGCGGGGAGAGGTAAAGTGACAGGGACAAGAAGTGTCAAGGTAGATGGAATAACTTTTTGCAGTGGTTCTTGGGGCTGGAGCAGCAGACTGTCCTTGTCCTCCCTCCCTGCATTCGGAGACTGCACCGGGCTAAGGATGGCGGGGTGACCTGGATTCTGGGGAGTCTGAGCAGCAGGTTGTGGAGCCAGCAAACCGAATGCTGCATAGGGAGTCCATCTGCAGTTCCAGCATGGAGTGCAGGACCTTGGTTTGGTCTCTCACAATCCAGAGGAGCTGTACCATGCCCTGTCAGGTGTGACATTTGCTCTCCTGAACTCCAGGACACTCTGCTGCCACTGTACTATGGCCATCTGGCTGGCAGCAGATGCTGTTTCAGCCTGCCGCAGCTGCTGTCAGATAAGGTCCTGCTTGGATCTTTTGCACTTCCTTGTTCTGTTTCCCTCAGTGAGGATACCTGCTGGAAAGTGAAGCTCAAAACTGAGATACAATTCACACAGAGCACTTGCCCATAGACTGAATGGGTCTCTGTCTTTACAATCAGTGAAATTTCCTTTTGCAAGGCCGCTTTTGGCTTCTTAAGGATGACAAGGAATCAAACTCTTTATTGCACAAGCCATCACTTAGACAGAGCAACTTATTGTGGCTGTGGTAAGCTACTGTCCATTTTACTGAGGGTGAGGACGGAGTATTTAAAGCAGGGGAAACCAGCCAGTGTCTGGGAGCAGGGGAAAAGTTTTCTCAGTGGTCCCCAGGATAATTCTTCACAAGGAAAATGCTGGCGTCTGGGAGGAGGGTACACGGACCCCAGTAGCCACATGGCGAAGAGAAAGGGTTCAATTCCTGCTGCGTGTCCTGCTGAATGGAGAGGAATCTGTGTAAAGTACAAAGAAAGGTCGGGGGGGAAAGTTTTCCAGCCTCACTGTGGAGGTAAAAACATTTCTCGACAGTCCCTGGAGCAACCCTCATCAGGGAAAAGGCCTGTTTATAATATTGACCTTCATGCTCCATAACATCAACCTAATGATATTTACAGTGAAGACAATGACATTGTAAAATCAAGCTAACTGTCTTAAAGCTGACTTTATCATGTAGTATAATCATAGCCTAAGTGAACTGGTTAGTCATTTTAAGCAAAGGTATGAATTTTTCAAGACAGAGTAACTCAAACTCTTCCTCAGACTTTAAGAAGGAGCTTGCATCCCTCCCGTGAAAAGCTTGAATTATTCAGTCTGTAGTCATGGAACACCATAGACAGCAAGGGATATGGGGTTCACATGCTCACCTATGTATGGCTACAGATTTGCTTAGTAACTATTGCTCCAACCTGTATATGTGAAAATTTACTTAGTAGATATAGTATGCATGTGGTTGTGTCAAAGAGATTCTCCCAAAGCCCTTTCTGGACTATGGGGTTGGTATAGATATGCTTTTTGCTGAAATCAGAAGGTACAGAGATACTTTAAATATGCTTTTCCTCTTTTTTTCCCCCTCAAATCATAAATCATGTTTATCATATTTGTTGTTGCTGTGGTTACTCATAATTTACCTAAGCAACTGTATGTGACATATTATTTGCTATTTTATATTTATGTCTCTTCAGATTAAAGGATCTTGGTCAAATAAAAGAGGTAAAGAAAATTACAATCCATACAGTTATGGCAACATCTTTACTAATTGTTGTGCTGCATTGTGCGGACCCATCTCACCAAGGTAAGAGTTACTCAAAGTAACGTTTTTGTATAAGATGAGACCACAGAATTACTGATCTATATTTGTCTTGACTTCAGTTGGCTCAGCTAAAACAGGGATTCATTGTACTATGTAGTGAAACTGACCTTTTTTCGATGAAGAATATCAATCAACATGTTTCTGATTTTATTTTATGGCTGAGTCAGGAGTTAGATCTAGTAAAACAGTACAGGTTCATACACTGAGAAACATAAATGTGTTTGGTGATTCTTCTATTTTTTATTACAGTATTTACAGCTGTTGAAAGAGAAACTCAAAACAAAACAGAATAATGTAATTACTCTTTTGCTTGTACTTTGTATTTTAGTTTGTGCTTGCAACATCTCACAGGGGAGTTGCAGCATAGCAATTTGTTGCACACTGCTGTTCACACTCCTGTTGTGCAGACAATGTAGACAAGCTGTAAGTGCAGTTTATTTAGAAGTGTATACAGTCTTGTTTAGAGCTATTAACTGGCAAAACTGAAGTGCAGTCTGTAATGCACAGTGTGATCATACTACTTTCAGAATTCCAGCAGACAGCTGTTCACCAGACTGTTCATTTTGTGTTTCACTCACACTGTTTCCTCTGTTTATACCCATGTTCGTTGAATTTCTACACAAACCTATCTGAATGTAGGCCCTGTTGACGTAAGACTATTTTTAAAATTTTGTATTTACTCCTCTGGGCTCAGCACGGCTTGTGATCACTATAGTGGAGGCTCCAGTAGGGGCAGAGATAAATAAAATCAGTAAAACTAGTGGTAAATGTTCTACATTCGTGCTCTCCTGTTTCTTTCATGATAATTCCTTATTAAGTACATTATAATAGAGTCCTACTTCTGGGTATCAGCCTTTGTCAACAAATTCAGATGCTGAACTGCAGGAGAAGAGACAGATGCAAAGTACATTATGGGGTCATGCCATCTCTTTCCCTCAAGGGTTCCAAATTCTCCTTTTTATTTGCTTGTCAATGTCCAAATTTTACACCTGAGGCAGAAACCCAGAAATGTCCTCTTCTCATAATCACTATCCATGGAGGAAAGCAATTCCAGGTAAATAATTTTCGTTTGCTATTGGTGAGTGGAGGTGAAGTTACATTTCTCAGATCTGCATTACGATCCACATTTGAAGGTAGTGATGTTGCATTAAGATGTGATGTTGTAATATTGAAACCTATTTTATTGGAGGTGGGGAATTATTAATCAGAAGTTTCTAACAATCTTGTGGGGTTTTTTATTTTTCTTTAGTCTAATTGACAGAAGAGGATTTATACAGCCAGATACACCCCAGCCTGCCGCACCATCAAATGGCATAACAATGTATGGGGCAACACAGTCTCAGAGCAACATGGTAGGAACCATCCCATAGTGTTGTTCATCAAGATCCTTGTGAATGTTTCCCTTCTCTGCTTTCATGTGAACTAATCAAATAATACACTAACTGGATACGGCCACCACTCTGATAGGTGGAGTTATTCATTATTAACTATACTGCAATAAGCTTATGCAGTAAAAAAAAAAAATGAAGATTTTTATCAATATTTATACAATGATAGTTTTTACTCATGGACAATAGAAAAACAAGTGATTTTTTTTTTTCCTGCAAATGAAATCCATTGGCTATTGAATACACAATGTCACTTTTCAAATCTTTTTGATACCTGCCTTGTTTTTAGCTGGACTATTCAGTTATCATGGATGTACCCTAATTCATCAGTTTTCCAGAAAAGTACACCATTTGCTGTCGCATTCTTTTCACATACAATTTTTTCCTTTGCCTGTGCAGTGCATATTTGTCTAGACTGACACATATGTCTACAGGACAGGTTAACAAGATGTTTAAGGTGGGGATTCATTTTGAGAAGGAGGGGAACTTTGAATTTCTAATGAACAACAGGCAACCTCAGTACCATATCCAAAGCTTTAAAAGTTTTTCCAGAAACGTGTCAATGGTTCCTTTTGTGTCCCTTAATGGCAAAGGACCTCACATCAGGAAAGCATGACTTCCAGTGCCAAGAAGAGAATAATTAATAAAGATAACCTCTTATTGTTCGTGTATGTAAAGTGTGAGAATATCAGATTTTCATTAAATGTGTGGACTCAGTGCACTTTTTCCTTTCTAGAGTCTCACCACAGAATTCTTAGTAAAATTTCAGTCTGTATTTTTGACTGAAGAAAGAACATGCTCCTATTACTTAAACTTTTGTAAAGATTCTGCTATGAGATTTTAGAATTCGTACCATTTATGTCTGCAAGGGTTTTGTGGAGTGGCTGTCTGTTTCTTTATAATGTTAATTTTAACAGGTTTTAGTATTTCATACAGTTTTTAACAAGAAATACTTGAGTGATTTCATGTACAATCACAGCCTTTATCTTAAGCATTTTGTCAGCTACCTACAGCGCAGTCCGTGGTATGCCTCAGTGCAAGTTCTAATCAAGAAGATGACCTCAAACTATAAAATTCATTGAAATGTTGAAATATTTCAGAACTGCCTCAGCCAAATTTCAGAAATAATTTAATATACAGTTCCTTGGACTCTAGCAGGGACTCTTATGCATACAGGCAAATTACTTGCAGTAGATATATATCGCACTGTACTGTTACTTTGAAACAACTGTATCGACATAATGTGGAGTCTCTTCCAACAGATCTCTTTGATTATCCCAGTCCACCATCTGTGTATTTAGACTTTGCTTTCAGAACCAACTTCTGTTAGAACACTGTACAGCATAGATATGCCCATACTATAGTTTATAAACTTCAACTCGTGTGCTTAATTAAATTCACTAATGCAGTTGTATTTGTGCACCTGGGACCTCTGACGCTGGTGAAGTCAACTGTGACATAGATGGTTTTATAAGAACAGAATGCTCGTCAACTACCAAATATTCGTGATTAAATAGCCTGTCAACAAACTGATTTTGCAGCTTTCATGTCTCTGGAAAAGTGGAAAGATCTCGCAACGTTGATCATGAAATGTCCTGAGATGATCAAATGTAAAGAATTGAGCCAAATTATTTAGCTGTATAAAGAGTGATGTGTGCAGACAGTATTATAAGGTTAGGGACTGGAATTAGATCAGCTAGGATTAGCTTTGTGATGGAATGAATTTCAGTGAACCTGGGTGAGAAAAACCTGGGATGCAAATAAGCCACAGAAGAGAGCACAGTCACTTTGAACCCTTTATGGCAAATGTCCAGCTTTCATGCTTGAAAATAACTTGGGTCACTTGAGAAATTGAATAGGATGTGTGTTTACGCATCAAAATAGTTTGACTCTGATATCTTGTTTCTCAGGACCTCCCAGTCTTAGCACTTAAATGCCAAAGACCCACACATCGCATACAAGTTATGGGAAGATTTTCAAATGCACAAATGGGAATAAAGTGCCTGTCTTCAATTGGCTTATAGAGGTGGCTAAGTGCCTAAATGACATTTAAATTTCCAAAAATCTTCCCTTTGTTGAACTGTTCAGTATCTTGTAATCTCTCTTTATCTATCCAAAATTGTTCAGAAGACAGTTCGTAATTTCCTGTCTGTAGCCAGTCCAGTAGTCTAGTTACAAAGCAGCGTATCTTTGTTCCTCCTCACAGCTCCTTTTCCAACCTTCCCTCACCCATCATACTCCTTGTCCTCGGATGCATGCTTTCCTACCTTCCAATGGACCCCAGTCTTGACTTCAGGCTCCTCCTCAGGTGAGCCCTGCTTACTTGACAGTGATTCTATGATTCTATAAAGCCTAATCACAGGAAGGAGATGGATTTGCTCACCACCCTAGGGATGTCTGCTCTTTTGAAGATGCTTAGCAAGTCAATCTGCTCCCCTTTACCAAAGTCTGTTTCCAGATGACCTTTGCAAAAATGGAAATAGAAAAAGTCTTGTAGGAGCTGGTGTCCACGTTGAATCCTGTTTGCAACCCTACAACAAATATAGGTCCTAGGACAACTGTTTCAGAGACTTATTAATCTAGTTTTATCCACCAACCTACTGGTAAGTCCCAGATTTTCCTCAGCAATCTGAGAAGCATAAAATGACCCAGATCCTTACCTGTTTACTCTTCAGTAGATAGTTGCTGCAGCTCAGTAAGAAGAGTGGTATTAACCTATACGCTTTTGACAGACAGAAAAGATACATGGTGAGCTCTTAAGTCAGAAGTTGTTAGTGATTCTAGGGCTGTTTGAAGGCTGCTGTCCTGAATGGATTATAGGTTTTGGAGAACAAATACCAGTTGTGATTTTTGAGGTGGATTGCTTTCTCTAGGAATTCATTTAAGCACTTGAACCTTTACCTGGTGCTTGATGGACTGAACTTGAAACACGGGTGTTAATAAAATTAGTAAATTTTATAATATTGGAGGAGCGTATGGAAAGTCTACCTGGGAAGGCACAGATTTCATTGCACCAGATTTCTGGCTCCAAATGTCCTTACTGGGAAAGGCTATGCAGCAGCAAGAAGATTACAGACTCTTTAGAGAGATGACCAAAAGCATGTCTATGTACCAAATATGAGAGAGCTTTTCCCCACAGACCTATGGCCAGGTGGTCCTGGAGCAACAACCAAGCTGAGAGAAGATGCTTAGGCTGAGTTGTGAGTTGTAGTGGAGTTTTAATTTAGTTTTGTTTTTATTTAAGGCCCTACTCTGGGACTGGCCCTGCATCTTGTGAGTCCAGTTAAGGGACATGGTAAGGGTTTGGCCCATTTACATATAGCCACTGATCATTATAATAACCACCAGAGCCATTTTTAAGAGAGAGTTTGGTAGAAACTTGGATCTAGTACAACTCATTGCTCCATTAGCAGCCTAAATTTGCCTTAATTTCAGGGCATTACTTCTAATTAACCCTCATACTGCCCTAAAATACTCTTTTCTGTTCTTGAACATTTATGGGTCGGGGGTTTTGTGAATTTCTTTATTAATATTTAGCTGCACATTTTGCTTTCTTGTGCCTCAATCCTTCAAAGACTTCTTGTGGGTTTAATGTTATGTACCCTGAGTACTCCCATTGAACTCAGTAGGACTAATCATAGCACGTAAAGTTAACGATCTCTGATCTTTGTAGAATCAAGCCAGAAATCTTTCCACATAAGTCAAGCCCTCCTACCCACTTGCCATTTTTTTTGTTTTCAATGGTCTATCTCACTTCCCTGTTGCTGAGCATGTTCCCAGAAGTGGATGTGGAATTCCAGAGACAGTCCCTCCAAACTCTATAACCATGGTGTCCAGTCAGCACAAACTAGCCATGTTATTCTGAAAATGTATTTTATTGAGCAAGCTAGTTAGCCACCCTCAACCAGTAAAATAACCCCATGGGGCTAGCATGTTGGACACCACGGTCATATAGGCCATTTCTACACAGGCCACTTTCTTCGAAAGTGGCATCGTAATACACAGCCCAAAATCTGCTAATGAGACACGGATGCAAATTCTCCATGCCTCATTAGCATACGGTCACGTGATTTGGAGTCTGGAAGACCATTCTTCTGGACTCCAAAATGCTGTTTAGAAGCATGGCCCCCGGGGCGGGGGGTCGTCCGGAAGGAAGTCCTTCTTCTGGAGGCCCCTTCTTCCAAAAATTTTCAGGAAGAAGGGGCCTCCGGAAGAAGGACTTCTTTCCGGAAGCTCCCCCCGGGGCCACGCTTCTAAACGGCGTTTTGGAGTCCGGAGGAAGAGTCTTCCAGACTCCAAGTCACATGACTTATGCTAATGAGGCATGGAGAATTTGCATCCATGTCTCATTAGCATATTTCAGGCCGTGTATTACCATGCCATTTTCAAAGAAAGTGGCCTGTGTAGAAACGGCCATAGAGAACGGTTTTCACTTTTCTGTTCTGTGCCATAGTACAGTAGAGTCTCACAGTTCACAAACTTAATGTTCGCAAATTCAGTTATTCACAAGCAGCCGCTTCCCCTGGGGCTCTGGGCAGGAGCTCTGGCAGCGTCCACTTCCCCTGCAACTCTGGGCAGGAGCGCTGGTAGCAGCTGTTTCTCCCAGAGCTCCAGGCAGGAGTGCCGGCAGCCGCCACTGCCCCCAGTGCCCCGGGCACCCCCCATATTCACAAAAAATCAGCATTCACAAGGGTTCTAAACATGGAACCCTTGTGAATGTTGAGACCCTACTGTATGATGCTTTTAACTTTAAAACACAGTCTCATTGTCCTGTTTCTGCCATGAGTCAGTGATCACTTACCTAATTGCTTCTGCACTATTACTTCTATGTCTCCCTCGTTATTTATTTCCAGTCTAAATTAAAGTTCACAGTTTCAGAATATTGTCCCCATTGGTTTTCATCTTTTCAGGCAGAATCTTATTTTAATTCCAGTTGCCATCTTTTAATCTCTCTTGGCTGCTTTTTTTTATATCTTCATTTCTCATATCTTTTAGTTCAGAGCATCATCGGTGCATTTAATATGGCGTTTCTCATCTACAGGATCATTACTGAAGATTTTAAGATAACTGTAAGACCTATCTCAATGGTAACCTGCTACACTTCTCTTTCCAATGCAAAACTCTGCTTTTATCACTATCCTTGTTTATGATCTTCAGTCCGCTTACAGTCTGTGGAATGGTATTTATATTTGAGGGCCTTTGCAATGATTTTGCCATTGAGATTTTCTGTAGCAGTCTATTGAATTATTTATTTAAATCTTGATAGATTACATCTGCTTTCTTTTCATTCACTGAAGCACTGAAAATGTTAGGTTTAATTTGTTCTTTGCAAACCTCTGGCTCCATTATTTTCTAGATATTTACAAAGGTTTTTCCTCTCTATTTCCATTATTTTGCTAGGATCTCAAATTAGATTGACCAGATGGTAATTACTAGGATCAAACATTTTTCTCTTGGTTCCATGTTTCATTTCCCAGTCCTAAGCCTCTGCCTGGTATATCTTAGCAGCATTCCATCCCTTTTCCAAAATAATTTTCAATATTTTGATAAATTCACGAGCTAAAAAATTCCTTAATTACCCTAAGAAGCGTGTCATCTTGACTGGTCATTGTTCATGTTTCCCACGTATTTCCTCCTGTGCCTTTATCCATTGCTATTTTACGGGGTCTTCATTACTTCACAATTGTCCAGATAACTTCTCTTGTTTAAAATAGGTTTGTGGGGGTATGTTTTGGGAATTTTTTAAGCAAGGACTCCAGTGTCCCAGCCATTATGGAATCATCTGTTACTTTCTCCTAATTTATTTCTACTTTCCAGAGCCACCAACTGCGGTGGGAGTTTGAAATGGGGCAGCTGCCCCAGGGCCCAGCAAGTTTTAAAAGGTTCTAGGGCTCCTGGCAGCTGCTTCTGCTACCCTGGCAATTGTAACTGCTAGAGTGCTGGACCCTCTAAACTGCCACCAATGCCCCCTGTAGCCCCGGCGGCTTTGAAGAACTAGCTGGGCGTGACTAGCCTCCAGCCCCACTCCCTCTGCCCATGGACTTGCCTTTCCCAGGGGTCATGGAGCCATCTCCCCCCATGGTCCAGAAAAGTCTGTTGTCAGCCCTGTTACTTGCTATTTAGTTATTTCTTTCCTCTCTTAAATCTATAAATCTTACTCTCTTTACATCTGGTGTCTAACATTAAGCTAAGAGGCACGTTTTGTCTTTATCTTTTCCTTATTTGACTTCTAATACAAGATATTTTTACCCTCACTTCATTTGGAAATCCATTATAAAGCACCATTTAATATTTTTCATTCTGTATAAATTTCCCCACCCTCGCTGAGAAATTGTAGTTAAAAATGCTGTCTTTTAGGATTCTCCACCTTGTTACCAACTGTAAATCTTAATATTTCCACCCTTTCCATCATTCTTGGTCCATTTTTAAAATTTCCTTAAAACTTACTTTTTTTGAAATCTGACATTTGTATTATTATTGCATTGTAGGTCTCTGTTCTTTGGTACCTTGGTAGTTAACAGTCTCTGGTGTCAAATTCCCTTATTAGTCTCTGTCCTCCAATCATCTTGCAGAAAGAAAGGAAATGGAGTCATAAAGCTGCCCTCCACAAATCCTAGGAATTATTTTTTGTACTTATACAGCAGTTTGTTACCCGCTAGGTATCTGGATGAAGATATTCATTAGAGGACTTGCCTTATGACTTTTAGCACTTCAAGGTTTGAGCCAGGATAGTTTAATTCTCACTCTCATGGTCTGTAGTTTTGTACTTTCCCCTTTCCTTTTTCTTCCTTCCTTCCTTATGAGTAAATATTTATTTTACAATAGCCCCAGCTAGGAATGGAGTCTTACTGTACTAGGCACTGTACAAACACAGTTCCTTCCATTTTACCAAGTGTACCATCATCCTATCTTCTATAGTTAAAATACAGCTTGCTGTCATTGTGTACATTGATACGCAGTTTCATCTTCCATCCCTCTGTCTTTCATATGTAGATTGTGCCCAGCTAAACTGACATGCCTGTTGTGTTTCATCTCACTAGATGTCAGTAATGCCCACTAGGTCATAACTTCATCATTCAGTGCAACCAATTCTCCTCTTAACCATTTATTACTGTTCATTTGTAACTCATTAGAGAACTCTGTTGCTCAGACTTTTCTTAAATACTTCAAGAATCGTAACATTTTCCAAGCTATCATTGCTACTAAAGAGAGTTAGCTATGAAGTTAATTTTGCATGTAACACAAATAGAATTTCTGGTGGTAGTGTTAGAATATGCGAGTTATATTAATATGAACAAGAGCTCTAATAATATGTGTTGTATGGCATAAAATCACATTTTCTTTAAAAAAAAAAAAAATCTGTGTCCATACATTTTTCATATCAATTATTTGTGAAATAAAATAAAGAATTAGCTTTTCCACATTGTCTAGTTTGCATTTGGTACATGGCTGTTCGAGTAAAATAAACATTAAAATGACAAATTTCCATATTGATATATTTATAAGGTACACAGTTGAACTTGTATGCTTACAATCAACTTTAATCCAGTATTTTTCATGCTCAGCTGCTCCAATAAAAGGGGGTAAGACGTGCATAGCAAACAGTATATAATAGGATCTGTTCTAGAGAACAGAAGTCAAGAAGAGAAGCAGCAGTGAAGGGGTTAACTCTAGTCAGTTTGGAAACTGAACTATAATATTTAGCAGCCCATTGCTATTGGGGGTGGGCAGAGGTCATGTAGCATGTGGACATTGAAAAATTCAGTGGAATAGCTTTGAGGGTACTGTTTGTTAACTTTACTCTGTGTACTTTGGGTGATCCAGGAAATATATCATGCAATCAAGAAATACCCTAATTTTATCTTTGTAGACAGCTCTGTCATTGGTAACTTGCATGTACCACAAATCAAAGAGTGCTATATTTGTATAAAAATGCTACACACTGGAGAGATTCATTGCATGCATATATCTTTTATAATATAAATCCACTATAATCCATTCTTGGAACAAATTTTAAAATGAACAGATCCCAAGATTTGCCTGTTTAAGATGGTGGAAAGTTGTTTACGGTTACATTTTATACCTGAAGTTGCATATTTCATCACTATTCATGAAATGCAGAATAATGGTAACCTGAGCAGGAGCCATGTAAGGAAATGGTGCATCTGAGGGGGGGAAAGAGGCGCTGTAGATTAGGCACTATAGATATCTTCCAGCTGTTCTCTTTTCTTTACTTGACACATGAAAGTAAGTTGGTGCTAACACAAGTCAACAATGTATACATCTTTAATAATTATTGTATTGTATATACGAACTGGCCTAACTGCACATTTGGTAGGAAACATCTTCTCACAGAATAAGAAGTGAGAAATACATTGTTCTTTAGTAATCTTTTGACTATAGCACCAACAATGAGGAAGATGACTTACAAACATTTAAAAAGACATAGTGCCGTCCATGAAGATTTTGAAATCTAGGGTACTGGACAACATGCAAACTCAAGGACATGCAGCAAATTGCAATGTAAATGAATAGTGAATGATAGCATGTATCTTGTTAGATTCATTTTTCCCCAATATTTGTTGTCAACACTCAACTGAAAGGAGGACTTTGGTGCGTAGGATTGTTGGAAGGAATGTTTTTAACAGAGGGACTTGATAGCAATGTGGAGGGGGTTTCAAATAAAGGGAGGATTTATGGAAGTGGAGAAGAAAAGAGATTACTCTTTTACAGATGTGAAACTGTGTGACAGATGTATGGCTTCCTTTTTAATTGAGCTTATTAAGCTACTTTCTCCAGTAGCTTTTAGGTGTTTGTTCAGTTAAAATGTATGAGAATTCAATAAAAATGATTTAATACAAACTATTACAAAAATTGAAGTAAATTACCTTCATGCTATTTTAAATTTTATATTTATGGTGCTGGAATACATTAAGTAATGATCTGCTTTTGAAGATAAATGTTGAAACATCACTCAGGCAATAAATCAGCTACTAAAGTTATTTATTATGAGTATGCTGTAGGGGTTATTGCCTTTGTTATGTCAGAATTCAGTGTTTGACGAGCACTTCTCAGAGGAAATGGAATTTGTTGTCTCTTTGGAAGGATTAAAATGCTGACCCCATTTTTAGAGGAAAGTCTTAATAAGGTTGATGCAGAAGTTATAAATTTAATTATTTGGGATGGTGTGAAACAGCCATTTATTAATCAAGACTGGGTCTTCACAACCAATAACAAATCAAGGACTTGTTCCTGCAAGGTGATAAGCATTTTGTGCCTGTCCATCAGAGCATTGTAGTATGTGCTCAGCTTTAAGCTTTTGAAGTCATATGGGACTACTTGAATGCTTCAGTGCTTTGCTCGATCCAGACCAGAGTGTTCACCACTTAGCCTAGAATAAGAGGACTGCAAGAAGGAAAAGGTAGTCTTTGTATTTGAAAGTCACTGGATATATCATTCTGGAAGATGAAAGTTCTATGTAAAGACAGTGCAAACTACATGATGGGTGAAAGTTTCACTATTGCTTAGACTAAGTTCCACTAAAAGGAAATGGGAGCTAAGCTTCTGAGACATCTAGGCTCTTTTACAATTTTCACCTTGTGTACTGTGATTATATGGTCATCATGCACTGCGTTTTATTGTATCTTCAGCAGAGCTATTTTGCTTGACGGGTGATCTGAGTGGTACACCAGTCCCCAAGACTGATGCCTTGGTGTAGATTTTTTGAAAAAAGAACAATATCTTAACCATTCAGTGGGTTGCCCATGAATGCATTTCAATTTTTAGTTAGGTAGTCATATTGCGGTACTGTGACTTACAACTCAGCAACCTGACTGATTTTGTAAAAATACAGTCCTGGAAAAAGAGTTTAGGCCACATTAATTCCTGGTGTAATTTGATGGGGTTACATTTCTGTGAATTTGGCCCATTATGTTTTAAAAAATTCTGAAAAGCCTGCAAGAAAACAAATCAGCTACGTTTTGGTCCTCCACACTGTCAAGAGTAAACGAATGAATAAGCAGCATGGCGAACCATGGACAGGAACTTTTCTATCAAGTCCATGTGATCAAGCTGAAGGTTGATAATTGTTTTGCACATACCTCTACTCCCACCCGGCTGAAAAATATTAATGGCTTAAACAATCTGGGAAGCAAAATCTCAAGCAATGAGTTTGTATTACTTGATTAGTTTTTAGAAAACTGATTGTATTCAGAGGGATGTTTGCCCTGAAGAAACTCTTCTATAGCACTGTAATTCTTAGGTTAACATGAAGACTAATAAAATAATTAAAAAGGAGACTAATGTAGTACTGTAAAACTCAAAAGGCTGTGTCTACACTAGCCCTCTTCTTCAAAGGGGGCGTGGTAATCAGCCTGAGCAGAGAATACTAATTAAATGCTGCGATGAGTATGCTGCACCTCATTAGGTTAATTCTCCCCATGGCAACTTAGAAGTTGCAAACTCCAAAGGGAATAAGGGCACTTCGAAGTTGTATGGCTACACAGCATGCCAGCACTTCGAAGTTGCCACAGGGAGAGTTAGCCTAATGAGGTGCTGAATATTCATCACAGCAGTTCATTAGTATTCACTGCTTAGGCTGATTACCATGCTGTGCAAATATGTAGTGAACCTAGCAAAACCTTGCATTTCCAAGATTTTCAGATAAGAATAAATAAAAACTAAGTTAAAATTATTTAGAAAATACCTCATTAGAGTTAACTGAAGTCCCTGACTGTCATACACTGGGATGTTTATCATAATCTACTCTCATTTTTATCCCAGAATGCAGGTGGTTTAATTATGCATGCTCTTTTGTCAGCTAACTATGGAATGATACTAATGACTCTCTTCTTTCTTCTCACATCCCATTTTTTTCTGTGCGTCTTCTGTCCACATCCTTCCATTTCTGTTTTGTTTGCCCTATGTGGGTTTTGACCCCATCAGTGTGATCAAGACCAGTGCATTCAGAGCACTAAATTCGTTTTACAGGCTGCAGCCACGCCACTACTACAGAGTGAACCCAGCATAGCTAGTGAAGAGCTACCTTTATCAGGAAAGACCACTATCGGTGCTCCTTGTGCCACGCTAACCTTAGGGCAGCCAACACCACCTTCCTCCATGCCAAATCTCACATCAGAAACAGGTTTGACAGACATGATACCATTAAAAGAGGAACACGAAGGTCATCAGTTTCTGACTCCAGAAGAAGCTCCATCACCTCCTGGTATGCTGCCAGCAGGGAGCCCTATCACCCACAGCCATACCTTGCACGTCCTGAGCCTAGCCAGCCAAGATTCATTGCATGAAGACTCAGTGCGTGGTCTTGTGAAGCTTAGCTCAGTTTGACCAATTTTTATTTATAATACTATGCCATATCCTAGTGGTTGTACAAATGTTTACCCAACAGGAAAGACTTTACAGTACCACTGTAAGACTTTTAACATGCCTATATAATGAAAACTTTCCCATGTAATGGAGTTTGCTAAACGAACACATTATTTTTTCAACAGAACTATGGCATTCTTTTGTTTGGATTGTTAATGGTTCTGCTTTGATGGTGACTGCTTCTATTTTTTAAATAAAATCAGGAAAGATCACTAAGCTTCTTAACTGAAGATCTGGCTCCAGCAACTTGGAATTCTGCCTATAGAATGGCCTTTGTTACAGTATAAAAAAAGAAAGATTCTTGAATGTAAGTGTCACGCTATGTGTTTTATGCTCTTGTAATACACACTTGTTAGGCTTACACTTGTGGCCAGAATGATCTGCATTTACATGTTATGCTACTAATATTGAAATAGGAAATAACCATTCCATTTGTTAATACAAAAAATGATCGCAGATGTGGACTTGCATGCCACGCTAAGGTATGTGTTACAGTGGTGTTGGTATTAAAAGAGAGTGCTGCTTTTTTATATGTGAGTTTCAAAGTACTGTTTCATTTAAAGATGGTGCAACAGACTAACCAATGGATAATGTTATTTTTTTTCACTTCATTACATATTATTTTAAATTAATCAGTGGTACCTAAAATATTGAGGGCTGCTGATTTGTATCATGTTACATATCATTTAGCCTTCTATTTGATTGTTTAGAATAAGACATTGTGTTGTGCCCTACCACAGATTCTTCACTCCCGTGTGTGATAAGATTACCTGCGGACAGCCAATAAAATGACATCCACTCTTTCTTTGGATATGTGTATAGTTATCCTTACACATTTTACTGCAAAAGAAGGTCACATTTGGATGACTTAGACCCTTGGGTGGTTATGTTTTTGACTTTGATATATTTGCATAATGAGCCCAGAATCACAGGAAAAATCTGACCATGAGTTGTTTTTCTTTAGTATTATGTATGGCTTTGTATAGTTGTTCATTTTGGTGAGTGTTTCTAGAGCAGGTTTGTCCTGGGAAGCAACATACTTAATATCAGCTTAGAACCTAGGCTTCTGCGTGTTAGGCTTCAGAAGGAAGAGAAAAGTCAATGGACTGAAGCTGAACAAACAAGCGATACACTGTAACTGCCACCTGGTCATAAGTTTTCATGAATATATTTTCATCCATTATTTAAAATGGAAATATTACAATATTATATTACAAAGTTTTTCAGTTCTTCAATTTGTGATTTGGCAAAATAAGAGTTATGGCTTATGGAAAATATCTCCACTCAGGGACACTTGAGAAGACCCTGTACATAAGCTGAGAGGACTCAAACATAATATCTGTCTTGCTTTTCAGATTCTAAAACCTGCAATAATAACTTCTCAGGATAAATTAGATGCAGCGTCTTTCCAGCAAGCTCAAGATATTATTTCAAGAGCAAACTACGATTATGTAAAATGTTTCCTTGATTGATCAAGACTCATGCCACTTTTGCATCATTGATACATGGTCATTCACAGATATCAAGTGAAAAAAATGCCATATTTTTAAAAAAGCACAATACACCTCTTGGAATACAGCCATCTATGCTATTGAAAAGTCAGATTACCTGCTAACGAGCTTTCAGATTAGAGGTTCTGTAACGAATTTTATTTCTCTAAATAGTGATATGAACTGTCACCTAGTTGTAGGTATAGAAAATATAAAAAGAAAACTTTGATATATCATCAACTGATTTCTTGGGTCCCATTTTACAGTTGGTTAAGAATGGACTAGATGACCTCTTGAAGTCTCTTCTTGCCCTAAATTTCAATGAGTCTATGCATGCTCCACCATTATAAGTGTTGGTGAGCCATTTGAAATGTTTGCAAGCTTTCATGCAAGAGGATATAGCTTCTTGGTTTATTTTCCTATTCAATTTTGCAAGATTGCTCAGACATTCTTCTTCAGATGTTGTCTTTTTTTGGGTATATCCTCTCCAAAGAAGAACTCTGTATAGATTCAAATCTACAGCTAGACAGGCAGGTACTATACAGATGGAGCCTGCAGAAGAACTCAGGGAGATGGATATACATGTTTCCACAAAACTAACAGCATTAGCTCTAGTGGGGGAAGGAGAATGTATTCCTTATGGGCAGAATTTTCAAAGAAGGAATTAGGTATTCAAAGCACATTGAATGTCAGAGTGATTTGAAAGCATCCAAATAATAAAGATAAGTACAACACAGTGTAGTCTCACATCTCAGAAACAAAGTTTGTATTCTTAACCTAGCACATGATAAATGCTTAATATAAAATTGGTTGTATTCTCTTAGAGCTAGAAGAAAAGGGGATATTTCATATCAAGTTTATATTTTGGATGAACTAAAGTTTGGTATGAAACATCCACTGCACTTTGCAACATTTGATTTGATTTGGTTAGTGTTCGGTTTTTCCTGACATAAGCACTACAATTTTGCTAGGAAAAAAAAAAAAGAAAAATTATTCTCTGCTCATAGTACTGAACAGTAAGTGAAATATTTGTTTTTGTTAATAGAAGGGAAATGCCTTTAAAATCAGTTGCCCTTATGGGCAACTATCTTGTAACCTTCCAGAAACAATACTTGACAAGATCAGTGAATCTGTTGTTAAGCTGGTCTTAATATTTTATAAATTCTACAGATACCAGTGCTCCGAGGAAAGACTGTCCCCTGTGTGAAACAAGTAAGATAAATATTTCAGTGTGGTATTAAAACTCCACAGCTATTGAGCTAATTCAAAGGATCATCTTCGTTTATAAATTCATCTGCTTGGAAACTCACCGGAATACCCAAGGCATCTCATGCTTACAGGAAACTGTTTGGTGACATTCGTATGTCCTTGCCACTAGCAAGTAGTGCAGGCAGAAATACATCAACTGTGTGCCTCCAATAAGTTTTATGTTGACATTCTTATCTAGGAGAAAGGGATATTGTATTAGGTTTTATGCTGTTCCCCAGTTGAAACATGCTGTTCAATCTTCACATGTTAATGTTTAAAATGATAAAGCATCACTTTTAAAACCTTTTGTTTTTTTAGTGCTGGAGGAGGAGATAGCAAGCCTGACAAGAGGACTGAAGTAATGTGAATGCCTATTTTAGAACCATGTATTCATTTAGATTCCAGTGATAAGCCATATTTTCACCCTTGTCTACAATTTTTTTCCATATTGTATTTAAAATAAATAGTGTATTTTTGCTATTACCTTGTTTTCATTTACAGGTTTTCATACCACCTGCATTTAAATCTATTCTCCTTTGCTTTCTCACCCTAAAGTTTTTGTTATGATGGCATCTCTGGTCTCCCTGACACTATTGACTTGTGAGGACATCTGCTGGAAAATACTGGAACTGAATTAATTTTCAGTAATAACAGCTCTCAATTAACAGTAAAATCAGGGAATCTATTGACAGAATTACTGAAACTCCTGTGTAGAGCATCTCTTCTGTTTTACTTTTCCCCAACAGCAACTGCTTTCGCTCATGTGGATTTCCTCCGATGGAATTCACGTGCACACATGGTGCCATTCAGCAAAGTGACTAACCCTTCTTTGCTCTGCAGGGTTCTTAGTTTTGATTGTATTTTGTTTGCATTGCAGAGCACAAGCAACAGATTCAAACTGATAATCCCAAGGAACATTGCTATGTTTTCTTCTTTCTTTTCTTCTCTTTAATACTTTACATTGAATTAATCTTATAAAAAGTATGAATGTTCTTCATACTGGTACCTTTTGATTTGTATACATGCAAAATCTAAATGAAAGTTGATATTTATAGAAAAATAAATGTATGTTTTTTTATTAAAAGTACCTATAAATGTGCAGAAATTCACAATACTGGTTAATCTTGCACCAATTTTTCTTCCTTTATTTGGGTTTTCCCTGGATGTACAGTACAAGGTGGTGTACAATGAAATTCAATACTTCCTAAATAAGATCTGTTTTTAAAACACTCCTTTTTTCTTGTTTTTCTCAGACTTCCCTATTTTCAAAGTAACTTTATATTACTAATGATTAAACAATAATGTTTTCATTGTAATAAATGTCAGAGATGATTGCATTTTGTAAATCAGTGAATCCTTTATCAACTTGCACATTGTATGTTTTACTGATAATACAAGCAAGATGTATTTCCAAATCCAAGTGATTACTATGTTAATTAAGCCATTAAAATTGTGTAGAGAGAAGATTAGATGTTTTTCATCTGGTCTTAATAGATGAATGGGTCAGACAAAGTGCAATTATTTTCAATCTCATAAATTTAAGAAAGTATATGCAGCGTGAGCTTTAAGACAGATGCTTAAACCGAGATGCTACAAAGATTTTTTCCGTACATAAATCTTGGCATTTGCAATTGATGCGTTATACAATACTTTAGGTTTTAAAAGAAAAATTGTCTCAATTGTTCTTGACACCATGTTAACTGCAGTAGCAGCATAGTAGTAACCAGTAACAAAGCTGCATTTCTCATGGGCCAGTGTATTTAGGCTCTAAAGTCAACAAAACTTGAATGTTGCGTGTAGGAAAGCATGTTCCTCATTCTACTTCTAGTTTTGGAGTGTAGGAGGGAACTACTGCGATGTTAATGAGAGGTGGAAAAATAAACTCAACAGGATCTAGATCAGCAATGGGCAGCTGGAAATAGTGAGTGGGTCTCATGAGTAGTCCTCCTTCATTTCAGTGGGCCACAGCAGCCTGCAACCCAGAGGGATCCCACCTCTGCCCCTTTCCTCCACCACCACATGCCTCTAGCACAGCGGGGCACTAGAGCCTGTCGTCTCCCTGCTCTTCCCCCTCCCTTGCAGCATTTTCAGAGCACTGTGAATTGTCTGATTCATAGTCCATCTCCACTCCTCCTCCTCCCTCCCAGAAGCGAAGAGCCAAGGGCCGCAGATGGAGATCCCATGGGCTTCTTGCAGGCCACAGGTTGCCCATCACTGATCTTGATCCTGAACAGAAATGCAATATTTATCCACAAGACCCATATGGAATCTAACATCCGTTCTTGAACAACTGATTTTTTTAAAAAGCACAAGTGGAAGGAGAGTGTATTTCAATCTTTCCTCCCATTTCAGGTACAGCTGAGCCTTAAATATGAACGCATCTAAGTGCATTAGGGTTCTTCTTATGCATGTATAAACCATCTGTAGTGGAAATAACCCTGTTTTCAAGGACTACCTATTTTAGCGTTACAAAAACTCAGTTTTTGGTTGCCCATTTGGCTACCTGGAGGAGAAATCAGCCAGCTCAGGCTGCACTCAACTGCAAGCTGTCTGTGTATGTGTGCACCTCAAAGACTACCGTCAGATCTGTCACATATTGCCTGTGAACCAACGTGACAATATGTCTTGAGCCTGCGGAAAACCAAACCAATGTGGAATAAGATTAATTCTCACACTTTTGCAAGTGGAAAGCCTTCATCCAATTTAGTTGCATTTTTCCCCTTTGTCCTGCAGCAGATGTGAACAGATGTTTGCAGAAGGATTTAAATGAGCATGATTCTGGAGTAAAGCAAGGAAGGAAAACATCGCAGTAAGGGGACAATTGAGAGAAGAGTGAACATAGAGTGTGAATGAATGGCAAAAGGAAGGAGATAGCAAGGGTGGGAAGGAGGGAGAGGAATAAAATGAAGAAAATAGAATGTGGAACTGCAGGAGATGGCGAGTAAAAAGATATTCCAATACTAAAATAAATCCATAATGTGGAACTATTTATAGACAAAAGGGAGGAGGAAGATGTAATGTCAGACTTGGGAGTGGAGGGCACATGAGAGAAGGGGTAAAGGAGAGCCAAAATCCTCCCATTAAGAGAAACCGGACCTGCCCCCTCACCTTTGTCACACTTTTTCAGTTTTTAAGATCTGCTGACTCTCTGCATATTTATTGAGAAATCAATGAGACTAAAGTACTATATATAAAGGAGAACAGGTAAAATCTTGGTCCCATTGAAGTCAAAACCCCCATAGACTTCAATACAGCCAGGATTTCATCCCATGATATTTAGACAATAGTTATAGGTCTGATATTTTGTATAATTAACTGTTACATTGGCATAATGGGGTTCCAGGCTTGCTTCTGAATTGCTCCCAGGTGAGATTTGCTCACTTGGTAAGAAAAAGAGTTTTCCTAATTTCCATTTTTACAAACTGAGTTTAGGACCTGCAGTTCAAGCTTAGTTCCTCTGGCTCATATATAACCGTGAGTAAAGATTCTACTGATGAGATTTAATTAACTGCTTGATGGTGCACAAATCAGAATAGAATCTGGGCCACTATTCACTGCTGTGTAAACAGAAGTAAAATTCACCAAGCAATAGTTTAGTAATCCACTCGTAACTTTTGCCATTCCAAAAGGCTGAGTTCAGCTATGCTCAAGCTTGTCCTCTGAACACCAGAAAATACAATTAAGATACATACCAGCACAACCGTAACTCTGATCCCTTGGATCTGTCGTAGACACCAGGATTTTCTGCAGGCCCTCCAGCTGTACTACTGAGTTAGCTCTAGCTTTCTGGAATGGAAAAAGCATTAGTTGGAGCAGCTTGGCAGAGCTCTCACTGTGATTTGAAGAAATCCTGCCCACAGGGCGTGAAGGTAACAGGGCCAACTATTTGCCCTGACTTTATACATTTGAGCAAAAGAAAGAAGTAAGTGTTCCCTGAGATTCAGTATCACTTCAGTGCTCAGTTCTGTGGGTTTTTTCAATAATAGTGCACCAGTGTCTTTCTATGGGGTTTGTAAGCAATGAGCCCAGGTTATGACAATGGCATGTGGATATAATGATAAGTGCAAAGTATTAAGTGACATCATCTGTGTAAAGTTGTAGGCACTGTAAAAGGCATTTAAGGGTGGTAAAATTTATCAAATGTGATGGTGTCCTGGGGCTGGCTAAATGTATGTCCCGTTCATGCCCCTGACATGAGTTTTGCCATAGCCAAGAACTCAGGTTAGTCTGTGTCTTATAGGGTTCATAAGCCTATTTCGTGAGTGAGAAAGTAGAATGTTTTATATGTATTACAAATGTCTGGGGGCATCGCTGTTTTTCTTGGTTTTCAGAGGACTGAATGTAGCTGAACTTGATGCTCTGGAAGGACATGAGATATCCCTGTACAAACTTGGTGTTAAATGAAGAAGTGAAGCAGTATGGACTGATTATGAAAATTGATAAAACAAAAACAATGGTATTTGGAGATAAGGAAATAGGAACGAAGATCAGCGTGGATGGTATTGAACTAGAAAATGTAGAGAAGTTTACATATCTGGGGAGCAACAATGTATGATCTAGACTGTAAGATGGAAATAGAGACTAGAATAGTGAAAGCAAGAGTGAGTTTGAAGGCGATGGATAAGATCTGGAAAAGCAAAGCAATTAACTTAAGAACAAAGCTGGGTGTCTTGAAAACGTGTGTATTCAGCAGCATGTTGTGAATGTGATGTGAGACATGGGTGATAACAAAAGATTCTAAAAAAAGAACATTGATGTTTGAAAGGAGTTGTGATAGAAAGATTCTGAGAATAGGATGGATGAAGAAGGTCACCAATGAGGCATTATGTAGGAAGATAGAGCCAAAAGTGAACCTGCTACAGAAGGTTATAAAACGGAAGCTACATCTATTTGGACATATTTGCAGAATGAAAAATCAAGACCCTAATGTTCGGCATAATGGATGTTTTGATAGGAGAGGCAGACCCCAAAGAGAATGGATAGATGATGTAGTAGATTCGTGTGGAGCTAGTCTGCAGAAACTAAGCCACTCTTCACTGGATAGGGAAAGATGGAAAGTAATAGTGAGAGAGGCATCGGACACCAATGGGCACCGAGCCCACGGTTATTGATGTTGATGTGAGAAGATAATTGTAAAGGGTAACATCTGCTGTTCATATGGGTATAGTGCCGTAGGATTATGGTTGTGCTTTGAGGTCTAGGGAGGGCAGAGTTGCTGACGGGCGTAAGAGTGAGAAGATAGTCATGGTCCATGTGACAATGTTGAACTATGAGCTAAGCCTCCCCTTCTTGACTTATAAAGACATTGGCACTTAGAAAGGAATTAGCAGTGCTTGCTTATGCTGGTACTTGCCACTACTGAGTACTGGCACCTCGGCAGCCCCAGCCATGGGACTGGCTGTGGGGAGAGGGGGAGGAGCTGGCTGAGTACCTGCACCTCTAGTTTTATTTTAAAAAAAACAAAACACTGGGGATTAGTCATTTAAAAGTAGTATCTTTGCTCTCTGGTGCACACTGCTGCTATATGCACATTACAGGCATAAGCTTAATAGTGGGTCACATGCTTCCTTGCTGATGTAGACAGACGTACATCCGTCTATGCCCTTCACCCCTACAGTGTCCACCATCTCCAACAGAGCCTTTTCTGTAACACTGGCCAGCTGCCCTCAAATTACACTGTGTACGTGGGAGGCCATGGAGAGGGGCTCACACCCTCACCCCAGATTTCAGCATAAATGTGGGGGCAGAGAGAAAGAGGTTCTGTAACCCCAGATCCGGGTGTACAGAAAGATCTAGCACAGAACCTATTGCACATCTCTATATCTCCCCTCCATGCTCTCCTTGCCACAGCCTGAGCCCCTCTCTCTGCAACCTGAAGGGAGGGAAGGTAGAGGGGGTGGAGAAAGCAGCAGCAGCTCTGGAGCTCTCCCCCTGCTGTCAGTGCTGGGGCAGAGGGGCCTGCACTCACCCCCCTGCCCAGCAGCCACAGCCCCTGGCCCACTTGCCGTGCTGTCCCCAGCCCCTGCCCAGCTGCCAGCTATGCGGGAGGGGAGGGGGGTGTGCATGTCACACTCACACACCCCCCAGCCGGGGGAGCTGCTGCAGCCCTGAACCCTCTCTGCTGGAACTTGGCTCTTGCCATGCCTCCCCCCACCGCTCCCTCCCTTTCAGTTTCCCACCCAGTTCTGGCTCAGAGCCTTCGTGCTACCTCAGTCCAGCGCCCACATGTGCTGCCCCTTGACCCCTCCTTTCTCTGCCCCTTTTCCAACCCTGCTGCAGTCCAGGCTCGGAGAGGGGGCTGCCTGGGCCTGGCCCCCTGCGGGGTGAACAGCTTGCAAGGCAAAGTGGCTTCTGCTGCTTGTTGCATTATGGTATCGGGAGCCTCACAGAACTTGGTGTGAGGAGCTGCAAATTACTCCTTAAAGAGCCACATGCAGCTCCGGAGCCACAAGTCCTGACCCCTGATCTACACAGAGCATTTGTAACTTATCATCTTTCAGAAAATAGACACCCTTCAAAATTAGTGCTACAAATTAACAGCTATCCCTCATACAAATACCAAAAGAGCATAACTGCCCTCATAGAAAACAGAGTAACAATATGACTATAGATAATGCCCAGATTTTTGCCTCAGGTAGCATTCAAACTCACAGGATACAGTTACACTACAGTGCTCTGTCGACAGAAGTCACTGTCGGAAGAGATTTCCCAACAAAATTTCTGTTGACAGAGTGCAGCACTACGCAAAAGCCAATCGGAAGAGCACTCTGTTCAGCAGAGAGGCTGGACTGCCTGGCTGCTTTCTCAACAAAACAGGCGCCCAGAAGCACAGCAGGCAGGGCTGCCCATTGTTCTGGATGCCCTGTATGTTGAGAGAAATCAGAAAAATAGTATCAAGGTGAGCAAATCAGAGAGTAGAGGGGCAGAAGGTAGGGAGGAAGTTAAGAAGTAGATAAAGCCAAGTATAATGACCAAGAAAATTCCCATCCCAGTTCAAACCACATGTTAATGTGTCACATTTGAATATAAAAGAGATCTCAGCAGCCTCTCTTTCCATACGGTTGTGAAAATTCCTCTTCAGTAAGACACAAACTTTCAGGTCATTAGCAGAATGGCCCACTCCGTTAAAGTGCAGACTGACCTGTTTGTGAATCAAAAGTGTTTTTATGTCTGTTTTGTGCCCATTAATTCTTTGTCTAAGAGAGTTAGAAGTCTGTCCAATATACAAAGCATCTGGGCATTGTTGGCACATGATGGCACATATGATGTTAGTTGAGGAACATGAGAGCGTTCCCATGATTCTGTGAATAACCTGGTTAGGTCCAGTGATGGTATCTCCAGACTAGATATGTGGACAAAGTTGGCAACGGGCCTTGTTGCAAGGAAAAGTTCCAGGACTGGTGTTTATGCAGTATAGACTGTGGCTGTTGGTGAGAATCCTCATAAGGCTGGGAGGTTGTCTGTCGGAGAGAACAGGCCTGTCACCTTGGGCCTTCTGGAGTGTGGCATCCTGATTAAGCATAGGTTGTAGGTCTTTAATAATGCGTTGCAGTGGTTTGAGTTGGGGGCTGTAGGTAATGACCAGTGGTGTTCTGTTCTTGGCTTTTTTGGGCCTATCTTGGAGTAGCTGGTCTCTGGTATTCATCTGGCCCTGTTGATTTTGTTTTTTTATTTCTCCTGATGGGTAATTCAGGTTTATGAATATTTGGTAAAGGTTTTGTAGTTTTCAGTCTCTGTCAGTAGAATCAGAGCAAATGTGATTTATGATTTGGACCCATGGTACAGAGACTCTAGAAGAATTCCACAGAAACTCTAACAATCTGCACCCCACCATCAACTTATGCCTCAACTACTCCACGCAAGAGAGACATTTCCTGGACACTACAGTACAAATCAAGGATGGCCTGATCAGTACCACACTCTACCAGAAACCCACTGATCGCTATACTTACCTACAGCCTTCTAGCTTCCATCCTGCACACGCAACTAAATCCATTGTTTACAGTCAAGCCCTTAGGTACAATCACATTTGCTGTGATCCTACTGACAGAGACCGAAAAGTACAAGATCTTTACATCATATATGCCATCATATGCAAGCAACATAAAAACACTCCTGATTCACAAACCAGTCAGTCAGCACTTTAATGGAGGGGGCCATTCTGTTGATGACCTGAAAGTTTGCATGTTATTGAAGAGGAATTTTCACAACAGTTTGGAAAGAGAGGCTGATGAACTCTTATATTCAAATTCAACACATTAACACATGGTTTGAACCGGGATGGGAAATTTCTAGATCATTATAGCACACTTATGCACACTTGGCTTTATCTAATTCTTGACACCCCCCACACCTTCTGCCCCTCTGCTCTCTGATTTGCTCACCTTGACAATATTTTTCTGATTTGTCAACCTTGATTACTATTTTTGGTTCTCTGTGTCTTAAATATTGAGTCTGTTCTGGTATGGCTATGATCTGAAGAAGTGGGTCTGTCCCACGAAAACTCATTACCTAATAAATTATTTTGCTAGTCTTTAAAGTGCTACTGGACTGCTTTTTTGTATTGGTTCTTGAGTTTTAGCAAACATCATTAGATAGAGATCTAAACTCTTGCCTTAACTCCATTTTCAATTTTGCTTCCCTAAGTCAAGAAATAATCAGTAGTTGCTGGGAGCTAGCTGAGATAAATGATGAGTGACTGGGATCACATGGAGAACAATTAAGAGTCATAGGTTAAGCCCAAATTGTGTGCAAAAAAAAGTTTTATAAGAACCTCTTGATTTCATAAAATGATATTTCAGGGTAGGGGTATATTTCAGGAATACCAAATGTGGACCACTTAACTCTATTCAGCACTATCATAAGACAGTCAATTTCAAGGCAATCTGAGGAAGCATGAGGATTTTAGAGCATTTAAAAGAGTTGTTCTTTGAACAGACGGCACTGCTCAACTTTAACTATGGTGCTTATTTTTGTCACTAAAGCACATAGAATTCACAATAATCCCAGAGAACAGTCATGCTCAATAAAAAGATGTTTCTTTTTACAGTCCTATTTTCTGACCACAGCCACCTTTAAAAATAATGCATGGGGTGGGTGGAGGGGAAGTGAAAAATGTTCTTAGTTTTGAAATGAAATGCTGGTGACCTTTACAGCGGTTCTACTTTTGCATTTGAATACAATGCTAATTAGAAAATCAATTGTATAGTAGAAAGATTTTGTTTCTATGAATCTGCTTCATTGATGAGGTTAGAAAATATGTATTGATTTAATTGTCTTGAATCTAATGATTTTAATTGGAATAGGGAATTTTACAATATTTGTATTGGTTTATTGCTGAGGGCCAGATCATCTTGGTTGAAATCTTGGCCCCAATGGAATCAAAAGGATTTTTTTTCCATTGATTGGTTGGTCCAGGATTTTACTTATTATAGAGTGTTTCAATGAAAAAATCATCAACTTCCATAATATTGTTTCTTCAAGTGTTTGCCATTCCATAGGCAACACATCTCCAAGAACAACAGTTACAAAATGTAGGTAACCATTAGGTTTTCTTAAGGGTACCACTGAAAGCCCTGATCCCAAGCCTGTGTGAAAGAAGTTATAGTATTGGAACATATGGCTTATTCGAACATGAAAACATGAGACAATCAGTGTATTTCCTGTTGCAGTGTCTTGATTTTCTTCGACTTACTTCAGTGGCAGCAGAAGTAGACAGGAAGTGTGTCCTAAGATTCATTTTTTTGCCAGCAATAACGGAAAAGTCTAGAACTAGTTAGTAATCAGAGTGTAGATACAAAATGCCCTTTGGGAGAAAAAAATATTCTGTTCTCAGTTACTGTAGGGAAACTGAGTGATCAGCTGAATCTGTGTTAAGAAAAACAGGAAATATTAGTCACTGTTCTGGATTCTATCTTACTCTGTGTGAGCATTACCATATTCTTGCAAAATAATACTTGGCTGTTTTTTTAGCTAAGGGGGGGGTGGGGAACCTGCTGAGGCAAATAGCTTCTTGAAATGAATTTCCAAACAGGCCCTGTAAGTACTTTAGTATATTTATAGCAAACAATAGTAAAGAATATATGGTACAAAATAAAATCTTTCCTTTGTAAGATGACTCATAACTTGCAATTAATTTTAAAAATCTAAATGCATACACAGTAACTTTGTATGAAACCAAAGCTTTGTGTTTGTCTTCAGGGTTCTAAAGACTTTTTTTTGCCATGCTACTTTCCTGGCAGACATTCCATATGTGTCAGAGGACACAAACAAGCCTTGACCAACCAGAGGCAAATCTCATTAACTGAAGGATAGATACATATTTTTTAAAGATCTATGGACTTTCTAGAACTAAAATATTCAGTATATTTTAATCAGGACATGTTTTATAATGTCAAGTTGTACCATGCCTGAATAATATTGATCGTGAAAAAATGTAGGTGTTTTTTAATTGCTCTGCCCTTTGCTCTGTATTTATTGAGGAAGGTACAAAAACTTTTGGCTACATCTACACGGCTGTGTCTACACTAGCCCACAACTTCAAAATGGCCATCCTATCTGCTGTTAAGAATAAGGGGATTTCGAAGTTGCCGGGGTCCTTTTGAAAAGGAGCTCCATCTGGACGAGCTGCACGGCGGTGAGCTGCGTCAATTTTGAAGTGCCGTGGCTGCCTGCATTCTAATGAGGCACTGAATATGTATTTCAGCGCTTCATTAGTAAACTTCAAAATGGCCATTTGCACAGCCATTTCGAAGTTTTGGGCTAGTGTAGACGTAGCCCAGCAGTGTCTGGCCTAGTGGGTGCTGTTTACCCTTTTACATCCCTCTCTGTTACTAATACAAAGCCAGAAAGTTGCTGTAGAAACTTGACTGAGGCTGTAAGTTTGCTTTGGTAATGATCAACTAATGGCGCCAAGTCTTCCACAGGGAATCAGGTTTAAAGATTTATTTCTTCTAATTCGATTCCCTCTGAGCCAGAAGGTGGCATTCATACTGGCCAAATAAATCATTCAAGCTCATTAATAAATGCTCGCTGCAGGCACAGTGGCGATTGCATAAAGAGGTTTCTGCAGACAATTTAATTTATTTTCTGATTAAAGTAATCAGAAGACTTTTAATTACTGTTTCATTTGAAATCATTCTGTTTTTCACAAAACATAAGATCAGTACAGACGGCTTGAGAGTAGAGTTGCATGAAAATTCTGCAAAAAGTTGAACGTATAAACTATTCCTGCTTTTAAGTTTAATCACAAATGCAACCTACTATTTGTCAACCTTGATCAGAATCTAGTGCAATATCCTGGCAGTGAGAGGATGCAGCAGATCATGCGGAGACAGGTGCAAGAAATCCTGCAGTAGACAGTTATGGAGTACCTGCTCCAAGGAGGAAAGTTTCTTCTTAACTCAAACAGAGATTGTAAAAAGCCTTGAAATATGAAATTTGTACCCTTTCCAAGTTCTTAGATTAATAATTCAGATCTGAAGAAGTGGGTCTGTCTCATGAAAGTTCATCGGTTAATAAATCATTTTGTTAGTCTTTAAAGTGCTACTGGACTGCTTTTTTGATTTCTTGGATTATGAGTGTGGTAGTGTTGTGGGCCCCTGTTTCACCTCTCCCTGCCTTTATAACTCTGGGCATTCTTGCTATCCCCATAAATGTTCAATCTGGTTTTGAACCCTGCAAGAACTCTTGACTTTAGTGATGTCTCTTGGCAATAAGGTCCACTGTCTAATTCTACACTGCATGTGAAAATCATTTTGTCAATTTTACATTGGTCGTCTTTTCATTTTCTCTAAAGGCTCCTTTTTTCCATGTTGAGAGATGGGGTAAACAGATACAAAATGTACCCAATGTTTCTTAATAGTTTAATTTCACATCTGGAAGTGGCCTCCAGTCTCACACTGTGTAGAGACTGACACCTAAACTTCCTAAAAGTCAGGGGGTATTTAAGGGTGAGCACTTACTTGAGCCAACAGAGGTTTGAAAATGCCACTGTAACTGAATTGACCTCATTAACACTGGTCTACCATATAGTAGTGTAACACATCCACCTTTGTATGTGTATATACATCTCTGCCAAGCTGAAATCTCCACTTCATTCATCTGATGACGTGGGTTCCAGCCGATGAAAGCTTATGCATAAGTAAATTTCTGAGTCTTAGCCTAGTTTTTGCTGAAACAGGCAAACAGAGCTACCCCTCTGAAATCCTGTTGTATGCCTGTGGGGATATCTGAAGCATAATCTTTTATCTGTTTGTTTATAGTCCTGATTTGATGTAGCGCCCATAGTGTTGGTTTTAATTGACCTGCTTAATACAGTAAATAGTTTATTGATTGGCATGGCTGATGCTATCGGCAGCATTAGATATTTCAACAGTGAATCATCTGACCCTGCAGAACTAAAGTCCCTGGGGAAAAATGGATGTGTCTGAATCTATGATTAAAATAATTAGTTTCATATGGTAACTGGCCTCTTTTAAGGTGGAGCAAGGTGCAGTGCACCTACAACTAATTGCTGGCTCCACAGTTGGGCATTAGGGAAAGCACCTAGACCATCTAAAGCGAGAGACAATAGGGGGCAAAGCTGTGGGGAGACCTGTAAACAGGGACCTATGCCATCCTCTGATGGCAAAGAGAAGAAACTACTGGCCAGGGAATGGATGTGCCAAGGCTGAGCTGTGAGGAGAGCCTGGAGTGAATGAAAATTGGGTCACGTGGGGAAGCTATGAACCAAACAGACCTCATGGAAGAAGGTTGGTGACCAGTCAGAGGCTGGGTTGAAAGAGATTGGGCATTGGTTTGACTTCAAATGTTTTTAATATTTTTTTATGTTGTAAAACCCCTACCTTGGAAACCGGTTTGTTATAAATGTGAGCCTCTGAATTATTCTTGAGAACTAGTGAAGGAGAATGAGGCAGAGTGTTCTACAAGGCAGGCAGGCACCTTGACACTCAGCTAGTACATGGCAGGCAGTGATAAGGAGTCAGACATTTGCTTAGTGTAATTTGCCTATTTACAAAACACACAAGTTGTGTTCCTTAAACCAGACATGCTAACAGATTACGTACAGGTGACTTCTCCTTTCAGAAACCTCAAGTCAGGCACTGATGCCCTTCACCCAAAAGCAGCTGTGTGAACTTTCTTTCTAGAACTCGCATTAAAATCAGCTGCTGGGCAAAATAGTTTTCCCTTGCTTCCCAATCGCTAAGTGTTACACTGTGGGAAACCCTGCAGAGCTGCTCTATAAACATGTGACCTTCAAACAAGATCTTCGGTATCATTTCTCTTTTAGTGTAGGTGCTCTGCAGTACAAAGGAACTTCAGTGCTTTAATTGCCAGATAGATAAACTAGGGTAGGGGTGAGCAACCAGCAGCTCTGGAGCCACATGTGGCTGTTTAAGGAGTCATTTGTAGCTCCTGATGCCAACTCCTCTGCAGTTCTGGATGCCATAATGTGACGGGCAGAGGCCGCTTTGCCTTGCAAGCTGTGCACCCTGCAGGGGACCAGGCCCAGGCAGCTCCCTCTCCTAGCCTGGACTGCAAGAGGGTGAGAAAAGGGGCACAGAAAGGAAGGGTCAAGGGGCAGCACACGTGAGCCCCAGACTCAGGTAGTGCAAAGATTCTGAACCAGAGCTGGGCTGTGAAATCAAGGGGGAGAGGATGGTGGGAAAAGCTGATACTCAGCTCAGGGTTGCAGTGGGGGGCGAGAAGGGCATGGCAAGACCCAAGTGCCAGCGGAGAGAGTTCAGGGCCGTAGAAGCTCCCCCGCCTGGGGGCGATGTGTGTGACATGTGCCTTCACCCAGCATGGCAGGGGCTGGGGAGTGCACAGCAAGTGGGCCAGGGGCTGCGGCTGCCAGGCAGTGGGGTGAATGCAGCCCCCCCGCCCCTGGCAGAGGCAAGGGGGAAGAGCTCCAGAGCTGCTGCTGCAGCAGGAATGTGGCTGCTTTCTTCGCCCCCACATGACTTCTGCCTTCCCCCCGCTTCAGTAGCCCCACCATGCACCCTCACTCCCTCTGCATATCTGAGGGGTGGGGACCATGAGTGAACTGGTGTGTAGTGGGGGGAGGTGATCAGGCTGTGGCCCCTGGGTGGCACATGGCTTGTGGGGGTGGGGAGACGCAGCCAGAGCATTCAGTGCTAGGGGGCAGCTGTGGGGAGGGAGAAGTGGTGCAGTAGCATAGGAGGTAGCTGTGGTATGAGTGGGCAGGGTGGCTGAGAGCCTGAGGGTGCTCCATGGAGGTGGGACAGTTGTGTATTGGGAGGTGGTGACATGAGGGAAGCACTGTGGGAGGAGGACTGTCCCGTATGCACATGTGTTGCGGCTCTGGCAGTATTGGTTTGGTCACTCAGTTCAGATGAATGGCTCTTCTCGTTATTTGGGTTGCAGACCCCTGAACTAGGGTGTTTCAACCTACTTCATCTCTTCAGTAGGGGTCTGGCTGCTTATTCATCAAGACCCTAGTAGGCACCTTTAACGTAACAGGGAACGGATGGTCTCTTTCTGTGTTTTTTACCTGGCACAGGAGATCTGCATCTTGAGTGAAATCTCTAAGCTCTACAGTAATAAAGCCGCCACTAAAAATTGCTACTAATTGACAACCATTTTGTCAATCTAAATACTGAGGCCAAAGATGGAATGGGCATGAGACCTCAGCGGTCCTTTTATCTATAGAAATAAACTCTTCCGAACATTGATAGTACAGTTGACAGGGTAGGAAATTTACATTGACCTTTCCTTTGCTCTATATGTTCTCTGAATATATTGGACATAACTCTCCAGGGCTCTATGTAAAGCACCTTTCAAGGACCAATGATTTCCTCATCCTTATTTCAAAAGGAAGACAAAACAAGGTAAAATTATATGCAAGCTTGGTAGAGCCCTCTTGCCTGCGTTTTAGATGAGTAATGGAATCCTACCCTAAAGGATGTACTACATTCAGCTCAGTTTTGATGCCAAGAGCTTGATTTCATGGAAATGTTTATTATTTTGGTCTTCTCAGAGAATTTGCCCACCTAGATCAGGATTTGTTTTGCACGCTCACGTTACAAACTGTAGGAGGCCTCAGTGTGGGTGGGTTGTTTACATAGGTGCATATTTGCACTCTAAAGTCACACGTGGGAACTGAAACATGAAAGCAGAGTAAAAGTACACGGCTAGATCTCCCATGACAACCAGAGGGGAGAACACTGCTAATGGTGCTGGTACAAAGGGAGCATAAAATTCAGCCATGGGCTTCCCCAAGTCCTGAAGCAGCAGTGAGCCAAGCCAAACATTTTGATGACTGATTACATTTTTATTTCTGTGAAAATTTGTCACTTTTTTTTAAAAAACAGGAATTGTGTCCAACTGAAACATTTTTGAAACTTTAAAATGTTGTACTTGTTTAAAAAAAAAAAACAGGCATTGCCTGTAAAGAGTCACTGGTATCTTCTAAGAAAGTATGAAACTCATTCTCTTTAGAGAACATTTTCCGTAATTTTATTATGAAGGACATTTGTATGACCACAAGCTCTATTTGTGAGGAAATGGTCCTCATATGTTCCTGGAGCTGTGGCCTCCTTCGAGGTTATCAGTGTAATTGTTTATACTGTTTCCTCACAAGAAGGTTCATGTGGGAGTACTGTCAGCAGTGCCCAGATTCCAATAGTTAGGGATCTCTTCCCACATCAAACCAGAGCCACCATATTATAAATGAATAGCTCATTTTCAAATGTAGCTTTTACATATTTTTAGAATATAAGCATGGCTCAAGAATATTCAGTTTTGGTTCATTGCTTTCTTGGGGACAATGGGGTGGGTGATTTGGGCTGTGAAATTTTTTCCTTCCAGCACTTTTGTATGTAAATCAGCAATAGCCGTTGTGCTAGAATGATCCCAGATGTTCCCCTAAGGTTATCCTGCAGGGTGTAGATCATGCCACTGATACCTGCCTTCTTGCCCCGTCACCCTGTTTTGCTGGGCCAGATCCTCTGGTCTCCCTAGACAAGGCACAGAGTTGGGATTACTGTCCCCCTGCAACACAGACAGTGAACCAATTCAGCTCTGAGAGGACTCAGTTTTAAGTGCTCAGCAGCCAAGGAAGTCAATTCTGAGAAAAACCAAAAGGTTTACACTGCACAAGCTTATAAGGATATCCACCCTTTTTATGAATGAAAGAGAGATGCAAAGTGCTTGCTTTCCCATCCTTCCCCAATCCCAACCATGTAACAATTATTTACACTAGTTTGATGATAATAAAAACACTTTTGTTTAAGTATAAAAAGTACAGGATATAAGCAGTTGCAAGTAAAAACAGTCAGATCAATGTAAGCTACTAAATTAAATTAAAATAAATGAAAAATGCTTAGCTAGTTCTAACCCACTAAATTGTTACATGGAAATTCTTACCCCAAACAGTTATTCTAAACAATTCTTTCATAAGCTAAGCAGTCTCTTAGCTTGGGCCTGATCCTTCTGTTTTCTTTCTTTTTTTGATCTCTCTCTCTCTACTCCACCCCCAACATTCGTTCTTTTCCTATTTACCTGATTCCTCAACGTTCATTCAGTTGTCCTCCACAATCTGAAGAAGTGGGTCTTTCCCGATAAAGTTCATTACCTAATAAATAATAATGTCAGTCTTTATGGTGCTACAGGACCACTTGATTTGTTTTGCGAGGGTTTCAGTAAGAACAACGTCGATTTATGGAGTATAGATCCATCAATGGCCACTAGCCAAAATGTGCAAAAATGGTGTTCCTAGCCTCTGTTTGCCAGAAGCTGGGAATGGGTGATGGAATGGATCATATGATGATTGCCTCTTCTGTTCATGCCTTCTGAAGCACCTGGAATTGGCCACTTTTGGAAGACAGGATACTGGGCAAGATGGACCATTGGTCTTTCCCAATATAGCCATTATAATGTTCTTTTATAGACACTGGGTCTATGTCTATACTAGCACACTACGTCAAAGTAGCCTATTTCAAAGTAAGAACATCGAAATAGGCTATTCGACACATATCATCTACATGTCCTCTGGGGCTGGGGCTGTTGACATTCAACGTCGAAGTAGTAACGGGGAGCAGTAAAAGGAGCCACCCCGGAATGAAATGTGAAGCGTCCATACGCACACAAGCACTCCCCATCGAAATAAGGGGTCAGCAAAGCCTGCGGATGGGGTCATAGGCTGGACTAGCCCTTCTGGGGCAAACAGCAAGTCGCTCCCTTAAAGGGCACCTCCCAAACACACTCAGCCTGCACAGCACGAGGTCCGCAGATCCGACAACCGGTTGCAGATCCTGTGCACGCAGCATGGACCCCCAGCTGCAGCAGCAGCATCCAGAAGCCTGGGCTAAGGGCTGCTGTACATGGTGACCATAGAGCCCCACAGAGGCTGGACAGAGTGTCTCTCAACCCCTCAGCTGATGGCCACCATGGAGGACCCTGCTATATCCATGTAGCGGGATGCGGATCGTCTACACACGCCCTACTTCAATGTTGAATGTCGAAGTAGGGCACTATTCCCATCTTCGGATAGGAATAGTGATTTCGACGTCTCACCACCTAACGTTGATTTCAATGTCAAAATAGCGCACAGCGCGTGTAGACATGACGCTTGCTATTTCGACATTGTGCCAGCTACTTTGAAGTAGCCAGCTAGTGTAGATGCACCCTAACTGTACTTACTCCCTGAAGTAACCCACTAGACCCCATTCCTCTCCCAGAGTTGAGACAGAGCCCAGCAGTCTCTCTCTCTCTCTATGCAAAGTTAGTAACAAATTAAGAATATACATTAAAAGTTTAAGGCTAACAAGTGTCCTTTAAGTGACTTGCCACAAGCTGTCAGAATATGTTAGTATTAGAGCTCAGTGGGTCTACTATTTAATTTAATTTTTAATATTAGAATTAGAATTAGATGCAGTGCTCCTGCCAGCTAATTGATAAGTTACCTGCCAAAACACTGGAGTTTTCAAGTGCCTCAGTAGCTCCCGGAAAGCGGCAATGTGGGCAGGAGGGCAGATGGGATCGATTTCCTCTCCCCGCTCAACTTGCTGCTTGGCTTGTACTGAGCGTGTTCCCCCATTGCAACATGCACATATCAACCTCCCCCATCTGAAATGGTGCCCCTGCTTCTCTGGTTCTGTAGGTTGTGTCTTAGATGTCTGACAGGCTCCAGAGTTGACAGAATTTCTCATATTTACTGAGGCCCTCTCATTCCTGCTTAGTACTGCTGACAAAATCATCCAACATACACCTGTTCTTATGCCAGAGAGCCTCCACAGATAGTCCTTGACAGTTCTGATGTATTACCAAGTGTCAGTGATCTGCTGTTTGAGTTTAGGCTCTCTGGTATGTGTGTAATTATAGAAAAATCCAGCAGTAGTCATGCAAGCCCATTGTTTTAGCCTTACTACAATCATCCTAATGTTTTTTTTTTTATTCTCAGGCTGACTATCAGAGAATCCATGCTGACTGCAACTAAGACCATTCCAGACAGGATACTGATTTTTCTCTGCTTCCCCCCATTAATTCAGTCTTTAAAATAATCCTCACATATTTGCTTGAGCCCAGATGGTGAGTAGGGCTGATAGTCAAGATGGATTTACAATAGGTCTAAGAGTTCCTTGAAGGTCAATGGATCCATCAGTTCTTCTTCGAGTGTCCCCGTGGGTGCTCCATGTTAGGTGTCGGGCTCGCCCCGGCACTGCAGGTCGAATCTGCCAAGCAGTTTCTGCCGGACCGCACATGCGCTGGTGCACGCCGCTCCCTTGCGCGCTCCTGGCCATGTGCGCGATCCGGTCCCCGCCAGTTCCTCTCTAACCACCATCGGCTGCAGACGGAATCCGCTCAGGCTACGGCCAGAGTTAGCATATTTAAAGTTTTAATTGTTTTAAAGTTTCTTCAGTCTTAGATTAAGTTAGTCGGTTGTTGTTTTCAACAAAAAAAATAAATAAATAAAAGAAAGGGAAGGAATTCAAAGCTTCCAATCCTAGTAACAAGCGGAGCACCGGAGGCCAGGAGCCTAGGGCCATTAGCCCTCCTGCTGCAGCAGGCTTTATCCGAGAGGGGAACAAGCACAGAGAAGGTGCTAAATACCCTATTAACAACTCAAAGACTCACCACAATGTCCTCTTCAGGATTCAAGCAATGTGAGTCATGCCGCGAGGCGATGCCAGCGTCTGATGGGCACAGTCAGTGTATAAGGTGCTTGGGGGAATCCCATGTCACTCAGAAATGTTCCTTCTGCGCCAAGTTAACAGCCAGAGCAAGGAAGGACAGGGAAACGCGCCTGAAAATGCTGCTGTTCAACAAGGCCCTCCAGCCAGACATGCCGGAGCGGCTGCAGCAGGAGGGACCCTCTGGGGCCCATAAAAGGAAAGCCGCGTCCCTAACCCCATCAGCGCAAAACTGGAGGAAAATCTCTCCAACCCGATCCCTGCCGGCAGCAACAGCGAGCGGGATGGGTGGAGCGCACAGCCCCCAGCCGCGGCTACAGCTGATCGGCGGCGGCGCGGAGACGCACGTGGCAGAGTTTCAGCCTCCGATGATCAAACAGCCGCCCCGCACCGCGGGCAGGGCGGCGGCCAAGCAAGCACCGGAACCGGCGGCTCCACAAACAGCGGCACCGACACCCAGGGAACCGGCGGCGCAGAGCGCGCAGGCACACAGCCTGCAGGCACTGGGGGAGACCGCCCGCGCGGCACCGCCGAGGAGCGTGCCGAGCGCGGTGCAGACTATGGGGCCGAGATCCCCGACGCGTCAGGGGGTGGAGCCACCCCCACAGGGGAGGGGAAAGGCAGCACAGAAAACACGGCACCGCAGTCCCTCTCCAGACAGGGCTGCAGAGCTGCTTTCTCTGAGCCCTCTGCTCGTGCTGCGGACTCCAACGAGAAGGCAGGGGTCACCCCTAGCCTATCCGGAGCCCCCATCTCCATTTCTACAGCCAGCCTCCCCATGGCTTGGACCACCTTCGCCCTTCTTGGGCTTCAAGCCACTTGAGTACTATCACAAATCAGTCTCTCCAGCGTCCCATGTCTCCAGAAGATCTCGCTCCCCCAGACGTAGGGGGTATGCAGCAAGGGAGTGGTCCAGGTCACCATCCCAGGAGCAGTGCCCGTGTTGCCATGGTCGCCCCTATCATGCAGGGCATAGATACCATAGGCATACTACCAGGGACAGATCCCCACAGATGGTTCCGTATCCCCGAGGGCAAGCGCGAATGGGGACAGAGCCTCAGATATCTCAGGGGGAGTTGGTTCTGGAACCCCGAGATTTTTCCTCGCAAGCTTCTAGCGAGCGGATGTACCACCGTCAACAGGACCCGAAGGGGTCCAGAGAGGTGTACCCTAGTGGTTCCTCGCTGTCCTCCCCGGATGAGGCTACGGCCCCAGGGAACGTCCATCCTCTGGACGATCTCAAACAGTTCCAAGAGCTGTTTAAAAGGGTGGCCTTCACGCAAGGCATCCAGACAGCATAGGTGCAAGAGAAGCACCATAAGCTCCTTAAAAATCTGAGACCTCCGGCTTCCTCTAAAATAGCCATACCGCTTGACGAAGCAATCTTGGAGTCCGCCACCACGATATGGCGGACCCCTGCGACTATTCTGCCTGTCCACAAGAGAGCAGACAAGAAATACTTCGTGCCGGCGAAGGGCATGGAGTTCCTATTCAGCCACCCGCAACCAAATTCTCTGGTGGTAGAATCGTCTCAACAGAGATCAAAAACGTCTCAGTTCAAAACAGGGGGAACGGACAAAGATGCCAAGAAGCTAGAGCTGTTCGGCAGAAAGGTCTACTCCTCCTCCACCCTACTGTTGAGAATGGCGAATTACGCAGCACATCTAGCGAACCACAATTTCGACAACTACTCTAGGTTAACTTCCCTCATGGACTCGCTTCCAGAGGACAGGAAGCCGGTGCTCAAGGCTATCGTGCAAGAAGGCTACGTGGCCTCGAGGATGGGAGTTCAGATCGCCCTGGATGTTGCGGACACAGCAGCACGCTCAACAGCTACAGCAGTGGTAATGCGAAGGGAGTCCTGGCTCCAAACATCGGGTATACCGAGGAATCTGCAGGCGAAGATCGTCGATCTCCCCTTCGACACGCAGAAGCTGTTTGCTGAATCAACTGACTCGGTCCTTCATTCCAGTAAAGACTCAAGAGCCACTCTTAGGACCTTAGGGATCTACACCCCTCCATACAGAAAGAAAAAGTACTACCCTCAGCAAAGACGGTACCAGTATCAGCCACAGCGTCCCCAGTACCACAGGGGTTACGAGCAAGGGCCACATCAACAATATAGAACTCCCAGGCGACGTTCCCAACAGAGCTGTGCGTCCTCGGGGTAGGGCCAAAGGCCACAAGTTTGACACACAGATCCAGGGCTGCGCCATCACTACCATTGCACAATGTCATCCGAAGCTGTTATTCCACCATCGCCTCCGACCATTCTACGACCAGTGGCAAAGGATCACCACAGACAAATGGGTGCTGGAGATCATAGCCACGGGGTACGCGATCCCCTTCCAGTCGCTCCCACCGCCACGGTCTCCACCCAGGCCCCACCTGCAGGATGCCTTCCACGAAGCAAGACTCAAGCAGGAGGTAGACCATCTTATGCTCATAGGGGCAGTGGAAAGAGTGCCGGAGGAACTGCAAGGGAAAGGGTTCTACTCCAGATACTTCCTCATGGAGAAAAAGACAGGAGGCTGGAGGCCCATCTTAGATCTTCGAGGCCTCAACCGGTACCTGCACAAGCAACGCTTTCGGATGATCACAATTGCCTCCATCCTTACGGCACTGGACGATGGAGATTGGTTCGCAGCCCTCGACTTACAAGACGCGTATTTTCACATAACTATCCATCCGGCTCACCGACGATTCCTCTGGTTCATAGGCAAAGAACATTTTCAATACAAGGTCCTACCGTTCGGCCTCTCCTCGGCCCCCAGAGTCTTCACCAAGACCTTGGCAGTGGTGTCAGCCTACCTGCACAGACAGGGGGTATTTATATTCCCGTATCTGGATGACTGCCTACTCAAAGGGGCCTCGAAGGAGGAGGTACTACGCATGATACGCGTCACAGCAGGCACGTTCTCTTCGCTCGGCCTGGTTATCAATTTGGCAAAATCAAAGATAGACCCCACACAGGACATAGAGTTCATATGGGCACGCATAAATTCTATTACAGCGAGAGTGTATCTACCAGAGACACGCTTTCGGGCCATCGGCTCCCTCGTGCAAGTCATCACCTTCAGCCCTACGGTGCCGGTTCTGACGTGCTTACAGCTGCTGGGCCACATGGCAGCGGCGACGTTCGTAGTACAGAACGCCAGGTTACACATGCGCAGCATGCAGCACTGGCTGGCGAGCGTATACAAACTGGCAGCACACACTCTTCACAGGGTGGTGTCACCCACGACAGAGGTGCGCAAATCCCTGCAAAGGTGGGTAAACCCCAAGAACATGCTAACGGGGTACCCTTCCACCAACCACAAGTATCGGTTTTTCTTACTACAGATGCCTCCCACATAGGGTGGGGAGCACAAATGGGCGAAGAGGTGACGCAAGGACTATGGTCCTCCACGGAACAGTCACTGCACATAAATATACTGGAGCTCAGAGCGGTGTTCAATGCCTGCAGACACTTTCAAGACCATAAAGTAGTCGAGATCAGTACAGACAATACCTCCACCATGTTTTATATAAATCGGCAAGGAGGAGCTCGGTCCCGTGGCTTATGTGCGGAAGCAGTCCGGTTGTGGAACTGGTGCATCGCCAACAATATAACCTTGAAAGCCTCGTACTTACCAGGCGCTCACAATGTGAAGGCAGACCAGCTGAGCAGGCGTTTCGCACTCACGCACGAGTGGCAGATCCGTCCCGATCTGCTACAACCGATTTTTCACGCATGGGGCTTTCCCCAGATAGACCTGTTTGCCACTCAACACAACAAGAAGTGCCCACGATACTGCTCCAGGGCAGGACTGGGACGGGGGTCCCTGGGGGACGCATTCGTGATCTCCTGGAGGGGCCCCCTGCTTTACGCTTTTCCTCCCACAGTGCTGATCCACAAAGTCTTGCAGAAAGCCAGGAGAGAAGGAGCCCGAATGATCCTGATAGTCCCAACGTGGGATCAACAGCAATGGTTCCCCCTACTCCTGCGCATGTTGGACCATCCACCGATGCCTCTCCCGGTGGCGCCGGACCTGCTCACGCAAGCCCAGGGGTCCATAGTGCATCCGCACCCCCAAGGCCTGCGACTACAAGCGTGGTTAATCCATGGCTCAGCTCCCTAGAGAGCACATGTACGGAGGAAGTGCAACAAGTCCTAGAAAGTAGCAGGAGGGCTTCCACCAGGAAGACCTACAAGCAGAAGTGGACTCGCTTCATGGCAAGGTGTTCTACCAAACAGTTAGCCCCCCTTTAGGTGCCTATACCTGTAATATTAGAGTATTTACTGGACCTCAAGAGAGGAGGACTCTCACTATCCTTGTTAAAGGTCCACCTTGCCGCCATTTTGGCGTTCAGACACGAAGAGGAAGGGTACACGGTGTTCGCCCATCCCATGGTTACCAGGTTCCTCAAAGGGTTGGTAAACCTATACCCCCCTCGGAAACCGCTTCCACCTTCGTGGAACTTGGACCTGGTGCTTAGTGCGCTAACGGGACCACCGTTCGAGCCTTTAGCCACGGTTTCCCTCCGCCTCCTTACGATAAAGACGACCTTCCTTCTCGCAATCACGTCAGCTCGCAGGGTGAGCAAGCTTGCGGCAGTTACGGCAACGCCACCGTGCACAGTATTTTCCAAGGAGGCGGTAACCATATGGCTGCATCCAGCCTTTGTTCCTAAAGTGTCTTCTGAGTTTCATATTAACGAACCTATAGTTTTACCCTCATTTTATCCAAAGCCTCATAACTCTAGCAAAGAGGCGCACCTACACCTCCTGGACGTGAGGAGGGCGCTAGCCTTCTATATAGACAGGACCAAGTCCTTCCGGAAAATGGATAGACTCCTAGTCTCTCTTGCTCCCAAATCGAAAGAAGGTCTCTCTTCACAGAGAATCTCGAAGCACATCATATCCTGCATAAAAATGTGCTACGAACTCAAAAAGAGTCCTTTACTGGCCATTCCCAGGGCTCACTCCACTAGGGCGGTGGTGGCATCAACAGCCTTTTTCAAGGGTGTTGCGCTAAAAGACATTTGCAGAGTGGTGACCCGGTCATCCTATGACACCTTCGCCAAGCACTACGCCCTTCACAGGGTATTCCAAGAGGATACCCAGCTCTCGACAGCGGTCCTCTCGGGGACAAGCGGCACATGATCCGATTACCCACCTCCTATTTTGAGTTACTGCTGGGTAGTCACCTAACGTGGAGCACCCACGGGGACACTCGAAGAAAGAGAAGTTACTCACTGTAGTAACGGTGGTTCTTCGAGATGTGTCCCCGTGGGTGCTCTACCACCTGCCCATCTTCCCCGCTTCGGATCTCTGTTTAGTGTTTTGCAGGAGCATCCGAGGCGTTTGGTCAAGGAACTGGCGAGGACCAGATCGCGCACGTGGCCGGGAGCGCGCAAGGGAGCAGCGCGCACCAGCGCATGCGCAGTCCAGCAGAAACTGCTTGGAAGATCCGACCTGCGGCACCGGGGCGAGCCCGACACCTAACGTGGAGCACCCACGGGGACACATCTCGAAGAACCACCATTACTACGGTGAGTAACTTCTCTTTTCTGCCACAGAAATTAAGAACCTTATCAGCTTACTGTTTGAGGGGCTTTAAGTGACCTAGGGGCCCCAGACAACCTGGGTTTAGCTCTTACCATAAGTTCCTCCTCCCTGATGAGGATGGGGAGCACTGCACAGGACAGGACGTCGCTTGTGTTGTTGATGCATAGCAACAGTCCTGTGGAAACAAGAACAATAATTGAATGCTATTAGTTCTGTGGCTGTCATGCATCAAGTCAGTTATTTTTCTGTTATGTAGGGTTTTTTTAGTTAAAGGGGGAAAATTCTGTTCTGTTACATAGATGTAAATCTGGAATAACTCTGGTGTACGTCCAGAGGGAATGGAATTGCTTTTAATTTTCGTCTGTGACTGAGAGCAGAATTTGGCACCAGCCATGGAGAATGATCTTAACACAAGTCAAAGACTTCCTCTCCAGACAGACTTTGCAGTTCCAAAGATGCACTAAAGGAACATGCTCTGAATCAGCTTTATTCTTTCCCCAGCTGGAATTCTGTGACCTTTTCTTTGCCTTTTTCTGAGGCTCTGTGATGTATGCTTGAGGTGACTCTATTATATATGTGGCTTTGGTCAACCCAGGGTGCATTAGTCACTATAACCACTTACGCTGTCAGCAGGCATTGGCTGTTTCCCTCTCCCAAGCTGAGAAAGATCTGAAACGCTATCTTAGGTCAGCCCCTCTTCTAGGTGAAAAGGCCTTGAAAGTGATTCTGGGTAAGAAATCTCTGCAGAGATCATTTTGTAGATCTTCCTCTTTCCATGTCACGTTATCTAATTGCATAGGAGATATACAGGCAGGGTTCATCTCCCTGCCGGTGAGATCGGAAACTAGCAGATCCAAACCCATCTTCATGGAGGGCCCTGCACCTCCAGTCTGGAGCTCACCACAGCCAGCTCTGCAGTGCTGGTTGCCCTTGCACCCTGAGCTATTATGTCTTTTTTTACTCACCTTCTTTGGAAGAATCTAGTTCCCCGCTGGGGCAGCCTTCCAGTCACCACTCCCTCCTCAGTGTGTACTCTTGACCACATAAGCATGTTCCATGGAGCCTGGAGAAGGACTGTATTGTACTGTACAGGCAACTGAGGTTGTGCCCTTCAGTGCAAGAGAGGCACAACCAGCATACAGGTGATCCCCTGCATATGTGAACAATCTGGGGCTCAGTGCAATTTAGAATAAATGTGTAAGATTGCTTGATTCCTGCCTCTGCAGGATGCCTCATTGCTGGGTTGCTATAAAAGCAACAGGAATTGCAGCCCCAGCTACTGGCAATACCCAAATCCAATGTCTGTGTCTGCCAACACTTTGATCAGCCAGTTATCTCCTTCACCTCCCTCCATCCAGGCTAAATGGGCGTAGGGACATATCAATCACTTACAGTGGATTTCAGCTCTTTCTTCAGTGCCCATCAGCTCTAATCCTCTCTTTCTTGATCTGAGCACTGGCTCTGACATGTTACTGTGGTACCAACTCATGATTTTATCATAAGTCTTGACATTCTAGGTGTCTCTTTAAAGCCTCAACTCCTGGAGTCAAGTAACTACATAATCTCAGCTCTTTTTGTTGGTTTGCTTTTTTAAATGAAAATGGGCTTTGGAGTTGTGGAGAAAAGCTTGAAAACATGATCTGAGGGCACCTAAAGGTTTGGGAAACTGAAGAAAAAAATGTTTTTTTAATATATTTCTTGCTTTTTAAGTCAATTTTGAGGTTTTTGGGGGCTGACTTGTGATTTTTTTTTGAAGGCTTGGGGTTGGCAATACTACATGTTGGGTTATGAATTGCCAGGCCTGGTTGGCATCCCCCTCTCAAAGCTATGTCTTGTCATGGTTGAGGTAACTGGATAACTTCTGTTGATGCTCACAGAGTGTAGCTGTTACCATGTTAGGATGAACTTCTTCTCATTGGTGCATGTTGGCTCAAACTTGGTGTTTTGTTTTGCTTTGCTTTTTGGTCCTCTCCTGGCGGAGCTGTTTCCAGCGCTTCATTTGTAATGAAAGATGTGCTGGGGCTCAAGCAAGTTTTTCTCTGGCATTCATAACTGATGCAGCAAGCCCTTGAGTTCTGGGGCTCAGTCCTGACAAACCCTGGCACAAATTAAACACTTGCTGTTTCTTCTGATTTATAGTTGTTCAGAGCTGTGGATGCATTGATGCATGAACCTGTGCTCCTAAACTTGCAAGTAAGAGCCTTTGGACATTGCCATCTCTGAGGAGAGTAAACATTTCCCACTTTGAATCTCTCTTTGTGACTTTGGCACTGCTTGCATAGTGGACTCCACCTATTTGCTCTTCTTCTGTCACTAGGGAGGTTCCTTCATTCCCAGGGAGAAAGCTGGAAGCAGAGGTCATCTCTACTGCAAAAGGCCCATTCCAGGTATAGCTGCAGTAAAGCAGTGAATTGTTTGTAAATAGAGGCAAGAGAGAAAAGTTCACACCTTTACATTTATGTCATCAAGAAGCTGTGCTGCCACATCTCAGGAAAAGTTTTTAAAGATTAAAGGCTGGTTAACTATTACTTTGCATGTCAAAGTCCATGTCTGGCCGTTGTTCTTTGTTCTCTGTTCCTGGCAAGCCTCTCTGGAGAGACCTTTTCTCCAAACCTGTCTATGTGTCAGTTTCCTAAAGGAAAATTGCCTAATTTAGTCACATCCAACTTTGTGTTTATTTTCAAAGGGGGAAACAAAGGTAGGGAGATTAAGTGACAGAGGAAAGGCCACTGAGTAAGTCAAAGGCGGAGTCAAGAATTCAGGAGGAATTTTTGGCTCATTCTGGTGTGACTTCTGTCTTTTTAAAGAGAAGGAAAGGAATGAGACAGACTTCTAGGATATGCTGTATGTGAAAGCCAGAGTAAACCCTTCTGTGTGTACATGACTTCATCTGTCTGACTGGTGCATTAGAATGTGCTTAATGTAAATTCATACAATTATTTACTGAGCCAGATTCTCTCGTGTGCTGCAGATGCATTACACTGCATAGAGGAGAGTAGCTCTAAACTTGGCACAATCAGATATAGACACTAGTAAGTCCTAAATCACCCCTTCCTGATGACTGCCTTAAGACTCAGAGCTGGGAAAAAGAAGGCATGGGCAGGAGTTCTCAACACCCTGATGTGGGTAATAACAGAGAGAAAGCCATACTAGTCTATATACTATCAAAACAAAAAAGCAGTCCAGTAGCACTTTAAAGATTAACAAAGTAATTTATTAGGTGATGAGCTTTCATGGGACAGACCCACTTCTTCAGACCACAGCTGTACCAGAACAGACTCAATATTTAAGGCACAGAGAACCAAAAATAGTACTCAAGGTTGACAGAAAAACATTATCAAGGTGAGCAAATCAGAGAATAGAGGGGCAGAAGGGGGGGGGGGGGGGTGAGTGAAGAATTAGATTTGCCCCCCCCCCCCTTCTGCCCCTCTATTCTCTGATTTGCTCACCTTGATAATGTTTTTCTGTCAACCTTGAGTACTATTTTTGGTTCTCTGTGCCTTAAATATTGAGTCTGTTCTGCTATGGCTATGATCTGAAGAAGAGGGTCTGTCCCATGAATTATTTATGCTGCACGCAATATTTGTGCAGAAAATCCTTTGCCTAAATAATCCAGGGTCAGTAAAGGAGAAATTATGTAAAACAATTGCTGTCTGTCCCACGAAAGCTCACCCAATAAATTATTTTGTTAGTCTTTAAAATGCTACTTGACTGCCTTTTTTTTTTTTGATAGTATAGAGACTAGCACCGATCCCTCTCTGTTACAATTGCTCTCTGAGTATTTTACACAACTCTTTTTGGAAAGTATCAAATTTTTGGCACTTCTGAGTATTTGTTCTGAAGTCCTCTCTTACTTACCCTGGAGTGTCCTATGAACAGATGAAGATCTCTAACACCAAGCCCAGACAAAAGGCACTGAAAAAGCTGTAGATGTTTTGCACACAGAATCTGGGTGTGCATAATCTGAAAGTCTCATTCCTGGACTGAAGAGTTGGTGTTGGAAAGATGCATTTGGGGCCCCAGACAGAAAAATCACCCTCTGACCATAATCCAGCATGAAACAGTTTCACAGCTGTTCCACAGAAATGACAGCCACCTACTTATCAGAATAGCCTTCCTAAGCTTTCCCCTTTCCTGACTATCTGTGGATGGAAGGATAGGAGGGTCCACAATACAAAATGCAAGGTGTTGGCAAAAACAGGCTGCCGATATTTCAGAGGACATCAAAATGATAATGTGTTTGGCCATGCCATATGCATTCCACCCTCTCCATGATGAGCAACTCTGCAAGGCTATGGGTTTAACACATGCTGTTTTGACCTCTGTGGCAATTACCTCAGTGTACTGATGCAGGAAACAGGGTTAACCTAACTTATAGCATTGTGCTGCTACTAGTCAATAAATAACCCAGCCCTTTTTAAAGTTCTTCTCGAGTAAGTGAGAGCGACCTGGCTGAGTGTCCAGGACTAGGAAAAGAAAATGCTTTCTTTGCGAGACAGCAGACTGTCAAATACCGGATAATATCCATCTTACCAATTTGCAAGTGACGCTAAATTTCCTTCACTGGCCTGCCAAAAAGAAACATTCTGTCAGACTTCCTGAATTTGGCTGTTGTTTTGACCTAATAAAGTGATCTGATAGGGGCCATTGTATAATGCTCAAGATGCAAAGATGATAAAGTGCTTTTTGAAGATTTATTTGAAAATGTATCTAACTTGGACAAAACTTTTTGTAAAATGTGTAAGGGGCAGATATAATGCAGCACCTTTACTGAAGTTGACAGAAGGTGCATTGGACTTTGGGGTGTGAGTCAAAGCTCATTGAAATCCAATGGAAAAACTCCTGTTTACTGGGCTTTGGCTAGAGCTGCTATAGCCTGTAGCTTGGTAGGAAGAGTTCAGTAGCTCTGAAGTACTTTGAATAAGGAAAGCCTGATGTAAGTGCTGAATGCTATTATAAGCCTTCCAATCTGGAAGTACTCTCAGACTAAAGAGTGTCATGTGTAACAATCCTCTCCCTCCCCTGTGAGTGTCAGGAAAGAATACTCTGTATGAAATGTAAAAAACTAATACAGATGGAACTTTGTCTAATCCGTAACTCTCTCATCCAGCAACATCTATAATCTGGCATGATCTTAGTTAACCAGAAGATCACTTATCATGGGTGAGACAAGTTTCTCATGGTACCATAAAGTTTGTTTACGGCCACCAGTCCTGGCTTTCTGTGTTTTGTGCTGTCATTTAGCTGTAATTTAGCCCCACATGTCTTCTAAGAGTCAAGTAAGCAGTGGAAGTTTTGGTAGTGCTGCTAGACAATAATGACCTCCTGTCATCCGGCCCATTCTCTCATCCGGCACCGGTCAGATCCTGAGGGTGCCAGAAAAGAGAGGTTCAACCTGTAGTAACATTGAATCTTGCATTCTTCTGTGGGCCCGAGCTGCCTTCTGTTGAAGCCATTGGCAAAACTCCCATGGACTTCAGTGACAACAGGGTTGGGACTCCAGATTCTTCATTACATTATTTGTATTCTAGCCCTTAGGAACCATGGACCAGATGTACAAACAGAAAAAAAGACAGTCCTTGCCCCCAGAGAAGTTATGAGCTAAACCTAATATGGATGATGATCAAATCGCCTTAATTATCACTGTACACAATGGTGGAATCCTCTTTCTCCTCCTCCTCCTCTGTTTGTAAAGGGCAGAAATAGCCACAAAGGGTCAGATTTTCAAGTGCTTAGTACTTATGGTTCAGACAAATTACCAAAAGACCTCAGTATGTTGCATGCAAAACTCTTTTAAAAAATCTGGACATTTATTTTGGTGCCCGGACGGGAGCTGCATTCCTTTTGAAAAGCAAGCCCTAGGTGACTATGGGCAATCTATACAGCAGTGCTGAAGTAGAATATTAGACTTGTTCCAAACAAGTGACATGGGGTCAAATTTGAGAGTCTGTTAATGAGTGAAGTTTCCTGGGGTTTTAAACAGTTTCCTTCCATGCCTAAAGACTGAATGATCGTGCCAATCCCCTTAGAACACTTTTTTCTTGCGTGTCACAGACTAACAGACTGCAATTTTATAACTAGAGTTTTAAATCAGATAAAAATCCATTGAGATGTATACATATTATAATACCCTTACTTACAAACTGAAATGCAATGGGGAAGAGGGGCTTTTTTCAAACATTTAATGAATAATCAACAAAGTTACTTTTTGGGTGCATCTACACTAGCAAGTACATTTGAAATCCAGGTGGGAAGCCAGCAGTCTTTCGAAAGAACCCACAGAGTGTCTACACACATGGTGCTCTTTCAAAAGTAGTTCTGAAAGTAGGGGGGGGGAGTTCTTTCGAAGTTGATTCTCCATTCCTGAGGTGGGAAGGGCGCCCTCCTTCGAAAGAAAGCAACCATAGATGCTCCATAGCCCCCCCCACCTTTCGAAAGAGGGAATCCTCCGTGGCGGCGCCGCTCACAGCACAAGTGGAGCTCTGTGGCTCCAGCGTCCAGCTACGTGTAAGGAAGCAGGCTCCCAGAAACCCTCAGGCAGGAAGCTGAGAGTGTGCAGGCAGCAAGGAGTCCATGCTGCTGCTCATCCTGCTGGCATCCGTGACACCCCAGCCAGCCCAGCGCCTTTCCCAGCACCATGGCCAGAGCTCCTGACCCCTGCCCACCTCAGGAGCCCCCCAGGGACACTGGGGAGCCCTCCCAGCAGGGGAGCCAGCCCCCCCCCAAGCGCCGGGACCCCTCCTGGACAGAGGCTGAGCTGTGGGACCTCCTTGACCTCGGGGCAGACAAGGAGGTCCTGCACCAGATGGGGGGTCTGGCGCAGGAATGCAGCAGCATGCCAGCACCTCACCAAGGTCCTCACCAGCCTGGGTCACCCCACTCAAACACCAGACCCGGTGAGGTCTAGGTGAAGGAGCTGCACCGGGATTACTGCAGGGCCTGGGACACGGCCAGGTGATCAGGGGCAGTGCCCACCAGCTGCCTCTATTACAAGGACTTGGACCGCCTCCTTAGGTCTAAGGAGGGGGGACCCACAGCCATGCTGCTGGATACCACAGACCTGGGGACGGAGCAGGAACCCAAGACGGGACTGAGAGGGAGGACTGACCCAGACATGCAGCCAGCACCAGGCAACCACAGAGGCTGGATACCACCAGCAATGACGAGGGCTCAAGCAAGGCAGCCCTCGTCATCGACGGCCCGTCCAGACTATGCAGTCAGGCCTCATCTGACCCCCTGGAGGGATCCACAGGTAGGTGGCATGTACACCAGCCACCTCGGGGACTGGGGAGTGGGCATCTAGTCCTGCCCTGGGTGGCTGCAGCCCTCCCGTATGGCTGCCGCCCTGGGGCCTGTGCACCCCAGGTGGCCGCGTTCCCTGGGCCTGAGCAGGGGACCCATGCATGGCGCTCAGCACCACGAGGCTGGGACAGCACCACAGGCCGGCTGGCTGTGGAGGGACTGGGAGCCAGTGAGCGGGAGCCCGCACCCTCAGCACCCATGCAGGGAACCTCAGGACAAGGGCATCACAGGGCACCTGAGGGGAGAGGGGGGCCACAGGGTTCTGTGACTGGGACTAATGGCCCCCTCAACCTGCAGTGGAGGCAGCCCTTGTGGTTTACATAGGCCCCACAACTGTGCTCCAGGGCCCTTATGACAATGTGGGTGCTGTCCAGGGCCCTGAAGCAGTTTGGGAAGCCCAACTCCTAGATGCCCTGGATGGCATCGTCCAGGTCACTGACGTGGATCAGCTGCCTCAGGAGCATCTTGGTGGTGGTCTGGACAACCTGCAGGGCAGTGGGAGACGCGCTCGTGAGTGTAGCCTGGGATGAGACATGCACACCCGTCCACCTCCCCAACAGAGGTTCCCCTCCAGTCCTTGTTGGTGGCTGCCCCACCAGTCCCCAATGGTGCCCCTTGCTGGGTCACCCCCCTACTCCCCACGTGCAGTGTGGGTGTGACCTGGGCATGGCTTACCTCATTGAGGATGGCCCCGAAGGTGGCCCTGCCCACCCCAAACTGGTGGTCGATGGGTCGATGACTGTCCGAGGTGGTCAGTTTCCACAGGGCACTGGCCACTCTTTTCTACCGCGGAAGCACTGGCCTCATGCAGGTGTCGCGGTGCTGGAGGGCTGGGGCAAGCCAGTGGCACAGCTTCAGGAATGTCCCCTTGGTCATTCTGAGGTTCTGTAGCTACCAGTAATCACCCCAGTCCTCCAGCACCAGCCAGTCCCACCAGTCACTGCTTGTGGGGAAGCTCCACAGGCAGCAGATGACAGGGGGGACTGGTTGGGGACATCATCCCCTGAAGACGACCTCCAGGAGGGTGGGTAGCTGCATGGCCACCGGGAACCACTGGTGCACAGTGGCCAGGACCATGGCCACAGCCTCAGTGGTGGGGAGGGTGCTGCTCGGGGTCCATGAGGGCCTGGAATGCCTCCTCAGCTGGGTCTCCCTGCATGCCTGGGGACAGATTGCTGGCCCTCAGTGTGTGCAGGCTGAGGCATGGAAGGAGGGAGGGCCTTTAAAGGGATGGCGGGTGGTGACCCTGGAAGGGCTCATCCGCCATGTGACCCTGCCCACTGCACTTCCTGCCCCTGTACTTTTGAAAGAGTTCCCTGGGTCATGTGGACACTCTCTTTTGAAATTGCACTTGGGGACTTTTGAAAGACCAGATCGAACCTTCGGTCCCCATTTGCCTGTGTGGACGTTCCCTTTTGTAAGGGTAGCTTTTGACATTCCGTTTCGAAAACCGTCCTTTCGAAGTGGAGCTGTAGTGTAGACGCAGCCTTTGTGTTTTTAGAAGAAGGGATAGGTAAGAGAGTGGGGCAGGGGGGAAGATGACCTTTCTCACCCAATTCTGCTCTTGGAGCCCAAGTGCAATTTATGCAGCTGAGAGAGAAATTAGAACACTGTTTTCATGTGTTTTTGGAATTATTCTCCATTTCAAAAATAACTGAATTTTAAAGTAAAAAAAAAAAATGTAGGCACAAAATAGAGATCAGAGGACTTAAGTACTTCCATAACATGAGAAAAATTGATTTTGACACAGCCAAACTATACAGCTTAGTGAGATGAACAAGCCCAGGAGACAGAATATTTCAGAATGAAAACCCTACCCCTCCCACAGCTTCTGCAGGATGTGGTGCTGGTGATACAGGTGGGAGTCCAATGTATTGGTCCCTTCAGGAGCACTTTGCTATTTTAGATTTACATAAGAACATAAGAATGGCCATACTGGGTCAGACCAAAGGTCCATCCAGCCCAGTATCCTGTCTGCTGACGGTGGCCAGTGCCAGGTGTCCCAGAGGAGGTGAACCGAAGACAATGATCAAGTGATTTGCCTCCTGCCATCTGTCTCCAGCCTTTGACTAAAGGCTAGGGGCACCATACTTTACTCTTGGCTAATAGCCATTTATGGACCTAACCTCCAAAAATTTATCAAGCTCTATTTTAAACTCTGTTAGAGTGCTGGTCTTCACAGCCTCCTCCAGCAAGGAGTTCCACAGGTTGACTGTGCGCTGTGTAAAGAAAAATTTTCTTTTATTAGTTTTGAACCTACTACCCATGTGACTGTCTGTAATTATATTATCCCTCTTCTAAATGACTTGATTGAAAATAAGTTTTGTAAAACAGACCCAATTTAATTCTTTGAGATTAATAATACATTTGGTTGATTGGGGTTATTGCGTAAATGTAATTAGACTTTTGTAAAGCATTTGACTGAGTACTGCATGAGATTCTGATTCAAAAATTAGCTCCATACAGTATCAAAAAAGCACACATTTAATGGATTAAGAACTGGCTAGTTGTTAATGATGAATCATCTAGTGCAGTGTTTCTTAAAATTTCTGCAACCACAGAACCCCAAACAGTAATATTTTTATGTAGAACACTTTAAAAAACTTGTCAGACCAAATAAAAAAGAAAAACCAAACAGCAACATATACAACAAAAACCAAACAAAGTAATTTAATCAGGTGTTATAGCAATGAAGAAGTAATCTTGTATCTGATTTTAATAACAGAGAATATATATATGTGCCACATGTCGTTGCTAGGCCACCGTGGTGCATTTGCGAGTTGTTCCTGGAACACCAGTGTTCCGCAGAGCATAGATTAGAAAACACTGATCGAGTGGCATTCCATGGGGATCCATTGTAGGAGCAACACTACAGCATTTTCATAAGTGATCTGGAAGTAAATATAAAATCACTGCTGATAACATGTGCAGATGACATAAAGACAGTGGGGGGTGGTAGATAAAGAAGATAGAGCAGTCACACAGAGTGATCTGGATCACTTGGAAGATTGGAACCATACAAACAAAATATGCTTTAATACTGCTAAGTGCAATGTCATACTTGTAGGCATAAAGAATTAAGGCCATACTCAAAGAAGGGGGACTGTAACGTGGAAAGTCGCAACCCTGTAAAGCCAGCACTTTAATGGCATGGGCCAGTCTGTTAATGACCTGAAAGTCTGTGTTTTTTACTGAAAAGGAATTTTCACCACTGTTTGGAAAGAGAGGCTGCTGAACTCTGTTCTATATTCAAATTCAACACATTAACACATGGTTTGAACTGGGATGACAATTTTCTAGCTCATTACAGGGGCTCTTTTACATACTTTGCTTTATCTAATTATTGACTCCTCCCCCCTCGACCTCCTTCTGCCCCTCTGTTCTCTGATATCCTGACCTTGATGATAAGTTTTCTGATTTGTCAACCTTGTTTACTATTTTTGGTTCTCTGTGCCTTAAATATTGAGTTTGTTCTGGTCTGGCTATGGTCTGAAGAAGTGGGTCTGTCCCACGAAAGCTCATCACCTTATAAATTATTTTGTTAGTCTTTAAAGTGCTCCTGGACTGCTTTTTTGTTTCCCTGTAAAGCAGTGTTTCCCAGATGATATTCCATGGAACCCTGGGCTTCCATGGAGTGAAAATAAAGGGTTCTGCAAGAAAATTGCAGTACAATAGCTGACTCCTCTGTGGCTCCCTACCCAGCTGCCACTGAAACAGTGGAACTAAATTTAATAGGTTTAATGGCCAGCAGGGTGGCAGGAGGGCTCTGGCCATTAAATCAAATTAATTTTGTTCCATTATTTCAGTGGTGGCAAGGTAGGCAGCTGCAGAGAGCCTCTCACTCACCCCACTACCTAAGCAGCCACACCACCCCAGGGGACATGGCTCAGCTCACCTCCATCAGCAGAACACCTTCACACCAGCCTTTCTTCCGCTGGGTGCGGATGCACACGGCTGCCCACAGGAGGCTCCCCAGCCAGCAGCATGGACAGGTTAGCACTGGAGGCTGGTTTGGGGCTGAGGCAGGGAAATCCTGGAATGGGGGAGGTGTGTTTGAGGGATGGGGAGTAAAGCAGAGGGGTGGGGGGCTGAGGCAGGTGAAGCCTGGGTATGGAAGGTGGCTTCGGGGACCAAGGGGGTAGAGCCTCGGGATGTGGTTCTGCAAAATTCTTTTGAGTTTAAAAGGGTTCTGTGGCCAAATAAAACACTGCTGTAAAAAAATTAGGGGCTATAGTGGACAAGTAACTCAACATGCACACCCAGTGCAATGCTGTGACAAAAAAGGGGTAATGCAATCCTTGGCTGTGTAAATAGGGGAGTAGGCAAAGGGAGGTGACATCACCACTGCCTGTGGCATTGGTGAGACTGATACTAGAATACTGTGTCCAGGTTTGGTGTTCCCATTTTAAAAAGGATGCTGAAAAAACTTGGTGAAGCTGCAGGCAAGAGCTACAGAACTAGTTCAAAGGAAGGACAAAGCATCTTATGGTAACAGATGAAAAGCGCTAGTGTATAGAATGTGCTAGCTTTATGCGTTTGACAGAATCTATGCTACAGTCAGACACAAACTATTGGGCTCAATTTAGGGGTAACTGGGTGAAATGTAACAACATGTCATCTGCACAAGGGCAAACTAGATGCTCTGATGTACCTTTTTGACCTTAAACTCTATGAATAAACCTGTAGTTAGTTAGGCACTTTGAAACATTTTGCCCAGAGTGTCCTAGGCTCAAACCTTCAAAGGTATTGAGGTGCCTAATTCCTATTTACAGCTGCGATTTAGGACGTAGGTCACTCGGTGCTTTTGAAAATCTCACTAGGCACCTAAGCACCTTTAAAAAATCTACTCTAGAAGCCTAAACCCCAAACTGACTTTCCATTGCTTTTAGGATCATAACCACACTGAGACTTTTGAAAATAGGACTCAGGCAACTGAGTCAATTTTTAAAAAGTTACCTGCTGTCCATTTCTCCAGAATGAACGCTGTCCCTCCCCGTGTCCACTCACGGGAACTGCCACTCAGCATTGACCCATGCACAGGATGACAATCTCTGCAAAGAGGCCAAGAACTGAATGGACTTTGAGAAATAAACTGTTCTTTCATCTATAGATAGCGACCAACCAGTGAAGGTTAGGCTGAGACATGTAAGACAGCCAGTAGGAACAAACTTGCACAGTTGCTGCCCTACTGTATCTGTTACGTCCATAGAGGATTTCATTCTTCAAGGCTGGAAAGCAGCTCCTCCTCAGGAACATTAAAATCATTAATCCTGGGGTGGGGGGGTTGTTTGTTTGTTTGTTTCAAATAAGCAAGCAGGTCAGGATCAATACTTGAAATCTCAGGCCAGTGAGATATCACCTTTTTTTCACGGGTGTCTAGTGCCTTTGGCAGGTGTGATCCTTCATGTTTCTTTTGGTTTGCTACATCCCTAATGCTCTGCTAATGTAATTTTAATATGTGGGTATTACCGCTGAGTGGAATGAACAGATCATGGGTGTTTTTTACAGCAATGGAGGGGAAAAAATGGCAGAATAAGATGATTCAATGGATGCTGGGCAATTTAGCCAACACACCATTTAAAAGAAATAAATACTATAAAATTTTCAGAATCTAATTTGTAGGATGCAAATCTCAATGACAACTGTCAGAAAATCAATTAAATGACTTCTGTCAGTTAATCATTTGAGAATATGTAGAAGGAAATTACCTGTGACAACAGTGATTTCACAATAACGCACCAGTGGTAGAATTCCTAAGTAGATAATATAGCTTCTCTGAGCTGCAGGAGTGACTTAGAGTTTGTTGATGTGGGTGTGCCCATTTACAGGGGCAAAGATGATGTCAGTTGGAGTGGAATGCTTCTGGCACTGAACACATATGATTTTGAAGTGAGAAGTAAGTGAGCTAAAGGAGTATGCACGCCAGAAGATTTATATGGAGGACAGTATGGCTTAATTGTGGCTTTACGAATAGTGTTAAATACCCTTTTGCCACAAACTAGTGGCATAACCCATTAATGTGTTTAAAGCTAGAGCCATGCTGTTAGTCAGTATCTTGCAAAAAGAAACCATAATTACATAAATGTCTTAAACAGAAAAAGACTTTACACAGAAACTAAACATGCTTTTTAAAGCAACATTTTATTTTATTTAGCAAAGTCAGAGGATTCCAAGGCACTAGAATATTGATTTTTGAAACACCAGTTCAGTCTTAAGGACACTTGGGCTATGTCTACACAGCATGCTGCTGCCAGCAAGGTCATGTAAATGAGGGACAAGGGGCTGTCAACAATGAAGGTTTAGGTCAACAGAACCCTGTCTACGTGGCTTGTTTTGGGGTGACAGAAGCCTCTGCCAGGACAGTGATCACGCAAGAGTATGCAAGTGCTGTGCACAATTTGTAAATTAGTGCCCTATTTGCATTTTTGAGTGCCCTCATTTGCATGACCCCGCTGGCAGCAGCATGCCATGTAGATGAAGCCTTGTGGACAAATTCATCCCCATTGTAGCAGAGGATTCCATGCAGAGGAATTAATTTAAGCCATAGGTTTTCAATCACAGAATAATTATTGTTTTCCCTAAAAATTTCTTTTCTGAATAAACTGTTGGTTACTTGAAATACCTAGGAAAAAGAGGGCTTAGTAGTGCATGTGACTTGTTAGCACTGTTTCATGCAGGCCTGCCAATGGGTGGCAAAGACAGCAACTGCCCCAGGGCCTGGGGATCCAAAAGGGTTTGGGAATCCCAGCTACTGCACTCTGGCAGCAGTGGCAGCTGGCACTCGGGGCTCTTTAAACCATGGCTGGAACACTGCACAGTTGCTCTGGGTAATTCTGAAGGCTGCCTGGCGAGTGAGGTGTGGGCGGGCAGTGCAGAGGGACAGCTGCCCCCAGTCCTGCTGCTTCTGCCTGATGCCTCATGCCTTCTGTGAGCATGGAACAGGCTCCTCCAGCACCTTGTCTAGGGGCCCAGCAAGTCTGTCAGCTTCCCTGATTGTGTCCTGTGGCTTTATTGTGGCTTGTAATGTAGTTACACAGTAATTGTGCAATGTGTTAAAGAAAGTTAAGGAAAAATAAAGACACAGAAACAACCTGTCAAAGCTAACGCAGGAAGGTGTAAATTACATATCCCTGAAGAAACAATGCCCCTAACTTCCTAGGGTAAATGTACCTCTGTAGCAAGCAGGCAGTGGTTCTTCTAGCCTTTATTTCCCACCAGAACTCTGAGGGAGAGTCTCAAGTCTAGAGAGCCATTGACCCAGCTGACTGTCTACTCACATCTCCATGCCAAGGCGTATCATACACTTTTAGTGCTGACTCACTCCTTGCAGGCTTCTCTGGAATATATACGAGGTAGTAGCTGTTTCGCGCCATGGTGGCCTAATTTCTTAGTAATCTTTTCCCGTCAAGACCTCCTCCGAGTTTTTGACTATCAGAAATTGATGTTAATTTGGCACAGTATCTCTCTCGACAGAAAGGGTGGGAAGAAAAACAATGGCGGGGGAGGGAAGTGAGCGAGCAATGGAAAAATACATCCAAATGTTGCTTAATTGCTGCACTCTGCTGAATTGTGTGGAATTACACATGTAAAAACAACTCATGAATTGAGCGCAGCCTGTAGCATTCCACACACAGTAAGGGAGCCAGGAGCAGTAGAGGTGAATAGCAGAGTTTTGCAACCCGCTGTGTGTTCATTGCTTTTGGTGTCTGCTAATGTAAACATTTTAAGTGTCAGCTCTATCTGCTCATTTTATTCTGACAGGCACTAATGGCAAGACCAGTGTATTTAGAGCTGCCAGTTTCAGTGTAGGTGTTAATCCAGAGACCCAGCGGTAGTTCTGCGGTAAGGGGCTCTCAAATAGGGCCAAATCTAGAGTCCATTGAAGTCAATGGAGTCTTTCCATTAATTGCAACGGGCTTTGGAACTGCACCATAGTGTTTATTTCTCATGATAAAATACTAAAAGCACATTGTTTTCAGTCACCACTGCAAAAAAATTAAATTTTCTCCTGTATGTGAGGAAGTGCATTGCCCTTTGCTTACATTTGTCAGTTCTGCTGGAAGAGGAGCACAGCACAGTACAATCCCTGCATACAAAGAAGGCCCCTCTCTCTCTGAGGCTGAGACCTGGTGAATGTTTCCAGCATGATGGTAGATCCTGGTCATTTCTGGCTGCAGAAAAAAGAGCTTTAAGCTCTAAGTCTTTGGAATCAGTGTAAGGAACAGAGACTGCTTGAGCAGTGCGTGGTTTAAAAAAATGTGCATTTTCCGTTCCAGTCTGCTGGTGAATGGATTTAATCCAACACACCCCTTGCTTGGAAGGATCCACGAGAGCTAGAGAACTGCTTAAAGGATTTTAGTTTTAAGCATTGAAATGTTGAGAAATAAGAAAACAAAGGAGCAAGTCTCACTATCTTCTGAGTTTGAGAGGGTGTAAGGGGAGCTTGATTTGCTATTTTAACAGAAGGGCATTTCCTTTAGCCAAAGATCATCTGCTTTTTCTAAATCCAAACTCTCTTCAGTGCAGGCCATGGCCAAATGAGTAGGCAGCTTGGCAGAGTGTTCTCTTAGTGAATGATTTAGTGTTTATGTGACAAATAATCTTGCTTTGTTTTGAGCCTCACAGACCAGAATTGGAATGTTAAAAGCCTACTCAAGACTTTATTGATATAAACTTGAAAACATCCCTTGTGGTTTAGAGCAGGCAAAATGGAAGCTGGCGCTCTGGAGTCTGTGCGCTTCCTGCAGGAGCTGTCCCTAGCTAAAGAGATGCAGCCTCTCTCCATTGCACACCATTGCGGTGTGAATGGCAGAAGGGAACTGGAGCAGGCCCCAGAATTTGGCCTTTTATAATAAAGTAGGTGTGTACCCCTTCTCCCAGTGTTAATAGTCAGGCTGTCAATGGCAGAAGCCAGAGTGAGTTCAGTAATATGTCCAGGGTCCTTCCAAAAAAATAAAAAATTACTGTCATATTCTCTGCCAGGGTAACCCTTTCTGGCCATGGACAAGAAGAGATGAGCTTTATATTGTGGGCTGAGTAAGCGACACCCCTGCATCACTACTCGGCACGTGCCAACCGGTGGTGCCCGCAGCCACCACAGGCCCCGGCTCCGCATCCAAGAGCAGGTGGGACTAAAAGCAAAAAAGGTGAGGCCAAGAGCAGTCAGTTCTCAGCATCACCCAGACTGTGGCACTGGGCTTCCCCAACTCCCTCACAGCTGCCCCCAGATGGAGCAGCGCTGCCCCGGCACTTCAAAGGGGCCCAGAGCTCCAAAGTAGCAGCGGCGGTGGCAGCTGGAGCTCCATGCCCCTTTGAAACACCAGGCCCAGGGTCAACTGTCCCTTTTGCCCCATTTCTTCAGTGCATGGGCCTGGCTCCACATGGAGCATCAGTATAAAAGAGAGATGCCCTGCTCAGTCAGGGCTGACTGCTGAGGAGAGAGGATGAATGTTGCAGGCTCCTTCCCAAGAGCAGCTGGAGCCCCACAACACAGAGGCTAGACACACCAAGACCCAGGTAGATATGCAGAAGCTGAGAGAGAAAGAGAGAGTTATCAGGAGCTCTATTGGCCAAATACCCCTGAGGCCCAGAAAACCAGTAGATGACAGCATAGGAAAACAGGGTAGGAAGTAGCCCATGGGACCAAACATTGCTCCAGTTGTAGAACTGGGGCAAAGTCGGCATATTTTGCGTGGATGTCCACTGATATAGTCATGAATACATTTGCTGCTGAGGGTGCCCTCAACTGTGACCCATGGTAAGGAGGTGCCAGGTCCCCCCCACCCTGGCAACCGCCTACCCTGGATGGCAACCCACTTCCACCCAGTCACTCGGCATTCTGAGCTGCCCTGCTGGGCTTGGTTTGCTGATGGGGGGGGCGCTATTCTTCTCCCTTTGCTCCTCCCCCCACCAGCATATTTTCAAAGAGCAGAAGCGATGGGAGGAAGCAGTGGTGGGCAGGGAATGTCACATCCATGCCTGTTTCCTGTATAATGGTGACTGTCTGCAGGAGTGGGAAGGGTAAAAGGTGGTGGGTATGGAGGAGGGGAAGAGATGGAGGAAAAGGGTGGTATAGACCAGGGGATGGAGCAGGAGACAATGAGGAAAGGAACGGAGGTGGCTAGAGTAACACCAGAGCAGCAACGTTGCTGCATCAGGCAGTGCCAGAGTGGTCACCAGTCACGACTCCCCTGTTAAGATGTCCCAACTCCCCTCCCTACTGGCAGCCCAGGTATCACTGCAGACATGCAGATAGTCAGTGAGCCCAGGGAACAGTCTTCAGTGAGCACATTTATGTGATGGGTGTATATGCACATGCATGCTTCTGCCACGCCCCCAAATATAGCAGGCAAACTGTCAACACAACCTCTGTGGACGGCTTGCTGCTACACACAACTTGCTCTGTCAACCGCGTGGTAGTCCTCAAATTGTTGAGGGATAACACTGTCGAGGCAAATGCAGAGTTCTGTTGAGACTCTGTCAACAGGATGCTTTGTGTGTGTAGATGGTCCCTGAGTTACGAAGATGGAAGGCCGCTTCTGTTGTCAAAACTCACTAGTGTAGACACAGCCACAGTGTAGATGTGGTTCTGACAGCAAAAACTGTCTTTGTTGGTAGCCCCTTATCCCTGATTTTTCCCGGCACAAGGAGCTGCTGACAAAGGGGGTTTTTGCCAACAGAACCATGTCTACACTGCTTGTTTTCTGCTGGCAGCATGAGCTCATGTAAATATGTAAATTAGCCATCTAGATATGCAAATGAACATCATTTGCATTTTAGAGACTGCTCATTTGCATCAAGCTGCCAACATTACAGCTCAGTGTAGCCGTAGCCCCAGAGTCTGCTGCTCAGGGTGTTGTTATCCCATGGGCCTTTTTTCCCCACTGTTACTGCTCTCTGTAATCTGTGCAGTCACTGTTTCTATTAAATTCTGTGTGAATTCATAGTTTGAATATTAATTACCTCCTGTACAATTAGTCTATGGATTAAAATGTATAACCTTCATCAGTAGTAAAGGTATTAACTCCTCTCTTACTGTAGGCAGTAAAAAAAAAAATCATTGCCTTTTGAAAAGGAGTCGTCGTCGTCTCCGTAGGTAGGTAGTCATCTATGTAGGTGAATAGTAACATTCTGTTAGTCTATAAGGTGCCGCAGGACCCTTCGTTGCTGTTACAGATCCAGACTAACAGGGCTACCCCTCCGAGAGTTAATACAGTACCACTTAACTGGTAGCTGAACAATTATGGGGTAGGCTTTTCTCTTCTTACCTCACTGTAAAATTAGGATGCTCTGGCGTAGAGGATTACATCCAGTATATGGTACTCTGTACAGTTCTGAGCTGATATGGTCACCGTTACAGCAATAGCTATGCATGTTAATGAATTTATTCTTATGAACCTCATCTGATGTAAGGAAATACTATTATCCCCATTGTACAGATATGGCTATAGTAAGACAATGAGTCAACATTCTCTAATTCTATGTGACCTGCCCCAGGAAGTCTGTGGCTGAGCCAGGAATTGAACCCAATTTCCTAAATCCCAGCATAAATCCTTACCATAGCTCTTAGGAATGATTAGTCCATTTCCTCCCTCTACATTTGGGTATTACCTCAGCAGTGGGCCTGTTTTGCTGTTTCTTTTGTTATCCATTCTTTTCGTGTATGACAAGGTATACCTCAAAGTCCAGGCCACCTCAGGAGTTTTACATGTTGGTGTGTCTCAGGGTGGTTTTTGAGTCGGCCACACCTATCTGGGGGTTGTGGTCCTGAGCTCCTTTACTCGCCTGTAGCTCTACTAATGGATTTGTACAGCAATTGTGTGTCCATGGCTTTGTGTAACTGAGAAAATGTAGTTTTTATGGTATTGTGATGTGCTTCTTTTGCTACAGTTTCAGGTGGTCTCAGAATCAAATCTCATGTAGTCTTGTGTGCAAGGCACAAGTCAAAGAGATTTGTGGTCTGTTGCTGGCTCTGCCATATACTTCCTGTGGGATTTGGGGCAAATCATTTAGAGCTAGAGGAAGTTGACTAATATTGTTCTCAGTTGACGGTTAGGTTGTCAGGTGCAGAGAAGTTATAGACTGGAGAGAACATGATCCTTACTGGCACTGGTGAGTACTTAGTCATATGAGAAGTCCCACTGATGTCTATGACAAAGCCTATGTGAGTAAGGGTTACACAATCTAGCCCATAATTTCTCTTTCCTTGAGTTAAATTAGGAATATTACTGAACTTCCTCATGAGGCACTGTGAGACCAGTGCTTTGATGTTTGTAATATGCTCTGAGACTCTCTCGTGGAAGGTGCCATAGAATTGTGGTGGATTGCCAGCCCAATGTGTTTAGATTTGCCACTCTCCATGTAGGCGTTAATCCCAACGCTCCATAGTAATTCTGTTCCCATGCCTTCCTGTAGGGCTTCATCCAAAGCCCACTGAAATCACTGGGAGTCATTTCATTGACTCCAGAGGGCTTTGGGGCAGGAACATAGTGTACATCTCTGATGGTAAAGTAAGATGTTTGCACACTATTATTATTTATATGCCTCCCGCAGAACAGTTCCCTCCACTGAGCTTCCCTCCAGACCATCTAAATCAGGACTCCAACTGAGTAGAGGTGCCCAACCTTTGACCTCTTTGACTGGTCCGCTGTGTAATAAGTTATCAAACACCTGATTGTAACCCATTTACATCACATTCACTGTTTTCCTTTTTCAGTATTTTTAGTTTCCCTTTCTCTCCATTTTGTCCTTGTTTGATCATGAAAACAGGTCACAGTTAACAACGTTAGCTAATGTGTTCTTACCAATGCTTTTTTTAAACCCTGAGGAAAATATGGCTTAACACATTAACTAGCTAACATGTTTTTAAACACGACCTGTGAACACGTTCTTTCTCTTTTCAGACCAAGTCATTGTAAACCCAGATGGAGAATTAGCTCACTTCCTCTCTCAAGCAGGTATAAAAGGTTCCAAACTCTTTCCTGGCACTATGGATATTTAGTCTATAATTAACTGCTTCACCTCTTTTACCTCATGTTTCACATTGGCTCTACAGTGGCTTTCCTCCAACCAACACAAAACCTCTCTGCTTTGTGTGAAATATGAAAGGAAGTGTTAATAGGCATGCCAGTGCTTTGTTTAATACTGTGAAACCTATGTAGTGTTAGAGATTTATATTGTTTTCTTCCTCAGTATGCTTCAGGCTATTTTTCTGCTGCCTGAAACTTGTGTGGCCTGCTTATTGCTTGAGAAAAGTTGTTCTCCTTCAATCTCATTTTAATAAGTATAGTTGTTGTTTCTTTTCAAGAACCTCAGGAAAGCAGTCATTTAAGCTTTCGATGTTTGTACACTCTTATTATTAAGGTCCCTTCATTGTTCCTGGCGTATTTAACTACCTTATGATTTTTTAAATTGCTCCTTCATTTGTGCTTATAGCAAAGGAACAATTTTTGAAAACTGAAATACAGAATTATTTTTCATAAATGATAGGATTAGTTCAGGATTGGTTAAAGAAGAGAGAATTTTTAAAAACTCAAATTTGTGCATAAAAATCACTACAACTCTAGAAGCATAGAACCTTTTGTATACAAGCTCAGTTTAAATGTCAGATATAATTTATAAGCATTTATTGTCACTAGATTGAAACTTTAATCAAAAATTAAGATAAAGAGATGTTCTAGAACCTCTGTTTCTACAAGTAGAGTGGAGGTCAAAATTAACTAAAACAATACATGCTTAAACTGTTCAGATTTGCACTGTACAGTTATTTGAGCCTCAAAGCTCAGCTACCTGGGGAGAGAAGGAAAGGCATCATTTGATAGAGATTGAGCCACATGCTTAATAGTGGCCTTCTAAAATGTGTGTATCCTGATGAAAAGGGAATGCCACATAATTATGACATTTTTGCTTATTATCTCATTCCACTGTTGACGAAATCTCCACTTACAGGGGTTCGTGCATTGTGGCACAACCCACAATAGAGGTAGAGCTAGTGAACTTGAGCAGAGTGTTCAGTATGTTAGTGGTACGAAGGGTGTGTATCGAGGTGAGGAAGAAGTCTGACTAGGGCATTTTGTGCTTCACCCATCCTCTGCTAGTGGACTATGTTTGCATATTGGATGCAGGCACAAATTTTGTATCCATGCAGGGCTGTCTACATGGGACAGTAATGTTCAGATGACTTTGGCATTGCAAAACCCGGGTTTAACTAGACTGATAAATAGTAATAATTAAAAAAATGCAGTGACACCCGCTCCTCCCCGCCCCCAAAGAACAGTAGTCTCATGGCCTTCCATTCAATTTATGGACCAGTTATTTTGGAATGCATTGAAATAAAGGATTTGGTTAACTACACACATTTGGGGATGGGAAGGCATTAAGGGAGGCTTGGGAGAGGGCTGCTCCTGGAGACAAGACATGTTGATCAGCGTTCCCTCCAATGTTTTCCATCTGTGGGAGGAATACATTTTGTTATGTGCATCAAGGCATATCTGGATGTGCACCACTAATAGAAACACATGCTCCCCCTTGTGGGTGGCTTTGGGTGCTGTGCTAATCAGCTGGGCAGCACCTGCATTTTCCTGGGCCGCTGCCCAAGAGCTCAGCTTAGTGGTAACGCTGATGCTGACAACTACAGCCCCAGTCTCCTCTCCTCATAATTAGATCTAATGATTGTACATCTCCCAGGTCTGCTTTCTACAAAGGAGAGAGCATTTTAACTTGCCACTACTTTATTCCACTGGGACTAGTCCTTCCATAATAGCAATAACTGATGTCTACAGAGGTACTAGACTAACTTACCAGAAGAAGGCAATAGGCAGCAATCTCTCCACAAAGGGACCTCTGCAGGTAGCTGTTTCTACAGCTGGAAGGGAGTATGGTGAAAATTTGACTGGTGGGATTCAGAAGGGTTGGCATGGTGATTCAGCTGGCTACTTCCTGTTCTTTACCATACTCCTACCAATGTGCTCTGTATGTTATCTTATTGTACAAAAGTGTTTTGCTCTAGTGTAACTATTTTTGATGTTGAGAACAGATGTGTTCAGTCATATTTCTTCAAATAAAAGCTTCACATTTAAAAGTAAGCCTTCTATGGTAAACCACAGACGAAGCACATGACTACCTCATCTGTAAGGCCTTCTTAGCTTCAAAAATTTGGACAAGCTTGCATTGTGAGCTTAAAAGGGAAGTCTCAATTATTTTGAAGAACCAGTTTTAAGTTCCTTAGAATAAGTTCCAAGTTGTGACATCAGTTTAGTCATCAGAAGATAAGATGCTACAGGCCCTTAAAATATGTCTGTAAAATACTCAACCCACCATGTTCTCTTGGACTCATCTAAAGCTTTTTGGTATGTTTTTTGCAGCTACACGACCATATTTCCAGCATACATTGGAAAGTGCTTTAACTGGTGTCCACACGGCACTGAGAAAGCTATGTTGGTGGTTAGGACAGAAGAAATGGCAACTAGTCTTTTACATCTTGAGCCTCAAACATAGAAAGATGCAGGATACTTGGATCTGTAAGGTATCATTTTTATTATGACACTTGTGACAGGTCAAACATCTGCATGGGTATATGGTCTCACTAATAATGTTGGCTAGGATTTTCAAAGATATTTGAGCACAAGTATCCAATAACTTGTTTTGAAAATTCCCATACTATTAATTTGTACTTGCACTGTGGCTCTCAACCAAAGCAAAACACATTGAATATATATTAAATATCATGCCAGTTCTCTGAGACAGAAATTATTATAACCACTCTTATGATAGAAAAATTATGGCACAGAGCTAAATTCTATCCTCTAGGTCACGTAATGGATCAGAAACAATGCAAGATATGTAGCTTAGCCTCATTTCCTGTGCTCTCCTCCAACCATGAAGTAATGTCCCTTTACTAGAATGCCAGGATCTTTATTTACAGTACCCTGTAAGAATATTTGCTATTACATATGCTGTCATTGGTTACTAAAATGTTTCAGTAAAAATATTCTCTTTTGTATGGACTGGAAGAAAGACCACGTACGCAAGAGCTAATGTAGGATTGTCATGAGAAGCAAAAATGTGTCTGCCAAACTCAGGCTCTAGAATTCTTCTCCTTGATGTATACTTTCTACCCTGCAAGATGAACAACATTGAATAGAAGGCATGAAATATATTTACATTTGCTTGGGGATCTTTCTGAGGTATATTTTTTCCTCTGAGCAAATTGATAAGGACAGTTCAAAGATGTTTAACATTCAGTAACATGTTTATTAAGAGATTTCTGCAGAGATCTTTTAGGCCATTTTACCGCAAATTGTTTCTAAAGGAAACAGGGATTTACAATAAAGTTAACACAGAAAAGGCTTTACTAAGGCCTTGTTTTATCACTTGGTAATGCTGCCATTAAAGCATGTTGCCAGCATAGTAATGAATTTCTAGGTTGTGGAAACAAAATTAGCTAAAGCCCATATAAGCAATTTGGTTGTCATCTCAGTCAAGTATCTGTTCTATTTTGACTACAGATATTACTATGTACTGTTTTTTTTTATTTTTTTGAACAAAAAAATGAGGAGCTGATACTCAGCTGCCTCCTCTTCCCCATCAGTCCCATGGCTGGGGCTGCCAAGGTGCCAGTACTCAGTACCAGCAAGTACCAGCACCAAAAAACACTGCTATTATGTCTACATTAACAAACTGACTTGGTGTTGCTTGGATATTTAAGCGAAATGTTAGTTTTTGTCTGTTTGGAAAATAAAAGGGAAAAGGATTTGGTTTATGCAAATGATTGGGGTGCTAACTGTGTGGGGAAGTTGCAGGGAGGCAGCAGGACTTCCCCTGCATTGCACTGTAGCCAAGCACTATGTGGGGGAAGGATTGGGGTAAAGGGCAATTACCTTTCCTGGCAGAGGGGAGAGCCCTGTCTTCATGTGGCCATTGTTTTCCTGCTGTGGTTCTCCTCAGTGGTCACTCTGCTCTATTGCTGTTCCCTGTGCTCATTGCCCCCGGAGGAGGGGTGAGTCTGAAGTATGTCATCTCTCCTGTTGGTGCCCCTCCCTTTCCATGTTCTGAGAAATCATGGGATTTCAGGCACTTCCCACTTTCCCGGCACAACCAAACCCTGACGTTGGTTTAAGTTAGAGTAAGAGAAAGCTGCATACCAAATGTTGTGGTCACAGCTCTTCCAGTTTAAGAGGAGTTTCTGAATAAACTTCTATTGACAGACAGATGGACACACTCTAAAATATATAGTAGATCATAGTACCACAGCATTGGTGCTGCACCTTTGTGGATGTAGTGCCATAGTCTAAATGCTGCCTACGTTGGCAGAAGGGGGTTTTATGTTGATGTAATTAATCTACCTCTCTGAGATGCAAGAGCTAGGTTGATGGAATAATTCTTCTATCAGCCTAGGCATGCTTACATTGGGGATTAGGTGAACCTAACCATTGCACTCAGAGTGTGAATTTTTTCACGGCACTGAGTGATTTAGCCAGGTTGATCTTATTTTTAAGTGTAGCCCACCCGTGTGGCTGCCACTATTTTAAAAGGAACCTAATGGAACTAGTCATTCCAACACAATTGAATTTCAACATGAAAACAATTAAAGACACATTAGCTGAGTAGATTTGCCATTTGTTACTCTACTGAACGAGAGTCCTAATGCCTTTCTTCTATTAAACTTCAGAAATAGAAGAAAACTGGGCCTAGTCTTTGGTCTGCAGTTAAAAATTAGATTGACCAATTTATGTTCCTTAGTGCTATGAAGGATTGTGTGCCCTGAGCAACACAGTCTGAGCAGTTTAGCCCTGGCATAGATGTGGCTGTGTTAATGGCAGAATTCTTCCATTGACCAAACAATCACTTCTCAAAGAAGAATGTTTTATTCTAATGGAAAAACATTGAAAAGCATCTATACTACAGAGCTATAGTGACAGTAACGTAGCTATACTACAGTAGCATAAATACAGCCTGAGTCTCATATCCTGCCACTAAGATTCCTCCTCAACAGAGATAGCCCTAATTAAATTAGTTGAATGATTTCAACATCTGTGGTTGCATACCAAGGAAAGAAATCTAGAGACCTCAGGCATCTTTCTGTCATTCCAGCACAGTTTGCAAATAACTGGTACAACTTATTTTGTTCTCTCAATAGTGGTATATTGGAGTGCAGGGACTGATAAACACCTCAGTTGAAAACCTTGGCCTAGTGAAGTCAACAGAAATTTTGCAATGGATCAGAATACCCAGCCACTTGATGTAGTTTATGGTAACTGTTTCTTTTGGAATTGTATCTTCTTGACATTATGGCTCATCGAAGCTGGCAGACTCCTTCCACCCTAACAGGTAAAATTTAAAATAAAACCACAGATCATTCACAGCCCTGTCCAAAATGACTATTCAGAACTATTGGCTTTCATCCAATGAGGGTACAAAAGTAGTCAAAGTACAATATATTTTTTCTACAGCATAATGAAAATGGAAACATAGAGTAAGTACATTCACAGTCACCGCAAAATAAGTGTGCTGGCTGAGTGTATAATAGAGGCATATACCTTCAGTTTGGCCAGAGGAGGTGAAAAATAAATAAAAGAGGACTAGTTGGAAAAATTGCAATGTAGTATTCAACATGCAGATAAATAATTAGCTACTAATGACAGAGGTACTGGACATTTCATTGTGCTCAATTAGCAAACACAAGGAGCTGATGTGCTGGGGAAAGAAGCAAAGAAATTACAAACAAAGCTCTTCTCAGAATTGTTTCCTTGGAGATAATTCCCAAGACTGAAAATGATAAGGAGAAATTTCTTTCTAAACTAGCTGTTAGAAACTAACTGAGTCTGGAACTGACCTCTTATGGGATTTCCAGATTAATTGGCCTTACCATTTTTGACAGTGCACAAATGATCTGATCCATCCATCCTCATTGGTATGAGAGTAGAATAAAAGTAAAAACGTGTCCATATCTTTTGCAGAGTCACATGAACAAGCGTTTGCACTGAATATGAAAAACACTTGTTCCAGTGTGAAATGCGATAGTGCCAAAATGAAAAAAAAATTATACCGGAAGGAATGCTCTATCTTAGATCTTTATCACGAAGGCATGAATTCTGTCAGCTCTTATCACTAGAACAAGGAGAAAAGAATCATTTATATGTTCCATGACAGATAATTAAATTAATTTCCACAAACACTACTTCAGTTGTTGTCACATCAAATTACTGTTCATAAATATTCACAAACAAAAGGTATTCACTGTTTTGCAGTGATGTTGCTTTGGTATATGCTTCTCAGAGTTTAGGTCCTTCAGCAGCGGGAGCTTGACAACAGCATTCTGAATACCCTGAGGTTCAGAGATGTGGGAAAGGAGCAGCTTGCATCACACTCTGGCAACTGAAACAGTGGTTACCAGATTCAACCAAAGGCACATATAATCAGCTGAGAGGAAGCTTCCTGTTATTTCAGTCTTTGAGGTCAGCATTAAAGGCAACAAACTGTGTATATATGTGAATTCCAAAAGGGAAAAAAAATCCCTGAACTACTATTACTGAGTCAAAGATTAACTCATGAATGAACAGCTTTCAATCATTAGACATCTTTAGAAATTTGAGGGTTTTCTCCTTTAAAACAAGAAAAATATCTTACTGTTAGAAATCAAATAAAGTGATGGGGTTACAAGAGGTAGAAGCATGAAGTATTTTACACTTCCTTCTGGCTATTAGTCTTCTTTGATCCTGTAACAACACCTGGAAGAACAAGACACATTTTGCTGGGGAAGCTTTTATCTACTTTGCCAACAAGTTTTGTGGTATGGAATGCTCAAATATTACATAGTGACACAATTCATATAGTCATGTGGCAAAGGTGTTGGCACAGGTAGCCTTTTAACCTTTGGACATTAGTATGGTAATTATACATTTAAAACGTGTTGGAAAAAGCTAACAAAATTAACTGTCACTATGCCTTTTGTCAGGAATTTAGCCTCTTACATTTGACAGAAGCTTCCATTTGCAAGGCTATCTACTGGAATTTTTCCAGTTACTTCCTCTAATGTAACAAGTTTAGTTCTAGAGCAGAGTACAGAATACTTCAGTGGCTGTGATGAATTCTTCAGCTTCCTTGGTTACCCTTTTAGCTCAGAATGTAGTGTAATATAGTGGCTCTGTCAAACAAGAGAGATGCTGAGGAAAAGCCCTTTGGACAATGTAATACAGACTGCACCTCCCAAAATTGGAACTCTCTGGTACAGCAACATCTCTGGTCCAGCAGGACCATGGACGTTCCTGGATCAGAGAGCCCCAGACCAAAAGGCTAGTAGCGGGAGGGCTGGCAGCTGGGTGGGAGCCCGGTGACAGGGGGGCCGGTGGCCCTGCACCCTGCAGAGCTTGCATCCACAGGTCAGCATCCACAGTCCTGGGGCAGGCATCCAGTAGCCTTGTAGGGTCTGGGGCCAGAGCTGGTGTCTTCAGGGCCATGGATGGACCTGGAGCTCGTGTCTACAGGCTGGCAGCTTGGATCATGGCAGCGCAACTTGCATCTAGAGGCGGCAGCAGCCCAGCAGGAACCAGCAGCCAAGCTGGGCCTGCAGCAAGTGAGCCGCCAGGACTGGAGTGTAGTGGGGGCAGGAAGGAATGGGCACCCAGCAGGGGCAGAAGCAGAGCTGGTGGCAAGAAGGGGCAGCAGGCTGCGGGGGCTGGAGGCAGGGGACCTCCCCTGGTCCAGCAAATTCCCTTGTTAGGGACTGTTGGGTCCCAAGTGTGCCAGACTAGGGTGGTCCAACCTGTATGCATTTCCTTCTGAAGCTGACCAGCTCTGCTGTCCAGCACAGTGGTTAAAGACCTGGTCCTACTTTTACTCTAGCCTTGCGAATTTGGATAAGCTAGCAGCCTGTGTGCTTGAGGGTGTTCAGGAGCTGCAACTGTGGTCAGGAGCTGAGCAGGAAAGAGACACATTTGGGGAATGCTCTTTGCCTTCTTCCCCACCACAATGGGGGGGCTACAATTCATCCCAAACATAAGCATTTTAAACCATATGTTTGACAATAGGGTCTTCATTTCACTAATTCACCCCTTTCTAGTGAAATTTTTCATTTCCTCACTGGATTTTACTTGTCTATTTATATCCCTGAAAAATTTAGTGCAATACCCTCAACCACAAAAGTACATACTTACTGGGAAAAGTCATAGTGAGGGGAAGTAAAAAAATCCAACATCAGTGCTTGCTGAACAGCTTTTATAGAGAGGAGGAGACTTCATTTCCAAAATGCATTTTGATAGCTCAGTTGGAGGCATGGGGCTTTGGATATACAAATTGGATGTTGAGTAGCTAAAGCCATATGTATCAAACGGAAACTAGTGTGTGACCTTGGGTCTGCAAAGTGTCGAATGCTTTGGCCCTTATCCAGCAAAACATTTAAGCATGTGAACAGTCCTGACTGAAGTCAGTGGGATTACTCATCTGTTTAAAGCTAAGGATGTGGTTAAGTCTTTTTATGAATAAAGTTGCTAGTCCTCAGCATTCTGGCAGGCATTAAACAACTTACCCATACAATTTGTAAAAAAATCATTTTAGGTGTCTTCTACTGGCAGTCTGCTTGTGCTAAGACTTTTGCATTAGCTTACAATGAGGGTTTCAGGTAGGGAGAGGAATGTGATATGGCCTGTATAGGGAAGGGGAAAGCAGCTATAGGCGTGTAGAAATAATGAGTTATAAGGATGTTCCTCAAATAACCATTCCTCTGTATGTGGCTGTTAGGCTGTAAATAATAATGGGAAAACTCCATCAACGTCAATTTCCACACGTACTCCTCCTCAGTAAGGGGTGAGGTTAACCCCCCAAACAAAAGCCTAATTGCTTATACATGTCTCCAGTACACCTCCTTTTTAAGATCAACTACTCTGTAGATGCACATTGTCTAGAACAGGGGTCAGCAACTCCTTGTCACAGGTACCAAGAGTAGCACCTGAGCCAATTTTCATCGGCACATGAGGCGGAAGCTCAGCCCTGCCCCTCCGCCCCCCATGCAGCCAGAAGCTTGCTCAGAGCCATGCCACTTGTGGATTAACAAAAGACCAGCTAATGCTACCAGCCATGATCTAAACAGTAAAGCTTTGCATCTTATTTATGTATTAATGAAACTGTTGTAAGTAGACTTAGCAGTAACTTTAAAAAGTATCACTGGCACTCAGACCTTACAGAGGTCAAAAAGTCAAATTTTGACACTCCGCCTCAGAAAGGTTGCTGACCCCCCAGTCTAGAAGATGAGATTTAGTTGTGTAGAGACGACTACTTTGTTTCTGTCTCTAAGAGCAGAGGCAGATGATGTTTCAATTGCCCACAGTCTTAGAAGCTCTTCATTGTATTTTTCAGGAGGCAAGGTGTTGAGAACAAACTGGAGAAAGACAGAAGTGTTAGGAGGAAAGCGGTGTATATAAGAGGTTCTCTCTCAAGACATGGAGAATGAAAGAGCGAGAGCATACACATCTTAGCACATCTGTCTGGTTATGAAACTAATTTAAAAATAGAATCAAAATGGAGTTTGTATATATTTCAAATTAACCAGTTCTTACTATTGTTCCAGCAAAAAATGCTGTCGTTACTGCTAAACAGATGCTTTTCAGCTCTGTGACGGCCACGTGTTCTTTATAGCTCTTGTTCAAGATGATAACTAGAAATCCACCCCCCCAGCAGAAGTATTTCACTCATTCTACATAATAGAAGGGGCACAGATGCAACTTCATTTCCGAGTTAAAAGACTTGTGAACATGCTGTTTTTCTGTTTTGTAAAAGTTGCTTGGCTCAATGGGAAAAGTTACCAATAGCAATAAATAAAACTCGTAAGCATTTTGGATGTGGAAGAGTGCATGAAAGGCCTTTTGTAGCTTCACAATAGTATATGTGATTTTTAAGAACAATAATGTTGACTCCTTGAGTATTTTTACAATTAGACCACTTTTTTTAAAAACTGTGATTGAACCTAAGATGTTGCTACTGATCAAAACTCAAACAAAATACACACTCATATAGCAGTATTTGCTAGGGTTACTATATTTGACCTTCCGAAAAGAAGACACCCCTAAGAAGCAGGGTATCTGTATCAGTATCTGTCAACTCACCTTGCATTAATGTACTACAGGTTCATCATCATCATCAGCAACAGCCATGGGCTCAGTACCTGTTGGTGTCTGATGCCTCCCTCACTATTATCTTCCATCTTTCCCTTGTCCAGTGCTGAGTGGCTTAGCTTCTGTAGACTGGCTCCACACCAAGCTACTGTATCATCTACCCATTCTCTGTAGGGTCTGCCTCTCTTATTCGAACCATCCACTATGCCGAATACCAGGGTCTTGGATTTTTTTTTATTGATCATTCTGCAGATATGCCCGAATAGCTGTAACTTCTGTTGTATAACCTTCTGCAGTGGGTTCTCTTTCACCTGTATATTATTTCTTGTTGGTGACCTTCTGCATCCACCCTATTCTCAGAATCTTTCTATAACTCCTCTCAAATGTCAATATCCTTGTCTTCGAATCTTTCGTTATCACCCATCTCACATCCGGTACAACATGCTGCTTAATACACACATTTTCAAGACACTCCGCTTCGTTCCTAAGCTAATTGCTTTGCTTTTTCAAATTTTATCCATCACCTTCAAACTCACTCTTACTTGCTATTTCCTTGTTACAGTCTAGATCGTATGGTATGTTGCTTCCCAGATACATGAACTTCTCTACATTCTCTAGTTTGATCCTGTCTACACTGACCTTCCTTCCTATTTCCTTATCTCCAAATACCATTGTTTTTGTTTTATCAATATTCATAATCAGTCCATACCACTTCCCTGCCTCATTTAGCACCTGCACTACTCTTGCTAGCTTCTCTTCATCTTCTTTAATTATAACTATATCATCTGTGAACCTCAACTTGTTGATTCTCATCCCATGCACCCTTCTACCTCTTCCTTGATCTTGTCTATCGCTCTTTCTGGGTGTGTGATGCAGATATTTGGTAATTATATTGGATCTCCTTGACTTGTACCTCTACTCATTCTAAGCCAACTTCCCATCTCTCTGCATGTTCTCATCGCTGCCTCCACATTGTTGTTGATATCCTTCAACAACCACATCAATCTGCGATCCACTCTGTATGACTCCAACACCACTAAAGTCACTTTCTGATCTACACTGTCAAATGATTTCTCAAAATAGATGAGGCAATTGTAGATGTTCTTGTTGTTTTGTTGAGCTTTCTCCGCTATCAGTCTTAGTGCCAATATCTGCTGTGTGGTACTACTATCTTTCCTGAATCCCACTTGCTTGTCTGCTAGATGTTCTCCTATCTGTGATCTCAGTCTCGCCACCAGTTTCATCATCAGCACAGTGCCAGACAAGAGAATTTGCCAAACCATTGGAAGTCAATATTGTCCAGCAGCATTACCAACATTTCCACTGCTTACATGTCTCTTAGAAGATATTAGGGTAAATAACAGCACAGAACACTGAGAACCAGGAGTTCAGGGTGGTAAACAAACTTTATGGGACTGCAGGAAACTTGGCTATGCCCATAAGTGGTCATCCACCTAACTAAAATCATGCTGGATTACAGATGTTGCCAGACAAGAGATTTCTGGGTTAGAGAGATTCAATGTGTGTATATACTATAACAGACATACTCCCTTGGAGTGGTGTCCTTTTTTTTATATAGTAGCCCTACTATTTGCAACCTTTGCATATGGCCAGTCTATGGAAGATATGTTTGTATTATAGCCACTGTATTCTGCCCCGCTCCATTTGTTTCACCCTATTGCCACTTTTCCATAAGCTTGACATAGCTTGGGCTAAGAATTGTCTTTTATTGTAAGTCTGTGTGGTCAGACCAGATGCCATCATGTTGACTAGTATAGTCTGTTTTCTTGTTCTCCTGCTTGTATCTAGCTGTGGTGTATTGTCTTATACTTTGGATATACCTACACTAAAAATGTTAGTGGCACAACTGCAGCTACAGCACTGTAGTGCCATAGTGTAGACATTTACTGTAGTTAGGGAAGGGGATTTTCCATTGCTGCAATAAATCCATTGCTCTGAGAGATGGTAGCTAGGTTGACAGAAGTCTTCCATTGACCAAGAGCTATCTGTACCAAGGCATAAGTCTTATTAACTATGTCTCTCAGGGGTGTGAGTTTTTCACACTGAAGTGAAATGGCTAAGTTGAGCTAAATTTTAGGTACAGATCAGGCCTTAGTGCCTATCCCAAAGAGCTTGTATTTTCTTTACCTGTACAGCATCTAGCACAATGGGCTCCAAGTCCATGATTGTGATACCTGGAGTATATTTACATGGCCTCTGGCAGTGAGTCTCCCAACTTGGGCACATGCTACCCTGTTCACAATAGCAATGCAGACATTCTGGCATGGGCTGTGAAGCCAGCTCCCTCCTTTGGCTTTGGAGCCAGAACTGCAGCTGGAATGTCTATACAGCCATTTTAATGTGCTCACGTGAGCACTGCAGCCCTAAGTTTGTGGACTTGAGCTAAGGGACTTGCAGCTGTGGGCTGTCAGCATAGGTGCTACTTGAAGTGGTTTCCATTATATGCATGGTTTACAGATTGGTTCAATGGCTTTCAGCACCACCTTTATACAAATTATTTCAGCACCCATGGCTATAGGCACAAAGTACAAATAAACAATAATCATATAGTACCTACTACAATGAGCCTGACTGGTTTTTTTATGTGTAACTGTAATACTCTACTCTCAGCTTCCTGAGAGCCAGATGACACACACGTCACAACTGACTCACACATTGAGACAGCAGTAGAGGAAACTGGACATAATACTAGAGATTCATTTCCCTGAGGTCTAGTTTTATTTAAATTTCTGTTCCAAGGCTACATGGAGGATACTGGCTGTAATTGAAAAAGCAAAAATAAAATAAACTCCCCCGAGACACTAAGATGTCATTTTATTTGCATTTAAAAAAAAAACCAGTTGACAGGGGGCATGGCCACTTAAAATACATTCACTTTTGCATTAGTAATTACGGTTACCACATAAAGAGGATGCTTCTGGGAGGGAGTGTATCTGTATCAGTATCTACCCCCTCCCCTTATATTAACGTGTTTAGTATATTTTGTATATTGATACAAGGGGAGGGGGGTAGATACTGATACAGATACTCTCCCTCTGCCGGGTGTCCTGTTTTTAGAAAGATCAAATGCGGTAGTAAGAGGGTAAATATACCACCTTTATCATGTGCACCAACGAGTGGAGATCCCCTCCAGTACATTGAGGACTGAAGCAAAAAGGATGCTGGCATCCCCCCCCCATCCCCCCGCAGAGTTTAAAGGGCTTCTAGCAAACGCAGGACAGTTGGGGCACATCTGACCGTTCAGGCCTAATTCTGCTCTCCATTAGGACGGAGCAATGCGGGGTTTGCACCCGTGTGCACGAGCAGAACAGGGCTCTCCGCCAGCCGGCCCGCCAAGAGCCGCGCGCGCGGAGGGGAGGACGGAACGCGGGAAGAACAAAGCGGAGAGGGGGGCGTGAGCAGGAGGAGGAGGGGCCGGGCCGGGCCGCTGCCCTGGTGCTACATTAGCTCCTGCCCGGCCGGCGTGGCGGGTTCGCTGAGCAGCCATCCAGCCCCGGCAGCCGGAGGGGGCGGTGGCGGGGCTTGTGACTGGGCGTCTGGGAGCAGCGGCGGCGGCGGGAGCCCAGCACCATGGCCACCAAGGTGAGGGGGCGGCCGGGGCCCGCCGCGCTGGCTTCGTTGTTGCGTGGGGCGGGGGGTTGTGGGACTCCCCCTTCTGAGGCGGGCGAGCGCGCGCCGGGGCGGTGGGTTGTCCGTGCGTGGCCCTGACGCCCGCTGTGGGGCAGGGGCTGGGCGGGAGCAGTCCCCGGGCGCTGGAGGGGCCGCGTCCCAGGCCCGGGCGCTGGGCAGCTCCCGCGCTGGCCTCTCCCTACCCCAACCCCGCTCCAGGTAACCGCCCGGGGCCGGGCGCCCCCGGGGACCCCCGCTCGGGCCGGGCGGTTGCGCCTGGCGGGCCCTGGAGCCACGGTCGGGCCGCGCCTGGGCCCGCGGCGGGGCAGAGGCGTTTCCAGCCCCGCAAAGTTTTCCCCCAAACAAAGTTTCTCTCCCCCGCTCTCGGCGGTGCCCCGCGCGCGCCGCCGGCTCCCCCGGCCCGGGGCCGCAGCTCGGCAGAGCCCCGCTGAGAGCCGAACCCCCCCAGCTGCCGGATACACCCAACCGCAGCTTCCGAACCTGCGGTGCTAAGAATAGACGGGGGAACGTGACCGCGTCGCGCCATTTATAACGCGGGTGTGGCGGGTTTGCTCCTCCGGGATCCAGTGGGTCAGTTTCGTTTGTGTGTCCGGCACCGCGTGGGGGCTCCTGGTGTGGCCAGTCGGGGCTGGGTTAGTTGGGAACATTTTGGGGAGTGATTTTTTTAAAGCGAAGCCAACTTTGTCATGGACACTTCCGAGCAGTGGCGTGGGGACATTCCTCTCCCTGCTGGGTTTCCTAAGTCAAGGAAATAGATGTTTGGGGGCTGAAGTGACTTAGAGTGTCTCTCATTTCACAGCTGTGAATGGGCGGTGCGGGAACACCCTGGGCCTTTGCTTTTCAGAGTTGTTGAGCTCCTGCTGGTCTTGCTGACTTTTAGTAGGTTGTGACTGTTAGCGCCCTTGAAAAAGCCCTTACGGAGCCAAACTCTAGAGTTCTGAATGTCATTCAACTTTGCAATTTGTCCTGGTTTTTTTTTTTTGTGCTCAGCATTCAAGCAGGAGGGAAAATGACTGTGGTTTCAAGGTCTGGCTTATACCTGAGACTTAGTTACTCAGGGATGTTCCTGTCCCAAGACACACAATCAATGTGACCTAAGCCTTGATTTAGACAGCTCCCAGTTGACAGAAAAAGCACTGCAATGGTGCTGGTGCCTCATTTTAAGTATAAACATAGCCTACGTATTGGATACAATGACTCCCATTACAAAAATATCAAACACAAGACTCAGTTGCTCAGTGAAATTCTGCATAATCTATGGTTCTGTATATTTTCTTGGAAGTATTTCTTGTTTTCAGTGTATAGGATGGTAGGTTTATACACTTGATAATGGCCAAATGTACAAGGTATTTTTTCAAGTCAATTTGATTGCAATAGGATAAATTAATTTATGCCCTTCTGTTGGTTAAGTTTGCAAACTACCCTGACCAGACAGACTGGATGCCGTTCATGGAAATGGTTTTGGCTCCAGGAGAGTTGGCAACCCTATAATGACGCACATGTGTTTGTGTATATGGTTCACTTCATAGACCAGAAGTGCCACTAAATAGATGGGTCACATGTAATCCAAAGTTGCTCTTCAAAGAACTAATGCGTATTTGTTTTTTATAATCTTCTGACTAATGTTCTGCTTTTTGTGGATCATGTTTTCTTGCTGCCATGTGATTTTTGTAACATGTAAGTTAACTGTGTTAAGAATTCTACTATGATTTTGATTTTAATAATGTATATGATTTCCAAAAAGTATGATGAATCTTAATTATTTTGCTTTGTTTTTGAACATTATTAGAAAATGAAGGTAGTAATCAGCCTTCACTTTTCTGAAATTAGTCTTAAGTTATTAACTGTATTTATTTGCTAGCTTAAATTAATATAAAATTATTCTGTTTTTAATCAAAAGGCATATTTTCTGATTAGTAGTTTTAATTTTGTTAAATTTTTGAAGTCCAAAAGTACCTTTCAAGAACATATGTTATACTTATTGCAATGTCACAGTATTTGAAAGAAAGCATTTGGGACTTGACTGGTTGCATAAACTATGTCTGCAATTTAGAAAGTTCCAATTTGTTCTTAGTAGACCATGTCCACATAGAATTTGATTCTGATTGTCTTTAATACTTGACAAATTTACATCTCATATGTATCTGATAGATGCTCGGTACTCTTAAGGTCAGAATGCTAAATCCCAAGTCAAATAGCTGTTTTTGAATATTTTAGCATTACATATAAAGTCCACGTTTAGGTGTATCCAAAGGTTAGAATGTTATTGTTGGGTTGGGGTTGGATTCAATATTCCTACTTTGGACTAATTTATGATAAGTCAGTGTACAAGTGTGTGTATTTGTGTGCATGGACACAGAGCACTTCCTGTGGTGGTTACAAGGAAAACTGCGTTGCTTTTGCCATATATGTACTTCTGCTATTGTGGTAATCCATTCAAATGGTGTCTGTTTCAAAGTGGAATAAGACTTGCATTGTATTTAAAAGAGGCCACTGTTATTTCTTTGCTGGAAAAGAAGAGTAATTTAATTGTATAAGTGTAGAAAATTGTGCATTTTTTTTTCTTTAAATAGCTCCCTGGTTTATAACTTGTTCAGAAATTAGTGACCAATTATTCTTTCCCTGATTTAACTAGAATTATATGGTGGGCAGAGGAAAATCAATCATTTTTCATTAATTCTTATTTTTTTTGTGGAAAATGTTTGTTAAATTGCTTCCTGATTTTAACTTCAGTGTCTGCAAATTGACAACTGGGCTTTTTGTTTCGTTATTCAGGTTGAATCTCTCTAATCCAGAAATCTCTTGTCCGGCAACCTCAGTAACGTGGCATGATTTTAGTTTGCCAGACTTATCATTGGCATGGCCTGGTTTCCTGTGGTCCCATAAAGTTTGTTTACAGCCACCAGTCCTGGCTCTCAGTGTTCTCTGGTGTTGTTTAGCTCTAATTTATCTCTATATGTCTTCTAAGAGGCCAGTAAGGAGTTGAAGTGTTGGTAATGCTTCCAGACAATATTGACCTCCCATAGTCTAGCAAATTCTCTCATCTGGCACTGGTCAGGTCCCAAGGATGCCAGGTTGGAGAGGTTCAGCCTGTACCGGTAAATTAGTTTATATTAGAGTGGTGTCAAACTTATTTTCTGTTAAGCTGATTGTGTTGCATGCATCACCTACCTCTGAGTTACAGCTGTTTGGGGTTAAATTTGATTAACTAACTTGTTAGCTGTGATCCCTGTAGAAGCAATTATTTTCTTTGTAATGGCTGATGTAAGAAGACTATTTGAAATGTCAATATACAATGTTCAGAAAGCTAGCCAACCTATAATTTATCATCCAAATAGGATTATATTTACTGTTTTTAAACTCAGTCCTTCTGAAATAACTAGTTCCTAGGAGAAATATCCCGAATGTTGAAAATACACATTAAAAAGCTACAGAACATAATTCTAGATTAAGGTTCTTGACAGTGAAAATTTGTTTCTCCAAGCTTAATAGTGTTTCAATCACTGTATATGTTGACTATGACAATAAGGTTAGAAGGGACAATTGTGATTATTGTCTAACCTCCTGCACAGCAGGCTGCAGGACTGCCGTGAATTAACTCTTGCTGGAGATAGGCACATCTTTTAGAACGTGGTTTCCTGAACTGGGAGGCATGAAGAAATTCCGGGGGGGGGGGGGTGAGGTGACCCAGCCCCCCCCCATCATTCCCCCCTAGATCTGGCCTTTGCTTCCTGCTCTCAGCCCCTGCCACTTTACATGGGTGACCTGGCACAGCTGCTATAAAAAGCAGGCAGCTGGCAAAGACCCACATGGCGCTGGTGGCCTTCTGCAAATGTGTGTGTGGGCTGAGGGGGGAGGAGGAGGATGGGGTTAGATGGGTGGCTGGGGGTGCGTGGCATTGTGGGAGAGTTGGGGTGGGGCTTGGGTGGGCAGCTGGCGCTGGGCTTGTGGGGCTCCGGCGGCCGTCCAGGTTGCAGGACGTGTGGGATTCAGGTGGCTGGCCCCAGCAGCGTGGGGCTTGGAAGGCTCAGGCTGGTGGGCAGATGGCTGGTCCCAGCAGCGTGGGGCTCAGGCAGCTTGGGATGGCAGGTAGGTGGCTGGCCCTGCCAGAGTGGGGCTTGGGCAGGCAGCTCAAGCAGCTGGCCCCCTGCTGGGGTGGGTGGCTGGTGGCCAGGCCGGCTGGTCCCAGTAGCGTGGGGCTCAGGTGGTCGGTGAGCAGGTGGATGGCTGGCCCCGGCGGTTGGCGGGCAAGTGGGTGGCTGGCCCCGACACCATGGGGCTCAAGCGGGCAGCTCTGGCACCACAGGTCTCAGGCAGGCGGGCTGCTGGCCCAGGCAGCTGTGGAGGTTGGCATGTGGCTCAGGCAGCTGGCCAGCTGGTGCTGCACCAGGCAACCACAAGGTGCTAAGAAACCTTATTTGTGCTTATTTTTAGTTTTAAATAACATTTTTATATCAAGCTTTTGTGTTCATTTCAAATTACAAATTGAATTTTTTGTTACGGGGGGGTGGATGATAGTAAAGAAGAGGTGGGGGGAATGAGGGTTTCTCAAAAATCCAGAGGAAGGTGTGATGCCAAAAAGTTTGGGAACCCCTGCTTTACAAAAACATCCAGTATTGAGTTAAAGATTTCCAGTAACGTAAAATCAACACTTGCAGTTATTCCGATGAATAAGTGCTCTTGCTCTTAAAACAAACAAACAAAAAAACCAAAACCAAAACCCCTCAGTCTGAATTGTCTAGCTTCAATTTCCAGCCATTAGATCTTGTTATACCTGTTAGATCAAGGAGCCCTGTATTATCAGTTTTCCCCCTGTGAGTACTTAAATTGTGATCAAATTATCTCTTGGCATTCTATGTGAGTGAAATATACTGTATTGAGCTTCTTGAGTCTTTCAACATAAGGCATGTTTTCCAATCCATTTATCTTACTCGCATCCCTTTTTTGAGCCCCCTCATCTAATTGTCCGCTTCCTACTGAAGTAAGAAGCCATTCAGTAGGGGAGATGGAGTTCATAGGAAAAATCTGCATTTTGTGGTTGTGACCTTATGAGCATACTTACTGAGTTAATGGAGAGGAAGTCTGGTCCAGTGTTGAGGATGCAAAACTCTGTGGATTTTCTTTCTGGCGTTGGGTGAATCATGTAGGCCAACATTTTCAGGATGGTTCACTGTCTGTTGGTTTTACCAGTTTTTGGGTGCTTAATTTGAAATCAATAGGTCTGATTTCCGTTAAGTTCAAAAGTTCAGTATCTTTTACTGACAAATAGAATGTATGGTTACTAGCACCTCTGAAAATTAGGCCTCCAGGTGTATTAGTGTGGGTACTTAAAGTCTGAGGCATCTAAAATTAGCAGATGTCTCAGAAAATGTTGGTCTTAATTTCCCTGTTACTCAACTCTTCTCTGTAAATAGAGGGAAAACGCTTCTCTAATTCACAGATGTGCAGGGAGGCTAAATTAATATTTGTTAATCTTATTTCTATAAAAGAAATAAATACTATGTGGGTGGATACCTTTTCAGAAAAATCACTTCATATTCTTTCTTTCTGCATTTTCTTACTTGGTTTCTTGGACTCAACCATTTCTTTTGTTGTTTGCAAGTTTGACTTCACTGGCATTTGTCATATTTGAGCGTCATTCAATTGAAGATAGTTTGTGTGGGGGGGAAGGGGGAGAGGAAGGGAAATTATGAAACACCAAAAAGCTGCCTGCAGTTTTCTAAAGAATGTGAGTTTGTAGCTCAAAATATTTTTGGAGCCCTATATTATTTAATAGATAATTGCTTTCCATGAGAAGCCTAGTTTGGGACTTGTTAAGTCATTCTTCTGGCAGGGAAAAAGACTGATGAGGATCCAGAGTGCAAGTAAAGTTTGTGTTCTACTAATATTAGCTCTGACTTTTAACTTGAAATTTAGGGATAGCCTGATTGATTCTTAGTCCCTTTGGAATCAATGGCACTACTTGCATGAGAAAACCTTTGTTAGTAAGTGTCAGCAGGATCAGATTCTCATTTGCCAGTTCTGGGCCCAATTTACCAGAGATATCTGTGCAGGCAGACTTTTTACCCTAGTGTGGACTCTTTGGGTTTTTTTGTATGTTAAGAAGTGCCTTGGGAGGAAACTTTTAGGAAACCTCGTACGTATTGTTATTTTTAAATAAATTAATTGGCATATTTATAATACTTGGAAACAAAATAAATGTCTTTTTAAGGAGGACAGAGGGTCGCCAAAATTTGGAAGGAAGCTTTCTTTTCCCTACCTACCCCTTATTTTTTTTAGAAATTGTAATTCCTAAATTTTCTTTGTTTGCCTTTTTGTTGATAAATTTTGAAGTGTTTCTAGCTGTGACAGACCAAATGAGAAGTAGCGCTCTTTGCTGTCTTGTAAGCAGAAGTGAATTGTCCCTTGGGTTTGTCAAGATGAAGTCAAATGAACTAAATGAGGGGCTCTAAAACTGTCTGTTCCTCTAAAGGTTTATTTTTTCTGCATAAAGACCACCTGAAATTGATTTCTAGTGGAATATTTAACAAATTATGAATTACGATCATACCGACCACTTCCTGATACTTTCAACACTTTGGGAGTTCAGTGAAGCAGCACTTAATACAAGGAATGAGATCATGACAATGCAAGCTGTATTTACAAACTAAGGGTTTGCTCTTTTCACCGTTATTCAACAAGTAGTGAGTTGAAAACAGTGGGTTTTGTAATGTGAGTAAGGGTTTGCAGGATTAGGTTAAAAAAACAAACCCCACAAATACTGAGATGTTAACAGCTATAAAAATGTCAAGCAGGAGTAAGATTTATTGGTTATGATGCTTTGTAATGCAAATTTATCCTGGAAAAAACAACTCATCTATACAATCAGAAAACAGAAATGTGGACTTAAACAGTGCTATTGGGCTGAGGTTGGAATTTTGTGGGTCACTATAGGGGCTCGTTTGCACACTTGGCTTAATCTAATTCTTGACTCCCCCCTTTTCTGCCCCTCTGCTCTGATTTGCTCACCTTGATAATTTTTTTTCTGATTTGTCCACCTTGATTACTCTTTTTGGTTCTCTGTCCCTTAAATATTGAGCCTGTTCTGGCATGGCCATGGTCTGAAGAAGTGGGTCTGTCACATGAAAGCTCACCTAATAAATTATTTTGTTAGTCTTTAAAGTGCTACTTGACTGCTTTTTTTGCTTTAAAAATGTCAGTTTGTCATGCCTGAAGTGCATGACCCACTGCTTTCTTAATTTATTTTTAGCTTTTTTTGTTTATGATCATCTTAAACTTCCTGCTATGAAATGATACATGGGTTCTCTCGCACTTCAGCAATTTCCAGTATGAGAGTGGTGGTGATTTTCTTTTTTTTAATAGGCCTCATCTTAATGTTGTTGAAGTCTTTAGCAAAACTGCAGTTGGCAAACATGGATGAAAAGATTGGGTCTTGTGTGCCGATGTGCATAAATACTGGTATGGCCTTTATGAGTCAGTCTTTCTAGGTTATTTGAAGCACCTAGAGATTGAGTCATCAAAACATCATTACTTTGGAGGACGTCATCATTTAAATTTGTGGTTACAATAGCTAAAGAGGAAGAGAAGTCCTATGTAGATTTCTTTTTGTTTAAAAACTTGATTCCTAACACTATTATTTGCAACCAGATCAAATCCATTTTTGGTCCCTCCACATACTAATTTGATTTCTGGAAAAATAAATAAAAGCACGTCTGTGTGCCTTTAAGTTTTTGCATAATCAATTATGTGACTTTAAAAAAAAAAAGTAATGGTCTTGGTCTTGCAGTAAGATGAATTATAGTACATCTTATCAGAGGGGTAGCTGTGTTATCAGTCTGTATTTGTAAAATCGGTGAGGAGTCTGAGATGGGAAGCAATCGGTGATGGTCTTCAGCTGGTTTTGAAATTTCCTTCCCACCGTAAGAGGGTACACAAGAAACTGTTAGACCCAGGTCAGAGAAGAGATCAGCACTCACTTGAAGGATTTTACCTGAAATAAGGACTAGGGTGAGAAATAAGATTTGTAATATTTTCACTTAGTGTGTTAGGCTTCACTTGTGTGTTTCATTTGTTTTAGCTTAGTTCAAGGGTTGGGAACCTCTTCTGGGCCATACAAAAGTGATAAGCAAAACAAACAAAAAAAAATCCCTTACTAACTTGGGTCCCAAGTGAGGAGGAAAAAACCCAAAAACCTCTCAGATGTGGTTCCCAACTGAGAAGCATGAAAGAATAAACACCCTTCACGTTCCAGCCCCGTGGATGGGGGATTGTGAGCAGAGGTCCTGAGGCTCAGGGTTTATTCCTAGGAAGGGATTAACTCTTCTCAGGGTCCAAGAGCTAGCAGATTGTATTTTAGGAACACCCTCTCCCTCCCCCGGCTCTGGAATGGGGCCAAAAAATGAAAAGTTCAGTATGTGGGAGGGGCTGCTGGGTAGTTAGATGGGAGTATGGGTGGGAGGTTTGGCCAGGTGATTGGGTGCAGGAGTGGGCTGGAGGTTTGGTTGTAGTTTCCGGGAGACAGAGGGTTCAGGAACAGGCAGGGGATAGAGGAGCAGAGTCTGGAAGGGAGGAGGCTGGAGGTTACAGGCTCAAGGGGAACTTCATTTCAACCAATGTGTCAGAGCCCCCCGCCTCCTCTAGATTAAACAAACCCAGCTTTTAAAACATTCTTTCATACGTCATGTTTTCTAGACCTTAAATCATTTTTGTTGCTCTCCTTTGGATTTTGTCCAGTTTGTGCTCATCTTCTTTGAAATGGCACACCAAGAACTATATGAAATACTGTACTCCAATTAAAGCCTAGTCAGCACGGAGTAGAGCAGAAGAATTGCGTGTCTCTTGCTTCCAACACTCACACGAATACGTCTCAGAATTCTTGCTTTTCTTGCAAGTGTTGCATTGCTTATGATACTTAGTTTGTGATCTACTATGACCCCCAGATCCTTTTCTGCAGTACTCTTTCCTGGGCAGTCATTTCCCATTGTTCCTTCCTAAGTGAGTACATTTGATCTTGCTGAATTTCATCCTGTTTACTTTATACCATTATTCTAGTTTGTTCAGATCATTTTGAATTTTAACCTTATCCTTCAAAGCACTCATAACCTCTTTGTTTTGGACCATCCACAAATTTTATAAGTGGTACTCTCTATGCCATTATCTCATTATACAAGAACCACTACAGCTTTTGCTGTAGAGCTTGAGGCTTGCTTGTTTAGAAACCAGAAATCTTTATAAAATTTCCTAAAAAAAAAAAAAAAAAAAAAGCCTATATATGTGCAAGCATTAAGCAATGAACCATGTCATTCTTAGGCTATATATGTGTGGTTCAGGTGTGCTGAGACTTGATGCAAGTACTTCAACCACTGAAGATTTGTCCCAGCTGCTCAGAAATAACTATACTGATGTTAATTATACAGCTGTTTTGATGTTAACCTCTTATGTGGAAAAAGTTAAGTATTTAACTTCGGAAACCGTTGATGTTCAAAGTAGTTCAGCCATCCCTGAAATATTTTGAGAATGATTGATTGATTGATTGGCTGAAAGAGGTGAAAAGCAGCATTTCCCTTTGAAACTGGTCCAACAGCTTAGCTTCCACTCTGCCTTCTGAAGGTATGTTTTTGCTTGAAAAGACAAATCTGTCTGTACTGCTGTCTTAAAGATAGTAAGTTGTTCTTGTTCTAACATTTAAGTAAATGGTAGCACAGGTATAAATGTATGCCTTGCCAGATGCAGGGATTAAAATATTAATATTTTCTATTAAGTATTAGTCACATATAAAAGACAGACTGAGCTCTCAATTGCTGTACTTACCAGAGTAGGCCTTCAAAGTAAAATGTTTAAACCTGTTGGCTCTTACCAAGCAGCAGTATTTTTTTCCACTGTATCTGAAATGAGGCTTTGTTGGTTGACTAGGGTTATCTGGATGACTTGATATTTAATAGTAAAAAAAAATTGTATTCACAATTCATAGCTATTAAATAACTACTAGGAGTGACACACAATATTTAGTTCTATTTCCTGTAGTTCTCCATCTGTGCGACCTTTTAAAATTTTGTCTTCAAGGTTCTGAATAAATGTTTGATGCTGCTCCATGAATTATTTTAGATGTTATTTCTTCAATTTAAGATGGTGTGCAAAATTTGTATTAAATATTAGTTTCCCCCCCAAATGATTTAGTGTACAACTCAAGGGTGTGACCCATTGGTGCCAATTAACTAAGGGCAGAAGGAGTGCGTAGGAACTTACACTTGGTCCAAGGGATTCCTCTGCATATAGTTCACCGAAGGGTGTCATTTGAGGACTTTGAGAAGCCATAGCCCACTGGTGGTCATAGTCACTGAGACATATGTGGAAGCATATTATTTGAGAAGTTATGTATCTATATTGAAAATTGTATTCTTAAAGTCTTGGCATTAAGGCAGCTCATGAGGCAGTGACATATCCTCTGCCTGCAAGGAACATTTTCAAGGTAACAGATGCATACCTTCATGTCTGGTCATTTTGTGCATTGTTTGCATAATGAGGCATTGGTGATATAAGAGATTGTGAAATCTGCAGGAAGGGAAACCTACAGGATGAAACAAACATCTGGGAGTTAGGTGTGTGTGTCCTTCTTTATGAATAAAGACAATGGATAGCTTTGGTGTGTCTCCGGGTGACAAGCAACACACTGGCTCTTTCATGAAATGGCAGACAGCATTTTTCACAGCCAAACTAGCTATGAAATACTTTAGGGATTTTGGATGAGCAGTACTTAGTTGGGCAGAATAATATGTTGATTAAGAAACTGGAAAACATAATTTTATTTTACACGTTACCATTAGTTTCCAATACTTTTACATGACTCTCTAGTCTAAAGTAAACTGTCACGGGCCTTCACTGTAAATATACCTGAATTCTATAGTTAAGCAGAGTGGTGATGTAAGGTAGACTAGGTGAGTGGGGGTATTTTTTTTTCTTCTGAAAGGAGCACATCTGTGAATGCTGTGGGTGTGCAGGGACCAGTGATTATATATTTGCAGTTGAAGGTTGGTGGACTTAAGGCTTGGAGTATGCCTTTTGCAAACCAGTAGAGTATCAAAATGCTTCATATAAGAATAACTGCTTTATTAAATAACTGATAGCCTTCAGTATTTTAGAACTAGTTCTCATACTTCACTTTTATTCATAGCTTGGAGAGGAAAACTAACCTTCCTGCTTTTTCAGCTCCCGATTGGTGTTTCAGTTTTGAATGAACTAGTCTTGGAAATGGACTGGTTCAGAAGACTGACATGAAGACTGCATTCTCTCTGCACCTGCATAAAAAGCTTATTGCTGTCAAAAGTGATTCAGCAAATTCTGGCTCCAGGTGCTTAGCCAATGACTTGCATCAATTCAGCAGTTGAACTTTCTTTAAAATTTGTCAACAAACAAGTACTGATCAAATTCAGAAGTGTTGAATTGCTCTTAATTGATCTGGGCCTTAAAATTGTCTAAATTTCAAACTTAGTTTTAAATATTTTCTTTTTAATGAAAACACTGATTTAAATAAAATCAGTTTTAATCTGTTTTTTCCCCTCAGTGATTCATGGGTAACTACCTAATCAAGCCTGTAGGCTAAACCCTTTCAATTGTAAATGGCAAAGTGTGTGTTGAAGTTAGCTTTGTGGAAATTTTCTACTTTGTACTTGATATTCACTGTAATTAAGTAATTGTAGATTAGGTTTAAGAACTCCACCTGCTCTATACTATAAGCAAAGGTAAGCAGAGACTGTAGACTTCTGTAACTGTAATGCAACTTGTTTTCTCTAGTGGCCTTCCAAATAGTATGATGATTACTCACAAATAGAAGCAACGAAGGGTCCTGTGGCACCTTATAGACTAACAGAAAAGTTTTGAGCATGAGCTTTCGTGAGCACAGACTCACTTTGAAGTGAGTCTGTGCTCACGAAAGCTCATGCTCAAAACTTTTCTGTTAGTCTATAAGGTGCCACAGGACCCTTCGTTGCTGTTACAGATCCAGACTAACACGGCTACCCCTCTGGTACTTGACATCACGAATAGAAGGCAGCTTTTACTGTATCTGTTCACAAGCATGGTTTTTAAAACACAATAAGGTCTCAGAGTACACAAATCCAGAGTACATGACCCCGCTCTTACGTGGTTGACCCCCCTGATTCATACAGTAAGCCCTTGCTTTAAGTGGCTTCACGTTTGTGCAACGTGAAGCTGCTGGGCTGTCAGCCTACTGAGCCCCTTCCCCCTGCCTTCCCAGAGCATCTCTAGGCACTGCGCGCCTGCGGCTCCCCTCCACAGACCTGGCTCTAACTCCTGTGCCTCCATGCCCCTGCATGCCCGGGTCCCAGCTCCCTTGTGGTCTCAGCTCACCCCTGCCACATGGCTGGCTCAGTGCATGCCGGGCTCCAAACTGCACCCCATTCAAGCACGCTGCCCTGGTGTGCCCCTGTTCAACCCCTCCATGTCCCCAGCTTGCTCCTCACCCCCTGTGAGCATGGGGCTCTGGCTCCCAGCCCCCAGTGCACTGTGTGGGGCTGCAGCTCCCCCACTAAACCACCCTGCCCTGGTGCACCCCCTGTTCAACCCATCCCCCCAAGCTCTCCCCGATTTATGCAAAATTCAAGGTATGTGAGGGCTGCATGGAACACAACCCTCATGTACCTCGAGGGATTACTGTACATTCCTATCAGTTTTTTATATCTAATGACCTCTTCCATCCCCACACTTGAGTCTGATGTCTGAACAAGTGAACTTATACCAAGAACTCTCTAATGGCTGCTAGAAGTTCAGGTCTGTGGAGGAATGGATTTTTGTCTCCTTTCCTTTCAGTCCATCAAATTGATGGATGCAGATGTGGTATAAGTATGTTCCTCCCAAAAGCCTCAGGAGGTTGCCTTGAAATGGCTAGAGGCTAGCTTGTAATTGGAAATAGTTGTACTTCTTGCAGGGCGTTTAAAACAAAGTCCTTCTTTAGGCAGGCCATTATGTCAGAGGACTGAAGATTATTTTGTAGAGTTCACAAAGGATAGAGACAAAAATAATGTTTTGTAACTTGCTCCGTATTTATCATCAGTATTTATCATCTTGAAAAGCTGAGAGGTCACTTTCCATATGTGAAAAACAGAACAAATACAGTTCTAGTGCTTTGATAATCTAATCTGGTTTTAATCAAGAGATCAATGGCATCCTTATTTTACTCTTCCTAGGACTTGAGCACTGCTTCAAAATCAAGGGAACCAACAGGTTTTTTGGGCCCTGAGGCAAGGCATTTATGAAGGCACAGCTCTATGCCCTTGGCTAGCAGGTGCAGGGCTCTGAGCATCCAGCCCTCAGCACTGCCCGGACTATGGCATTGGGTACTCCCCCCACTTCAGTCCTCAGAGCTGTGTGGAGAGGCATTCCAGTAGCAATTTAAAGGTCCTGGGGCTCCATCTACTGCAGCAGCAGTAGCAGCCCAGACCCCTATAAATCATTTGGGCCCCAGAGCAACTGCCCTCTCTCTGTCTCCTTCTGTTCACACTCTCTCTCCACTCCACTCATCAGGCCTTTTCATAACCTACAGCAGTCATTTTAGAATTTGCTTCAGAGCAGGTTAAATTGTTTGAACATTTAATGGTTTCTGAACTGAACTTCTGAAACAATGGCTATAATTCTAACATTCATACACATTTAAAAAAAACCCTCTGATTGTACTGTTTTGACACAGCTCTCTCTGGAAAAAAGTATGATCTCATCATAACCATTCAACTTCTACCCCCCTTCTGCAAAGCCTGTTCTACAACCTGGGTAAAATGACACATATATATGTTTGTGTGTAACTATTTTATAAGATTCTATGCCGATTATGATTCACCAGTGGATGATGTTGAACGAATCAGCAGAATTAAGTATGAGTCGTAAAGAAGGAGGAGTACTCTGTCAGCTGTCTGTCAAATGATAAACTCAGACACATCTCTAAAGTTATTAGAGTAACGTGAGTTACACAAGGATCCATCAGTTACAGATGGAAGAAAATATTTTGTTCATACAGTGGCATATAATTGTTTTCTATTCAGAAGTAGCAAGGAAACATTATTTCTGACTAATATCAGCACTTTTAAAAATTAAAACTGGTGAAAGTATTTTAAAATGTGTTTTGAAGGAGTATATAATTTTGATAGTCTTACGGGAAAATAGTTTTTTTTAAAGGAACTAATTTTCACTGTAATGTTAGTTAAAAAGTCATCACATTTAAACAAATCACTTGTACTTGTCACTAGGATGACCTTAAAACATAAACATTTCAGTTTTATTAAATTTGCAACTTTATATGTGTTAACCACACACCTCAGCGTGTTTGCATCATCTTCCTCATATGCTGCTGTAGAAGCCATGTGTTTCCTCGTTAACAAAAGAATTTGACAGCTGAATAGCTACTGTGGGTGCAGTTTATATATGTTGGGGCTTTTTTCCTGTCTCTTACAACTGCTTAAAATCTTTAAGTCAAGAAACTTGTTTTGCTGTTTACCTTTACCAGTAAGTTTGTATGAAATGTGTGGCAAATCTGTTCAGGTTTTATGTAAGCTGGTGTATGTGCACTTTCCATTAATGAAGTGGTGAATCAATTAATAAATTAGACTGTATATCCCAGAGGTGCAGTGCTGGGGGCAGGGGGAAGGAGATCTGTTTGGTGCCTTACTCGGAGAGAGTCATGCATGACTCTGGGAGCATTCATGTGGTTGTACTGAATGATAACAGTGCCTGGAGGAGTTGTTACAGGTCACTAGCAAGGCATTGTGAGAGACAGCCCAGAGTGGAGAGAATTAAGGGGATACAGCAGTGCCATGGTCCCAGGCTGCACCCCAAGGGGTCCCATCACAGAGTGAAATTTAAGTGTAGATACTGCCATAGTTTGATTGATGTAAGCTACGTTACTGTCCACCTAACTTTGTAATGTAGACCACATCTGCCACTTGTTTCTTTCTTGGACTGGCTGTAGAAAAGTACATGTGTGTCTGCGTGCAGAGATTTCTTATTGTTGCCATTTCTTCGTGAAATTAGATTTTGAGATCTTTGTTCTGTTCTGTATTCACTCTAGCTGTGATCATACCAGCATTTCTTTTTTAATTTCCTAGTGTCACAGCTCCATCAACAGCAATGGACCAGCTGTTGGCATTTTAACCCCCATTTTACTTTGTCCCTCTCAGAGCTGATCTGCAGGACATGGTGATTAAAATGTTTATGGCCTATCCACATTGTTGCTTCTGGAATTGTTACCGCTAGTGGAGCTGAAACAATAGGAAATTTGAAGAGAAATAATAATGAGATATGTATGCCTTGTAGAAACTGAGGTAGTTCTATTGGCTATAGTATAGCAATGCCAGTTTACATAACTTTCAGGACTGGATCTTCAAGTGAAAATAACGCTTCTTGGCATAGCAGTAGAATCCCCTGGTAGGACTTTTTGCTTATAACCATGTAGCATTCTGTATATTTTTCCTTAATACTGATATTCACTAAACTGATATTTTTATTAAAAAAAAAAATTCTAGGATATTATGTCACATCTTCTATAGTCTTGCAAATTACCGTTTTTTATCAAATTATCCACATTTAGATTCTGTAGTTACCAATATAATTCTTGAGATACAAAAGTCAGATTCCTCATATTGAGATGCTTGACCGACACAAAGTACGCTGCCCACTTCTGTTTAGAAATTTACAGGTAGCCAAACTTTTTTCTATTCCTGCCTGATAACACATAGGGATAGTATTAGAGAATCAGAACTGCAGGGTTGGACGAGACCTTGAAGGTTTGTGCTGTGGCAAGATTAAAAATACCTAGACCCTATCTGGCAGATGTCTTCTAGCCTGTTCTTTAAAACCTCCAGTGCTGGGTGTCATGGGTTTGCCCCCTCTGCTTTATGAAAGTTGTCTTTTATGAATATGAATATTCAAAACTCAAGAACGCTTTAGACAAAATACCTCACATAACATTAGTGTTAATGTTGCATTCTATATTTGTTCATGTATCATTCTTGTATGTGTAGTTAAAAATAAGAAGTGTGGCTCTGTTTATAATTCTCAAAGTGCTAATGAGGACTGTTACTGGTGCTTCAGAAACTTAATGGCTTGATGGTCAAGTCAACAACCTGTGAATAGTTTTGTTTTGTTCTGTAAGCCCAAATTGTGATTAGTTCTGGAAAGATGTGGCCAGGCCACCTCATGCTAAAACCCATATTGGGTCTTGTACTTTTCCAGTCAAGGGGAAAATTTGCCCTGAGCAAAAGGGATATAAAGAGAAGGGAACCAGGCAATAGGGGCAGATGCCAGGAGACCCCTCACCCACTGCTTACCACTTAAGATGCCTTCTGGAAACACCTAGGACTGAGTATGGAAAAAAACTGGGATCGAGCTAGGAGGGTGCTTAGCTTCTGAAAGAGATGTTTAGAATAACTGTTTGGGTTAAATAGTAACAGAGAGTAAGCCGTGCTAGTCTATACACTATCAAAACAAAAAGCAGTCAAGTAGCACTTTAAAGACTAGCAAAATAGTTTACTAGTTGAGCTTTCGTGGGACAGACCCACTTCTTCAGACCATAGCCAGACCAGAACAGACTCAATATTTAAGGCACAGAGAAATATTTTAAATATTAAATATTAATCTTAATCTTAAATATTGAGTCTGTTCTGGTCTGGCTATGGTCTGAAGAAGTGGGTCTGTCCCACGAAAGCTCACCTAATAAACTATTTTGCTAGTCTTTAAAGTGCTACTTGACTGCTTTTTGTTTTGTTTGGGTTAAGAATTTGCCTGTAATGAGTTTCGTAGTGGATCAGAACTAGCTAAGCATTTTTGTCCCAAATAATTTAGTAACTTAGTTTGACCTCACTGTTTTCACATGCAACCACTTACATCCTACTCTTTATATTTAATACAAACTCCTTTTTGTTAATTTACATTGGGCTTGGTGGTAGTTACTGTGGGTGGAGAGGCATCACAGAACACTAGGACTGGAAGGGACCTTGAGAGGCCATCGAGTCCAGCCCCCTGCCCCAATGGCAGTACCAAGTGCTATCTAAACCACCCCTGACAGACATCTATCTAACCTGTTCTTAAATATCTCCAGCGATGGAGTTTCCACAACCTCCCTTGGCAATGTATCTCACTGTTTGACTGCCCTGACGGTTAGGAACTTTTTCCTAATGTCCAACCTAAACCTCCCTTGCTGCAGTTGAAGCCCGTTGCCTCTTGTTCTATCCTCAGAGGCCAAGAAGAACAAGTTTTCTCCTTCCTCCTTATGATTCCTTTTTAGATACCTGAAGACTGCTATCATGTCTCCCCTCAATCTTCTCTTTTCCAAACTAAACAAGCCCAATTCTTTCAACCTTTTTTCATAAGTCACATTCTCTACACCTTTAATCATTCTTGTCTCTCTTCTCTGGACCTTTTCCAGTTTCTCCACATCTTTTTGAACTGCGGTGCCCAGAACTGGACACAATACTCCAGCTGAGGCCTAACCAGCGCAGAGTAGAGCGGAAGAATGACTTCTCGTGTCTTGTTCACAACACACCTGTTAATGCATCCCAGAATCATGTTTGCTTTTTTTGCAACAGCATCACACTGTTGACTCATATTTAGCTTGTGGTCCACTATGATCCCTAGATCCCTTTCTGCTGTAGTCGTTCCTAGACAGTCTCTCCCCATTCTGTATGTGTGAAACTGATTGTTCCTTCCTAAGTGGAGCACTTTGCATTTGTCCTTATTAAACTTCATCCTGTTTACCTCAGACCATTTCTCCAATTTATCCAGATCATTTTGAATTGTGACCCTATCCTCCAAAGTAGTCGCAATCCCTCCCAACTTGGTATCATCTGCAAACTTAATAAGCATAGTTTCTATGCCAATATCTAAATCATTGATGAAGACATTGAACAGGACCGGTCCTAACACAGACCCCTGCGGAACCCCAATTTTTATACTTTTCCAGCAGGATTGAGAACCATTAAGAACTACTCTCTGGGTATGGTTATCCAGCCAGTTATGCACCCACCTTATAGTAGCCTCATCTAAATTGTATTTGGCTAGTTTTTTGGTAAGAATATCATGAGAGACTGTATCAAATGCTTTACTAAAGTCTAGGTAGACCACATCTACCACTTCTCCCCTATCCACAATGCTTGTTATCCTATCAAAGAAAGCTCTCAGATTAGTTTGACAAGATTTATTCTTTACAAATCCATGCTGGCTGTTTCCTATTACCTTACCACCTTCCAAGTGCTTGCAGATGATTTCTTTAATTACCTGCTCCATTATCTTTCCTGGCACTGAAGTTAAGCTGCCTGACCTGTAGTTTCCTGGGTTATTCTTATTTCCCTTTTTATAGATGGGCACTATATTTGCCCTTTTCTAGTCTTCTGGAATCTCTCCGTCTCCCATGATTTTCCAGAGATGATAGCTAAAGGCTCAGATAGCTCCTCTATCAGCTCCTTGAGTATTCTAGGGTGCATTTAATCAGGCCCTGGTGACTTGCAGACATCTAATTTTCCTAAGTGATTTTTAACTTGTTCTTTTTTTATTTCGACTTCTAACCGTACCCCTTTCCCACTAGCATTCACTATGTTGGGCATTCTTTCATCAGACTTCTCAGTGAAGACCGAAACAAAGAAGTCATTGAGCATCTCTGCCATTTCCAAGTTCCCTGTTACTGTTTCTCCCTCCTCACTGAGCAGTGGCCCTACCCTGTCCCTGGTCTTCCTCTTGTTTCTAAAGCCATATCTTCCTTTTATTGGTAAAGGGGGGTGGACATCCTTGTGAGCTTTCTTTATGGAAAACTTTTACATGGGGTTGGTTAGATTTGTTTGGGGTTCCGGTGCCTTTTGGGGTTTTCTTCCTGGTTGCTGAGCTCTCCTGGAGCTGAACTGGTTCAATGTCTGTGTTGCTCTGCAGGAGGATGGTAACCCCAACTCTGTGCCCTTAATCTGAGGGAGCGAGAGCTTCTCCAAAGTTAGGAAAGTGGACCTCAGTGGCTTGGTCAGCACACCAGGAGACAACCTGTGATCCAGCAGGTCACAACAGGGATTCCACAACCTTCCTTGGAAACCTACTCCAGAACTCAATTATATTAACCAATTATATTTTCTTATTAGAATTTAATTCTTAATATCTAATCCAAATCTTCCTTGCTGTGGATTAGGGTGATTACTACTTGTGCACCAATTATATTTTCTTATTAGAATTTAATTCTTAATATCTAATCCAAATCTTCCTTGCTGTGGATTAGGGTGATTACTACTTGTGCACCTGGTTTGAGATATTTGTCTGAAAGGTGCTACATAAACTAGTATAATTTTATTTATTTTTAATTTTGGAGGTCTATTAGTGCTTCTCTTTTTTTTTTTTTCTCCTACTGTCTCCAGCAATGGTACAGAATGTTGAGCGCACATAATAAAACTAACCTTTGTATAATTGAAAATGAATAAAACAACTTAAGGGGAAGAAGAGGAGAGATAAATAGACGGAATGTTAACATACACTTCCTAGGCAATATTCAGGTTGTCAGTTTCAAGGGCTCTTATATTACTTGACCTATTAAAAATCCTTTTCGGATTAGCTGATGCAATGAATGTACTGGCATTTGTAAATTTGTCATCACTTCTGTCTGGTTACAGTACTGTTCATTGACTGCAAGACAAATTCCTTGAGAGGGTCTTTCATTACCCTTCCCTCTGAAAGTTTTAAGATGTTTTTCTAGGAAATTCCAAAATGTTACCCATGACCAGGCCCACCTACTGTCTTGGGAGAGCACTTACAAAAAGAAAGTGGAGTCTGTGTGGAAAATTAGCACTAGTGAAAATGACAAGAAGTGACAGAAGCTGCCTACAAGTTCTTGAGGAAGAACTCAGCTCTAAAGCTTAGGAGTTCTTCCACTCCTCTCAAAAACTGACTGCCAAAAGGAAGGGCAGCTCTGACTATTGGAATTTATGACAATAACACTGTATCCGTTCAAAATAACTGAGTTTAAGCAACCATTGCCACCTCTCCTAGAGGAACTAACAGTTTTCTTGGCAGTATCAGTTTTCTGAACTCTAACAGATCGTTGGAAACAGATGAAGCCCTGGCCTAACAAATGAACCCATTTCCTTCCAGGTGGTCTGGTTTTACTGTTTGAGACATGCTAATGATCAGTTATTCTACAAATTACATTTTACTACAGTCTCGGTTTTTGCCTTAGGTTAGTGCATGCTGTCTTGTAACACGCACCTTTTGACTATTACTCTGATTTGAATGGTCTGTCTTTAGAATCTATGAATTTTAGTTGAATGGTCTGTCTTTAGAATCTATGAACATTAAGAAGCTGTTACCATGACCAGTGCTGTATCATGGACTGTCTCTATAGCTGTGTATCCATCATTGTAGACCAGTCGTTAAAGAAGTCCTTCCTAGATAAGGGACAGGTCAACACCTGAGCAGGTCTTAGCTGGGGAGAACAAAAAGTAACTGCGTCCTAGGGGAAGCCATTTTTCTCCAACGTTTTTCACTCAGACTACAGGAAAAATCCCAGAATACAGGACAAAAAGCCATGTTGTTGAGCATAGCCTTTAAAAACTTCAGAATAGGACAACTCTGTGTGCTACGTGACAAACCTGAGTCAACCTGGTAGAGGTTGACTTACGGTCACTGCAGTAATTATTGCCATGGTATGTATCCACACTACTCTCCTTGAGTCAGTAATGTGTGTCATCACCAGGAGTACTTGGACTAGCCTCTGGGGGGCCATTCAGGGGCACTGTTAGCCTGGCTCTCGGGTCCAATGACAACTCCCTTTCAGGAGCCTGGCTGCTTCACAGGCTACTGGGTTCCTGGCAGGCTGATTTCCTCCCCTGCTACCAATCTCCTGCCCCATTCTGCACCAGGTTCATGGAAAATCACCCAGGGTTTCTTGCACTCCTGTTCACCAAGCTGTGAAATTGACAAGGCTGCCCAGTAGGGTGCAGGTTGTGGGTGGGGTGTACCACGCAGGGTTCTCATCCCAGCATCCAGGCAAGAAATTGACAGAATGACTGGTTATGAGAGATTACATTGTCTGTTTTAACCACTGTATTGCCCTGACTACACCAAAATAAGCCTTTGGCCTTACTTGGAGGTGGAGTTATGATGTTGACGTAGTAGGGCCCTTAACATCTGTGGGAAGAAGACCGCAGTGCAGACACTGACATAAGGTGGCGTCACATAAGCTGTCTAATGTCAGCCTAACAGTGTAGAGGAGACCAGATCTGATGGAATTTCACAGCAGGTTTTGGGCAGGAGAGAGGAAGGGGGTGGACCACCCAAGGCCAAAGAAGGCTGGCTGGAGGGAGAAGGCTTTATTTTTGGTAAGACAAGCCATAATCTGCAGCAGCAGGAGTCTCAATGGCTCAAGAGGGTCTTGACCACAGTGCAAAGAATGCTTTGAAACTGGTTAGGAAATTGAAGCGTGCAAATCTATGTATGGCTCATTATTTTGTATACGGGTATGTATTTCTCATGCTGTTAAGAAAAAGGCTGTGGTTTTAGAATGCTCTACAGAATTTGTGTTCTGTTAATGCTGTTCACATGCCCCTTGTAGAGGTAAACTGTGGGCCTAGAATACCCACATGGCAGGAGGTCTGGGAGAGGGTATGATTAAGCTGGGGGGAAACAGTTTAGTCAGCACTCATTTCAGGGGTTGGGTTAGGGTTGTTTGGTGGTAGCTATTATGAGAAGGGTGATAAAAGATCTGCAAACAGTGAGGGTGCTGAGAGGTCTCGCCACAGAAACTGTGCTTATTTCTAAAACATCTGGTGGTTCATCAGCAGAATCCACTCTCAGCAGTCTGGTGAGTGGCTCAGAAGCTGTGCGCGACCAATGCTGTAACATTTATGCTAAACTAGGTATATGCATTTGCAATTAAGTCTAAGTAATCATTTTTGGGATTGTTCTCAATTATCTGCATCCCTGTTCTTAGTCTTTAGTACTTAATCTGTTAGACCACTGTAGTGCATCGAGTAGAAAAATAACACTAATTTTTAAAAATACAATGACTCCATAGGTAACTTGATAGCAAAATTCAGGATGCATTTGTATATTTTGGAAACTGAGTTTTTGCATTGGGGTGAGAAGAGGAAAATAATAGTATAGATTGAAGAAACGTGTGCTTAACTGTCATGGAAATCATTCTCATCAAAAAAGTTTTATCCATATTTCTGTGCAAAAGACCTTACGTATTTTATGTAAAATAGAAGGAGTTCTCTTGCTCTCTTCTTTCACTGTCAAATCTGTACTCTGAGACAAAGCACAGATGGTCAAACTGCTTCAGAATGATGATTGCAGAACTCTTGGGTGATTTTCCTTTGATATGTTGTAGTAGTTTACAAGCTTACATTTAAATATTTTAAAGATCACTGATCAAATTCCCATATGCCTTGTATTGGACCAATAAGCTTGAAGGTATTCAGAGTATGTACATACTACCACTTACACTGGATTGTGGCTGTGCCATCCTCCTGAGTCACATAAGTTACTCTGACCTATACCCCGGCATGGACAGAGCTATGTTGGCAGGAGAGCTTCTCCAGCTGACCTAGTTACTGCTGCTTGCAAGGGGTAGAGTAATTATTCAATGGGAGAGCTCTCTCCCATTGCCTTAGAGCATTCGCACAAGAAGCATTACTTGTTAGCCCCAAGCTCTGTAATGCAGCCATAGCCACAATTGTGGTTCTGTATAGCCCCAGATCTTCCCATGTATATTGATTTCTTTTGCAAATTAGCAGCGAGATATAAAAATATAATTTTGGAGGAAAAAGACTGTCTTATTCTAAAATACTTGTGGGTATGTAGAAATTAAAATATGGATTAAAAAGTCATTACTATGTACAAGTTGATTAATAATTTTGATTTTCTGTATAATGGTTTTCATTTTGAAGGGACTTAAAATGCTTGATAGGTTAATGATGTTTGTATTATTCAAACCACTAAAAGAATGAATGAGCTATCTTACTACTACATTATAGCTATACCAAACAAAAATAATTGATATTCAGAATTTCTGAACTTGACCTCAATTCATACTGCTGTTTGACATGCTTGTAAATGAGGAAAGGGCATTCCAGTATTTTCTTTTCCAGACACAGTTTAGGTTCATATCTCTTGACTGCAGTGAATAGTCTAGTGATGATATGTTGCAAAATAATTGGTGGCTATTTGATTTTATTGCTGTACACAATAGATTCCAAATCAGATTTATTTCCTATTGTGCTTGTTTCCATACGGACATGTAGGAAAGTCTCTGATAACTGGTCTGTGGAGCTGTTGGATCTGACTGGCAAAATTGACAGAGTGAATCATTCTCCATAGGAAAGTGCAGTTCTCTTGAAATTTAAATGATCAGGATTTCACAGCAACTTCATTTTGGAGAAATATTGGAAAAAAGTTAGGGGAAAAAAATCCAGCAACATCCAGACATCATAGGTTATGCCTGCTTTCTAACCCTTCAGTTCTGGCAGTGGTTTGGCCCTCTTGCTGAAGAATGCCTGTCTCTTCTTAAAAACAAGGTCTGACCACTCTTCCTTCTGAGTGTGGAGTGGTAAATCTGCCTAGCAGCAATGACCCAGATACAGCTCACTCCTACTCTCCTCCAGGGGTCTCTTAATGAGAGAGCTCCCTGTTGGCTACCTAAGCACTTAGCCCTTGGGAATTGGAAGTCACCAGTGTTTCTCCCTCTGCTCCCCACCTACACATTAGTCTGCTGCAAGGTCACCACCATGTCTTCCAGTACTTGTTTCCCTTCTGCCCTGGATGTCCTCTTTAGGTCCATGGTGTCCAATAGGAATTCAAAGATTGACACACTTGCAGTTGTTGTCTTCCTATATTTAGCACATTATTTTATACAAAACTTCATAGAGCCAGGCTCTCCCAGCCCCCCTCCCCTCCAAATAAATGCCCTTCCTGTCTCCAAGAGCCAGTCACCACAGCCACATCCCACCCTGCTGTGAATGCCCTCCCTCTACCCCACAGCTAGGCAACCCCCCTGGTGTGATTCTGTGAGTAACCTGGTTAGGTCCAGTGATGGTATTTCCAGAGAAGATATGCGGACAAAGCTGGCAGCGAGCTTGGGTGACATGCCTGTTCTCTCCTACAGACAACCTCCCAACCTCATGAGGATCCTCACTAACAGCCACAGGCAATACGCCAGGAATACCAGTCCTGGAACCTTTGCCTGCAACAAAGCCTGCTGCCAGCTTTGTCCACATATCTTCTCTGGAAATACTATCACTGGACCTAACCAGGTTACTCACAGAATCACGGGCACTTTCTCATGCTCCTCTACTAACATCATATATGCCATCATGTGCCAACAATGCCCAGATGCTTTGTATATTGGACAGACTTCTAACTCCCTTAGACAGAGGGTCAATGGTCACAAAACAGACATCAAAACACTCCAGATCCACAAACCAGTTAGTCAACATTTTAATGGAATGGGGCATTCTGTCAACGACCTAAAGGTATGTGTGATTACTGAAAAGGAATTATTGCACTGTTTTGGAAAGAGAAACATCTGAGCTGGCTTTTATATTCAAATTCAGCACATTAACACATGGTTTAAATCGTGATGGGAACTTCGAGTCACTATAGGGGCTTGTCTGCATACTTGGCTCAGTCTAATTCTTGACCTTCCCCCCCACCCCTCCACTCTCTGATTTGCTCACCTTAATTATCTTTTTCTGATTTGTCCTCCTTGCTTACTGTTTTTGGTTCTCTGTGCCTTAAATATTGAGTCTGGTCTGGTCTGGCTATGGTCTGAAGAAGTGGGTCTGTCCCATGAAAGCTCACCTAATAAACCATTTTGCTAGTCTTTAAAGAGCTACTTGACTGCTTTTTGTTTTGATAGTGTATAGACTAGCATGGCTTCTTCTTTGTGCCTTTTTCCCTGCTGCCTTTGACATTCCTTTTCTATTGGTGACCTCTGTTCCTTGAAGTTAACTCCAGTTTCTTTATCTGCTCCTAGCTTAATGGCCCCACTAGTTACAGAGCCACGTGCGACTTCTCTGGCTACGGGCGTGGGGCCAATCGCCAGAGGCCAGCCTTAGACAACTGCAGCTACTAGCCATGGGAGAGATGGCAATTCCAATCATGCTCAGACTTGGAACTCTGCAACAACAGCAGTAGGGACTTTTCCCAGCACTCAAGTATGCAGCCTCTTGGTGAGCTGAATCTTAGATAAACCCATCTTATCCTGTGTAGAGATCCCATGTCAGGTTATGAAATTTGCCCTCTTAAATGTGAAGAGAGAGGTGCATAGGTTCCTTGCTTCCCCCAGGTAGTCATTACTTACACTGGGTTTATTATTTTTAAAAAAGTAATTTTATAAAATATTAGCATTTAAGTGGTCGTAAGAGACACCAGGGAGAACAAAGTAAGTAACTGAGCAAAACAAACATGGAAAATACACTAAAGGAACTAGTTACATTTAAGATCTCATCCTAAATGTGGCTCTGGTAGTCCTCAGAGGTCAGACACTCTTTCAGCCTGGGCCCAGTTCCTGTCTTCATTGTTTCCAGCAGTCATCTTGTGTGGGCTAGTGAGAGAGAACTGATGACCAGGATTACCTCACTCACCACAGTGGCAGATTAGCATAAGGGCAAAAGGGAGAAATTGCCCCAGGGTCCCAAAGCTCCATGACTTCATTTTATTCAAACAGTTTGCTTTAATGGAACAAGAGAGGTGTCATGTCATTCTTATTTTAAAATTAAGTGTAATTTTATTATGCATCATTAGTAATAAGCATGAATAGATTTTAAAGCATAAAGAATGTTACATGAATGTTTTAACATATTGGAGGGGCCCCTTGTGGCTGTGTTATTCAAGGTCCCTACCTGTGCTTAATGTGCCCCTGAGTCCCCACCCTAAAATACGATTTGCATAAGGCAGGAGCTCTTCGTTGCATAGTTTTGACCCTTCTTCCAGCTTCTTGTAGAAAATTTACACCATTCCTGATGGGTTCCAGTATTAGGTGGCATGGTCACATGTCTTTGTAGCCATTATATGTGATCTGACCCACGTGTTACCAGGAAGGTTTAGCTCTTTTACAGTTCATTGCCTCTTACTGAGGGGCCATCATGACTGTCTCACGTTCCAGCAGTGTGTGAGCCCAAAAACAGAAAATTTGAAGTTAGATACCCATATGAGTATTCCTAACTGTAACCTGCAGAAGTGATATGTGCATACAAATGGGATAAACATTTTGGGTAACTGACAAACTTGCCGGTGATACGCTACATGAACCATGTTGCATCAAGTATGTTGGAGTTACGACATTCATATCAGCATATTTTCCTAAAGCATATGGAATGCCCCATCGCAGTATGTACAACAGTAAATCTTCGGTAAACTCTTTGTTGTACAGCTCTTCATTCTGTTGGGTGATGCTAACATGTGACCATATATTATGAAAACCCTGTCTTGGGGATGGTGGTTCTATGGACTCTTACTGAATGCTAGATTACTGCTGTTCCCCAGTTGCCAGAAGTCCTCTTTTTCTTCCCCTTTTCTTCCCTATGTGTAGGGTTAATATTAAGCATGGAAGGAGAGCTACAGCACTTTGCAGATCCAGTGCTTAACCCTCTCCATGCAGTTATGGTAACTTCCATTAGGAGAGGACCTAAAGTTCCATGTTTATCCCTGAACCACTATTCTAATGGGGTCTAATACTGCCAATAAGGCATATAGAGAGTCAAAAACTAGTACATGAACTAGTCATTTTTCTCTTTTAAAGTATTCTTGGAATGGATGATCAGAAGTAAGGAAGTGTGATGACATAAGTCCTATCTCCTGAACAAAGGCAGCACAGTCATTCTTCTGTTTAAAAAGTTCCCTTTGATTACTTCTTTAAGAGAGAATAATTTTAAGAAAAAAAATGACTAATTATGCCTGTGCTGTGTCTGCATTTAAGCTTGGGAGTTCAAGATCTGTATGAAAACTTACTTTGTTAAATTTGAGGGCTTGGGCACTTCAGTATCAGATTTGGATTGTAGATCTCTCTCAAATACAAAGTGTTTTGTAATGATGATCTAAAAATTAGCCATCCTCATATTTTATTTCCACAATATGTAATCATTTCTTTCCTTGTTTCTATCTTCCTCAATTTTTCTAATTCCTCTGAAACAGAGTGCTTAAACTTTGTTTTGTAGTATTAATCTCTCTTCCTTCAGAACAGCATTCAAACTGGTAATTCAGAACAAACACACAGGTACCCTGTTATCTATTGATCTTAAATGAGGTTCACAAAACTAATTATATTAACGTCTGTGGTGGCCGCGATGGAACCTTTACATTTTCTAACTCACTCTTACCTGTACTCTACATTTGAGCATCTGTTTATGGCTGACTTGAGTAATTGAAAAACAAAGGAAACAAAACCTACAACCCCACCCATTGCTTCTTTGGCAGTACCATTTCAGTCATTCTTGTGGGATTGTCTGCTGTGTCTTTTTAAACATATTAAAAGCAAGACCCATGCATTTCCCAGATATTTTCTGTTGATACTTAGAATTCAGACAAAAACACAACACTCATTTAAGAAAGCTTATCTTATCCATCTTTTAAAGTGTGCTGTCCTGCTCACGATTCAGGTATCAAAGTACCTGAGCTTGTTTATGAAGTTGACTTGCAGCACTAGTCATAAATTGACACTGAACCCATAAGGAGTCCTGTAACCTTGTACTACTCCTTTCTGAGGTCTCCCTGTCTGAATGCAGTTTCTGTACATCTTAAGTGATTTCATATAATAATACTTAACTTGTGTCCTTACAAATGAAGTGATTTGTAGAGCATTCTGCAAGGCTACAGTTACACTTCAGTGCTCTGTCGATGGAAGTCACTGTCGGAAGAGATTTCCCAAGAGAACTTCTGTTGACAGAGTGTGGCCATACAGAAAAGCTCTGACAGAGTGGTCAGACTGCCTGTCTGCTCTCTTGACAAAACAGGCACCCAGAAGCACAGCAGACAGGGCTGCCCATTGTTCTGGGTGCCCTGTCTGTCAAGAGAAGGCCCCCCAGAGCATTCACACACCTTTTTTGGTGACAGAATCTGTCAACAGCTGTGCTATGCCTTATCGCTTAGAGGCACAATGCTGCTGGGGGAGCGTATTTTGTGTGTGGATGTACCAGCAGTTTTGTCGACAAAACCCTGTTGTCTGCTAAGCTCGCTGGTGTAATCATAGCCAATATGTAAAGCAGTAAAATGCTAAACATTAATAGGTTTGCAGTAAAGTTTCTGCATATCTGAAGGTGCATTGTTTGCTTTAGTGAAAGCAATTTGAGCAATAAGCAGGCCTACTCTGATCAGATTTTAATTTGTTCTGAGGTGTTCTGGAGGGAAAATAGAAATTATGGGCAATATATTGAAAATAATTGGCTTTTATGCACCTCAGTTAGCTTTGCACAAAATAATGTGGATGCTTGTAGGAGAAAAATATTCCCCTCAGTGTGTAACAAGTATCACTTTTGCCAGAATACACCATTTCTTAAGAAAACTTTACTTGATTAAAGAAAACATCTGTGTTTAAAAGCTTTGGTGTAACCTTCATGATATGCATACATGACATTAGGTTCAAATCCACATTTTTGTTTCCTCTTTTTGCTTCTCTTTGACCTTAAGTATGTAAAACAGTAGCTTATCTTTTAATTTTAGACCATACAAATTTTCTGTGCTGACTCTGAAAAATTTTACAGCTAAAATGTATCTTCAGATTGAGGATGGATATAAGAGCAAATTCTGAGGATGTTAGCATGCCTATATAGTGACCTCAAAATAAAATGTTGCACATACATGTTCTGCTGGTGTTCTCTTCCTCTCCCATTTTCTGCTTTTTGTTTGAAGTCTGATTACATAAGCTTTGGGTTTGTCTGTGTGGTATGGTGGTGTGATGTCTAAAAGCCCCTGCTTTCCCCACTAACCCAACCTGGAATCTTAGCCTTGGTTCCAGCCAATGCTCCCAATCCATGTGTGGAAATTTTTCATCCACGTGTAGAATAAATTTTTGTGCACTGAAGTGTGTGTTAAGTGGTGCACCACCAGAAAAAAACAAAAAAACAGAAAAGGTAGGAGAAGATACTTTGTTTACCTTCTGGAAAAACTAACCAGGATCAGCATTGTACACCTGCCTTGGTTTGAAAGTGGTTAAGGTAAAACTAGGTGAGGTCAACTGTAAATGGGGATATAGTGCTGGCCTCCATTAGTTTTTACCACTTTTTTTTTTTTTTTTTTTAATCTTTGGTTAGTGCACTTGTTAATGACCCTGCAGTGAGAAACCAATCAACACCTTTTTGTAGCAATGAAGACAGAGCCTAAATTCCTGTCTCTTATTATAAAGCAATGTGGTTTTCTAGGAATGACAAAGCCTATACTTTGCATGGTATGCATTTGTTACGCTTAAACTTGTAAAAATGGGAGGAATAGGATGTAGTCTCTATAAAGATAATGAATTGTTGACAGGAGAAGAAGCATTCCTAGAGACAAATTTTACTGTTGTTTCTCTATTGTGGGCTTCAGGCTCACAGAAATGCAACTGTTCTCTTTCTACATCTTTTAGGAACATGACCTGGATGAATACTTTAGACATCCAGAACTTTCATTACGCTATTTTTTGCGCTCACGCTCTTTTTTTTTTTTTTTTTTTTAAAAGACTGGTTTCTCTTTTTTTAATCAAAGAAATTGCTACATCCAAGATATTAAAACTCTCCCTGCTAGGAAAAGGGACTGGTTAACAGGAGATAAACCATTCAGTCAACTGCCTTGTTCTCTTTGTTCCTTCTGAAGTATTTGGCTCTGGCCATCCCAGAAGACTGAGCAGATGGACCTTTGGCCTGACCCAGTATGGCCATTCTTATGATAAGACTAAAACGTCAAGCTGCTGTATGAATAACTTGCTAGTTGCCAAAAAAAAAAAAAAGCATTTCGTCTTGGAAATGGACTGATTATTATATCTGTCATTTGTACTTTCATAGTGGAGCCTTTCGTGGACTAGGAATCCATTGTGCCAGATACTTTATTAACATAACCTCCCTACCTCCAGAGAATTTTACCTTTACGTGTAAGACAAGAGACAACAGAGGAATACAGACAGCCCACCAAGGGAGTGAATGGAAACAATGATACTATGCAGGTCAGCAGGACAGACAGTGATCTATGCGTACCAGTAAGCTAGGAGTTATATAACTTTATTTTCCTGTTTGTTTCAGGGTCACAGGAACAGGCTCTTGTGTATGTCTGCAGTTTTTAAACTGCTGAGATATAACACAACACTTTTATAACTAATTTGGACTATCCAAATATATTTTTAATATTCTGTGTTGATTGCTGCTTGGTCTTTCGACAGTAACATCCACCAAAGGAAATCCTTCTTAAATTATCTCTGCGCCCCATGGGAGCCATTGTATAGAGGGGAATGTTTATAAATGATAGCTTTTTGTTTTTAGTGAGGATTGTTGCGAGTTTGTCCAATTGAGCTCTTCTTTTGGAGGGGTGGGGAGTTGGTGCAGGGTGAAGAGAAGTTAGGGATTTTGAGTAAATATCGGTACTTTTGGTGGGGATCAGGGTTAAATATCTCGTATGTCGGTGGGTGTATATATAGAAAATGTATAAAGGTAGACTAATTTTTTTAATCTAAAACCACCTTCAAGATGTTATGGGTGTGGGCAGGGCAGTGTCCTAAAATTGTCTCAACATCTGTTTTCAAAAGTTGGAGAAGAATGATGCTTGATTCATTTTTGTATATCTGCCTTAAATATAGGGGAAAGTTTCCAGGAAAGGGAATTTAATAGAAGACAATGAAATGGTGTTTGTGGCCAGTAATGTTGCAGCCATACAGAATTCCATCTATAACAACAAAATAGCAGTGATATAGCACTTTAAACACTAACAAATGATTTATTAGGTGATGAGCTTATAAATAAATAAGCTAACCTAATAAATCATTTTGTTAGCCTTTAAAGTGCTGTCTGTCTGCTGTTTTGTGAGAATATAGACTAACATGGCTACCTCTCTGTAGCTGTAACAACAGCGTCTTCACATGCATCAAGGGCTGTTGTTCTCCATGTCTGCTGAAGGTAGGACAGGAAGTAATTGGTTTACTTAGCACTATCCAGTACTTAGGTTAGATATGAGGAAGAAGTTTCTAACTTCAGTAAAAGCCCAGTTACCTGGTGCTCAAATAACCAGCACATATGATTAACCATCATGCTGCTGGGGCCAGCTTGAATAAACAGCACATTTTATTACCCTGAAGCTGCTCCTGTGTAAGGATAGTTCAGGTCTGGAATAGGTTTTCAAAAGTGGTTGTGGTGTCCTCATCATTGGAGGGTTTAAAGACCAGGTTGGACAAACCCCTGTCAGGTGGTCTGAGTCTGTGGTCTTGTCTCAGCACAGGTGGCTGAACTTGATGGCTTCTTCACATCTTTTCTAGCCATACACTGCTATGTTTCTGTGTGGGTAGAATACCTAGCAATATATTTTTGTGCCCACCTTGAAGCATTTTGGGGTGGGGAGGTGTATGGAAAACACACTTTTTAGCATTATGGCAGAACCAGTGCAGTGCTACAGTGAATATTGGGCTCTGTTTTGCACTAAAAATGGATTAATTGTCCCACTTCCTTATGCAAAATATAGTTTATTTGCTCCAAAATTTTGTCACCTATTCTGAACTGGAATTTTGTGTTGTTTCAAATCCTATTAATTGCTTCTGAGTTCTAAGCAATTACCTTTAAAATGTTATTTCAGAGTCTTGTAATTTTTTTGGCTTAAATAGACAGTAGAAGGCCAAAAATGTATATCGAGTTCACCAAAAGTGTCTCTCTCTTTTTGGTTTGGTTTGGTGTGGTGGTGGTGGTATGGCAGGCAAAGAGTTTTCTGAATGCTGACATCTGAAGGGTGGTAGAATTCCAGCGGTAAGATGTGCGTCTCTGGGCGGAGCAGAGGAAAGATATTACCAGATACCTAAACATTTTGCTTTCTTGCTTTGTGGTTGTGATTAATGTCTACAGCCCAGTCTTAAGTCTCACACCACAAAATGTGTATTATTAAATTAAAACTTGTGTTAAACTGCAAAAAAAGGGGAAAAAGAAGAAAAAAGTGTGTATGTGTGGGAGTTTAATTACAGTTAAGCAAAGGCTAATGAGTCAGCACTGGGGAATGTGTATTCTATTTAAGTTAAAAATACAGATTGAACCTTCCAGCACTCTGAGTACCTACCAGACCAAACAGGGAACTGCCAGACCGGGGAAGTGCCTGGCTGGCCCCTCTGGTTCCAGCTGCTGGGCACTGGCCTCCAATTCCCTGGAGTACTGGGCACCAAGGCTCCACTCTTCCCTAGTCGGGCAGTATTTCTGGCTCCAGCCTACCAGTTGTTCCCCACGAGTGCTCCAGCCCCTGATCACCAACAGAGTTGCCGACAATGCTGGAGCTGGGGTGTTGCCATCTAGGGAAGTCCACATTACAAAGGTTCATTCTGGAGTATTGTTCAGTACTTTCTCTAGCTTACCAGAGGTTCTATCAGAATAAAATAATTGTAAGATCATCTAGTTACATGTTGATTTATGGATAGCTGTGGTTACCTTCATGTGTAAGAACTTTGGATTTGTATGTGTGCTCTTTTTTGAAACACAGTATTACTGCACAAAAATTTCATCCTGCATAAGTCAGAGAAGCAATGTTCTCTTACAGAATAGCACATTACGGGAACTTTATTTTCTTTTGCATCTAGCAATGAAAGGCGACCTGCCAAAAATCAGAGTATGGTCTTTCACTTTAGTTGTATAAATAGGTCCTGTATGCCATAGACAGTAGTTTGTCTGCTTGCTGAGATGTAATTCTTTGGCTGGAGAATCAGATAATTATTGTCTTATCTTCAGCAGCGAGCTCTGTAGATCACAGATCCTGATTTGCGTGGATGGCTTTGTTTTTTAGATGCAATTTGAAGTTTTTGTTGGAAGCAGATTGTGGCATTGACATTTTTCAAGTTCAAGTGCATATTGTATGAAGATTTGCGTAGTATGTCATTTGTGTTGCTCATCCCACACACTTCTTTCCTCCCACTCGACCATTTCTCTAACTGGTTATGAATCACAAAGTTCTGCTGATTTTTTTCCTATTTTAATGCTGTATGTTTAAATGTAGAATATTGTCACTGATAAATATTTTCCACCCATAGGCTCGAGTGATGTATGACTTTGCTGCTGAACCTGGAAACAATGAGCTGACAGTTAGTGAAGGAGAGATCATCACCATTACCAATCCGGTAAGAGAAATCAAATAGAAAACAGGCTACAATGAACTGACCTACTTCTAGGGGTTTGAGCCGAAAAGAGAGGCAAAGTGGCATCTAGTGGGAAAGTTCTTGCGTGGTCTCTCTTCTTCCCTCTAGGGTAAAGACCAATAGATTTAAATGCAAGAGACTAGTCCCATAATGGTATGGATATAATTTGAACTAATAAAGCAAGCTCACAGGACAATTAGGCAGGAATCTACTTTTTTTTGTACATAGGTATTTTAGTGATTTCTGATCAGAACTATCATCTTGTACCCTCTGTACTTTAGTGCCATGTCACAAGGCTGTGTTCATGGCAGTGAAACCCTTAAATCTGAATTTACTGTATCTCTTTTTTGGGGGCAGGGTTCACATAGTTAAATAGCATATTTATGTAGTCTCCTTTTTGCATTGATTATTGTTTGCATTATATCAGGAGAGGGGAACCTCTGGCTGTATGAGGTTCCTCAGGGTTAGCTGCTGGTAGGCCACCAAGACTCTCTGTTTACCTTAGCATCCTGTCTCAGTTCACTATTCACAGCCAATAGTAGCTGTGGGAAGTGGCAAGGGCCAGGCTACTGGTTCCCACAGCTTCCTAGGTCAAGAATGGCGAAGAGCTCCTAGTGGCTGTGGTGAGCAGTCAGGCGTGCAGATACTTAAGTAAGCAAAGCACCTGGTGACCCACCAGCAGCTGACTCTGATGAGCCACAAATGGCCTGTGGGCTGGAGGTTTCTTACCACTCATTTAAATGGTCATTATCAAATATGGATGAATTTCAACTTACACTTTTTTTCACATTGAAATCTAAATGTTGTTAAAATGCAAAGACATCATTTTGCACAGAAGCTTTAACACAGCAAAACTTCATTTTCTAGTTGATCCTTTTATTGTTAAGGTAATGTGCATGGAGTTGGAAGAAAATACTTAAGTTCTGATCTTGTAAAGGCTCAAGTTTTATGCAAAACTTTGTGCTGAATATTTCCACTAACTTAAATGGGACTATTCAAGTGTACTATGGCTACACTGGCCCCTCCCTGTTGAAAGGGGCATGCAAATGCAGTGGATAAAAGATGCAAATATGGCAGTAATTTGAATATTCAGCACCTTGTTTGCATAATGATGGCCATTTGCCATTCCGGTTGAACTGCTTTTGAAATGCAAAACAGTCGTGTAGTCTGGGTTCCTTCGAAGAGAAGCCCCACTTTCGAAAACACCCTTCTTCCGGAAAAAAATCCTGTCGGTGTGGCCAGAGTCAGGCTGCTGCCTCTGACAGGAGCGGTTTCTGCGCTACCATCAGGGACGGCAGCCAGACTTGCTGCTGCCACCCCTGACAGGAACAGTTTTCGGCTCCTGTCAGGGGCAGCAGTTGTATTGATCTGAGACGTGTGCAACTTGATTCTGTGTATTTGAGGACTTGCTGTATGAGATTCTCAGCAAGCTTAAATCTTTGCAGAATCAACATTTTGACTCTCCTAACTAAATATCTATCAGCCTTTAGGGAAAAATGTACATCTCCTTTACCAGCGCTACTGAGAACACTTGTAAAATATTACCTCTTTGCTGTTTACCCTGTACGCGTTTTTATATTTTCGTATTTCACTCATTTTGGCACTTTAAAGATGAACTAGTCTTCTGCTGTTAGGCCACTGCACTTTGAGTCTTGTATCGAAGCTCTGTAACAGATTGCTGAACCTCTGTAGGAATTGATTTTGCTTCTGTACAATCGCTGTAACTGAAACTGGGCATCCATAAAAAGTAATGAGACCACTCCTGTCAGGTTATATAGAAAATCTTTCCTTTTGGACTACTGAAGTGTTTTAGGTTATAGGCCAAGAATAAAAAGTTAGGTTTATATGGCAGTGTAGGCGTACTCTGTGCTTGGCTCTGGACTCAAGCCTAACCCCCTTTCCCTTATATCTGCATTTTAATTGGTTGCAGGGGGACACGAGATCAGGTTAAATCAGGACTTACAACATGGCCCCTGTTGCATTGCCATGTAGACGCAGGTCTGCTTGAATGAGCTCCTGGGAGTCAGACAAAAGTGTGCCACAATTACATGGGCCGACTTTCTCAGTCCTCTCTCCAGCCCCCCAGTAGTCTGCAATCCACTGTCTATTGCAAATGGAAGTCCTCTTGCCCCCCTCCCCCCTTTATAAACAGCAGCAGCTTAGGTCAGTATTAACTCATTCTCTTCTGATCACCAAGCTGCAAGCATACTCTGAGAGTCCCCTGGGCAGGCCTGCTGACAGGAGGGAGCAAAGGGGATAACTGCTCCGCAGCCTGGGGATTCAGAAGGGTTTGGGGCTCCTGGCTGCTGCTGCAGTATCAGGAGTGATGGGAGCTGGTGCCCCAGCTTCTTTAAATTGCTACTAGAGTTGTGCTGCACACTTCAGGCTGTATGGGGGGAAGCAAACCCCAGCCCTGCCCCTTCTGCCCAAGGCCTGGCCCATTCCAGGGCACAGAGCAAGCCTGCCTCAGTGGCCATGTAGAGGGCCTGGGTGTTACAAAGTCTGGGATATGGTTACTTTGACTTGTGTCTATGTACTGCAGTATGGATGCCAGAGCCAGGGTTCTCTAACACAGGTCAGCTGACTTTGTGTCCAAAAAGCCTAGGGCTTACATTGCAGTGTAGACGTACCTGTAAAGTCCAAGCACCTGTCTTATGCACCAAGAGAAGGTGGCCTTTAGTTTTGAGTCTTGGTTCCTGAAAGCACCTTAAATGCATTGCAGTGTTAGGGGGATGGTGAAGAACAGGGTACTGGAGAGCAGCTGCAGTAAGGCTTTGAAAAGGAACTTCGGGGAACTGCTTATTCAGTGTCTTAACTTGTTTTCACTCTGACCATGCAACCTGTGTGTAAATAGTAGCCAATCACTCAAACAAAACCCCGTTTCAATGAGTTTTAACTGGACCTTTGTTTATGTGTAAATCTCCCTTCAGTCAGATGTATTTGAAGATTTGTCATCAATATACATCTCCATTTATCTGCATATGAACTTTGCTTGGTTTTGGTGTTTCACTTAATGTGCTGAAAATGAATATATATTAAAACAGTTGAGATTCAGAAATGTGAATGTCAGCAGGGATTTATTAGCCCATGTAGGCCTAACTTACCGTGTATGAGCCATCTCATAATACAACCGGTGGTTGAGAGACACTTGGATTTCTAATAGCTCAAGTTTATTCCAGATCACATTGTCTTATTGGTTCTAGTCAACTTAATTTATAAAGGCTGCAAAGCCTAAAGTATCCCGTTTTTCTGGTATGATATTATAGTAGTGCCTAATGGCTCCCCTGAAATCTAGGCCTCCTTATTTTAGGCACTGTACAAAGACTTTGCAAGAAACACAGCCTAAGAAACAAACTGTCTACACTGGTGAGTTTCATCAACAAAACGAGCAGAGCGTCCACATTCCCAATGTGTTCCGTCGACCGTAAATTGACAGAATGCAGTGCTTATGTCAACAGCATTCTGCCACTCCCCCATGAAGCAGAACTCCTCTGTCAACAGAAAGCAAGCATGGATGTTCCAGGGGAGCCTTCTGTTGACAGACAGGGCTTCTGGGACACCGGGCAGCCCTGTCTGCTGTGCTTCTGGTTGGCCATTTTGTCGAGCATCCTGACGGTCTGGCCACTCTGACATTGTGGATCGCTCTTTTGATCCACTTTGCAGTCTGGCCACAATCTGTTGACTGAAGTTTTGCCTGAAGAGATCTTCCAACAGTAACTTCTGTCAACAGATTGCTCCAGTGTAGGTGTAGCCTAAGAGTTTACAAACTATACAGACACGATTGGGGTGGAAAGAACTATTCTCTGATTTCTTTGGTGTGGTGTTTACTTGTCTTTGTGAATGAGACAGTCCTTATTCTCCGTGCAATTCTCTGCCTCCATTCAGTTCCAACATCTGCAGCAAATCAGGCAGGGATCCTACAAACAGCCGCATCGGTTACTGTGATTCATTCCCTGAGCATTGTTTATCTTGTGTATTGAATGAGGGAAGGGTGCTGTATGAATAGAATGTGATCATGAAATAGGTCTTTTATCATCATGTATTTGCACAAAGAGGATGAATTAAGCCTCTGTGCTCCACCTAATTTTTTCAAGTTCTTGACTTTGTCAGCTAATCTATTAATTTACATTTTAAATATTTTCCTCCAGTTTGGAAAATAATCCAGATTTTCACAACAGCTTTGTGATGGAGGCCTGCTCAATATTATCTTCTTATAACGAGAAAACTGATTCTCTGACCGGTTTAGTTTGCCCAAGGCCTCATACATACCTTTTCTCTCGAATCCTGCTTTCAAGTATCAACTACCAAACTACACTCTTCAGCATCTATCTAGAAAACATATTTGTATAATGTTGTTTTTATTTTTATTTCTTTAGGATGTAGGTGGAGGTTGGTTGGAAGGAAAAAACAGCAAAGGAGAGAGGGGACTTGTTCCAACAGATTACGTTGAAGTAAGAGAACACAATATAACTACACAGCTTGGTAAAGCAGAGCTAAAGTAGATTCCCTTCTTCTGCTTGTTTTTTAATATTGGAATTCTTCATTTAATTCTCTAGACTGAAGCCCTGATGAAAGATGACAGTACTTAATCCCACGAAAAATCATTTGTATGAAATAGTTTTGAAAGTCAGAGTACACGTCTGCATACCATATACAATTACCGTTAATGTCAAGTTCTCATTTCACATTTTCTGTCTGTTCTAAGGATTGGCACTGTCTATAGTAACTTCTGGTAAACTCTGACTTCAGTGCTGCCTACTTAACTGTGTGTCCTTCAGAGAAAGGAGAAGTTACATGCAGTGGAGATGGTTGATCTGTAAAATGTTAATTTTGCTGACAAACAACCATTGATAGTTTGCAAGATAGCCAAAAATAATAAACTCATCCTGTTCCCAGAATAATTGAACATGTACAAGAATGAGAATTATGAAAAAAATACTGCTTCTGGTGTAGTTTGTGGGGTTTTTTTTTGTCTTTGTTTTTTAAACACATTACATCGTGCTGCATGTCACGTGGCCATACAACAATAGACTTCTTCTGGTCCTCTTCCAGTCCCTATAAAGCAACAGGCCATATTTCTGTTAATACCCAAATTTGATATATTGATGAATGTTGAAAGTGTACAAATGCTCCACATTGTTAATTTAGAACTGATTTTATTGTCTGCTGTTAAAAATTAAAATGATTTTAAAATTTAATTCAATTTCATAAGCTCTACTGATTCTGAGAACTGTTAAGGAACTACAGCATGTAAAATGATAAAACTATTTCCTTAGAAGAATGATGTATAAAACTAACTTCATCTCTTCTCAGATTATAACTGAAGGTGCAAAAGATGGATTTTCTTATGGCAATTCAGTAGCTGACCAAGCCTTTTTTGATTCCCTCTCTTCTAATACAGCTCAGATCAACTCAGCAGCTAAAAATAGTAATCAGGTACGTTGGTAATTTCCTTTTGGTGCTGTTATCTTGGTGGGTTCTGTTGGCACTGCATTATATTTGTACAATAAAACCTCAACATTTCAAACATTAGGAATGGAGGTTGTTGGTAATTGTCAAATGTTCATAACTGTGAACAAACCATGGCTGTTTTGGAAGCTTACAATTGAACATTAACTTAACACAACTTTCAAACTTCACTATGCAGAATAAAAATGGTGCTCTTCCATTTTACAGTTAACTTAATACATGTATTTGCATGGTAATTTTTTGTATTTTGTTTTGCCTCTGCTGCTGCCTGATTGTGTAATTCTGGTTCCAAATGAGGTGTGTGGTTGCCTGGTCAGTTTGTTACTCTAGTGTTTTGTAGTTCTGAGTTTCTATTTTAAGTCCTCAGAAAAAGCATGAAAAAGGCAGTTGTGAAGGAGGTATGTTGATTTTTCTGAAGATTACAGATCATCTTCCTTCCTTGTTTTGGATAATTTTAGAACTGCTGCTTCAAGGGAAAAAACCTAGCATGATTTTAACAAATTAGAAATAAGAAAATAAGTCATTGTATTTGTTCTTTTCCTGCATAAAGAAAAATCATAGAAATCTGTGAATTAAATAATACCCATATTTTCCTCTTTTGTACTCTGATCTTGTTGTAAACCTCAACTGGCTTTGTCTGTTAACAGCATCTATTCATAGAATTGCAGTTGCAGTGACTAAGATCTGATATTCTGACCTGCGTAAAAGAACTCTACCTTCATTTCTACTTTTCGTAAATGCTGTGTAAGTTTGACACATTAGAAGTAATACTGTACGTTATTGTCAACAATTTTTTTCAACGCTCAGAAAAAGGGTTTTCTTTTTACGTGGCGTGGCTGGATCTGGTATTTGCTGTAGGTTTACTATAGGTCAGTTCTGGACTTAAAGGGCCACAGTAGCTTGCCATTGTCATTTTGGGAGCAGGAAATAATCTGATGAATGGGGTTCTAAACCTGCTCTTATAGATATGTGTGTGAAACAGCGCAGAGCTGTCATCTTGAGTCTGCGGACCAATGACTCAGTGCTTCTGTGGCTCCTGGCTTTCCCAAGCAGCAGCAGCGTGAACCTCACAGGACCCTTCTGCTTTTGATAATCCTGTGGACATGATTGAAACTGATGTTAGTTATGTTGATTTCATCCATCTGCTGCATGAAAAACGATTTATGAAGCTATTTATGGGAAGGCTTCTCAGGATGTGGAGAAGTAGAGGTGTGGGGGATGGTGTGGGGCACATTATTAATTTCCTTTCTTTCCAAAGCCAGGAGGCTTTCAGGTGTGTGGAGAATGACAAGAGTGAGATCCTCTCTCTTTCCTCAGACCATGTGAATGGAGCTTCAAATTTCAGGCTACTGCTATCTGAAAGTTAACATTATTATTATTATTATTATTAATTATTCTTATTATTACTATTCCTACTACTACTGTCATCATTGCACTTAGGAGCCAAATTATAGACATAGACATACAACTTCTTTTTTGTTCTAAAACAATGTTTCTCAACAATTTTTTTTATAAAGTACCTCTTTTTTAAAAAATAAATAAGTACCTTCAGACTTCTTCCATACTCATAAGGGTATGCGTACCACTGATTGAGAAACATGGTCCAAAGGTAATCTGAAGTTTTTGAAATAAGCGCCTTTCAACCTTTCCAGATTACTGTATCCTTTTCAGGAGTCAGATTTGTTTTGCATACCACCAAGTTACACCTCACTTAAAAACTACTTATCTACACAAACATGCAAAAACATTGCAGAAGACTACTACTGAAAACTTGCTGACTTTCTACCATCTTATTATCAAATGAATTGGAATGGAAATATTGCACTTGTATTTCCGCATAAAGCATATGAAGCGTTAGAAACAAATCATTGTCTGAATTTTTAGATTGCACTAACTTCACTAGTGTTTTTATGTAGCCTGTTGTAAAACTAGGAAAATATCTAGATGTGTTGATGTACTCCCTGGAGGACCTCAGTCTACACCCAAGGGTACATGTAGCCCTGGTTGAGAAAACACTGGCATAAAGCCCATTGAGAATCATTTTGCAGCAGCTGAAGGAGAAGGGGTAGGTCTTGCCTGGCCTGAGCCTTACAAATGGAGCATGTTCCCCTCACCATTTGATTATTCTTTGAGCAGTAAGTTTGAGGCACCTGGCTAGCATGTATCTGGTAGTCTCATTTGAATCTATAATCTATACCCTTTCACAGATCAAGATCTCAAGTTAGTACTGTAGTTCAGTTTTTTTGAAGTCCAGAGGTCAGCAGCTGATTGTTTCCAGCATTGCTGTGCAAAGGTCTCCTGTGTTGGAAACAAAATGGCTTACTTATCAAAACCATTGTATAGGCACATCTGATTTGTGGAATACACCAAAAGATATGGATAGTTTTCTTAACGTACTTCGTTTCCTTTGCAAGACCATGTAAAATGGATGAAAATATTTTACAACTCTGTGTCCTAGGGTGAATGCAATTGTTCGTTTGCTTTGTAGTATGTATTGGTGTCCGCAGCATTATTGACTTCTGTATGAAGACCTCAGGGTAAGCCTACCCTGCAGAATAAACCCAGGATCTGTTGGACTTGACTCTGTGTGCTCAGTGTGTTTCTCAGAGTTGAGCATCGACACTGAGTATTCACCCTTGGTTTAGAATTTCTGGACTTGCCTGAGCATGGAAGCAAGACACTGTGCTACACAGACCTGAATCAAATCAGCCTCTCTGAGACTTCCTGGGGCCATCCTCAGCTGCAGCTGTTTGTCATTGGTTTGGAGAAAAAATTGACTGGCCATCCCAAGGTACTTTATAAGAAGTTGTTGCAGCCTGCTGTCTCGTCCTACTAAGCCATCTTTTGGATCTCTGCTTACCTGGCAACTGCAGGAGTGTGAAGGAGTCAGCATTTGAAGAACTTGTTTAGCTTGGGCTTGAGCTGTTGTTCCTGTTTCAGAAAACTAGCATCTAATGGCTGTTCTGCCTGTGTTTTGTTTTGGTGGTCTTTCCTGGCCTGCTGAAGGCACCTGTTGGAGCAGGAAGGTACAGACGTGGCAGACTCAATGCAGCTGCTGCTGCTGCTGCTGAAAACTCTTGGTATAGCTACTAATGCCCCCATGCCACCAGTGCAGATTGGTGTTTCTAGAGCACAGCCACAGAGACTGGCGGTATCACATCATTGTGCAGACATGGGATGACTAGCAGTAGCACCAGAACTTTCGTATGAGGGTACCTACGTTTTTGGAGTTTTGTGAGTAGCTTACTTTGATTTACTCCTTTACTGAGTCCAGTCTAATTCAAGCATATTTTCCAGAAAGGCATCCAGTCTAGATTTGTATACTACTCCTGAGGGAATTCTGCACCTAAAAATTATATACACAATATTTTCAAATTCTGCAAAATTTGACACATTTTATTTGCCACATATATGTGGCTCCAGGGATCTGGCTGCGAGGGTGGTCTGGCCGCAGAGCCGCGGGGTTGCAGGTGGGTGGGGGTCAGGCCGTAGGGGATACAGGCGCTGGGGGGGCTTCCAGCTGCGGGGCCACAGGGGGTCTGGCCGTGGGGCTGCGGGTGGGAGGGGAGGGTCTGGCCGTGGGCGATACAGGTGGCCATGGAGTGGTCTGGCTGCAGGGGGGTACAAGCGGTGGGGGGGCACGTCTGGCCACGGGGGTTACAAGCAGCAGCGGGGTCTGGTCGCGGGGTTGGCACGGGTGTTGGGTCTCGGGCTGCGGGGGGTGTACAGGTGGCTGCGGGAGGGTTGGCGGGGTGTTGGGGGTGTACAGGCAGATGCGGGAGGGTCTGGCAGTGGGGGTTACAAGTGGCTGCGGGGTTGGCAGGGATGTTGGAGTGTTGGGCTGCGGGGGGTGTGCAGGCAGTTGCAAGGCTGCAGGGGGTGGGTGTCTGGCTGCAGGGGGTGTACAGGTGGCTGCGGGGTGGGGGGGGAGCCTGGTCGGGGGCGGGTACAGGCAGCTATGGGGTCTGGCTGCGGGGCCGGCCGGCTGGGGTGTCCGGCTCTGGGGCATACAGGTGGCCTTGGGGTCAGGCTGCGGGGCCACAAGGGCTACAGGAAGTGGGGGGGAGGGTTCAGGCTGCAGGGGAGGGGTGTCAGGCAGCGGGGGATCTGGCCATGGGGCCAGCAGGGGCATCAGGCTACAGTGGTTTTGGGCTGTGGGGAATGCAGGCAGCAGTGGGTTGTCAGGCTGTGAGGCCAGCAGGGAGTCAGGCTGCACCAGGTTGGGGCTGCGGGGCTGGCCGGGGGGAGGGGAGATGAGGGGGCTTAGAGCTGCAGGGAGTGGGGTAAGGCTCTTATGAGCGGGGGAAATTCACTTGTAGAGTTAACTAAGGTAGGTAAGCGTGTCCCTCGTTTAAGCGAGTACTTGTAAATGAAGTACTTGTTTAATGAGGGATGAGTGTATTAACTAAGATTGTCTGCCCACTGACATACAGGGAAGAGTGGGTGGAGGGCCAGTTGAGAATACACTCTGCACAGAAGCTGTATAGCGAACTGGGAACCCAAAACCTCTCCCTTCAGCAACTCTTTTTTTTTTTTTTTTCAAAAACTTTGCTGTGAACTTTCTTCATATTTTTCATTGTCCCTGTATTATTTTCAGGGGTCAGATGTAATCAAGTGGTGGGAGTAGGGAACAGTCAGTGGAAGGTGAACTGAGAAGACATGTCTACTGATTTTTATAGAATCTCATATTTCAGTTACAGCTAGTTTTAAGAAGCAATTCAGTTACAGAAGCAAGATTTTTGTGCATTTGGTGATCTTTGTTGATGCACTAGTTGTTCCTTCCTTCCACCTGGAATAATGGACGTTTGCTTACAACTGGAGGGAAATGGGGGCAATGCAATGTGGGAAGATGTCAGATACCAATGAAAATACCCAGCATGCTATGGAGATGAGGGAACTCTGGGATGGGTTCCCATAAAGCACTGTTGAAACAGTCGATGTTTGTCGATTGAGCTTGGCAGCAATATGTTGACTTTTGTGAGGCACATATGGGAGAGATGAGTATGGTCACATTCAAATTTATAAAATCCAGTGTTATAAAATCAATATTAATAAATTCAAATTTATCTCATAGTGTAGACGTAGTCCTAGGCTAACGAGGTGGGCCAGCCCTAATGGGTAAATGCAGTGTTTCTGCTAATCTTTTTGGAAAGGCTTCAGAATTACATAATTTGCTTCAGTATTTTACATGAAAACTATTGATACTTGTTAATACAATTTAAAATAACATTATTTATAAAAATAATGCATCCGCATCTCTCTTGAAGCGGGTCTTTGCCCATGAAAGCTTATGCTCCAAAATATCTGTTAGTCTATAAGGTGCCACAGGACTTATTATTTATGAAAGGGAGCTAACTTGGTACATATTAAAGAGATATTAGAAACTTGGTCATCTTCACACCTGCCTTGCTTTCTTATCTATACTGATACAAAAACCAATGGGATTTTCGTCAGCTTTGATTTTTGAGTCACTTCCGGGAACTGAAACCACAGTGGATTTCCTGTTATTTTAAATACTGTACTTTTATTACTCAATATAGTGTTTTTCTTATGCAAGTGAATGATACTCATTTATTTGCAAGGAATTATGTTGTCTGATCAGGGTCCAATTGTTATGTTTGGTGGTTAGTAGACTAAAACTGTGGACTTCATTATGTGGCTTTTTGTATTTTAGCCTAATGCTGACCTATCAATGTGATCTTACTATTTTATCTGAGAAGATATTGCTGGCTTTGGGGGATCCATTGATCTCTGGGATGTTTTAGGTGGCATGCTTGAAATATAGCTGTCTATATTTCATTTTAGTTGGTTCTGTTAAGTAACCCTTATGAATTTTTGCTTTAGTGAATTGTAATGTTGCTATAATCCAGAGCCTCCCAAACTTTCTAATGATCATTTCCCAGTTTCATTGCTTTGTTCTATATCAGCAGGTTGTCAGATGGAAAACTGGGTCAATAACACTTTTTTTGCATCTCACTAAACAGTAATGGGATTGAGATGCTTGTGCATTTATGCACCTTAACTTTTAAGAATGAAAATAAATGTGTCCTATTTGCTTTTTATATTTTGAGGGGGGAAGAACACTGAGATGAACTTTGAAGTACTGTACATGAGTATTAACTAAGTTACAAAAAAAAGTTGAGCCAAATCGGTCTGACATGAATTTGTATTGTTCAGGGTAACATGTTTGTTGTCATGAGCTGTCTTGTTAAAACCAATAAATGCATCTTTAAGCCATGTATATGCATGACAGACCAGAGTATGTGTGGTTACCAAAAAAAGGTTGCCAGAAGTTGTTTTTCCATATGTGGTAGCAATTCTATGGACTTTGTTATATACCCCTTTTTTACCTCACAAGGACCCCCTCCCAAAAAAAAAAAAGACACAAACATCATGGAGTGTGTTTTTTCTCTTGAATGATTTCAGATAGCAGGATATAATCTTGACGTCAAAGCTAGAAACATAGGCTGAACAAGATGTATAAGTTCCCTAGCTACTGCAGGGTAAAACTTGAAAGCTACTCTTCCTTGTGATTCAGGGCATAAACTGATCACCAGCTGTCATTGAAAGAAAAGCTGTGTAATGTGGCAGTAACTTTAAAGTCTCAAATATTCAGTTGTATGTTGGTAATATGACATATTTAGACAAGCTGTGCTTTTTAGGTGAGTTTTATTTGTTTTCTTGACACAGTTTCTTTGAAGGGCGAAATTATTTCTATCCAAAAATAAACGTGAGACACTCTAGATTCTGACTAAAATATGCATACTGCAAGTTCAGCTTTTTGTAAATTCAGAGTTTTGCTTCCTGTTGCAAAATATCTAGGGTTCATTTGACAAAGTTCTATCAAAACGCTGCTTTGCAGAGGTAAGTGCTAAATCAGAAACACTTTGTCCACCAGTATCTCCTGGCAGACAACTGTTTCCTCTTAAAATTTCTTTCTTAGAATTAATGTTTCCATATATTGCTCAAAGAAAGTTTGACATAAAAAGTATTGTCTTGTTTTGAGTTATGAGTGTGTGGGAAGTGGATATGGAGATGGAGGGGGAAATAGCTTGTAATTTTTATTTATTTTAACAATAGGGAATTTGTCACTTGTGTAACACAACTTTAACTTGGTATGACAGTTGGCTTCAGTGAGGAATGTGAATCAAGGCAAACTTAGAAAAAGGTTTTGTATCTTTGAAAGTAAATAGCCGCTATGTGTTTTATATATGCAAATACAGAAGTATACAGTTTGACAGTTCACCTTGACATAAAAATTACTGATTTGTTCCAATTTGGTGCATATTATCTATTGTATATTAGGATCTGGGAGAAACTTTGCAGTGGGAGAACCATGATCTGTCCATATAGTGGAAGGATGGATGGATATGGTGAGCATCTGAACTCTCAGTGGGAACAAGGGAAGCAGTCCCCCAGCATTTAGACTCCTTTGCGTGTTCGGTGGAGGGGTCAGTTGAGCTATTGGAGTCCTACTGCTACTTCCATGGAAGTGCCATTTGCCTCTTATCTGTACTGTGCAGTTCTTACAGAAATGATACCAGTGCACAGTTACTTCTAGATTCTAATATGATTTCATAAGAACTGTACATCCGAGAACCCTGCACTGACTTTGTGTGTTGATCAGACTTAATTATTGCCTGGATATTCTGGAATGCTTCTTTCTACTCATCTTTATTTAAAAAAAAAAATCTCATTCCTAGCCCCTGTGAAAAATAAACACATATCTCTAAAAGGTTGTGGGACAGATCCTCAGCTGGTGAAAATTGAACTCAGTGGAGCCATCAGAACACCAGCTAAGTCTGCCCTTCTCTGTTCAGTATAAAAGTTGATAAATAGGTAATTATAGATGAGAATCCTCAGAATGAAATTAATATAGCTGTAGAAACTTTATATTGATGTTGTTTGTGGGACTTTTCCATGTAGTTCCCAGATGCTTAGATACTGTATGTTTCATGGTTTGCACTTGGGGAATTAACCACATTACTCTTGATCCTGATCATTGCCTATGTGGAGCTATTGCAGGGTTAGGATTTCATATATTAATTCACACACTTCACAACACCAGTGTCTCTGCTTCCCTTTGTTTCTGATGCTGTGCTTCATCTACAAAGCAGGTAAAAAAACAAAATAACCAATTCCCACTCTTTTATTATCAAGTAAAAATACTCCATCCCTTTGCCCCCCACAGTTTTGTTCCATCTTTCCCATTACGTGTGTCAAGGCTGCCTCCTCACTCTGACATTGAGTGCAGAAAGTGGGGTATGCAAAAATCTTAAAAATACCTTACTTCTATAGGCTCTGCTTTTTTTAAAAAAAAAAAAAAAAAAAAAAAAAAGGCCCCCAAGGTCACAGATTCACTGACCCTGGGTTGATAGACTGCCATGGCCAAGTGATACAGCTGCCCTTAAAATCCAGGATATCTCCCTGTGGGATACATTTGCAAGTGTCACCCTTTTCTTAGGAGATAGCGTGGAAATATAGAGCTGTAATCTGATAGCTCACTTTGCTTTAGATAGGCATTCACACAGACGCGCTGTAAGAGACAGAAGTCAAAATCATTGCCTTAAAAAGGTAATTTATTCACAAAACGAAAGATGGAAAAATACCAAGAAAGTAAATACACATACTTAATTGCTAGACATAATTCAAGAAACTAAATCAGCTTTTCCTTCAGCATTCTTACATTCAGGGATAGAAGAAGGTGTATTTTTTTCAGATATGCTTGTCTCTGACATTTTGAAGATGATCCTTCCTGACCCTCATTCTTTTTAGCAGACCACTCAATATATTGTTTTTGTTTCCTCTTTGTTCTGCATTAGAAGTTTGCTTTCCCTCCCCCCGCCCTCCTGTGCCACCCACTCTCACTGGGTTCTTTACTTTCCTGTCTGCCAGTCTTCCCACTGCTGTGCCTATCGTTGTCAATCAGCTCGGCAATATACCAGCAAATGAGCATTATGCAAGTAGTACTTTCCCAGGTGATGTGTCCCTAATACTCTGCATGCCTGATGGCTGGTTTTCCTGAATCATTGGAGCCTGTTTGTGCCCCCTTGGTTTTAGTCAGCATCCCAAATGCTCTATTGTGATCTGAACGGTGTGTCTGTCCCTGCTTATGCATGTGCCAACTAACTGAAGACACAACAAATTCAGATTCCCTTTGGTGTGAATGAGAGCATCAGTGTATTAGCTCAGGACAACACAGGACAGGAGGACCGCAGTAACCCAGCAGTTTATCTCTGAACAATTCTCATATTAATTGTCAGTCTGAGTTTGGAAGTCCTCGTTGGCCAGAAAAAGCTTAAAGCTCAGAAGAGCCCCAGATTCATTGCTCTGTATGAAGCAGGCTTGTCATGAGCCAACAGAGGGCTTCCATTAGAAGTATCCTGTCTGCCTAAGAGGCACATTTTTTTCCAGATAGATTTAGCTGGTTACCATTTTATGAAAATTGATCCCTACAGATTAGAGGTCAGATTTTACCATCCAACATTTGCAGAAATGAAATCAGAATACTGATTTGTTGGCTAAGTGTGTGTGCTCCTGAAAAGTAGGGTTACTTGTTCCCCCATCCTCATAGCTTCTGAGCACCTCCCAACTCTGTTGCTCAGTAGAATAGATGGGGTTTGTGTATGGGAAGAGATTTTGAAGGAAGGCTAAAGCAAAGACTTGAGTTCTGCATTCAGTCTTGGAAGTGGTAAGGTCCATGGTTGTCAATCTTGTTTTCTTTGGGTGTGGAGGAGAATGAGTTCCACAGTCTAGGCCCAGTTCCTTTCAATCTCCTGTGCTTAAGCTTCCCTGTGTTGATGGTCTGTTTCTTGGTTCTGGTGTATGCTAGCTGTTCTGGGGAGTGCAGGTTAAAGAAAAGAGGTGAAATCCTAATTATTATAGTCTGTAGTTCTCATGGAGGGTTTCACATTAAAGCAGAGCCCTTTAACCAGGCTGTATGCAGTAAGTAATAGAGCCGGTGAAGAGCCCAGAGCAGTGAGTTGAGGTGTTCACAGCAATCTGTACTGCTGAGCAGATGGTCTACTGCATTTTGTGCCAGCTGCAGTGTTTGTGTGTGTGGCTTTGTTTGTATGGAAGAGTTGCAGTAATGGAGTTGGCATGTCATGAGTGTGTGGCTCACCACCATTGTTTACTCAGTGTTGGCTAGGATGGGGTACAATCTTGAAAGTGAATGCTTTTATTAACATGGTTATGTTGGCATCTAGTAATATTGAGGAGTCTAAAGGGACTCCATGGATGCAGACTGTTTCCTCCACACATGAGATTTGAGGATTAAAATGTTACAATTACTTTTCTCTAAATGTTCTGGTCAGCTGTAACTACACAAACCTTTCTCCTGTCAAAGATGCAGATAAGCATATGTCATTGAAATAGTCAGAGATGAACATAAATTTAAAACTAAGTTATTTTTGGGGTGGGGGGAGGGTGTAGTTTCCATGTTCTAACATTTATCATTTCCTGTAACCATTCCCTAATGGTTACATCTGGAGGAGAATGTAAATAATTAACATACCCATTCATGTGCATTCATCCCATCTTCCTTCTGGCTGTGATTTGGCCATGGAACACTTTTGGGCTTGTAATATAATGATAGAACACATACACGCTGGTCAGGGTATGTTGGGGGTTGAGGGTTTTGTACTGAAAAATTGCTGCATGTACTGCTCAAAAGTTGATTGAAAAGAATTCAATTTCTTAGATGTATTTCATTTTACAAAGAACAACAAGAGAAAATCATCTGAATGAACTAATTAATGTCCTGCTAGGAGGACGATTAGCAACCCTATAAATAAGCATTAAAAATTAAGGACAAACCCAAAACAAAACATAACATCCGAAAGAAGGATAGTTAATGTCATTCTTTGGTACAAAAACAGAACAATATTGTTTTTTTTAAAAAAAAGAACAAACTGCCACTACCCTTCCTTAAAGCTTAATCATTTTTTTGAAAAAAGAAATGCAAAAAGTAGTATGAATTTTTTTTAAGTTTTGTGTTATAAATTTGTTGTTTTTACTGGAAACTACTTGAAAATAAAAAATAAGTAACAATTGACAGTTTTTTTTTTTTAATGGGAAGAGTGTTTCTGCATCTTTTGATCACAAACCTGCTTAATATTAGGAATGATGCTGGAGAGTTGGATCCTCTTATCAGGTGCAGCATCACATGATTTCTCTGGACACATCTCATGCCAAAACAATCCAAATTGACTGTGTCGGCACAAGTCACATAATAACTATACTATTATGAATGTGTTATAAATATCAATAATAACCACAGTCTAAACAATATTCAAATACCTTAGTATTTTTGATACATACGTAATTTCATTTTTAATATTTTAGAAGGACAAATATTGCTAGCATCAACATTTTTTCATAGAACGCTTATTCACATTGTGCGGAACACCAGCGTTCCATGGAACACAGTTTGGGAAACGTTGCCTTACCAGTGTAGCTATTGGAGCCATCGTTTGAAATTTCAAATGGAAGAAGTACCAGGCCAACCAGTAAAATTGTGATGAATGATAGTCTTGTACAATAGTTTCATACGCTTTTTAAAAAAAGTTTCCGGACGCCCTCTCCAAAATTATCTGCAAATTAATCTGCAGGATTAGATATCTGAAAAGTCTCAGAACATTCAGCTGTTTTGATACATTTGTGCAAAAATAGTATTTTGTATTCTTTCCAAACTTGAGATTAAAATATTTCAGTATCTGGTATCTTAAACAATGAAGCAGATTTTACTCAGATTTTGCAGTGGAAACTTTAAAGTAAGATGTAACAAAACATGGAAAACTTCAGTGTGTGTCAAAATACAAATTAGATTGGTTTAAAAAATTCTGTAAGAGAAGGGAGTGGTTATGAGGAAGCTTGACAGCATTTTGTAAAGGAGATTTTAATGAAATCTCACAGCATTCTACCCTAGAAAAAGCTGTAATCAGTATTCTAGTATGATAGAAATTCATTGTTAGGGATTGCCCCATTGGGATTTTACTGTGTGGAAGAAGTGCTGCATTCACTGTTTTGCAGAGTCAATGCAAAGTACAAGGATTTCGGTGCTATTTCTGAATTGTCTTACTTTCTCCCAGTCAGAAAATAAGCATTAATGTCAGGATGTTTTTTGCCCTTCAAATGTAATATGTCTGGTAGAGTAGTGTTCTTTGCACATGAATCAATGTTTACCTGTTTTCTCAAAGCAAAGAGGGCAATATGCATTGTTCGGCTTCTAAATATTTGATCATTGCTTTAGTGAAATACAGGTAGCAAATCCTCATATACATGTTTGCTTATTGGTGGGATAAAGCCTCTTATAAAAAATTCAATTCTTGGGTTTTTCTTTGGTCTGCACATACTTTCAGGGCAAATGGAAATAACTGCTGTGGATCAGAATGCTTTAGAAAATTGTTGGAACCAATAATTTATTGATTTACCTTTGAGCGGTTAAGGCAATACAGTTTTCAGTGATATCCCAATGTCACTATCAGTGGAAAGTTAATCAGAATCCATCCAGATACTCATATGGTCCTCATACCTAGTATGTGAGCATCGTAGATTTGCCTTGATTGGGTTTGGAAGTCGCTACCAAGTGCTGAACAGAGAAAACCTGTAGTAATTTTTTAAAATGTAAGGACTTCTTGGTTTCTCCAGTGGTGGTTTATTTTTCTCCTCCTCTTTTTATTTGTATGTTATAGGTCAACAGTGTCCATGACCCCTGGTCAAACTGGCAATCTGGAAACTTGGACAATGCAAATTCTGGTGATAGCTGGGCAACCAAACTTGAAAGTGCAGCAGGACAGAAAAACACTTCAAACAACTGGGAGGGAGCAGCACAGTTTGGTCACCCGCAGGCCTATCAAGGTCCAGGTCAGCTAAATGACCCCATGAATGATTTAATCAGTCTCTAAATAAATTGGACCAGAATGTTGGTATACATGAGGATCCTCTGTACAGCAGTGTCCCTTTGCTATATTATGAAATGTTTATGTACATAGCAGACATTGACATGGTAGGACAGGGTAAGCGCATTACTCAGATGACAGACAGTTACAGAAAATGTTTTAATGGCCAAAGTGCTCAATGCTTCTTATGTTTGCTTCCACTAGAGAAGTGAGCATTGATGGAACCCCTAACATGAACATCAGTGTAAAGTAAATAGTCTAAGGCTAATATCAGGAAAGAACAAGTTAAGAATTACTTACACAAGTTGTCTTTAAATTGGCATAGCCTGATGTAGTACAGAATACTTAAGGAAATGGCTGGAGAGATTAACGAACCAGTAGGGAGTATATTGAGAACTCATGGGGGCAGGAGAAATCTGGAGACTAGGAAAATGGCAAATATAGTAGCAATCTATAAAAAGTGGAATGAGGACACCATGGAATTGCAGACCAGCCATTTTAATTTCAGTACCTATTGAGACAATGGAGCTAATTAAATAAACCATTTATAAACATCTAGAAGAAGATGAGATGATGGCAGTCAATAAGGATTTGTTCAGAACAAGCCATGTCAAGCCAGCCTAACACCTTTCTTTGACAGGGTAACAAGCTTTGTGGATTGTGGGGCAGGGAGTACGGGGAACAGAGAGGGAGAGAAGAACAGTAGGGCTACGTCTATACTAGCCCCAAACTTCGAAATGGCCATGCAAATGGTCATTTCGAAGTTTACTGATGAAGCGCTGAAATGCATATTCAGCGCTTCATTAGCATGCCGGCGGCCACAGCGCTTCGAAATTGACGTGGCTCGTTGCCGCGTGGCTTGTCCAGACAGGGCTCCTCTTCGAAAGGACCCTGCCTACTTTGAAGTCCCCTTATTCCCATGAGCAGATGGGAATAAGGGAACTTCAAAGTAGGCAGGGTCCTTTTGAAAAGGAGCCCCGTTGTGACGAGCCGTGTCAATTTCGAAGTGCCGTGGCCGCCCGCATGCTAACGAAGCGCTGAATATGCATTTCAGCGCTTCATCAGTAAACTTCGAAATGACCATTTGCATGGCCATTTCGAAGTGTGGGGCTAGTGTACACAGGGCCAGATGTGACACATCTTGACCTTAGTAAGTATTTGATGCTGTCTCGCATGATCTTCTCATAAACCAACTGGTAATTGCAGCCTAAAGGAACATCTATAAGGTGGGTTCACAATTAGTTGGAAAACTGTGTACTCCTAGAGAGTGGCCATCTATGGTTGACAATCAAACTGGAAGAGCATATGGAGGAGCATTTCCATAGGATCTGTCCTGGATTTGGTTCTGTTTCAATATCTGCATAACTGATTTGGCTAATGGCATGGAGAAAACGCTTAAAAGTTTGTAGACAATACCAAGCTGGGTAAGGTTGCAAGTGCTTTAGAAGATAGAATTCAAATTCAAAATGATCTGAAGAAATGGTTTGAAAAAAGCTGAAATTCAATAAAGACAAAAGCAGAGTACGACACATCAGAGGGAATAATCAGCGTCTCATATCCAAAATAGAAAATGACTGTCTAGGGAGGAGGGCTGGAGAAAAGGAACTGGGAGTTTTAGTGGATCACAAGCTAAGCAGGAGTCAACAATCTAATACTGTTGCCCAAAAAAAAAAAAATGTAATTCAGGGATGTTTTAGCAGGTATGTTGGAAGAGACACAAGAAATAATTCTTTCATTCTATTCAAGCTGGGGCACTGTATCTAGCTGTGGGCACAGCACTTTTAGAATGGTATGGACAAATTGGCGATCTCTAGAGAGCAAGAAAAATCAGTAAAGGCCTGGAAGGCATGATCTATGAGGAAAGATTGGGGAGAAAATGGCTTTGTTTAATCTTGAGAAATGGAATGAGAGGGGATGTGATAAGCCTTCAAGTATATAAAAGGTAGTTAGAGGACGGTGCTAAGTTGCTCTCTTGTCCACTGAGGACATGACAAGAAGTAATGGGCTTCAATTGCAGTAAGAGAGATTTAGATTAGACACAAGGAAGACAGTTAAGCAATAGAATGACTTACCAAGGAAGATTGCAAAGCCTCTGGCTATGTCTACACTACAGCAATCTGGTGACAGAAGTTACTGTCAAAATATATCTTGACAAAGCTTCTGTTGACAGATTGCAGCCAGACACAAAAGCGGATGGAAAAAGTGACCTGCTCTGTTGACGGAATGGCCCACTACAAGCTGTCTGGTGAACCGGAAGCCTTGCCCGTTGACAGTGGTTTCCCCACCCCTGCCCGTAGCATTCACATATTTTTGTTGACAGAATCTGTTGATAGAGGTGTTCTGCCTTGTGGGGGAGAGGCAGAAGGTCTGTCAAAAAAAAAAAGTGTTGAGTTCTGTCAACGGTAAGTCTACAGAATGCATTTGTAGTGTGTAAACTCCATGAGTTTCGTTGACAAAAATCTCTAGTGTAGATGTAGCCTCATAATCTGAGGCTTTTAAGAGCAGATTACCTCCACGCCTTTCAAGGACTGTCTAGATAGTACTTAGTCCTGCCTTAGCACAGGGGACTGGCCACTCTATGGTCCCAGGTCCTTTCTAGTCCTGTGATTCTAATTTTGTGGAGAAAAGTGGTGGGCTCCGAAAATGCTTCCTATAAAATGGCAGTTTGATCTACATCAGTCCAGGTCTCAAAAAATTAGCAGATGAAAGTCATGATTATTAAGAACAGAATCCCAGGTATGTTCAGATCACAAAGCCGGAACTTTGTGGGCTAAGTATAACTTAAAATCTCTGTATTCCTGTTTCTGCTGAGGTGTGACCAATCATGCTTTACTTTTAAGCATTGCAGCCAGTATTTCAAAGAATTGTCTAGCCTTTTACCTAGTCTAAGTAAAGAGAAGGATTTCTGTTTGGGGCATGTAAACTGACAATGTTAGTTTAGTACCCAATTGAAGAAAATATTGGTACGTTAAGGCAATGTATTTGATTTGTACTCTGTTTAATTCAAGCGTCTAGGTTTTTGGGGATAAATTTTAAGAGTAGCCAAGAAACATTAAGTTGAACTAGTTTTCAATGCTTTCTTTTGAATAGTGCAGGAGAGGGTATCCTTTGGCTCAGCAAGGTAATAACACCTATTCCCCCTCTTCTCCTTTTACCCTTCTTTAGCAGCTGCTGATGACGACGATTGGGATGATGACTGGGATGACCCCAAATCAACGTCCCCATCTTACCTTGGCTATAAGGATAGTGAGTCTTCTGAAGCAGGAGGCCCCCAGCGTGGAAATACTCGTGCTGCTGCCATGAAATTACCACTTAACAAGTAATAATCCTCAAACTGAGAAAAACAACATGTTAGAGACAAGAGAAAAATCAAATATTGGGTCAGGGTTAAGATTGTAAAAGTTTGAACAGGGATCTTCCTCCCCCCAGTTCCAAGATACAGTGGTACAAGGAGTATTTCCATCACAGAGGTAAGCCCAGTCCCCTCAAGAGACAGTAGCTGGGTAATGAAACTTCTTCTGTTGACCTAGCATTGTCTGTACCTAGCACTTACCTTGGTTACCTATATCCCTGAGTGGTCACACTCCTCAACAACAGAGTTAAGTCAACCTAAGTTACAGCTGTAGACCAGACCATATGTTTAGAAAGGCAGTAAGTATCCTGGAAACTCATGAGTAAATTGGCTAGCAACATATAAAAGATCTGGAAAAGGGGGTAAACAAGGTGGCAAAATTTGCTCAAGATAGTTAAATCTGGCTGAGCAATAGAATGACAGGTAACATTTACTGTTGATAAGTGCAAAGTAATGCACTTTGGAAGACATAATCCCAACTTCACATGTAAAATGACGTCTAAATTGGCTTTTATCACTCAAAAGAGAAGTTTTGTAATCATTGTGGGTTGTTCTCCGAAAACATCCACTCGGTGTGAAGTGGCAGTGAAAAAAGCTAACAAAACCAAAGTGAAACTAGCTCATTTTACGCCAAAGGTGGAGCACCTCCAGTGTCTTGGCTGTGTGTGGTTCCTCAGGGTTAGCCACTGATGGGCTGCCAGTTGCTTTATTTACCTGAGCGTCTGCAGGCACAGAGCCCTGCAGCTCCCAGAGGCCACAGTTAATCATTCTTGGCCAGTGAGAATTGTGGGAAGTAACATGGGTTGGGCCACCACTTCCCACAGCTCCTACTGGCCAAGAACAGCAAACTGTAACCACTTGGAGCTGTGAAGATTGGTTCTTGTGTACACTCAGGTAAATTAAGCATCTGGTGGCTGATCAGCGACTAACCTCGAGGAACTGTAGGCAGCAGTTGTGCCAGAGGTTCACTACTTCTGTTTTACACTGCTAAATGGTAGTCAGAGTCTGCTGGTTCAGTCTGCTGCAGCTTTAACAACCTGGTGGTGTAAGACTGTATTTCCCCATAATGTTCTGAGCATATTTAATTTTCCCTGTTTTATGATGTGAAGTCCAGTATGATCAATTACAGTGTGTAACTCTCTGAACTTGTTTTCAAGAGTTAGCTTACCACTGAATTTGATTCTCCCTCTTCTATTGAAATGTCTCTTCCCTTTCCCACCCAGGCTTAAAGGAAACAATTGGGGTTCAGCCCTGTTGCTTTCAATAGAATTAGACAAATTTTTTTCCCCAGTTGTGCCAAGTTGGCATTGGTGTGACTCTGTTGGAGCCATAGAAATACATTAGTAATTGGTGCAACTCCAGTAGAAACTGAGACTGGTACAACTGGGAGCAGAATTTGGGCATGCATCTTGTCATGATTAAATAATCCCTTTCGGTTTTGTCATGGCCTTTGTGGTTTAAATGTGTGTGTGGAGAGGGCAGGGGGAGAATAAAACCTAGTTTTAAGGTAGCCCAGGTCCCAGTTGTTTAAATAGTCTTTAAATATTTGTGTGTAGGCTGAAGAGGAGTTTGGCTTGAGTCTGAGTTCTAACCCTGTGATTTCACTGGGGTGTAGACACCCCCTACAGGGTGCTGGGGAAGAGGCAAAAATACAGAATTCTGGCCACTCAGCTTTCAGTTGTCACTCCTGTTAATGTAGAAAGGGACATTGGATTGCCCTTTAATCTATTTTCTGTATCACAAGGATTTTAACTTATTCAGAGCATTTTATTTTTTTTGGCATCTTGATGTCGGCTTCTTAGGAATAGCAACAACGAAACGGTTATAACCCTTGTGTAATGCGGAGGCTTAGTACTTTTTATTTAAAAAAAAGTTTCCATCTCTTGACTCTCAAAGAAGAAAAATCAGATTTTAAGAAAGTAAGTAGTACTTAGGTGCAATATTTTCCTAATAGCTTTTTAATACCACTGATGTGCATGGGGAAAGAAAAAACTCTCCAGCCCATACTTACAAGGTTCAGCTGCATTGCTATGCAATTGGTTTACTTAGGTAGTTTAAAAACAAACATTTAAAAAAAACAGGGAGTCAAACTGCCATTTGATTAAACTGTCTTATAAAGTTCTTTTTATCACCCTAAAAGTTAGTTCAAGGAAGCACGTCTTAGGTAGTCTGCCTAATTTTTTGTTTTTTCATTTTTTTAAGCTGTCCAAAGGTCTTTCGTAATGTAATTAACCAATAAGAAGTCCAGAGAAGATAGAAAAAACTTGAATAGTAAATACTTTGAACAAATTAATAGTATGTTGGTGTTGTCATCTGCTTTGAACCGTCTTTTTAATACAAATTTACCCATCATTATTTCCATGCCTGTTTATGTATAAGCTATCATGCATATCTGAGTCATGTCCTTAGTAATGAACACTGCGCATCTGGAATACTCTCCCTTTTTAGTTTGGTTGTGAATCTAAATAAGACTTGCTTCCTTTAACTTTTAGACTAATAACCAGAACTTTATAAGCCAGTTGTTCCCTCAGGGTGTGTCTACACGAGCACAGATCTTCGAAATGGCCATGCTAAGCCGAGTGGAGTAAGGGGATTTCCTTTTGAAAAGGACCCCCGTGTTGCCACACGCTTTTGAAGCGCTGTGGCCGGAAGCATCCTAATGCTAATGAGGTGCTGAATATTCAGTTTAGCGCCTCATTAGTAATCTTCGGAATGGCCATTAACATGGCCATTTTGAAGATTTGTGCCCATGTAGACACACCCTAAGAGTACTCTTTTTCTGTTAGTGGGTATGCTGCCATTTGATCAGTCATTGGCTCATGCTAACTTTTTATTTTCATGTGTCCATAATCCACGTACTTGAGCAAGTTTTGTCTGTCTCTGTGTCTGTCTGTTCAAAAACTCCTAAACAGGAAGAGCTCAGACCACCAAATTCAGCATACAGCTTTCTCCTACCATAGCTTAAAGCAAGATAAGAGCTTGGTTATACCAGGGGGCTGAAGTTCTCCCACCCCCAAGTTTCTTTGCTTGCTCTTCCCCTCCTTCACTGTCAGGGAGCTAGGGAAAAGTGCACAGTTTGCTGCATTCCTCACTCTGGCTGGGGAGAGCTGTGGACAAGTGGGCTGTGCTCTTTGCTCTTGGTCCTTCACAGGGACAGGAAGGGGAACAGAAAGAAGTAGGAGGTAGTGAGGAGGGCATGGGATGTGTGTGGAGGAGAGCAGGAGTCAAGGCAAGGGCCTGGGTGTGTGGAGTGTGCAGGAGTCAGGGTTGGGGGTGAGGAGGTGCTGTGGGGAGTGCAGCAGTCAGGATTGGGGGCGTGAGGAGAGGATCAGGGCAGAGGGATGGCAGTGTGGAGAGTGCAGGAGATGGGGATGGAGTGAATAGTGGCTCAGGACAGGGCGTGGTTGTGGGGGATGCAGGAATCAGGGTTGTGGGGGTCAGGAGAGGCTCAGGGCAGAAGCGTGGGGCAGAATTTGAAAAATACAATCATTTATGTAAGAGGTACGTTTTCCTTTTATTTAACAAACACCCACATCGTTATTGACTTAAGGACCTAGCAATGCCAAGTAAATTTGCCAGTAGAGTATAGATTTGAACAGAGGTTTTTTAGGGTGTTTTTGCTTACGTAAAGGTTGAACCTCTGTAGTCCGGCACCCTTGGTACCTGACTGGTGTCAAATGAGAGAATTTGCCATATCATGGGAGGTCAGTGTTGTCTAGCATGTTGCCAACACTTCCACTGCTTAATGGGCTCTTAAAAGATGTTTAGGGGCAAATTAGAGTTAAATAACAATACAGAACACTGAGAGCCAGGACTGGTGGCTGTAAACAAACTTCATGGAACCACAGGAAACTTGGCTACACCCATAATAAGTGATCATCCGACTAACTAGAATTATGCCACATTATAGATGTTGCCGGACAAGAGAGTGCTGGATTAGAGAGGTTCAACCTGTAAATTAAGTGCCCTGTCTGGCTTTCAGACTCAATTCCTTCCTTTTTCACTTCATTCATTCATTTTGGCATAAGATTTGGTCCTGGTTTTTCTTTATCATGTTTATCTGTTGTTCTTTATAGCTATAATCAGAATGGTTATTTTAAAGTGAATCAGACTAAACACAAGACTTGTGCAATCAATGACAAAGGTTCCAGTCTGGCAAATGCAGAATTAACTTTGTTCATGAGAAGTCCCATTGACTTCAGCGAGGCTCTTCATGTGCATAAAACTAACCACATGTACAGTAAAAGCCCTTTTATCCAGAAAGCTGAGGATACGGGCGGGAGGTGGCAGAGGCCTTTGCTTGCAAATCAAAACTGCCAGTTCGCTAAGAAGGAGGGGTTTGGAATGCAGGGCAGGAGTGCGGTAGGAACTGAAGGGCACAAGCTCTGGCAGGAGGATTGGGTTTGGTAGGGGGGTTGGGGTGCTGGCAGGGTTTGGAGTGCTGCATGAGGGAGGCAGTTGCTCGCCTCCAGGGGCCTTCAACAGCAGCTTGCCATCCTTGCTGCTTCTATCAGAGGTGTGGTGAGGGGCCTTTCCTGCAAGCAGGTACACGGTCTCTGTCTGTGGGCATCAGTGAAACATGGTAAAATAGTTTTTACAGTATAAACGTTGGGAGGAGTAGGGCCTGTCACCAGACTGCAAGAGGGATCGTTTGTTCTGATTCTTTGGATTTGTAGTTTTTGAAAACACTGAGCTTGAATCTACAACCCTTCTTCATGTGAATAATTCTTGCCTATGCAAGTAGTTCCACAGACTCTAATGGATGAATACTTGCCTGAAAGTTGAGAATGAAGCCTGTTTTATAAGAAATCTAATTTTATTTACCTGCTTGAGGTTAGCCCAAATTTTAAAAAGGGGATGAAATCTCATCTAGAGTCAAATAGGATATTTCTATCAGATTGTTAAATAAGTGTGGGTGGATCAGCTTCTATCACTGGCTTTGTAAAGCTGTTTAGTAGTTAGAATGGAATGTCAGTGGCCTAGAAAATGTCCTACGAGTGACAAGTCCTGCATTTATGGGAAATTAATGTCTATGTAATATAGACACATTGACTTTTTGAATAAGGAGGCACTTGTTCTTTTCCAATGACGTTATTTTGGTTAAAGCAGGTTTCACCTTTGTTTACAACAACCTATTTAGAAATCCACCCTAACCAACAAAGCCCCCTATTCAGGGGCATGATACACTTATTTGTGAATTTAAGTCACATTTCACTCATGTTGTTGTTCCATGCAAACAGCAGCTGCTTGGCAGCACTTCAAGGATCAGCTTCTTTTGAGACAGTCATTTCGTTGAAAGACTGAGCAAATTGGTTGTGTTTTGTAATGTAAACTTTACTTATTGATTCTGGTTAGTGGATAAACATCACGCATCCAGAGAGCTACTGCTAGTTATTTATTTTCTCCCTTTGTCAGATGAAACTGATGTTAACTCAAATCATTTTAGCTGATGATGTAATAGAATGGCAGTTGCTGCAAGCTATTTCACTGTCATACTTCTTCTGATTGGCTTTGAGTACCAGAACTATTGTGCAGTTCAGCCAATCAGAATCCAGCTTAGTATCCAGTCCTTTGATGAATAATACAAATGATTACTCAATAGCTGAAGCTTTACCATTTTTTTAAATGAATAATTAGCCATCAAAGTAATCTGTGATTAGCACATATTTCATTTAGCATAATCAGACTATCACTTCTCCTTAGCCCATCAGGAATAATGAATTTTTAAAAACATGGCCGGAAACTGTGAACCTGTCAAAGAAGGAATTATGAAAAAGGAATTCAGTCGCTTTATTTCTTTGATTAGATTCCCTGGATTTGCAAAACCTGGAATGGAACAGTATCTGTTGGCAAAGCAGCTAGTAAAACCTAAAGAGAAAATTCCCATAATTGTAAGTTGTTTTTTTCCTCATCCGAATTATTTTTTAAGACATGTTGAGGCTAAAAGAGAACTGCTCAGGGAGATGAGTACCAATGTATAAATAAAAGTTTAGTTTGGTAACCTAATATCTCATGTACCATTGACACTGGTTTTTAATAGGTTATTTTAATTTGGGGAGACTATGCAGTTAGGGCCTGCTCCTGCCTGGTGCTGAGAATCTCAGATGCCACACACCTGCCTCAAGGGGTAGAAAATTGATGGGACCAGTGGTGTTTGGGAAAGCCCTAACTGAATGGGAAGAAGAGCGCGCATTGGGCAAATACAGGGGTGTTCCCTTTTCCTCTAGAGAATCCAGCTATTTATTACCCATCTGAAGGGAGGAAGGGTGCTGATTGGTTCCTCGCCCTTACTTTTCATTAGTTTAAACCTTAGTCTGGTCCATGTGGGGCTTCCTCTTACTCTGTTCCTGTAGCCCATCCCCTGACCCCTTACCTGTAACTTTGTAGATGCTGTGGGTCTGACTGTTTCTGTGTTATGGGATCAGAAAGGAAATTTTTATTTCCAAAGAGGGCAAAAAGCCTTATGTCTTTGGAGTTTTTTGCCTTACCTGCAGCGTCCTGGGGCACAACTATGTTAATTAGGAGTAGGGTTTGTTTAATTTGAGGCACTATTTAGTAGGCATTAGTGTGCTGTAGTTTGCATCTAGTTTTCAGTGCAGTTAAAAGGCTAAATAGAAGATGTAGCAGATCTGGGATTTAGCTGACAGGTCTTATGACCATGGGATACAGGGAGACACTGTGGGCTGAGGTCCTCCCGCTTTTAATATCCCCTCTGCTTAATATTAGAGGTGGTGGTAGGACTCTGCTGTGGGTAGGTTGAGGAGAGCCTACGCTGGTATGTGAGAATATGTGACAAAACAGGTCGTGCCCCTCCCTTGCGGCTGTTGCTTAAAATTCATCCCTTGTGTGTCTCCTTATCCATTGCAGTGTCCAAATTAACTCCCTTTGGCTGCGTCTACAGTAGTAAGTTACTTTAAAATATTTTTCAGAAGAAGAGGCTCTTTCGAAATATCCAGTGGAACACCTGCACACAAAAAGCATACTTTCAAAATTAAATCGAAAGAATGCGGCACTCCTTTAAAACGGACTCTTTCACTCCCATTTCAGGAAGAGTGCCTTTTTTTTTGAAAGCTTCTTATTTCTCAATAGAGCAGTCCTCCTGGCGCCTGATTTTTCTATCCCTGGCCCGTTCTTTCAAAAGAGTGGGGGCTATGTGGAAGCTATCTTTCAAAAGAGCAGATCACCCTTCTGATCCACTTTTTTGTGTGTGGACACTCTCTTTGAGTTTCACGAGAGTTGCAGATGCTCAGCAGCTGTTCTCAGGATCAGGCTCTTAATTCCTTGCTGCTTTGACTGTATTAATTCCAGTATCCTTGTAATGCTGCTTACAATGTATTCTGCTTGGCGGTGTGGTTTGTAATGAGCCTAACATAAAGGTATAACAAAGGCCATTCGGCAAACCCTCACGTGTGCAAGTAATCCCATCAAATATAGCGGGAATACTTTAATAGTTTAGAGGATCAAAAGACCTGCAGACTACTCAGTGGAGAGAGATTTGAGCATTTTTGGTGAAGTCATCAAGGGCAGCATCTTCCAATACTAGCCTTTTGTTCATTATCAGCTATTTTAATACAGATAAATTGTTACAAAAAAAAAAGCTTATGCCAGTCAAAATTTTTAACAATATTGCTAAAAGCCGTTTCAGTTACATTATGTACCTCCACTTTTTTGCATAAATGAGCAGTAGCCGTCTCTGCTAGGGTCGAAGGACCATGCTTCAAATGGCCGTCAAAATGCCTGCAGCCAGCTGCTGATCACCCTCAAATATCAGTGTAAACCCTGAAGGCTTAGAGTGTCCAACACAAGTTTTAGTTGCTTTCTTGTTAAGGATGGTCTCTTTACTAAAATTAATATTTTTTGTAACTTCTTGCAGGTTGGAGATTATGGCCCTATGTGGGTTTATCCTACCTCTACATTTGACTGTGTGGTAGCAGATCCCAAAAAAGGTTCCAAAATGTATGGCTTGAAGAGCTACATTGAATATCAGCTAACATGTACTGTAAGTAGCCTCAGAGGGGTAGCTACATTCACAAAAAAAACAAGCAATCCTGTGGCACCTTTGCAGACTAACAAATAGCTTTTGTGGCTAAATCCCACTTCTTACATGAATGGAGTGAAACCCTAGGTTTTTTTCTCCCCCCCCCGCCACCCCACTTCATTCACCTGAGGAAGTGGCTGTTACCCACAAAAGTTCATAACCTAATAAATTTGTTAGCCTCTAAGGTGCCACTGGACTGTTTCTTATTTATGTACTGTAAGTATGCGTGACGCAGGACTTCCATTCTGTGTGTAAAATTGGGAAGGGGAGTTATGGCAGTAAATACCAGCAAATAGCTGAGGGAAAAGTTACACTTTCCGAAAGGGCGACTGTGGTCTTTAAGGATAGTTAATGTTTCCATCACTCTTGCCTCAGGGCACGTATTTTGAGACTGTGCTAAAGCTTTACTCAGCCTAGTTAGTCACATTAACCTTTTGTTGGTGACTTTAATTTTTTAAAGCGAGCTATCAAAAGTAAAGTATTTTGTTTTGCCTGTTCCACAGAACACTAATAGATCTGTCAACCACAGATATAAACACTTTGATTGGTTATATGAGCGTCTCCTGGTTAAATTTGGATTTGCCATTCCAATTCCATCTCTTCCTGACAAGCAAGTCACAGGTAAATGATTTCAGCTGTGAACTCAAAATTTAAAAAAAACAAAACAAAACAAAAACCTCACCTAATATTCTGCTTATTACTCAGTAGCTTTGAAAAGATGACACATTTTCAGTGGTCGGAATTATTCGTCTTTTGGGCACGTTGATCTAATAATAATAATAGTCTGACTCAGGGTATGTCAGTATCTGTTCAAAACTTAAAATTGGTCCTTTTGCTACTGGGCTGGAAAACTAAACAGGATGGAGAGAATGCATTAGTTCCAGTAGTGGAAAAGGTCTCATCATTCTGAAACAGCCTCTTGTGCAGTTTTGGGAATGGCTCCAAGAGAGCTTTCGTTTCATTTGTTCAAAAAGGTCATCATTGTGACATGGGCAGTGTTCCCTCTGTTTTTTTTCCCCCATCGATGGGTGGAATAAATTTTATGTGGACCAAAGCCTATGTGCATGTGCACCACCAATAGAAACTTATGCTGCTTACTGTGGACACTCTGCTGATCAGCTGGGCGGCACCTGACTCTCTCCTGGATGGCCGCCTTACCTCTCAGCTTACAGGGAACACTGGACATGGGAGCCTTTTCAATTGGAAAAGAATAAGAAAAGGAAAATTTGTGGGGAAGAGAGGAAGGAGACACAGCCACAGGGTATACTGTTGCTTCCTGTTCATAAATTGTTACCTCAAGATTTTATTGATAGTTGATTTTACACTTAATGAAAAAAGTCACATGACAAGTGTTTTCTGTTTATGTAACCTGCTGCCCTGAACAGGACTGCTAAAACAATAACATGCACCCCTTTGAAGTCAATGGGAGCCTTGATTTCAGTGGATATTTGATTGGACCTTGAGTGGTCTCAGTGGCTCAGTCCTCACAGTCATGTGTAATCTCAGAAACTGTTTTGTTTAAGTTCTGTGACACATTATCTAGGAATGTGCGGTAACAAGTGCAGTGAATTGTGCATTTAATGGCAAGTGGATACCTATGGTGGAAGAAAACAATGTGTAATTTGTTTATAGCTTGCTGCTGCTGCTTTCTTTCTCTCTTTTTTTTTTTTTTTGCTGGTGGTACTTTTACACAACCTTCTTAAAAAAGGCAACAAATTGGAAAGAAAAACACACAAACAGGCAGGCAGTCAGCCAACCATGTGGCTCGATGTACCACTGAAAATGCAACACCCCCTCTGTGTGTGAAGAAAATTGAGCATTGATGCAAGTGTTGGGATAAATGCCGAGGAAACTGAAAAGGGAGGAAGTGATTTTCTTTGCTTAGCTAGTGTTATGCTTAGAATTCCACCAGCATTTTTATTTAAACACATGCAAATAAATAAATAAAAAGAAACCAGAAGACCTAATGTGTGTCTCTTTCACTACTGCTGGATCATGAACAACTCAAATAGAATCTGGCATCTCAGTTGACCTGTTGTCTTTGGTATTCTGTAAGCAAGGGTGACTTTCTTGATATGTGCCAAGAAAGGGCATTTATTTCCCTTAGAAATTATTTTAAATAATTCTTTCTTTTAGAATGGTAGATATCTTTTGAGTGTGCTGAGGAGCCTTCTTTCAGAAGACGGCTGGACAAAAAATGCTATTTGAGACACTATTCTGTGGAAAGCCTGCTACTGTGCCAGCTGACTGTCTTTTGTTTAGACCAGAACTATAACAAGGATCATAGTTTCCCTAGTTGTTGTTGTTGTGGTGATACTGATCTGATTTACAAAGATTCCAAATAGGTTGCTGTTCATGTCTCCTTACATTGACACTTGTGCAGCTTTAATGCAGCTGGATGACAAAGGGAGTTATACAATATATTTTCTTTTTCCTTCAGTCGTAAATTATTCTGTTAATTTAATATATGTTTTCAGTACTTCTGTACATATGTAACAGCTACTATTACCAGCTCCTCTCCTTGTTTGTTTCTCTCCACTTCAGTTTTCTGTGGGTTTTTAAGCTGCTGCCATAGCAACTGTCAGTTGTTTAAAATAAATATGTAAGTTGTACTCCTTCAAGGATGGTCATCTATATTGCTGTGAGGGTTAGAGAGGTTAGTGTGTGTAACAATGCCTTATTTTCAGACATATACTGTTCACTCTACTATGTAGGACTCATGAAATGAATGACAGGGTTTTTTCCTGATTTTTAACAAAAAAAAAAAAAAAAATCCGTATACAATGATGGAAAATTACTCTTAATAAATAGTGTTTTGTCAGGTACCATGGAAACTATTACATTTTAAAAGTAGGTATGTGCTAAAACTCTGGAGTTACAAAAAGCTGGTTTCTCATACCTCCCAAACTTTGCTATTCATTTAGCTTGATCTTTTTCCAGTTTGTGGGAGAAAAAAACTTGGTATGTTGATGGTTACAATATTTATAAATTTTGAGGGAATGAAGGGGTATTTATATGGTGGTGTTTTCTTTGTGCATCTGTTTCCCATCTATGAACTTAGCAGGTGTTTGAGCCTTTTAAAAAGCATTATAAACATGATCTAATACCTTATTTAACAAATAAATGGTACTCCATTTTGCTTTTACAGTTTCTTCAGAAATTGGTATCTATCCCTGCAAATTCTGTGTCTTGGGTCAACTAATTAACTATATTCACTGGAAAATAGAAAATGTGCCATTGTCTGATTTTGGGGGTGGGCGGGGGAAGACAAAACAAGGGAATTCTGTAAAATGTGTCCTGGACATTATTTAAAAATAACAATCCTGCTTCCCAGTAATTAGTATCCATTACTTTTTAGTTCTTCTAATCTATGATACAGAAATTACACAAAAGTAGCCATTTCATTATCCACCACATTTAGTTGAAAAGACTTGGATTTTATTTTAAAGAATGATTATGGATGCTGCTAAAATGGAACTATAGTAGTAATTGTTTAGTATATTGCAGGGCGCTTTGAAGAAGAATTTATCAAAATGCGTATGGAGAGGCTGCAGGGTTGGATGACCAGGATGTGTCGTCACCCGGTTGTTTCAGAAAGTGAAGTTTTTCAGCAGTTCCTCAATTTCCGGGATGAGAAGGTAGGAAAAAACATTCAGCCTTGTTACAGTCAGAAAAGAGATAAAAGAAATGGATTGGGACTGGTTAGCCTACTTCACATAGGAGAGGAGTGTTAAATTTTGTAGCCTATACATAAAGAAAACTTCGATTTCTGCTTCCCAGTGGATTTGCTTAATGGAATTATCTTGCCATCTGTCCTAATAGATGCATTTTTTTTTTCATAATTAACAGAACAACAGTTTCTAATTCTCCCTCCTTTACTCCTCTCACGCATTGTGTATCCAGTTAGCAATATTTCTGGAAGAGAAAAAATAGAATGAGAGAAACTCTATTAGCGGTTGCCTAAAAATGGGTGAGAAATGGACAACACTAGGGAGTTTTGCTTTTTTTTTTTTAAAAAAAAAATACACTAAGTTTATTTCCAAAGATTTTTATGTTCGTGTAGTTTGACCAGATCTGACGCTGCTGGATTTATTTATTTATTTTTTTTGTTGGTTGACTTGTCAGTGAAGTCCTAGTGATGATATGTGCAGTTCTGCTGCCAGAAACAATTGATTTTTACAGTAGAGTTTAGAGGTATATGGTTCTAATACTGCAATAAAAGGAGAGGGAAAGGGGCTGATCCTGCCCTTTCCCTTATTGAAGCTGGTGGTAACAAGGTCATGCCACAGGTTTGCCTGAAAGTAGACTACTAGAAATGTAGAGCTTGAATGGAGCTTGAGAGGCCATTTGGTCCAGCTCCTGGCGCAGAGATTGGACCAAGTATACCTAGAACATAGTCTTCGGTTTTCTTGTTCCTAGTCGCTTTGTTTCATTTTCTCTTGAGGACAGCCCATTTGCTGAGCTCCAAAACTATTCCAGTCTGGTTATATGTTGACTGCTAAGCTTGCATAACTGGCAGCCTTGTTTGAAAGATCTTTTTGTTTGACATATTGATGAGCAATAAAGCCAAAATGGAGTGCATGTGTAGTGTGTACATTTATCCAGTCATGCAATTGTCGTCCTAGCTTATTACCAGTGCCTGGTTCGAAAAACTGAATGACTGGCTATTGGCATCCTTGTGACCAGTGAAAATATAAAATTCTCTCTACAAATTTCAGTATGGCAGTTGCCATGTTTCCTCTTTCTGTAGCTGCTTTTAAGCAGATACCTGGGAAGATTATAGCAAAAAAATTTAAGTTGCTTGATTCTTTAATCAATTGGATGATAATCCAAAGAGGTTTCTTATAAAATGGACCAAATTTTTAAAATGTAACAATTCTGATACATAATTTATTTTGTAATTTGGTTATATGAATAGTAGTTTCAATGTTGTGTATATATTTATGTATTGCACCATAAATTATGCAATGTGTCAGATTAGTGCAATGACAAAGAAAATGAAATGATTTTTTTTTTAAATTTGATACGCTGACCTTCTAAGTTGCGTTCATTGCATAGGATATATGTTATGAGTAAATGGTGATTATCTTATTGCACAGTATGTCCCATTGTTCTTTTTTTCAAGGAATGGAAAACTGGGAAGAGGAAGGCAGAAAAAGATGAGATTGTGGGAGTTATGATCTTTTCTACTATGGAACCTGATGCTCCTGACATGGACATGATAGAAATGTAAGGTGGCATTCCCTTATCTTGCACTGATACTACATGTCAGCAATCATATATTACAAAATGGTATCCCAGGCTACTGAACTGTCCATATTACAAATCTTAAGATTGCATGAGTATACATACTAATGGCATTGGAGCACTTTCAGCAGTAGGTCATTGAAGTGAAACTGAAGACGGTAGCTTTCTCATGAAGTTATCTTACTTTAAAATTTGGTCGCGACCTCTGCAAATTTGTGGAAGATGCCAATGAGGCACTGCCATGAATATGCAGTGCCTCATTAGCATAATGGCATCTGTGCACGATTCAAAAGTGCCACTTTTGTAATGCTGCCTGTGTAGACTGGGGCCCTTCAAAGGAGCCCCCCAGCTTTGAAAGCCCCTTCTTCCTAAAACCAAATAGGAGGAAGGGGCTTTCCAAGTCAGGTGGTCCTTTAGAAAGGCCCCTGGCTACATGGGCGTCATCGTTCCGAAAGTGGCACTTTCGAATCATGCACAGATGCCATTATGCTAACGAGTTGCTAATGAGGCGCTGCCATGAATATGCAGCATCTTCCAAAATCCCTCATTAACATGCCCCTTCAGAAAGCAGGGGGCCAGTGTGGCCACAGCCTCTAAGTCAGTCTTTGCAGTAAATGGTCAAATCATTTAGATCACCTTCCACTGAAGAGCCGAAGAACATGTGGTCTCTTTCTCAAAACAGTGACTTTAAATGGTTCATTGCTTCATTCTGGTATGTAGCTCTATTATAGTTAATTGGACAGCACATAAACATGGCAACTTTTTTTGAAATGTGGGCTTTGTTGTTGTTGCAGTCTTTAGCGTATTGGACTTGGCATGAAAATAAGACCTTGGCCTTTTAAGAGTTCAGCTGTGTCTGTTGATTTTCCTGTTTAAAGTTACAGATACTTCCCCAGATAGAAGTTGTGATAGTCCAAAAACAAAAGATTGGCATTTCTTGGAAAATGAGGTTCTGCTTTCAGAGAAAAGTATCTGGTAACCTAAAGACAAAGTTGGGGTTTAGGAACCTATTTGGGGTCTAGTCTCAGCTCTTCCACTGACCTATGCAGTGATTTTGCTCTCAGTAAAATAGTTGCCAATACCTACATCAGAAATGGTCTTGTGGACACTACATAAAATGTGATAGAGTTGGGGAAAAAAAATAACAAAAATGTTAGGATGTTTATAGATCTACTCAGTAAATTACTTACTGCATTTCTGCCTGTGCAATACTGTATAAATAAGTATTAAGGTTTTAATGCAAATACCCTTAGTAAAGTGAAAGAGAAATACATAAATTGAGATCACTACAGAATTGTTCTTGAGCTCAAAATATTTACATTTTTTTCCATGAGACATCAACAGCTCTTTGTCCTTAATAGTTCAACCATCTTTGAGTTAGACTGCATATTTAGATTTGTGTTCTCCTTGAAGAGGTAGTCTGGTTTTGACATTCATTTTCATATTGGTTTCACCCTTTGTAAACTGGTTTCTATGGCTCTGTCTACATGGCAGCACTATTTCAAAATAAAGCATCCACATACAAAATGCATTTTGAAATAGCACCCAGTTATTTCAAACTAGTGCCGTGGGAGTTCATTATGGCTTATTGCAAAATAGCACTGTTCCATGTCTTCATAGCACTTATTGCAAAATAACAATTTTGAAATAGGTGGTGGTCTTGTAATGAGGTTTACTGGAACTGGAATAATGCATCTGCTATTTTGAATTTATTTTGAAATTGCGAGTGCATCATTTGGATGCTGCCAAAGTTATTTCAAAATAACTGCTGTTATTTCAAGATAATTTTGTTGTGTAGACACAGCCCATGAGTATAGAATACAACAGTCGTTTGTGTGTGTGTACCCTCACTGTAAGAAATCAGACTTCTGTTGTCATTTTAATATTTTCACATTTATATTATTAAAAATACGTACATAGTGCACTGGGGTGTATTTTCTTCATGAAATCCAAAATGCACCAGAGCAACGATCGTATATCCTTTGTGTGAGACTGCCATAGAGAATAATGTTCTGGACTAGCTATGTAAATCTTGCCCTTATCCAAGATAACAGTCCAGAGCAAGAATGCTAATCCAGTTGTAGAGTTCTGTTAAAGGCTGGAAAGTATAAGGAACAGTACGAAGCATCAGGCTAAGGAACTGGAGTGAAACAGTGACCTCAGTGAAGTCAATGGCAAAATTGCCAATTACTTTAGTGTGGCCAGGATTTCAGCTCAGTCTTTTACTAGTTCTGTGACATAATACTCTCTTGGGCATTGTAAAAGCTATCATTAGTAATAGTCATATTGTTATAAGTCCATTCATCATCATCATCATCATCATCATCAATAACCGTGGGCTCAGTGACCATTGGTGTCTGATGCCTCTCTCACTATTTCCTTCCATCTGTCCCTATCCAGTGCAGAGTGGCTTAGTTTCTGTAGACTAGCTCCACACCAGTCTACTACATTATCTATCCGTTCTCCATGGGGTCTGCCTCTCCTATTCGAACCATCCATTATGCCAAATATGAGGGTCTTGATTTTTGTTTATTGTTCATTCTGCAAATATGTCCAAATAGTTGTAACTTCCGTTTTATAACCTTCTGCAGCAGGTTCTCTTTCGGCTGTATCTTCCTATATAATTCCTCATTGGTGACCTTCTGCATCCATCCTATTCTCAGAATCTTTCTATAACAACTCCTTTCAAACGCCAGTATTCTCTTTTCGAATATTTCGTTATCACCCATGTCTCACATCTGTACAACATGCTGCTGAATACACACATTTTCAAGACGCCCAGCTTCGTTCTTAAGCTAATTGCTTTGCTTTTCCAGATCTTATCCATCGCCTTCAAACTCACTCTTGCTTTCGTTATTCATTGCATCAAGTTTAAATGCCAACAGTAGCAAATTGGAACAATTCCAGTATCTGCTGAGTGTAATTACATTGCTTTTCTTCCACAGAGAACAGAAATGTGATGCAGTCGGCAGATTCACCAAATCCATGGATGATGGAGTTAAAGAGCTGCTGACAGTGGGACAAGAACACTGGAAGCGTTGTACTGGACGTAAGTATCATTTGAACGTTTTGCAAGCTTAAGTTCTGTCTGCCTTGCTCTTCTATTAATTGTTAGATATTTTCCATATTTATTATTTAAATCTGAAATATATTTAAATCTGTGGAATTTGAGGACACCTGAGGTTGTGATGAAACCATCTACTGAAAATTACCAGTAAGATGTACAGTGCTAAAAAAGACAGCACCTTAATAACACATCAATTTTTTTTCCTTTTTCCCCTTTTTCCTCCTTCCCAGTGTTACTAAATCTTAATGAAATTTCTTGACTTAACAGCTGTTTGGGGAATAATTGCAACATTCCTATATTTAGTTTTTACTTAAACAACTGATAAATATTCTCAGTCATAACTGCTTCTTCTCTGAGTGCTGTCCCAGTGGGTGCTACACAGTAGGTGTTCGTCTTGCCCAGTATCACAGCATGATGTTTCTTAGCAGCACTCAGTGACGCTGCAGCGTGCGCCATTTGGACCACTGGGGATCGTGCACAGAGCCCTGCTCTCCTTAGTTCCACCCTTGGCCACAGAGGGAGTTCATCTCTCTCTTTCCTTCCTCAGCCCTGTTACACAGAAAAGTATAGGTTGTAGTTAACAGTTAACGGCACGGCAAAAGGGTAGCCTGAAAATTAAGAGTTTCTTCGCCGAACCACAGGCTGCGCTCTTTGACAAGGTCACTGGCACAGAGGTATCACTCGCCAGCCCCTATACCATTCTACCACCCTATGGAAAATGCGAGCGGTTACCATTCTTATTTTAAGGCACCGAGGTATTAGCAATTACGTCACCCTCACTACTCTGCAGTTCATACCAATCTCGTTCACCCAGAGTGGTTAGTCAATTTCCAGAAGCCCTCAAATCACCACACTCTCCTAGGGCTAATAGATATTATGAATGCAGAAGTGTATTCTGGTCACAGCACTCATCTCTGGGTGCAGCTCATGCTTTGCACTACTATTCAGATCATCATCATCATCATCATCACTACCCACACGAGTCTTACTATTCTAGACCTCGATCGCATTGATCACCCTGTCAGTACAGCAGTCCCATTAAGGATCACTCGAGAGCACCCTCTACTGTAACACATCACCTCCATCTCCTGTATTGTCCATCTCCGCACACCATGAAAAAGTGGGAGAAGTGCATGATACTTCCCATGCCAGCTGATCTCGAGTCACAGCTGCCTCCGAGCTCCCCAGCGGCTGAATCTGTGTTGTTTCAGAGAGAAGCAGTCACACCCCTGGGCCATTTTTCTCCTGATGACCTAAAACAGTTTCAGGACCTTTTCAAAAAAGTGGCAGTTAGCCAGGAGATCACCCTAATAGAACTGCCAGGGAAACAATATAAGCTTCTAAAAATTTTACAACCACCTGCCACTGCCTGGGTGGCTTTACCGTTCGATGAAGTGATAATGGAAGCAGCAAATGAAGTCAGGTGAAATCTGGCTGTGGCTGAATAAATGGGCCAATTAAAAAAATATTTTGTCCACCTGCCTCCAAAAAGCAGGTTTGAAGTTTTGGTCAAAGGCTCACCTGAACCTCCCAGTCTCTCCAGCACGCAGCTCCCTAATATTGCACCACTGCCTATGCCTGTTCTACCACCAGTGGGGATTAATAACCAGACAGATGCATTTTAGACATTGTTGCTCAGGGATATACTATCCTTCTACTCTCTCTCCCTCAACATCCCCTCCAGGGACCCTTCCCATGAGAACTTACTGTGTCTTGAAGTACAGTGCCTCTTAGAAATCAGAGACATAAAACAATTTTTGAAACAACATCAAGGGAGAGGATTTTATTTGTACTACTTCCTAACAGAAAAGACAACTGGATTGGAGACCTTTCCTAGATCTACCACAGCAGAACCAAATACATTTGCAAACAACATTTGAAGACGACTACACACTCTTCTATAATCCCTGCACTGGATGAGGGGGACTGGTTCACAGCCGTTGATCTTCAAGATGCTTACTTCCATGTCACCATTCACCTTGCTCACAGGCATCTCTTGTGCTTCGCCCTAGGGTCACAATATTATCCATACAGAGTCCTTCCCTTTGGGCTTTCAACTGCCCCGAGGGTATTCCCCAAAATTCTTGCACCAGCAGCCATGCACCCTAGATGGGAAGGTATCACTGTATTCCTATATTTCGATGATTGCCTCCTTTTGAGGCCCTTCATAAGATACCACAAGAGCAATGGTACAATCCACAAGATGGGTTCCTCTAGGGTTCCTCCTCAACATCGCCAGATCAACCCTGGAACCTACCCCACACATCAACTTCATAGGAGCGCCACTTGAATCCGCAACCACTCATGCTTCTCTCCTGACACAATGCTATGAAGTTATAAGGAGCTTTATATCACAACTTACTATCAGCCCTATGGTTCCTGTCTGTACATTCGTCTCCTTGCCCACAGGGCGACCACTACTTCTATTGTCCCAGTGCTTGTCTACATTTTTGTTCCCTTCAGTATTGGCTGGCATCAGTACACACCTCCACTGGACATCACATAAACAGACAGGTGATGATACCTCGGAAGGTAATCAAGTCTCCACGCTGGTGGACCCAAGAACAAAACATTCTGGTAGGGGTCCCATTCATCATACTCAGCCACCCATCAAATTACAACAGATGCATGCCTTCTCGGCTGGTGAGCACATTTTCAGCAGTATTATGTCAAAGGTCAATGGACCAAGGAACAGCAGAGGTTACATATCAGTCTTCTCCAACATGCTGTTTTCAAAGCTTGCAAGCACTTTCTCCCACATATTCAAGACAAGACCATCCGCGTCCTTAAGGACAGTACCATGACAATGTTTTATATAATCATCAGGGTGGGGCCCAATCACAATAACTTTGTGCAGAGGCCATAAAATTATGGAACTGGTGTACTGTGCACAACATTGTCCTCACAGTATCATACCTGCTAGGCATGAACAATACACTTGCAGGCTCCCTCAGTTGTCATTTCTCCCTAAACCACAAATGGGAGCTCTATCATGAAGTGATCCGACACCTCTTTGAGATGTGGGGTCACCCAGCTATAGATCTCTTTACAGCATTGCAAAATTCCAAATACAGCCAGTATTATTCAAGAGCAGGTAAAGCCCACAAATCTCGGGGGGATGCCTTCCTCCTCTCCTGGAATATTAGCCTCATGTATGCCTTTCCACCCATTTCTCTTATCTGAGTCCTCAGGAAAATCCAGACAGGTGGAGCACAAATCATCCTCAGAGCTCCAGTGTGCCCCAGCTAGATCTGGTTTCCCTTAATCTCTCATCTGTCTCTTCGTCCTCCTTACCTGCTTCCCAGCAATCTGGACCTACTCTCTCAGAACAAGGGTTCTGTTATTCACCCCAGATTACATACCCTACATCTGACAGCTTGGTTTCTGTGTGGCTTCCAGGAGACGTACACCACAACTCCCAACAAGTGAGAGATGTGCCGGTACAAAGCAGACGAGAAACAACATGCAAAACTTACCTCTTCAAGTGGAACCACTTCTCATCCTGGTGCTCTGAAAGGGGCATACAACCCACAAAAGCCCCACTGCATACGATTCTTGACTTTCTCCACCTAACAGATACTCACCTATCACTTTCCTCACTCCGAATCACCTTGCAGTGATTAAAGCCTTCCATCCACCTGTAGGAAGTGTCTCAGTATTCACTCATCCAGTTGTAAAGAGGTTTTGCAAAGCCTTACAAAACATGTTTCCACATAAGCCTATACTTCCGAGTTGGAACTTGTCCTTCATACCTTGATGGGAACACCATTTGAGTCAATGAACACGTTCACTAGCCATGCTAACAATGAAAACTGTGTTTCTAGTGGCTATAACATCAGCTGATAGCTGCTTAACTGATTCTCCATCATCTACAGTTTTCTACAGACACAAAGTAATTCTACAATCCCACCCCTCCTTTCTTCCAAAAGTATGCTCCCAATTTTACATCAACGAACCTATAGTCTTCACTACCTTTTACCCTAAACCTCATGCCTCTCATACAGATGCCAGATTGCACATACTACATGTCAGAAGGGTGATATCCTTCTACATAGACAGGACATGGTCATTTCGAAAATCTTAGCCTATTTCTAGCCATTGCCGAAAGCTCAACGGGATTGCCTTTTTGATCCCAATGTATATCTAAACTCTCATCTGCAAGCATAGTGCAATGCTATTCTATTGAAAATAAACTTTTCCTTCAACTCCAAGAGCAGGTTCTACAAGATCAGTAGTGACATAGACAGCTTTCCTAAAGGGAGTGCCATTACAAAACATATGGCATGCAGCCATGTGGTCCTCTAACCACACGTTCATGACACACTATGCAATACAGTCCCATGCAGACTACGATACGGCAGTAGCTAAAGCAGTACTGTCTTCAGTAGTTGTACTGAGTCAAAACTCACCATCCATTAGGGGGTACTGCTCTACAGTCACCTACCATGGAGCACCCACAGTGGCAGCACTTAAAGAAGAAAGAAGTCCCTCACTTTATGCAGTAACGATGGTTCTTCAAGATGTGTCCCCCACATTGGGTGCTCCACGTCCTGCCCTCCTCCCCTCTGCTCAGTGCAGTATATGTAGTAAGGGAGTCAATGACGTAACTGAAGAGAGCAGGGCTGTGTGCACAATCCCCAGTGACCCATGCTTGCCATGTTGTGGTCAAGTTGCAGAAGAGGTTGGTCCATCCCAGGGGCCCAGCCAGGCATGGAGGGTGGAGAGCAGTGGGGTAAGGTGGGTTGGATCAGGTCAGTCGGTCTTCCCTATCCCCTGTGTGAGAAGGGTGTATGGGAGTTAAAGATAAATTTAAACTCCAGATGTGCAACATTTCTTTTTAATTGAGGCTCAGTCAACTTGATAACTTGGAAGTTTGTACTGCATAGTTTTGATTGCCCTTGCATGAGTAACTTACCAGGTGCCCTGTATTCAGCATAGGGAAATATTGTTTCTTACTGAATTCTGCTGATGCTAAGTTCCTTCTTCATACAACTGTTGGGGATATAATAGACATTTTGTTAACTGTAGTTTCACTTTAATGATAAAATATTAATTATATTCCACAACTGTTGTATCTGACAAAGTAGGTTTTACCCACAAAATCTTATGCCCAAATAAATTCATTAGTCTTTAAGGTACCACAGAACTCCTTGTTGTTGCAGATACAGACTAACATGGCTACCTCTGACACAGTTGTGATAACTAGTGTTAATAAATATTAAAACACTTTCTCATCTGGTCTCTCATTTTTAGTTTATTACATTGTTTTATACTGGAGTATTAAGTCCCTGCCCCATATTTTTGTAGGAAATAAGAAATTGAGTAGTTGTCTTTTGGGTACAATAAGATTAACTGTAGTAATAAGCATTTTAGAGCTTTAAATAATGATTATTCCCAGATTAAAAACTGTTAATATGAAGATTGTCCCTTACTGCCTGCAGTGTAGAAAGGCAGCTAACACTTCCAAGCTGCTGCTGGCCACTGACATAACTCAGCCCCTTGCTTTCATCTGGCTACAGCACAGGCAGGAAGAGGTTTAAGCTCAAAGGATGGTTTGAGCATCAGGGTCTAGGGAATCTGACTGCAGGAGCTTCAGTGAACAAGGCCAGAGAAGTGGCTCAACAAGGGGGCTGTCTCATGGACAGAGCGGCTCCAGGCTCCCTGGGAATAGGACCTTGCAGGGGCAGCACGTGACGAGGGTGCTATATGCCCCTACCTGGGGACCATCAATGTCAGGGCAAAAGCGGGCTAGAAACAGCTTCCTCCCTAACATTCCAGAGCCTAGCTGAGGGGCAGAGAAGCTTCTCCATGCCAGTCACTGTGTGGAGTTTTGGCACATGCAGGTGCCTTGGCTCCTCCTGGCCTGCCGCAGACCCTGGGGTCTTGAACTTTCCCTGGGTGCCAGCCCAGCCAGAGGCAGTGGGGAGGAGAAAGGTGCCTGCTAGCCAGCATGTTGGTAAGTTGAATGATCCAGCCAGGCTCTCGGCCCAGTGTCAGGAGGGGGATGTAAAACGCCTCGGGGACATCAGGGAATGGCCACAGCAGGGAGAAGCCAGGAGAGGGGAAGCATGTAAAAAACCAGCAGGTGAGCAGCAGAGGTGAGACACAACTATTGGCCCACACTCAGTAGCCACTGCAGCAAGCAGCAAGTGCTGGCTACAAAGAGGGATGGGAGTCTGCTGACTCAGCACGGGCTTGCAGCAGGTACTGTACTGATGGACCAGCAGGAGGAATGGACAGCTCTGCACACTGCCACTTTGTCTAACCACCAGCCTTGCACGCTCACTCCCACTGTCAGCCACTGGATATTCTTCCTGCCCCCCACCCCCAGTCACTGCCCGTAAGTAGGGGGTGGCCAACAAGGATCCAGCCAGCAGCGCTGATCGCAGAGGAGAGACAGAGAATATGGGACAGTTTTACCCAGTTTGCGCACCCCCCCCTCACACACTTTTTTTAAGTAGGGAAACATGCAGGGGGGCTTAAATATGTGGCTGTCACTTTAAGAACCTCTAGTCATCCTAGAGTTCAGGAACTAGAACACACAAGCTGCTGCCTGCCTCTCTTTCTCCTCATCCTTCACATCTTGGCTGGAGGAGGTGAGAAGACATGAGGCTGAAGATTCATGGTTCTCTTGCCATGCCCTGTTTTGTTGTCTTAGCAGTCCCCATCTCCTGTTTTTGCTTGAGTGCAGTACAGACCTATTCTTACAGATTTGGAGTACCACAGGAGTTGCTGTTTAGGGACCCGTAGTTACCTGAAGCCAGCTCACCCAAAAGTTCTTGGGTATCCCTTTAGACCTTTTAAAATACATTCTTTCAAAATGACACAGGATGTTAGAAGGAAGTACTGGAACTACAAAACTTTCTCTGTAGGAGCAACCTCTCGCTTCGTCATGAATGCTGACTGACATTGCCGAGGATTGCATAGATCTCAAAACTGAATGGTGATGCCCTGGCACCCTGGAGAAAATTGAGGACGGAGTGCTGAATTGATGGGGCACACAGAGGCATAATGCTGTAAATGGTACACAAGACACAGGAAATGCCCATGACAATAAAAAAAAATGTGATGCATTAAGCAAGTATTATCAAGAATTCTATCAAAGGTGTTTTTTAAGGATACTAATAGAGACCCCCAGTGCATGGTGTCAAAAGGCATTTACCTTCATCTGAGTACTAAAATGTCAAGCAAATGAAAACTACTTAGTTTTCTTTCTAGACGCACAATACACTTCCCTAAGTACAGATGATTTTAAAAAATGGGAAAGGAAAGGAAACTTCTCGGTTTCTGTCTCTTTTCCTGTAATGGACAAATCATACAGGTAAAAAAAGAAATCCATTTTAGAGATTACTTCAGGCCTGTGGGTCTAGACTATGTGAATTATGCATGCTGTTTATAATGTAGAACGTGGGCCATAAATCACAGCTGTGACCTCATTGGAGAAATAATTTGTGCATGGATGGCTGCAGACATTTTCAAATACCAAATTGTGTAATCCACATACAAATGCATGTTGTTAGCATTGAAATTGTGTACAGTTATTAGTTCCTATTATAAGTATTAAATTTGGGAACCTTGGTGACCATCTTTTTAAGACTTTTTTTTTTTTTTTTTAATTAAAGAATGTTATACAGACCTACATGACTGCAGCTAATGTGATTTCTTAGTACAAAACATGCCTTCATATTACTAACTCCAGGTCAAGGATATGTCACTGAAATATATCTGTTTTTAAAAGGGAACTATGGCTCACTTATCTCATTGTACTTCTGGGATACATTTGTATAGATTGAATTAATATGAATTAGGAGTAAGGTGATGCCCTTCTCAGTTTGGAGGTTCATTTAAATGTAAAATGTTCTGGTTCTTTCACAGAAGTGGAAAAATACTTCCAAGCTTCGGGGGCGGGGCGCGGTGCGGGGGAGGATATTTCACCTGAATTGAGCTTCTTAAACATTTGTTGCTTTTCATGTGCAAGCATGGACATGAAGGGTGATCTTTTCACTTCTTTCCTCAAAGTGCAATGGCACGGTTTTCTTAGAAAAACATACATCCCTCTATTCCTCTACTGAAGGAGGATATGCACAGGAGAGGAACTAAATAAGAGTTTTTGTTTTGTGGGAGGGGCGGTGGGGGTTGGGAATATGTGCATCTGTGCATGATGTTGAGATACATGCACACAAATATGCATATATTTAGTTCATTTTATATACATAGAGGGGTCCTTATTTGGTGTGTACAATATGTGCACTTTGTGTACTTTAAAATAAGTGATGTGACTTGGAGACTTTTAACCAAGTTTGTAATGGCCACTTTATTCAGGTATGGAAGTGAAAAATCTCTTTTGAGCTAACTATAGAAGGACTAACTTAAGACAAAATATTTTTATTTAAAATGGTTGCACTTACAAAAATATTCAAAAAAAAAAAAAGCATACACAAGATTTGTGGAACACTTTTTTCCCAAAAATAAATGCTTAATATTGAGTAGTGGCTTTGTACTAGAAATGCTGTATAATTCAGTGGAAATGTAAAGTGGTATTTGTGTTTTCTTCAGCATTACCCAAAGAATATCAGAAGATAGGAAAAGCTTTGCAGAGTCTGGCAACAGTTTTTAGCACCAGTGGTTACCAAGGTATTGTATATATTAATTTGCACTGTTCTTTCATCTTAAGAATTATGTCTAAAGTGGTCTATAAGACTGCATTTTGACTGCAAAGCACTATGTTATTTTAAGACCTTTCATTTGTGCCCTTCTACACATGCTGTCTGTTAATTCTGATTCCATTGTAACCTGTGATTTGAAATTAGGTTCTTCTCTGGGGGCATGTATCTTATATTTTATCTACTTGTGTGTCATACTTGGAATAGACTTTAAATATGTCAAGTGCCTGGCATACATTTCCAGAATCAAGAGGGAGACCTGAAAAATGAAACACTATTGGGTTGCTAAATGATGTCAAAACCGGATTAGATGCTTATGAATCCTGAGTGGAGCCAAACAAAACTTGTAGCAAGAATCTTTGGAAGGAAACTGAAACTTTGGTAATTATAACACACATTCTTTTGCCAGGGTAATGGGAAACACAGATGTAGCTTTAAAAGCTAGAATGCAAACTTGCACATCTGCCTTATGAAGAAAACCTGGTAATTTGATTTCCAGAACCTTTGAATGGCAATAGAAAGTAGAGATCATGGTAATTGGGAAGTAGGCAGAGATGTTTCCCCTTACTGATCCCTTAGAAATACTTCATTGCACGCTAGTGTCTTGATAAGAGAAATTGCTTTCTTCCAGTTGATACCCTCTGACCTGATCCCACATATTTTACATATTTAATACACCAGGTATTTCCTTAAATTAATAGTATGTGGGATTCTTTGCTTCAAAATTCACTTCTTAAAAATATATGTGCAAAATGCTTTAAATCTCTTCATTGCTACTGTTGGTGTACAGGTGTGTGATGTCTGGTTTGGTGCTGCTATTCTGTGATTGGCTAGACGTGCAGAGGAATAAAGACATAGACATATGAATGTATTTGAAGCAGCAGGCTTCAGCTTTAACTCTACTATTAAAGGGAATGCCAACAGCTCCCCCATCTCGTAGAACAGTTAGGTCTGGTATAGTGTTAAATGGCCTCAGATTGTACACAGACAGATGCATCAATTCTGATGTCCCCTAAAAATGAGAAACAGATTTTATCATATGCTCCCTATTTCTTCTGCAGACTGCTTGATAGGGGAACATAAGCTCTCTAACATCTATCTCCAGCATTCAGAAGCTGGAAACATCCAAAACCCATGCCCACTGTGATTACACCAATCCTAAAAGGAGTACATCCTAAATTTATTGGACTGAGCCCCAGATAAGAACCCTTTTCTGATTATACAGCAACTGGTATTTTGTCCATTAACTAACACCCCCACACACGCGCCTCACACAGGTAGAGAAGCAAGCACACTGTCCAAGTTCTCACTGGATACATAATTCATCCCGGCATACTTTTAACACTGTCCTGGTCCTGTGCACTGCCCTGATCTATGGGATGGTGCTTTGTCCTGCCAAAGAGGGCAGGGAGCTGTACTTAATGACCTCCCAAGGTCCCTTCCAGTTCTGAGATGTGTATCTCTATGTAATATTATTATTATTGTGAGAATCTCTGCTATAGGAACACAAGTCCCTGTTATGAGCTGCACATCAGCTAGTTCCAGAGTACTCCTGTGGCACGGGAACTACTCTGCACTATTTGTGGCATTCTTTGGTGTAAAGGGCAGGAGCCTTAAATAAAACTGCTCTCCTTTTATAAGGGCGAAGTGTAGGCAAGCCCTTAACTAAAACCAAGTCTGAGTGGCTGTGGTGGTACCTGACTTTTATGCTGTGTCCTCTCTCACCCTGGACCAATTCCTCTGAGTTTCCATCATAAAACTCCCCACATTATCCTGCAAATCCTGTCAGACTGACTGGCCCCAAAGGCGACCCACTATGGTGGATAGCTTCAACCTTTGGTGTCCTAGTGACACCACATGTTTCACTACCAGGTGCTTTTGGCACTGGGCCAATCTTTGGGGAATGCCTTTCCTAACTTAGAGTTCAGTGAAACCTTCTTTGAAACTTGGGATGTCTGAGCCAATGGAGTGATCTGTCAGCATTACAGCTGTCAGGAGCTAGGGTTCCAGAAACAATAGAGTGCTGGTCACCAGTTTTGAATGGCAGCCTTCTGAAATTGAGACAGAGCGTTGGCAAAGTATCAATCAGTATCAATACCAAGAATTTGTGTTGCAATGAAACAATATTTAATAACCAGGCACGACACACAAGCCCATTACCTCTGCATTAGCTGCGTAGACTTTGCTAACTGGCAACTAATAATGTATGACTTGAAATGAGCGTACACCATAAGCCACTTGTGAAAACATTAGTTCTCTTGATAATGTAAAATCTGTGACACCATATGCATCCACGTATTTCCAGTTGGCTTGCTGAACTATACTGAACACGTTCAAAACACCCCTCAATTTTCTACCCTGGCCTCTGTGCTTGTTGGTTACAATGATAAATGAAGGCTGTTGAACACCTGAGGTGGCAGCTAGTAAGTTTTCACAGAATGTCCTGTTTTGGGTATTACCACCTTATAGCCAAGTATGGATGGCTTATGATTATGTGGAGCTGTTCTTAGTGAGTCTGCTGCTTTTAACAGCTTTTAGTTCCTTGAATCAGTATCTGTAAGCCCTCTAATAATCCCCAGCAATGCATGAAGCGCCTGTTGCTGAGTCTAATTCTATACTAAGCATGTCAATTCCTGCATGTGGCCTTATGTCTCTTCGTTTATGGTTAAAAGGAACACCAAATATTCTGACATCTGTTGAAAGGCTCCCAGCAGCTGGTCGGACACACCTGACATGGGCAAGACAGAGAGGGGATTTAAGGGCTGCAGCCCAGGCAGGGGTGACTGGTGAGGAAGGACACAGGGGTACCAGCTAAGTGATGCCTCCCTGTGCCAGCCCTAACAGAGGCAAGGACCAGGACAATGCCTGTCCATCTGCTCCCCGCCTTGTCTCCGCCCCAAATGTGGCCTAGGGAACTAGGGGGGTATGTGGCACCAGCAGTCAGGGTTAAGGCCCCTTGTGCTTACTGGATGGCAGAGGAAGCTGAGCAACATGGCCCTAACTCACTCTGCTCACCTGGCTTCCAGCTGTGTTGCTGTGCTTTCCACTGTGGGGAGAGGGGGACGAGCTCACCCATCCCTCAAGTGACATAGCCAGGAGCTGGGGGAGTGGGTCCATGTTACTCCTTTGGGGTAACCTACCAGGCAGGCACCAACCCCTCACTAGTCCTCTGGGCCTCTGCCTCTCCTGCCCATGGCATTTGGGGGGTGGGTCACAGGCCACTTTGGGCCCCTTCACACATCACCCGAGTCCAGGTCCCTGGGTAAGTGAGGCACTGCAATGATCTCCAGGATGCCAAAAATGCAGATCTTTTTCCAGGGCCCCTTTAGCCTAAGACCCTGGGCTGAAGCCTTGCATCCTGTCCCTGTCTGTTTGGGGATGGGATGTGGCTCATTGTACTGCTGTTTCCTCCTCCCTACCCAGTAGTTGGAGCTGCCAGTTCTGGGAAGCTCGGTAAATGTGCTTCCTTTGTCTGGAGGCTCCCCCTCCTGTACCGCAGCTGCAGCTCTCATTGGCCAAGAATCACAGCCAACCTGCCTCCTCCTGTATTCTGAACTTCTAACTTTTGACTTCACAAAGTCTAACAGCCCCAGGCTCCCAGAAGAGTTAATCTGGCCCTACTCCTAACCCGTATCCCATTTAGTGAACCAGAAGCTGTTGTACAAATAATAATCTGCCAGAGGTAAACACATTACACAAATAACATCCCATTCCAGAATGACAAAACCATTCAAAAGCTGGGTGTGATATGGATCACTTATGACCAGAGCTTTATCTGAGTAATAACAACCTTTAATCTGCAAATCATACAGACTAAAGTCTTAATTGTAGCCTCAGGCAGATTGACCCTTAATTCACCCTGTGGCCATGCCAGATGCATTTTTTTTCATATGCATACAAGCATTTAATGAGGGTTAGCAGTCTGAGCAAATGGAAGGCTCACAAAGGAGGTTTGAGTGAATAATATAGCATCGGCCTGAGGCCTCACCTGTAAAGGGAACCTAATGATTTCTCATTGCAGCTTCTTGCACTTCATGTCTGACCTGTCAGCCCTTTTGGAATAAACCAGCATATCTAATTTAATGAAGATGTGGCTTTTTGTAACATTGCTATATCTACCTTCTGCCCTGAGGATCACCCTCCCTTCACCTGAACTGAGCTTTTCCCATATCACTGATAGTTTGTCTACACTTACCAGTACATCAATGTTCTGGAGATCAGTCTCCTGGAGTCAATTTAATGCATGTAGTAGGGATGCACTAAAACAACTGCTGCTTGCAGTCTTGTCAATTCCAGCATTCTACCAGATCGCTAGAAGCGAGGGAAGTTGACTGGAGAATTTCTCCTATTGATCCCTCTCAGAGGGGATGCCCAGTAAGTTGAACTGTTATGTCAACTCCAGCTATGCTATTCACATGTCTGGAGTTCAGCTTTCCTCCCCGGTGTAGACCTGCTTTGAGTGCCATGCTGGTTTCAACACTTGTCCCACATTTCTTTAATTTTGCACACGAAGTCAAAACAGTTCCTTTTCGGTTGCATTTGTGCTTTCCTACTACTGAGAGGTTCATGTGAACCAGCTTGGTTGGTGTTAAGGCAAGGCCTTAGCTCCACTTCTGATGTGGATGGCTGTGAAGCCTCTTTCTGACGTCACCTGTACCGTACCATCTTCCATGCCCTAATTCCCTTCTGAAAAGATGGGTTGGGATGACCTGTCACCACCCTGTAGCTATGCTCTGCTCACCGGTCCCCCAGTGCCAGTCCAGGAAGTTTGCTAGTGTGCATTATGGACAGGGACAGAGTGAGGGGCAATCCCTCTAACCTTGCCTGTCCAATCAAAAGCAGACATCCTCTTGTGCTAAGATAGGAATGGGTAATGTTAGCTTTCCCTGTGCACTCTTCACTTTTCTGTCCCAAGTAGAAGAGCCACTCAGAACAGCCCATATTCCTTTTCTAATTCAACCAATGCTCCATTTTGTGTCAAATATGGTCGAGGAATGAGTTGCGTAAACAGCAGTTGGTCTGACTTTTGGAAAGATTCACAATTCAATGATCGCACAAGGGAAAATTTTTGGAATGTGTGCACTCCTTGAAAATTTTGCCTGTAATTCAAACTTCTGAAGTGATCTCCTTTGAGTTACGTATCTAGCAATCTTTTATTGTGAAGAGATCTTCATTCAAAACTGGTATTCCAAAACTCCAGGCAGGCAGCAATCATGGCTTAATGTTTTTAGAAAGTTTTAAGAAGTATTTCTTATAAAAAATCCAGAAACTGAAATATTATACAAGTTCAGCTCATAGCCATGCACCTTTGGGGAGCTCTCCAGTTTCTGAAATCAGGCTACTAAAATAGTCAGCACATTGGGTCTGATTGCCACTCTTGTCTTCAGTTTCCTCTCCTCCTTTAGAACATATCCTGACTTTAATGTTTCCCTCTTCTTAACACTGATCAGCTCACATAGGTGATAAAAACAGTTGCTAAACTTCAAATTAGTTCTCCTAGTAAAAATATGACTCATTAGTTTTATTGTGATGCATCTGTCTGTGTTACCAGTTCATACAGTATTTGGTACTTTGCTTAAAGCCCCACTTACTGGAGGCATGCATTCATCAGAATCACAACCTTCATTTTAAAAAGAAATATCTCGTCCCTCCATGGTTGAAGAGCAAAGTTTGAGGTTCAGAAGCAAGATGGCAAAGAAGAAATAACCCAAAATGTATTTCTGAAATCTCATGTTTTTGGTGGTCCTGATTTATGACTTTTGTATGCTTTGGGATAGCAACACTCCTAGTTAGACCATCAAAAGAAATTTAATCATTTACTAACTGTGAGACCTAAATTTAAAAAAAAACCAAAAAAACAAAACCAAAAAACCCTACAGTTAATATCCTGATTTTAATAAAACCCATCTTCATGTTCTTCCCTTGCTCTAGTACATATCTCTTACAATCTCTATACTTCCTTTGCAAGTGCTGTAATTAAATCTTTTTTTTAAAGATGTATTCTGTTAGTACAAATGTTAAACACAGTGCCAGTCACTAGTTGACCTGTGCAAGCTGAATGCCCAAATGTTTAAACATGCTTTTTTATCACAATGGTAACTTTAAAGGCCAGCCCTTTTCTAATGATACCAGTGTACTAGAGTTTAACAATGTTTGTTTGTGCACTTTCTCTTTTGTATATTTTTTTGTAGTTTGCATAATAACTACAGCAACATACAGGCGTTGATTTCTTGAAAACTGCCTGATTTTAAAATCGCTTGTTTATTCAGTAACTGTTTGTGACTTTACCTTAATTTGAAATATGTATTTTAGGAGAATCAGATCTCAATGAAGCAATAACAGAAGCAGGAAAAACATATGAAGAAATTGCCAGTCTTGTGGCAGAACAGGTATAAAAAGTAATAGAATCCCAGTCAGTCCAACACAAGTTACAGGACAACATACAGTGTGTTTTCATTACCTTTTCTTTCTGCTCTGATTTTTTTTTTCCCAGAGTTACTTAGTACATTTTACATTCATAAGAAAATCAGTATTTTTACACACCACTTTTCCAAATTGCTTTGTATTTTTAATAACTTATAAATTGTTCCTTTTCTCTATCAGCTCAGAGAATGGTACTAGAAAAGGACCTACTTTGAAGGCCAAGGTGTCTGTTTCAAGAGATCAGATTGATAATCCCAACAACTGATTAAATGCTGACGTTTTGGTGTTGGCATACACTGTCACCTCTAGGTCTCCCATTGTTAATAATGCAATTAAACAATGGTGGGAAATTTTTCAAAAACATTTAGTATGGACAGTGGCTTTGGATCTAGATCATATTGCCCCTTATATGTATTGGGTTCTCATCAGTTCATTGGGTTTAACTCTTGATCGACTAATTTAAAAAAATAGATCCTGAACCTGCATCAGTGGTCAGGCCTTAAATTTGGCTTTTTTTAGGACTGTTATCTGATAATGTAGTGCTTAACCTTCACAGTCCAAATCCTTTGTTACATTAGGGAGTGATTTTGTGTTTTAAAAACACTTCAATGTTTTGAAGGTGAGAGCTGGCTGAGCACATTTATCTGCACGGTGTGTATCTGTGTGCATAATGGTTTGGTCTGTCACTGCTCTGGTTGGAAAAACTCTTCAGGGAAATCTTGAAATGAACAGCTACAATAATAAATATTAAATTAAGACATGGAACGTAGGTTTTAAAAAGTGTGTGTGTGTGTGTGTCCGTCCGTCCGTCCGTCCGTCCTGAGGTCCCTGAACATCTGTTCCCTGATAAAGTTTTTTATGTTAAAAGTAATTGGCAGATCTTCCCTGCCTTTACATGTATTCCTGCTAAATATTGGACATTAAAGGGTTTTACAATATCCATAATTTTTTACCTTTATCTAGAACTATCTTTCCACTGGATCTTGTGTTAAATTACTTTTTATTTTGCCTTTGGAGTGTTTTTAACTATGTTCAATATGCGTAACTTTCTGTTAAATTCTGACACCAACGTGGTATGAATATTTATTAATTGCTGAATTCTCTTTATTAGCCAAAGAAGGATCTCCATTTTCTGATGGAAACTAATCATGAATACAAGGGATTTCTTGGTTGCTTCCCTGACATTATAGGAGCTCACAAGGTAACTACTTTTGGTGATGGTTGTATAGGGAAGGATGGGAGGAGGAGTTCACAGGATAGATGAACTTTACGCATCGTGGGGAGCAAAAGGGATAGGTGTAGATGTATAAAATCAATACTTTACTTACCCTGCACTCAGATACTCAATCTGCCCATACCTCTAATGTCAGTATTGCTGGAAACTTGCATGAAGACATTAACAGAAACTTTGCAAATTAGAAATTCACAGTGGGAGGCAATGCTGCCTGTGAGCTGAGTGGTTGGGCGGCTGCCCAGGAGAGATTGAGGTGCCACCCAGATCATTAATAGAGCTCCCACAGCCACCAACAACATGTGTTTTTGTTGGTGGTGCTCATCCATATGTGCCTTGGTGCACATAAAATGTATTCCATGCAGGGATGGAAAAAAATTATTGAGAATGCTGGTGGAAGGAGATTTTTTTTCAAAGGCCTTCAAAACTTTTTTTAGCAATAATGCTTATACTATTTTGAGCTTTTTGTCAGCGTTTACTCAACCAAAAAGTAGCAATGTTCTTTAGCTTCCTTAGCTACATAGAGGTAATGTAACCATCAGATAGAATATTAGACCAATATTAAATACAGAAAAACAGAGTGGATAGAATTGTAAGAGCACAGAAAAGAACACTTACTAAGTAACTGATTTTCCAGGCATGCCTGTAATTCTCCCATAAATAAATCATAATTGATTAAATATTCCTGTGAAAAGAAATTTTGCTAAAACCTGTTTATAACAGGATATCATTGGCACAATATATTAATATATGTAACAAATAGATTTTTTAGCTTTATATGTTCATGAAATTTATGCGAATTGTTTTCTAACTGAATTTGTTTTTATCAAAACATTTTTAAACAGAAAATTTTAAAATAGTTTGAATTTGTTTTAAATTTTAAATTCAGAGAATGCTTTCCAACTTTGTAGAGGACAGGCTACAATCAAAACTACATTTGACAGCTTAATGTGTCTTAATATAGTACATTATTTAATTTCTCAAAACCATCTACTAGAATAGCGGTGTAAAAAGATAAAATAAATCCCAGATGTCCCACCATTTGTAAAAGAACATATTTAAAACGTGAAGTTCGAAAAATGGCTTTGGGTAAGTTTTGTTAGTTAAAGCCTAAAACAAGAACCTACTGGAATGCCCTTTGGGAAAAGGCTCTCTTTCATGACAGCTGAATATTTACTGTGAAAAGAGTGTAGTAGGAACACATTCCCTGTAGTTCTGTTTTTTGTTAGTTTATTTTGCATGAAGTTCTATGAAATTCAGACTCTATTCTTCCTAGGTCAAAGCTAGTTAAATGTGGTTAGTTAAGTTAAGTTTCCATAAGTTAAGGAAATATGGATTGGCTCCTTGGACTATAAGATGGATAGAAAGCTGGCTTGATGGTTGGGCCCAACGGGTAGTGGTCAATGGCTCGATATCTGGATGGTGGTCTGTTTCAAGCAGAGTGCCGCAAGGCTTGGCTCTGGGGCCGGTGTTATTCGACATCTTTATTTATGACCTGGATGAGGGACTGGATTGCACCCTCAGCAATTTTGCAGATGACACAAAACCAGGGTGGGGGAGAGAGACGTTGGAGGGTAGAGAGAGAATCCAGAGGAACCTGGATAAATTGGAGGACTGGGCCAAAAGAAATCTGATGCGGTTCAGTAAGGAGAAGTGTGGAGTCCTGCACGTGGGGCAGAAGAATCCCAAACATTGTTACGGGCTGGGGAACGACTGGCTCAGCAGCAGTACAATGGAAAGGGACCTAGGGGTTATGGTGGATGAAAGGCTGGATATGAGTAAACAGTGTGCCCTTGTAGCCAAGAAGGCTAACGGCATACTGGGGTGCATTAGGAGGAGCATTTTGAGCAGATCTAGAGAAGCCATTATTCCTCTTCATTCGTCACTGGTGAGGCCACATCTGGAATATTGTGTCCAGTTTTGGGCCCCCCAGTATAAAAAGGATGTGGATTTGCTGGAGCAGGTTCAGCGAAGGGCAACAAAACTGATTAAGGGTCTGGAGCACAAGACCTATGAGGATAGGCTGAGGGATTTGGGCTTGTTTAGTTTACAGAAGAGAAGACTTAGAGGTGATTTAATAGCAGCCTTCAACTTCCTGAAGGGGAGCTCTGAAAAGGAGGGTGAGAAACTGTTCAGTGGTTGCAGATGGCAGAACAAGGAGTAATGGTCAGAAGTTGAAGAGGGAAAGGTGTAGGTTAGATATTAGGAAAAACTACTTCACCAGGCGAGTGGTGAAGCATTGGAATGCGTTGCCTAGAGAGGTGGTGGATCCTCCATCCCTTGAGGTTTTTAAGTCCTGGCTGGACAAGGTCCTGGCTGGGATGACTTAGTGGGGGTTGATCCAGCTTGAAGCAGGGGGCTGGACTAGATGACCTCCTGAGGTCCCTTCCAGCCCTGTGATTCTGTTAGGTCACCAATAGTAAATGCATTGTTTTCAGAAATAAGCTCTCTTGTAGCAGTTTGTTGCACTAATCTTTAGTGAATGCTACGCAATAAAATAGGTAACAGGTTGTAGAATAGGGGTGGGTGAACTTTTTAGCCTGAAGGCCACATCAGGTACAGATATTGTATGGTGAGATGGGTAAGGAAGGCCTCCCCAGATAGCCAGGCATGGCCCAGCTCTTGGCCCCGTCCAACTCCTCACTCTCTGACTACGCTACCTGGAGTAGCGAGTCTGGCAGCATGGCAACTGTGCTGCCTAAGCACTGGGGGAGCTGAGGTTCCGGGTGAGAGGAGCTGGGGGTAGGTGGCCATGCTTGCTGCATATCCCGGGACTTGGATGGCACCTCTGGCCATCAAGATGGCAAGCCTGTCTTGACTCGACTTCCCGGCAGGAGCCTGGAGGCCAGACTGACAGGTTCAGTGGGCCAGATGTGGCCTGTGGGCTTTAGTCTGTCCACCTTTATCCTAGAAGCGATTGGAGGCTGGAAGTGTTCAGATATTTTCCAGCTAGAACTCATTATATATTTTTGGCTTTAGCTCTGTATGTTTTGTGTATCAAACCCTGTTTGTGTGCTTTCAATCGGTGCTCATGTCTTCTGCCTTTTCTCCTCTACTGGCATGATCAAAAAATATCTAAAATTAAACACCACATTTTAGGGGGAAAATACTGAAGGACAAATCCGATTTTATACACATGATGGGGGTGTGTGTGTGTGTGTGTGTCTAGATTTTCTAAGTTAATGTAATTAATTGAGTGCTGTTCTAATCATTCTGCATTTCGGCCCTAACAGGGAGCAATAGAAAAAGTGAAGGAAAGTGACAAGTTAGTTGCAACCAGTAAAATAACACCACAGGATAAGCAGAACATGGTGACGCGTGTAAGCACCATGGCATATGCATTACAAGGTAAAACAAGCTTTAAGTTAAATGACAATATTACAGGCTTTGAAAGACAAGTTTGAAGGGTAACAGTGTGCTGCATTAGTCATAAGTCTACCTACTTCTTATGTAGCACTTTCCCATCCATAGATCAAAAAGAGTTTTACAAAGTAGCTCAGTATTATACCATTTTACTGAGGCACAAGGAGACATTGACTTATGGAAGGTCGTCATCAGGTTAGTGACTGATCCAGGCGTCCTTAGTCCCAGCTAAGTGCTCTAGCCATTAGACAATGCTGCCTCCCAAGAAGGATTGCTGTCAGCATTTGCTTCTGGGTAATTTCTCCACCTGCATTTGCTGTTGAGAATTAGTCTGATAAGTAGTTAGTATTTTAATACCCAAATAATTGTTTTACGTATAGCCAAAATTTTAGAGTTGGTTAAACTACATTTTTGCTTTCTAAAAAAAGGAGTGAATAGCTGGAGTCCTTTATGGGAGAGGGCTGTACTCAGAACAAATTCCACTCAAAACAAAATGTTTTAAGATGCTAATGATATTCTGCTTTTGTAACTGAATATGGAATCAGAAAGTGACTTAATACAACCATTTTACTTGAGAAGAATTAATTTGTGAACTGGACAATCAACTCTTGATGGGAGGTTAGAATCGAACTCAGTCTTAAGGAATTAATGATGTCTCTTTCCCCACCCCAGATTCAAGTAATTCCTTTTTAATCCCTAAATAATCACCATTGTAGCCTTAACTAGCACTTCTACAGGAACTGCTATAAATCCCTTTTGCTGGTATTATGCACAAGCTAATTTGTTTGCTCAGCATAAGAGAGTGCTATTTTTCTGAGACAAAAACATTTTTTTAGGTTTAAATGTGACCATTCTTCAGAAACTTGACTAGTTTTATGTACAATTACTGCTGGTTCTTATTAGCCTTGAAAAAATGTTGTTTTATTGCTTCAGAGGAAGGGATATTTAAAACATATTTAACTTTGAGGGGAGTCATTTATCATTTGAGAGATACATAAAGGTCATGATTAAAGCATTATAAATATGTACCAAACATTACATATGTGTGTAAGTGCTCATCTGAATAAGGATTTTAAACTAATGAAGGCCGTTAGTTGTTTCTTGAGGGAAGATTTTATTGGCTAAGCGTTTGTATTATGTTCCATACAATTATCTGCATACCTAGCCACTACCCAAACTTCTAAATTTTTGGTTCTTTCACACTGTGCAAGTTAAATAGGTAGTATGAGACTGTACTTGAATGAGAAACCAAGGTTTTGCAATGAAAGTTGTTGAGTGTAAGTGATGATCTTCCTTCAGTCAGTACTGACTTAATGTCTCAATACAGTACTGGGTGACTGCTGCTGAATGAAAGTGCTGTCTTTGCACTAATTAACAAAAATTACTATTTTTCATAATGTAAATGTCATCCTAGGTACTTCTTTTTTCCCTACAGTTCTTAGATTGGATACAATAGGCTTCTTCATTTAGTAAATTGTCGCTGTCTACTATGTAACTATTGATTGACATGAAAGTTGGCTGCATTTCATGACTTTTGAATTGATCCCTATTGTATGACCCTACTTGTTTGTAAAGTGACATAAGCTTGATTGGAAAAAAGGCACTATAAAAGTGCAAAATAGTAGTAGTCAAATACCAATGCAATTGCACTGACTGAGTTTGGTGCTGAATTTGGTATTAAATGCAAGACTAGATTCTTAGTTAACACAGTAACTAATCTGAACTAATGAAGTTTCCCTGGTTGATGAGCATTAATTTTGCATCCTGTTTTGGATTACAGCTGAGATGAATCATTTCCACAGTAACCGGATTTATGATTACAATAACGTGATCCGCCTGTACCTGGAACAGCAAGCACAGTTTTATGAAACAGTAAGTTGCAGCATTTGAATGCTGGTTTCTAATGTATACTGTGAGGCCACTTAGTTTTTGTCAGAAATGCTAGCTGCGCATTAGTCATTCCGTGAGTGCACCTCTCTCTAAAAGCAGTTACTTGTCAGGAACTGTTACATTTAGTTTAACAAAAAAGTACAGGAACAAAGGATGAACTGCAAGAACATTTTCTGTAGAGAATTCCAGACTTCCAAAAAAAATTTTACAACATATGGGTAATATATTACACTGCTGAGTCAAGCATTAGAAATTAGGAAATGCTTGTGCTTGCTTAATAAGCAGCTCTTTGATATTTTATTTTTCTTTTGATTGTTCAATATAGGACCACATGCCTTATTCATTGTATGCTCTTCAAGCCCTGCTCTGAGAATTATTGCTACCCTCACAGACCTTTCTATGGTGCTCAATTCAAGTCACTGAGATTTACGCTTTGAACATACAAAGTGCTATATAATGCAAACTACTCTGAAAAATCAAGTCCAAGGAATCTCAAATAGGGCCTCTAAAATTAATGGCTACTTTTGCCCTTCATCTCTCCATGTGCCTCATTTTTTGATCTGTGAATGGAAATAATATCCCTTATTAATCACACAGACACATTCAGAAAATAAGTTTAGTGTTCAATATTTTGTTTAATTAAATAGTTGCTTATTTAATGAGCACCATCAATCTAGTGTACTGAAAGGGGCAGGATTCTGTGGAAAAACTAATATGTGATCATATAATCAGACTGTATCGTGATGCACAAAAGGTCTCATTTTGCACAGACAGACTTAATTCTGGCATTTCCTAACTTGAGTTCTTGATTGCAAACTTGCATGTGCATAATTTATTAGTGTTTTTCAAAACACACACAGATAAAAACAAACTTCATCATGGAGCATATTACTGACACTGTGATGGGTCATCACAGGGTAGGAGCCTTTTATATTCACAGCACAGACTGTTAAGCTACCAGTAGTGTATTTGTCGTCTTCTGTGAGGACCAGCACTGTGTCAGGAGGTTTCATGCATGTTTGCTGGCAGCATATGAATGGTTAGACTCAAGGAACCTGGGTTTCTCTTCAGGCTCTGGAGGAGAGTGAGCTTTAGAAGAAACACTCAGCTGCCTGTTCTGCACCCCTCATTCCTTGTGTCAGTCCTATTCTTCTTGCCTATGCAGTCCCAGTCTCCATTCCTCAGGCCATTCTCCCCGTCTTCCCAGTTTCCTTCTCCTGCCCTAACTCCTTCATTCAGTCTTTGTGTCCGCTCCACCCCCCAGTTCCACTCAGCCTTTTCACAAGCTCCTCATCAAATCTGTCTTCTTCCTGCTGCCCATTTCTCTCACCTGAGTTTCTGTTTGCCCAGGTACTTGCTGCTGCACCCATCTGCTTGTCAAATCTGTCATCTTTCTTGCATGCCCCTTCTGCCTGTTGGCTTCTAGTCTCAATGTTCCATCTCCTAATCTGATTGTAAAGACTCCTCCCCCATCTGCTGACAATTGGTTCCTGACTTTGATTTCTACACCAGTTCTGTCTCTTCCCATCCCTCTTTCTTTCCTCCACTCCAGCACAGTGTTTCCAGACTCCTTGTCCTGCTTTCTCTCCTCCACAATCCAGCTTTTACTCCCTCTGCATTCAAATCAGGCCACTTCCTCCTCCATGGTGCTTGGGTGCCAGCAGGGGTGTCATTGGAAGCACAAGAGAGACAGACACTCTGCTCTGTTCTGGTGTCTGGCCCAGAGCCATAGGGAGGAGGGAAAATCTCTGGTTTTGCCTTTATGGCTGTAGCATTCTTTGTTGCCCTGTGAGAATGGTGCATGCAGAATCTGCACAGCACCTGGAAGATAGAAAGAAATTGAACTGATTCATTAGGACTGAATCTTCAGAGAGTTTGGCTGCTAAAATTTTTACATGTCTAGTTGGACGTGTTTGAACTGCAACTTTTCAAAAGCTTACCATTTGGCCAAATGTTGGGGGAATTTTATGGGAACCACAAAAAGCCCATTCCTAACACAAAAGACCAAGCACTGTTTAATTTCAAGTCACCACTCCAAAGCATGAGCTCTTTGAAAGAAAAGTTTGCTAGACTTTAACATGTGCATAACGATGTATTTTTCTGTAGGTTTGTTCTCAGAAATCCAAAGGGTAACAGCAGCTGCTGTAATATGCAAACTTCATATATGTTTTTAGGGCTAACCCCGGCCATGCTGTGTTGAGCTCTTGCTTATGCGTAGAAATCTTCACCTCATCAAAATTCAAGCAATATAGGATAGAGTTCATTCACCCCCGGGGTATGTTACTCCTAGGGGAATTCTGCATGAGGTATTTTAAAGTTCTCCAAATTTTGTCAAAATAACACTACATAATCATGTCAATTTCAGTTATTGGTAACTGAGTTGACAATACTGTGCCTGTCAGCAAGTGTGTATGTCTCTGTAACAATACAGGTGTACGTGTGCACATGTGTGTACACTCTCTCTCTCTCGTTTGGAACAGAACCCAGAGCCCAGACTGTCCAACCCCTACACCTACCTCCACCCTCCCAGAGCCCAGGTTTGGAGGACCCCAGTCCAAGCTGCTGCTAGATTCCCAGTTCCCCTCAGCTTAGGACCCAGGAAATTGAACAGCCCTGACATGTTTCCTGGCTTCTTCCCCCAGCTGCACAGTTGTCAGCCTGACGAGTAGGTGAACTAAAAGCCTGACAGCTGTGAGGATGGGGAAAGGCAGGGAGAAGGGGCTCAAATTGTGCTTAACTCACGTTAAAGTGAGTTATGTGAAACTTGAAGCCATGTATGTCAAAGGTGCTGGGCTGGATAGACCTTTGCTCTGATCCGGGTGGCTGTGCTTATATTCTAATTGAGAGAGACTGGTTTCCTGCTATGCATTTGTCAGTAAGACCTAGGTGCATTGGCAGGAGCTGCAGCCTGGTTGCTAGCATCACATTTCCCCAAAATAAAAGCTCTAATTAAAATGTGAAAAAAACAAATGTGTGCTGATCATTGCAAGTAGCTGTCAAGATCTCAGATCAGTGTCTCAAAGTGGATCAGTAGCCAAGGCACAGATCCAAGTATCTGTAAACAGGAAGTGGTAGGAGTCTAATCTCCCCACACATCAACAGTGAGGGATATTATGTTGGGACAATATTTGAGACATAGGCACTAGCACCACAGTATTGAGTTGGATTTTAGGGGATTACCAACAAAGTATTTTCCTGCTTGTCTCCTAGAGTGGAAAGGAAAATTACATGCCTACAACATGAAAAAGTAGAAGAAAGAAAATATTATAATTTTACATTGGGTCCCAGTAGTTGTAAATCTTTAACCACCCAAAAGAAAGAGTTCTGTTATGCTTAGTTACCACTGGCCTTTTTTCCCTTAGTCTGAGACGCCTAGAGTTACTTCAGGTTTGCATATTTGTAGTGGTTTTAAGATGATGTAATTTATATTGTGAGGCAGCAGATGATGAGGTGGCTTACAATACAGGCAGGGTTACTCTACTTTACACACTTAACACCCTTTTCTTGCTTCTCTTATTCCAGTTCTCTCATTTAGTCCCACAGAATGTTACTGGTACCGTAGATAGATGGGACCCTGTGCGGGTTTTATTTGATGTAATATACATACCAGAAGGAGTGTCTTGAAAAGTAGTAAGTTATGAGCTCAGACTCCTATGCTCAGATGATCCTCTAAATTTTTGTACCAGAATATTTGTGGCTAAAGCCATGCTTAAAGTCTAAGAAATTAATTTTCATTTAAAAAGAGGAACTGAACAGCTGCAAGGATTTATAATGAGATAAGGAACCTTTTGACCCATAGGTGAGCAGAAACAGTGTATCTTCAGTCTAATGAAATGTTGTCTTGCTGCAGTTGCTAATGGACATGTCACAAAAACTATCCCATCAATTGGTGCTAACTGGCAAGTTTGGAGTCTCAGGAGAAAAGCCCAGAATGGGCTTTAAGAATTATCAAGCCACTTGCCACTGGAGTGTCCCTCCAGGTCACGGTTGAAGCACATTGGTTCAACAACCAAGGAGCCTGCACTGGCGCTGCCTACTTTGGATGTGCTCTGTCAATAGCTAGAGGGACTGAGTCCAAAGCTGTCAATCACGTATCTTTCATGAACACTAAATACACAGAATCGCTAAGGAGGGGTGGGACTGCACATCTGTCAGCTCTGTTTTTTGAAGCTGAATGTTTAATATTTGAGGAATTAACTGAAACTTTCTCTCTAGTGAGCTCTAAGATCATGAAAGCTGTGTGATTTAAATATGTAAAGTAGTCATGCTGTTCATGTATTTTGTTTGTTTCAGATTGCACAGAAGCTCAGGCACGCACTTGGCCGCTTTCCTGTGATGTAGGAATAAACTGGGATGGATAATGAAGAACAACTTCAAAGTGCTTTTCTGATATGGAGACAATGCAAATAAAAAGCTTGCTGGCCTTTGCCATCCAAGAAACCAAAAAATAGATAGGTGTATGAGCAAAGACTCACAAAATACCAAAAGGAAAAATATCTGAATCGCAAAAAAGTGAGGAAAAAAATTGTTTACTTGTGCCTAAATGCATCAATTGTTTAGGTATTATTTATCTCAACCACCCTCCCTCCAGATCTATTTTTTTAAACAAAAGCTGTTTGTTATGGGAAAGTACTGTCAATTGTAGGGATTGAAAATGTCAAATTAGTCTGCATTGTCGTGGATTACAAACAGATTCAAGGTTTGTCAAATTCTTCCAGTTTACACTTAACCAGCGTCAGAGGACTAGATTTTTTTTTAATTATATGCCATTCAGCCTCTTATTTGGGATTCTTTCCAGCAGCTATATAAAGTTCATGTATGTTTCAGTTGCACACTCAAGCTTAAGCTCTTAAGATTGCTTTGTTCAGTAACCATTGTGCTCTGTGTGGTTGTACCTCCCCACATGTACTCCCAGCGCAGTCCCCATAATATGACGGCTGGCAAACTGTTCACTTTTTCCACAGCTGCCTATTATTAATAGTTTGTTCTTGTGGAACATAGCCTCAGAGCTGATATGTGTTGGGCTCTCCCTCCTTTCCTGGCCGTGCACTGTGCAAAGAAGAGACATTAACCAAGGAAATAGCCATTCCAGGGAACTGGAAAAATATTCACACCAGCAGTCTGACCCTCTTAATTATTATACAGTCTGATCTGACCCTGTTCTACTCAATTCTGTGTCCTGGCCATCCTTCACTTGTGCCCTGTAGGAGTCAGTATCTGCAGATATGACTCCTCCAGTCACTTCTGACCCAAGGTGGCAGGAGTCCCAAGATTACTACCAAACTCAGGTTTTCACACAGTAGTACAACAAGCTACTGCCTCCCATTCATCTGGGGGACGGGGGGGAGAATTAATCCACTGCCAATAAAAGGAGGAAGGAAAAAAAAACATTGTGCAAAGTGAAGGGTGACTTCTCAGGTGCTGATTAAAATCCAGGATCTGTGGCAAATAACTTATTACAAATACTGTAGCTGCAAGTGAGGTAGGGTGTACACAGCGCATGAATGGCACAGTTATTTTCTTTACAAGTGGAGTGCCACTAAATGATTAGACTTTAGGAAACCTTCACATATATAATTACCATCCAGTATTTCATTTAATATCACAAGCAAACCTGGATGCCAAACTGCAGCTTTTGCTAAAATCTTCTCTCAAATAGGAAGAGCTTAGGAAATAATTTATTTCACCCACAAAGCCATGTAACGTGATGGGTACATTTTGTTGGTCCTGTTGTTGCCTTACTCTGTTGTGCATTGCTGTAGGTTTTTTTGGTCCTAATAGTTGTACTACCAAAAAAAAAATCTGGATCTGCCTGAATAACATGAAACAAAACAAAAAAAAAAATCACTAAACCTGAGTCCAGATGCTCTTTAGTGGCAAAAGTTTTGTTCATATTTTATAAATATTTTTGTTTTCCCTCATTTAGTTTTCTTCCAGATTCCATAGAGCAGTGTTTAATACAGTCATTTAAATATATGTACAAATTGTAAAGAATGTGTATAAATGTTTTACACCAAATGTAAGATCTTGCCTTCATGTAAAAGCAGCTTATAAAATAAATCATTGACATGTACAGTAGCTTCTGAAAGCACTTTTTCAAGCCAACTTTGTTTCAGCCTTTGTATATTCACTTTTGTGTAATGAAAATCCTTAAACTTTTTCTTAGTTGGAGGAATTTTTTTTTTTTTTTTGCCAAGCTTTGAGCTGACCCTGATGCACTAAGTTGTGGGTCCTGTCACTTTTACAGGAGAAGATGGTTTGGGAATTAAGCATAAAGTATGCATTTCTAGTCTGGGGCAGCAGTGTCTGTAGCACTTATATCAAACATATACAACTAGGTGAAATAAGCAAGTCCTGTTTAAATTCTAGAACATAAATTCCTTAGATCTATTATGTATTCCCATAAGATTATTTAAAGTAAAAATTCTGTTATCCAGTGGTCAGTTAACCAGCATTTCTGCTATCACCCGATAAAGTCTTCAGTTTAGCAACTGAGACTAGTATACTGACAGCACATTATACAGTTGCACATTCTTCACTTTCTTGTATAAAAGAGGCAGAAAGACAAGCAAGGAAGATGAAATCAGAGATTAAACAAAAAAAACCGCTTCCATGGTATTCCATAGGACTGAATCTGTACTCACCCTATCGCCTATACCTACAGTAATTGATGTTGATAATGATGATCCTGAGGCACTGCAAGATCCTGAAGGGCCTTCTGAATCAGAGATTAAATATTGTTCAGAGTCTTGGTCTTCAGTGTATTTTCAGTGATCTAGGTGTGTATGCTGTGTGCTGCCCATAGTGATCTGCAGTGTCATAAGAATCTACTGTGTATACTTAATATGTATACACCAAAGTGCTTCAGGAAAACCGACTGTTCTGCAGTGCAGTAGGCCTACTGAGTTGGTGAGTATTTGTGAGCTATGTCCTACTTTATTTGTTTTCATTGTGTCCTAAGTCTTTGAAAATTGGTATTCCTTTGGTAAAGTATACTTAGTTAGCTAGCATACTTGGTGAACCAGCACGCACATACCCTTCCCCCATCCTGCCAGATAACGGAGCTTTTACTGTATATTTTATTTGAGAAGCTGATACAGCTTTTGAAAATGTAGTGTGAGGTGCAAATGTGTCACCCTACAGGGCTTTACTTCGTCCGGTTAATCAGACTGGCCAGCAAAGGAGTGAAAAAGCATCGTCCCTTTTTCTATCAAGAAGGTAGGAGAGATGGCAAATACCTTAACACTGAGTTCTACTGTGTGTGGTTTTACAACACAAACAACTGCAACAAGCAGTCTCTCTACTGCTAGTAGAAGTTGGATCCAAGAGAAAGAGAGGCTACAGAATGTAAAGGATGGCAGACTCTTGGCTTAGTTTCATGGGAGATGATGATACAGCTGGATTAATTCTTCTAGGGAAGGGGCACTATTAGATTTTGTGAGGCCTGCTAGACAAGGCATGGGGGAACCTCAATGACCTGGCTCCCCCAGGAGAAAGGAGAAAAACTTGACATGTGATCCCCAACTGAGAACAAAGACTGGCTTCAGTCTCCTTGTTAAATGCCTGAGGGCTTCCCTCCAAGGCTGGCTTAACATTTCTAGGGATCCTATTTTTGGGGATCCCCTTAGGCTCAGCAGGTAGGAGGCTGCTGCTGAGCAGGGGAGGGTGTGGGTCTGGGCAGGAGCAGGCTGAGGGTGGGAGGCAGGAGTGAGGTGAGTATGGAAAGGAGCAGAGGCTGTGAGGTTTAGGTTTGAGGGGAGGTGCAGGAGTGGGATGGGGCATGGAGGTTGGGTTGGGTAGGGACAGGGGAATGGGGTGCTTACCTGGTCCAGCTCCAGGAGTGGGGGTTTGTTTACAGGTGGCTCTGTGTTGCCCTGCACTTGCAGGCACTGCCCCCACTGCTGTTGTTGGCCATGATTCCCCTCCATGGGAACGGTGGTAGACAGAGCCTGCAGGTAGGCAACCATGTGTAGCACTCAGCACAGTGCTGCAGCTTTGGGTGGCAGATGGGTGTGGAAGCAGGAGGAAGAATGGCAGCATACTGACTGCCTCTTCCATTGCCAGGCACAGCCAGTCTGGGGGCCTCCTTTTGCCCAGGTCCCTGAGCTGCAGCCCCTACAGCCCCTTTCTTAATTTGGCCCTAGATGAGGGGATCATTCAGTTAGCTTCAGGGATGTGGAGAGCAAAGCATGGGATACCATAAGATTTTCATAATGGTAGCACTAGAACTCACCACTTCTAGCTATGGGCAACAGAATGTGAGAAGTGACCCTTTGTACAATCAAAGGACATTTTTAATATTAGGATGAGGGTCTGAGCACTGACTGAAGTGCCAAATACCCTGGAATTGCATTTCTTAGTATGTTTATTTTCCTATAATTAACAAACATCCTGTCAAACATGGACAGCTCCATTAGTCAAATTTTTAAGCCAGTAAAATGGGTCAGCAACCCCCAACCTGGGTGCCAAGAGCATGTAAGACAAGAGCTCAGCTCTGCCCCTCTTCCCCCAAGCAGCTGGCACTTGCTCAAAGCCATGTGGATTAGCAAAAGACCTGCTGATGGTGCCAACCACCACCTAAAGGGTAAAGCTCTGCAACTTTATTAATTAATGAAGCTGTTGCAAGTAGGACTAGTAGTGACTTTAAAAAGTATCACCAGCACTTGGATCAGACAGAGGTCAAAAGGTCAAATTTTGGCATTCAGCCTTAGAAAGGTTGCGGAGTCCTATACTAAAACAGGTAGATCATTTTAGGAATGAGATTAAACGCACGATGGTTTAACAAATGCTATGCTGGGTGGAGAGTAAATAGTCACCTCTGTCTCAAATTGCTATTACTGCAAAACTGACCATAAATGCAACTGGGTCCTTAGCGAATAGCAACTGCACTTCTTTGTCTGCAGTGACATTGCACTTCTAAAAGGAGTAAAGTAGTACTGCTGTCAACTTCTCCCCACCTGCCACAGAGTACAGCAAAGTTGTAAGTAAGCTTGTTAACATTTCGGGGGAACAGGCAGATAACACTTCCCACACCACCAAACTGCAGTTGAACAAGCCAGCTATTTAACAGAGCACAGCTGCATACAGAAAGTGAAGAATTTACAGTGCTGGATACCCTTTAACGTTGTGTTACAGGATTTTCCAGCGTAACTCCCACTCAAACATGGTGACTGATTTGAGATACAAGAACCTCCTTCCTTGCTGCACGAAGGCAAATGGAAAGGGATAAGACTCAAAATTGGCAGAGCCCTCTATAGGTATTAAGTGTAACACCCCGAGGACATCTGTACTGCTGCTCCTGCAAAAGGACATTGGCTGCAAGTGCTTTGCTTTAGTGAGACTCCCATAATGCCATTTTGGGGACAGGTTCAGCACTGACTCAAAGGTGCATCGCTGCTAAATCCTAACAGCTTTCTGCAGCACCAGGGAATCATCTGACCACTGACCTCATCTAATGTGGTGGAATCATAGCAAAAGTTACTTTGCACTGTTTACAGATGTCAAAAGACAGACCAACCAAGGGGGTGGAAATGGAGGACTACTTCCATGGCAAACAATGGTAGCTTATTTAGCAGCAGATAAACTTTACATAAGGAGACTGTTACTGCTATGGCCTTTCTAGATGCTGTTTATAAACCTACGCAACTCTGGCAGAGCAGGCAACATGACTGTTTATGCAGCACTTCCAAATGTAAACAAGTTCCCAGATGAGTAAGATACACAGCCACAGGAGAAACTATTGGGAAATCTGCAATATCAAAGGGCTGCTGTACTTCAAAACACATGTCCAGTATAAATATAGAATCTTTAGCTCTGACTGTATTCTGGTGTGAACCAGGAGTAATTCCCCTGAAGTTTGTCAGAAAACTGAGATTCTGAGATGTTGAGATTCTGAACCCAGAAGAATGACAGGGTAGGAAAACACTTTTTTTTATCCCCCCCTCCCCAGAGGGCCATCCAAGTCCCTGCCCCACTTACTTATGTTGCAGAAATAATGCTCCATATTACAACTGTGAAAGAAAAAGCCAAACCTCCCTTTGTTTACCACTTGTAAAAGTAAAAGGCCCTTCCTAACTGGGATTGTGTACTGTGAGGGAATGATGCTGTGAAACTAGGGCAGGCCTTGTCAAGAGCAATCCAGACTTAGAGTTAAAGTTTGTCTACACTTCCCTGTGAGTTGTAGGATTCATACCCAATCCCACTCAGTCAGACCAAAGATTAGGGAGAATTCCTTGATCCTCTGGGCATGTACAGAAACAGAAAAATAGAGGTTGCCAGCTCTAGTAGCAAAACACCGGGAGAAGTCAGAGCTGAAAGCTCTAATTCATAAACATGTTGCTGTTTTAGCCAGTCACAAAAATGACTGTAGACACATGGCTGTCACCATAGTAACAGATGGAGGGGATACACCTGCCCTAAAGCAGTATCTCTATCTGGATCAAACTGTGCCTTACATTGCTAAAACAATCAAGTCATTACTGATGCAAGGGGTATTACGCCAATGTGTATCTACTTCAAATTCACCTATTTGGCCTGTGAAGAAACCAGATGCTTTGTGGCATCTTATTGTGGCCTGCTGATGCTTCAATCAGGTTACACCTTCCTGTGCTGCAACTGTGGCAAAGATGCCAGACTTGGTCACGATTTTGACCCAGGAGCAAAGTACTGCAAGGTACTTGACATCAGCAACACTTTCTGAACATTACCCAGCACACGGGAGTCGCAATATAAACTTGCTTTCAATTTCCAGGGAGTTCAGTACTCTTGGACCAGACTACCCCAGGGCTATAAAAATAGTCCTGCACTCTTCCATGCGCAAATGCAGCAAGTATGGGAGCCATTTTCTAAACCCTCTGTTCTGTTTCAGTAGGTAGATGACTTATGGCTAGTGATGCGAATCACAGAGGAACATCTGGGAAGACTAGATGAGCTACTACAGATTCTAAAGGGAGCAGGATTTAAATATAATCCTGCTAAAGTACAACTAATACAGTACACAGTGTCTTTCCTAAGTTTCCAGCTGGACAGAGATGGCCATGCTCCTGCTCTACAGAAAGTGGAAGCAATATGACCACTACCACTGCCAAAAGATGCGAGAGCCTTAAGGCCTAGTAGAATTCCACTGAAATGTTATACCTGACTTTGCTTCCATTGCAGGTTCCTTATACCAGTTGCCCCAGAAGCACATACCATGCAAGTGGACCATGCAACACTCAAGAGGCCATTTCTAGACTGAAGCAGGCCATTAGTAGGGCTCCGGTCTTGGTCACTCCAAACTCAGAGTTACCTTTCCACCTGGAGGTGGTGGTGAGTGAGAATGCGTTGGCGGCTGTTGCATCCCCAGAGAGGCATGGGCAAATTCGACCTGTAGCCTATACCTTCTGTTTAATGTCTCTAGTGGAGCTTAACTATAGCACCTGCGAGAAGTACCCACTGGCCACTGTTTGGGTCATACACCATTTCATCTACCTAACCGGCCTTAATCCAATCATACTACACTCATCGCATACCACTCTGAAGTTCATCCTGTCATACTGAGTCAAGATAGTCCGGTTTCAAATGCTCGCTTAGCCCATGGGCCACTGTTACGCCAAGGAAGGGACACTTCTTTAAAACATGTGAAGACTCCTTCCCTGCTACCCAGTGCTTTGCTGCATCAGGGAGATCCTTATGACTGCACAGGCGAGGAAAAACAGTATCAGAAAGTTAAAGAGCAGAAGCCTACTCTGTTTGTTCTGTTAGTCAGAGATAGGGACTCTTTCAGAGGGTACCATTTGTGTGTAAATGGGTCTAGCTTTTATGATAAGAGAACCCCTTATGCAGGACTTGGAATCTTTGCTATTCCCCCTCAGGGATGTAGAGAGCTGAGGAAAAGGCATACTCATGCACCCCGCCCCAATTCAGCCCAGTATGCTGAATTGACAGCTGGGGCTTGTGTTTTAGAATATTGTTTATAAGCCCCTCTAAAGGTCCAATATCAGGACAGCGGCTTGTTTTGAAACTCAGCATGCATGTGTAACTCTCACAGAATTTCTTCCCTATTGGGCTAGGAATGGATTTACATCTTCTGATAGCTCCATGGTTCAAATATGCTTCTCTGTTAAAGTACGTTCATGGATCTGCTTGAAAACCTGCTTATTGTGGTGTCAAAATGTCAGTGAGAAAGACCAAGGCACATTCTAAAGCAGATCTTTATACACTTGAGAATGGAAAAACTGACAACCTAGCTCAAGAAGGAGCCTGTTCAGGGAAGCCCTGGAAAAAGAAGGTTTGCAGGGGAAAAATATTATTACATTGGGTGCTGTTACAACCGTAGGACCCAGGTGCCAGACCTTAGCACCCTGCAGCCCCTAGACGGAGATCGAAGAAGTGAAACAAGAACTTGACAAGTGTGATGGAGAGGGGCCTAAATTAAACCCCCTCTGGGGAGATATCGCCAACACTTTACAGGCCATATAAGACATTCTTCTGTATACAGGAGGCCATTTCCTGTGGGGGTGGTACTCTCCCCAATACAGAGAGAAAAAGATCTATATGGTTCATGACACTCCTAGCAGAGGACGTGGGCGGGGGGCAGGGGCAGAAAACTATTCAACATCTCTGCAGTGTAGGCCACTATTAGGTTAGATGTGCAGCAGTACTGTGATCACTGCCTAACTGCACTTAGGCTAATCCTACTCTAGCCAAGCACAAGGCTCCTTTACAGACTCAAGCCTATGAGGGACTTTGGACAGCTTTACAAATTGATCTCCATCAGTCCTCTTTTTATGAGCTCCCCAAGGTAACCATTACTTAGTAGTAGTGGTGAATGCTCTTCCTAGTGGGTGGAAGCTTTTCCCCTAAAAGCTAATATGGCAAGAGCTACAGCTAAGGTAGTGGTAGAACAAGTTTCTCTCTCACTGGGGGAACCCTGTGAAAGTAGAATCAGAACCAGGGATCACAATTCTTCAGATTGTCTCAAGTTACTGGGAGTCCTGCAGAAGCTACCCATCCCATGCCAACCATAATCATCTGGTCAGCAGGGCAGTGAGGTAGACTCCCTGCATGCTCCCAAGGTGGGATGCTTCTCACGCACACCTTTTAGCCAGACCACCCCCCTCAGCTCTCATTGGCCACAGTTCCCCATTCCCTGCCAGTAGGGGCAGTGCTTATAGGCAGGGGTAGCACAAAGACTCCTGCCTTCATTTCCCCACCTGCCCCTGGGCTGCAGGCCCACACTGGCTGATTGCAGGAATGGGTCATCATCCTGTTGGAAAAAGCAGGCAGGGAGTCTGCCTTGGAGGCAGCTCCCCTCCACCACCAGAGGTTACCAGTGATTGATTGGTGACCGCTGGATGAGACGGATTTAACTGTGAGACATGATTTGAAGATAAATGTATGCTCGCAGTTGGGAGAATTGACTAAAGACAACCAGCCCATCCTATTCTCTCAGGCCCCTTCATCCCCCTCAGGCCCCACACCATTAAAGTACAAACCAGTACCAGAACAGAGGAAAAAGCCTTAGCCCAAGATTTTTTCCCCGAAGTGGGAGCCTTAAGATCAACAGGCATCACAAGCTGCTCAGAAAAACGTGACAGACAGCGGTGTCCAGTGCAGAAATTCTAGACCTCTTCCCTTTACCCCCTTCCCCACTCATGGACCCCTTGCTTTGCCCATGCCTACCCTCTCCCCACCTCTGCTGTGCCCCCACCTGCCTCTCCCTGCAGAAGTGCACATCATTTCCAGTGAGGGCTGGGCAGCTCCCCTACTCCGCCCACTTGGAGAGGGCACAGCAGTAAAGCCAGGCACATATACGGTATTTGTATCCACATCCGCAAAAACGAGCCATAGATATTCGCATCCATGTCTGCAAATGTAGATACAGACTGTAGATTTGCCAGGCTCTTTCTATCAGCCTTGCCTGTCCACCTAGAACCGATCTGCCCTAGTTTTTGGCCCTTCCATGTGAACGATTAATTGCCAGAACTAGAGGGTATCATCCCAAAGTTCTGAAGGACTAAAGGAAGAACTAATTGCACTCCTACCAAAAATGGGCAATTTCACAGGTATGCTATAGAAGGAGAGGAGTTTATCTATCATTGTACCTGTCTTTTTAAATGACACTGAAGGTGATCATAGGAATTACAGCTCAAATTGTCCACCCAGACTTGTGAGACTCCTTAAACAAAAACAAAACAAAACAAAACAAAAAAAAAACCCACAAAGCATCTAATAGAGGTTGGGCCAGTTCTGCCTCTTGCATAATTTGAAATTCCTGGGGGAAAAAAAAAAAAAAAAAAAAAAAAATTTGCTTACACTTTCAAGGGGTTTTAAGTAACAACTTCCCAATCATGAAACTGCAAGGAACTGCTGGTTGCGTTCAAGTCCAGAGCTTAAATGCTGTTTAACACAGGAAAGGGATGGGGCAGTCAGAGGGCAATTTTAGCACAGAAAGGGAGGTTAAAAATAGTGTGTGAAGGATTGGCAATATGAGCAACACTATGATATTTTGGAGCATAAGCTTTCATAGGCAAAGACCCGCTTCATCAGATGCAAAATATCTGTTAGTCTATAAGGTGCCACAAGACTTCTTGGTGTTCTCTGACTATGATACGACAGGCAACAGAGATTGATATTAACTAATTCGTTTGGAGGTGAGCAACCAAAGCTGCCTATTCACATTTGGTGAATGTGTACCTGTGCCCTGAGCTAGTTGTAATCATAGAATCATAGAACAATAGAGCTGGAAGAGACCTAAAAAAGCCATTGAGTCCAGCCCCCTGCTCTAAGCAGGACCAAACCCATCAGATCAGCCCAGCCAGGGCTTTGTCGAGGTGAGACTTAAACACCTCCAGGGATGGAGACTCCACTACTTCCCTGGGTAGACCATTCCAATGCTTCACCACCCTCCTAGTGAAAAAGTTCTTCCTAATGTTCAACCTGGACCCTTCCAACCACAACTTGAGACCATTGTTCTGTGTTCTTCCATCTGTGACCACTGTGAACAGCCTTTCTCCAGCCTCTTTGCAGCCTCCCTTCAGTAGGTTGAAGGCTGTTATCAAGTTCCCCCGTCAGTCTTCTCTTCTGCAGACTAAACAGTCCCAATTCCCCCAACCTTTCTTCATAAGTCATATGCTTCAGGCTCCCTAATTATTTTGGTTGCCCTCTGCTGGACCCTCTTCAGTGTATCCACATCCTTCCTATAAATGGGGGCCCAGAACTGGACACACTACTCCAGATGCGGCCTCACCAAAGCCCTATAAAGAGGAATAATCACGTCTCTGGATCTGCTGGCAACGCTCCTCTTGATGCAACCTAATATGCCATTAGCTTTCTTGGCTACAATGGCACACTGTTAACTCATGTCCAGCTTCTCGTCCACTACAACTCCCAGATCCTTTTCTGCAAAACTACTACCGAGCCAGTCAGACCCCAGCCTGTAACAATGCCTGGGATGCTTCCGACCCAAGTGCAGGACTCTGCACTTGCCCTTACTGAACCTCATCAGATTTCTTGAAGCCCAGTCTTCCAATTTGTCTAAGTCAGTCTGGACCCTGTCCCTACTCTCCAGAGTATCTACTTCTCCCCCTACCTTAGTGTCATCCGCAGACTTGCTGAGGGTGCAATCCAATCCCTCATCCAGGACATTGATAAATATGTTGAACAGAACAGGACCCAGAACCGAACCTTGGGGCACTCCACTAGAACCCGACCGCCATCCCTACATCGAGCCATTGATCACTACCCTCTGGGCCCAACCGTCTAGCCAGCTTTCTAGCCTCTTACCATCCATTTATCCAATCCACATTTCTTTAACTTGCTGACAAGAATATTGTGGGAGACCACATCAAAAACTTTGCTAAAGTCCAGATAAATCACATCCATTGATTTTTTTTCCCTATCCACAGAGCCAGTTCTCATTGTAGAAACTAATCAGATTGGTCAGGCATGACTTGCCCTTCATGAATCCATGCCGACTATTCCTGATCACTCTCCCCTCCAAGTGCCTCAAAATGACTTCCTTGAGGAGCCCCTCCATGATTTTTCCAGGGACTGATGCAAGACTGACCAGCCTATAGTTCCCTGGATCATCCTTCTTCCCTTTTTTAAAGATGAGCATTACATTTGCCTTTTTCCAATCATTTGGGATCTCTCCCGATCTCCACGACTTTTCAAAGATAATGGCCAAGGGCTCGTCAACAACATAAGCCAACACCCTCAGAACCCTAGGATGAATTAGGTCCTGGCCCATCGATTTATGGACATTTAGCCTTTTTAGATAGCTGCTAACCTGTTCTTTCCCCTCCAAAGGCTGTTCACCTTCATCCCACAATGCATCGCTTATCGCATTAGTCCAGGAGCTGTCTTTGTCCGTGAAGACAGAGGCAAAGAAAGCATTAAGTACTTCAGCTTTCCCTACATCATCTGTCACTGGGTTACCTCCCTCATCCAGTAGGGGCCCCACGCCTTCTCTGATCACCTTCTACTTGTTAACATGCCTGTAGAGACTTTTCTTGTTATCCTTCACATTCCTCATGTCACGCTTCCAGTTGCGCTTTCGCCTTCCTGATAACTGCCCTACATTCTCAAGCTATACGTTTATACCCCTCCCGAGACATCTGTCCCAGTTCCATTTTTTGTAAGCTCCCTTTTTGTGCCTAAGTTTTCCCAAGGATTTCCCCATTAAGCCAGTCTGGTCTCCTACCATATTTACTTCTCCTGCTGCACATTGGGACAGTTTCTTTCTGCACCTTCAATAGGGCTTCCTTAAAATACTGCAGAGGAAAGGGACAGCTCTGTTGCTGGGGGACTTTAAGGTTTCCTAACTGTAACAGGCAAGGTTTTGGTAACCTCTTGATCACAGCTGGGCTGCAGCAAGCCACCTGAGTGGCTACACTGCTTGACAGGGTTGGAAGAGTCAGCAGATCAGCTCTGAGCCCACTGGCAACAGGTCACCAGACGCTAAAAGCATTTGCTCATGGCTGTGGAAACTTATGCCCACCTAAGCCCCAACCCACTGCTGCCTTGCCTCACTCGGGGTAACCCAAATCTGAAACAGGACTCCAAAGCCTTGTACCAGCTGTGACCCTTGAGTCTGACATCCAGGCATGACTGATTATATCTCGGGCACGAAGGAGACTTGTCAGGTTAGAACTGCAGCACACACCCCTGAAAAGATTTTAGGCAGCACTGAGGCTGCAACAGCAGACCTGGGAGGTTGTCGTAACACAGACAAACCGCCAGCCCAATTTGATCTATGTGCGGCGGGCCACCACAGACCATGATCAGGATGACACCAAGGTAGTTTAAAGCCACAGTACAGCCAGGCCCCCATTTCCCATAGCTGCTTCAGAAGGCTTATCTACCCAGCGGCTGGGCATGAGTCACCCAGCCTAGGTTGACAGGTATTAGCATGTAAAAAAAAAAAAAAAAAAACCACAATGTGACGATTCTGGCTTGTGCTGGAGCTCACAGGGCTGGGCTTCAGAGCCCCTGCTCTAACAGCACAGCAAAATCTACAGTGCTCCTTCTATGGCACTGATCTCACATTTTCTTCTATCAGATTCTACATTTGTTGTAACCTTTAACAAAAAAAAGACATGTACATCCCTCCAGGCACCAGGACAACATTTTTCTTTTGTTACAAGTAGCATCAACAGCCATAGGACAGAACCATGAAGGCTTTCTACCTCCATCATAGACTAGTTCTGCCAGAACTATGTTGGTACAAGTTACACTATGTGTACTACAGAAATAATTGATTTGGGACCTTCTGAACTTAGGTGTGGGACTTCTGGATCTAGAAACCTCCTTATGTCCCAAAATAGGAATCCTGAAAGTTTGTGTTACTTGTAGCAACAGGCAGAGTTTCGAAAATACAGGCAAATTATTTTAACAGTAAGCTTTTTGGGACACGTGATTGAAGCAGAAATGCTGACCTCTACTACAGTAAAACAGCCAAATACTAAAGCTTGGCTAGTGAGCACAATGAAAAGCATTTCTACCCTTAAATCACACCATGTGAGTAATTGGTGTGTCAGAAATACTCTAACAGGCCAAAACTGGCCATTCAACTATAATATATAGTACTTCCTGTACCAGCCTCCTCTCTTCTGTTCTCATCTACTCCTCCCCGCCATGCTGCACTCAAGATAACTCGATAGCTCTTTATTTTGAGCAGTATTGATGCTACTAACATTTGTTTTTATAGCTTAGCCATTTTAACTTGCTCTTATTCATTTATCTACCATTTGCCTCTCATTCCCCCATTATAATGCTTCTATAGATTCCAGTCAGTCAAATGGCTGTGATGTAACGTAACGTACAAACCCCTTTTCATATCCATGTCTAGTTTAGTCACATCATTTCTGATCTATGGGCCAAGTCCTGTGGTGATAAGTTGGCCTAAGAATTTAAGCTGAGTGTGAGACCAAATGTAAAAGGTTGTATGTGAAAGCTCATAAAATGGCCCAGTAAAGCCAGAACAGCCAAGGCAGATAGGGAAAGATACAAAGTGGAAATAAACTGAACTAGTCCGTACTTAAAGTACAACTGATATAAGAACTGTTAAACTCATGCCTGGTAACCCAGGAAACTGCAGAATGAAGTCAAGAAGCCAAAATTTGTTATGTGAGGACAGAAGGTCAAAGGGGTCTTGAATGAAGGGACGGGATATTCCAGCCACCATTCCCTAGGTGGGTCCTCACAAAGATTTTGGGGAATAAAACTGGAGCAAGTTTCACATAGTTGTCACTCCCAACCATCTCCTGGGTCCCCAGACCTGCTGCATCTTAATCCGCAGAGGTGTCCTTACCAGAGAGAGAGGGACCTACAGCCTGATGCCAGCCGGCAGGGGGGAGGGTAGGGGGTGCATAGGGGGCACTTGCCCCCAGGCCCAACCTTTCCAAGGGGCCCAGAACTCCAGCTCTGGCTGCAATAGCAGTGTAATCGGCTGGAGCGCTGGGCCCCTTTGAAACACCATGACCACCGTAATGCCACTCTGTATGCTGGGGCCGGGGGCAGGGCTGACTGTCCTAAGCTCTGCCCCTTCTGCCCTTGGCTCCCACCCCTTACAGGGGCAGGGAGCCAGACCCCCCTCCCACCTTGCCCCCAGCAGCTGTCCGTGCTCCTGGGGACATATATAAAACCCCCACCTCTGCCATCTCTGGCTGAATCCCAGCCACCACCTGGGATGAAAAGGAATAAGGCTTTAAACAAAACCAAACCCAGCAACAAGAATAGCTCCAGTCCATTTCAGTTAACTTCCCTCACAGCCACAAAAGGAAACTTAGATGGCACCAAAGATGCCACTAAGGCAATAAAAAGAAATGGTCTGCTCCTCCTCTAAAAACTCTCCAGCTGGAGAGAAGTAGAACAAGGGTTGTTAAAAGCCTTATTCAATAAATTTCAAATGCTGTAACTGATTTTCCTTTTTTTTAACAAAAGATTTAAAGAATTTCAATGGTGTCTGTGCTAGGTGAGCTCTCTGTACTCCAAGCCATGAACTTTTTTTCTTTTTTAAATGGTGGACAGTGACTCAGTTATGCTAACACCTTTGGCCCATTTATTTAATCTAAAGTAATATGATAGTCCCTGGTGGGTATACACCTGAAATAGCTTGACTTCACACACTGATTTACACCTGCTAAGGATCTGGCCTCAAGTGTCATATCAAACCACTAAGTAGGCATTTTGTTCAGAGGTGGGATCACCTTGGATCTAAATGGTTACAGTCCAACATCCATTTTATAAGCCTCTTTCAAATGTAGAGATACAGCAGCTCATAATAGTCAGTACTTAAACAGCATCAGTTAAGTTGACATACTCTCTTCTCCGCATCCCCACTAATGTAAGTGAAGACCTATAACTGCCCTATGCTGTCTCTCCTTGCGGCTGTTTTCAGAAACCCCTGTATCTCATGTCTATGGTTAGGGCTCTGTAAGCAGGGAGGAGGCAGAAGGGCAATGTAAAAGGAAACCAGAAAAACAGGTCCAGCTGAAATGTAAAACCAATGTGTAAACTGGAAAAAATAAATATTGACATTTAACAACAAAAGAAAGTGTCCATCAGTGATAACACTGATAATTCCCTAGTCCAAAGCACTTGCTCTCTGGGTTGGTATCACAGTTGCACGGTAGCTGAATTGGTATCTCACACTCCTCCTTTGGGTCCACTCCTAGAGCACTCATGTAGCCCACAGGCATTCTGGAGCAGCACTGAGACCACTTACAGCAAGACTAACAAATTTGCTCTAGAGCCTTAGCTAACAGCCAATTGACTTATAGCTCATGCTGCAGCGAGGCTCATGCACTCAGCTCCAGAGGTTCTAGGTTCAATTCCAGCTGCAAAGTTAAAGTTAAGCTCAGACAGGTCTCTGGTGTCACCTGTCTCTGGGCAGGCACCCATCATGCTAGTCACCTCTCACCAGGGAAGTCAAAGCCAGCACCTATGCCATGTTTCCTCTCTGAGGACTATCAACAGCATACCCACTGCTGGCAGTTACAAGGTCAGGCATTCCAGCAAAAACCTAATAAAAACAACACGTAGATTTAATCACACCCAAACATTCAGGCTGCATCTACGCTATGTTCTTTTGGAAAACCCACCACTTTTTTGAAGGAACACATGGAGTGGCTAGACACAAAAAATGTGCTCCTTCCATCTAAACTGCAAAGAACACGGCTCTTCCTCCAGAAGTTGTCTTCTGCTCCCAGATTAGGAAAAAGTGTCTTCTTTCGAAAGTTTTTTTTTTTTTTTTTTTTTTAAAGTGTAGATGGGTCATGGGCCTTTTTTTGAACGAGCCGTCCTCATAGTCCCAGTTTTTTGATCCCTGGCCCGTTCTTTCAAAAGAATGTCAGCTGTGTGGATGGTCTCTAGTGAAAGAGCAGATTCATTTTTTAAAGCCTCCTTTTTATGTATGGACGCACTCTTTTGAAAGAAGATGGGGAGGGCAAAGGAAGCAACCACTCTAAGGCATAGCAATTCAAAAGGGCACAGGGTTCCTGGCCACCACCTCTGCTACTGCAACAGTGGCAGCAGCTGGTGCCCCGGGCCCTTTAAATCACTACGAGAGCGCTGGCCGCAGGATCCAGGCAGCGCTGAAAGGCTGGTGGTGGGAAGAATCACTCCTTGCCCCTTCTGAGAGCATAGAGCTGCTCTACGCATGCTCCACCATGCCTGGGGCCAGGCAAGTCTGTCAATTCTCCCCCCTTCCCCCCCCCCCCCGCAGCGATATATAAACTTAATACAATTTGGTCCACGAGACATCATGGGATCGCCATAGCTGTCACCACTGGCATAAAGTCAATGGCCCATCATTATATTAATGATATTAGTTAGCCATTCCACCTGCCACACAGAGATACAGGGCCTGGACATGACAAGCCATAAAGACAGCTTATAAGAAGTGCGGTAGTGTGTCACATACACAGTACGCTGGTCGTGGGAACTAAGAGCACCCAGATTACAGGGATATGCAGCGTCCTTCCCTGTGTGCACTGAAGTGAGTCTGTGCTCACGAAAGCTCATGCTCAAAACTTTTCTGTTAGTCTATAAGGTGCCACAGGACCCTTCGTTGCTGTAGCACATTAACACTGGTAGTTAGCTATCGTATTCCACCACACAATAATTCTCATCAGTGCTGACTACAATGCTATGTATAAAGTGGTTCTACAGCACAGTCAGAGCCTTCTCAGTTAAAGTCATGGAAAATACTGTGGATTTTTCTGCCCCTCAGGCCCAGCTGCTCTTTTTTCCCCAAGAAAACTCATGGCCAAAGCACCCCAACAAAGAGGAATTATTTTGCTGTATCCTTCAAAAATAAATATAAGCACTGAGCTCATGCATGCTTTGGCATTAAGCCTGGTCTTTCTGCTGTTTAGCCCTTCTCTGTATAAATCTATTGAGTTAAGGGTTGATTTTACTAGTGCAAGAAAGCATTCTTCTATTTTGTTCACACATCGTCTGCAAGTGCATCTACAAGGGATTTTTTGGGAACATATGTGAAAAGGTAAGTGGTCAACTAGCTAGCTGGCCAGCCACAACCCCCACCCCCCAAATTTACAGTTGGCATGCTGTAAGTGTGCAAGAAAACGTGTACAAAGTTACTCTACTTTTTAAAAATTAAGCCCCATAAATCATGGACATACATTTCAGCGCACACTGTGTTTGATCAGCTCATTGAAGAGAAATCCAACCAAAAATACAATAGTAACTAGAAAGCCTACATTGAAAATGTCTCTTTTGCTTAAAAGAGTTTGTTCTCTTCATTTGCTTGAATCACTTTCACTGATGTTGTTTCACTGAGCTCAGTGGGAGACATCCTCAGCATGCACTCTCACTTGGAGAGGAGGCTATTACCACAATGGGCTTTAAATAAATTAACATAATTGGGAGCTATTTATGTGGTGAATGAGAGCTTCACTTCCATCCCCCTCCAGTTTAAATGTCTCTTTTAGGACTCATCTACTCATTAGTGACGTGAATGCCACATTGTCGTTTAGGATTTATTTATGAAGCATATTGGGAAGAATCCAAGGGAAACGTTTTCTCAATAACTCAATCTTGTTTCATCATAATAATTCTACCTCAGTGGGATGTCCTGCTGTGATTTTACTCTCAGTGCCATAACAAAGAGGTATGCAAGTGAGGCACTTGCCTGGGGCACATAACTGAGGGAGGCGCAGAAAAACATAGAAAATTAATTATTTTAAGACAGCTACTAAGTGATCTTTGCTCATGCCTCATGCCCCATCAGCTCCCCTGCCCCCACCAAAGGCAGTCAACCCTTCCCTAGGGGTGAAGTTTCCTTAAGGGTGCATCTTTTTTTATTTGAACTGGTATAGTAAAATAATATGCTTTGCAACAAAGATTTTGTCTGATTTCTAAAAAGCTGTTTCCTTTAGGAGGTCCATGCGAACGTCAATGTGGTGATCCCTTGAACATCTGTTTCCAATTTTAAAAATAACTATTTTAACTGGGAATGTGAAGAATTAAAGGCTGTTGTATTTAAGTTTAAGAATCGAAGTGGGAGAAAGTTGCTCTTATCAGCTGTGTATTGTGTTTGATTATAGGTAGACGTGCTTTTGTTAAAATGGATAATGCTAATCTTCAAAGAGCAGTAGTACATTTAAGTTTTAAATATGACAGCGATTTGAATGCCTTGGAAATTTCAGAGATTCAGAGTTTTAAACATCAGGTGTTAGCGCTGTTGCCAAACATTTCATCTGCAACTAGTTTAGACCTTCCTCAGTTAATTCATGAATGTAATCAGGCCAAATCTGACCCAGTTTTGGAAACTGCCATGCAAATATTTCTCTGCTTGCCAATGAATGTGGCTTCTTGAGAAAGACATTTTAGTAAACTAAAATTAATTGAAAACTACCTTCGAACATCTATGGATCAGAAGATATTATCAAATATGTCCACCTTATCAACCGAACAAAAGGTAGCAAATAATATTAATTTCAATGTAATTATTGATGAGTTTGTCTCATTAAAAGCCTGCAAAATACAATTATAAATATCTAATAGTACCTGACAAGCTGATTTTATAATTATATGTATTAATATATAGATTATATGTATAGATTATATTATAACTATATGCATTAAGATGTGTATTAATTGTTTATGCAAATATAACTACAATAAATAACTGCATTATTGTTGTTTATGTATTCTCCCTTTTTCTACAAAATAACTTCTACGAATATATAAACATGAGGGGGTGCAATTTTATGCTCTTGCCTCAGGCACAAAATTAACTAGTTACGGCACTGTTTTACTCCTGCTGCATCCTCACCACAATTTTTCCTCTTTTTAATATATCCAGGAGTTGTCAAGTTGTCAGAAAATAGTTTTTGTTTTTTTTAAAGCTAACTATCTCTTTTTATTAGTCCTTTGAGTTATAATCTGCTTCTTATACTGCTATGGATATTTTCCAGACTGGCCTACATCTCTTTCTGGCTTCAGAGAGAAATTAACTGACAGGGCAATATGCAGATTTGGAAGGGCCAGTAAATACGTCTCTATTTCCCAGCATGTGGGAATTCTGTGGTTTAACACAGGAGTGGAGGAACTGCAATACCACACCAGGTCAACAGTCCTAGATAGTCCAGTATTCCCTGTCTGATAATGGTAAGTAACAGATGCTACTAAGGAAAGTGCAAAACCTGCCATGGAGAATTCTCACAGAACCCACTCTTAGAATTTTATTCTAATTGGCTGGCTCATGGAGGAAAAAGTGACCACTTCCAACCACCACCAGGGGGACACTCCACCATTAGACACTATTGCAGCTGCCTTTTTGAACAAGACTTGTTCATGGTTCAATAGAAGCAATGGGCCCATTCAGTGAAAACTGCCGATTTAAACGCTGTGTCTTGGTGTGTGAAAGCCAAGCAATTTACTTTAAAGCTGGCAATTTTGTTTCACTTGGAATTAAGTATTTTGTTTTTTTCTTTAGAGGCCTCTGGAAAACTAAGAAAGAAGCAGTGGAAAAAATTGTCTTCACTCTCTCCCCTTTATGGCTTCCATATCCTTTGAACTTAACAGCCACACTTACAGCTAATTATAAACATGCCAGCCTGGATATTAAAAAAATATCTGCTTGTCCAGTCACTATCGCTGCCTGAATAAATAGTCTGGCTCATGCCAACTCATCTGCACATAGTTTTGGGATAAAGAAAGGCAAGTTTTAAAACAGCTGCTGTTCCTGCAAACACAGTCTTTTGATCGGAAACAGGCGGCATGTGTGAGGGATGTGAGCCTGCATCCCCAGAGTGATCCCTCTCAAGTTTTGTGCACACCAAAGTTAATATGTGGACAGACAAGGAAAGCAGAGGAGTCTTGTCCAAAAGATGCTCTGGGCCCTGCGGGCACTGCCCTAACCGTTCTATGTACAAGGTGGTCCCCCTACTCATGGTCACCCATGGGGCTCAGGGTGGCCCCAGACTGGCTGGTGGGGCGTGGCAGCAGAGGTCACCTCCTCCCCCACCAGCACGGTTACCATGGTGACGCAAGATTTAGGGAAGTGGAGCACTGCTTTCCTGAAGCAGGTCCCCCATAATCCCTTGGGGGGAGTAACTCAGGGGAAAGGGGTACAAAGGGGCAGCAGGGGTGGCATGGGAAGAGGTGGAGGCAGGGGATGTTGGTCCCCCTAGGTGATAGCCCTATATGTAGGTGTTGACTTCCTCTGAGCCCAGGGGCCACTCAAACTCTTTCCCCAGCCCCCACTTCCACTCTACCTCTTCCTACTCAGTTCTGCCCCTTCCCCGCGCGCTCTTTGCCCCAGTGCCTCCCATGCACTGCAAAACAGCTGACTGGGGCAGGCAGGCAGCACTGGGAGGGAGGACGAAGAGCTGATGCGTAGGGCTGGTGGTGGAGCAGGGGCATGGGTGGAGGGGTAGGGGGAATGGAGGTGGCTGCTGAGCACCCACTCATATTTTTCCTCATCGGTGCCCCAGGGCTGGAGGTGGCCGCAGAGGAGCTGGGCGTGCAGCCAGTGGCCACTGCTTGAGGCTGCTCCAGTGGCACTAAAAACATGTGAGGGAACTCTCTGAAGAAAGGGAAAAATGCATAGTGATAAGTCTTCTAACAAGTCAGCTGTTGTGACTTGCACAGCATCTGCTATGTTTGTCTCCCTCCCCAAGGACAGAAGGGATTTCATATGTAGCAAGTGCAAGTTGGTCACCATCTTGGGAGAGAAGGTTAGAGGACTTGAGGTGCAAATATCGACACTCTGGTCTATCAGAGAAGGTGAAGACTTCCTTGACACAAGGCAACATTTAGTACTACAAGCACAGCAGGCTGAGCAGCTAGTGAAGGCAGTGCTAAACAAGGAAGAAAATGGGAAGCATGTAACCCCGAGGAGAAGAAAGCCAGTTCAGGTATCTCCAATTCCGGTGGAGGTAAGCAACCACTTTCAGGCTGTCTACATGGGTGATTCAGTGGTGAATGCTGTGGCAGAGACCTCACAAGGAAGGGATCTGAAGACCCCACTGACTGGAAGGTATGGGATGCGCAGTCCTAGGGATAGGGATTCTATGACCACCACTCCTAAGAGAAGACAAGTGGTGGTGGTTGGGGACTCCCTCCTAAGGGGGATGGAGTCATCCATCTGCCATCCAGACCTGGAATCCCAGGAAGTTTGCTGCTTACCAGGAACTAGAATCCAGGATGCGATGGAATCTCTTCCAAAAATCAACAAACCTGCGGATTATTGCCCCTTCTTACTCCTCCACGTAGGAACAAATGACTCAGTCATGAACGACCTTGAGCAGAGCACTGTAGATTATGTAGCTCTGGGAAGAAAGATCAAGGAATACGAAGCGCAAGTGGTGTTCTCATCCATCCTCCCTGTTGAAGGAAGGGATCCAGGTAGAGATCATCAGATCGTGGAGGTAAATGCGTGGTTGTACAGGTGGTGTCGGAGAGAGGGCTTTGGGTTTCTTTGACCACGGGATTCTGTTTCGGGAACTAGGATTGCTAGGAAAAGATAGGATCCACCTAACAAAAAGAGAGGAAACAGCATCTTTGCAGGCAGGCTTGCAAACCTAGTGAGGAAGGCCTTAAACTATGTTCGTCAGGGGACAGTGACATAAGCCCTGAAGTCACTGGGAAGACAGAAGGAACAACAAAGAAAAACCCCTGATTGCAAATGAGAAGGTAGGCCTATCAGCTAACTGTCTAAGGTGTTTGTACACAAATGCAAGAAGCCTGGGGAACAAACAGTAAAAATTAGAGGCCTGGTACAGTCAAAGAAGTATGAGGTGGTTGGAATAATGGAGACTTGGTGGGATAACTCACATAATTGAAGCATGGTCATGGAAGGGTATAAACTGTTCAGGAAGGACAGGTGGGGAAAAGAGGAGGAGGAGTTTTGTATGTAAGGGAGCAGTATGATTGTCAGAGCTCCAGTTTATGGAGGGAGAAAGGCCAGCTTGAGAGTCTCTGGGTTAAACTTAGAGACAGAAGCAACAGAGGCGATGTTGCGGTTGGTGTCTGCTATAGACTGCCAGATCAGGTAGATGAGGATTTCTTCAGACTACTAAGAGAAGCTTCCAAATCACAGGCCCTGGTTCTCATGGGAGACTTCAATTATTCAGACATTTATTGGAGACCAATACAGCAGCGCACAGACAATCCAGGAAGTTTTTGGAGAATGTTGGGGATAACTTCCTGGTACAAGTGCTGAAGGAACCAACCAGGGGCTGTGCACAACTTGACCTGCTGCTCAGAGACCAGGAAGAACTAGTAAGAGAAACAGAAGCGGGTGGTAACTTGGGCTGCAGCGATCAAGAGATGGTAGATTTCAGGATCCTGACAAAAGGAAGAAAGGTGAGCAGTAAAAGACAGACTCGACTCCCTGAGAGAACTGATAGGCAGGATGCCTTGGGAAACATGAAGGGGAAAGGAGTTCAGGAGAACTGGCAGTATTTTAAAGAAGTCTTATTGAAGGCACAGGAACAAACCATCCAGATATGCAGTAAGAAAAACAAACATGGCTGGCAACCAGCTTGGCTTAACAGGAAAATCCTTGGTCAGCTCAAACTCAGAAAGCATGCGTATAAGAAGTGGAAACTCGGACAGATGACTAAGGAGAATAGTAGTAGGCATCCTTCAGTCTACGTAGACTGTGGATCGCGCCTTTCATAGTTCCATTTGGAATCATCATTTGCAGCGTCGACTGTGACTGTGAAGGCCCACACGAGAGTGACAGTCCTTGCTGCATCTGTTGCATGTGTAATGGGTGTCTGGCAGGTCCTTACTGTGCTTTCTGTGGGCTTGCTTCTCCTCTGCTAGCTGTCTGATCCTCATATCACCCTTCTGAGAATGCCGGGGAGTAATCAGGAAAGTGAGAGCACAACTGGAATTGCACATAGCAAAGAATGTGAAGGGTAAAAAGAGGGGTTTCTACATGCATGTTAACAATAGGAGGGTAATCAGAGAGGGTGTGGGGTCATTACTGGACAAGGGAGGTAACCTAGTGACAGATGATGCAGGAAAAGCTGAAGTATACAGTGCTTTTTTTGCCTCAGTGTTCATGGACAAGATCAATTCCTGAACTATGGCACTAGTCAATGCAGTATAGAAAAGAGGTGGGCAACCCTTGGTGGGGAAAGAACAGATTAAGAGCTACTTAGAAAATCTAGTTGTGCACAAATCCATGGGTCCAGATTTAATGCGCTGATGGCCATTGAGGAAATTGGCAATATGTCATTGCAGAGCCTTTGCCCATTATCTCTGAAAACTTACGGAGATCAGGAGAGATCCCAGATGATTGGAAAAAGGCAAATGTAGTGCCCATTTTTAAAAAAGGAAAGGACAATTCAGGGAACTATAGACCAGTCAGCCTTACCTCAGGCCCTGGAAAAATCATGGAGGGGATCCTCAAAGAATCCATTTTGGAGCACCTGCAAAAGGGGAAAGTAATCAAGAGTTGTCTACATGGATTCACCAAGGGAAGTCGTGCCTAACCAATCTAATTAGCTTCCATGATGAGGCTCTGTGGACATAGGGAAGTCAATGGATGTGATATACCTTGACTTTAGCAAAGCTTTTGATACAGTCTCCCACAATATTCTTGCCCGTAAGTTAAGGAAGTATGGACTGGATAAATGGACTGTAAAATGGATAGGAAACTGGCTTGATGGATGGGCCCAATGGGTTAATGGTCAATGGATCAATGTCTGGTTGGCGGTCAGTGTCAAGTTGAGTGCGTCAAGGATCAGTTCTAGGCCACTACTGTTCAACATTTTTATTAATGACTAGGATGAGGGCATGGATTGCACCCTCAGTAAATTTGCAGATGACACTAAGCTAGGGAACATTATGGGTCTGCAGTCTTAAGTCTGCTTTGACTAGTCCCTCCCCGTTCAAATACGGGACTAAAGCCCAGACCATTGCTGGGGTCTGTAGTTAGTCTGTGAGAATCCGCCCTGGTGGATACTGAGATTCTTCTGGTTAGGCTCAGCGCTGAAGCCATGGTGAGCTGAAGTCACCGGCAGCTGAAGCCACAGGGTTTTGCCTAGAGGCACACCCACAAAGCAGCAGACAAGCGGCCAGTAGGGGCTGCCAGTGGCGTGCAGCGGGCAAGCAGCTGGCAAGGCCAGTGAACGGGAGTGGCAAGTGTCCAGCAAGCGATCCTGCCCTGGTGTGGCAAGAGTCTCCATACTGATGTACCTCTGGACTCTGTGTTGGTATGGACCAGACTGCACTGTGAGTGGAGAGTGGAGGCAGAGGTACACTCTAGAAGTGGAGGGGTGTGGATAAAGAGCTCTAAGCAACGGACTTGGCTCAGCAGACTCTGGGGACAGTGCCTTGCTTACTGGGGCTTTCCTTCCTTTGTTTAGGAATACTGCCCATGTCGCTGTGTACATTTATGTTAGCCTACTGTTATGAAACAAGCTGTTTCTATCTCAGATCCTGTGCTTGTGAGAGGGGAAGAACTGAAAAGTTTATCAAAACAAAAAGCAAAGAAAGTCTTGCTCCCCACCCAGGCAACTCACCTTTATCTTGCAAGATCAGATATTCTCTCTCAATCTCTTGAAATGGGTATGAACACACATTACATAGCTTTAGCACTATCAGACTTTTTTACTCTTACTTTCATAGTAGATATAAGTCAACTGTGAGCAGTGATTTTAAAGGAGGGATTATCAACCTAAAAGGTTTGAGAAACAGTGACCTAAATCAAACTGTATTAGACTGAAACTTTAACAAAGTAACACTTTCTGCACATAAAGCCCTGCACACAACTAGAACAACGGTAACCAGATGGAAAAGAAATTCCTTTCCCCCACCTTCAGAACACATTAATAATATAATTCAAACAAGGCTTCATTTTTTTAAAAATACAGCTACTTTCAGAGTAAAGAAGCTTTCAGTTTCTTTAGACTAGAAAAGCTGGAAAATGCTTAACCCTGTGGCTGCATCAACTTTCAATAGACTATTGTAACCTTGGTAAGAATGTGTGAAAATTATGATAAGTTTTCTGTACTGGAAGCCTAGTATTCATTCTCCTGGAATGTTCTAGTCAGGAACAGCTGTTCTGCTTCATTTCCAGCTAACTAAAGGCAAAAGTTCTGGGGAAAGGAAAACATTTCAGTGATGTCATGGGCATGTAGGGTTTCTTGATCATGGGGGCTGTGATCACATGGCCATAAACTCCTTCCTTGGAAATGCTCTGGCACTTGAACACTGTTTAATTTCAAAGTTTAAAAGAACTGTCACTATTCATGAGTAACGTTTGATGCAAACTACAATCCAGTTTAAAATAAAACTAGCAAACATTAAAGGATCTCTCTGTGACAGTCTGTAAGCGAAGTCTGCCTAATAGTACGCATACAGATTGTCAAGTACTGCTGCAGAGTCATGAGCTGATACTACTCACTTTAGTCCAGGATGCGACGCCCACACAGCTCTGCCAAACCCCCAGAATGCTAAGCAAGGCACCTTGCTATTCAGCTTGACCCCTCTGTTCTAACTTTGCTAATTCCTGCACAGCAGCACTCCCACTGTTCCATTTCTAGCTTCTCATAAGCTTCCTGATATACCTACAAAGCAACACACCCATGAAGATCAGCAAGCTTGACTTTTCATTAAGACAGTTTTTTCCTCCAGCAGCTGTGCAACAAACCCTACTGGATTCTGCTGCTGTGAAGTGGGTGGTCATTATAATGCACAGGCGCCTCACAGGTACACAGTGAAGGTCAGTGGAAATCTGAACTGAAAAGTGAAGCATAAATTATACACTCTCTTGGTCAGCTTTGCTTTAAACAACCATTGCCTTTTCAGCAGAGATAACAGCGGCTTTGACCACAGTAACTAAAGCACCATGTTTAAAAAACTTGTTGAACTATAATACAAACCTGTCTGCAGCAAAACTGATGGTGGGGCAGGGGCAGGTTTACAAAGGGTGTTTTTACTTTTGTAATTTGCACAACACATGGATTCAAACACACTGTTAAAGGAGCTAAAGAAAGCTCACTAACGTACACAGGTGGCTTCGGTGAAATGGCTCACATTTTCTCTCAGCCTGAGACAGCCCCAGCTGTAGCTGGCACAGAGAGGCAGCCACATGCCTCTTTAAATCCACATGGCTGGTGATAAGCTCTGCATCTGATACCTCAGAGATAGCAAGTGGGGTGGTAAATGATGGTAAAAAAAGGGTGGGTGGGGGTAACAGCCAGTGGAAGGAAGAATAATGGAGAACCATATGGAGGCTGAGGAACAGGACCAGCCTGCCCAGGTTGTTAGGGGCGGTGGGGGTGGCTCCATGGTCAAAAAGCTGCAGAAGGGCTTGTGCACACTCAGGAGGCAGAGGGATTGAATGAAAGGGGCTGCAAAGCAGGAGTCAGGCATTCTCCATCCTCCCACCAGCACGACACTTGCCACACCAGAGCCTGCTGCCTGGGGAGCAGTATATAAACAGCACCAAATAAAGTTTGCCCACAATGCCATTTTCCCTGGAGCCAACCCTGCTGAGAAAGACACAACATGACTAGACTGAGGACAAAGGAGTGGAGCTATTAATTACAGATGTTAACTGGCAAGCCTTACCCTAAACAGTGGAGGCTTACGAGTTACAGGTAATCGGCAGAGGCTGGAGCAGCCACCCTGGGCAGGAGCATTCCAACACAGCTGTGGCAGCCCCCAGCTATAGGGGTGTTGGTGGTGGGGGACTGCTCTAGCCCAGTCGAGTTGGAGCACCCCCCCACACCTCCTCACCCCTGTTTAATTGGTTAATCGTTGCACTTAACATTTAACTGGTTAACTAATTAAATGGGAGTTTACATCCCTACTATCAATAAGGGGAAGTTGAAGGAAGGTTGGCTGCCAATAATAGAGAATGAACTGAGGAGAAGGGGACACTGAAGAGCAGAGATGGTGTGGCATTTATCAGAATGGACACTTTGGGGTAGGGGAAAGAAAGCATTTCTAAGATGGGAAACATTTCCTTGAATATGGGATCCTGTCATGTCATGTAACACCCATATACAAACTGGGCCACAGCTAAAGACAGCTGGGGTCAGAACATTAATGAAAAAGCAAACTTAACACCACAGCACTTTCACTTACAAGAAAAATGGATTTAACACACAGTTCGTAAGACAAGGTATGTGTCACTCAGACACACTGACTTTGCATCCTATAAAATAAAAAATTAAAACCTTTGCCAATGGTTCCAATATACCTGGACACTGGATTCCTCGTTTTAAGAAATTATCCACCTTTCTTCGGCACTTTTCTCGGTTACAAGGCTTACATGAGTTGCTTTCTCAGCCTTATAAGATTCCACTCCAGTAGCTTTTGAACACAAAATCTATCTGATACATACATTACTTTTTCAATTACACACAAAAAAACCTAACAGAACAAAACCACCCACACCCAAAACACAAAAAAAAACCCCAAAACCCCAAAACACTACCCCCATGTCATCCCTCCCACAAAGTATCCATCAAGTGAGAGAATGAGTTAATGAAAAATTACTCTGAGTGTGAACTTCCTTAAAGAGCAAAACATGAAATAAAACACTCCCTTGTACAGTAAACCTTCATTTTATGCATCTTCATGTTGTGCAACACTCACATTAATGCGAGTGTCACACAATGTGAAGCCGCTGGGCTGTCAGCCTGCCCAACTTCAGGTGCAGGCAGCCAGGCAGGCTAAAAGCCCCTCACCCCCACCCCCCTGCTTCTGAGAGTGGCGCTAGGCACCACTCTGGAAAGCTAGAGAGACGGCTTTTAGCGCTCCCAGCTGCCTGCCCCTGCGGGCAGCCAGGCAGGCTAAAACCCACTTCCCCCTGCCTGGAGCCCTAGGGAAGCTGCCCCACTCCCAGGAGCCCAACCCATCCCCCAAGCCCTCCCTGACTTACGCAAAATTCAAGATACATGAGGATTGCATGGAATGCAACCCTCGCATAGCTCGAGGGATTACTGTCCTAGATTTATAGACAGTGCTCAACTCCATTGCACTGCTAAATGTTTCTGTCTTCAGCTGCCTCTGCTATCATATGTTGTTCTCCGAAACTGATTTGTTGTGCTTAAAAGCAAGTTCATGGTTGACACCTCACTCCTATGCCTAGGTAAGTATTTTCTTTAACAATTCAGACATTCAGTGCTATTATTTATCCTGTCTGGTGTGTTCAGGGAGCTAATGTTTTCTACTGCAAATTACAAGTACAAATGAATTGCAAGCACATGTACTATTGAATCTTTGAAATGTCATTGTCCTCCAACTGACAGTAATGTTCCCGCTGATGTATGAGAAGAGTTTATCATGAGAACAGGAGGCTCTTGCAATCATTTCTTGAAGTTAACAGATGTACTTACACAAACGAACAAGACAGCACCAGACTTAACAAAAGAAAATGTTCCCTATAAATCAGCAACAGGCAACAAAGACCAGTGAGTGGGCCATATGAGTGGCCTTCCTTCATCTCAGTGGGTCTCATGATTTGGCAGGTTGTGGGAACCTGCAGCCCACTGGGGTTCTACCTGCAGCCCAGGCATGTGATTCTGCTCCCTCCCACCATGCCTCTTGCACCCTGGTTCACTTGAGCCCTGCCCTTCCTCCTCCCCACTCTCAGCACTTTCCGAGCTCTATGAATCCGCTGATTCACATTCCCTCTCTGCTCCTCCGTCTCCTCCCTCCAAGATCTTGAGCAGCTACGAACAGCTGATTTACAGTCTTCAAGCTCTGTGAGGGAGGGGGAGGAGCTGGGATGGAGCACAAAACAGTGGAGTCACAGAATCGCTCCAAAAGTGCTGGGAGGGAGAGGGATGAGTAGGAAGTGCAGGACTCCAATGCCCCAGTAAGCAACAGATGCATGGGAGAAGGATAGCAGACAGCGAGTGCGTGGGCCGTAGGTTGCCCATCATTGCTATAAACCACCTTCCTTTGTCATCTATGATACTGACTTCATTAGGCATCTGAGCCCACAAGTAAGACTGCTGCCATTTAATCATAATTAGGTTCTTTTCCTCTAGGGAAAAGGTCATTGGGAAAGATGGAAATAGGTTCTTGACCTGCCTATCTCCCTGTAAGAAACCAATAGTAAGAAAAATGTCCTTGTTCTGTCTACAATGTGAATTGTTCTTACAATTCAGTATGTTTCTTATGTCTACTGAAAACAAGCTTTGCACTCCATGCCTATATTGTCAGTGACCAGGATGAGACACTACCACCTCCAGCATTAATCCAAGTGACATTTTCTAGGTTAGCTTTCCATGCTCATTCACTAGAAGTGTGAAAGTTAACCTAGAACTACAGACTGCCCCAAGAATCCAAATCCAGACACAATGCCAAATTTAACACTGAAACCTGCTGCTCCCACCAGATCCTATTACCATTTTCTTCCATGAAGGAACCCCAGAAAGGAACTTTACAAAGATGAAGACAATGTGATTTTTTTAAACTATTGTTACTAAGGTATTGCTTACATGAAAGACCTCGCGCGGTATAACTACCTCACTCAGGTTCAGCCATATGCACAGTAGAAACGGTGTAGAGGCACTGACCTATGAAGGTGGCTCCACCGTTGTAAGAACACTCGTACTCATTCTATGCCAACAGGGGAGAGCTTTCCTGTCTAGATAATAAACCCATCTCAACAAGTGGCAGTAGATGTGTCTCTGGGAAAAATCTCTCCTCCTAACACAGCTCTGTGTACACCACCATCTTTGCAATGAAATGTGTGTCATTCAGAGGCATGTTTTTTTCCACACCCCTGAACAACATCAGTTTTCCCAGCATAAGTAGTAGTGCAGATATGACCTTGCAGTACTATGACAAGAACTCTGTTTTTCAGGTCTGTTTGCTTCAAAATCCACCAAACCATTTATATACTATGAGCCGATACAGGGACTTGCACAATGGAAACTTGACTTATGCCCTCAGGTATTATTAAAGACTTGCAAATAATAGGCAGCATTTTCTGTTTCCGGGCAATATTAAAATAGGGAATCATCCACAGTATAACTGTTCCCACAGCCACAATTTTCTTGTACATGGTTAGGTGCATGATCGGCTTACCTGTATGTTAGACCAGGTATACACTAGGGGAACAAGTCAACCTAATATTTGCAAATTCAGTGTAGCTAGAATCAATGTAACCTAAATCGAACTTCTCTGCCATCCCCACAGAAGGAGGTCGATGGAAGAAACTTGAGGAGTACTGGGATCAATGGGGGCAGCGTCAGTGTTCAATTTAATGGGTTCACACTAGATTTGCTAAATCAAACCCTGAAAGACAGACCACCTGTGCTTCAACCCCAGTGGTAAGCACAGACAACCTCTGAGGTAACTAATGTGGGGACTGCGGGGGGGGAGGAGAGCAGTGGCCTCTTGTTCTTATCCCAACCCCTGCTCCATCCATGCCCCATACCCTGCTTCTACCTGAGGAAGTGCAGCACTGCTTATGGTGAGTGTGGGGCAGTCTCCCCCGCCCTGCCTTGAGTAGCATGAGCTAGGAAGTCCACGTTACTCTTAGGCTGTGCTGCTCAAGAGAGAGACTGGATTGCCTCGCGCTCATTGTTAGCAGCACAGCACTGATGGTGAGTGTGGGGTGGGGAGGGAACAATGCTGAGGGATGCACATGGCCCCCCTGCTAACCCCCACACCTCCTTTATGATGCTGATTCCCAACCAGGGGTCTGCAGACCCCTGGTGTCCACAAGGGTATTGCAGGGGGTCCGTGAAAAAAATAAAAATAAAAATGACCATAGAAAATAAGTTTCACATAAACTGCAAAAAGTTTTAAAAATAATAATTGATTATACTAACTATCTTCCAACAACGTTATTAATTGTTGTGCAAAAATCTATGGTGTGGTTTCCTTTTTCATCTAATGAAGTGTACATAGTGGCTAGAATTGGCTTTGATGGGGGTCCACAAACAGTTTTGGGGGGTGACTGGGGGACCGCATTAGTGAAAAGATTTGGAACCACTGCCCTGTGACAAGCCCTGTTAAGTAACATGGTTCTGTTTGTTTCCACACAGCAAAACTGTGATTGTGTATTTACATATTTAAACACACCTACCCTTGCTATCTTACTGTGTTTGTATTATTGCCTTCTAGGAAAATCTGGGAGCACTCAATGAATCAGCAAAGAAATATGGGAGGAACCCTGTACCAATACAAAGAAAAGTAGGTTCCTGGATAAAGCTAGGAGAATAATGGATTTTTAAAAAATAATCAACAGTTTTTAAAGTTAAAAAAAGTTATTTTGGATACAAATGAATCAAATTTTGGGGGAAATTGAAAAGTAAAAATATTTATTTTGGGTTGAATACACCTGTTGATTTCAAACATTTTAATAAAAAAAAAAAACAAAGGAACTTTTGAAACAAAACTGTTTTCAAATTAAAAAACCCCACAATGATTGATTTTTTTCTTAGTTTGTTTTCTAAATGAACAATTTGGCATTTGCAAATATGTACATTTTGCTAAACAGTTCATTGCCACAATCTGCATTTCCTCCAACCCAAAAAAAAGTTCATCTGAATTTTTTTTCCCAAGCTAGGCATTAGAAGAAACAAGCCAATTATAAAATATATGTATATAGTCCAAAATATTTCATAAAAAGGGGTCAGATCTGGTAGTCCCTCCATGTCACTCAGTGGGAACCTGAGTGTGCAAAAAATTCCAGCACCTATGTACTTAAATATGTCACCTTACCACTGAACTCTTCACCCACTTATGGAGAGGTGCACAGGAGTTATTGAACAAGGCCACAGACAAGGCTGTTTACAGCAGGAAGTGAGATACAATGCGACAAAACTGCACTGGTCAATAAATGTACTGTTTCTTGCAGACTTCTAGCCCTGATGGGCTTTGAATATTAGAGACAAGATGGGTAGACCAACTAAACAAGAATATTTTGCCTCATCTATCTCGTCCCTCTTGGGACACGGAGGCAGGCAGCTTGACTTCCACCAAAGCAGACAGGACTCCCGCAGATTCCCAGTGGCAAAAGTGTGTTTAACTTACACAAAGCTGGCTGGGATAGATGTTCTCAGCCGGTGCCCTCCTGAAAGGTCCCTATTTGATGGGCTGGCAGAGTTTCATGTCCCATGTTGTTAGCATTTTTAGTCACTACTTAGCTTACCTTGTAAATGCTTTTACGCCCTCCAGTTATGAGCGCATGTTCCCACCCCGCTCCTTGGAGCGCCCGGTTTGAAAGCCGCTAGAAAAGGGTGCAGTGTTAGCTGCTGGCCTCCAGGGGCGCATCAGCCGTGCGGTGCAGCGTGGGGAAAGGTCCCCCTGGCGCGCAGTCAGAGTTGAGCTGTGCCGAAGTTTAGACGTGGCTGGACGTGGTCGCTCTCAGCCACCACTACACTTCCCCCAGTCAGCGGGTATACGCACCCCAGCCCCGCCCTGGTCGGTCGGCCGGCCTGGGAGCAGCCCAGCCGCCGCCGCCGCCTCCTCCTCCTCCTCCTCCGCCTCCTCCCGCGGGCTGCGCCGCTCCCTCCCGCCCCGCCTTCCCGCGGCGCGGGCCGGGGCGGAGGCAGGCGGACAATGGTTTTCACCTGGCCCGCGGCGGGAGGAGGAGGAGCCGCCGCCCGCCGAGGAGGAAGGAACAAAGTCAACTCCTGCAAGTTGCCCCAGGAGCGGCGCCGCGAGCAGGCGCGGGAGCCCCGGACCCTCTAGCGGGGCGCAGCCGCCAACAACCCGCCCTCGGCTGGAGGGAGGTCTGCGGGGGAGCTGGGGCCGCCTGAGGCCGCAGCTCCACTGTCTGCTTCCCCGCCCAGCTGCTGGGCGCTTTTTCCGGGAGGCTGGAAGCTCGCTGTCCTCCTGGGGCGCTCCGGCCGGCTCCAAGCCCGGCGCTTGGCTGCAGGGAGCGGCTTCTCTCCGCCACCCGCGGCGGTGGGGGCGTCCCCGGGAGGCTTTACTCTGCTCCCCGGTGGTCGGTGCTGAGGCTGCGACAGGGAGTGAGCGGGAGCGTCGTCCCTCCCGCCTGCCTCCCTATGGCCAGCCGCCCCCATGGCGCTGAGCAAAGGGCTGCGGCTGCTGTGGAAGCAGGAGCCGGCTCCCAGCGCCCTGCTGGAAGCGCGCGGCCGCCACGACTGTCTGCTGCTGGAGGCCGGCACCGTGGCTGCCCTGAGTAAGTGCCTGTGGCAGGACTGGGAGGGGGCTGTTCCTGGGGGTACAGCGCGGAGTACCCTTTATTTGTTTCCACCCTGGTGTGGAATAAAACTTATGTGCGCCGGTGTGCACCACCCTAGAAACACCTGCTGCTGCCGGGAGCTCTGCTAACCAACTGGGCGGCATTTGACAGTCTCCTGGGTAGCTGCCCAAGTGTTCAGTTTGCAGGGGATGCTGGTACAGAGCTTCGTCTAAGGGCCAGACTTTCAAGGCACCCATCTCGCCATTAGGCATGGAGATGATGGGTTCTGCCTGGGATAGAAAATATGCCCCTTAACAGCGGCCCAGCCAAGGGTCAGGATCTCTCACACATGGTGGAAATTGGGACTCCTCTGCAGAAGGCTCAAGCTCCAACTCCAACAGTTGCTCTCTATTCCAGGGGCATCCCTAGACACCCCACCACTGAACAGCAAGGCCAGGGTGACTTAACTTTATTTTCTACTGTAGTTATTTTTGGTGCAGCCTGGTCAGCAATACCAACAGTGGGAGCACTAGTGTAGAGGAGGGCCCAGAGCCTTAATGATGGGTATGTATGCTGATCAACATTTCTTCATGGAATTAAAAGTAAAAGAAAATTATCCCTTAGCGTCTTCTGAAGAGTAGCTTCCCCTTATGTGGAATAAGGGGTGTGTGTGGAATTATTATTATTAAAAACAAGTCTCTCAAATAGTAACAGAGAGGAAGCCATGCTAGTCTATACACTACCAAAACAAAAAGCAGTCAAGTAGCACTTTAAAGACTAGCAAAATAGTTTATTAGGTGAGCTTTCATGGGACAGACCCACTTCTTCAGACCATAGCCAGACCAGAACAGACTCAATATTTAAGGCACAGAGAACCAAAAACAGTAAGCAAGGAGGACAAATCAGAAAAAGATAATCAAGGTGAGCAAGTCTCTCAGAGTTTGTGGGTTGGAGGAGGATGCAAAGGTAGACACTATCCATGCCTTGTGAACTATACAATCTGTGAAGAGGAGCAATGTGCTAAGGCCCTGAAGCTGCAAACGCATAGATGTGTGCCTAATTTTACTACGAGTGAATCCAGTGAACTGATGTCAGCTAGACTACCTGTAGTAGTAAAGATAAGCAATGAATAAGTAGTTGCAGGATTGGAGCCAAAGGGTGTGGGACAAAGTTTGGGACAGCAGTTGCTGTTTATTGTATGTTTGTCTTGTGCCTAGCACAACAGGGCTTTCAGATTAGAAGCTACTGTAATACAAATGTTTGGTAATTATACATCTATTTTAAAATTAATATTAGCTTTGCAATTACAAATATACACAAACTTTTACCAAGCTGCTCCTTAGCGTATTCTTTCAGCTGATCTTAGTAATCAAACACAAAGAATACACAAAGTATTTGACTGCTGTACGTTGATTAACATACAACATGAACATATTTATATTTACTGAAATACAAGAAAGCACACAGGTTGTGACACATTTTCTCTCATGGTGTGATAATTATATGGCAAAGTTCAAAGCTGTGTTTGCATTTTTAAAATTTTGTTTGCATTCTTAAACATCAAATTATCCTTTTATTGTTGTAATCTTTTGTAGTTTGCTGGAATGTGTTCTGTATAAGCATTTACACATTACATTGTGAGGACAATTTGTTGAACACATTTTTGTTCAGTCAAGGGAGAAACTGTGAGTTGTGAATGTAGTCTATAGGATTAATATTTGTTCTATATTATGCATAATACATAATTTTCTAAGTTATTCCTGATGGACTAGTTCTAAATGTCATAGGTAATAATAAGAAGGTAGATATCAAAAGAATATATTCCCATGTCAAGGTAACTATGCCTGAAGCAGCTTAGGTGTTTTATGATTGTTGTGTTACAGGGGGCATTTAAGTTCATCAAAGGCATTTTAGAATGGGCTTTTGTTGTGCATGGTGCCATGTTTATAGATAGATTAACTCATGCTACACTTTGTGAAAGATGTAAATACTATATTTTGGGGGGTGCGTCAGAGTGCTAGAATGTGAATATTTCCAGTCCAATACAGAAACCCTAAGAAGTAACCTCTCTGAAGTACTAATCGTAGGGCAGGGGGTTAAAGCAGAATGTTACTTTATATTCTAGTAGTGTGCTAAATCATCTGATATTTATTGATTTAACGTCTTAACACAGAGAGAGTAATCCTGGCCCAAAACCTCATTTTGTAAAGTGACAACATCTTCCTTGACCTACATGGTGGTATCGCATAGATCCTGATTTTTTAAAAGCTTATGTGAAAGGAGGTCAAACTGACTTAGCAAGAATGAATGTGGGCTAGGGAGACTTCTTAGTGGGGGAAAAATATAATTTTGTTTGATGGAACTGGTAGAAGGTGAGTATTTGTGATATCTTTTGGCCTATTTGAAGATGGCAAGACAATCAGCTTAGTCCATCTAAATCTATTGTATTTATAGGATGGTGCTAAGCACGGTCTTAGGTAGTACGCGGGCTATCTTGTTTCTCACAATGTGATGTGACAAACACATGTGATTTAGGTTTCTATTTGTTGGGCATTTGCTTCTTTTGAAAAAGTCCTCATGTTTCTCTGGTTAATTGGAGAAGCACAGGTGAGGTGAATAAGTTGTTGCATTCCCACTGACAACATCACAGCTTTGATCCTGCAAATGCTTACACTTGTTAGGCTCCAGTACATGCAGTTAAGCAGATGCAAGTGCTTGCAGGATCAGGACCCAGGTAGACAGAGGACCTAGATCCTGCCACTGGTTCCACACCCTTCTTCTGGCTCTTTTCTTGAAATGACACTTGCCTTTATGTCAGCCAATGGTTTCAGGTGGGCCCAGCTCCCTCACTAATTTAACTGCAGGGACTGTGGTCTCTCTCCGCTTCCTTTCTTCTGAGGAGAAGTACCAGTTATTGTGGTTTCATACATTTACGTCCCAATTCTGCTCCCAGTGAAATCAATGAGAGTAAGATCCTTATGGGATACGAAGAAAACTCTGTAAAGAATCTTGTGTTCTGCCAGTTGAATTACTCACTGTTAGTTAGAGGGCATAATTCACAGAGAAAGGTCAGGTCCCTTTTTGTATGCTGAGATGTGGAAGTGTGAGTACTATGTTTCAGTAGGTTCCAAAATAATAATTGTACACTTCATATGAGAGAGTCTCACTCTTTTTAATTGATTTATTAAAGGCTACATGCATCGTCAGTACGTCTGTGTGTGCTTTTCCTGGAGTTAAATTTTTGAGAATGGACCCAACTTGGTATAAAATTTAGATTGTGTCTAATATTTGATGCTAAGAAAGTTGCTTGAGGAATATACATAGCACATAGAAGACGTGGGTCTGTCCCATGAAAGCTCACCTAATAAATTATTTTGTTAGTCTTTAAAGTGCTACTTTACTGCTTTGTTGTTTTGATAGCCTTGTACAGGTTCGGGGTTTTGCAAGTGGCACTTGTGTGAAACAGACTTCTCGGTACCCTATGGACAATACCTGAAACCAGTGTAGATTGAGTCAGTGTGTCTGTCTCAAAGCCTGGGCACTAGTACCAGCCCTAACATCCAGACTATGACTGTTAGACACATCAGGAGCAAGCCCAACTTATTGGCCTATGCTCTGAGAGAGACTGCCACACGTCTCCTTTTACACCTTTAGTGCCCATGAATTAAGCCCAGTGACTAATTTGCTGTTCACTTTGATACCTCATGGCTCTGTTCAAATGCTGTATAAAGTGCTTTTATAATTTAAATCTCTTTCTCCACTCAAAAATTAGCAATCCAAATGCTCTTTTGATTCTGGACCAGTTACTCAGTGCTTCACATTGGATTGGCTAGGCTAGAGAGATGCAATGTCAAATATATTATTCAACAGATGCCAAGGAAACTTGTCAAATATTGTAGCCCTGCAGTTCTCAAACTCTGGATTGGAGCCCCAGAGTGGGTCACAACTCTGTTTTAATGGGATGACCAGCAGTGTTCCTGCTAACATTTTTCCATCCAGGGTGGAATAAATTTTGTTACATGCACCAAAGGAGGTGTGGGTGTGCACCACCAAGGGAAACACATGCTGCTGGAGGTGGGTGCTCTACTAATCAGCAGAGGCACATGAATCTCTGCTGGGCACCCACCCGAGTACTTAACTTACAGTGAACATTGGTTGCCAGGGCAGGTATTAGACTTGCTGTGGCCTCAGGCTGAAGGTTGAGCCTCAGTGCCCAAGGCCAAAGCTGGACCCTAAGGGCTTCAGCCCTGGGCAGCAAAGCTCATGTTACAGGCCCACTTCCTGGACCTTCAGCTTTGGCCACCGCATGGGGGCCAGCAGGGCTCAGGCTTTGGGTTTGGCTTCCCAACCTGTGACAGTGAGGCTCAGGCTTCAGTCCTCTCCTCTGGAATCGTGTGTAGATTGTACTTCCCTCGTCTGGTGCCCTCAGGACCTGAGTGGTGCTGGACAAGAGGATTTGCTGGATGAGGGGAGGTCAGGCCAGCTGCCTGGAGAGCGGGGGCCCCATTTCTGCTGGGCTCCCCCACAGGGCTTCTGGGTTTCCTCCTCCCCATCTGGTAGGGGTACCCAAGCCAACTCCCAGCTGCAGGGCTGCCGGCAGGGCTCTTTGCCGCAGCCAGTTCACAGCCACGGAGCTGACGGGGTCTCCCGTTGCTGGGGCTCCTGCTGGCTGGGGTTCCCACAGCTGGAGCTGTTGCTAGGGCTCCAGGCCCCAGCTGGTTTCTGGCTGCTGGGGTCCCTGTGGCTGATGCTGCCATGGGGGCTCTGTGCCCAAGCCAGCTCCCAGCTGCAGGGCTGCCAGGCGCAGCTCCTGTCTGGTCCAACCACATCCATTGTCCTGCCAGACAAGGGACGGACGTTGCTGTATGAGAGACTGCTGGATGAGGGAGTTTGAGCCTGTAGTAATGTTTGTTGTCAGAAGGAAGTTGCAGTGCAATGAAGTTTGAGAACTGCTGGACTCAACTCTTGCTGCTATTAGAGCCCTAGTAGAAAGTTTCTTTAAAAAAAAAAAAATTCCGAAGTAAAAAGTTGACTAACGATTTTATAATTAAATACAATACATTGCAGTTTTATTCCTTTAAATTGCTGGACGTATGGCTTGGGGTTTCAAAAAGTGTTCATTTTAAACGTGCCCTTTGTATTATAAGCAGAACTGGGAGTACCCCATTATGTATTGATACTTCTCATACACTCTTACTAAATTAAAGTATTGAAGCTAGAATGTTTAGGGTGGTGTGTGATTTAGTGAAAGGAGAAAAAAATGGTGCTTGAAAGGGTACTTTGAGGTTGAATATTTCAGATGTAAAGCATAAACAGCTTTTCCCCGTGTTGCATAATGATAAAGGAAAAAAAAATTGAAAACTTTTACAGTAGTTTCCTTTCCACTACTTGGACCGTTCACTCTTTGTGCTTTGCCCAGCGTGGGCAGTCACAAACACATTACTCTCGCTTTTGTCTTTAGACATTTCACATTCTGGTTCTAATTCTCAAGCCCGAGAGCAGTGGTTCCCAAACTTTTTGGCATCATGCCCCTCCTTTGAATTTTTTGTTAACAAGGGGTTGGATGATGGCAAAGAAGAAGTGGAGGGGGCGTGAGGGTTTTTCAAAAAAAAAAATCAAATCTGTAATTTAAAAGACACAAGAACTTGATATAAAAATTTTATTTAAAATTAAAAATAAGCACATAGTTTTTCTTGGCCTCTTGCGGGTGCCTGCTGCAGCCCCAGCTGGCCAGGTGCCTGAGCCCTGTGCCAGCCACCAGAGATGCCCTCATGAGCCCTTGCCCCCCTGAGCTCTGCACTGCCAGAGCTCCCCCCTTAGCCAACCAAGCCCTGAATTGCAGGGGCTAGCTGCCTGAGCCCCACAAGCTGCATGCCAGCTGCTCACCCAAGCTGCGGGTCAGCTGCCAGCCTGAACCCCTGAGCTGCCGGGGCCAGCTGCCCAAGCGCTGTGAGCTGCCAATCCAAGCCCCTTCCCTCCCCTCCCCCGAAGCCAGGCGCCACCAGCCCTCCACTCTTACCCCATCCTCCTTCTCTCCCCTCCCCCCACCAACCCACACTCCTTCACCTTTGCAGGAAGCAGCTAGCTCCACATGGTACTTTGCCAGCTGCATGTTTTTTTTGTAGCTGGGTCACCCATGTAAAATGGCAGGGGCTGAGATCCAGAAGCAAAGGCCAGAATTTTCTTGGGGTAGATGGAATGACCCAGGGAGGTGGGGAGTGAGCTGGGTTGCCTCACTCTCCTCCCTGGAATTTTTTCTTGCCCCCGCAGGGTGTCATGCCCCTCAGTTTGTGAAACCGTGCCCTTGAGCATGATTTGCAAACTCTGCAGGGGAATGCTTCAGTTCAAACACAAACTCCTGGCTTTGTTTACATTTCATTGACTCATTCCTATTAATTTATGCTTTATAAATGCCTTTTCTAAAATAATAAAACCTAAAGGTTGGGCCCAAACTACCCAACTGTGTCTTTTTGACACTCCTGTTTGGTAGCTCTGCTGGGTGAATGTAGCTCTGTGCAGCTCTGCAGCCTGGTGGTTAATGACCTCGGTTGATGGGTTTTCCCTCTCCCCAGCAGCTCTAATAACATCTAGCTCAGAAAGAATTCTTTCTAGGGCTTCCCATTGCACAGAAGGAGCACATCCAGCATTGCATCCCTTTGTGAGTGCTGCGTGCTACCTCTTGCCCACTGGTCTTGCTCTGTAGGTTGACTTGAAGTGGGTCAAAAGTAGGCCATGCGTGGGGACGGATGGAGCTAGCAATGCAGGGGTTGCAACTGTGACTGGTCTTATAACTTACAGTAGGAAGGACTCATAGTACCCTAACCCTGCACTGCATACAGAGCTGTCACCATCTTGCCCACTGATAGATTTCCATTTTTGGAACAGCTCTCATGAGAATACGCTGCTAGTGTGAATGGGCACAGTTCAGTTGAAAACAACAGAGAGGAGCCTATGTGTATCAGGGCAGGCCTACCCTACCCCCACCTTCCCCAAGGCAATGAATCTCAGCGCTCACTCAAGCTTGTGCAACTTGGGCTAGGAATCTGCAAATAGCTGTGTGTGTGTGTGAGACAGAACCTGGACTTTAGTAGGACCCCAGGTATCCAGACTGTTCAGTTTGTTGACCTCTGTGCTCCTGAGACTCATTGCCGCAAAGTCTCCTTTTGTACCTTTGTGCCCATGAATTAGGTTCAGCGACTAATTTGCTGTTCCTGTTGATATCATGTGTCTCGGTTCAAATTCTGTCTAAAGTGCCTTAAATTTAAACCCCTTTCTCCCCTCAAAAAAGAGCAAGCCAAATACAGTTTTGATTCTGGACCAGACAGTTACTCGGGGCTTGTCTGCAGTTATAGCACTGCCCCTGCACCGGTGCGCTTGTGTCCCTGCAGCACTGAGTGAAGATGCTACCTATGCCTAGAGCTTCTCCCATTGCCTTACGTGTTCTGCCTCCATAGGAGGCAGTAGCTATACAGATGGGAGGAGCCTTTCTGTTGACATAACGCAATCTACACCAGGGCGTAGGTGGGTATAGCTACATTGTGCACGGGTGTGGAAAATTCACAACCTTGAGCGATGTATTAATACTGGCATAAGTTGGTAGTGTAGACCAGCCCGTAGACTGCCATGTCTTTAGGGCACATGTCTTTATCATGTGTTTGTTCAATGCGCAGCACGGTGGGGATGGGGCCTCTAGGCTCTGCCACACAATACTGATAGTAAATTGGCAAAGATCCACTCAATACAGATCTGTGGATTGTCCCGTCCTCCATATTACTCCCCTCTTCCTCCCTTCTCTCCCCCCACCTCAGCATCACCAGCTACCACCAAGCTTGGCAGGTTTAGTTACTGTGCTCGGAGTCCACTATAAACCTGCAATTCTGTGCTGCGGTTTCAAGGGGCGCAGCGCAGAAGATGCAGCCTTGGAGTGGATGGGTGGGCGAATGTGGCTTATTGCTACCTTCATGCCCTTTGGATTCCAAGTTCCTCCAAGGGATAAAATGATGCCCAGCAAAAATTAAAGCAACCCCTCCAGCTGATACAATTTATGCCAACTCACTTTGGGCTACCAGTTGGATGTAGCCTAGCCTCAAATCCTCATAGGTTGTGTCCCTGCAGCCCTGCCTCAAATCCTCTGCCCCAGGCGCACTCCCTGCGCCAGCTCTTGTCAGGGGAGCAGCATAGGGCCATTTCTGGAATCCTGGTGCTGTACCTCCACACATGTGGATTCACCCCCAGACCCCGATGGCATGTTTAATGACCCTGGTGTGAGTGTTCTCTGTAAGCTGAGCACTTGGGTGGCCACCCCAGAGAGATTCAGAGGCAGCCCTGCTGGTTAGCAGAGCGCCCACAGCCAGCAGCAGGCGTTTCTACTGGCGGCGTGCAGCCACACGGGCTTCGTTGCACATAACAAAATTTGTTTTGCCCATGGATGAAAAAATTAGAGGGAACGTGTCCCTGTGCACTGCTAGAGTAGCATGTCGGGGCTGGAGCAGGGGAGAAAGATCTCTCCTTGCAGCAGGAGTGAAAAGTAACTTATGTTTCTTACAGGCACTGTTGAATCGGTCAGGAGAGCAAATAGAGGTGCATGTGGAGGAGGTCATGTTAGGGGGCTGTGGAGTGTGGGGGGCTCAGGGGAGGGGTTGGGTTGTGGGTGGTGCAGGAGTCAGGGCAGGAGGCTAGGAGTTGGGGGACTCAGGGCTGGCCTGTGGGGTGCAGGAGTCGAGGCAGGGGTGGGAGGGTTCAGGACGAGGGTGGAATGCAAGAGTCAGGGCAGGGGGCTGTTGGGGACTCAGGGCAGGGGGCTGGATGTACGTGTGGGGAGGTCTGGGCTGCCCTGCCGCTGGATCCCGGGGGCCAGCTGAGGCAGTGGGAACTGTTCTGCCTGCCAGCCTAAGCACTGGGGTTGGAGCCTGGGTGTGCTGTGGCTGAGCTGCCCAGGGTAGGGTAGCATCCAGAGGCTGCCTCCAGCCTGCCAGTCTCTTTGAAGCGCACGGGCCTACTTTCGCTTTTGCCCTGCAGTCTCTCTGCAGCTCAGTGCTTTTGAAGGGACTCGCTAGAAAAACTCTTGGTGAATTAAATAATAAACCTCAGTTAACAAAGCTAGGCTACCTTTGGGTCTGGACCATACAGAGCTTGGGAATTACTCATGCCTGCATTTTGGGTCTTCTCTCAGTGAGAAGTCATCCAAAACTGCTCACACTTATGGAGCACTGCAAATCCGTGGGTATCCACTTACTATCCGTGGGTATCTGCATTCGTGGATGCAGATGCGGATAGCTGCTGCTTATTTTTGTGGATGTGAATACAGATTTTATAAATAGAACCCTGCAAATTGGCAGGTGTCCGCGAAGGGCTCTACGTATGTCGCTGCCTGGGAGATGGCAGTGCATGGTGTGCCTTCTGCATTCCATCTCCTGTGCACGTTCTTTCACCTGGAAAGCGAAGGCCTCATCTACACTAGAAGGGTTTGTTATAGCTATCATAGTATAGTGCCTACATCAGCAAAGCCCCGTAATGTAGACGCAGTTTGTGTCAGGAAAAACAGGGGTTTTGCTGATCTGGTTTACAGTGGTTCTCTCAATGAAATAAGCCATGCTGCCAAAAGCACTTTTCACTAGTACAGCTGTCTACATTAAGGTTATTGCAAGTATAGAAATGTCATGAAAAATCAACCCCGTGACCAGCATTATACAGCTGAAAAAAGTTTGCAGTGTAGATCGGCTGGATGGGATATACCTACGGCACTGTTTGCAAAACTAAGGGAGCCCAAGCTTAACATTTGCTGAAATTTCTATCTCTATTGCAGACACTTCTCACTTGTGTGCAGTATCTTGCCTTGCCAACATCTGTGGCTTTTTTACACTCCATACTATCAGCTTCTGCTTTCCATGAGGGGCACGTGGTGTCATATTTTTGTGTTGCTTAATCTCAAGTTGATACACATATTAAACACTTTGCTGTTTACTTTAGTCTGTGCCCTTAACAAATTGTTGTTCATGACCCAAGTTCTAATCCAGGGTTTGAGGGGCAGGAGGGGCCCCTTGGAGGTGGGGTGTAATTTTGCAAAGGGGGCACAACACAATCAGCTGCTGGGTCTCAGGGTCATCCATCTCATTAAAAGTGTTGAAATAGGTTACTGTTTTTATGTATGTGTTCGCATTTACGTACCAATGAATAAAGTTTCCACGTGCTACAGACTTTCCTTACACATGCCAAAAGTTTTTTTTTTTCTTCCATATTAATATAATTGAAATTCCCATTGGTTTGGATTGTATTAGGTAGGGGGGCAGGGGCCCTGCTAATTGCAGGGATGAAAAGTGGGGCCTGACATAAAAAGTCTGCTTACTCCTGTTCCTGTCCCTAGTTCCCAAAGAAATAACTTTGTTCTCCCTGCTGCCTTTTACATTCTTTCTGGTTGTGTCTAGTCTGCCGGTTCCAGTCTGCTGCCGGTGGCTGTAAACAAACTTTATGGGATCATGGGAAACTTGGCCACACCTGTGATAAGTGGTCGTCCAGCTAACTAAAAATCATACCGGATTACAGATGTTACCAGACAAGAGAGTTCTGCATTAGAGAGGTTCAACCTGTAGATGAAACAGTTAGTTAATTTATCTGTTTGTGGATTTACATCTGGTTCCTCTCTTTTTTTTTTCTTTGTGTGGTGTTTGGACAGGTTTGTTTGTGCTTTATAAAAGTCTTTTATGGAGCAGTTCCATCACTTTAAAATAGCTGCCTTATTTAACACTGTAGAGCCCAAACACAGATTAGCTTGTTATCCGATTGCTTTGGTTGTTGAGTGGGATCTCCTGACGGGGGTTTGGTTCAGGACTATACCAATTTGAAAACTGAACAAAGAAACTCAGGTTTGGTGCCTTTTTATTGTGTTTCTTTCTCAGCTCCTGAGGAAAAGGAGGCAGTTAAAGGGCAGTATGAAAAAGTCATGGATGCCTATGGCTGCTTGGGAGAGCTCCAGCTGAAATCTGGTAAGTAGTTTTTTTGGAATGAAGACAGTTGTTAGATGTCCAGACAAATGTGGTTTAATCCCAGAGACCTGAGAGTTGCCTGCTTTCTGTCAGTTTTGGGAAGCATTTGGTGCTTGTTAAATATAACTAATTAATTGATAGAAAATTGTATTTTATATGCTGTGCATTTGGTTGAAAGCACACCATCAAATATTATCTTAAGAGGTTTTAGGTTAAGTATTTTATTTTCCTTTGTTTTATAAAACCCTCTTAGCAGCTGCTTGTTGGTTTTTTTTCCTCTTTCTTTTGTATAATGCAAATGATGACTTTTTTTTCTCCCCTGTTTTTTTGTTTCAAATTAAAGCTAGTTTCAGCAATGGCTCCTCTGATTACAAGGTCCCAGTTGTTCAAACCCCAATGTACATGAATGACTTTATTCACACGAAAAGCCAAATTGACTTCAGTGGGGCTTTTGCATGCCTGAGTGTTTGCTCAATGAGCCCCATAATTTCAGTTAACACACTGCAGAATATCGTAATGCAACAATACTGCTGTTAATTTTCATGTACTTTCGGGAATCTTGAATTAGCAAAGAAGCTAATTCAAGAAGCTACACTCGACACCAGGAACATAAAATGAACTTTATTGTGCTGTAGCAACGGAGCCTTTTTTTACACTGATTTGAGGGTGCTCAGTACCCTGCAGAATGGGGCCCAGTAAAAATACATTTCACTTTGGTTCTTAAGATGGTTTAAAACCAAAAATTTAAGTAAATTTTAGAGTTTTGTAAAATGTGCTTCATTTTACAGCTTCTGAGACTGAAATGCTGTATCTGTAATGCAGGCAGTAGATGTACAAGCTTCTCTATGCTGTCCTGCCAGCGACCCTTAACCTTAACTTGGAGGTGTGAGACTAGGTCTGGTGCAGGCTGTGTCTACTCAGTCCTTGGCCTTTAATAAATCTGCCATCAGGAATAACACACAGTAATGGGGTGAGGGCCCATGCACTAGGAAATAGCATATTATGTACTTAGGCTTATATTATGTAACTATTATGACTATGTACTTAGGTTTTGTCTGCACTAGCAACGGCAAACCTTTTGTCAGCTTAAAAAAAATCACACCCCTGACTAACTGAAGTTCTGCTGTCTAGCTGGCGACTAGCTTCTCACTGAAAAGCAGTGATACAGGCAGTAGTATATGGGCAGGAGAGCAATTGGGGATGGCTTAGCTATGCTGGAGGGGAAAGCTCCTTCCCACCAGCAGAGTGGCTACACAGGAGATCGTATCAAAGGTGTTGTGGAGACATAGCCTAACATATTTCATATATGATACTGAACAGTGATGATGGTAATGACTTCCATGTGCTACAATTTGGGATGCAGTTGAAGCGGGCTCTTTTGGGGTATGGGCTGAGGTGGGTGAGGCAAAGCCTACCTGCTAAGGCACCTCCCTCCATCCTCGTGTGAGGACCCAGGACCCAGCTGAATGCTTGGGACAACTAATGATAAAACAGGGATGGAGGTGCAAGTCACAGGTTTAAAATGAGGGAACCAGAGGAGAACACTGAGCAGAGAACCCCAGACTGTGCCCCCCCGGTCCTCAAAGCTGTCTGGGGAGACAGTGGACTCTCCACCCAGAGTAACTCTGCTCAGATGCATGAGACAAGGGAGGAGCAGAAATAGTTGAGCAACCCCTGTCCACCATCTTCCTTCTGGTGTTATAGATGGCCACTTCAGTGAGGACCTGGAGGTCCAACGGCTTTGCGCGACCATGTATGGGGTGTGCATAAATTGACGACAGGTGGGTGGGGGAAGTATTTGAAGCAGTTACTTCCAGGTGACGACTCTCTAGTCTGGTATAAATCTGCAGATCCATCTCAGTAATTGAAAGAAGTTTTTTGGTTGTTTTTTGTATGGTTCAGTTTCTTGTGGGGTAATTGAGCAATTATGCAAGACTGAAAGTCTGTTTTGCTCATGCAATTGAAAATGTAAGAGTGTGTATGGTCCATAGTTCTATGTGTCAAGAAAAACATTTCCTGAGAGAAGTTCAGTTAAACCTGTTGTGGTGGTGGCTAGGGGATGTGGCAAATAAACAAGCATTACAAGCCACAGCTGTAGCTAGTACCCTCTTTGTAGAGGGGGACTAAATCAGTCACTGGTGGTACTTCAGCCTCTCTTGTTCTTTGCCTCTGTCGCACAACAGTTTAGTCATCTGAACTCTCTCTGGGCTCAAGAAACGTCTATCTGAATGAAGTCCTGTGATACACTGAGATAGACAGTAGGTCAGACTAGGTGATGTAATGATCCCTTCCAGCTTTAAAAATTGATGAAGTCCCTGTCGTCGTCGTCTTGGTGGTTTCTCGATGATGAGTAGGACATCTGCATGTTACCCTCCTGTTAGTGAGTCCATTGATGGCTGACCAGCCCAGTTCTGGAGCTACACGTCATACAACAGAAGGGGCAGGTGTTCGTAGCTGTTGGAGGGATGTGGGGCAGTTTTTGCTGCTCTTTTCTTGTTCTCCGTCTCTCCTCTTCCACACTGCAGCAGGAGCTCTCAAATTGCACCACCCCCTCGTGGCTTACCCTTCTCCACTGGGGACGGTCCTGGGCAAGGTTCCTTCATATTAAATGTTGTATTAATAATCTCATAGGGGATAAACATGTAATTCTTATGTGTTATGACCTATTTTTCCAGTTTTCAGACTTTTACTGCTATGTTGCCCTACATCGTTTATTGATTTGGTGGTTTTTCTGAGAGAACCTGGTTCTTCTTCGAGTGCCCCTGTGGGTGCTCCACAATAGGTGTCGGGCTCGCCCGGTGCTGCAAATCGGATCTTCCAAGCAGTTTCTGCCGGACTGCGCATGCGCCGGTGCGCGCCGCTCCCTTGCGCGCTCCTGGCCACGTGCGCGATCCAGTCCCCGCCAGTTCCTCTTAACCGCCGTCAGCTGCAGACGGAATCCTACTAGGCTATGGCCAAGTTAGCATATACAATGGTTTTAACTGTTTTTTCTTTAAAGTTTTCAAGTTCTTAGGCTACTGTTAAGCTAGCCAGTTGTTTCGTTGTGTTTTTTTTTTTTTTTTTTTGAAAATAACAACAACAAGTGGGACGGCATTCAGTCCAGTCCTAGTATCAAGCGGAGCACCAGAGGCCAGGAGCCTAGGGCCATTAGCCCTTCTGCTGCGGCAGGCTATCGGAGAGGGGGAAAAACAGCACAGAGAAGGTGCTAAGTACCCATTAACAACTGAAAGACTCACCAGCAATGTCCTCCTCAGGATTCAAGAAATGTGAGTCCTGCTGAGAGGCAATGCCAGCGTCTGATGGGCACAGTCTCTGCATAAGGTGCCTGGGGGAGTCCCATGTTACGCAGAAATGCTCCTTCTGTGCAAAATTAACAGCCAGAGCAAGGAAGGACAGGGAGATGCGGCTTAAAATGCTGCTCTTCGACAAGGCCCTCCAGCCAGACGTGCCGGAGCGGCTGCAGCAGGGGGGACCCTCCGGGGCCCATAAAAGGAAAGCTGCCTCCCTCACCCCATCAGCGCAAAAATGGAGGAAAGCCTCCCCAGCCCGATCCCTGCCGGCAGCAACAGCGAGCGGGACGGGAGGAGCGCACAGCCCCCAGCCGCAGCAACAGCTGATCGGTGGCGGCACGGAGAGCCATGTGGAGGCAACTCAGCCTCCGATAATCAAACAGCCGCCCCGCACCGCAGGCAGGGTGGCGGCTAAACAAGCGCTGGTACCGGCGGCACCGCAAGCAGCGGCACTGACCCCCGGGGAACTGGCGGTGCAGAGCGCGCAGGCACGCAGCCTGCAGGCACCAGAGGACACCGCCCGTGCGGCACCGCCCATGAGCGTGCCGAGCACAGTGCAGACGGAGCCGAGATCCCCTACACGTCAGGGGGCGGAGCTACCCCCTCAAGGGAGGGGGAAGGCTGCACACAAAACAAGGCACCGCAGCCCCTCTCCAGACAGGGCTGCAGAGTTGCGCTCTCTCAGCCCTCCGCTTATGCTGCAGACTCCAACCAGAAGGCAGGGGTCCCCCCAGCCTACCCGGAGCCCCCGTCTCCATTTTTACAACCAGCCTTGCCCTGGCTGGGACCACCTTCACCCTTCCTGGGGTTTGAGCCGCTGGAATGCTATCACAAATCGCTCTCTCCAGAGTCCCAGATCTCTCAACGATCTCGCTCCCCCAGACGTAGAGGGTATGCACCAAGGGAGTGGTCTAGGTCACCTTCCCAAGAACAGTGCCCATGCTGCCATGGTGGCCCCTATCACGCGGGGCATAGACACCACCGGCAATCTACCAGGAAAAGATCCCCACAGACGGTCCCGTATCCCCGAGGGCAATCGCGAACGGGGACAGAGACTCAAGTATCTCGGGGGGAACTGGTTATGGAACCCCGAGATTTTCCCTTGCAAGCTTCCAGCGAGAGGATGTACCATCGCCAACAGGAACCGGAAGGGTCCAGAGAGGCGTACCCTAGCGGTTCCTCGCTCTCCTCCCCAGACGAGGCTACGGCCCTGGGGGACGTCCATCCTCCGGACGATCTCAAACAGTTTCAAGAGCTGTTTAAGAGGGTGGCCTTCACGCAAGGCATCCAGACAGCAGAGGTGCAAGAGAAACACCATAAGCTCCTCAAAAATCTGAGACCTCCGGCCTCCTCCAAAATAGCAATACCGCTTGATGAAGCAATCTTGGAGTCCGCCACTATGATATGGCAGACCCCCTGCGACTATTCCGCCTGTCCACAAGAGAGCGGATAAGAAATACTTCGTGCCGGCGAAGGGCATGGAGTTCCTGTTCAGCCACCCACAACCAAATTCCTTGGTGGTGGAGTCGTCGCAACAAAGATCAAAGACATCTCAATTCAAGACAGGGGGAACAGACAAAGATGCCAAGAAGCTAGAGCTGTTCGGCAGAAAGGTCTGCTCCTCCTCCACTCTACTGTTGCGAATGGCAAATTACGCAGCGCATTTAGCGAACCATAACTTCGACAACTACACTAGGTTAACCTCCCTCATGGACTCGCTTCCAGAGGACAAGAAACCGGTGCTCAAGGCCATCGTGCAAGAAGGCTACGCGGCCTCGAGGACGGGAGTTCAGATCGCCCTGGATGTTGCGGACACAGCAGCACGCTCCACAGCTATGGCAGTGGTGATGCGAAGGGAGTCCTGGCTCCAGACTTCGGGTATACCGAGGGATCGGCAGGCAAAGATAGTCGATCTTCCCTTTGACTCGCAGAAGCTGTTTGCTGAATCAACTGACTTGGTCCTTCATTCCAGTAAAGATTCAAGAGCCACACTTAGGACCCTGGGGATTTACACCCCTCCATACAGAAAGGAAAAAGTACTACCCTCAACAAAGACGGTACCGGTACCAGCCACAGCGTCCCCAGTACCACAGGGGTTACGAGCAAGGGCGACATCAACAGCACCAGCAGTACAGAACTCCCAGGCGACGTTCCCAACAGAGCCGTGCGTCCTCGGGGCAGGGCCAAAGGCCACAAGTTTGACACCCAGATCCAGGGCTGCGCCATCACTACCATCGCACAAGGTCATCCGAAGCGGCTATTCCACCATCGCCTCCGACCATTCTACGACCAGTGGCAAAGGATCACCACAGACAAATGGGTGCTGGAGATCATAGCCACGGGGTATGCCATCCCCTTCCAGTCGCTCCCACCGCCACGACCTCCACCCAGGCCCCACCTCCAGGAGGCCTCCCACATAGCGAGGCTCAAGCAGGAGGTAGACCATCTCATGCTCATAGGGGCAGTGGAAAGAGTGCCGGAGCAACTGCAAGGAAAAGGGTTCTACTCGAGGTACTTCCTCACGGAGAAAAAGATAGGAGGCTGGAGGACCATCTTAGATCTTCGAGGCCTCAACCGGTACCTGCGCAAGCAACGCTTTCGGATGATCACAATCGCCTCCATCCTTACGGCACTGGACGATGGAGATTGGTTCACAGCCCTCGATTTACAAGACGTGTATTTTCACATAACTATCCATCCGGCTCACTGGCGATTCCTCCGGTTCATGGTAGGCAAAGAACATTTTCAATACAAGGTCCTACCGTTTGGCGTCTCCTCGGCCCCCAGAGTCTTCACCAAGACCTTGGCAGTGATGTCAGCCTACCTGCACAGACGGGGTATTTATATTCCCGTATCTGGACGACTGCCTACTCAAAGGGGCCTTGGAGGAGGAGGTACTATGCATGATACGCGTCACAGCAGGCATGTTCTCTCTGCTCGGCCTGGTTATCAATCTGGCAAAATCAGAGAGAGACCCCACGCAGGACATAGAGTTCATAGGGGCACGCATAAATTCTATTACAGCGAGAGTATATCTACCAGAGACTCGCTTTTGGGCCATCGGCTCCCTCGTGCAGGTCATCACCTTCAGCCCTACGGTGCTGGTCCTGACGTGCTTACAGCTGCTGGGCCACATGGCAGCGGCGACGTTCATAGTACAGAACGCCAGGTTACACATGCGCAGCATGCAGCACTGGCTGGCGAGTGTATACAAACCGGCAGCACACACCGTTCACAGGGTGGTGTCGCCCACAGCAGAGGTGCGCAAATCCCTGCAATGGTGGGTAAACCCCAAGAACTTGCTAACAGGGGTACCCTTCCACCAACCACAAATATCGGTTTTTCTTACTACAGATGCCTCCCTCATAGGGTGAGGAGCACACATGGGCGAAGAGGTGACTCAAGGGCTGTGGTCCTCCATGAAGCAGTCACTGCACATAAATATACTGGAGCTCAGAGCAGTGTTCAATGCCTGCAGACACTTTCGAGACCATATACAAGGCAAAGTTGTTGGGATCAGTACAGACAATACCTCCACCATGTTTTATATAAACCGGCAAGGAGGAGCTCGGTCCCGTGCCTTATGTGCGGAAGCAGTCCGGTTATGGAACTGGTGCATCGCCAACAATATAATCTTGAAAGCCTCGTACTTACCAGGCGCTCACAATGTGAAGGCAGACCAGCTGAGCAGGCGTTTTGCACTCACGCACGAGTGGCAGATCCGTCCCGATCTGCTACGACCGATTTTCCACGCATAGGGCTTTCCCCAGATAGACCTGTTTGCCACTCAACACAACAAGAAGTGCCCACGATTCTGCTCCAGGACAGGACTGGGACAGGGGTCCCTGGGGAACGCGTTCGCGATCTCGTGGGGGGCCCCCTGCTTTACGCTTTTCCTCCCACAGTGCTGATCCACAAAGTCTTGCAGAAAGCCAGGAGGGAAGGAGCCCGAATGATCCTGATAGTCCCAACGTGGGATCGACAGCAATGGTTCCCCCTACTCCTGCGCATGTTGGACCGTCCACCGATGCCCCTTCCGGTGGTGCCGGATCTGCTCACGCAAGCCCAGGGGTCCATAGTGCATCCGCACCCCCAAGGCCTGCGACTACAAGCATGGTTAATCCATGGCTCAGCTCCCTAGAGAGCACATGTACGGAGGAAGTGCAGCAAGTCCTAGAAAGTAGCAGGAGGACTTCCACCAGGAAGACCTACAAGCAGAAATGGACTCGCTTCACGGCATGGTGTTCTACCAGACGGCTAGCCCCCCTTTCGGTGCCTATACCTGTGATATTAGAGTATTTACTGGACCTCAAGAGAGGAGGACTCTCACTATCCTCATTAAAGGTCCACCTTGCCGCCATTTCGGCGTTCAGACACGAGGAGGAAGGGCGGGCACACGGTGTTCGCCCATCCCATGGTTACCAGGTTCCTCAAAGGGTTGGTAAACCTATACCCCCCTCGGAAACCGCTTCCACCTTCGTGGAACTTGGACCTGGTGCTTAATGTGCTAACGGGACCACCATTCAAGCCCTTGGCCACGGTTTCCCTCCGCCTCCTTATGATAAAGACGACCTTTCTTCTCGCAATCACGTCAGCTCGCAGGGTGAGCGAGCTTGCGGCAGTTATGGCAACGCCACCCTGCACTGTTTTTTTCCAAGGAGGCGGTAACCATACGGCTGCATCGAGCCTTTGTTCCCAAAGTTTCTTCTGAGTTTCACATTAATGAACCTATTGTTTTACCCTCGTTTTATCCAAAGCCTCATAACTCTAACAAAGAGGCGCGCCTACACCTCCTGGACGTGAGGAGGGCGCTAGCCTTCTATGTAGACAGGACCAAGTCCTTCCGGAAAACGGATAGACTCCTAGTCTCTCTCGCTCCCAAATCGAAAGGAGAAGGTCTCTCTTCGCAGAGAATCTCGAAGCACATCGTATCCTGCATAAAAATGTGCTACGAACTCAAAAAGACTCCTTTACTGGCCACTCCCAGGGCTCATTCCACTAGGGCAGTGGCGGCATCAACAGCCTTTTTCAAGGGCGTTGTGCTAAAAGACATTTGCAGAGCGGCGACCTGGTCATCCTATGACACCTTCGCCAAACATTACGCCCTTCAGCAGGGTATTCCAAGAGGATACCCGTCTCTCGACAGCAGTCCTCTCGGGGACAAGCTGCACATAATCCGATTACCCACCTCCTATCTTGGGTTACTGCTGGGTAGTCACCTATTGTGGAGCACCCACGGGGACACTGGAAGAAGAAAGAAAGGTTACTCACCGTAGTAACGGTGGTTCTTCGAGATGTTTCCCCGTGGGTGTTCCACTACCCGCCCATCCTCCCCGCTTCGGATCTCTGTTTAGTGTTTTGCAGGAGCATCCGAGGCGGTTGGTTGAGGAACTGGCGGGGACCGGATCACGCACGTGGCCAGGAGCGCGCAAGGGAGCGGCGCGCACCGGCACATGCGCAGTCCGGCAGAAACTGCTTGGAAGATCCGATCTGCGGCGCCGGGCGAGCCCGACACCTATTGTGGAGCACACACGGGGACACATCTCGAAGAACCACCGTTACTACGGTGAGTAACCTTTCTTTATTTCTGGTGCCTATGACCTGAAAAATTCCCCCTCCAATCCCCTGCATCTCTATATTTTCCCAACATTACTGCTGTTCCTGTGCAGAGCCACTTCTGAAGAGAGACTGCCAAAAGTTCTGTTAATGACTTGATAGAAAGTACTCAACTTCTAGTTATACTTGTATAGTTCCAGTAACTGAACCACTGCAGAGGGCTATTCCCAGACATTTCCCAGGGCATATTACAGCGAGAGAGAGAGAGAGAGAATGTCATTTGCACATCTGCTTTCTCATTGGTATTTGGGTATCCGTTTTTCTTAGGTCCCAAATACGTGGCTTACCTTCCTTTTCATTCACAAGCCCTACAGCAATAGCTTCCACGGAAAAGTGACAGTAAGAATATTTTATATTTCACTTCTTCTAGTGCATTTGGAAATCGGGAGGAGAGCAGCGCAATGTAACCAGCCAGCTGTCTGCAGTGCACCAGTGGTTAGCAAACCACAGTTCAGGAACCTATGGAATAGGCAGTGACAGAGTAGTCTGTGGTCTGCTATGGGAGGCCTGCAAGCAAATCAGAACATTTTGTGAGGGTTAAATGAGCCAAAAATATTTTGAAAATACTCTCCAAAGGTGTACATTAAAGAGCATATTTGCCCAATTGAGAGACAGTCTTCTTTAGGAAACAAAAAAAAAAAAAAAATGTGCCTGGGAAATCTTTGCGCAGTGAATTAACTTGTAAATATCCATACTTAGGGGTCAGTGTAAGTCTTAGGTCTCTTTAGCTGCAGAAGTTTAGCATACTCCTGTGATGGGGGTCTGGGGTCCCCCAAGCTCTGCACCCTGTCCGCAGGCAGGAGAGTCACTTAGCAGGAGAACAGCGGGTTTATTAGCCGACAGGACACAGCATCGTACAGAGGAGTCAGTGCAGCAGGCAGAGACAGCCAGTCCAATCCATGTTGGGGAGAGGAGGCCCCGAGGGGCCCCCAGAGCTGGGGCCTTGCCACCTCCTTTGTCTCTCTCTCCCAGCCCAGACTAACTGCTTCCCAACTCCCAGTTCCAATTCAAACCCCTCAGGCTCCACCTCCTCCTTTGTCTGCAGTACAAAGGTGTTACCTGGTCGTCAGGGTTACCCTCAGCAGGAGCCCCACACCCTCTGTGAGCCACACACAGTTATCCCCCACTCCATCACATCTCCATTTCCACCTGCCAGGGGGAGAGGTGCAGAAGCTGTTTTCACATTGCCTTGCCTTTTGTACAAGAATGATGATGAACTCTGTGAAGCTGCTCACAAAGTTAATATTTCCCAGCAGTGACACAGCGTTCGCTTGCGTGCACTTACGTCAGATTGGATGACTCACTAAAGTCCCTGTTTTCTTTTTGTTTGGGAGGAGCTGTAATGGCATTAACAGCTGAAGGTTTCTGTGCTTGTCAAGGCAGGTCTAGCAGTAGTGTTTATTTTAAGCAATATATGCTAAAGCTGGGTTGATGATTGTACAGCGTGCTTTTGTGCACTAGTGTTGAACAGGGTTTAAGGATATTAAGGTATTGATTTGGTTAAGGCCTTGCCAATCTGACTTAAAGATCTAGGGTCCAACCTCTACCCCAGGCACCAAGATCACCCCAGATCTGGAGAAGCTCTTGGACGTGAGGTAGATCTTGGGTTTTTTCAGTGATTGCACGTACAGCATTTATCAGCACGCTTTTATTTGAGCAGCCCAGTGGGATTAAGCATATGAGTTAATATTTGAATACAGGCTGAATTGGTTTTACTACGGTAAGAAGGAGAGGTGAGATAGTGATAGATATGATAGAGGAAACTTTAGAGATTGAAGAGAATAAGGCTAGTAGTAGCAGTAATGATAAAAGATGGAGGGCTTCCCTCTCACCACTTGCCATCTGGGGTTATAGGCCTCCTTATGTTAAGAATGGGCATCTGCCGTAGAATGCCAAGAAATACCACCAGGTGACATTTGTCTATACTTTTGGGTCAACAGGATGACTGTTGTAGCTGGCCCATGGTGGTGTTTGGCAGCTACTGATGCTTCCCGAGATAACTGCCCTTTTATGTCAGCAAGTGGTTAGAAAAGCAAAGCTGGAACATCAGATACAGGACATTATAGGATATTTATATGCAGATATTGATAAACATTTCTCTCTAAGCCTAACACCTTCCTTAAAATGGAAAACCCCTGCTAAAGCCCCCCCCCCCCCCCCCCCCCCCCGCCCCTTACAGAGCATGAACTCTGTAGGCCTTTTGCATTACTGCTAAAGGGGACAAAGAAAAAGAACAGAACTAGAAAAACAGGCCAACTCCCCTTTGGCTTATGCTAAATCTAGGACTAAATTATATAAGTTCATAAGCTCTCTTGGATCAATAAAATGTGTAAAAGCATTGGCCCTAATTAAGCTAGTAGATTTTATAAACTAGCAGGCTACAGCACTGCCAGGGAAATATGTGTACATAGCGCAAATTCTGGACGCTATCAATTGGGAGAGTCACTTTATATGATGCGGTAACAGAGTTCTCTTCTGCGAATCATTCTCTGTGTATGGGTATGTATACATATGTTATAATGGAAGTGAGATTTTCACAGGTGCAAAAGGCAGGTAGATGCTCAGCTTCCATTTGTGCCTTTAAAAATTACCTCCTTAAAGCCTAGCACCAGTGCATAGAGGGACAAAGTTTTTGTGGTTAAAACACTGGATTGGGATTTGGGAGGTTGAATTCTATCTGTGACTGCCATAGACTTTGTTTATTCTCTGAACCTCAACTCTTAATCTGTAAAATGGGGATAATTGTACTTCACAAATGAGGGGAGTGGGGGGAAAACGTGTTTGATCACAATAAGGAACTTGACTACCATGGGGCTTTGAGCCATATAAGTAGATATAGGCCTATTACAGGGGAGGTTCTGTGCCTGCAATATGTAGGAAGTCGGACATTAGGTAATCATGATGGTGCCTTCTGGCCTCAAAAGTCTGTAAGGAGGGTTTTTTATTTTAAAATTAAATTTGAATTCAATATGCATAAAAATAGATACCATGCTGTATAAATTGTCAGTGTAAATAACTTGCTGAAGCCCAGTGGATAACTGCAGTTTTCAAATGAAAGCAGGATACTTGGGTGCAGTAACATAAGGCTAGAAAAATATTTTGAAAAATAGTGTATTGTATCGAGCAGAGAGATGTTTTCTTTAAGAGCATGGTGCCCAGCTGAACTGTAGCAGAGACTGTATAGTAAGAGATGGTTGGGTTTGGGGATTTTTGTGTCACAAGAGCGTGAAAAATTATGGTCATTTCACTTGTAAAAGGAGTGAGAGGAGTGGATTGAGAGATTCACAGCAATGTGAACTGAGAATGAGAATTGGCTAGTTTCTGCTTTTTACCGTATTTCGTAATAGAAGGCTTTGAAGCAGTGCCATATCCCAGGGGAGAACATGATTTAACAAGAATCATATATACTGGTTTCATACAGCAGCCACATTTTCTTAGTATCAGTGATGTTTGAGAATTATGCTTCCTGGGCTGTCCTTCCTGAACTTTGACTAAAGCAGCTGATTTCATAGGAGCTAAACAAACAAAAAAAAAAAGTTAATTTTGTCTTAATTTCTTGCTGAATGTCCTGCCAGCCTCCCACTGCCAACCCAACTTGGTAAGTGATGCATTCAGCACATATTTCTGCAAATAGCTCAGTTTTCCCATTTGCTTTAAAGAGGACTTTTAAAGCAAACTGCGACTGCCCTTTTTTTTTTTTTTTTTTTTAAAAAGCGGGGGGGCAGTCAACTAGCACTTTAAAGACTAACAAAATAATTTATTAGGTGAGCTTTCGTGGGACAGACCCATCATTTTCTTATTCTTTAAAGTGCTACTTGACTGCTTTTTTGTTTTGATAGTATATAGACCAGCATGGCTTTCTCTCTGTTGTGATTACTCTTGTTCACCACTGGGTTACGTTATGATCTAAGATACTATACATCAAGTTTGCATCAGGATAACTGTACTTGGAGTTTATCCCATTATCCCTGAAAGGATAGTTTTCTTATACTACAGCAAGCTATCTACTGTGTGAAATGGAAAGTGGAGGGAGACTCATCCATCTTTCTCTAATATTAATATTTTTGTTTTCTGTGTCTTACCTAGAGGCATCAGGTGCTGAGCATTGTGGGAGACAAGATAGCAGACTATATAGGCCAGGGTCTGATCTGTTATGACTCCTTCTGTGTTCCTAGTGTGGTAGTGATGAAAATGTCCTTCCACCTGTGTGTTGTAAGGGCTGGAAGGAAGCAGGAATGACAATTTTACCCACTTCTAAAGTAAATTCTATGTTTTGTTTAAAATGCAACGTAAGTGCAGATTCAGATTCCTAAGGGGAGAGCTATTCTGAAGAGCTATTCTTGGCATTGCTGCTTGTGCAAGAGTGAAGTGCGTATTAAGGCTTACAGCACTCTGATTGCTTTTCAATGTTCCCTTTTCTAGGTTGTTTTAAATTGCTTCTTTTTCTTCTGGCCCTGTATGTCAAGCACCCTGTAGCTCGGGGGTCAGCAACCTTTCCAAGGAGGAATGCCGAAATTTGACCTTTTGACCTCTATGTTCGGTCCGAGTGCCGGTGTTACTTTTTAAAGTCACTAACAGTCCTGCTTACAGCAGCTTCATTAAGAAATAAATAAAGATGCAGAACTTTGTTGGTTAGGTGGCAGCATTAGCTGGTCTTTTGTTAATCCACAGGAGATGGCATGGCTTTGAGCAGGCCCCTGGCTGCATGGGGGCGATGGGGTAGGGCTCAGCTTCTGCCTCATGTGCTGATGAAAGTTGGTTTGCACACCACTCTTGGTATGCATGCCAGGGATTGGTGACCCCGATGTAGCTGTTTTAAGCTGTAAGTAGTATGCTTTCTGCAACTGCCCTGGGATGTTAATACAAGGAAACTTTTATCTTGTATTTCCTTTCTTCCAGCTTATTTGCATTCTATTCTTATCTAAGGTTTTTTGTTTGAGAAACAGGGCTGGATTTTTGGTTTATCCCTCAACAGGTGTGCAAGGAACCTCCTGGCAACAAATGAAGACTGAGTACAGCTAGAGTCCTCTGAATACAAGTATTGCTTCTGATTAGCACTTCTGGAAAATGAAAACTGTAGGGAGTTGATCCTGGGTTAATTTTTCTTCTGTTCTTAAAAGAATACTGTCTGCCTTGTAGCAATTATTTCTTGTAACCTTGAAGCCACTGACATTTGGTAAAGTAACAAATGCCTGTCACGCCTGCAGTAGCTTTTTTTTTTTTTTTAAATGCTGTTGCTTGTGTGTGCAATAAAACAAGCATAAACCTCCTGATTGCTGTTCAACTCCTAGGAGTTGGATCCTAACACGTGCACAATGCTGATACAACAGGGATGGATCAAAAATTAAACTGATTATGCAGTATTGACATGATTTATAGTAAAATGTGGTAGTTAATATTATTTGCACTTAGTTTATTTTTAAGTTGATTGACAAACAACATTGGCACATCACATACTGAAATATCTTGGATTAGATTCTGCTTGGGTGACCAAATTGGAAGTGTGAAAAATCAGGAGGGGAGTGGGTAATAGGTTGTCTATATAAGATAAAGCCTCTAATATTGGGACATTGGGTAACCCTAGATTCTGTGCTATGCATCTAAACCTCACAGCTGTGGGAGTGCTTTCCTGGCTGTCAGCCATCTTCGGACCCTTTCTCTCCTAGTGGCTCCATGTAGTGGAGCGTGGCCTGGAATAGCTTTGGTCCAGTCCACACAGCCCGTGGTGGCAGCAGGTCTCCCAATTTGCCTCTTTGGTGTCCTGGGACCCACATGGTTACACCACCAGTGAATACAACATCCAAGATAAGTATGCAGCACCTGATGTTGACTGTTGGAGTGTCTCCCCTCACGTAGACAGCTGTTTCGGTAACAGTGGGCTTTCCACGGTAGCCTCTGTTGTCATTTTTGTTTTTAAAGTATTATTAGATTTGAAGTTCATTTTTGCTAATCTGACACTGCCTTTCCCCTCAGATCCCTTCTGGCCATGGGCCCTGTGGAAGACATTAGGATCCCAGTAGCCAGTGAAAACTGTTGCACGGTATCCTGTTTTAGAGCTAAAATCCCTTTTTTTTGTCTCAGCATTCTTACTGGCACTGTTTAGGGCAACTGCAAATGTGTTCGCCCTCTGTCAGCTCTTGGGTGTTTTCTCTGGCTCCTGGCTCCTCAGTCACCACCTCTCCAAGGAAGAAAACTGCATTTCTCTCTCTCTCCCCCCCAGTTGGGGCTTTTCCAGGCAGCACTGTTTCTTGCTGATCCTGTCCTCAGCAAGCCAGACTGCCTGAACTGATCAGGCTTCGTGCTTTCATTTCTCTTTGAAGGCTACGAACAGCTGCAATTGCTAGCAGTCACAAATTGCTCCATGCTTCTTTCTAATCAGACACATTTATTCCTAACGTGAAAGCATTAGAGAGAAAACAAAAGAAACGACAAACGTTTCTAGAAGCATGCTAAATGCTGACCAGAAGTCACTCATCAGTCTTAGGGGACCTCAGAGACTTCCTACTCTTTTTCCCCCAAAAGGACTGAGGTCTTTTGTCCATTTGGTGGATCAGGAAGAAGACTCCTGAATCACTTTAAACTCAGACTTTTTACCTGAAAGTCACTTCTGTGTTTTGGGCCGTGTCTACACTAGCCCCAAACTTCGAAATGGCCATTTCGAAGTTTACTAATGAAGCACTGAAATACATATTCAGCACCTCATTAGCAAGCGGGCGGCCGCGGCACTTCGAAATTGACGCGGCTCGCCGCTGTGCGGTTCGTCCCAACAGGGCTCCTTTTCAAAAGGACCCCAGCTACTTCGAAGTCCCCTTGTTCCTATGACTAGATGGGAATAAGGGGACATTGAAGTAGGCTGGCTTCTTTTGAAAAGGAGCCCCGTTGGGACGAGCTGCGCGGCGGCGAGCCGCATCAATTTCGAAGTGCTGTGGCTGCCCGCTTGCTAATGAGGTGCTGAATATGTATTTCAGTGCTTCATTAGTAAACTTCTAAATGGCCATTTGCATGGCCATTTTGAAGTTTGGGGCTAGTGTAGACATGGCCTTGGTCTGTGGAGAATCCAGTTTGAGCTAGGATGTGCGAGCCTCACCTGAGTGGTGGTATTACTCTGGTGGCTTGTCACCCCCCACTTTTCTTAGTTACGTGCGGTCACCCTGTGCCGTTGAATTATATTCAATACCTGGCCCACTCTGATACATAAATGTAATGTAGTAAGATCTCCCAGAGTGGCCACATTTGTCACACCCACCACACGGACATTGGTTTATTACTGCCACCTCCCACTGGCTGAAACTGACTGTGAGAAGTCTTTGTGTTACAGGATGACTTAATGCCGTCCCCAGTCTTCTCTCTCTAAGCCAGATCCTCACAGCTCTGACTGCAGAAGAGCTACCCTGATTTACACCAGCTGAGGACATGGCTTATAGTCTGTAAGTTACCCAGGACAATGGATATTTTTCTGAATCTTCTGTTTTAGATACCACAGAATAGTGTGTGATCAAGTGTAGCTCACCACTAAATTAACTGATGTAATCTCCTGTGTTTAATCCTTTATAATTATGCATAGTCAGATCCAAAGTGGGAATAAAATACAGATTTCTTACCCTTTCTAACACTGAAAGGTACAGTATTTTGCTAAGACAACCCAACATAACTGCTTAACACTCCCCCACCCCTACCCCCACACACACGAGAAGGGGAACATGGTGAACCCTTATTAACACAAGAAAACCTATAAAAATCACTTTTTGTAAATAACCACCTACACCAGCCTTTCTGCTGAACTAATCTCTTCAGAACAGCCTAAATAGATTTAAACAATCTCATGCTGAAGTCCCATACCTAAACAAATGTTTGGTGGTCTATAAATAGCCCCTTAAGGCAGTTTTCCCACCTGATCCGATATCTGAAAGTATGAGCCAAGCGATCTCCAAGTGGTCAACAACTTTTTCATTGAAAAGTCTGTAGTAGGGAATCGTTAGTTTTGCTGACAAAAGTTATGCCAGGATACGGTCACCACTTTAATTAAACTGCTGTCGTAGGTCCGCGCCATGCGCCTTGTGTCAGTAGAGTGCATCCACGCTAGCAGCTCTTGCGTCAACACAGAGAGCAGGGCATTGTGTATAGCTAACCTACCGTGCAACTTGCTGCAGAGTGCTTTGGAAAGGGTTTGCAATGCCTTGTGGGGCAGGTACAGCATCACATGGTGCAGATTTGTCAGCCCCATCATTTCTTAGGCATTATACTAGATTGCCAGCAGGGGGAGAGCGGAGGGGAGGTGGAGATCTTATAATGGGGGTGTAGGGGAGAAGAGGCAGATGGTTAGGGCGGCAGTATGGATGTGAGAGAGACAGAGTTGGCATTGCGGCAGTGAGTTTTTGCTGTCTCTTTCAGTTCAGATAGCAGCCAGTCCTGAAGCAGAGGGAGAGGAATTGAAGGCTCCCACATCAGCCCCCATCTCCCATCTTGGCTGTGCACAGCAAGTCCCTTCCTGGGCAGCAACATCTTGCCTGCAGCTCTGTTCCTAGTGCAGGGGAGAACAACATTGTGTGTTGCTCTTTGCAGAACTTTCCCTTTGAAAGCTGTGGGAGGAGTGCATGCCTGCGGGGCAGTCACATTCCAAAGCAGCATCTCGGCATGCACGCCTCCCGTTTGGTGTAGCTTAAATAAGGCCTCGGTCTTGCTGTACGTTGTTAACTTAATGTATTTGTGTGAATTAGAACAAAAGCCTTCGGGAGACACCTTCTACAAGTAAACAGGACTGCCTTTTGTCCCCATAGGTGGTGATTGCATTTTATTACTGTGTGTGTTTGAGCTGGAAGCATCAATGTTACTGACCAAGGTTTCATTGCAGGGTTTCACCTGAAACTAACCCACTGGCATACTCAGACAACTGCCTGCTGTGCAAGGGTGAAATTTCGCCTCTGTGCCACCAGGGGTAGTCCCACTTAAACCCTCAAAATAGGGCTTCAGGGTCCTTGGGCTTTGTCTGGGGCCTCTGCAAAGGGCCAACTTTCATCATAGCAGAGGGAAGAGTAGACAAGCTTACAGATTGTGAAATGTTTCTGCTTCTTAAACGTGTGTCTGGCTTTCCCCTTTAACTTACCCATGTAGCAATTGGGATCTCATGTTAGCCACAGGCATTGTTGGTTTTATTTGACTTCCTCGGAAGCAGGAGGTCCTGGTCTCCGCTGGAAGCAGGAGAGCAGACATGACCTATTGCTGGGGGATTTGGAATGGCATAGCTTGTGTGTCTATATAATTCTTATGTAACTGTCACCTTCTAGGTTACACTCGACTGCATTTTCTGGTCCTGGTGACAGGCTGTTCGTCGGTGGGAAAAATCCTGGATGCTGAAGTTTACAAAATCACCGCAACAGATTTCTATCCCCTCCAGGAAGAAACCAAGGAAGAGGATCGTGTTAATGCCCTTAAGAAAATCCTGAACTCTGGGACATTCTATTTCTCCTGGCCAAATGCAGGCTCAAACTTTGACCTGACGGTGCGGGCCCAGAAGCAGGGTGATAACAGCTATGAATCTGGTAACTCCTTCTTCTGGTGAGTGCTTCATGTTGTCTGCAAGTTTCTAGTCACCCGTGGCTCCCCTCTCAATGTCACATAACTATGGAGAAAAATAGAACTATAGATTTAAACCTAGACACATTTTGCTTAATTAATATTTTTTCTTTACAGGGCACATGCTCTGGCAGATGAATCATAGAACACTAGGACTGGAAGGGACCTTGAGAGGCCATCGAGTCCAGCCCCCTGCCCCAATGGCAGGACCAAGTGCTGTCCAAACCATCCCTGATAGACATCTATCTAACCTGTTCTTAAATATCTCCAGCGCTGGAGATTCCACAACCTCCCTTGGCAATTTATTCCACTGTTTGACCACCCTGACAGTTAGGAACTTAGGAGATGGTCTGTCTCAGCAGAGCAGATAAAGTATAGATTATTTATATATAGTCCACTCGCAAAAGCAAATTTAATAATTAGTTTGATTTTTCTAGACAGAAATTTTGCTATATTTGCTAACTACAATATAAAAACATATTTGTGTGATAGTTTCTTTTCCAACTTTTAAAAAAAAAAATTTAATAACCATTCTTAATCTGGTATAAAAAAAATCTGAATCTGCGTTCAAACATCACTTAAACTGCATTATGTTACATTTCATAATCCTTCTGTGTTTAAAGTCTTAACACTGCAATAATGTACCGTAGTTTTTACATTGTAAATTTGTTGTCAATTTGCAGCTTGCTGTAGTCAAACTGTGTTCCAAATGATAACTCCTTTGATAGGTCGATGTGCGCTTATATTTTTCACTGTGTACAGGGGACCCTTGTTAAAAGTCCAGCTTATGTTCCTAAATAATGCAACTTATAGTGAAACAACTTATAAAGGGGAATTAATACCCTTAAGGAATAATGTAATTAGCTTGAGAGACGTTCCCTGCACATACAGTTCACACACATGTGGTATATATGATGTCCCTATAACCCACAAAAAACAAGAAATAGAATAGAAATAAATACGTAGAATAAATACATAGATAAATAATATCAATAAATATATAGACCAAAAGCCAGCTCCCTGCTAGCCTCTTCCGGCTCCCCACAGCTTGCTGGCTCTGTGCCAGCTCCCCACCTGTCCCTGCGACTCCTTGCTGGCTCCCCACAGGCCCTCCCATGACTTCAGGACTCAATTCCAAGGCCCTTGCACTGAAGTGCCTGCTGTCCAGCCACCGCAAAGCTCCGTTATGTTCCTGGCTTTTGGTCCCTTGGCCTCTAAACAATGTAAGCGCAGATCAGTGCAATGTATAATGAATCCACTTTACCGAATTACTTAACATCATATATGTGAAACGACTTATAACGAGGACCCCCCCGTACCATAATACATAGCATATTAAAAACAAAGTTTAAAAATATGTCCTACTGCAGCAAAGACTGGTTGAATGGGAAAAAATACGTAGAAATCAGGATCCGTTCTATGTTGTCCCTCTGCAAAGGGAGTTCAGTTTCTTTAGCCTATCTGTTTTGATAGAATACTCCAGTTCCCCTCCTCCTGTATTTTTTTTTTTTTTTTGTTTAAATGACAGGCAGTCTAAATGGGAAACTTAACTGTAGTGGAATTAAATAAGATGTTACTATGTCTCAGGGAAACCTGTGCCATTGAACGTGTGTAGAATTCATGTAATTTCCCCCTGCCCCCCCCCGATTTTCTTTGCATTCCCACAGAAAAATGACTTTTTTTTACAGGGAAGCTGAAAGAACAGATACCCACCACTTCCTAGCAGTGCGGGCACATTGTTTCAGACACCCAGAGTACCGATAGAGGGTAAACCACTGCAGGGCTGGGGACACACCGGCCAGTGCCTCTACCCTGAGCTGGGATCGGCTGCTAGTCCCAGCTGGATCAGAAGTGGGAAAGGACAAGACTTCCTCTTTCCCTGCAAGAAGAGGCCGGGACTGTGTCAAACCCATCCTCAGAAATCTCCCCAGCTTCAGGAAGCTCAGCATCCTCCACTGCTTCCTGCTCCCATCACTCTTCAGCTATGAAGGGAGGAGGCAATGTACAGGGAGCTGCTTCCCCCTCCACCCAGGCCTTGTGCATCTGCATCTCCCATACCCATTAAGTATCCCTGATCAGCGTGGCCCCATACACACAGAAACCCCCTAAGCCTTCATACCTGCATGCCATCCCACTGAAACTCAGCCTCTGCATTTGGAGCCCATGTGCACCCAGACCACCTGTATCCAAACCCCTCCTCCACTGAGCTCCATGCACTCAGCCCCCGACCTTCGTGAGCCTTGCACTATCCTGAGCCCCCGCATCCAGACCTGCACCTCACTGATGTCCCAGCTAGCTGCACTGAGATTCCTGCACCACCAAGTGCTCTCCTGCCCCTCCAAACCCAGACCTGTCTGCTAAGCCCCAACTGTCTTCAGATGGAAACCCCTGCAGCATCCCCATGCCCTTACAGGCCCCTGTTCAGTTCCTACACACCCACCTAAACCCCAAGCTGAGCTGCTTGCCCCCTTGCTGTCCCACACAGAACCCTCTCGCTCCACACTGAGCCCCTTCACACATGGATGCTCTCTGGTTGTGCCTGCCTGCCCTGTATCTGACGCACGTGACGCAGCATGCGAGGTAGGCCCAGACGTGTGCTGTGTCAGGGACAGGCACATCCTCACTATTGAACCTGTGTCCTGGGAGTCGGAGAGTACTGCTGGGAGATCTCTCACCTTCATGCAAACAGTGCCCTGTGTTTCCCCACTGTCGCGCTGGAGCCTCTGCATTTATTGCTGACAAAACTTGCAGAATTTTAGAATATTTTTATGGAGGATTTTTAATTTTTTTTGACCCTTAGAAATAAAGTTACTTAATTCACGTGCATAAGCTTTCGTGGGCAAAGACCTGCTTCGTCATCTGATGAAGCGGGTCTTTGCCCACAAAAGCTTACGCTCCAAAATATCTGTTACTTTATAAGGTGCCACAGGGCTTCTTGTTGTTATTGAAAATACAGACTAACTTGGCTACCTCTCTGATTAATTCATGTGAAAGGCGATACAGGGGTCAAATTGCCCCTCCTGGCTCTGCCTAGTGTGAAATACTTTGTGGCCTGGAGCAGGTAAATATCAATAGCAGAACAGTGTTGTAACAGATGATTGATAGGTAAAGGAGGGCAATTCAATTTGGTAAATAATATCTCTAGCTGGGATATGGTTTCATCTGAATTGGTGTTTAGGGCATAATAGATGTGTTGTATAGATCAGAACTGTGCCTTGTGTGCGTGAGGGCAGGGGATAGCTCAGTGGTTTGAGCATTGGCGTGCTAAACCCAGGGTTATGAGCTCAGTCCTTGAGGAGGCTGTTTAGGGATCTGGGGCAAATAGATTTAAAAAAAAAATCTGACAGAGAGGGTGCTTGGCCCTGCCAAGAGGGCAGGCAACTGGACTTGATGACCTCCCAAGGTCCCTTCCAGCTCTGAGATGTGTGATGCCTGAAAATTATTTATGGTGGGAGGGATAGCTCAGTGGCTTGAGCACAGCCTACTAAACCCAGGGTTGTGAGTTCAATCCTTGAGGAAGCCATTTAGGGGTCTGGGACAAATAGATTAAAAAAAAGAAGGAAAGAGGGCATGCTTGGTCCTGGCAAGAGGGCAGGGAACTGGACTAGATGACCTCCTGAGGTCCCTTCCAGCTCTAGGAGATGTATAACTCCATATCTTCCTCACTGACACAGCAAACCATCTGCCTTCCAACAGAACAAAACCACCAAACAAGAGGCTTATCTTTAATGTAGAAACAGCACAATATGTACATTTTGTTAAAGGCTTTCCCTTAATACTTTGGTATCAGAAGATACCTGTTTGAATTCAGTGGTACATCTGCTTTCTGTATTATATGTTGTCTTGCTAGATCAGTTTTAGTTTGTGGCAGCCCTAAACTTTTATATGTTGTCTGACATAAGATCGCTTGTATCTCTAAAATTAATGTGGGAAACGTTATGTACATATGAAATTTTAAAAAGGAATAAGATAGACAGCTAGCATGCAAAATTTCATTCCTAATGGTTAAAGTTTGGGGGGAAAAAAACATAAACATTCTTATAACGAAAAAAGTGTCAGGCAACCATAATTATAGGCAAAAAATCTCCGGTTAGCCTGTATTCTCACAAAAAGCAAGCAGTCCTGTAGCACCTCAAAGACCAAAGAAGTATGTCATACCAACAAAAGCTCATTGACAAATTTATTTATTAGGTAGTCTTTAAGGTACTACAGGACTCCCCCTTAATTCTAGGCAGCACAGTCTGTGCACCCTATACAATGAACTGCAATGGAGAAATCCAGCTGGAGTTTTCCTTGGCTAAGATGAGTAGATTTTCTTTTTATGTGAAGATATTGAAGGAAGAAGGAAAATGTAATTCTTTTCTAGTTATTTTTCTAGCTATGTTATATCAAAACAGTAGAACAACTCTTCATCTTTTCAAAATAAGTGCTCTGTAAAAACCAAATATTTTGTAGGATTCCAGTTCTGTAGTAACAGTAATAAGAAATTGCTGATTAAACTGATGGCAGTATATTGGAGAGATGTATGTTTATGATACCTGGCCATGCACTGGCTTGCTTTAAAGTAATCACGATACAAAGGTAATACTTCCATTATACACTGTTGCAGAACTCAGTTTGTAACATTTCCTTTAATTTTTTAGGCCTGGTCTGTGCTAGGAAAACTTCCCCCAGCATTCCAACAGGCTTTTAAAAGTTCAGCTAAACCAGTTCCAAAACCTGTGGGAACTATAGTATAGACTGGGTTCCAGGCAGCATGGGCCAACATTATAATTTATGTAAGAGCCTTTTAAAGACCAGCATGTTTCCAGAGAGCAGAAAACTGGGAAAGGGGGTATTTGCATATGAACGCTGTATAGGCCAGAGCAAAGATTCCTGGACACACAGGCAGAAGTGAGGTGGCTATCATACTGCTACAGTCTCCTGATTTCTGTGAATTTATGGTATTCGCCAGGGTTGCCATCTATGAATTGTTAATTTCTGATAAAGTGAGAGACAATGAAAAGGAATTAATTCCTATTGTATAAGCTTTAATTAGAGAACAATGTGGAGTATGATTTGTTTCTCTCTTATTCTGAGTAAATGAATATGTGCTCTGTTCAATTTTGCAGGAACCAGTTGCTTCATGTGCCTTTTAGAAACAACCAGGTGAACTGCTCTGACTGGCTGCTAAAAGTGATCTGTGGCACAGTAGACATCCGTACTGTCTATGCCTCTCACAAGAAGGCCAAAGTCTGCCTCATTTCTCGGATCAGCTGTGAACGAGCTGGTGCCAGGTTTCACATACGAGGGGTCAATGATGATGGACATGTGTCTAATTTTGTTGAGACAGAGCAGGTAAATAATGAAAAGGATCTGGTGACTCTAAATAATTCAGTGTGTAATTGGGGCATCATTGAAAGCGCAAATTAGAGGAGCTCAGCAAGTGCTTGTTGCATGCAAAGTTTCAAGATGCTGTATTACATGAAGTATCTCTTCACTCTTGCTCCTTAAATGTCTATGCAAACAGTTCTCCTTCTGTACCTTTAATTTCTTAGACACTCATTTATGTTTTTGCCTTATTTCTCACTTTGGAAGTTATAGATTCCAGGCTTCTGTCAAATTATAAACGTATTTTTCAGTGTATTCAGAAATTCGTGTTTTGAGCAGCAGTGATTCATGAGTAAATGAACACACACACCACAAGGTTCTCAATGGCTCCATCTTTTTAGTCAACCAAGAAGTTAATGCATCATCACAAGAGGGAAGCTTTTAAAATACATTTATTATAAAATGACTGTGAATTTTGCTCTGAAAATAAAACCTTTTTTAAAAGTACTTCTAAAGTACAACAGAGTTCTCTCACAGGAGAAGGTGGGAGAAAAGCAGTTCTTTTGAAAGCCCTTGTAATTTTATTCCACATGCTTTTTTTTTTTTAAGGTCTGTTTTATTCAGTCTAGTCTACGCTAGAAAAGGTTTGCTTGTGCAGAATGGCTTCTCTTGGCAAAAAAGTTTTTTAACCAACATGGCTTACAAAATTTCATGAAAGAAAAGCAGATGTGCTATCAAAAACATTTTTTCCAGTGAATCTGGATCTATACTAGGGTGTTTGCTGAGTTTTTATGACATTTTTATAACACCCATAGCTAACATTGTTATACCCGCAAAAATTTCTTGTATGGACCTGGCTTTGGTCTCCTTAGCCTTCATCCTGGGACAAAGGGGATCTTGTGTTGAAGACACAGGATTGGAAGTGAGATCTCTTTTGTGACCCTAATCAGGTCACTTAGCCATGGATCCTGCAAACACTTTCATGTACAAGGAGTCCCAGGACAATAAAAATGCTTAAGAGTTTATATATAAGTGTTTTCGGGATTAGCATCACTATTTCTTTGTTTTGCAATGTTTTCATCTGTGTAAAAGGGGTATTTATAATTTCTTACCTGCCAGGACTTTTGCAATACTAAATTAAATACTCTGTCACAATAATCTCCACTGTATAATGATGGAGATTTCTGGAGCTTTGAAATGCAATGGTCTAGTCTGGAGGAAGGTGCATGAGAAAGGAACCAGGAAGTGGGTGAAAGATTTAAAAGCTCCTCTAGCCAAATAAGGCTGCATCTACACTATGAGATAAATTCAAATTTCAAGGTTTTAGCTCTATATTAAAACGTGTCTGTCTTCACACATAACACTGTTAACTCGATTTATTGAGCCATAATGCTGATTACAGAATATTGATATTGTGGGACAGGCATAGAGTCTCACTCAAATTTAAAATCTTGATTCAAGGCTAGTGTGGAAGCACCATGTCCTTAATTTGAATTTGTTAGCCTCCAGAAGTGTCCTGTATGTATCCCACAAAGCTATGTGGTAAGCCTCCAAATATGGCCACTTCGTTGTGCGCTGCTGTCATGTGTGCAGGAAGAAGGTCAAAGTAAGCCCGTGAAGTTTGGATTGAATTTGAATGAAAATTTGAACTGGAATTGAGCAGCCCAGCCCTGCAAATAAAAAGGGCGTCCATTATGGAAAAAATCCCTTTGCCCATCGTGTTGCACCGCATCAGTAGCCATAGGTAGCAGTTATAGGTACCCCTGTCCCGCAATCATGAGCGCTCAGGATAGTGATCTGACTAGCACTTCTCAGGCTCTCAAGCAAGTCCCAGCTTGGACCCACCAGGAGATTCTGGATCTCGTTGCCATCTGGGGAGACCAATCAGTGTTAAAGAGACTTCGGGTGGCCAAGAGAAATGTGACTGTCTATGATCAAATGGCGCATGAGATGGCAACCCAAGGTTACTCCTGAGACTCTATGCAGTGCCGGGTGAAGGTGAAAGAACTCTGGCCGGCCTATCAAAAAGTCCAGGAAGCCAACCAGCCAACCCTATCAACAGCACCACATGCTTATGGGGAATGACCCCACCATGGAGTCCCAGCTGAATTACAATACTTGTGGAGGCCCTGATATGGATTCTGGGTTGAGCATGGAGGAGCAGCATGGCCTGGAGGAAGAGGGCAATGAGCCTGGAACCGGTCTGTTACATAACTGACTCCTCCATTCTGGTCCCCAAGCCCTCTGGAGCAAGCAGTTCAGGTGAGTCTTTATTCTGCATGCTAGAAGCAAGTTGCGGGTGGGTGTAGCTATAGGGTTGTATATAGGTACAGGTTTGCTAGCTGTGCTTCTGTGCCCCTCAGAACAGTGCGTTAATGTTTCTTCGGATGGAGTATGTCTCCTTTTCGGAGATCTGCTTGAAGGCCTCATCCAGGCACTCTTGTCTTTTTTCATGAGGTTCTTGGGCAGGTCTGACTTGTTGCAGCTTCCATGGTAGCACACTTTGCCACCCCAGGCAACCAAATAGCAATCTGGTGTCATGGCACCACACAGCATTTTAGCAAATTTTCCAGGCTTTTGGTGTCACAGCAGGAATAGCTGTTCTTTCTCCATATCTGTTATGTTTAGGAGGGTCATGTCATCTTTGGCAACCTATGGAAGTACGGGAATTTGCATATTTTTTTAAAACATGCTTTCTGCCCCTTTACATTGGCCTGCAGCAGCCAGTGGGTGCTCTGTTCCCCACCCTGCACATCCCTTTCCAACCAGCATTTCTTTTCATTTTTCATGCTACCTCCATGCCATGCTGCTGGGCGTTTGCCCTCCCATGTCCCTTACCAGGCATCATTTGTGTTCATTTCTCAGGAGACCCCTGCGCCACACAGGGTGTTCCTCTGCTGTGCTTTCCCCTCCCATGTTTCTTTACATCCAGCCTTTCTTTGGATATTTTTTTGTTTACGTTATTTTTATTGTGCATCAGAGCCCCACATGCAGCCATCAATTTGTCACTGCCACAGGACACGTAGCCATGACACCTGGCGGCTGCCCCTGCTTTGCAGACCCTACCCTTCCCATCAGAATAGGACAATTGCTTATAACTTACCATGTCCACAAAGCAATGTGCTGGAGAAGTGATGACAGGTGAGGTATTGTGAAATGCACGCTTACCGTCCCATCCTTAATAATCCATGTGTCCTTCCAAAGTATACTTTCAGTGATAAAACACAGAAAAACCCATTCATTGCACCTCAAATCACATTATGTCAATTGTATCTTAATTTTGACCTTCATTTTGCAGAGCCGGTGCCTGGTGTTGGAGGAAAAAACAGGAGACGCAGGAAAGCAAAACAAGATATGCTCATGCAGCGCATGCAAGGCACTGATGCAGGGTGTAAGAACTTGACAAAGGACACTGATCAGTGATGTCACAGCACAGCTGAGTGGCATCAGAGTCAAATAAAATTCAATGAGAGAATGCTTGACCCGCAGCAGCAGCAGTTGTCCAAAATGACCGAGGTTGCAGCAAAGCAGACTGAGGTTGCAAAGCTCGTAATGTCTGTTACTTAGCAGATGGAGATCTTACGCTCACTGCTTGAGTTGCAGACAGGCTCCCAAACCAGCAGGGCATCGGTTGATACCTGCTGGCGGGAGTCCCCTGAGAAGAGGGTGAACACCGTGGTCGGTGTCCCCACATACAGAGAGGGAGGGCAAGGCAACCCTGCCACTCCAGCCCCAAGGGCCATTGCAAAACGCTATTCAAGCAGCCTTGAGAGGCCTTCTTTTCCTGGCCACTTAAACATCTCCTAACCCCAAAATAAAATCATTCCTTTGAGCTCAGTGTGATTTCTTGTCCTGCAGGAGTGGGAGAGAACACAAATCAAAAGGGGTGGGTGTGGGGACGCTGATTTGCCGCTGAAGGCACAGCTGGGCAGTGAAACTCCTTGTCCACAGCAGACACGCATCTGAAGGAACCTGGCGAGGAGGGGAAGGGGCAGCGAAACTCGCTTGTTACACCAAAAAAAGAGTATTCCTCCATTACGCCACAGTTGATTTACTGGCATTATGGCAGAGATACATAGAGGTATTGTGCATTACAGATCATTTGCAAAGCTGTTTTTTTAAAGTGTCCCTTATAGCTGCAGCCTGAGTGTGGCTACTGGTGGATGGCAGCATAAACGGCTGCTAGTAAGCCCTGCCTTATTGCCTCTGCTTCAGAATGCCGTGTAGACTGGAAACTCTCCCACCTTGATTCACATATGGTGCGCAAAATAGCGCACGCTGTAATAACAGTGGGGATGTTAGCTTCAGAAACGACCAAATGGGTCAATAAACATCTGAACCTCGCTTTTATATGTCCAAAGGCACATTCCACAATCATTCTACACTTGCTCAATCTGTAATTAAAGTTTACCCCGATGGGGTCCAGGGCTCCTGTGTGGGGTTTCATCAGGCAGGGAAGCAGAGGGTAAGCAGGGTCACTGCAATATAACAATGGGCATCTCCATGTCACCAATCTTGATTTTTCTGGTTAGGGAAAAAAAGTTCCATCTAGGAGCATTCGGTACAGTCCTGAACTCGAAATATGCACGTCATGAATCCTCCCTGACCAGCCAGCATTGATGTTGGTAAAATGACCTTGCATCAGCATGGAGAAGTACCCCTTCTAATTAATATACTCTGATGCCAGGTGTGCTGGGGCCATGATGGGGATGTGTGTGCCATCTATTGCCCGACCACAGTTAGGGAATCCCTGGGCAGCAAAGTCATCCAGTATGTCCTGTACATCTCCCAGGGTCACAGTCTTCCTGAGGCGATGCCAACAGATTGCCTGAGCCACCCCCATCACCACGGACCCCACTGTAGATCTGCCCAGCTCAAACTGATTTGCCACTGACTGGTAACTGTCAGGGGTTGCAAACTTCCACAATGCAACTGCCACTTGCTTCTGTACTGTTAAAGCCTGCCTCATTTTGGTGTTGCTGCGCTTCAGGGCGGGTGCCAATGCATCACAAAGTTTCATAAACGTGGACGTGCGCATGCAGAAGGTCTGCATCCACTGCTGGTCATCCCAGGACTGCAAAATGATGTGATCCCACAAGTGTGTGCTGGTCTCTCAAGTCCAAAAATGCCTCTCTATGGTCATCAGTGCATTCATGGCAGTCACCAGCTCTGCGTTCTTCGTCTGCAGTTGGCACAATTGCTGTTTCAAAACACCATCCTCCGCAGCAGCACCACTAGGCTCGACAAGAGTCATCAAGCTTTGGAATTGAAGGACAAATTGCGCGACAGCTGCTGTAGTTGCCGAAACAATCTGTGCTATGATTTTGAAGCATTGGTGGATCCATGCTTGTGTTGGAATGCTGCAGAAGGAAATGGTGTGTTCTCCAGTTCTTTTTTCACATGGTTACTGATGCAATGAATTATGGGATAGTGATTGGAATTCTGGGACTCCAACATGAAACACCCACAAGCGACTAGGGCTAAGGCACTGTGGAATGACAGGTACCCACAATGCAGTGCTCATGCTGTCAAATTTGCACAGGGCAATTGGGACCCAGAGATTCAACACGGACAAAGGTGGGTTGAATTTCAAGAAGCTTTGTGGACAGTTTATTCCAACTAATGATATCGACATTAAGTATTCAATTTTACTATATTTTGAATTTATCTCATAGTGTAGTTGCAGCCTAAGTAGAGTCAGGAAGGCAGAGAATGATGCAGTCATCTGGTTAGTGGCCAGGACGCAAATCTGAGTACAGATACATTGGAATGGGCTTGGCTTTGTGTACAGTGTGTGGGTTAATAAGCAGGGATAAGGTAGAACTTTATACTTCTGGTGTGACCAATGGAGAGGTGAAAAGCCTACTTTCAACTGGTGTTGATAACAAACACAAAGTAGAAATACGTTCATTTAATCTAGCTCCATAAAATAGCTTGACCAAGGAAAATAAGAGACACAAGGTGGGTGAGAGAGTCTTTTGCTGGATAAATGTGTGTTGGTGAAAGAGACAAGCTTCCAAGTTTGGCTTCTTCGGGACATGAAGAAGAGCTGTATGTAGTTTAAACGCTTATCTGCATCACCAACATAAGTTCATCCAGTAAAGAATATTCCCTCACCCATCCTATGGGTCTAATGCCCTGGAATCAGCACGGCTACAACAACACAGCAAACTAAGAAAATAACTCCCAGCATACAAAACATCACCCCTCAACGTGGTCAACAATTTTCAACTTTTTCAGGAGCAAGCATACAAAACGATGCCCTCAAAGCCTCAAATATATATATTTGAAGAATGACATTTAGGTGCCTCGTCCACTGGGAAAACATTTCTCTTGGGACACACAGAATTGTGCACCTGTAGATGAAATTTACCCTTGGGCAGAGGGAACAGAAAAGGAGGAAGGATAGCAGTACAGTTGCCTTCTAAAGCAATGTGTAATTCTCATAGATGGTACCAAGTGTAGTATAGCTCTGTCTCTCTGAAATAAGTATGGGATGCTTTGGTCTCCTTATAAAGAAAGGAGAGTTAAGTTTTGAGGTGGGTGGCCAACTTTCGTCCGGTCAGCCCCAAATTTGTGGTGTTACCTCCTAGCGGCTCAGTTGCCAATCCTGTATAATACTATTTTTTTCTCTGCATGATAACCATTTGGGTCCAAGTTTCTAAAGGTGATTGGATCATGCTCTTGCATATTCGAAAACGATTAACATAAAAATGTCATGCCAGCTGCATCACAGCAAAAATGAGGTTCAGCCTCTGATAGAATGGCAAAATGTTGATAGGTTGCTGGCAGTTGGATGGGACATTGGTTCATCAGAAGCAGTAGAGTATCTCTCACATGCCCTGCTTTTGCTTCTTTTTCAGTTCAGTAGGTAGTCAATTTAAGAATTGGAAGACTAAAAGTGTTTGAGTTATTCAGAAATAGAAAACCCAAAGCAAGGCGGAAATGAATGCCAGGTGACTGAATCAATACAGTTAAAAGACTTGCAGATCAATAACTATAGGAGTACTTTGTTTAAAAAAGTTAAAGAAGAGCTAGATAAATTCAATGAGGTCAAGTCCATAAAAGGCAATTAGCTAAGTGGTAGGAATGGTGTCCCTGTTTTCTGTTCGTCAGGGACTGGAGATGGATGGCAGGAGACAAGTCACTTGGTCATTGTCTTCAGTCCACCCCCTCTGGGTCACCTGGCCCTGGCTACTGTTGGCAGATGGGATGCTGGGCCAGATGGACCTTTGGTCTGACCCGGTAATGGCCATTCTTATGTTCATCTTTCCATTGGTAATATAGCTAATTTTTGCTAGACTAAATACCCTGAGAAACCAAAGGTTACATGCCCACTTCAGCGATCGGTTGACAGAAGTTATCGTCGGAAGATATCTTCCAACAAAACTTCTGTCGACAGATTGCAGCCACACACACAAGCGGATTGCTCTGTTGATCCACTCTGTTGACAAAGTGGCCGGATTGCTTGGCTCCTCTCTCGACAGAACGGCCAACTGGAAGCACAGTAGACAAGGCTGTCCAGTGACCCGGAAACCCTGTTTGTTGACAGAGGGCCCCCTGGAGTGTCTACACAGCTTTTTTTGTTGACAGATTCTGTCAAGAAAGGCATTCTGCTCCATGGGGGAGAGGTAGAAGGCTGTTGACAAAAGTGCTGAGTTGTGTTTGGCAGTATGTTAACAGAACGTATTTTTAATGTGGACGCTCTCCAAGGTTTCGTGACAGAACCTTCTACTGTAGATGTAGCAAAAGTGGGAGCCAACCATCAGGATACATGAAGTCCAGCTCGAGGTGGCATCCTCTTACCACTGGGAAGTAAAAGTCCTAAATTAAACTCGTGCTTTCCCAGTAGGGTACTGACTAATTGGCGATGAGGTAATACCTTGGCCATTTGTAATTAGAATAACATTTTGTGCCCATTTGCAGCTGCCTGCACAGGGCTGGCATGCTGGCTCTGTGCTTCTTGAATAAATATCACTCCAGGATCCTGAAAAGTCAGGACTCTCTCTCCCCACTTACAAAGCTTTAATTTTAATATTTTTCTGTTTTAAGAACAAGAAACAATTAGCCTTTTCTCCAGGCAGCTCTTTTATGCATAGATGGTATTCTTTTGTCTCCCACTGAGTTAGCCTTGTGGCATTTCAGCTCTGCAGTGAGTCATTTTTGTGGGCTCACTTCACTGCCGTGACTCACTGTGCAGAAGAGGAATGGGGGAGCTAAATAGCTCACTTGAGTTTTTAATTTTTAAAATCAGATCACCAGTCAACCTTACATTTGTTTGGTCACTCAGCTTCATCGCTTTACAGGAAAGATAAAAGCAGTCTGAGTGGCTGACACAGCAGCAGTAGCAGGTAAAAGGTGTTGTGAAAAAGCCTTCTGAAAGTGTGCGCTCGGACTGGTTTAGCCAGCCTGTTGTAAAAGAAGGGGCACCTCTTCCTGCTCACAGTGAGAGGAGGGTTTGAAATGTTGCTTTGTTTCCCCAAAGGGAACTAAATAACATGCTTTTTCTTTGTTCACAATATTTCCTATAGCAAGGAAAAAAAGCAAGACATCAGTCTGATGGTTTTCTACAGAGAACAAAATTCAGTGGGTCTAGCCTGCCCCTCCCCCCCCGCCCGCCCCATCGTCATTAGGAGACTCCACCACGTTCCTTTATTTTTTCCAGATAGTAGTGAATTAGCAGGTATGCTTTCCGTTTTTAGTTCAAGTGCTAGTCACTGTTTACCCTTTACCACTCCATACCCCGCCATACTTGTCCTCCTCCACGGAACCAGCAGCTCTGGAGCAAACCTTCCCACCACCCCCCACGGCATTACATTCTTGATGTGTGATTTGGGGCTGTTTTTAAATGAAGAGTATTATCAAAAAGTTTTTTTTATTAATTTTTGCTATGTGGTAGAATTTCATAGGTACAAACACATTGAAAATGGAAGTTGTTTGTAACCCTAAACAAAATGTTAAGATTGTTCTTTCAGAAGTTCACAACTGAACTTAATACAACTTTGATACTTTACTATGCAGAAGAAAAATGCTGCTTTTCCTTTATTTCATAAACCGTTTACTTTTTAACAAAGTATATCTGCTTTTCTCCCCTGCCCCCTTTGTTCTCTGCTTTTGCCTAAGTGTGTACTTCCGGTTCCACATGAGGTGTGTGGTTGACTGTTCAATTTGTAATCTTGGTGTTCGTGACTGATTTTCTTCTACGTCTGTTATATGGTTTATTTAAAAATGAAATTCTACAGACCATCAAAGGAAGTAGGATCTTTTCCAACTAACCTACCCTTCCACATTATAAGAAAAATAGCGTTGGACCTCATTTCAGAAAAGCACTGCTGTTTGATTACACAAGTGCTTGATTGCTGCCTTACACAGGAATGGGTTTAAGCACATACTTACCTTCTTGCCTGAATTGAGGCCGTAGTATTTAAATGTGAATAGATGTGTATGGGACCTGCTATTTTTTTTCCCAGAGATGTGTTCATCAGGTTTGTTTTGTTTTTTGGCATTCAGGTAATCCTCACCTGTGGCCACTGTGGTCAGTAGTCCAGGGTTTATGAAACATTCACATAACAGACCATAACTATCAGGGGATGGTTTGCTTTTTGAAAACTGTACGGCCCTCCCAAAAATGGTAGTTCAGATGTAGGCATCATATAAATATGTGGCTTAAATCCACTAGTGGGTCTGATTTTTATAATAGGATCCACAAAACTGGATACTCATTCCTTCACAGAGCCCTATTGACCTCAAGAGCACTTTGCCTATGCATAGGATACTGCTTGTACAGTTGTGTTTATAAGATCAGGGCTTGATTTGTTCTAGTGTGGCTACGTCTACACTAGCCAAAAACTTCGAAATGGCCATGCAAATGGCCATTTCAAAGTTTACTAATGAAGCGCTGAAATACACATTCAGCTCCTCATTAGCATGCAGGCGGCCGTGGCACTTCGAAATTGACGCGGCTCGCTGCCGCGCGGCTCGTCCAGACAGGACTCTTTTTCAAAAGGACCCCACCTACTTTGAAGTCCCCTTATCCCATCTGCTAATAGGAATAAGGGGACTTCAAAGTAGGCGGGGTCCTTTCAAAAAGGCGCCCCATCTGGACGAGCCACGTGGCGGAAAGCCGTTCAGTTTCGAAGTGCCGCGGCCGCCTGCATGCTAATGAGGTGCTGAATATGTATTTCAGCACTTCATTAGTAAACTTCGAAATGGCCATTTGCATTTTTTTGGCTAGTGTAGACACGGCCTCTGTGTAGCAAGAACCAAAGCAGTGTCCAATCGTGTTAGGGAACCATTTTTCTTTCCCTGGTCTTTGCCTGTTCTGAGATTTCAGTTCAAAATTTAGGGAAAATGCCATGTCATTCAAAAAAGCAGAACTTTGAATCCCCAGTTGCCTAAGAGGACTTAACATGGGAGCAGTTATCTAGGAGGAAGAGCCCTTTGGCATGACATGATCTTGATCCTAATCCATGTGGAATTTGCTAGTCTCCTTGAAGTAGATAGTCTGACTGCTCATAGATTCCAAGGCCAAAAAGACCATTGTGGTGATCTTGTCTGACCTCCTGTATAATGCGGGCATATATCTTCCCCAAAATAAATCCTAGAGCAAATCCTTCAGAAAAATGCCCCATCTTGATTTTAAAATTGTCTGTGCTGGAGACACCTTCACAACCTTTAGGCAGTAGTTCCAGTGGTTAATTACTCTCACTATTTAAAAAAGAGATGTCTTATTTCCGGTGTGAATTTGTCTAGCACCATCTTTTAGACAGTGGATTGTGATCTACTTTTCTCTGAAGAGCCCCCATTATCAAATATTTGTTCACTGTGGAGATGGATATACCTGGAGATCAAGCCAGCCCTTAACTCTCCCATTGCTAAGCTAAATAGAGTGAGTTCATTTAGTCTTTCATTTTAAGGCACACTGTCTAATCTGTGAATCATTCTTGTGGTTCTTCTCTGCATCCCCTCCAGTTTATCAACATCATTTTTTAATTGTGAGCACCAGAAGTGTACATGGTATTCTAGCAGTGGGTGCACCAGTGCTAAATACGAAGATAAAATAACCTGCCTATTCTTACTTACAAGTTTCCTGTTGACTCATCCAAGGATCATACTAACCCTTTTGCCCAGCATTGCACTGGGAATTCATATGCAGATACTGATTCACTATTATGCACAGAACTGTACTGTACACGTGATACCAGATGTATACGATCACCCTCTATAGGAGGTTTTTCTGTCTGACTCTGGTTCTCAAACCTCTTAGCCCATGCTCAAGGCAAACCTTTCCGTGGACCACCAGCCAGCCACCCATGATGACAAAATGTATTTGCTCATCTCTAAATACCTTAAATATGAAATCATTCATATTAGTCTACTGAAGCATAACAACATACATAAGCAGCTGTAACATGGGGGGAGGGCACAGGGCTGCAGAGCCAGGATGGGTTCCCATTGCGGGGGTAAGTGTGCAGAAGTCCTGAGCCTACGACCCACCTGCAAGACGGTCACGGCACACTACGACATGGTGTAGCTGTAACATTTCATTTCCAGATATGCATGTAATTGTTTCATCTCATTTGCCAGCCAGTGACTGTTCTTAAAATTGTAAATGAGTCCAGATCCGATTCCCGAAATTCTTACAGATTGTAGGGAAGATGCTGGGACAGTGTGAGTCAGCGTACCTCCACCAATTTGAATGGAACCGTGACATTCCACACCATCTGAGAATCAGGCCTACCATTTGACTTCATTTTAACAGATGATTCAAGGGTTAGCGGTCATTCTCATCCAATTTTATTGCTGGCCTGCTCAGCGAGGAAAAGAAAGAGGCGAGGATGGGGTTACTTATGTCTCATGTTGCAGCCCTGCCATATTACACCAAGCATCTTGCACGGCAAGAATAGAACAGCGTCCATCTGAGGTTTTTCTAGCGCACCAGTCACCGTGATAACTAAGCTTTGTACCAGTTAAGAGCATAGATTATAAAGCTGCATTGGACAGGTGTATTTTGCATTATGATCTGAACTCCATCAGGCTGCAGTTGATTCTGACACTAACTCTTCCTGTGTCCTTCATGAAGTCACTTAACCTCTCAATAAAATGAGGAGGTTAATAGACACATACCTACCTTGCAAAAGTGTTGTGAGGGTTTATTAGTGTTTTTCAGTGATATACTTAAAATTAATATTTTCATCTGTAGATCTCAAAGCACTTTTCAAAAAGGTAATTTTACAGATGGGTAAATTGAGGCACTAAGTGACTTCTTCCCCCCATGGTCACCCACAAGATGAGCCAGGCATATTCATTTGGTAACTGGTTTCTCGTTGCCTAAACATCTTTTGTATGCGACCTCTTTTTCTGCAACTGCTATTCATCCCATTATGGAACTACTGCCAAGCTGTTAGCTGATATGCTAAATGATACAGTGTGACTAAAAAAGAGGGCACCTATGTGAGCTGACTGATACCATTCATCTTCTGGGCTTTGGAAGGCTCATTGTGATGTACAAGAAAAGGGAGACTTGTATTCTATATCACAAATGGAAAAGGGCCGGGGATCCATTGCTAAGAATAGACCAGCACAGTGAACTTGGCTTTACACTGTTGTTCTTCGGTAATAACTGTGCAAATCCTTTTAAAGTAGGCTCATTTAAAGTTATGGAGGTAGGGTACATCCTTTGTACTTCTAAAGTGTTAGCTTTTCTGCAGGATTAGTTTACTAACATTGTCCACAGAGATAAATACAAAGGGCGGGAGAGAGTGCTGGCTAGACAGAAGAGGACTGGAAAGATTTTACTATAAACATCCTCGTTAAGAAAGAGCGCATGCAACGTTATTTCCCACATCTCAAAATTGAAGCCTTCAGCTTTGCCGCTCCGCACACATTTTATTGGGCACCCTGACAAGAGACAATGTGCAGTGGAGGAAAGTAGCTAGGAGCAGATAAGCACAGCAGATAAGTTTCTCCCGGGTCTGACATTAACCATCACTGGTCGTGTGAAGCATTGCCATCTCCACAGTTAAAATTCTATGAAAGAGAAAGTGGCCTGTCTGTCTGTCCACTAGCATAGATAGGTCATCTTCAGTGTGAGGGAACTCTGTCATACAAGCACCTGTTCCTTTCAGCCACCCTTAACTCTTCTATAACCAGTGAGTAGCCAATTAAACCTAGTGAGTTGGCACAAAAGAAAACCAGATAGGGTATTGTTTCCATTTCTGTGAGGTCAGGAGCACTGACAGAGCCATATCCACATAAACGGAGATCCACCATTCACCTTCTCTTCGTTTCTTGTATCATGCGTTGCCTGATTGAGATGTGACAGAACAGTGTGTTTCACTGAAGAGTCTCTTTCCTTTTTGTGTTGCTACAGACGATTTATTTGGACAATGACATCTCTTCCTTTGTTCAGATCAGAGGCTCTGTCCCACTGTTTTGGGAGCAGCCTGGGCTTCAGGTAAATAACATGAAGAATAAAGTGAACTGTCACTAATGCTACTAGATGTTGCTTAGGGTTTGTTTACTAATGCTTTTGCTTTTCATTCCCTAGGAGGGTTCCCTTGTAAAGGACTGACATTCTTCCAGTTCTGTTTTTTATATAAGGGAAATATAGGCTATTTTTAAAAGGAATAGGGGAATATCCAGAGATTAGCTTTTGAAAATTAATAATTAAGTGGTCAACTAATGCCAGAGAATAGTTAATAATTTATTTGTGCAGATGTTTCTTTATAATGTTTTCTACTTTTCCCAGGATAAACCTTCCATCTGCAATACCCGTTTGGCATGGTGTTTTGCTCCCCCCCGACTCCATAGAATAGGGGAAGAAAAATTTAAATATACACATAGGTTCACTCACACACAGAGATATAAATGTGTGTGCATACACTATATTCTGTACAATGTAGTAATTTTGTGATCAGAGTAAACTTTCTTCTTTAATAGTCAGTAAAAGTTCTAAGATTGATTGATTGATTAAATGCCTCAGGTTTGACTTGGGTATGAATTAGGGCAGTCATACAGTGCTTTGTATATTATAAAGATTGGGGATTATCCCTGAATTTGGTGCCTTACAGTCTTTTTGAACTGGACAGAGTTTTCTCCTATCTAAGAAGGAAATGGCACGCATTTGTGCTTAGTCAGAGATAGACTGAGCAGTCTTTACTCATGTTCATGAGCACGTACTCATCAGAGCACTCATTCACTCCTTAGGCACATGCACTGGCACCAGAGTGAGAAAGGGTTGGAAAGTCTAACCTTGTGTAAAAAGAAAATACGTATTAAATGCTGACAAACAGGAAACCAAAGAAGATTTTTGAAAATTCTGAGTAGCCTCTTAGAAGGTTCAGCTATTCATTGTGGCAGTGGGGAGAAATACGTTATATTCAGCTGCACTGAATAAAAATACCAATACTTAGCCCTTATAAAAATTTTGAACTTTTAGTGTTAAAATTTTAGTTTTTAGTGTTAAAATTCCTGCTGACTTCAGTGATACAGGGTTTAGCCCATAATCCTGTATAAATATAAAGTACTGAGCATTTACCAATTAATCTAAAAAATGAAAGATAAACTAGTCAGGCTACAGTCTTTCCTTAGAACTGGTTGATATGCAGTATTTCCGTACTGATAGGTGTAAGGAGAGCTGGGCACAGATCACTCTTCTATGGTGCAGCAAGAGGCTTTTGCTTGAGTATTGGCCAGGTAGAAAATTTGTCTGGCCATAGTTAAGGATGTAGGTACCCCATTAACAAATGGTAATTAATCATTTTTTTCATTGTTAATGTAAATGTTTTCTAATAAAAGTTGTAAGCTTTGTACTAAGTCAGTCCTGGGGGAATTCTCATTTTTACAGGAGCGTCAAATGTAATTATTGCAGAATTCACCCAAGAAAAGAAAGTAGTATGTGGGGATTGTAATCTGGTTGAAGTGTGTTGTGCTAATCGACAGGTGTTTTCTTTTGAGGGAAGTAGACAACTATTGATCTGGGATTTCAGTAGCATAGGTAAGTACTTCATACTATTTCTGCCATTATTTTTCTAGGTTGGTTCCCATCATCTGAGACTTAACAGAGGCCTGGAAGCTAATGCCCCTGCTTTTGACAGGTAGGTTTCATTAGACTCTGACAGTCACACATCAAGTTAAGTACATAATTAAAATTGCACAGCTGTTCTCTGTTCCAGCAAACTAGAGTTGTTAAAGGAGGAAAGCACTGATTAGATTATCTAGCCCTTGCTCTTCCATAATTATAAACTACAGTATGGTTCTAGTGCTTTGTCCTTTCCAGTTTTGGTGGAAATTGAATCAAACGATCTCAGCGTATTTCTGAGAGAATTAAGAATACCTTGCGAAAAAGTGCCGTGTAACTATTTGAGAATCAAAAAATATACATGTGCATTTGGGAACGTCCCAACCAAATAAAAGCTAAGTGCAAACCCCTTTGCATTCCAGATTTATCTTTCTGCCTTTTTTTCTATGACGAGCTTGGTCCAGAATAACAGCCATAACCTATTCTGCCCCAGGAGATGCTCTCCTGGCAACATTCGTCTGCTTTGACCCAGAGAAATGTTGCTGGAAGCCATCCAGAATCCATGTGTTAACATGCCTCCGAGTGCATGGTCCTTAGGTGGGACCAAATCCATTAGCCTGAAGTCTTTTGCAAGCAAATTCATGTTGTCTTGAGTGGGAGCTTTGTCTGAGAAAGGAATGTAGGATTTGGCCTGTGGTGAATTACCACACCCTAGCCTGCCTTTGTCAAATGATTTTTAACTGACCAATCAAAATGTGTATTTGTGTGTTTTAATAGGCCTCTGTTTTCTTGGTTCCTCTTATTACAGTGTTTAGGTCAGCTGATTAATTCTGATCACTTCGTAGCACCTCGGGACCCCAGTCAGGGATTAGAGTTTCATTAGTCTAGCCTGTGTACTAAGAAGTGAGATAGACACGCTCATGCTCGTGGGGCTCAAGCGTCACACTAAACATAGAAGTGTGGATGTTGGAGCTTCAGTGGAAAGAGGGTAGCAACCTGAGCCCAGGCTCAAAGGGTGCGATGGGCTTGAGAGCATGAGCTTCTGCCTGAGCCACACTCCCAAGCTGAGCTGGGAGTCTTGCCCCTGACTACAGTGTAGACATACCCAGGAGTGGCTTCCTTACGGTAGAGTGAAGTAGGAAAATGGCTTTGATTTTCCTGCAGGCATCCCAGCAGAATTGTGAGATCAGAACTGCATGAGACCATCCAGCCCAAACTAAAAGTTTAAAGGATTGTGTTGAGTAATGAGCAATACAGGAAAATTCACTGAAGCCTGTAAAGTCACTGCAGCCTTTTCATGTGTTTTGGCACAGCCACAGTCTGTTACTTTTTCACACCCAATACCCTGACATTTGGAAAAGACATTGGGAGCAGGGAATGCAAATCTCCTGTTTTAGCATCTGTTTCGGATAAATCCCAATGCAGGGCACACACGAAAGGACTTGGATTCTCCATGTTATGTTGATTTTAAAAACACACTTCTTCCTTTCTGTTCTAATTGGACTAGAGTGCACTTTGGTGTAATTAACAGGTTAACATTAGGGGCATTTTGATGCCCTCTAGCATGAATTTGAAGAGGGGAAAAAAGAGCAAAGTCACGGTCTTGGTCCATAAATATGTTCTGATGTTGCAATTGTTGCTATCCTGAGACCCACTGAATTCAGAGGGGGAGACAGATTCTGTCTGCACAGATCCAAGTTCAGGATTGGAGTTGTAAGGTAGAACCTGAGAGATATATCTTTGGCTGTTTTTCATGCAGGAAAGGCTTCCTTTTTTGGTCTTTTACAGAGCACATTATTTCTTGTTAATGGGACTCAGCATGCAGTCTATGGTTTGTACTTGCCAATTACAGAGACAGTAGCCTTTTTAAAACACTATCACCAGGCCTTGCAAACGCTGGCAGCACAAAGCAGACTTTTCATTGATGCTGTTAGCTTAAATTAAATCCCTGGCCTTTGCTTCCATGCTTTTTGCAGCTCACTAACTGCAGCAGTATTTCTTGCCTTTGGACTAGTCAAGCCTGTTGATGATCTTGCATAACTCCTGTAACAGACACGTACACACAGACCCAACTGCACACATGGGAGAACTTATGCCAATGCATCCACTCCTTTGACTCTTACCTGCCAACCAAAAACTATAAGTACAATGTGATTTGTCAGGGGTTCGGTCATTGAGATCCCATAAGAATGTCACCTGATGAACTGCCCAGACCACTTAATCTGCCTGTCTGCCATATGGGGCACCCCAACACCCTGTTCTGCTGAGCCAGAGTCTCTAGTTTCTCCCAGCAAAGACACAGGGTTGGGGGGCCTGGAGCTTATGGCCCCCACTGCTGGAGCTCATGGCCCCTTTACATTGCCGTGGCAACGTTACTCTGCTGCGCACAGCTATGAGGGAAGCCGAGGGCAGTGCTGTGGTCTGGGCATTGCTGAAGGCCAAATGCCCTATGTCCCACTCCTTCTGCCATTGCCCCCCCCACCCCTTCCAGGGGTACAGAGCTGGGTCCCCCCGCCCACCTTGCCGCAGGGCCCACAGAGGCTGTTGGTGCCACTGCTCAGCCACAGTGGGATCAAAACCATCTTACTCTGCATAGAGTTTTATACAGAGCAAGCTTGTAAGTTTTTTTCCAGTCCCTCTGTCAATGAGAGAGAGAGAGAGAGAGAGAGAGAGAGAGAGATGCACAGCTGTTGCTCCCCACCCCGCAGGTAACCATTATTTACACTGGGTTTAGTAATGAATGCAAGTGATTTTTCTTAACTGTTAGAAAAAGTGGGATTTAAGTGATTTCAACAGATAGATCAAAATAGGTGACTAAGCTGGATAAAACCAAACATACCAGCTACGCTTAATACTCAAAGGAACATGTTACATACAGTTTTGCTAATAATCTTTTCTCTTGAGCTAGCCAGCCTCCTAGCTTGGGCCTGATCCTTCCCACAGTTCAGTTTTTTAATGTTTCCTGCAGGTATCTGGGTGATAACCAGATTACCAGCTTTTCAGTGATTGCCAGTGACCTCTTCCGCAAGAAGCGGGGCGGAGCAGCCACGTCGGGCCCTTGGGCCAGTTGCTGGGGGGGAAGCCCGATTTGCACTGTCCGCTCTCCGAAGGGGCCCTCAGCACCACTCAGACCACAGTGCTCCTGTGATGGTGTAGAAGGTGCAGGGCTCTGGCTGCTGCCACAGTAACAGCAGCACAGAATGGAGCTCTAGGCTCTTTAGAATCACCGGGTGCGCCCCCGACCCCATTTTCGGGCCTGTGTTCAAGTGCTGTAGAAAGGTTTGTGGTACGTGACGTTTATTAAATCAGATTGCACTGCTGCTGCCACTGTTTCAGGCATATGATGCTTCTGAAAGAGCAGTATGGGAAGCAAGTGATCGTTAACCTGTTGGGAAGCAGAGGAGGAGAGGAGGTGCTCAACAGAGCTTTCAAGGTAAACGCAATAACTTCTGTAAAACTGCTGAGCATCAGAGTCCTGTTTCTTCTGGAGGGACTATTACTTGTGAGCAGCCTTGCGGGTGCCTGTTCTGAAGAAGTGAAGCTGTTTGAATTGTATTCACTTCTTATTTAACTAGACTCTCAAAGAGACTTAAAGTAAATATTCTAAAACACCTAAAATCTCAATTCAAGAATGATTTGGTCACTTGGGGGCCTGATTTTAATGGTATTTAGACACTTAAAGTTGCAGTACAATTTTCAGAAATATTTAGCCCCCGACATTCCAGAATTACCTCATACGTGCTCTCTGTTTCCCCTTTCTATAAAGTGGAAGTGGAAATAATGAATCTTTATTCCCCTTTATAAAGTGCTTTGAGATCTCTGGTTAAAAGCTGAACATAGCTATCCTAAAATTATCATCTGGTGAATGCTTACACTGATCATTTTAGGCAGTGTATATGCAATGTCCATATTCTTGACAATATTTTCCTAGCCATTTAGTAATCGTTCATGAGTGCAAAAATAATGACTCCCATATTTTGTATGATATCTGACTTTCTCTAGATAAGTTCTTTTCAGTTGTTTGCATTATTTGTTACAATGATAAAACAGGAAGTTGGTTACTCAGTCAGAATTTAGGACCTCTGTTGTGTAATGGTTGTATGTATTTGTTTTAAATAATGGGCTAGCTTGATTTTCCATTTTTTCAACCATATGCCAGACTAACTGAATTGTACGTGAATTATTGGGAAGGTGAAAGAAGCTGGATTGACAGCACTGAACACTGAGATACTGTTTATATCCAAAACAGAAGCTTCTTGGGCATTTTCATTCCATTTGTTTTTAAAACAAATAAATGGTTAGGAGTGATCAGTGTGTAAACTTGGCACATTTTAAAATACTCCAATTAAAAATTAAAAGCAGTGCAAGTAATGGGACTCTCATTCCCATTTTATCATAAGGTTATCTTGTTTCTTCTCTGTCTTCCCCATCTGCTTTAATTTCCCATATTTTTCCCTTCCCTTGCTTCCTTCAGTCTTATTTTTATTTAAATCAGTTTAAAATATGTTAATTTAAGTTGCTGCTGCTACTGCAGGTAGTTTCCCTTGATCTGGGTAGGATGGTCACCAACATCATTAGTTTCATTATATTGAGAAATCTTTTTTTTTTTCCCCTTATTTTTTTTAAATTCAGTACCACGCCTCCGAATTACTATTATCTAGTAGTGGAAGATGAGATTCATTATTGTTCCCAGCAGTGCTGTGTCTTTTTTGAGTAGTGTCCCCATGGGTGCTCCACTTTGGGAGTCAGTGTGTCCTTGCACTGGCGCTCAGAGATTTTTCTATCAGCTGCGGTTTCCCACACCACGCATGCGCAGTAACGCCTCCTTATGCTTGCATGACACAGGCCCCTCAGTTCTTTCTCTACTGTCCTTGGCTGTGGAGAGAGTTTCTCTCTCTCTCTCTGAAAGACAAAAGAGTTTAGTTAGTTAGAATTTCTCCTACCCTATTCAAATTATTTCTTCTGTTCAAAATTCAAATTAAAAAGAAAAGTTTAATTAGTGTTGGAATCAGTTGCTGTGTCATTGCCATGCCTGCACCTGTGTGAATCAGGCCTCGCCCTCAGTACTGCCCGGGTGCATGGCTCTGGCGGGGGCGGCACCCCAGTCCAGGTGGTGCTGAGGGCTGACTGCCACTGGTCCTAGTCTTCCACTCTTGGCCCTCTCCCTTCTGGATGCAGTGCTGGGCGCCCCTCCCAGCTTGCCCTGTGGCCCATGGTGCCTGCTGGTGCCACTGCAGTTTAACATAAATCACTTCTGAAGCAGCATGAGCTAAATGGAAATAGGGCACTTTATAAGTGGGAAAAGTGTGCCCATGCTAGGGGTACACAGGGGCACACATACTCCGAGTTAAAGGTGTTCTCACTTGTTTATGGACTTGTGATAGAATTCTGAACAGTGCTTGATACATTAATAAAATATAAGATGATTGGATATACATCATGTTCAACCATAGGAGGAAAAGAGCCGTGCTTTATCTTCATCGCTTACGTTTCATTGTATGTCTTTGGGTTGCACTGGTTTTAATTTTTCCCCTTCTGAAAGCTAGACTGTTGAGGCCATGTAGATACTTACATGTAAAGTTGCTTGTGTTATATGCGCATAACCGGCTTACAGCTATATTTTACAAGTACAACTTAGGTTCCCACCTAGGAAAATTTGGCTCTAGCCATTCAATTTTCTCTTTAAAAGAAAAAAATCAAGGAGTTTGCATTAGAAAAGCATAGAACAAATTAACATACTTCCCTCTAGACTTCTGTACATGAAAGCCATGCTTAACGTTTATCAACAGTGTAGAATATGCGGGTATTGGTAGCTGTAGAAATAAGTAGAATTCACTTTCCTTCTCTCTTCAAACAGAAATTGCTGTGGGCCTCTTCGCATGCTGCAGACACGCCCATGATTAATTTTGACTACCATCAGCTTGCAAAGGGTGGAAAAATAGAGAAGCTGGAGAATTTGTTGAGGCCTCAGCTAAAGTTACACTGGGATGAATTTGGCATCTTCACAAAAGGCAAGAATGTACCTGGACGGTGAGTATCCTGTCCCTTTATCGCTTTCCGTACACAGATCATGTCATCTACTGAACCAAGTTCATCGCATTGTTGGTTCAGAATTTCAAGTAGCCTTCATTTGTACATGTGGGCTTCAGGCAAACATTTTTTGGAATCCAGAAAACAGAGGCCATTTGAAAATTTTGAACCCCATCCATTTTATTCTACCATTTGTAGTTCTGATTCATGAATTCTGTTAACTTGGTGAGACTTTTTGACTGGGAATCCTTTTAATAAGGTGACACAGTACCAGGTCCACGTCAAATTTGATTTACCTGTAGAGTACAAATGTCCTGTTCACAGACTTAGTTTTCCTTTTATAAAACACTGAGCTACTGTGATTGCTAGTGTCCCTCTAGGACTAAAAAGTATTTGTAGCAAGTAATGTTGAAAATATTGATTTTGTTGGATGTCCCAATAGATTTTTGTTAATGGAAGTACCTGCCTCAGTGAGCTACTTTGAACTTAACAAGCAGCTTTGTAGAACCCTAAAGATTAATACATTTATTTGTTAGGTAATGAGCTTTCGTAGATAAGACCCATTTCCTTAGATTTTTTTGAACTTGTCTTTATTGAATTTGATTTTGCTGAATTCAGAGCAATTCTCTAATTTGTCCAGGTTCTGTCCTTCAATATGCCTGCAACCCCTCCCAGCTTGATGTTATCCTCTGATTTTATAAGCATATGCTCCCAGTCATTATACAAGTCATTAATGAAAATACTGAATAGTTAGTAGCAGACACCAGACTAACCCACATGGGACTAGAGCAGACACAGCCTCTCAGTTTTAACACTGAGCCATTGACAACTGCTCTTTTGAATATGGTGTTTCAAGCAACTGTGCACCCACCGTATAGTAACTGCAGTTGGAGCACATTTCCCTGTTAGGCCTATGAGAATGTCATGCAGGATTTGGTCAAAAGCCTTACTAAAATCAAGATCTGTCACATGGGCTGCTTCCTCCCTCATCGACTGAGACTGCAACCCTGTGAAAGAAGGAAATTAGGCTGGTCTCACATGCTTTGTTTTTGACAATTCTGTGATTACTATTCCTGATAGCCTTCTTATCCCCTCACATGCTTACAAATTGAGTGCTGAATAGTTTATTCCAGTTATTTCCAGAAATGGAAGCTAGACTGTCTGGTCTGTAATTCTCTGGGTCGTCTTTGTTCCCCCTTTTAGAGATAAGTAATATGTTTATCCTTCTTCCAGTCTTGTGGAACCTCACTCATTGTCCAGGGTTTTCAAAGATAGTTGCTAACAGTTCAGATATTTTTCTAGGCCTAGTTTTTTGACTCTGGAAAATTGCTTGTGAGTGTTGTCTTACCAAGCTGTCTAGGGTAGTTCACAAGCATAAATACCAATTTCAGGACAGATTGTTACAAAGCACTGCAATGGCTTTAACAAGGAGTCAGAGAGACTCCTGGGATGTTTCAGTCTGTCTTGCCACACAGGCAAGCTTGCTGTGTGACAGACAGTCTTTGGCATCAAATACCACACTACTGTTCTGTGTACTTCCAGTCCCAAAAGACCAGTCACTTACCCCAGGTCAATTTCACTCCAGCTCTCTCAGGAAAGACAACACTTGCAGACAGTCTTATAGCAAACTAAAGATTGATTAAGTAGGAAGAAGAAATAAGGAACTCATTTACAAGGTTAAAGCGGATAAATGTACACACCGAGTTATAATCTTAGGTCCAAAAGGTAATAGAAGATTCTAGGATAAGCAAGTTCTATATCTGTTTTAGGGCTTACACATCACAGAACTGGAAGAGACCTTGAGAGGTCATTGAGTCCAGTCCCCTACACTCACAGCAGGACCTATCACCATCCCTGACAGACTTTTTTTAAGTCTCACCTGCCCCAGACCCTTTAAAGGCCCCCAGAAGGGCTGAGCTCACAACCCTGGGTTTACAAAGCCAATGCTCTAACCACTGAGCTATTCCCATTTCAATTCAAGCTAACCAGCCAGAAGCCTTACTCTCTTCCCCCTGTCTGAGCATCATAGGATAACAATTTCTTCTTGACCGGGATTTCTGTTGCCTTCTGCGTGAGCTCAAGCTGCTGGATGAGTTTGTGCTCATCTCCTCTTCATGGGAGTAAGAGGAGCAATCATCTAAGTCTTTTGTGCCCCGATATTCCACAATGGCTCTTCTATACAGGAGAAGTCACTTCTTGTGATAAATGAGCATTTCACACTTGGTAGTGCTGCTTTTCCAGCTGTGGGAGCTTATTGTTTTAGAAGCACCCTTATAGTTAGAGAACAAACACTTAAATATTGCTCTGGAACATCAGATACAGGTATCATAAGTGAGATTAATATGGAAAGTGACTCTCACGCACCTCATGAAGCCTGAACACATTTTTATAAATATAATACAGGTTGAACCTCTCTCGTCCAGCACCCTTGGGACAAGACCAGTGCCAGAGGAGAGATTTTGCCAGACCACAGGAGATCAGTATTGTCTAGCACATTACCAACTCTTCCACTGCTTACTGGGCCTTCAGAAGATATTTAAGGGTAGATTACAGCTAAATAACAGCACGGAAACCTGAGAGCCAGGACTGGTGGCTGTAAACAAACTTTATGGGACCACGGGATACTTGGCCGCACCCATGATAAGTGGTTGTGTGGCTAACTAAAATCATGCCGGATTATGGTTTTGAGGTCACAGAGGAGCACTTGAAATAAATTGAACAGGCGAGTGTTTTTCACCTGCAAAATCTAGGTGGAAAAATCTAGGCCAGGTGTTTGAAAACCTGGTCATATGCTGCAGAACAAATGGCATTTTTATTGACTTTTTAACTTAAATGTTTCTGGTGATTAAAAGAAAACTGTAGTGTATCAGTATCAACGGGATGTGGTGGCTCCTAATAATCTGCTGTATCTCTGTTTATCTACTTTTTGTGGATATCGCAGTCTGCAGACAGGCACCCTGCGAATGAATTGCCTGGACTGTCTGGATCGCACAAATAGTGTACAGTCCTTCATTGCACTTGAGGTGAGTTCATTCCTGGTCAGTCTTGACCATATACACACACTCTGCTTGTATTTGTCCCCTACCAGAAAGGGCAGGAGGGAGGTCTTCAGTAACGTAGCTCTGTCTTTCCATCATTAGGATACCTGCATTAGTTTAACTATAGACTGATGCGTGGGTGAAATTTCTGCATAAGGGGTGTGGTGGTGAGGGGGGAATGAAATATGAAAAGTAACTTTTTTCCTCCCCTGTTTGTGTGTCCATGTCAGGTTCTGCACACTCAGTTAGAAAGCCTGGGGTTGAACTCCAAGTCTATAGTTGACCGTTTTGTGGAGTCCTACAAAGCAATGTGGACTGTCAATGGTCACAATCTGAGTCGAGTGTTTACAGGCAGTCGTGCCCTCGAGGGGAAAGCCAAGGTAAAGGAGCCTACCAAAGCGGTTTGTTCATGAGTGCCTAAAAGAAGTCTATGCTATTACTTCAAAGGTCACTGGTGTTGAAAATTTTTGCCTAATGCAGGTAGGGAAACTCAAGGATGGAGCCCGTTCTGTGTCACGCACCATTCAGTCAAATTTCTTTGACAGTCTGAAGCAGGAAGCCATCCAGTTGTTGCTCATGGGTGATTTCTTCAACGAGGAATATGCGGACAAAGGAAAGATGCTTATGGACAACACTGCTCTGCTGGGTAGGTCAGATGTAAATCTGTGTATTTTTTGTCTCTTGCCTTTGTCCAGATGTTCTAGATGACCAGTTGCATTTTTGAAGAGTCTAGACATAAACCGCTACTGTACGAAGTCATTGAGGTGTAGAAGTAATTCTTTCAAGTCACCACAGGAAGTCTGGGGACCCAAGTTACTTTAAAAACTGGCCCCCTCTTTTTGGGGCCTACAATTTGTGGAGGCTTTATGTCATTGACACTTCTTAATATCTAACTGCACCTTCAAATCAATTACTTAAACACTGAAATGGCCTAACTTGCTTCTGCAGATAATAGTGATAGAAAAATTACACTCTTAATTATTTGCACACCTGCACCCCACCCCACCCCCAGGGAAAAAAAAAAGTCAGAAGAAAGTCAGGCTTAAATGGGGAAATAATCAATATGGTGGGCTTTTATATAGAGCTCTGGCCATGTCAGAATGCAGATGCAAATTCATGATGGTTTTTCAGAATTAGTGTGAAATAGTATACACCAGGAAACTCTAATGAGGACTGGAATTAGTTCTTAATTTGGATACAACCATCATTCTGTGGACCACATTGAGAATCCCAAGACCAGTCTCAAACAATATTATTCTGACGTTATTAGGAAAAGCATTAGAAAAATCTAGTAATAGTGCCTGATTGCATTTACGTCCAGTTTGTCACTAGGAAGGTCCTGATTTTCCTTCCTCTACACCAGAGGTTCCAAAACTTTTTGGCATCATGCCCCCTCCTTTGATTTTTGAGAAACCCTCATGCCCCCCCATCTCTTCTGTACCACATCCAACCCCAATTTAACAAAAAATTCTGAAATGAATATAAAAGCTTCAGATAAAAATGTTGTTTAAAATTAAAAATAAGCACAAGTAATTTTTCTTAGCCCTTTGCGGTTACCTGGTGCAGCCCCAGCTGGCCAGCTGCCTGAGCCCCATGCTGCCGTGGCCAGCCACCCACTTTCCTGCCAGCTGTCAGGGCCAGGTGTCCACCTGAGCACTGGCGGCTTGAGCCCTGTGCTGCCAGGACCAGCCGCCCAGCCACCCACCCCAGCTGCTCGAGCCTCCCGCCTAAGTTCCACGCTGCTTGGGCCAGCCACCTACCCGCCATCCCAAGCTGCCTGAGCCCCATCCTGCAGGGGCCGGCCATCGGCCCACCAACCCAAGCCGCCCAAGCCCCACACTGCTGAGGCCAGCCCCCTGAGTCCCACGCATCCTGCAAGCTGGATGGCCAGCTGAGCCCTGCGAGCTGCCCACCCAAGCCTATCCCCTGCCCTCCCACCAAGCCAGGCATCCCCAGCCCCACATCTAACCCCATCCTCCTCCTCCTCCTCTCCCCCACAACCCACACTCACTCACATTTGCAGGAGGCAGCCAGCTCCATGTGGGTCTTTGCCGGCTGCCTGCTTTTATAGCAGCTGCGCTGAGTCACTCACATAAAATGGCAGGGGCTGAGAGCCAGAAGCAAAGGCCAGATCTTTCTTCAGGTGGGGAGAATGATGTGGGGGATGAGTCACCTCGCGCCCCCCCCCGGGGGGGGCACACCCCCCAGTTTGGGAAACCTGCCCTACAGTTACCTCCGTGTGTGAATAGTAAAACTCATTTCAGTGAGTGCACCCAATTTCCAGGAAAGAAGTTGCTGGCATCATTTTCAATTATGCAGTTACTGTTGTTTCCAGTAGAATAGCTTTTTTATTTATTGCACTGAAGCCAGTAAGGTAACTTCTGTTATTTCAAAACAAAAAAAGCAGTCCAGAAGGCTAACAAAATAATTTATTAGGCGAGCTTTCGTGGGACAGACCCACTTCTTCAGACCATAGCCAGACCAGAACAGACTCAATATTTAAGGCCACAGAGAACCAAAAACAGTAATCAAGGTTGACAAATGAGAAAAAAAAATGATCAAGGTGAGAAAATCAGAGAGCAGGGGGTGGGGGGGGAGTCAAGAATTAGATTAAGCCAAGTATGCAAAAAAGCCCCTATAATGATCCAGTCACATGTTTCACTAATGTTTGTAGTACCATTTATTCCATTGCAGCAAATGGTTTGCACTTTCTCTCTCCATCAGTGACTCCCAGTATTTTGAAAGCCATGTCAGAGCGTCAGTTTGAATTCACATGCTTCAAGCGGATTCGTGTTGCTATGGGAACCTGGAATGTGAATGGAGGCAAACAATTTAGAAACAACATCCTTGGTACCAGTGAGTTAACAGACTGGCTGCTGGATTCTCCCAAGCTGTCTGGGGTTTCTGAATTTCAGGGTAAGACTTTGAGTGGTAGTTTTAAAATAAACATTCTTTGGTTGTGTCCAAAAGAAACACCAAGTAGTTTAGGCCCCAAGTTTGACCATTCACACACCATCTGGTAGGTAATTTGAAATATTTGGCTCTGGTTCCTTGGCCTTATTTTGAGCTCCTTCACAAGACTTTGTGTAGTGGGCTATAGCCAGAGCTGGGAAGGCTGCTAAAAACTAAAGAAGCTCTCGGGACTACATTGACTGGTGCTGAAAAGTATTTTGCCTCTTACAGCATCCCAGAATCCAGAGTGTGTGAAGAAGGCATAAAATCACCTCACCCTGATTTCATCAGACAGCACAGAATCTATCCCAGAACAGCCATTTATATTCACACACCTCCATTCTTCCCCTTATGTTTCATTCTCATTGGGAGTTAGGTGCCTAGGAGCCTTTAGAAATTCCACTGGGTATATATCTGCATCTTTTGGGCCCCCCAATTATATTTAAAAATCTGGCATTTGAGCACCTCCGAAAATGTTACCCTTCACCCTTTAATGTTTGTAAAGACCCTCAGGCAAAAAAAGTAATGTGTTATTACATTTGAAAGCAGGGACCCTTTTTAGTAGTGTGTCAAACTGTTGCATTTGTGGCTTCTTTGAACTGGTGGCTGACTTTCCTGTCCACAAAACGGGGCTTGTGATTGTAACTGATTTACAGATTTAAGGAAAGAAAGGAACAAAGATAGTGTTCTGTCCTTCAGAAATGGAGTAGTTATAAATTACTGCCTGTCCTTTACTTTCTCTGTAACAGAGGAACACACAGGCCTTTGCGGCCATCAGTGAGATGTTCCTGTGAATAGCACACAAATACATGAATATATTGCATCCCCCCTCCCTCCGGCTGTCTCGCGTGAGAATTGCTTCTCTTGAGCCTATACTACTCTAATCTCAGAAGACCCAGAAGGCAGGACATGAACAACTTTCTGCTGCATGTGTTGTGTTCAGCCTGGCTAGACATTCGTACTGACGGTAAAGTCAGACCTAGTGTCTGACTGTCTGAGTCCTCCCCTACGGGCATGTTCTGTTGTGGGTGGGAGAAGAGAATATCTTACGTTGCCTATTAGTGATGCCTCCCAATGATTCCTCTGGTACCAGCTGAGCTAAGGAGCATTAGTGACAAGATAAATTTCTTCATCAGTAGATGTACAACCTGTTGTATGGGTTATTGAGGAATTTAGCAAGGAAGCTGCAGGACTTCAGACTAGTGGGAATTCTTACCCCAGGCACTGCAGGAAGGAAGAAACACACTAGCATGGGACAATTAGTTGGCACTAAATAAATGATCCGTGTCAAAAAACAGAGGTGTTGGACTAAAGAGGTGTGAGATTTCAGTGTGACTGGATCAGACAGGGTGAACCATTGTGACTTCTGGGTTATGTACGAAGTGGAATCATATGTTAGATGGGGGAGGAGAGGATCTCCCTCTAAACAACGTTAGTGAGGTCACACCTAGAATCATGTGCTTTGTTCTGGGCACCATCCTACCAGAAAGATTCAGACAAGCTGCTATTATGGTGCTTGTCAGAGAATGCACAAGAATAACCGTAGGACTCCTCTTTTTCTCACTTCTGTCAAGAAAGCTAGCAATTAAAACAACAAATAAAGCGATTTGTCTTGTATGACTTGTACCTCTCCACACAGATGAAGAGAGCTGTCCTTCTGATATATTTGCAGTGGGATTTGAAGAGATGGTGGAACTGAATGCAGGGAATATTGTAAATACTAGGTAGGTGGAAACAGAGTTTGCTTTGTACATTTACCTGCATAGGGTCAACTATGCATGTGAATGTCTTTATCTTCAACAGATGCCAAAGTTACCAATCCAAATGTGCCCTCTCTCTCCCTCTCTCTCTGCTCTTTTATACAATTCGTATTCCTGTGCTTTATGAGCAATTGCAGGACACTACATTACCACTGTGCTTCCAGTAGCCATGTCTATTGTTGAAACATTAAACCATCAAAGTCTCTACGTACAATGGAAGTGCACGTGTGGAATTCTACAACGTAAACAATATGTCTCTGCGCTTAAGTATTTATGTATGTGTTTCATAAAAGAACTGCTAGAGTAGGAAGTAGAGGTAAGGAGTGAACTCTGCTATTCTATGCACGTGAAAAGATTTGCTCCTTGACAGGTTGGTAGAAGACTCAAGAGGAAAGGGACAAAAACAACCCAGGAAGGTAACATTTCACTACTGATTTTTCTGGTTTAACATTTAGATACTGTCTTTAGAAATGGAAAAGCTATAGATAGCAAGTAGCATGGTCGGTGGGCTTGCTATCCATCTGCATGTGTTAGTAGACTTTTAGGACAAGAAAACCAAGAATGTCTGTGAGGTATAGTCTGTGCAGACATAGGTTTCCAGCCATCATTTGGGAGTAGCGGTGCATTCAGCATTGAGCATGTGTAGCTGGTCACCTCCTGATCTGTTTAGCTCTCACCTTACTGGGCTCTGCCTCATGTAGCAAAAGCAGAGGAAAGAGACACTGCAAAAAATACTTCAACATGAGGTTTTTTCTTTTTTGTTTTTTTTGTTTTTTTTAAATTTAGTTTCTGGTCAATTTATTCCACGTTTGTTTTTTCTTCCAGTACAACTAATAGGAAGATGTGGGGAGAGCAGCTTCAAAAAGCCATTTCCAGAACTCACCGGTATATTCTGCTGACATCAGCACAGCTTGTTGGTGTTTGTCTCTTCGTCTTTGTTCGACCTTATCATGTCCCCTTCATCAGGTATAAGCGGGTAATATTTTCACAAATGGTCTCTTGCAACCTGAGGTTGGGTGCAGATAAAGCTGGCAGTGCAGGTGTATGTGTGCGCATGCGCGCGCGCACACACACACAGAGAGAGAGAGAAAGAGAGAGAGAGAGAGAGAGAGAAAATCATGGGCTAGGAAGGAGTGGAGTGAGAGGAGAGACCTGTCAGCACACCATGGCAGGAGCCACTGGGTTGGCGCGGGGAGCCAGGTCAGCCTAGTAGGACAGGAACTATCTGAATGCAAGGTGGACTAACTCTCCTGACAGCGTCACTATAGGGCCTCTCACTGTCACAGGGCAGGACCTAACACCCTGTTTCCCCAGGCTCCTCAACCCTCCGGTGCAGTACCCAACACATCCCAGGGCTTTGTATCCCATAAGGGCAGGAAAAGTGGGGTGGAGGGGGGTGCCCTTAATGCCAGAGGTTATAGGGCCCCAGTACTTTTTTATCTGACCATGAGGTGAAGGCTTATTTTTTGCTGAGAATTCCTGCTGCAGAGATGTTCTTCATTTTGCGTAAGCTCATTAACCCGTACAATTGTAAATACAAGGCTGGAATTAAATTTCTGTTAGAAACAGAATTCATTGCTTCACAAAACATTCTTTGGACATGAGAAGTAATAATTTTACTTTATTTTTCTATTTTAAGCAAAACCAGTAGAAATGAGCAAGCTGGGGCATCTGTGTAGAATTTTACAAGATTATGTGCTAATGATGCCACACTGAGAAGTAGTCGTCTCTCATCAAAAATAGACCCAGGGGAAGGTATTTACAAAGGCGCAAATTGGCGTTAGGCAACTTGCTCTGTTTGACTTTCAGTAGGCGTGCGCATGTAACTGCCCAAGGCACTTTTATAAATTTCTCCCCAGGCACTCCTCCCCAACGCAGACAAAAGCTGGAGACAGGAAATGGGCTTGACGCAGTTCCTAGAACCATCAGGGGTGGTGGTGGGGAAAGGTGGGGAACCAATTCTAGAAGCAAGATCTCTCCTCTGAGATGATCTTTCCTTTGAATTCTGGCCTCCATTGAAGACAATGGCAAAACTCCCATTTACTTTAATGGGACTAAGATTTTACCTCAGACTTTTCACTATAATAACCATTAAGAGAGCATCTCCAGTTGTCGTAGCACACACAGAGAGGAGCAGTCTCTGAGGCATCCAGTAATTAAGTCATATGTAGATCCCTACCACCACCTTGAATTGTACCCTAAAAGACAGAGCCAATTCAGTCACTACAGAACTATCATAATATTCTCCCTGTGGCCTACTCTGCCGAAGAGGTACCTAGACATATTCTGCACCAGCTGCAGCTTTGGAATGTTCTTCAGGTGTAGTCTCGTGGAGAGAGCACTATGGTAATGCAACCCAGAGTCACGAGTTCAGATCTGTGATAAAAGACTGCAGAGTCATATGGGGGAAAAAGATGCTTTGGCCCCAGATGACATCTGGGATTTAGGAGCAATCAGGGCTGTGATGTGCTCTTAAATAAAAACAACCCTCTTAGGCTGGAGAGCGGATAATCTTCTGAGTAATGCAGTTAGAAAACACTCGAACAGCATACTTATGCTGCTTCTGCCACCAGCACTCCTTTGTTCTCTGGATTTAACTTCAGTGAGCTCCATTTCACTTGGCACTGGAGAACCAGATAGACTCTAGCATCCGGAGCTGTATTGCCAGAGACTGAGAATTGTGTGACCTGTGTACGGGAGTGAGAACAGTGGAACCCAAAACTACCTGACTACCTCAGCAGACGTACACATTGGGTAGGGTGGGGAACAGAACAGAGCCTACATGGAAATGCCCGTGCAGTGGAATTGAGTATGCCTATGGATCTGCAAGTGGGAGAGGAGTAATTCTTCGAGTGTCCCCGTGGGTGCTCCACAATAGGTGTCGGGCTCGCCCGGCACCGCAGATCGGAATTCTTCCAGCAGTTTCTCCTGGATTGCGCAGGGGAGCGGCGCGCGCCACTCCCCTGTGCGCCCCTGCCCACGTGCGCGGTCCGGTCCCCGCCAGTTCTGTCTCAGCCGCCATCAGCTGCAGACGGAATCCGCTCAGGCTACGGCCAGAGTCAGATTAGATAGTGTTTCTACGTGTAAATTGTTGGTTTTTTTCCGGTTATATTAAAAAAAAAAAAAAAAAGGACAAAGAATATAAAAGTGTGTGTGTGTGTGTGTAATAAAAAGAGAGAGAGGAGCGGAGAAGAAGAGTGGACGTAAGGCCAGTAGGCCGCCCGCTGCCCTGCAGGCCAGTGTCCGCGATTCGGGTAAACAGGCACAGATTAAGTGCTAAGTACCCTATTAACAGTAAAAGACTCACCGCAATGGCCTCTTCAGGCTTTAAAAAGTGTGAGTCTTGCTGTGAAGCTATGCCAGCCTCCGATGGGCACACTGAATGTATCCGATGCCTGGGGGAATCACAAGTTACCCAGAAGTGTTCCCACTGTGCTAAGCTCACAGCCAGGGCCAGGAAAGACAGAGAAATGCGTCTTAAAATGCTCTTGTTTGACAAGGCCCTCCAGCCGGACTTGCCGGAGAGACCTCAACCAGAAGGGCCCTCTGGTTTCCACAAGAGAAAGGCAGCTTCTTTGACCCCCTCGGTGCAGAAACGGAGGAAGCTCTCCCCAGCTCGATCCTTGCCAGCGGTTTCAGCGGGAGCAGCGAGCAGGACAGGCGGAGCACACAGCCCCCAGCCGCATACTCAGGCAAGCGGTAGCGCACGTGGCAGAGGCTGAGCCTCCGATTACAAAACAGCTGGCACGCGCGGCGCCTAGAGCGTCAGCCAGGCTAGCGCTGGAACCAGCAGCACCGACCCCCGTAGCACCAACGGTGCAGGGCCAACAGGCACGCAGCCTGCAGGCACCAGAGGATAAGAAGTACTTCGTCCCGGCAAAGGGCATGGAGTTCCTCTTCAGTCACCCACAACCAAATTCTTTGGTGGTCGAGTCGTCCCAGCAGAGGTCAAAGACTTCTCAGTACAAATTGGGGGGGATCAGACAAAGATGCCAAGAAGCTAGAGCTGTTTGGCAGGAAGGTATATTCCTCTTCTACCCTGCTACTGACAATGACAAATTATGCGGCACACCTAGCGAACCATAATTTTGATTATTTTGATTATTACTCCAGGCTTACTTCTCTCATGGATTCACTTCTGGAAGATAAGAAGCCGGTGTTAAAGGCAGTTGTGCAAGAGGGCTATGCAGCTTCGAGAACGGGAGTCCAGATTGCCCTGGATGTGCCGGATATGGTGGCACGCTCAACGGCTACAGCAGTGGTCATGCGTAGAGAATCTTGGCTCCAGACATTGGGTATCCCGAGGGACCTACAGGCGAATATCGTGGATCTTCCCTTTGACACGCAAAAGTTGTTCGCAGACTCAACCGACTCGGTCCTCCACTCCAGTAAGGACTCGAGAGCTACACTTAGAACCCTGGGTATTTATACTCCTCCATATAGGAAGAAAAAATATTACCCTCAGCAAAGATGTTACCCGTAACAACCACAGCGTGCGCAGTATCAATGGGGCTACGACCAAGGGCGACATCAACAACAGCAACAGTACAGAACTCCCAGATGACGTTCTCAACAAAGCCGTACACCCTCGGGACAGGCCCAAAGGCAACAAGTTTGACGGGCATGTCGAGGGCTGCACTATCACTACCATCGCGCAGTGCCACTCTCATCTCATGTTCCATCATCGCCTCAGACCGTTTCACTCCCAATGGCAAAAGATCACTGCAGACAAATGGGTGCTGGAGATCATAGCCATGGGTTATGCGATCCCCTTCCAGTCGCTCCCACCGACGAAGCCTCCTTCCAGGCCTCACCTCTGGGACGCTACCCACGAGGCGAGGCTCAAGCAGGAGGTGGACCACCTTATGTTCATAGGGGCGGTGGAAAGAGTGACGGAACAATTCCAGGGGAAAGGTTTTTATTCACACTACTTCCTCACAGAGAAGAAAACAGGAGGCTGGAGGCCCATCTTAGATCTTCGGGGCCTCAACCGCTACTTACGCAAGCAACGTTTTCGGATGATTACAGTCACCTCCATACTCACGGCGCTGGACGATGGAGATTGGTTTGCAGCCCTCGACTTACAAGATGCTTACTTTCATATAACGATCCACCCGGCACACAGGCGCTTCCTCCACTTTATGGTTGGCAAGGAACACTTCCAGTACAGGGTTCTTCCATTCGGCCTCTCCTCGGCCCCCAGAGTCTTTACCAAAACCCTGGCTGTGGTGTCAGCCTAACTGCACAGACAGGGGGTATTTATATTCCCATACCTGGACAACTGCCTACTGAAAGGGGCCTCGAAGGCAGAGGTCCTATGCATGATCCGCGTCACGGCAGACACGTTTTCTTCGCTGGGCCTAGTCATCAACCTCGTGAAGTCAAAGACCGACCCCACACAAGACATAGAGTTCACAGGGGCACGCATAAACTCTATCACAGCAAGGGTGTACCTACCCGACGCCCGCTTCCGCGCCATCAGTTTGCTGGTGCAAGTCATCACATACAGCCCCTCGGTGCCAGTCTTAACGTGCTTACAGCTGCTGGGCCACATGGCAACAGCGACGTTTGTGGTACAAAATGCCAGATTGCACATGCAAAGCTTGCAGCATTGGCTGGTGAGCGTCTACAAACCGGCATCCCACACTGTCCACGGGGTGCTGTCGCCCACGACAGAGGCGCGCAGATCCCTGGCGTGGTTGGTAAACCCCAAGAACCTGCTAGCAGGGGTGCCTTTTCACCAACCACAAATTTCTATTTTTGTTACTACAGACGCCTCCCACATAGGATGGGGAGCGCACATCGGCGACAAGGTGACGTAAGGGCTATGGTCTCCTGCGGAACAGACACTGCACGTAAACATACTGGAGCTCAGAGCAGTGTTCAATGCCTGCAAACATTTTCGAGACCACATATATGGCAAAGTAGTCGGGATCAATACAGACAATACTTCCACTATGTTTTACATAAATTGACAAGGAGGAGCCCGATCCCATGCCCTATGTGCGGAAGCAGTCCGACTGTGGAACTGGTGCATCGCCAACAACATAACGTTGAAAGCCTCGTACTTGCTGGGTGCTCACAACATGAAAGCAGATCAGCTGAGCAGGTGCTTCGCACTCACGCACGAGTGGCAGATCCGCTCCGATCTGCTACGACCGATCTTTCATACATGGGGGTTTCCCCAGATCGATCTGTTTGCCACCCAGCACAACAAGAAGTGTCCCCAGTACTGCTCCAGGGCAGGAGTGGGGCGGGGGACCCTGGGGGACCCATTCATGATTTCATGGAAGGGCCCCCTACTTTATGCGTTCCCCCCCACAGCGCTTATCCACAAGGTCTTGCAGAAAGCCAGAAGGGAGAGAGCCCGCATGATACTCGTAGTCCCAACGTGGGATCGGCAGCAATGGTTTCCCTTGCTACTGCGCATGTCGGACAGCCCACCGCTCCCTCTACCGGTGGCTCCGGACCTACTCACGCAGGCTCAGGGGTCCATAGTGCACCCCCACCCTCAGGGCCTGCGCCTACAAGCATGGCTAATCCATGGCTTAGCTCCTTAGAAAGCATATGTACAGAGGGAGTACAACAAGTCCTGGAAAGTAGCCGAAGGACCTCCACCAGGAAGACTTACAAGCAGAAATGGACTCGATTCACAGCCTGGTGTTCCGCCAAGCAGTTAGCTCCCCTTGACGTTCCTATACCGATAATACTAGAATACTTATTGGACCTCAAGAGGGGCGGGCTTTTCTTATCCTCGCTAAAAGTCCACCTTGCCGCTATATCAGCCTTTCGGCATACAGAGGAAGGGCCCACGGTATTCGCCCATGCTATAGTTACCAGGTTCTTGAAGGGGTTGGTAAACCTGTACCCCCCTCGGAAACCGCTTCCACCATCGTGGAGCTTGGACTTGATGCTCAGCACGCTAATGGGTCCACCTTTTGAACCATTAGCCACAGTTCCCCTACGTCTCCTTAGGATAAAAACAACCTTCCTCCTTGCAATTACGTCAGCTCACAGGGTCAGTGAGCTCGCAGCAGTTATGGCAACGCCGCCCTGCACAGTATTCTCAAAGGAGGCGGTAACCTTATGGCTGCACCCAGCCTTTGTTCCAAAAGTTTCTTCAGAGTTCCATCTTAACGAACCAATAGTTTTACCCTCATTTTACCCGAAGCCTCAGAGCTCCAGCAAAGAGGCACGCCTGCACCTCCTGGACGTGAGGAGGGCGTTGGCCTTCTACATAGACAGAACTAAATCCTTCCGGAAAACGGACAGGCTTCTAGTGTCTCTCACTCCCAGGTCAAAAGGGGAAGGCCTCTCTTCACAGAGAATTTCAAAGCACATTGTGTCCTGTGTAAAAATGTGCTTCGAGCTTCGAAAGACTCCTTTGCTGGCCCCGCGTAGGGCTCACTCCACCAGGGCGGTGGCAGCGTCAACAGCCTTCTTCAAGGGCATCACCTTGAAAGACATCTGTAGAGCGGCGACCTGGTCACCCTACGACACCTTCGCCAAGCATTATGCCCTACATCGGGTATTCCAAGAGGATACCCATCTGTCGACAGCGGTCCTTTCGGGGGCAAGCTGCACATAAACCGATTACCCACCTCCTTTCTTGGGTCACTGCTGGGTAGTCACCTATTGTGGAGCACCCACCAGGGCACTCTGAAGAAAGAGAAGTTACTCACCGTAGTAACGGTGGTTCTTCGAGATGTGTCCCCGTGGGTGCTCCACCACCTGCCCATCCTCCCCGCTTCGGATCTCTGTCTAGTGTTCTTCAGGAGCATTCGAGGCGGCTGGTCAAGGAACTGGCGGGGACCGGATTGCGCACATGGCCGGGTGTGCGCAGGGGAGCGGCGCATGCCAGCACATGCACGATCCAGGACAAACTGCTGGAAGAATTCCGATCTGCGGTGCCGGGCGAGGCCGACACCTATTGTGGAGCACCCATGGGGACACATCTCGAAGAACCACCGTTACTACGGTGAGTAACTTCTCTTTAACTAGAACTATCTACTGGCATGTCTCAGAGAATACTGGAACAGTATATCTGGCACCCCAAACCAAATGCATCATTGTGTCACTAAAATCTTCTAGAGTAGCAACGCCAAGGGACTGTCTTACTTTCACTAGTCTAACATCCACCAAGAAGATCTGTGCAGTCTTTATGCCCTACCTAATGCAGCAGTCAAACTAATAAAATCCACACCACAAGTGGTCTCTTACTGCAGCCTTCCCTGTTCTAAAGGGAAGACTGAAGTCCTGATTTTTTTAAACTAACACGTCTGATTGAAGTAGTCGAGACAAAGAACATATCTCTTACTTGGTGAAAAATGAGTACTCTGGTTTCAATAAAAAAGGATCAATAGCAGAATTACTCAATGACTGGTTGGACAAATGATTCCTTAGAATGGTCAAAACCCTTTCAACGCAGGTATTGATGTTCCCCTTCAACCAAGACAGGAACAAATATTTCCTCACTGACCTTCAGCAATCAAGGAAAAAGAAGGAACCAAGCACGGTTTGTGGTACGAAATTCCCCCAACTCTAGAACTTCCATGAGTATTTGTAATCAAAAGACAACCAAGACCGAACATTTATCCTTCCAGATATTATGCTGTGTCAGTGGACAAACATACTCTAGTCCAAACCACTTTGATTTTATGTACAGAATAAATGGAAATTTTCTCAGTAGGAGGGTTCACGTAGGACAGGGTCAGTTACAATTAAGGCTTACCGGAACAGACAGTGATGCGTTATTCTCAAAATAGACTGGAAATCTGGGATGACAACAAGTGGTCTGTGTTGCCAGATCAGTCCCTTTATAATCTAGTGTAAAACAGTGATACATAAATTGCTAAGATTTAATTGAAATATGATTTTATTAACAATGTGAATGCAGCAGGTAATTCATTATCAAAACTGATGCCATGTGAGCACTCAAGGTGTGAGTATTTGTTTCTAATAATCAACTAGCTTGACAAATACAGACTTTATAATCTGTATGCTTTAATATTTGCACCAATACATCAGAGATGTGGCCTGCTCTGTAATAAAAAATTTGCAGGTAATGTGTGGAATTGCTGCTTCAGCTGATAGCCAGATGCCCAATATTGATTCATGTCAGCAGAATGGAAAGTAAAAGGGAGTAAAAAGTGAACGTTAATTATTGTCAGAACTTTAACCTTATGTAACTTACAAAAGCTACAGGAATGTTTTCATGCAGAGAATGCTGTCTAGTTTGGAAAGCAATTTAAGAGGAGCGACCCTAGAAGAAAGTTATTTCATTCAATTGTTCTATTATTCTATTATTGTTTCTACCTGGTAATCTGAAACTCTAGAATGTGGATATAGTCAATAGTTAGATGCAGCAAAAGACCTGAGACCCATTGAACAACATGGATCTCTCTACTCATTTGTATGTTTTATAATTGGATGGAATATAAAAGCATGATTCTAAATAATATAAGGGTTTTCTTTTACTGTCCAGTAATGATTAATGAATTTTTTTCTTCTCCCCCTCCCACTCTTTTTTTTGGTCCAGGGATGTAGCAATAGACACAGTGAAGACAGGGATGGGCGGGAAAACTGGCAATAAAGGGGCAGTAGGTATCCGCTTCCAGTTTCACAGCACCAGTTTTTGCTTCATATGTAGTCACTTGACAGCTGGACAGACTCAAGTGAAAGAGAGGAATGAAGACTATAAAGAGATTACGCAGAAACTCAGCTTCCCAATGGTAAGTGTCTAGGATATCTAAGCTAGAAATGTTGTGAAAATTGTGTCCTGAAATATTTTAGTTGAGAGAGCTGGTAGCAGTCATGGAGTATTTGCACAAAAGAACTAATAAAAATGAAAATACAATTGAAAGCACAGTTCCATGGAGATCAGCTAACCCCAAACCAAATTACACATTTTTTTACAAAAATTCAACCCCTTTAGAAAAGCCAGATGTTAGAATACCTGAAGGTGAGCAATCATAGAATCCAAGGGCTGGAAGGGACCTCAAGAGGTCATGGAGTCCAGCCCCCTGCCCACAGCAGGATCAATCCAAACTAAATCGTCCCAGCTAGGGATGGAGATTCCACCACCTCCCAGTGCTTCACCACCCTCGTAGTGAAATAGTTTTTTTTTCTTAATCTCCAACCTGGACCTCCTCCACTCACAATGAAAGGATCTAACCAGATTCCCATCATCATTATGCTGCATCACTCATCCACCTGATTCACAGATGGAAAACTTCCAGTTTAGTGGACTAGATTCTCCAGTAATGGTGCTTAGAGAACCAAGTGTGGTGACATCCCAGAGTCACTAGTAGTTCAGTGGTTCTCTGCTCTGACCCAGAACAGATCAGGTTATTTTAGGGGCTGCTCTAAACTGAATTAGTTAGCAAGAGTCAGACTCCAGCCACTCCTTCTCTTTGAGCCTACATGCCTCCTGCTCTTCTTCACCCTTCCTCCACGCACTTCCCTGACCTCAAACTACAAAATCAAGACACACACCTCAATTGTTAGTTTTATCAGAATGTTGCAGACTCTGATGTTCTGAGATCCCTTTCCTCTTTATAGCTGTGTCTACATGTGCACGCTACTTCGAAGTAGCGGCACTAACTTTGAAATAGCGCCCGTCGCGGCTACACGTGTCGGGCGCTATTTCGAAGTTACCTTCGACGTTAGGCAGCGAGACGTCGAAGTCGCTAACCTCATGAGGGGATCGGAATAGCGCCCTACTTCGACATTCAACGTCGAAGTAGGGACCGTGTAGACAATCCGCTTCCCGCAACTTCGAAATTGTGGGGTCCTCCATGGCAGCCATCAGCTGAGGGGTTGAGAGACGCTGTCTCTCCAGCCCCTGCGGGGCTCTATGGTCACCGTGTGCAGCAGCCCTTAGCCCAGGGCTTCTGGCTGCTGCTGCTGCAGCGGGGGTTCATGCTGCATGCACAGGGTCTGCAACTCGTTGTCGGCTCTGTGTATCTTGTGCTGTTTAGTGCAAGTGTGTCTGGGAGGGGCCCTTTAAGGGAGTGGCTGGCTGTTGAGTCCGCCCTGTGACCCTGTCTGCAGCTGTGCCTGGCACCCTTATTTCGATGTGTGCTACTGTGGCGTGTAGACGTTCCCTCGCTGCGCCTATTTCGATGTGGTGCTGCGCAACGTCGATGTTGAACATCGACGTTGCCAGCCCTGGAGGACGTGTAGACGTTATTCATCGAAATAGCCTATTTTGATGTCGCCACATCGAAATAGGCTACTTTGATGTAGGCTTCACGTGTAGACGTAGCCTATATCAGATATGATTTCTCTTGGATGCTATTCTATTGATCATCTCTCAGTTGTCTCTTTTTAAGGCCAGCAATTGGCTCTGTATGGTTTTTGTGGCTGTGCACCTCTGCTTGCCTTAATTGTGTTGGCTGCTTTCGATTTCTTCAACTGTCATTTCTTTCAGACCTCTCCAGAAAACCAGTAAGCCAGGGAGTGAGAGTACCAGTCTTGTGATGTGTTCATTTATTCTGTTAAGTCAGCAAAGAATAGCATTTAGTTTGAAGCACAGAAAATTCAACACCCTGTTGTTTCCAGGGTTTTGAGGCTTGACACATACAGTATATTAATCAGTTTCAGTTTGTTAGAAATAATAGTGATGGTATTGAAGCCCTGAATAGAATATGCATTTTAAATGGCCATAAAATCATGCTTCTAGCAGTCCTTACTTCAACAGCTCATTAACTATTTTATATCCTGTACATTTACAATATATGCATATACTTTGTGTGTGTGTTTGTATGTCCGTAATACATATTAACAGTGCCCTCTACCGATGCTAGAAACAGATCTTAAGTGTTTTATGAATCCCTGTTAACTTATTTGAAAAAGAGATGTAGTTAGCTATGGAATAACACATGAAGCTTAAAGACGAGTGATTTTTCTGTTACTAGTATTTCTACTTTACATTTACAGAAACATGCTATGTAGTTGTGGGGGCAAATTTTCAGTCTGATCTTGACTGAAACCTCTATTTGTGCAGCTGCATACAACAGCAGGAATGTTTTGTGGCTGCAGGTATTTAAATGCTTGACAGTGCCATCAAATCAGATGTCTAAATTATGGAGGTGAAATTGTAGCTAAGTAACTGTGGGATGCAGAAGGAAATGTAGAGATCACTTTTTTAGCACGTATTGGCTTAGCAATTAAAACCTAGAAAACAAGTCCAAAATATACTGTTCTAGGGAGACTGAGTTTTAAAACGCAGTTGATTAAAAGGTATAATTTTAAGTTATGTTTTAAATTCTGTATCTCCTAACCAGGGAAGGAATGTCTTCTCACATGACTATGTGTTCTGGTGTGGCGATTTTAACTATCGCATTGATCTGACATATGAAGAAGTCTTTTATTTTCTTAAACGACAAGACTGGAAAAGACTCTTGGAATTTGATCAACTACAACTGCAGAAATCCAGTGGAAAGGTAAGGGAATTTATCCCATTTGTGCCAAAGTGAAAGTAGCCGTTTTCCAAAATACCCACGTTTGGATCTGAACTGATTGCCTTTTAGAGATCATGAAAATGGGGGCATTTTCAGACATGCGTTCCTGTGTGTATGTTCATTTTAAAAGCAAAGTGTGGTCATCCTGGTAAGTGATTATGTGACTATGACATCTTCATAAGCAGGAGTTTAGTTGATTGACAAGGTTTAATATTTTATTAAAATTTTAATAGATTTTTAAGGACTTCCATGAAGGCACTATTAATTTTGGGCCAACGTATAAATATGACGTTGGCTCAGAGGCTTATGATACAAGTGATAAGTGTAGAACCCCTGCTTGGACAGACCGAGTGCTTTGGTGGAGAAAGAAGCTGCCGTTTGATAAAACAGGTATGTAGAAACTTTCTGGGCTTTTTTTGCATTTCTCATTTTAAAAACCGGTGTCAGGCAGTCAGATCTCACTCGATCCCGGGGAAGGATTTTGGTCTAATGGTTAAAGAAGAAGACTGGAAGTCTAGGGTTCTTCGTTCTATCTGTAGATCTGGCCCTTATTCTGGTGGAGCTGTGATTTGCCTCGCTCACGGTGGTATTCTGCGGTGGTATTCTGCTTGGTTTCAATGGGACTGCTTGTATGAGTACAGGAGTCGCTTCTGGAACCTGAGCCAGTCACTTAGTTCAGTGTTTCTTACACTTTTTGAGACCATGGAACACCAAACAATAATAATTTTATGCAGAACACCTTCTCACCAGCCCTAATAATACTTCCTTCCGTTTCTTCATGCCTCTGGGGGCAGCACAGGGCCTCACCCTAGTATAAAGGGAGAGTCCAGGGTAGACACTGGCTGGTAAGGAAGCAACAATCTATACAATGCTCTGATCCCAGATTTGAACACTTCCTGTGGAAAGCAGAGAGGCTAGAGTCATACAGAATTTTGCTTTTGGGTCTGCGTGTGATTGTTTCAAAATATGGGCTTTTTCAAGCTGAAAGAAAATGCTGCTTTTTTTAACGTGACACTAAATTATATAAGGCTCTGATAAGTTTTTGATGTTGTGTTTTGTCTTGTCTTAATGATCTATGCTATCTATTGCACTTGGTTTTACATTTTGTTTCCTATCTGGAGATTCAAGATCCAGAGGGACATAAGTTCACTTTTAGGCTGAGCGCTTCAGGTACAATGTATTTTGGTGAAAACCATAGTTCTGTGAAATGCAGATTGCTAAAATAGTTTTAATTGTTATTAAAATCCATGAACTTTAATGCTTTTTTGTACTGTGTAGCTGGAGAGATCAATCTTCTAGATAGCGATCTAAGTGCTGAAACTAAAGTCAAACACACTTGGACTCCTGGTGCCTTGATGTATTATGGAAGAGCAGAGCTGCAGGCATCTGATCACAGGTAATGCCCTACCTGAGAGGATCTTTCTCTGGCTAGGTCTAGACTAGACCTTAACGTGGATCGTAGATACGCAGTTTCAGTGATTGGCAGTTCCGTAGCTGGAATCGACTTATCTACAATTGACTTACCTGACCTTCCTCATTGATGGAGGTTGGTGGGAGAAACTCTCTCATCAACCTCCATTGCTCCTTGCAAGTTGGAGTACGGGGGCCAATTGTTGATCCCTGATGGTTCGATTTCAAACATTTCCCTCTAGGTGCATGAAATCAAACCCCAGAAGATTGACCCTGACTGGGACGATCTACCAGATAGTGTACATGTACCCTCTGATTACATTGAGGCTCATTGAAGTACATGCTCAGTGGAAGGGCCGAAGATGATAGTTAATGGACACTACATGCTTACTCTCTGGTCAGCATTCAGCATTTAACCCATCATGGTTCTAAACCAAAGAGTGGCAGTGCCTGGGGGCTTTGTATTGATTTTCTTTTGCACTGGGAACTTAACAATGTTTGGATGAGCTGCAAAGGTCTGTCGCTGACAGGCCTAGTCTTGACCTGGTCTTCTGCTAGAATGAAGGCAACTGAGATTTTTGGTCTTAACAGTATAAATGATATGTTTTAGAGCGGGGGTGAAAGTTAATGAGCCTCTTTGAGATGGAAACACAGTTGGTCTCCCCAGTGCCCTGAGAAGGAAAGAGGAGAAAACCAAATATTGAGACAGCCACATGAATTAATTTTTCTTTAGGGAGAAGATTTATATTAAGATTAACTTTATTTTTTCTTTTCCTCCTCCTTTTCCTCCTACTTCCTCCCCCCTCTCCACTATATAAACCATGGATTCTTATTTTTGCTTCAAATCTGAGGAAACATGTCTTACCACAAAAGGTCATTCCCTAATCAGTAAAATTGTTAGCCTTTAAGGTGCTACAGGACTGCTAATTTTTTGTCAGGTCAAGTAGAGCTAACACATCTGTCTACCCAATGATGACAACAGTTCTCCACTTCAAGGGGTATTGTTAGGCTTAATTAAAACATCTGTAAAGTGCTTGGAGATCCTGGGACAGATGGTGCTAGAGAAGTACAGTAAACCCATGAGATACATGCAACCATGTTGCGCATGTCTCGGGTTAGTGTGACTGCCGCCCTGACAGAAGCCGGGAAACAGTTTAACCCGAGGGTTTAGTGTACAAAGTCTACAAATAGATTCTAGCTTTCAGATAAAATATCTTTTGCGTGTCCTATTACTTGAGGATGGTTTTGGATAACATAAAAGCAATGTCTCTGTGTATATGTAAAATCTAGGCCCGTGTTGGCTATTGTAGAAGTGGAAGTCCAGGAAGTCAATGTGGCGGCCCGTGAGAGTGTTTTCCAGGAAGTCTCATCCTTCCAGGGACCGTTGGATGCCACCGTAATGGTAAATCTCCAGTCACCAACTCCTGATGAGAAAAGTGAATTTCCTGAAGATTTGCGAACTGAACTTATGCAAATATTTGAGAATTATGGCATCATAGTTCTTGTCAGGTAAATATTAATTCTGTGACCAGTGCAATCTATTTTTTTTTAAATCCTAATTAAACTTGCATCAGCTGTATGGAATTGAAATAACCGTTTTAGACTGCAATGTATAGCATCCAGATTGTATTAACGGTTAGAAATTATTAACACTTGCATTTCATTTCTCTCCATTCTACTAAAGAAATATCCTGACAGGTTTGTCGGGTTTGTGAGGAAAGGGTTATGCAGTACTCCAGGTCAGAGGCTTCATCTTGAGTCTGCATCCCTGAGGCCATCTCATCATCCTGCTCAACTCAACCCTTCAATTCTTGTTCATTGGCTGTTGCCTCAATTTGGAGTACTTCTGATCTGTGCCTCCCATTCCAGTGACTGCCTTCCCTTTATCAGTATTTCACACCCATCTGAACCTCCTGGGTGACTCCATTTCTTCTTGATTTTAGAGCCTCTAGCCTATACTTAGGGGCTCTCTGACTCTTTTGTCATTCTTGCACCTACTGAGTCTGAGGGAAAATATTTAATTCTGTACTCTGTTGGAGCAGTTTTGATTCCTTCCAGCTGAGTTAATGTTGGGCCTTCTTGTAACTATGGAACTTCTGTGTTTGAAGGAAATGAGCAGAGCTTGGCATTATCTGATTTGTCTGTTCTGGTCTGGCTATGATCTGAAGAAGTGGGTCTGTCCCGCAAAAGCTCATCACCTAATAAATTATTTTGTTAGTCTTTAAAGTGCTACTGGACTGCCTTTTTGTTTTGATAGTATATTACCATAAGTGGAAGAAAACAACAGGATCAAAAGGAGCTCTCTAAAATGGGAGAAGTGTTAACAGGATCGGGTGGTGCCAGAGGAGTGGGGGTCGGGTTACAATTCTCAGCTGCTAGAGCATACATGTTAAGTGCTGCCTGGCCACAAAAAGCTACTATCCCTGCTGTTTCCTGCAAGAACCTAGCTCCTTGGTGTCAACAGTTGTGACTTGACAGCAAGACTGACAAGTCAGTCAGAAGGCATTTGACCTCCTTTTTAGTAAATTGCTTTGGTGGGCTCTCTCTGTGCCCTGCATGCTACCACATTGGAGATGCGGATTGAAGAGCAACCTGAGGACTCCCCTGCAAATACTATGCAAAGGTTTGGAGCATTACACAGCTACTGAGAGGAATGTGAAAGAAATGCACTTTTTGTTCATGCCCATTTGCAACTTGCAGTAATACAAACTAGTAGCCTTTGAGGAGGTTCCCTGCCCCCCTTTAGCACAGAGTTCACACACAAGAGATGAAGCTGTTACGTAGAAGGGTAGAGCAATTAAATGGGGAATTGGAAAATACTGTTATTGAAGGAAGGTATGTGACATTTGCTCAACCCCTGCTCAAAGATGTTAACCTCTGCTTTGAGGACAGTCCCAGTACAGTTCACGCTGGTGGTGTCACATGAGGAAGTACAAATGGTGAAGGAAAGTTAAGGAGAACTTGGTCCTACCTGTCACCAAAAAACACTTGCCAGTCATTGCCCTATTTTGAAGAGCTGAATGAAAAAAATGCAAAATTATTTTAGTCACAGTTTAGTTCCTAGTATTTGCTCATGGATGTCAAACTATACATTTGTCTCCTCTTCCTGTTCTTATCAGGATCAATCGAGGTCAGATGATGGTAACTTTTGCAGACAGCAAGTCAGCTCTCCGTGTTCTGGATATGGATGGTATCAAGGTAAAACCATCTCCAATTTCTATGAATTCACCTCAGACTTTGCAAAGATGGATGGCTTGGGTTAGAGACCCAAGTCCATTCGTAGGCACCTGAATCTACAGTAGAGATCGGCAGCAGTTGCAGCACTCTCACCCAGTGCTTGTTGGGTGTTGCTCAAACTCGGTTGCTTGTAATGGTGCTCTGGGGGCCATCTACCATTGTCAAACCCTCTTCACGCTTGCTTTTTCCAAGTGCAACGACTAAACTGTCTGGCATCATGTGTAATTGTGGCAGCATGTACTATTACGCAAAATGTTTCCACGGCAAACTGTTTGCTTGAGGAGGTAATTTGGGGTCTGCTTTATGGTGAGATCTTAGGCTGCTAGAGCGTAGGCGGGATTTTTCAAAATGCTTAAGTCCGTGGTTCTCAGCCGAGAATACAAGAACTGCTCTATATATTCTACAATGAAATGTAAGCAACATGTTTAAATTCCTGTTAATTTGTTTTATAATTATCTGATAAAAATGAGAAAATCATAATAGTATGGCTGTGACACTTGTATTTTTATGTCTGATTTGGTAAGCATATGGCTTTAAGTGGGGTGACTCTTGGAGTACACAAGACTAATTGGGCTTCTGAAATGGGTACAGAAGTTTGGAAAGGTTGAGAGCCACTGGAATAAGTGGTTTAAGAGCACATGGGATACGTGCTCTTAAGTCACAAGACACTTTTGAAAATGCCACCCCAACTGTAATTATTACACTTATCATCATTTAAAACGTTATAATTGCTGTGATATTTTACTATTTCTCTCCAGTAGCAAATGACTGTGAGTGCAGCACCAAGTAACCAAGAACAAGGCAAATTTTAGTATGAAATCTTTGAAGAAAGGACTTGCACAATAAATAAACCCAAGAAAATCAGCAGGGTTGTTTAGTCAATACTTGGAGTATTGTTACATCCAAAGAATAAATGCTGGAGGGTTTTTTTTTTCCCCCCTTGATCGCACTAGGAAGAGGGTTTCCTTTTCATTGAACTTCTGAAATGAATATGTTGAAACCCAGATTTCTGAAGCACTCATTAGGTGGAACTTCCACATTCTTTCAGTCTGTCAGGGCAGTGTTCTCATTCTTGTAATGATTCTCTTAACAAAAGGAAAACAATTTTTTTGTAACTCTAGGTAAAAGGCAGAGCAGTGACTATCCGACCTAAGACTAAGGATTGGCTGAAGGGCTTTCAGGAGGAAATTGCTCGAAAACGGGAGAGCATAGCTCCCATGTCACCCACAGCAAACTCCTGTCTGTTGGAGGAAAATTTTGACTTTTCAAGTTTGGACTATGAATCAGAAGGTCAGTGGCCCAATTCTAGGTTGAACTATGGGAATGTGTGGTGTTCATTCGGTTGTGTGGACCAGGTAGATGTCTGTGTGTGATCACTAGCTTAGTTTGTAATAAAACCATTCTTAGAAACCAGGTTTGTAAACAGAGCCTTAATCTAGCATTGTGAACTATTGAGGGGGACCCCAGCTCTCATGCAGAGCCTCACTGACTGTCAGCTATCCACAGCTGCTCTCAGACTAGCACAGTCACCCTACGTTAATGTGCCCCAGATCAGTGTTTCTCAAACTGGAGGCCCTGATGCAAAAGGGGATCACAAAACTAGTTCGGGGGGGTCATGAGAGCACAACAAAGGGGAGCTGTTGGGGGCAGGATACAACAGCTGCTGCTCTCTGGCCACCCAGTTCTGGGGGCAGCACCATGATCAACAACAGCACAGAAGTAAGGTTCGTATTACCATACTATGCCACCCTTACTTCTGTGGTGCCCCTCTGTCCACCCTGCCCTGAAAGCAGCAGCAATGCAGACATAAGGGTGGCAATGCTATGAGTCTACATCTCTTGAGTGCGTACAATATTTTGTATCGGTTTTTCCAAGGAGGGGGGGAAGTTGTCACAGCCTGAAGTATTTTCAAAGGGGGGGCCCAGAACGCTGATCTGTGTACACAAAAAAGCAGTAATAAAAACACATGGAGTTAACAAAAAAACTGCCCAAGTTAAAGTAACTATTATGGAAAATGGGAGTGAGCAGGGAACACATGTGGTCTGACAATGTGTTTGTGTTTGTCAAATATGTTGTTTCAGGTGATATAGTAGATGATGAGGACGATTATTTGGATGACATGCTGCCTTCGCACCCGTTACCAGAGATGACAGAAGGCTCACCCAAGAGTCCTGAATATTTTACAGTTGCACCCACAGTAACTTCAAGCAGAGCTTCGCTGCTTACTGGGGAAAAGCCATGCCCGTATAAAGGTAACTTACACAGCTTGTTTAAAGTGAAACCTTCAAGTTTGTTTCCTTGTGCTTCTCTTGGCTCTTGGTTGTATTCACATGTTCTCATTTGACTTACACTTAGATTGTCGGCTTTGCCACACAGGGACAAAGTATTTTTATTCTGATTCGTAGAGTGCCCAGCACAGAGGGGCCCAGGATCCATGACTGAAGCTTCTGAATGTTCCTGTCACACAAAAAGTAAAGAACAAATAATTAAGCGTAAACCTGCCTTTACTCTGGGCACTAGTTGTGCCTAGGAGAGGTGCCCATGTTTGCATATTAGAAACCATAAGAAGTAGCAGTAACTCCCCTAATCTGTCTCGCAACACACAGCGCCAATGCACACGAGAGAGTATCATCCTTACTTTAGGCTCTTGGCAGTGAAGCCTCATCCGAAACCCACTGAAGTCAGTTGACTCCCATTGACTTTGACAGACTTTGGTTCAGGGCTTAAAACCATAGGCACTGTAGGCAGTGGAATGTGAACTCTTCAGAAACTTGCCAGCAAATTATTTCAGTTGAATTCCTGTTCCACCTAGACTAATAGTTTGCTTTACACCTCCATGCTCATGTTTTACTACTACTTGGCACATTCGAGGCTTGGGCATCCTCTGACTTAAGCAACGGTCACTTGTAAAATCTTGCCAGTTGCTTAGGACTATTGTAATTTCTGTCTGTAGAGCTTTCTCTCTCTAGTATTGGGATTGCCCAAGGAATACTACAGATACTGTGGTAACAGTGTTTAGTTTTACCCACAACAGACAAGTTACCTTAGTAGTTAAGCATGTTTAAGGTTACGATTTTATCACAGAGATGACACAAGTCACAGAATGTGTGACTTCCAGAAATTTCTCTGACTTCAGCCCACGGGTGCCTAGGAGTGCAGGATCCCACTGCTACCTGGTGAGGCCAGAAACTGCAGGGTACTCCTGCCACTCAAGGCAGTGTAGGTATCAGTGTGGGTGACAGAGGGAACAGGGGGATTCTGCTGCTCCTGGACATGAGGGGACACCCCACAGTTCCACCCAGGCACAGGATACCCCACAGCTTCTGGCCCAGCCCTTGCAGATCTTAGCCTCTGGGGATGGGAAACCCCTCAACTCGGAGCTGTGAAGGAAGGGAACCCTGGAGCTCCAAGCACCCATGGGTGGTGGGGGCCCTCAGAACACCCAGCCAGGCCCCCCCAGATATTTTTAGTAAAAGTCAGGGACAGATCACAGGCAACAAAGAAAAATTCATAAAGTCTGTGCCTGTCCCTGACTTTTACTAAAAATATCCAAGGAAAAAAACCTTAGTCTTATTAACTATGTTCCATGTCTGTCCGGTTTGTTGAAGTGATCATCTGTGTCATAAGTCGTAGGTTTTTTTTTTTCCCCTGCTCACGTATTTTGTTGTTATGCAAAGAGAATGTGAAACTGCAGAAGAGGTTACATCAGATTAAGTTACATCAAGAACTAGCTCAGCCTGCAAGTGGGTCTGCCTTTAGCAGCCAAGCACCATCAGAATGGGCTGGAAGGAGGAAGGGTGTTCTCTATGGAATACCTCAGTGCAACCGTCTTTCTTCTCTTATAATCATTACCAAAACAATACCTAGCATGGCATTATTCCGGGAGAATTGGCAACCTTTCAATGAGTTGTAAAGTGGAGAGCCTGGTTACCTAATGATAACATGATATTTTTTAACACTAGCATTGCTAACTACACTGTCCTGACCAGTTCCAACCTCATTTTAGTTAGACGGCATGTAATTCTTCACTTCTTTTCCTAATCTGATGTGTACTAATGTTGTGTGTTATTAAACAGTTGTGCATTCCACCTACAGGGTGCTCAAAACAGCATTAATTTTTATTAACTAAAAGTAGCTTATATGCACTGCATACATGAGAAAATGGTTATCAAAACACGTTTTTCATGTAAGAGTAACTGAATCTTAAAACAAAGGAAATAGTATCTGTAGTTAGTGAATTGAGTAGTTGTTTCTGGTCACCATGTCCTTCTAGATTAATATTACAACTAGTAGATCTCATCCTCTTACACCTAGTTTTTATTTATAGATTAGGAGACGAAAACAAGGTTTCCTGTTTTTTCAATTCCCATTGTGGAGGACATGTTATTGGTAAATAACAGGAGAGTGCTTAGAAATGCCTGAATTGAAAAACTGAGACATTAAAGTGAGAGAGACGTGAATGGGGCACTAACCTTGAGACATTTCCTAAAAAGCTATCAGTCATATACTGCTGCTCACATGTAGTAGTCTCTCTCTCTTTTCAGATCACATGTATCCCTCTCCTGAAACTCCGGTCTTGCTCAGTCTCTGCCATAATTCTCAAAGGAAAAACAATTCAGGTTATCTTTTTTTTTTTTTTTTTTTTTTTTAAACCCCTCCCCCGCTGAAATCTCTAGATGACTCTGACCTAGCTGAATTAAAGCAGGAGCTGGAAACAAGTGGGAAGCTTCGCCATCGTTCTCCAAGCAGATCTCTGTCTGTTCCTAGCAGGCCTCACCTGTCTCAGCCACCCCAGAGACCTCCCCCACCAGGTAAGATTGAGGTTTCTTTTTAAAAATTGTCTCGTCAGCTGGATTCCATTGCCACCCTCTTGTCTGTAGTAATAATGAGCAGGTAAACACCTTCGCCTGCTTCAATCCACACTACCTGCTGTTTGTCAGGCACGGTATTCACCTTCCCTTCTTGCCTAGCCTAGACTCTTGTGGTGTTAGACAACTGTTGTGTTTCGCTCTAGTAGTGGCTGCATTTCAGAGAAGAGTGAAGTGTTTATCTGAAATAGTTTGGGATGAGAAACACTGTAGAAGTGAAAGTCCTTTCTTCACAATAGTGGAGTTACAATGTTTCTTCAGCACAGGGGGAAAATTTGCAAATACCTGGTGCTTTGTTAGTTAAAGACACCAGTATTTATTCTCATTGTCTTTTTCATACTCAAAGCATTTTCGTACCTTTAAAAAAAATGGTTTAATTTTGGATGCAATACTCCCTTTTGAAGGCTTAAACAAAATATTTGTTGGTGTGATTATTGTCCTTTCCCATTAGACAGGTACTTCACACACTGCCCACCTTTGGAAGATAGCTGAAGATAACAGAGCTGTTTTTCTTCATTGGATAGGTTGACCTCAGTCCTGGCCTGGATTTCTGAGGAAGAGGTGGTGGTATCCTACTCAAGTTAGAAGCCAGAGCAAAATGCCACTCATGTCAGATTGTACCGATTCATTCATAGACTCTAGTGTGAGAGGGGACAAAGGTGATCTTCTGATCTGACCTCTTGTATAGATCCATAGGCATTAGACTTTCATGCATCACATAATTTCTAGTTCCACTAGAGCAGGGATTCTCAAAACTTCATTACACCTCAACCCCCTTCTGATGTGAAAAATGGCTACATGAGTGGGGACTGAAGCCCGAGCCTGCCTGATCCTCTTCTGCCCAGGGTGCAGGGGCCAAGGCCAAAGCATGGGCTCCACCACCCCATGCAGGTGGTTTCAAAGCCCAAAGGTTTCAGCCTCGCGCAAAGGGGCCTGTAACCTGAGCCTCACCACCCATGGCTGAAGCCCTTTGGCTTTGGCTGGCTGAAGGGGGATCAGGCTTCAGCCCTGAGCCACAGCAAGTCAAGGACAGCCCATTATTGCTCAATTGTGATTTTTTTTTCTTTTTTCTTATTTATTGTGAATTGCATGGGCTCTTGCACTTAAAGTCACTTATTCCCCTTACAGCTGGAGTACCTGTCAGAAAATCCCCTTCCGATGGTTCCATCTCCTCAGGAAGCCACTCTCAGTGCTCCATCCTGCAGACAGCAAAGCTTCTCCCAGGGGCACCTCAGCAACCAGTGAGTCCCTCGCAACACTGTGCCTAACAAGTCATGAAAAAGCAGACCCGGTGCTCGTTAGGGTCTAACTCTACTAGCCAACAGTTGCAATTTGAGTCAGGAGTGCTGAGCAAAGCAGTCAGGGTACATTCACCCTGTAGTTACCCAGCAACAGTAACTCTGGGGCATAATGAGCAGAGAAAGCGTGTGTGTTATACGCAATTGCCTGTGCGCGTGCGCGCGCGCACACACACACAGAGACTTATTAAAGTAAGTAACAGCTGTCTCACAACATCAAACTCAATAAGCTGCAGGTATTTAACAAATTTCCCCTTTAAAAATGGTCAGCTTTCCCTGCCTGCTACAGTCTAGATTTAGTTACTTCAGTTTTTCACCAGTGGCTGTATTTCAATGCCACATTCAGCATCCTCTAGACCGTGGGTGTCCAACCTCTTTTCATCGGGGGCCACACGGCAATTTTTTATATGTTCCAGGTGCCAAACACAAAATAGCCGCAAACCACCACCCTCGCAGCCGCAACTGCCTTAGGCCCAATCCCTCCCATGCACCCCTCTAGCCCAACTTCTCCATGTCTGTCTCGATGCCCCCACTTCCTCTCCAGCTCAGCCTGTCTGTCTGTCCATCCTTCTCCCTGCCCCCACCAGCACCCCAGCCCAGCTCTGTCTATTTGTCTGTCCCAATACCTCCCCACTGTCCCTCCAACCCAGCCAGTCCATCCATCATCTGTCCATGCATCTGGGTTCCGCTACCTTGAGGATGCCACTCATCTTGGCGAGCAGGGTGTGAAACTCCTGTGGCTTCACCTCGGGGTAGAGTAGAGCTGGCCTCGCGGCAGCAGTTCAACAATGCCATCCTAGCCATAACTGGGAGCCTGTGCAATGCTGTTCAGCAGTGCACTCAGCCACTTGACACCCTTGGCAGGGCTGCTCCACCGCTATGCTGACCAGGAAAAGAGTGAACAAGTGCGCACCGGGACTACTCATTATGGACGGCCATGTAGGGACAAACCCCCGTGAGAGACAGAGCTCGCGCGTTCTCCAGTGTGTCCCCTGCCGGCTCCCACCACATACATCACAAGCAGGTCACTGGGAGCTGACCCTGCCATGCTGTACAGGAGCTGGAGGAGGGAGCAGCAGCAGGAGCCACAAGTGGCTCTATAAAGAGCCACATGTGACTTGGAGCTGCCCAGCCGCCTCCGTGGGCCGGATGAAAAGGTTCCATGGGTCAGATTCTAGCTCATAGACCACGTGTTGGACACCCCTGCTCTAGACCAGTTTTACTCAACAGCTGGTCCATGGTCCTGTCCAGGTCCCTGCAACCTGGTCCCCAGTGGCTGGGGATGTGTGTCTTTTTCACATCTCTTAAGAACATAAGTTGGACTGAGGTAAGTGGGAGTGTAGATCTGCCATTTAAATAGCTACAGCTATACCCTGTAGCGGTTCAGGGTAGCCACTCACAGCAGCCGCAGGAAGGACTACATTGTCTGTGCCGGGACTGAGGTAGGCCTAACTGTGCCATTCCGGACTGTGGGTATTTCACACCCCTGAATGAGGGAGCTGGATCGACCTGAGGCCTGGCCTAAAATTCTCAAGGGGTTGAAGAGCGGGGACAGGCAGGGAGAGCTGTCATGGCAAAACCAAGACAACAAAGGTCTGTTAAGTTACTTTGTGTTAGTACTAATGCTAACCTCATTCGAGCACAATGAGGCTATGCTGTAATCCTATGCCAGCCACTGCTTGGGTGGTCTTAGCCCAGTACCAGGTGCACACACAAAGGGCACATGAGACCATGACCATATCTGACACCCTCAACGGAGAGGCCCAGAGCTGAATAGACCTGAGGTCTAGATACTCCTTCCTCATACAGAGGAGCCTCTTCCTAGTCAAGAGGAGGAACATTAATGGGACCCTGTTGGGATAGTTGCACTGCTGTTCCCTGTGCTGTACTTTCAGACTTGGCTGGGGGCTGTGACTTAGGCACATTTTAAAGTAAAATTTATGAACAAATGCTGAGGAAAATGCTTCCCTCTCCCCCATCAGACAAAAGCCAGATAAAGAGATCAATCATGGCAGCCTCAGCCAGTAGCAAAGCTCTAACAGCTGCCAAAGGAAAATTAAAATAACGCCCTTTTCACATATTAGAAGATTGTCAAATGGTCGCTAGTGCAGTTCTGCGGCGACAGGTGTATGAACCATGGGCAGTTATTACATCTGTATAGCGTATAGCCTGCTGATTAAAGGATTGCTCGAGAAAAGCTTTTTCCTTCAGAAATACTCACGCACCTACTCTTCCCCCTACCCCCTTTTCTTGTAAGCCTAAAGCCCGGACTGGAATAAGTAAGCCTTATAATGTCAAGCAGATCAAAACCACTACACCTCAGGAAGCAGAAGAAGCTATCAGATGTCTGATGGAAGCAAAAGGAGGTAAAAGGAAGGGTATTTCATCTTTCCTGATAACCTACATAAGACGTCTGTTTCCTTTAAAATGCTCATGAATGAATTCAGTACTGCCTCGCAGTGTTTTCTGTCAGTTTGGATACCATTGTTTTTAGATTACTATTAAAGAGACCCCATCAAATTAAGTCACATCTTATAATATGTGCTAGCATTTCCTGTGACTAAGAATGTCGTAGATTATGATACTCAGCTGTACTCTGGGAAAGAGTGCCTTCCTTCTCAACACATTTTGTTCCTTCTGTGACTTCAAAGGAGTAGCTGCTTGCTTTAGAAACAACAGAGTTCACTTCCTCAGTTAGCAGAGCAGAACCTACACGGCAATGGGAGAATGAGCTGGATTCTAGTCAGGCTTACAGAGGATTGTTAACCAAGATGTAAGTGCAGAGAGTCCTTATTGGTGATGAAACATAAACCAGAAACAATTCATCTATACCCTCACATCCCAGCCTGAGTATATAGAGCTGGCAATTAGAGGAAAAAATGTATTTTCATTTGTAAAACTGAGCAAATGTAATCAGGAATCATTGAGAGAGAATAACTCTGGGATATCACAGTGCCATTTTTGTATTTGCTCTTCAGCGCATGTTTGCCCATTGAAGGAGGAAAAAATTGGTGAAACCAAGTTTACTTTGCACCAGTTTATTAGTTTACTTTTTATATTGCACTTGGCTAAGAAAACTAGGCTGGTCAGTTTCATTTTAGAATTCTCATGCTGTCAGCACCTTCTACAGCATTTTTCATTTATAAAACCCAAAGTGCTTTACAAAGGTGATCAATATCATATCTCCATTTTATATATGGTGAAACTGCAGTACCAAGAGGTTAAAATGTCATGCCCACGGCCATCTTAGCAGTACAGTGGCAGAGTCTGAAATTTAACCCATCTGTCCTGAGTCCCCTCCATTGATCTATCAACGAGGTCACACACTAGCACAATGTTGCTGTGGTTGGGGTGGAAGGGCTGCTGGCAGGGAGTGTAATGAATACGCAATGACTAGTTTTTCATAAAATTACAGAAATGCTAGTGATACGTTTTTGCAGAAATTCTCTATTTCCAAAACCTTCATCTGTAGCCCGAACATGGTCACTATAAGGTAATAGGCAAAAGAATTTTGGAAAACAAGACCCCAAAGGAAGCAGATCTTTGAACTACACTTCAGACAGATTCAAACTAAGGTGGATATTTTTCATTTCAGGAACACAAGAGGATGCCCTGAAGCCTGCTCCAACAATAACCCAAGCAGCCAACCAACCTAACTCCTTTCCCAGCATCTCCAAGTCAGCATCATTTCAGGGGTCACAATCAGGACCAATGCTTGTGCCCCATCGCCCTCCACCCAAAGTTCCAACCGCAAAGAAGCCAGTGCTCCCGCAAAGAACTGGAGTCAAATCAGAAAATGTAAGCAGAACACATCCAGTTATTCATTATGCATAGTTTGCTTTAGCAGAGGTGGCAAGTCGTTAAACAGTTTATGTGAAGTTCTGTCATCTGGCTCAGGAATTTGTTTGAGCTTTTCTGTCCCTGAAGTGTCTTTGCATAGGACAGTCACTGTGGCCTGTATGCACAGTAAATGAACATCAAATAGAGGAAATTATTATCCCCCATTTCAACAGAGGTCTTAATAAGTAGAGCAAATCACATTCAGCTCTTATCATGCCTCTGTGATAGTCCATCCTCCTAGTGGTTTTTGCGCTCCCCTGAACTACTCGCTTGTCCACATCTGTCTGAATTGTGGAGAACTGAACACAGAATTCCGGATGCTATTCTACCAAATCCCCATCTCCTCCCTGATTTGAGAATTCACTGTGCACTTGTCTAGTTTGGGGACTACTCACTCTCAATCTTATGTTTCTTTCTGCATTGATGCTTTACTAATTACACTGCATCCAAAACACCAAGTAAAGGTTTTCTTTGGCAAGATCAGAAGGAAACAGCCTGCTAAAATGCTGCGAATTAGCCTGGGCAAATATGGAAAATATATTTTTAAGGTTTTTTTTAAAGCAGAATATAAGGCACTAAGGAAGAAAGCAAAATTCTACATGTGGCCTCAGTAAGACACAAATGCAATTCCTGGGTTCGCTGAAGCTAATTGTCCTTCAGTCTCATTCATCAAAAGGCACCCAGGCATGTTTGAATGCCCCAGTAATGTGACTCCCATCATGACTTTTTGTTTAAATATTATTGCAGCAGCAAGAAAATGTAACCGTTAATGCTCCAAAATTATGGGATCTGGATGTTGGCCCCAAGCATAATTCTAATGTGGAAAAGAAAATGGCCCTAAAGGGGATGTATTTTTAACACAGAGAGCGAAGAGGATTTACGCTTCTAATTCCCCACTTACAGCGTTGAAACTAATGCCATAGTGTGCAGTGTGGTGTGTAAGAGCAAAGCAGGGCTGCTTGGAAGCTGTTACTCCCATGGCTTCACTTTCTGCTTCTGGGTGTCTTTCTGCAATTCCACCAGCTTCTTTCAGTAATGCACTCAGCAAATGCACATCCTCTTTATCCCACCTACAGTTTGATCCTTTTCCCATCCAGATGGGCAGAGCGAGTGCTGTGACCAAGTCTGCATTTAAAATGTCGCACTCACTCTCATATTTCTTTATGCTTTTTTTTTTCTCAGTCTGTGTGGCCAGAGGAGCAGCTTAGCCAGCAGCCCATCTGCTTTCACATTGGATTGTCTGAGCCGTGCCTTGAAGCCAAAGGCATTACCAGTCCCACTAGGATGACCCCTGTCCCTAAGCCCAGAACAACACTCCCTGGGAAAGCTCCTGAGAGAAGAAAAAGCAGTGACAGTCAGGCTCCTAGCCTAGGCCTTTCAGAGGCAAGTGCACTGCCTCTGCAGAACTCCTCCTTTGCCCCAAAGGTTCCACCCCGGAGGAAGAAGTCTGCTCCTGCTGCTCTTCACTGGCAGGTGCTTCAGAGCAGTAACAGTCTGCTTATCAGTGGCTTAACGTTCAATTCCAACAACAACAACAGTCCTTCGGAGCACAGTCCTGCAGCACCGGAAACTGACCTCCTCTCCCTTTCTGTCAGCGAGCCTGAGCTTTCAGCTCACCCACCCACTGCCAGCCGTGGTACTAAGCACTTGGCACCAGCTGCGTTGGACTTTATTGCTGACCTTCAAGGCCCTCCGACCCCAGACATCAAGCAGCCACAGCAATTTGACTCCAGTTCACTAACCGAGAATGTCAGTCTCTTGGACCTGGACACAGATGTTTCCTTTCCTTTTTCCATACCAGCAACAACTGGGCCTCCGTGCAGTCCGAAAGACTTGAAACTCCCCAGCCCCAAAGATTTCAGTCACTGGGTCACATTTAATGATGATGAGGACAATGGTACATTATCAGAGGGAGTCAGCAAACTGTTTGTCTTGGAACAAAACAAAAGTACTTTGGACACAAATGCTAATTTAGAGTTGTGAGATTTTTTTTTCCCTATAAAAATCTAATAAGGATACAAGATATAAATCTGCTTTGAATGCAGTTGCACTAAGTGTGGCAAAGCCACATGTTATTTTTGTGTTTTTATAAAAGCCTAGTACTATGCTTGGGGGAGTTGGTGGGGAAAATACAAGATATTAGGCAGTAACATACACCTTGCTAAAAAAAATTAAAAAAAAAAAAACCTTAAAAGGAAATAGTTTATTCTAAACTAACCAAAAAATAAAGTGACATTTCCGATACAGAGGGTATTTTTCAAGAGTAAGTAATGATGTCTGAAGAAAACAAGCAAAAGATTCATAGGCATCATTTATATTTCAAAAACATTTTATCATTTAAAAGAGACTGGTCTACATGGTAAAATTTGTCAGTAGAGCTACAACAGGATAATTACACCAGTACGCTAAATCCGAGGAGTGTTCCCAGAGGGAATCATCCTGAAATGACTAACAGTTTAATTATACCACTACAATTCTATTAGCAAGTATGCTGTAGATGGTTCCCATGTTGCTTCTCTTTTGTGTGACTTACAGCTAACAGTTGGTTCTGTAATCTCCTGGTAGGCCTGCTGACCAGGGCATGGGGAGGGCAAAGGGGGCAGGTGCCCAGCCGCCACTGCTGCTAAAGGAGCAGTGCTGGGGGCCAGAGCTCTGGGCTGCTTTGGAACACTGCAGTAGTGTTGGGGTGCCGCTCTGAGGGAGTTGTGGGGGAGGCAGGACTGACAGCCCTAAGCCCTGCCCCTTCCGCCCTTAGTCCCACTCCTTCTGTGGCAGGGAGCCAAACCCCTCCTCCCATATTACCCTTCCCCCCGCCCCCCCAGCCCATGGCAGCTGTTGGCCCTGCTGTCTCCTGGTATAAACTTGCTTGCTAAATTCCTCGATCCTTCTTTCTTGTTAAGTAAAAGGGGTGGGGAGATGTGGAGCAGAGGTTGTCATAGATTAGATTCTCTCTATTTTAATGAACATGCTGGTTTTTAATCACAACCAAGCAACTGCACACCGATATTATGATGGGCCCTTATAAGCTAATCATGATACATTTAGCAAAATTATTCTAGACACTTGTGTTTTCTTTCAGTGCATCCTCTCTTCTATATTCAGATCTTAACTGGTTTTGTTCTCTTCAGTGTGACTTAATGCCTGCAGTCCACTCAAAAGGAACATAAACAATGACTCTTCAGCAGTCTGGATGGAACTGTGCAGGTAACCTGCTCGTAAACATTCCTTTTGTCTGCGTACTGTGTGTGCAGTCAGTGGCAGAATCCTGTGGAAGTACACAAGATGTTTGACCACTACTCGTACCTTTGCTCCCCCCCATTTTCTCTTTCCATGCAAGGAAACGTGTTCATGCTTGGCTGCTAATGAAATAATAGACACAGATGAGCTGTCTAAGTTTACATGACTGGTAGGCTGGTGAGGCAGAACTCAGCATGAACAAGGATAGCAGAATCTCGCCCTCAAGTGGAAGGGTGGCTTTTTAATTCTAACCATTGAACATGTGCACGAGACACTGGCTAGTTGGAAGGTCATTTCCCATTCAAAACTGGCAATGCAGGAGCTAAGTGTACAGGTGAACCTTCCTTACTCACTTCTGCTCAACAATTGCCATCGCATTACTATAAACAATTTAGCAGGCATGAGGCAATTCTATGCCTTTTGGAAATGATGCCTTAGCATCTTCATCAGGAGAGCAAGCAGATCTGAGAAACAGTGCAACAGCACCGTTTGCTAAGAATTATATTCCCTTAAGAAAATGGCAAAGGAAGACAGTTAACTTTTTATTTAAGGGTACTACTCAATGAGAAGTGAAAGGAAACCAGATCATAAGGCTAAGAACAAACTTGAAAGTGGAATCCTTCATGCAGCCTTTCGTCTCCCCCAGCTAATGGCAGATTGAGGCAATGGGTAGAATTACAGCACATCACAACTAGGGGGGAATGCAGGGTAGCAAAAGTTCCTTACAGAAAATGCAATTACTTATAGGAAACTCTATGGTAAAAAGCTGTAGAACAGAGGTTTGTTGAAAACTAATTCCATGAGCATAAAAGAGTCTGTCAAACTAAACAATTTGCAGTCAGCTTGTGTTTGTTAGGATCAATTCAGAGAGGAAATACTACTGTGACAATGATGGGTGCTGTGCAGCAGCACAGGTCAGTTGGACTGGGCTGCAGGTATCCCAGCAGTGCAGCTGACCTTGGAGTAAATAAAATGCACTCAGTTTTAGCTTATTTTGTACAAGTCTTTCCAAATACTTCAAGAATGTTATGCTGAAAACTATAGTATCTTGGTCTATGTTTCAGAAATCATAGCCTGGGTAAAGCATCCTGAACAGGGACCTTTGCTGCACAGTCTTCAAGCAAATAGTGCTGCAGTTGCTGCTTTACTTTCCTCCTTAGATTTATCCAGTACTGTGATAGAACAGTATAAGCTACAGGGGCCAGTGTTTTTAGCAGAACAATGGTGCAGTTAACATACAGTTCTCACAAAATGCTACAGCTGGTGTCAGGTTAGAACAGGCCAGAATAGCAAAGTGAACTCTGCGTTTGCCAACCACCTCTGCATTTATGCTTCTCAAATGCCCAAGAGTTAATTAAAAAGGAGGATCATCTTGATTTAAAATTAGGCTGTTTAGTGTGTGCAAGGTACACATGACCTGTGGTTAATTTGTGAAGCATTTATATTGTCTGTGTGGAAAGTACATAATTAAAAATTAATCCACCTGTGTTTCAGTTCAGGTCCAATAACTTACAAATGGATTGACGTGTCTTCTTGGATGGAGAATTACTAAAATTATGCTAATATTTTAAACCATTGATCAAGATGAAAAACCTGGGTCTTGTATTTCAAATTGACTTTTTTATACTGAAGGTGTAAATGTCAATTAAATGTTTTCTACAAATCTTTAATTGGTTTAGTTCCCTTCTCAGTTGCCTAGGTAATTATGTGAGGTCAGCCAGATCAATTCTGTTGGTCTCCAACCTTGTTCAAGCCTTCTCATTTCTGCTGCTGAATTCTAAGCAAAAAGACATTCTATGTAGAAGTTACGCTCCCTTTATATCCAAGCTCTTCAGGCACATTTCTTTAGTAGTAAAGAGGCTAGAGTGAGGTTTTAAGTTTTCAGTTCTACAAAGGTGAGCCCCTCTGAAGGATACTGGCCACCTACTTCCCTGGCTCATCACAACCTCCTGGCCTCTTTAAAAAATAAATAAAAGGCAGCCATGGCTATTTATGAACATATTTCAGCATAAATCATTGAGGGCAGTGAAAAATTAAATATATTTAGTACTGTAGCCAACATTCTGGGCAATGAAGGTAGTGGAAACAGCCCTGGGACAACTAATTTATGTTGATGAAAGTGTTAGCAGGAGAGACAATTAAAGTGGATGTCAACTAACTCTTGTTTAATTTTGCCAAATTACTGGTGTCAAAGAGCACAAAAGAGTTGGTGCAGATTCCAAGCAGAATACCAAAGTCTCTGGTGCCAAAGTCAGGGATGCAGATAGGGCATGTTAGTACTTACTGTGCAAGTAACTGCACCAAGGAAGGTGCCTGCTTTCTTTTCCCATTGGTGCTTGGTTTTTTCACCAAGGCCAACCTCAACGCAAAAGCTGTATTACTCAAGAGGCCCAGAAGTGCCAATAATATGCCCACTTCCATAAATTGATAACTCTGAAATTCTAAACAAAATGTAAAGAATCATAAGGACACAGAACAAATAACTCTACCTAAACAACCCAGAATGCTACCACAGAACGTGATCTAGAAACATGTCTAAAGACTCACTGAAGTAAAGATTCAATACAAACTTACATCAAAATGCAGTGTTTCTGTAGAAGGAAGAGGAATCATCAGGTAGTCAGCAAGTGGATAATGGCATGTGCTAACTAACAACAGATTTGCAGCTACATTACAACAATGTAGTAAGTTTGCTGGGTAAAGGATACAAGTGCGGTGAGTCTTGCAGAAAACTACAGTCACTATTCTGGACTGGCATGAAATATGGTATCACCACATTCCACTTAGCAGATTTTTCAAGTTTAATGTATTAAGAGATATAGCACAAATTAAACACATTTTATTAATATCTCCCAAATACGAAGTTACTGTAATCCACACTAATGTAGAAAAGTTAGCCATTAATACCTTAAAACACTTAATTTTATAAAATTGAAAGATGCTTCAAGAATTCCAGTTACAGAAGCTCATACAGCCAGATTTATTGTACACAGCATTACATAGGCACCGGGTTGGTCTGACTACTTCTTAGCCAAAGCATGTCCGTTACTTAAAAACAGTTTACATGACCCTATTTGCCTGTTTTGTTATGGGAATTGCTCAGGTTATTCAAAACGCGGGGGACCCTGATAAATTTCATATACCCTGTTCCACCTGCATAAAAAGGGTTCTCTCATATCTGAGCACAACAGAAGTGAGAGAAACTGTTTTAGAATTATTTATAGACCCAAACTACATCTTCTGTCTGAAATGAAAAATTCATACATAGGGTTTAATCCAAAAGAAAGCATGCCTGGCCGCCTGCACTGCTCTGGGTTCTATATTTCTCGGCACTGTCCATCCTACAGGAGAATGTTCTTGTGTGGGACTAGTAGGGATGGTCTTAGAATTCTAAACCACCAGTAATATACACACTAATTATGACAAAGATTTTGGAGGCTCAAACTTATTGTGCTTTTTAGCATCATCATTATACAACCATACAGTGAAACACTCCACAATATTATACAAGAACAACTGAGGTTTCTTGAGATGTGAGTCTCCCTGTAGGTAACTGCACTTCAGATAGTGCATCCGAGCAACGTCAGATGTTTTCAGTAGCAGTGTCTGTTCAGGATGCGTATGTACAGCAGAAGACTTGCAAGGCTGGTGGTGCCTCGTCAAGCAAGTGCCTGTCCCAACCCTGTCAGTTCCTTTGCGATCGTGGAGTGTTTCGCTCATACACTGAAATAGAGCAGAAGAGGGCAGGTAGTAGAACATCTACAGTGACTCACTTCTGGAAGAACCTCAAATACTGCACAAGGTGAGCACCTTCTTTTTTCAGTGCTGTCCGTCTGGGTGCTCCATGTCAGGTGAATTAGAGCAGTGCCCTTGGAGAATGGGAGGGACTTCACTTTGGAGCTGAATTCATGGGTGATGCTAGTATACTGAAGCCTAGTTTTGTGTCTGAGCATGAACAGAGAGTAAGGCTGTGTCTACGCTAGGAGATAATATTGAGTTTTAAGGCATTTAGCCCCATTTTACTAAATGCCTGTCTTCACTGTAAATTCCAGTAGCTCGATTTATGGGGCACTAAAATCAACATAATATTGGTATTATAATAGCATTGTATCCTGACAGGTGTAGCATTCAGGTCAAATGTAACATTCCAAAATGAAAGGTAGAGAGGAAGCACCAGGTCTTTAAATTAATTAGCCTCCAGATATGTCCCATGTGTGCCCCCAAATTCTCTGCTCTGTCTGCTTCCAGATGCACTGCTCTCAGGTGCGGAGGACTTAAGCAACAGGACTATCCTTTCAATTCGGCAGCTGGAAGCCCATGACTGCAGGGTCATGAGAGGCTGAAAAAAAATATTTTTTCTTTGCTAGTAGTGTGGCTGTGGGGGCCGTGGCCCTGTGCCTACCTCTGCTAGCTGCCTGTCTTTTCTGCTCTGCCTAGCAGCAGCAGCTGCTGCTCCCCCCCACCCCCCACCCCAGGGCAGCTAGGCATGGGTGGGGTTGTGCTTGTATGATGGGAGGAGAAAATGCTTCTCAGATGTTTACATTTTGTCCTTCCTCCTACGTCTCTTCCCTTCCCTGCCTGAGAGGCACCATGAAATCTGCAACTTTCCCGTGCTCGGCCACATCACGTGGCTTGATCCCAAACCAATAAAAGGACGTGCTGTGAAAAGTGCCAGGCAGCTTGTGTGTGCTGAGGGTCCTGTAGCTGGCTGGGGGGTGGGCTCCCTCAGCAGGTAGGATACTTGGGGGGGCCTTACAGCCAGCCAGGGGGAGTCTCCCACAGTAGACATGCTTTTGGCTATAGTTGGGGGCGGGGGGGTCTTTTATCTGCCCAGGGGCAGTCTTCCTCAGTGGCCACAATTTGGGGGGGGGGGGGGGGTCTTTTATCCATGCGGGGGTGGGGGGGGGAGGCTCCCTCCATGGTTGCAATTTTCAGTCAACAGAAGAAAATACTTTGTCACAAGCGTGGCTGTCCTTTCAGAGCAATATTTTGTATGGGCTTTATGCAAAGGCCAGAGGGGCCTGGCTATAATTAGTGGGCTTTTATCTGCCTGGAGGGGCAGTCTCCCTCGGGGGGGGGGGGGGGGGGGTGTCACAATTTTTTTTTTTTTGCGGGGGGGCGGGCTGGCTAGATTTGGAAGTCTTTTAGCTGTGGCGCGGGGGGGGGGCTCCCTCAGCAGACACAATTTTTTGGATGGTTGGTTAATATGGCAGGGGGGAGATGAAACTTGAGACGATGTCGTCAGATACCCACCACCCCTTCCGGGTGCAATTTTTTCCCCGTGCTGCACCAGTGAAAATAGTCAGAATGCTACCGGGCTTAGGGAACTGTGGGAGAGGTTCCCACAATACACTGCTGCAACAGTCGAATTTTGGCAACTTGTATGTGGCAGCACTAAGTGGATTTTGTGGGAAGGTGAGGATGCTCCAAATCGAATTGATAAAACCATTATTGTTAAATCCATTTTAATTGATTTTTTTTAAGCTCCTAGTGTAGCTGCAGCCTAACTGCATAATGGTTTTGAGCGTTTAGCTAGAGGTGCAGGTGGCCACCCTGAAGATGGCTAGACTTGGTACACTGGGTGGGAATGGCATGGCAATAAATGACGCTCTTGTTGGGGCGGGGCGGTGTTCTGTAGTGAATAATTCCTATTTATTTGCTGTCCAGTTAGATAAGCTTTATGTACACATGGCCGAGACCGTCACCCAATCTTGACACACCAAAAAAAAAAAAAAAAAGTCAAGGCCATTTGCAGAAATGCATCATTCCACCACCCCCCCGCTGACATTAAGTTCATCAGTGTCTGGGTACATGTGCTCATACTGCCCAAGACACTGCATTGTACTCAACTGAGTGAATATAAAAAAATCCCATCTACTTGATGGAAGGCTGTGATGGTAACAAAATGAACTCAAAGAGTTTGTAGTTAGCTGCGAGGGCTCCAGGGACAATAATTATTCCCGGATTAGTGGAAGCAGTGCCTGGTTTACAACTGTTTATTCTGGCACCATAGGAACAAGCTTTTCCATTTTTATAGCTAGCTAGTACATGTGGCATAGTGCCTGCTGCTTATCAACATTTGTCTTACTAGTTCTGAGCAGGTCAGGTTGTCACAGTGGCGCAATGAAGGAACCGCACTTTCAGGTGAAGTTTCTACAAATCTGGGTGTAGGACTTGACTTATTCTGAGTGAGAACATTCCATAGGCAAGTGAGCATGAAGGTGTGCAAATCACCAAGTATGTCAGGTAAGGAAACCATGGCTGTCTAGGCCAGGTCAGCACTATCAATATTATTTTGGCCTTTCAGGGCCATTATTTGTGTATTATTTTGGAGATAAGAGGTATCAAAAGGAATGTGTATATGAGAGGAGTTCTCCTTTTTTTATAAGAAAAATATATCCTAGGGCTCATGCCTCTAGTTCTACCTGGGAGAAAAATGTTGGACATTTCTTATTTATGGATGTCATGAATGGGTGGGTGGGAGGGGGGGGTGTGCGCGCGCATGCACAGGGAGCTTCACATGTAAAATGTGTGTGGTATTATTTCATCATTCAGTTTCCATTCAGGCTTGTAGGGAAACAATGTGTTCACCAACATGACCCAGTGGCATGGCTCCTTCCCCACTCTAGCAAAATAAATGCAGAAGTGTGGGCCAGCAAAAGTACCTCCTTATTTACCAGGTTTTGGTATAAACTTCCCCCAAAAATCCTAAAAACCTTAGATTTTTGGGGATAAAATTCACTGCCACCACCCAAGTTATAATAAGGAAACCAGGGAGAGACTACTTGGGAAATCTCAGCCCCAAAAGTAAAAACCAGAACACAAACATTAACCAGTACCAGGTTAAGAAAAAGAAAGAACTTTTATTATTACAACAATATTCATGTTGCAAGCCTCATACCTAGATGGAAGAGTTACAAAGTAAAACACATGGGGAGTCTCCACCATGGGCCTAGAACTTAGTACAAGGAGAGTAAAAGAACGTTTCTAAAAAGTGCACATACATCAGACCCCACTTCCCAAACCATAAAACAATAAAGCCAATGGATTTATCTAAACTTTACCCTACTCACAGAAGATTGGAGGGCCTGTTCTTGGAGGGAGATATTCTGTCTGTCTCTCTCTCATAGCTGGAAAGAAGAGGAAAAAAGACAGAGAACAGAAGAGGGAGGAGCCAAAATTCAATTCTTACCTACATTCCTATAGGCCAGCCCCACCTGGCTAAGGAGGTTAACCCTTTTACTCCCAGGCTGCTGGCTAACCCTCATGATCATGACACCCAGGAGCTATCCTGCTGTAAATTGTGATGATTTGTTTTATGCACCAATTCTCATAGTTTTAAGGCTTCGGTGCATACGGAGTGGGAACATGTGCCACGCTGTTGGTTTATATCGAACGTACACGGACCATTGTGCATCAGGACCCTTATCATTTTGCCTCATATAACAGGGAGGAAATGTAGGCATGCTTTGTGGACCACCCATCGCTCAAACAGATTGAGTAAATATGTTTCCATGGAGGTCCACTTGCCTTGGGTTGCATGTTGGTCTGTGTGAGGTTCCCATGCAATAGTGAGGCATCTGTTGAGATGTGTGTAGATAGTGGATCATGTTGAAATGGTATGCCTGAACAAAAGTTTGGGTTTGTCAGACATCATCGTGTATGCAGAACCTCTGTGGTCAGTGAGAGTCTTTTTCAGGCTTGTGTGTTCTGCTGTCCTTGAAGGCAGTACCTGTGTCGTGTTTTACAGTGAAAGTGATGGCTGCCATATATCCCAAGAGCTGTGGATAGGTGCATGCAGACACCCATGGGCTATGTGAGACCATTAATATTAGGGAGGTTCTGGCATGTGAACCAGGGCAGCAGCAGTGATTATTTAGCCTCCACTGATTACACATGCACTTCTATGAAGTTCAACCATTGCACTGGAGTTAGTGTAGATGACTTCTTGTGATCTACAGCCCAAGGGAGATGCTTGTTGAGTAATACCTAGTGTTTCTGGCAGGGTATGGCTTTTTAAGCTGGCAGTCATCTAAGTATGGGAATATCAGTATCCCAGCTGTACAAATGAGCAGCTATCACCACTAGGCAGACTCCTGGAACCACCAACATTCCAAAAATGGTAGTAATCTGTGCTGGAAGTGATCTCGTCTTACTGTGCATCACAGAAATTCTGTCTGATGCTCTGTTCCTTTGATTGTAATGAGGTTCAGTGCTGCTGGGAAGGCGCATTCAAGTGCAAAAACTGCTTGTCCCATGTCTTCCTCCTCATCACGCAAAACAGGTGGAGTTGTGGGAGATTGATTGTCCGTTGCTGTCAGTACCAGTGAACAGGCAGTGCTGAGCAGCGGAGGTCCTGGAGCAGAGGTAACTTCCATATCTGATGAGTATACAAGAGAAATCAGTGCTATCAGATGCAGTGCTCTATCTTTCTGTCATGTTGCATAAGGAGGAAGTGAGGCTGCTGCCAACCTTTGTGTGTCGCCTTCTTCAGGGCACTGGCCTTAGATGGTCCATGGTCTGCAATGAGGAGTTCAGTGCCAGACGTGAAGCCATCACAAGTGGTCGAGGTACCACGCCCTTCGTAGGGGGTCATTTGTGCTGTGAAGGAGGCGGCTGCTAAATGCCTGTTCTATGACCCCTTTTTGCTGCTGACAGAGGACCAGCATGGATGATGCTAGAGGTGCCTAGTGTATCAAAGGCACTCACTGCAGGTCTGCTCTGTGAGCAGTGATCTCCTTGGAGAAAGTTTCTTTATTAACAGCTTCTCCGGTAGGGGGAGACATAGCCATTTTCCTTGATTTTGTAAAAAAAAATTGGCACTTGTGGTCCTCAGGGACTCCCTTGTTGTGGTCTTGTCCCAGGTCCAAGTCAGAATGAGGAATTTCTCCATTAGAATAAGTTAAAAGCAAATATTTGGATCTCTCCTTGATCTTGCTTTGAGATTGTTGCAGTGAGTACACTTTCTGTGGTATGTGTGTCTCACCTAAGCATCAGCAATTTGTACTGCATCCTTACGTGAAGTATATCTTTTAAAGCCTGGGGATTCAGGCATATTTAAAGCATCACCCCCACCACCCTTTTTTTTTTTTTTATTATAAAAAAAGGACACTGGAAAACAATTTTCAAATGGGTAACTACACTCAAATAATGCTAATTATAACTATGCTAATTCAAGTAACATTGCTAAAAAGGGGGCAATAATATGCTAACTTAATCTAATGACTTTGAAGTTACTTACTGATGTCACTAACAACACTGTCTCAGGGCAAGGACAGTTGAGAAGAAACTGAAGGGGTCAGGGTGTCTGTGCTAGATGAGGCACCAGAGGACTGCTACTGCACACGCACACCCTGACCAGACAGTGCTACTGAATATCTCCAATGGATGGTGCAGGGATGTATTGACACCTACAGTGGAGCACCCACAGAGACAGCTCTTGAAGATACTGTTGCTGTTTTCCCTCCTTATGTGCCAATAACTTTGCTTGGGATCCCAGAATCATACAATGGTCTTAGATAGTCCTGGGAACTCCTTTATGTTTTCTAGCCATTGCCTTATTTTCCTTCCCTCCTCTTGTCGTCCGTCCCCCCCGCCCCCACACACACACTCTCTCACTCTCTCTCCTGAATTTATCATCAATTGATGCCCAACTGGTAAAAAATGACTTAAATGAGGAGAATGTGTGAGTCTATTAAACAGAAAAGCAAGCAGCATAAACAAAATGCAACTGGTCCATCAATAAAACAGTATCTGGAATCATGCATGTATTTCAAACCTGCAAATATGGATGGCAGAGGTGTACTCTGAGACAGCCACTTGTTTCCCTATGTTCTTATTGAAACAGATAATCATCTGGGATTATTGTTTTTGGTCCTCAGTGTAGGATTTCTGTCCTATCTGTATATTCACTCATAAGCACTGCAACCTTTCTTCGGCAAGAAGTGCACCTTCCATGGCCCATCCAAGCTGCTCCAGAAGAGTAGCTACAGGACACATGAAGCCTTTCCTCCACTGCATCCCAATTGCCTACGGGGCAACTCATTAGAGGAATTACATACCTGTAAACAATAAGTCAATCACAGCAGACTTTTATTGAAAGATTTCTGAAGCTGTGGTCGAGTTGGTATACATTTTGAAGGTATTTCGGACATAGACATGGTAAAATACCAAGCAGATATATTGGAAGCCACTTGGACAGCTGATCTTTTAAATTTAATAAGGCATCTGTAATTCTGGAGGCCTGCCAACTGTTTTAGTGGAAAGACTTGTGTTACACCAAATGGAGGAGAGAAGCAAGAAAGGATGTGAAAGACTCATCTTCCAAGTTCTTCAGCTAAAGCATCTTGAATAAACTTTAGAGTACGTTGGTATAGGAAAGTATCTTTCTTCTTTGGCTTGCAAATATTCAGATGATTAACATCCACTGGAATTAGGTCTCCTATGCCTAAATCTGGGAGCAGAAAAAAAAAAGTCTTGATTACGAAAAAAATTCTTGTATTAATAGTCCCTCCGTAGCTATTCATAGGTAAGTGTCTACTCATATGGCTCTCTGCAGGATCAGGGCTTTAGAAAACCTCTTCCTTCCCTATAATTTTCCTTTATTGATTTAGTCACCAGAAGCCAGTTTACTCAGATAGTTACAGAAGGCGAGCATTACAAACATATGCTTTACCTACCGAACATGTCATTTAATTAATGACACAGATTGAAATCCTGGTTATTAAACTCAAAGGGAGTTTTGTCATTGGGTTAAATTCTGGCTCTAGTAAAGTCAAAGTATCCTCATTTTGAAAAAGTCTAAAAGGCTGCAGAAAGTTTTTATTCATAAAAAAAACCTCATCCCTAAGTAAATGAGCCCTTTTTAAAATAAAAGCTGTCACTTAGAGTTTACATCTGGGCTTGACTGGGCACCAAGCATGGCAAACACTATAAAGAGTTTCCCATCACTTAAGGGTATGACATAGGTGCTCTACTCCTAGCAAATTAAGTTATTGAGCCTCATCAGGGTTTTTAGGTATGCCTGAGAGATAATCACTTTAGTGAAAGTTCTAGTTAAAATTATGATGTATCTTCTATTCCCATGGACAGAAACTTACCATTTTCTGAGCAATTTTTTGCTTCCCCTAAAGCTGCTCTTCTTTGGTCACCCAAAAGGACGCTACAGTAGTGTAATAGGGTTGTGGGAGAGACTGACAATTGAACCAACTGGGGAACGTTGGCTATAGAAACAAACATGAGGGTGCTACCGCAAGAGGCTGAGTGCAGTGATTTGCATCATATTTAAAATGAGGACCCAGAGATGCGTAAGTACAACCTCTGCCCCCCGTGTCATACAGGTAATAAACTCAGATAACAGGATTACATGTTTGTACTTTACCACGTAAGAACGATCATACAAGGGTCAGACCAATGGTCCAGCTAACCCAGTATCCTGTCTTTAAACAGTAGCCAATGCCGGGCGCTACAGCGGGAATGAACAGAACAGGTAACCATCAAGTGATCCATCCCCTATGCCCAGCTTCTTGCAGAGGATGGGAACATTTTATTGTTGAACCTAAACTTGGTGCATTTAGTTATGTCTTTTTTGAACCCTTTTATAGTCTTGGCCTTTACAATATCCTCTGGCAAAGACTGCCACAGGAGGACTCTGTATTGTGTTAAGAAACACTTCCTTATGTTGTTTTAAAGCCGCTGTCTATTAATTTCACTTGGTGAACCCTAATTCTTAAGTTATGAAGAGTAAAGAAAACTTTATTTCCTTTTTCTACACCAGTCATAATTCTATACACCTCTATCATATCCACCCTCAGTCATCTTTTTTCCAAGATGAAAAATCTTAATCTTATTAATCTCTCCTCTTACAGAAGCTGATCTATACTCCTAACCAGTCCTTTTGCCCACTTTGGAACCTTTTCTAATTCAAATACACCATCTTTGAGGTAGGTGGTCACAGTTGCATGCTGTATGAAAGATGTGGGTGTACCATGGATTCATACAGAGGCAATATGATATTTTCTGTCTTATTCTCTATCCCTTTCTTAATTATTTCCAACATTCTGCTTGCTTTTTTGACAGCCACTGCACTGTGAGTGGATTTTTCAGAGAGCTACCAGAAACGTATCAGAACTCAGTTACTCCTGGGGAAATTCTGCACACATGCAGCCACACGGCATTCCTCCATCTTGCCTAATATTGTATTTTCCCAAATAAAAAAACATTTGACTGTTCAGGCTCCACTGAAGCCTCTGGTGGACAAAAGGTGGAACTGCAGCACCTGTTGGGTAAAAATTTATTTTACAAGGGGAAAAAATAAACTGTGCTCAGTGCTGCAGAATTCCCCCAGGCAGGGACAAAGCACAAGGGCTCGCCTGCACCCCAAGGTGGGACAGGTCAGCCAGGAATCAGAGGGGAACTAGCAAGGCCCGAGAGCAAGCACTGGCAGCAGGGGTTTGCCCTGCCCCCTGCACTCACCAATAGCAGGAAGGAAAGTGCAGCAAGGTGGCCCCAGCTTGTGCTGCTCTTTGGCCACACCACACTGGGGAAGGGATGGGGCCACCCCCACACTCCTCAACAGGAAGCTGAAGAACAGTGCAAGTTGGGGCTGCCTTGTTTTATTCTCCCCGCTAGTGCCAGTGAGGGGAGCATGGACTCTTGCTGCTGGCTCTGGCCTTCTAGCCTTGCTTGTCCCCCAAGCTACTCTGACTGGGGGAAGAGGCGTGGTATGTATGGGAAGGGGTAGGGTGAAGGGTGTGTCTGGAGCAGGGGCAGAGACAGGGAGAGGTAGGGCCAGGGTTAGAAGGGGGTTGTTATAGCCCTTCCCCAGGCTGGGGGTGGACATGGCTGGTGGTCCCCTGGGCTCCTCTCACCAGTCACCTCTGTCGCCTGGAGTAGATTTATCACAGCACCCTGCCTGCAAAGCCAGCTGAGCTGAGCACTTGGATTGCCACGCAGGAGGGATTCAGGTGCCACCCAGCTGATTAGCAGAGTGCCCACAGCAGGCAACGTGTTTCTGTTGGTGGTGCACGTGTGTGTGCCTTGGTGCCCTCAACAATATTAATTCAGCCCATGGGTGGAAAAAAGTAGAGGGAACAGTTTTCCCAGCTCTCGAACAATCCCAACCCCCACACCAAAAAAAGAAAAACAACCACACATTAAAATACCCTCCAAGTTCAATCATAGGCTCCTTCCCTCTCCCTCAGCTCCTCCATTACCCCGACTCCCCAAAGCCTTTGCACTGTAACACAGTTCTGTATTGTAATTTAAATGAATTACACAACGTTCTGTGTTAACATACCTAATAAAATCTATTTTTAAAAAACAATTTTTTTGGTCTTTTAGAAATATGTGCGGACATATTTTGAAATAAATTACCAAAATATTTCAAACTAGCATGATTAGTTTCACAAATAAAATATGCAGAATTTTCAAATATTGCATGCAGAATTTTTAATTTTTGGCACAGAATTCCCCCAGGAATAATGTATTCAAGGTCAAACTCTCGTCAAAAGTATAGACAAAAGGACCCATCAATAATATCCCATGCTTACTTATTTCAGATGCTTCTATTGTTGTAGCTAATCTCCCTGTGTCAATATGTGGGGGGAAAAAGTAAATAGGTAATTGACATACTTGCTGACTCCACAGGCACCACATGCAGTTTTATCATGCTACCTATATGCGTTGGTAAGGTTTCTGCAAAACTCAACACTGGAAATTTCTTATCCTTGGCAAATGAAAGAAAATCATCATTCAGCTCTTTAAGGGCAGGAGAATCTGAAGAAGAAGAATAAATACTATATAGTGTGTTAACTGTGTTAATGCATTTTCAAAAAATAAGTGTCTGAAATATTTCATCTTTTTAAGAAATGTTTTGGCAAAATTATAACTCCAGTAAAAACAGCAGCACATCTATGACAAGACCTTGTTTTAAACAGTTTGACTGCAGCCTAGAAATATGCATTGCTAACTTTGTCATTTAATGGTATATAGCCTGAGATTTGATTACAAAGTGTGCTACAGAGGAGTCACATACTGCACTATTACATTTCTGAATTGCAGGAACTCGTAGGATCTTACTCAGAGTTCTTTCCTCTTTTACAAACCATAAAGTACAGTGTTTATTATGTCCATATATCAGAGCCTTAAAAAGATGAAAACAGGTTTAGCTGTTTGTCATTTTGTATTTTCAGAGGAAAGTATAAACTGATAAAATCCTGTGCTAAGTAGTTACAAACAACGTACCTGTGCTGAGTTCCTTCACCTCCACAGAAGGAAAGAGAAGATATCTAGCATTCATGGAGTATTCAGCCAGCTGGGAGCCATGGTGAGGTACACTATAAAATATGATTCCTCGGGTGTTGTTTACAATTTTATCCATTTCTGGGTTTTTGGAAGCGTCCACCAACATTTTTTTGACTAGGAGACCTGACAACACAAATATTAATTTATGCAGAGAACTAACCTACTCTGAGAAAGCTCATATTACAATACACATAAATCAGCCAATCAGTCTTTCCTCAGCTAATTAGCTGCACTTCTTTAGAAAAAAATATGTAAAAGTAGAAAATGCTAATGAAGCAGGAAAGGTAAACTGTTACTATTTGGTGTCAAATCCAATACTCCAAATTACTTGGTTTCCTATACCCACTACCAGCAGTGGTCACTATAGATCCAAAATAGAGACAATTTAGCCTACAGGTTCCCAATTACATAACCATCCTTAAACATTTTAGCTAAATCACTCACTGAGTTTGTACCCTTCCCCACACTCAGTACAAAGAGAGAGCTGGATAGTTCATTATCAAAATGGTCATACAATGCAATTTAGTCAAAGTAAAAGATCAGTTTTATATTTTCAGATTACTTTTTGCAAACTTTGATCTGAAATGTGTTTGTACAGGCTAATTTACTCACTTATTTTAACATATTACGGCAAATAATACATATGTGAGCTGTACAGCATATGCAAAGTGCTTACCCCCCATGCTATGTGATAACCATACCAGAGGTCGGTCTCCAACACCAGCAATTCTAAGCTTATTCAGTAGCTCGTTGCTCCTGTAAGCAATAGATTTCCTGCAGAGGAGAAAAAGAGGTGTAAGCAGGAGTAGAGTTCTATGAAAAGGGAATTAAGCAGGTAACTCATTTTGAATGTGATCATGCAAGTTAGGAACTGAGGACACTAAACACCTTGGCCGTGTCTACACTAGCCCCAAACTTCGAAATGGCCATGCAAATGGCCATTTTGAAGTTTACTAATAAAGTGCTGAAATGCATATTCAGCGCTTTATTAGCATGCAGGCAGCCACGGCGCTTCAAAATTGACACGACTCGCTGCCGCGTGGCTTGTCCCAACGGGGCTCCTTTTCGAAAGGACCCCGGCTACTTTGAAGTCCCCTTATTCCCATCTGCTCATGGGAATAAGGAGACTTTGAAGTAGGCGGGGTCCTTTCGAAAAGGAGCCCTGTTGGGACAAGCCGCGTCAATTTCGAAGTGCCGCAGCCGCCCACATGCTAATGAAGCGCTGAATATGCATTTCAGTGCTTCATCAGTAAACTTTGAAATGGCCATTTGTGTGGCCATTTCAAAGTTTGGGGCTAGTATAGACGTAGCCCTTGTGGGACTGGGTTCATTAGAGTATAATGAACTCTGTTTTCTCTTGAAGCAAATGTAGTGCCTGACATGCAAATATTTCAGTGAATTGTCCTTCGGGGTGGCCTCCATGCATTGATAATCCTAAAGCTGAAGCCTGGGTGCTGAACAAAAAGTCTGCGATCAATCTAAATTTCTAATATAGAAATAAATACTAATAATTTGTTCTCCTATTCCACTTTCCAGCCAACAGTCTCAGAATTAAAAGAATTATCAGGCAGTTTTCATTTTGAAGATGGAGAAGTTCAGGTACAGAAAGGGTAAATCAGTTGCCCAAGGTCAACAAGTCCGTAGCACAGCAAAAATAGGGCTTAGTTCTTTTGTTTCTCAACCCCATGCTTTTATCTGTAACTAACTTCCTCACAGCAGAAGCAGAGTTGCATATAGAGGACGAAGGGGAAAGTCAAGAACTTGGAGAATTAAAATGAGCAGCAGAACAATCAAGCTACTGCAGTTTAAAGATCTAAATAACAGCCACATATAAAAACCCTTGTATAATCAATTCTGAGAATGGGAATTAAAGATTAACTCTCATTAACAACCATGGACTCAGCGCCCGCTGGTGTCCAATGCCTCTCCCACTATTTCCTTCCATCTTACCCAGTCCAGCACCAATCTACTGCATCACCTACCCATTCTCTATGGAGTCTGTCTCTCCTATTCCAACCATCCATTATGCCAAATCCTAGGATCTTGATTTTTCGTTCGTCATTCATTCTGCAGATATGCCCAAATAGCTGTAATTTCCGTTGTATAACGTTCTGCAGTAGGTTCTCTTTCGTCTGTATCTTCCTTTATAATTCCTCATCGGTGACCACCTGCATCCATCCTATTCTCAGGATCTTTCTATAAACAACTCTTGAATGCCAGTATCATCCTCGTTGAATCTTTCGTTATCACCCATGTCTCACAACCAGACAAACATGCTGCTGAATATATACATTTTCAAGGTGCTCAAATTTGTTCCTAAACTAATCACTTTGCTTTTCCAGATCTTATCCAGTGCCTTCAAACTCGCTCTTGCTTTCACTAGTCTAGTCACTATTTCCTTCTTACATTCTAGATCATGTTTTGTTGCTTCCCAGATACGTGAACTTCTCTACGTTCTCTAGTTCGATCATGTCTACACTGATCTTCCTTCCTATTTCCTTATCACCAAATACAATTGATTATGTTTTGTCAATGTTCATGATCAGTCCATACCGCTTCTCTTCCTCATTTAGCACCTATGTCGTTCTCGCTAGCTTCTCTTCATATTCTTCAATGATAACTTTCTTATCCACGAACCTCAAGTTAATTCTCATCCCTTGCACAGATATCCCTTTTAACTCTTCCTTGATCTCATCCATCGCGCTCTCTAGGTGCATGATGAAGATATTCGGCGATATCAGATCTCCTTGTCTCGTACCTCTACCGTTCCAAAGCAACTTCCCATCTCGCCGCACATTCTCCCACAACCTCTGCATTGTCATTGATATCCTTCCACAATCATAGCAGTCTGCTACCCACTCCATAGGATTCTAACACCACCTAAATCACTTTCTCATCTATGCTGTCCAATGCCTTCTGAAAAAAAAAAATCGAAGCAATTGTAGATGATCTTGTACTTTTGTCAAGTTTTTTCTCTGCTATCAACTTTAGTGCCAATATCTTCTGTATGGTATGTCTATCTTTCTTGAATCATGCTTGCTCTTCCACCAGATGTTCTTCTATCTGCCATCTCAGTCTCTCCATCAGTATCATCATCAGCACCTTGCCTAGATGACTCGTTAGGGCAATCATTCTATAGTTCTTGCACTCCAGTGCACTTCCTTTTTTGTACATTGTCAGTAGCATGGATCTTGTCCATTGCTTAGGTGCCTTCCCTTCTTTCCATGCTATATTACATAGTTGCTGTATTTCCTGAATCATACTTTCTCTGCCATATTTGATCATCTCTCCTGCGATCTTATCATTTCCGACGTATTTGTTCTTTAGTTTTTTCCACTGCTCTTTCTACTTCTTCCTTCAAAATATTGGTCACACACTCGATGCTTGGCAGAGATCTCTCTTTCAGTTCTTTGATCAGTCCCTGAGATACACTCAGGCCCAACTGTGCTTTATATAGACTTGTGCAATATCTTGTCCACCGCTGCACAACCTTCTTGTTCATGAGCATCTCGTTGTTCTCCTCTTTGATCACCATCTGCTTCAGCTACAACTTCCTATTAACATTCCTGATCATCTTATACATCTCTCTAGTCTTACATTCACTGTAATACCTCTCTGTAATACCACTGCTCCTCTAACCATTTCGCCTTATCCTTTCTGGCTATTTTCCTTACCTCATTGCAGTTTATTCTATATTGCTGTTCTGCCCTCTGAAAGATCCCTTCTGATCTTCAACACTCTCTTCTCTTGGAGCAACTTCACTGTCTCCTGCGTAATCCATTACTTATTGAGCTTCTCTTCTTCTAGAACCATCTGCTCAATTGCCTCTTCTATTGCCGTGGCTATCCATTTAACTCTCTTATCTAGGTCTTTCTCTGTGTTGACATTCCCAATCTTCTCTTCAAGAGCTGCTCTGTAGGATTTCCTATTTCTTCCTCAACTAGCCTTGCCAGGCCTCTTCTTTTCTTAAACTGAGCAAGGAGGGGGAAGAAAAAACAGCTGGAATTATGCTCCCTAATTTTCTGTTGTGTGATAAATGTTTTTCTCTGCTATGTAACATAAGATCTTTGGGCCCTGATCCTGACTATCTTTGAACCTATTCATTTGATTCAAGTTGAGCTGATACATAGGATTAAGATCTGGGGCCTCATTCAAAGCCCATTAAAGTCAATGAAGAGTCTCCTATTGACAACTGCTTTGGAGCATACCCCTAAGTCTACACTATTTTTTTTCTTTTAGAAAACCCTGTTGCGGTGGAGGTGCTGTTGTTCAAATGAGAGAGAAAGCAGACATCCTTATCCCATGTAATCAAGAAGGATCCCACAACACTATTCAACAAAAATGTCTTGACACATACCAATTAGACTTTCAGTTGAATGTGGTCTCCCCTATTTTCTCTCCAAAACTATTATACTGCTGCTGTATTTTATGGGCCACAGACACAAATATCTCTCTTTTCAGTCAAGAGATAATGTTAGTCCAACACTCTCCAAGCCAAAACTAGGCACATGAAATCTTAATAGGAAGAGTTTCTAGCTGTGCATCTGAAGAATTGTCTGGAGTTAAGAAATTCCCTACCCCACAAAGAATCTATTCAGGCCAGTCTCTGAAGTTCTTCACACATGGCTCATTAATGCAAAGCTAAATAAACCATGAGAACTTAAAGCAGAACTGGGCAAACAACAACTTGGAGGCAATGTCTGACCCATGAGAGCTTGTACTGCATTCCATGAGCTCTGTTTCAGTGCTCTGGCTAGGGCATGGGTCAGGTGCTTGCCCTGCTCTGCCCAGCTGCCCCAGGGAACGGGGTCATGGGCTTGCCCCACTCTGCCCACCCAGTGCTGCCACCAGGGAATGAGATCAGGTGCTGAGTGATCCAGCTGGGGACTGCGGTGAAGGACTTGCTCCACTCTGCCTGACCAGCACTCCCAGTAGGAGCAGAATCAGGGGCTTGTCCCACTCCACATCCCACCATACAATTCCCATACCCAGATATGGCACACAGGCCAAAAAAAGTTTTCCCACTCAGATTCCACAAGCACCTAACCAGGAGGCAAGGAAACCAAGTGGGCACACTGTTGCTGAGAAACAGGGTAAAAACGTTTCCCCAAACCCAAATATCCTCCACAGAAGCACATAACAGAGAAAAGTAAGATCGCCCACTCCTATCAGATCCTATATGGCAACTTCATAGCTTTTCCTCTTCTCCCCAAATAAATTACATGCACTTCATTTGTTACCTGTAGTCCTCAATAGGGCACTTTGTTTTCCAGTCACTTAGGTGGGTGTCATACTCCACAGATATAATTCTAAGCGAAGGGCAGTCTGAGGCTAGCCATGTCTAAATTAAATATAAAATCAAAACAAAGGAGTGCAGTTGAACTTGTACTATACCTTTTGGTTCTCAGGCATCAAAAATCAAGATCAACAATTGGCTGTAAGACTGACAGTTAATTTGAAGAAAAATTAAAAAAAAAAAAACCTACACAATAGACTTGCAGGATTACAAATGCCGCAGGCATTAAGGTTGTTCATAACATCTAAAATTTGTAAATGTATACGAAGCATTTTGATTGTTCTTCCAAAAATTTATTCCTGACCACTGACTTAACATACCTTTGAAATTTTACTATGGAGAAGAAAGGTGCTGTTTTTAAACGACCTTAACTTAAACAAGAATTGTTTTCTTGCTTTTTCAATTTTTAAAAACTCTCTTTTTATTAATGTTTAACACAATACTATGTGTGTGTCCCACACAGGCATATATTAGACATGTATTGTCTCTATGGCTGCTTGCTTGCGTACTTTAATTCCAAATGAGGTGTGTAGTTGACTGGTCAGGTCATATCGCTGGTGTTCATAACTCCGAGTTTCTACAGTAAAATGTGAAGAGCGGGTATGGTCAGAAAACCGAGCAATGTAAAAATGACACCCTTCTGAAAAGATTTGTTGCTGGGGTAGTTTTTACTCATTAGCACATCACAGAGCTGCCAAAGCTATGGGAGAGTGAGCTGGATTCCGTTTTGACTCATGCATTATTGACCACAGGCTCAACTAAATTCTGATGGCACAAGCAATTAACAGGCAACTCAATTTTACTGATCTCAGAATGTGTTTGCGGGAGTGGCGATTAGAGAAACTACCTATGAGTTTAAAATTAAACTTTCTCCTTCATATTCCAATTGCTTTACAAACAATGTCAATGCTTCACAAAGCTGACTTCAGCAGCTTAATACCAGGGATGAATATGGCCCAGTAACTAACCCTTGTAACACCTCTGAGATGCATGAGAATTACTGTTTTACAAACTGGAAAAGGAGGCATGCAGAAATAGGGAAATTCCCAAAGCCAAGCTGTCACATGGGCTTCTGGACTCACATTTACAAAACCACTATGCGATAATACTTGGTTCAGACTCAAATGTCACACTAGGCCTTACAGCACTAGCCTCAGCTATGCAGACAACTGCAAAACACACCGCTTGCAGCCTGAAATTTCAGGGACTACGTTTGGTCTCTGAATAGCAACTAGAAAAGGCAAGGAGGGTGAACAGATCTCTCCTACTCAAGCAAATTCTAGCGCAATCTAAGACAAATAATAGAGAGGCATGGCAGATTCTACTTGCTCTTTTATCAGAGGAAATGATGATATCAGAGGGGTTAACATTTGCTGGGAAATCACACTCCAAAAATAATCTGTTCAAAACTGCAACTTGTCAAACAATTACTAGCAAGTAAGAAAGAGCCACTTGTGGAATCAGATTAGAAATAATTTAACTAAAAAACAGGCAGTTGCTAGGTTACATGACTCTAGGTCTCTTCTGTTTTCCTCTCCACAGTGCTCACCGACAAAGAAAACAATATGCTGGTGACAATTAATTATTGTCTGCCTACCTTTGGCCAGCATTCACTGTAAACCTCATCCCCATTGAAAACCTTTTCATCCAAGGGTTGCTTAATGTCTTCTTGTCTCCAGGTTTTAAATGCTGCTCCCAAAAGACCATGAATAAAAAGGACGTCTGCTTTAATGGGCTGACTGATATTGGAAAGAATTTTAAAAAGAAGTAGGGTACATATTTTAATAAACTAAAATTTACCTTAACAAAAGCATTTCATTCTGAAGCATTCCATTTTTTTTTTTAAATAAAACACCCTGTATGTTATACCCATGTGATGGAGATCCTCACATATCATAGAAGGTGGACAGAACAAAATGCAAACTGGAGAACCATACAGCATACAATGAGCTAGGAAAAGGGGAGGGAGTTAAAGTGGTCTACACAGAATAACATTAAATGCATCCCAGACATCAGCGGTGGGACTGCTGCAATCGAAGTATCCAGACCTGATACGAAGCTAGTGGCACATCAATGGAACAGAAACAGATGTATTTCCAGCTTGTAAAATGGTAGGACAACCACCACACTGTTCCCTTCTGTCTGTATCCAAAGGCAGAGTGATGTTCCCATGGAGTGTTCACCATGCCGGAACACAGTAAATAATACAATTATGTGATTTACTAAAGGACAGGGAGGAGAGTGGAACATATACCCTATGGCAATACCATTTACCCTGCAAGACACACATAGGAATGTTAAATGAGGGAGAAACTTATAGCCAGTGAGGGCCACACCCTGAGGCTTATTGCTGAATCTCACTCCTGCAAAGAGAAAGTGCCTCTTTGCTAACTCCAAATAACACTCAGCCAACATCAAGAAACTGAAGGATAGAGGTATTTCTGGTACTACATTGAGGCGCTGTAGTAGATTTTGCCACTGTCAAGGTAGCAGAGGGTATCTGCACCTTTCAGACACCCAAAAGAAGCTGCTCACCAAGAAAGCCAAAAAAGTAATTTATTGGTACACTTTGGAAATAGTGAAAACTCCTGAGATTTTGCAAGAGTGTCTGAAAAATTAAGTGCACTTTTAAAATGCTTCTTCATACACAGCACTCTCTCAACTATGCCCCCGTAGGGACAGTAACAAGAAATGGGAACATCATAGTACCTTACCCTCAGTAATAAAAAAATGCCAACCTCTTCGCCCACTGTAATTCTAATTCAGGATTCTGTTCACAGAAGCCAAAAGAACCTTCAAGGTAACCTATGTAATGGCACCGATATATAAGGAGTAATTGCTGCTCATTGACACTGGACTCGCCACCAGCTTCTCCCCCTTGTTTCCAGCTGCACAGCCACAATTAAGTGTTGTATTAGCAATGTTCTAGGGGATTTGCTACAATTAGTTTCCTGTATTTTTGCTAAATGTTCCTTGTTTTCAAAAGAACAATTATCCACATGGTGCTGACATCACTTGTGAAGCAATACCTTAAAGGTGCATACACCTATCTTTATAGATTTGTGTTGGTTTTTCCTTTTAACACTCACATTCTTTAAAAGGAAACAGACATTTTTACTGAATGTTTCCTAGTGCCTTACCATTTAAGATGCTGAAATCTTCCATTCCAGGAGGATGGCAGAGCAGACAACACTGTTTTGCAACACAACCTTAACAAAGTTTATTTGCAAATGAATAATAAAGGAGCATGTGGTAGAGTAAGTCCCCTCCTCTTTACCTGCTACGGTACTGTGGATGTAAAACATATACGCCAGCCGGATATTTTTCCTGCACTGTCTCCCTGTCCAGATTAGCCAGGGCTCTGGCTGCATGCGAAGACTGAATGACATGAGGAGACTTCATTGCTTCAGCTAGTATGGAAACCCAACCTAGTTCAAATGTAAAACAAAAACACATCTCTCATTGGCTGTTAATTACCAAGAAAATATGATCTGAATTAAGACTGCAGAAATCTCGTTGTCTTTACTCTTTTTAAATGTTTGCCGAAATTGTAGGAGCATAAGAATTGTAGTACTACTACAACAAACCCTCTTTCAATCCACGTATCTTGCTTCAGGCTGTAATCAGTGCTGGGTGGTAGTACCTGCCTAATGCACTGAACTGTGTCAAAAATACTTCCCATTCTCTGACTCTGTTTGGTGACCAGTTTACGATTGGCAGCAGGAGCGCTCTCTTCTCAAGAAGCAAAGAATGTGCATCAAACGCACCCGCTAATTTTTCCATCCATGTACAGAATAAATTTTGTTATGTACATGAAGGCACACTCAGATGTGCACCACCAGTAGAAACAGATGCTGCAAGCAGTAGGTAGTGCAGGCACTCTGCTAATCAGCTGGGCAGCATTTGAATCTGTCTCAAGTGGCTGCTCAAGGGCTCAGCTTATAGGGAACATTGGTGTATTTTTCAATTTCTCCCAGCAACTAAAAGGAAGAGGTGGGAGATGGAGCAAGGGAATAAATCCTCAAATCTTCAAACAGTTTAGATGTGAGACAGGTAGAGAAAAGAAACATTCCCTCCCCAGCAGACTGGAAAGAATACGAGGCCTCCAACATCTAATAGGCAGGGAGAAGAAAGGAGACACAGAGGGTACATTAAGGCTGTGTCTAGACTAGCCCCCACCTTCGAAGGGGCTAGTGTATATGCAGTACTTCATTAGTAATCTCCCAACACCCTAATTACCATGCCCCCTTCAAAGTTGGGGGCTAGTCTAGACACAGCCTAACACTAGGAAAAAGTAGAGAAAAGAGGCTCTCTCTCCTATGAGCTATTAAAGAAGAGGGCCCCAGAAGTTAGGGCTAGCTGGACCACAAAGAAAATGGAAAGCTACCCTGCTTAGTATCCAGGAATTATTCCCGGGGGCAAGGAGGGAATGATGCTTGTTAGGAGAGTACAACCGCTCTCCATTCCCAGTGTTTAGAACCCTGAGCAGGAGAATTAAGTATTAGATACACTATGAATTAAGTATTAGGTACACCATGCCTCTTATGAAGTGAGCCTTTGCCCATGAAAGCTTATGTTCCAAAAAAACCAAAAAACGTTAGTCTAGAAGGTGTCACAGGACTTCTTGTTTTTGTGAATACAGACTAATACAGCTACCCCTCTGATACTTGAGGTCTCTATGATCCTCAACATAACAATGACATTTACATTAAAATAAAGTACTGTTACTAAAATAATTAAACCAAAGTGCTGTACAACATGATTAAAACAGTCTCAGGTACTTTCACAAAAAAAGACAGCTATTTCCTAAAATAAAACTGATCATTATTAGACACCTCTGTCAACCTGCATAGATTAGTAAGGAATGCAAAAAGTTAAAAGATTTTGTATGTAGTATTAAATTAAAGCATTTAAAACAAACAATTCAAACATTTTGTACATGTCTAGCACAATTTTGAAAGAGATATATATAAAACTCTACCCACATTAAAATTCAAAGAGCTAAAACCAACAGAGCATTGAAAGCACAGAATTTAAATATGACGTAGAATGATAAAGAAAAAGCCAACATTTATCTGTTGGAAAACTTCTGAAATTAAAATAAAGCCTTGTGTGGGGAAAGTGAAACTGACACAGCTGTCCAGACTTAGCCAGTTCCACACCTCAGAGTTCTATTATGGATGAAGAGGTTGGGAGAGAAAGAGATGGGAGAGAGAATACTGAAGTGGACTGAACAAATACACCTCTGAAGCAGTTTTGCATTTTAAAGGGTGAGGGTTGCTTTTTTAGGCAGCTTTTGCTCCTTTAACTGTTTGCCATCAAGGTTTTGTTTTGAAAACCAAAACCTTCATCCATGTTTTACAATCACTCTGAATGTAGGGATGAGGCACATTGTCTGGACAGCAGAGGAAAACCTGCAGTACAACTGACCTTGCTGCCTTGGTCTGTAAGGCTATGTCTACATGGCAAGTTGTTTTCAAAATAATTCACACAATTTGTGCTATGCAAATTTGCATAAATTATTTCCAAATACCTTATTCTGAACTTGGTGCCATCCAAACAGCACCAGAGTTCAAAGTAAGTGAGCTATTCCAGAAGTTCTCGTACCCTTTGTACGACAAAAGATACTGGAACCACAATACTGTGCTTGAAACAGCAGCACTATTTCTTAGCATGGGGGAAAAGCCACAGTGTTGCTATTTCGGGAAAGATTTGTATCCCAAAATAACAATGGCCGTGTAGACATAGCCTAAATGAATAGTACTTTCGCTTCTGGCAGCATTGACCCCTCTATATTTTACAAAAGCAGTACATTTACTTACACATTTAGAATATAACTATTCCATCAAGACTGATTACATTTGATTTCTTTTTACCTGCACGTACTATGGATGAATGAAGACGTTCATCCAAAGCCATATTTCCAATTATGTGAATGACGTTCCTTTGTATTTTTGCAGAATCATTACGAAGCTGGTATATCCTCTGCAGTAGCTGTAGGCCTCCATTTGCTTCAATTTTATCACAATGAGTAGAAACCTAGCATTTTTGCAATAAATTCAGTGATACTATGTGGAAGTTGTGCAAATGTCCAAATCTGCAAAAGCTTCCTGAAAAGTTCTCAGTACGTACAGTCTCCATCAAAACTACTATGTATTATATCGACATCATACACAAAAATTCTTACTTAATCTAGAATTTGTTTTTCTGTTACGCTTAAAGCTTTCAGTTTAACAATTTAACAAAGTATGTGACCTATGGAATGCTTGTCATCACTTTTATTGAATGCCACAAGCTCAGAAAGGGATTCAAAATTTTAGGATGAGAACTGCATAATCATTTACCACTCAAAAGCCTAATATCAGAAGGGTGCTGAGCACCTCCACTTTTCTCCCACTGAAGATAATGGGGCTTGAGGATGCCAAACACCTTCAGGGATCAAATCCTAAGACACAGGTGGGCAATAAGCAGCCCACAGGCTACACACGGTTTACTAGCAATAGCTCCTGGCCGGCTGTCAGACATTTTATTTATCTGTGCATACACAGGAATGGTCGCTTGCAGCTCCTTTTGGCTGCACTTTACTGTTCCCAGCCAACAGGAGCTGCAGGAATCAGCTCAGAAACCAATGCAGGCAGATGACTATGCATACTGTGGACCACTGCTATTGAATGGATGCTAGTGACATGCAAGTTTCTACTGTAGTGCTGAGTCCAGTGCTCTCTGCCTTTCCCCACTATAAATCTAGCTTAAAGTATATTTTTCAATATATATTCACTCAGTTTCTGATTTTCAGGTCTCTAGGTTCTATCTGCAGTCTTTCTTGCACAGTTAGTATTGTTATGGCAAGTGTCACCATGTGAAGCTCTTACACATTGTCTTCCACTTTCTGTTTTTCAGTGTGCAAGAAGATATGCTGTACTGTTGTTAGTTATTGGTCTGAAAGCTTCTGTGTAGAAGCAAGAGTTTGCCCTCTCCTTTTGTCTTTCATCAAAGTTAATTCATGTACTGGAATAAACTACCTAGGGAGGTTGTGGAATCTCTATCATTAGACATTTTTAAGAGCACTGTGCTTTACAAACCACACCCTTCTGGTATGCTTTGCTGTGTAAACAAGCCCTGTGATTCCTGAAAGAAGGAACTGCCTGTATGATCATCTCTGTTTGAGGACTGCTTTGAGTGTGTAAATAAAGTAAGTTACTCTTAAGACACACCGAGATTCCACATCACTGATAATCTCCTTCACTGAGGAGCTGACACGTATAGCCTTGGATATCTTACCACTCCGTAGGGCAGGGACAGTGGCATCAGAAGAAGGAACAACAGAGTACAGGAATTCTTCACAAAGGCCTTTTCATAAGATGTATCCCTTACTATTCGTGGTTGCTGTGGACATGTGCCCCTCCCCATTAAATGAGCTGTAAGAGTAAGGCCTGCCACCCAAATTGGAAGATCCATGCTATCCTCCCCCACTCTTTGGCATAAATGCCCTGGCGAACTCCTGACAATGGAATCTCCATCACTGAAGAGGCATATCCCTGGATATAGTAGAAGACAATGATCAATACTGTGGACAGTCCCCACAAATCTCCCACTCAACCCCCACTCTCACATGGATTTCAATCCTGTGAACAGCACCTCAGCAGGGCTGGCAGGTAAAATGATATTGGGAAGGTTGTGAAAGCAGCTCCCCCTGCATCCTCCATATGCAAAAGGCAAAACCAGAAAGGAAAGTGTATTGGTACAGCTGTTCAATCACAGCTGTATTAGAAGACTTAGCCCATGTGGCTCAGGTCCTTCAGGCCAAGGTGTTGGGAGCACAAAGGAGTCAGGGTACGAGCCTGGGCATTGTGGGGGGACTCAGAGTAGGAGGCTGGAGGCCGGGGGAGGGTACAGGCGTCAGGGCTGAGGGTGAGGAGTTGAGAGGCATGGAGGGGCCCAGTGCAGAGGACAGGTGCAGGAGTCAGAGTTGGGAGATGGGCAGGAGGCTCAAGGCTAGGGTGGGAGGAGCTAGCAGCTTCTCATCCAGGGCTGGCCCAGGGCAGCGGGGGCCATGCAGCTTGCCTGCCAGGTTCTCCCCAGGGCTGTCCAGGGGTTACGCAACCTGGCCGCTGGCTGCTCCTTGTGGCCAGCCTGGAGTGGCAGGGGCTTGCATGGCCTAGTTGCTGGCTGCTCCCCAAGGCTGGCCTGGGATGGCAGCGGCCATGCTGCCAGCCAGTCACTGCTCCCCAGGGCCTGGGCACTTGTTCCCCCTCTGTGGTCATTCTGAGGTCTAACTGTCCCTGATATCACACACTTCCCTTTCTGTTTGATAAACTATTGTATTCCATGCACGTCCCATTGTCCTGGTACAACCAAACTATTACTTTGCTTTAAGTTATGATAAGAGAAAGCTGCCTACCAGAGCTGGTGGTCCTAACTCTTACCTTTTAGGAGGAGTTCTTGAACAAACAGACTCACGGACAGACACACAGGCAGACACACACAAACTCTAAAATACATTGTCGATAAATGAATTACCTTGGAATGTTGCACCAATGCTTGTAAACAAAAGAGTTCAACTGTCTCTGGTGGGACTTTACTCAAAGTCTCACAGTAAGGAAGCCCATTTCCTCCAAAACACCACAAGCCCCCCTGGAATAAGAATAAATAATAAATAAAATGACAAATGGTTAAATTAAAAGAATGGTTCTAGTTAAGGGTGGGCAAGATCTGGCCCACCAAGACCCTGGATCTGGCCTCTGAACTGCCTCAGGTAAAGACCAGACACTGCTGCTGCTGTGAGCGGCTTCCTGCTCCCTGTAGCTCTCTGCTCCAGGGGCTGGGGAGGGAGGAGGACTCTGAATGCTGCTCCCAGCCCCGTGCAAATTGTCTCAGCTTCCATTCACCACTTTACAGTTTCTGGCCAACAGGAGCTCAGAGATTTCGCTGGGGGACAGCAGCAGCATGCAAAGCTTCCCCCCACCTTCCAGCACCTGGAGCAGAGAGCTACAGGAAGCAGGCCAGTTTGAGCAGTCTGGTGCTGCAGCAGGCAGAGAGCCTGCCACAGGGCCACTGGCCAGGAGCCGCCCAAGTCAGTCTTCTGGCCAGAGCTTACCCCTACCACCTCAGGCCCTCTCTCCCCCAGCCCTCTGTCCTCCCACTCCACATAACCACAAACACTCTGCCCCTTGTCCTGCATCCATACCCCCTCCCATATCCTGCATTCCAATCCCCTCCAGGTCACAACCCCCACCCCAGGCCACAACCCAAACTGCTGCACCCTCTCCTGCCACCCAGTCCCCTTGCCCCAGGTCACAATGCCCTTCTGCCCTCAGTCACAACCCAAACCCCTGCCACGGGTCACCACCCAAACCACTGCTCCCCAGTCTCCTTCCCTGGTCACAGCCCCCTCCTGCCCTAGGTCACAACCCACTTCTGCACCTCCTCTTGCATTCCAGACCCCTGCCCCAGGGCACAACCACCTCCTTCACTCAAACTCCTTCCTGGACCCTACACTCCTCCTGGATCCCAATCCCTTACCCCAAGCTCCCTTCTGCAGCCAACCCCCATCCCAGACCTCTCACCTCCTCCATTAACATCATGGAAGAGTGCAGCCCTTGACCACTCTCCAAAGTCTTGGAGTGGCCCTTCCCTGTCCAAAAATTATTGCCCACCCCATTCTAGTTAGTTTTTTAAGCATGCAACATCTTTAAAGTGGTTATACCAAGTGCTCTAATGTACATTGCATCAAAATATCCCTTTTTGTTCTGCAACTTTCTAATATTTATAAAGGAAAAAAATAAAACATCCCGTTAGATTAGTAGCTGTTCTATAAAACCATTACTTGCCTGTACAGTAACTGGTATTCTTTAATATGCACTGCAACATACACATTCCACTGTGGGCGTCTGTGTGCTCAGTCCACTAGTGCCAACAGTACCATTAGGACCCTCCTCCGCCTGTTCTTCTCATGCACAAAACTGACAGCATAAAGGGGGCGTGTCCATTGCCTCCCTTTCCATTTCTTCTCACCACTAGCTAAAGTCATAAGTACCAAGGACAGTGGGAGGATCATGGAACGTATATGTGCACAACACATCTCCAAGAGCTAGTGTTACTACTACTAAGTAACTGTTCCTTCTCCCTTGACTGTGCCCATATACGTTCCTCTGTAGGTGACTCACCAGCAGTTTCCTTATGGGGCAGCCAAACGGCATTATAAGGGAGCACAGCACAACTCTAAAATGACCACGTGCTCTAACAGATAAGCAGTGTGACAACAAAACGACGTTAACTGAACAACAGAAAGTGAGGAGTTACTATATAGTGAAACGCATTTGCACAGAATAACTCAAAGGAGAACCTACTAGTTGCAGAAAATATAATAAAGGGGGCAAACACTGTAGATTTTTCATTTGGATTAATTCAAGCCCATCCTGCCCCTTGTGTTCATTTTTACCACTGCCTGTTTGAGAACATAAACAGCAAGGACCAGATTGTAGCAGGATCTGTACAGTTGCAAAAACAGGAAGGGAGGCAGGAGCAAGCGCTCCCTCACCTCTGCATGACCCACAAGGAGATGCTACACCCTCAGGCCTAGTGGAGCAGGAGCAGTATGAGATGGGGAAGGGGAAAGCTTTCCCACGCTGATATTAGAAAGTTAATACATAAGACCTTAAATAAATATTTTAAAAAGAGAGAGTGTTCTGCATAATTCCATCCTGGAGTTAAAAGCTCACCCTTTGAGCAGCTAGAGTCTGACTGCTTTCTCTTAAGGCTAGAGATGTGAAGTACTGGACGCATCGCTCAAGATCCGTCTGCGGTAAAGATACCAATAATAATCGGAGCTCATCTTCTATAGCATAATCCTATAAACAAATGAACACAAATACTTACCAATCTCCAAAGGAACGCACCAGGACATAACATGAAAGCAAACAAGGATTTGGAACAACAGAAACTGCTACATGAAGTAATGCTGTAAACTGAAAGGTCTGCATTGAGTGCTCTGCAACCTGTTATTGGTTGAAATGCACTTTGAAGATGTAAAATGACAGGTTAATATTCTTGGTGAGCAAATTTTTCAATAAAAAATCAGCTTTAAATTTCTAGGGTTACGACATATTTTATTTCAACGAGGTCTGAAGGATGAAATGAGGATGCTATTTACTTTGGTAGAGAAATGGAAAGGAGCAGACAGCAGGAACGCACCAGAGCATACAACAACAAAGTTTGAAACTTGGCTCTCAATTGCATGATAATCACTACAAGACTGGTGATGCTCATTAAGAAAATCTGATTTCACCAGCCAACTACAAAATTGATAGCATGATTAAGAAATTAAGCTATGGCACTAAAGATGGAAATACAATAGTTAACACTTGCATAGTTCTTTATCATCAGTGTTTGTACAAATATTCATTAAGAAATCCACAAAACACCCACAAAGGAGATGGGGATGGGAAAATAGGTACAGTGAGGCTAAGTTATCTGCCTTAGAACACACATAGGCCATGTCTACACTTGCAGAGATGCATGGATTGATGCAGCAGGAGTTAATTTAGCAAGGCTAGAGAAGATCTGCTAAATCAATGGCAGAGCATCCTCCAGTCAGCTCAGATCCTCCACTGGAACAAGCGGAATAAGATAAATGGAGAGGAGAACATCTCTTATCTATAATGCACTGCGTTGCCACCACAGTAAGTTGATCTAAGCTATGTCGACTCCAGCTACTTTATTCATGTAGCTGGAGTAGTGTAACTTAGGTTGACTCACCAAGGTAGTGTAGACAAGATAACAGCAAAGATTAGAAGAAAGGTAAGTTCATGGTTGGAATCACAGGCAATGCACGGGGGTGCACAGAAGGCCACATGCCCCTTGGCATCAGAGCAGGGATGGGAGCAGAAGGGATGGATGGGGAAGGAATAGGACAGGGGCACATTTCTGGTAACCCCCCCTGTAATCTCTGCACCAGTCACCTCTGGTTAGAATACAGTTTCTGGAGCTATTGATTCATGGGTTCTAACCTTCTTTCTGATTCTGCCTCTACTTACAGCCCTTATCTTGGGCAATTCTAACTTGTTTGGCATGTTTTCTTAAGGAAATGTAGAGAAGGCAAAAAAATTACCTATCAATCAGTAGTACAGCATCTCTGAACATACTGTTTGATCTGATTCTCCTTTTTGGGCCCTGTGTACATGGAAGTAGATATATGGGAACTTTTGTAGTTTTCAAATTATTTTGACCTTTTATACTTCTGGTAGATGTACATGCACAGACCATGAATTTACATTGGTATGTTATACTTCAATTTCTCAATGAGTGGGATACAAAGACTTCCCTAACCTCTGCACACTAATAGTATCCTCTTTGCCAGTTAGACAGTGATTATACATCTGGAATGGTAAAAATATACAGATCTGTACTCCAGTATGAAATGAATGCCTCAACTCTGAGGGTTTCAATTGTTTGGAAAGAGTTAGACCCATGATCCTATCCAGTGTGGACTGATTTAAATCAAAGAAATTCAAGTCACTAGTTTTAATCATTATTTAAATTAGCAAGCAAGAAACCCTGATATAAATAATTGATTTCAATTGTGCATTTGCACTTCAGTTACTTTCTAAACAAAGGTTAATTTTCTCATTTGTAACCATTAAGACATATTGATAGATGGAACCTACAGATTGATTTGGAGTTAAATACAGCCTTTACACTAAATTAGATATTTCCTTTAGCTAACAGGGTACACTATGTGTACACATTGTATTTTAACAATTACATGGTTTAACTCACATTTATTCAGATTCTTAATGTTTTCCTTAATGTTTACTCACTTTTGAAAATGGTGAGTGATGTATATTTCTTATTTACTATATGATTAATTTTTTACCTGCAATTTTTGTCAAAATCTATGGAAACTCAAAGACATAAAAGTTCACAAAAACAACACTGAAATTTTTGTTTTCTTAAAGAAAACTATCTCAAAAGTGCTAAATGAGAGGATTTTTTTCAAAGCATGATCTGCATTTAAAGCTAAATAATTTATTAAATAAAGGATGTATTATTTCCAGGTTATGATTATTATGGAACACCATGTTTAGGTTTGCAGACCCTCCGCACCTCACTGGCTGTGGTCACACTTGGCCAAAACTTCAAAATGGCCGTGCACATGGCCATTTCGAAGATTACTAATGAGGCACTGACTTGAATATTCAGCACCTCATTAGCATTAGGACATTCCGGCCACAGCGTGTCAAAAGTACCGCTTTCGAATGTGCACAGCTCGGCGTAGCAACACGGGGGTCCTTTTCAAAAGGACCCCGCGCATTTCAAAATCCCCTTATTCCTCTCAGTGGAGGGGAATAAGGGGATTTTGAACTGTGCAGGGTCCTTTTGAAAAGGATCCCCGTGTAGCCGCACCGAGCCGCACGCGTCCGAAAGCGGTGCTTTCGAAGTTCCACGGCCAGAAGTGTCCTAATGCTAATGAGACACTGAATATTCAATTCAGTGCCTCATTAGAAATCTTGGAAATGGCCATTTTGAAGTTTTGGCCAAGTGTGGCCACAGCCACTGTGATTTCCCCAAAAGGTCTGACCAGTGTCTAGCATGGTTAGCCTTTCTTCAGGGGTTATAACAATGTGTATGAGTTACCAACCAGCCTTCACAAAGCAATATATTTATTCTTTGGATAAAAGCTTTGCAGCGATAACATATAAAGAATAATAAATATTTCTATACACATGCTAAAAGTTACCAGAGGTCACCCATTATGGAGCACTATCTGGCCAAGTTCTTCCCAATCTTCCACAAGTGTAGGACCAGCCTTGGACAGAAGGTCTTGTCCATCTGCCATATCAAAAGGAAGCCCTGTGTTGTTTTATATGGGTAGGGCTGAATTCAGGGCTGGACCAACAGCTCTTTCTTTGTTTGTTGATCTCTGGAAAATCTAATTTGAGCCAGTATGGACGAGCCATCCCAGCAGGTTGCATTTCTCTGGTTTTGTCTGCAGTTTCAGAAACTCGTCTTAATCAGCCCCTCACTATTTTTAGTTCTTATGGGACCTATGTTAATCGTCTTCTTCCTACTCTCCACCCACTCAAGCTGCCTACAATCCTGGCCCACAGTGATACATATTACATAAAACATTCATCAAGTAAATACTGTAGGGTCTCTTGCAGACACTGCATGCAATTGTAATATCAATCACAAATTGAAGAATCTGAATAAACTGAAATGAAGAAACAATTCTCTTTACACTTGCACAAAAGACTACCACGCTCAAAAGATAGCATGCCACCTCAACAAACTCCAGTTCCAAGGGCTTAACGAGGGACTCAGTTCAATAGTCTGGCTTCCTTTAAAATTTGCCATCAAACATGTACCGCTTTAAATTATTTTAACAGAGTATAAGACATTTAGGCCTCAAAACAGATTAAAATTAACTGTGAAATTGGCAAATAAGTGTACATTTAAAAAATCTGATTTTAATGAAACATCAATTTTTGATATTTTTAAAATAATTCAATTTTTAGTCATGCTCATGATATCACAGTCCAAGGGTGATAAACCTGAGAGTGCAAAGCTACTGAACATCACTCCTCCATGCCATATTTAATTTTGCAAGTCTTGAGTCTTGCAACGGACATGTTGCCAATATTTTACTAGATTTACAAATATCCTGTACAGATGCCCATCCCTGGCTGTCCACTCCATATATTAAATACACAATACACTACACAAAGATTGCTCAACACACTTTGACACAAATAAATGTCAACCAGATAATATAAGAATAAAATAAAAACAGACCCGTGCAGCCCTGAGTTCAGCCCTACCCAGATGCCTGTAAGGAAGAAGGGTTTACAGCATGCCCAGATGGTTAACAAATCAAGACTGAAAGAGCTGACTGTTGGTATGAGCAGCAGAGAAGGGACAGATGGAAAAACTGTATCTAAAGCATCCCAAGGACTGTAACATCTGTATGGCCTGGGAAGGTAAGATACGTCCTGAAATTGTTCTGGATGTGAAATGTTTGCTTAACTCATTATTTCCCTGATCCTTGTTGATGGAAGTGACATACAGTGCATTTCATCAACCTAAACTCTAGCTTAATGAAGACTGTGGTGCAGGGTTTAGCCCTGTCTATGCTACGTGTGTGTCAGTATAACTATAGCACTCTGGCATGCAGAAGACATTATACTGGCGTAAATCACAGTATAGACAGCACTATCTCACAAGAGGGTGTCTCTGTCAACCTAGCTACCACAATAGCTAACAGCTCAGGGCGACAGAACACTTATGTAGACAGGAGAAGATCCCCCATTAGTGGAGGTAGCATCTTCACTAAGTGCTACAGAGGTGCAGCTGCAGCACTGTTAAGTGCAGACAAGCCCTCTTTTGTGTTATACTAAAAGTGCTGTGGGGAGAGGGGGCAGTATGGTTATAAAAGTTGCAGCTCTCTAGTCCAACACCCTTGGGACCTGACCAATGCTGAACCAGAGAGACACTTTGCCAGACCAGGGGAGGTCAATATTCTCTAGCAGCATTATCAACACTTCCACTGCTTACTGGGCTCTTTGAAGATGCTTGGGGTAAATTACAACTAAATAACAGCACAGACAACTGAGAGCTAGGACTGGTGGCTGTAAGCAAACTTTATGAGATCATGGGATATTTGGCCATGCCCATGATAAGTGGTCGTCCAGCTAACTAAACTCATGCCGAATTATGGATGTTGGATGGGAGCATGCTGGACTAGAGAGGTTCACCCTGTAGATGCAGATGGCAGAAAGAGGACAGGAGCATTTTAGGTTCTATATCAAAAAATTTGAGAGGCAATGCTTTTCGTTACATCACCTCATTATTATTTTGTTCTTCTACATCAGGACTCGAAAAATTATCTTCACTTTACTATCCAGTGATTGATTTAAAAAAAACTCTGAGTCAGCTCATCTCATCAATGACAACACTGACAAGATTCAACTAATATGCAACATTTTCATTTACTTACATCTTTTACTTTTGGTAAGGGAGGTGGTGGCAGAAAAAAACGAAGATCAACGTCCTTGGACCTAGCCAAACCAATCGCAGTCCTCTGATCACAGGCTTGGGCAACAGTTCTATATTGATAATCTGTAGTAAGAGAACTTAAATGTAAGGGCCAAAACTAATTTTAGTTGTGGTTTCCATAGTACTGTGCAAATAAGTAGAACAATATTGTTGTAATGCATATAACTAAGACCCAAGTTTTCCATGATTCTGTAGTCACAAAATCTAAAGTGAAAAAATAAGTTGGTTTCAGATCAATACTAATCTAAAATAATATTTTTGATGCAGGGCATTAATGAAACTTTTAATTTGTGATATTGCAATAAAGTATGTCAGACACTAACCAGATATATGTGATAGCAAGTGTTTAGAGTTAGTGCTTTGAAAGGAGAACAAAAAAATCACAAACCAAGACTCTTGTTATACTCAGGCCTATGGTCTTGATTCAGACAAAACTTTGAGCATTGGGTTGCAATCTGAAAGATTTGCAAATAGTGCTGTGCTACGTATAATATTTTTAGAAATACAGCATCTTAGGTCTGCCTGTTGCAAAGACTTACATAAAAAATACATTTAATAAACATTATTTGAAGTGGCAAAGTTAACCACAAGCAGCAGTACTGAGAGCCGCTACAGGCCCTGGGGCAAGATGGAAGCGGGGGGTGGCTCTGTGTCCAGGGAAGAGGTGGGGCCAAGAGGGGAAGGAGCACAGTAAAGAGCAGTCTGTTCTCAGCACCACCTGGAGCACAGCTTTGTGCCACCCCCACATTCCCTCTCAGCTGCATTTAGCTGGAGCAGCGCTGCCATGGCATATCAAATGGGCCTGAAGCTGTGGCCATCACCGCTGCCCAAGTAGAATGCAAGGGAATTGCTTGTGTGTCTTCTTGCTAGCCACTGTGGCAACAGAAGTGCTCTTTGTGACTGGTTTGGTATGCCTTACAGGACTTCCAGTCTTAAGCTGTAAGTACCTCTGTTTTAAGCAATTTGTGCTGATTTGGCTCTCTCAGCTGGGCCCAGAAAAACTTGCCATATGACACCTCCCAAGCAATTCTACTAAACCTGCCAGATGCTGAGTTCTGAAAAATAAAGACAGGAATCCTGGAATATTCTAAGAATAAACATACTGCCAAGCATCTAAATCACAAAACTGAGTTTTTTATTCTGAAAAGGGAGAACAAAAGAATCAAAAGCTCCTTAAAAATAAAAGGATGTCACCCTTTATAAAAGTCTCTTAATTAAGCGTGGGGGAGGTTTCTATTTCTCTCTGAGCTCCTGCATACATTAAAAAAATACTCTAGGTAGAATTAATGTTTTAGGATGATAACTACACGAAAAATCTTTCGCCTCCAGTCTGCCACATCAAATCCAGCTCAAACTGGTAATAACTTACTCTTATCCAATATCTCTTAAATGAGCTTCATGAATTGTGTTGATAGCCTCAGTCCTTTCTCTTGTGCACAAAAGAATGTCACAAAACCACAACTATAACAGGTGATCTTGTTGGTAGTCCCAACACAAAAGACCAAAGAATTAAAATATACAGGAACTAATCTTTGCTCTCTTGTCTAGATGAGGTTAGGGTTGTGGCACACTGGAGCTGCGTCTACATGTGCACGCTACTTCGAAGTAGCGGCACTAACTTCGAAATAGCGCCCGTCACGTCTACACGCGTCGGGCGCTATTTCGAAGTTGAAATCGACGTTAGGCGGCGAGACGTCGAAGTCGCTAACCCCATGAGGGGATGGGAATAGCGCCCTACTTCGACGTTCAACATCGAAGTAGGGACGTGTAGACGATCCGCGTCCCGCAACATCGAAATAGCGGGGTCCTCCATGGCGGCCATCAGCTGGGGGGTTGAGAGATACTCTCTCTCCAGCCCTTGCGGGGCTCTGTGGTCACCGTGGGCAGCAGCCCTTAGCCCAGGGCTTCTGGCTGCTGCTGCTGCAGCTGGGGGTCCGTGCTGCATATACAGGGTCTGCAACTAGTTGTTGGCTCTGTGTATCTTGCACTGTTTAATGAAAGTGTGTCTGGGAGGGGCCCTTTAAGGGAGCGACTTGCTGTTGAGTCCGCCCCGTGACCCTGTCTGCAGCTGTGCCTGGCTCCCTTATTTCGATGTGTGCTACTTTGGCGTGTAGACGTTCCCTCGCTGTGCCTATTTCGATGTTGGGCTGAGCAACGTCGAAGTTGAACATCGACGTTGCCAGCCCTGGAGGACGTGTAGACGTTATTCATCGAAATAGTCTATTTCGATGTCGCAACATCGAAATAAGCTATTTCGAAGTTGGGTGCACGTGTAGACGTAGCCTGGTAGTGCAGCACGGCGGAAGTGAAAACTCCAGCTACACCTGCTCTGTTTTTTGCATACAAGTGTCTTTAATCAATAATAAATAAAAATGTAATTAAAAATTGAAAACCATTTTCAAAAAGAGTATCTGCCTTCTCTTTTGGCTACCAGTCCCTCTTCATGTTAGTATTTCCACTGAACACATAGTGGCTACATGAGATTTCAGCATTTTTCTAAGATTGGTTAGGTTGTCACACCATACATTACCGTGCCAGTGACCATTCTCTGCCAGCTGCTGCACTGCCTGCAATCGAACAATTCTGTCTTCTGATTGACTTCTTTTCAAGAGGACCCACAAGGCACGTTCATGATCTTCTGAAAACCCACTGAGAAGTTCTTTATCAAAAATCACATACATATAATGTTAAAATTGACAAGCATTTTTCTTTTATAGTCAATTTCATACTTACCCCACCAAAATATTATTATCTGGGTTATTAATATTACTTAACCATTTATGGAGCAATCATTTAATAACTGTAACAGTATAAAAACATTGGTCACAGATCAGGATGATGGACGCAATCCACAGAAGGCCCTTGCCAAAATCTTTGTCCTTCTGAAATCACTGAGAAATTCTAGTGAAATAAGTTTTTTTCCACTGACTTTGAGGATTTCAACTCATATTTTTATATTTATATAGAGTTTTTAAACTGATGATCTGAAAGTGCTTTTCAGTAAAAGCTCTGTTTTCTGGCATGTTGAGGAACAGGTGTGCCAGTTAATGAAATATTCTGTTCAACTTAGTTATACTCTACTAATGGAATACTAAAATTTCAAAAAGTGAGAATACAGTGAATAATGTATAAAGAGTCTCACCAGTTTAGCACAGGTTGAACCTCTCTCGGCTGGCACCCTCAGGACCTGACCAGTGCTGAAGGAAAGAATTTGCCAAAAACTGAGAGGTCACTATTGTCTCGCAGGATTAGCAACACTTTCACTGCTTGCTGGGCTCTTAGACATTTACGGGTAAAATACAGATAAATAACAGCACAGAACACTGAGAGCCAGGACTGGTGGTCGTACACAAACTTTATTGGGATCATGGGAAACTTGGTCACTCCCATGACAAGAGGACATCCAGCTAACTAAAATCATGCCAAACGAGGGGCGTTGCCAGAGGAGAAAGGGTCAGACTACAGAGGTTCAACTGGTAGAAGTACTGCATTTCAGAGGGACTGGTTTCTTGAAGTACTTGGTGAAAACCAGTAAAGATTCTATGCTGCTGATCATCATATGATACAATATATCACTATGAGCAGCATATGGTGTACACCCCAATACATGTAACACTAAAACTATACTGAACATTATTTACTCTTTAAGGATTCAGAAGCCACTTCAGGATCTTGTAATGCCTTAGGGTCATCATTATCAACATCAATTATCACTGTAGATGTAAAAGGTTTAGGAGATTGGGCTGAAGCTATAATGACCCCATGATGTACCCTGGAAGCTGCTTGCCTTTTTTCTGTATGTAAAAAAAAAAAAATCCCTGATAGCACCTGGCTTACTTATCTTCTGCCTCTTTTGCATAAAGCAGAGTGCAGAATGTGCAAATGCATAACATGCTGGTCAGTATGCTAGTCGTGGTTACTAGATTTGAGATTAGCGTTAGGAGATCTCAGAAATTCCAGTTAACTGCCAGGTAACAGAGCTTTTACTGTAGTTATACTGAAGAACTGATTCTGCATTGGCTTCAATGGGAGTTGGAAATGATTAGTGACTCTCAGGTTCTGGGCCTTAATCTATTGAACCTTACTCACAACACCTCTGTGAGGTACATATAATTATACTTGTTTAACAGATGGATAAATGAGAGCAGACAAAGTTATTTTCTCAACTTGTCACATCAAGCTGACAGCAGAATCAGGAACTGAACCTTTATGTACTGACACCAAGTCCTGTGTGCACACACTATTGTTACAAAGAGGTTGTATTCCTTTCAACTGACACTAACAACAATCCTGCTGAAGAGTATATCACACTCACACCTAGTTCTTAAAATGAAAAACCTTCACCAAACAGTGCATTTGGCATCTCAAAAGCTTTACGCTTCAAATCTCTTCTGAAATAGGGTGCAAAATTCTGTCCAACCATGTGTCTAACATTTGTTATCTAATATATTTGAGAGAGTCCATCTGCTTGGCTTTTGAAGAACTCATCCTAAATGGTAAGAACTAGGAATACCAAATTCAGTATACACCTTCCACATATAACTTAAACCAATGTAAGGGTTTGGCTGTGCCAGGAAAATGGGATGTGCCTGGAATGGGATTGCTTCTCATAAAACCATATAGAAAAGAGACAGAATTACCATGCAGGTGAAAAAGGATAACTGGGGGTGCGCCCCCACCTCATGGTCTGAAACAACTTAAGTCTCCCAACCTCCAGGCACCCTTTAGGAAGGGAGGAGAGAGCCTGAAGATCCCCCGCTGATTCATACAGAAATATTGCTGGCTGTTCCCTTTCATCAGGGATCCACAGGAAAACGCAGTTTTGCTGGAATTTCTTACTCTGGCTGGGGAGCGCAGAGGGCAGACTATCCTGAACCTTCCCCAGTCTGTGCCCACTGGAGCTGTTGTAGCCAGGGAGAGGCGCTTCTTACCTGGCCACAAGCTGCTGTGGTAGTCCTCTCTTCCCAGGGCAGCCTGCATACTGAACCCCTCGTCCCCAGCCGTATCCCAGAACAATGATTTAAATGAAACATTTTCATTTTATTTAAAAAGAACTTAATTGAATTAAGGACCAAAGCAAAACCGGGTAAATCTTATAGACAACATATACAGAACATAAAACTTTCTGTTAAACAAACTCTGAAAAAGTGCCATGAAATACCGTAAACCCTCAATTTACACAGAGGTTGCATGCTGGGCAACCTCTGCGTAAATCAAATTTCACGTAAACTGGGGGGAAGGTTTGGAGAGATCCCTGGAATTTCCCTGGCTGGGGGAAGCAGGCGGCTGAAGCAGAGAGACTTGACCTGGCAGCTCCAGTTCCCCCTGCAGGCAGGTGGGGGCTGGGTTGGGGAGGGGCAGGGCGCTTCCTGCTCCAGCTGCTGGCCATGCGGAGGAGCCACGGCACCCCTGCCAACCCCCAGCCGCGGCAGGCTTGGCCCTTGGGTTGCTCCAGAGGCAGTGTGGCTTGGTTCTGGACCTGCTCCAGCCGTACCGTGACTTGGTCTTGGAGCTGCTCCAGCCGTGCCTGCCCCTCTCTGCCCCCCGGTGTTGCAGTGCCAGGCAGTTGCAAGGCAGGAGCTGCCTCCTAAGGAGCCCTTGAGCCAGCCGGCAGTGGGGGAGAGGTACAATAAAATAGGGTCCCCCCAGACTTGACTCACATTAATATGGAAAATGCGTAAGTCGAGTCCACGCAAAGCAAGCGTCAACTGTACTGCAAACATGTAGAAATATCATAACTATTAACTAGTTACTATCTTTTAAGGATAATAAATTTGTACTTTTCTAAGTGTGAATACTAATCATGGACAAGTCAAAATTTCCGCTCTTAATACCTACCATCAAAAGGTCTCCGGAGAATTTTAGCTTCTGTTTCTAATATTTTCCTCACTGCTTTATGAAGTTGTTTTCTTGCCTTGTATGTGATCCCTATGAAATATTATAGGCTTATTCAAAGTTGTAAGCAAATTATTATAGTATTAAAATTGTTCAGGAACTAATAATCTTAATTTTTTTTTTAAATCTTCAAAAAATTACTGTGGGAGAATATTGCACATGTTGCTGGTTTTTATTTTAGGTTATTCTCTTTACATAGGTGTGCTTCCCACAAATGTCAAAAGGAAAATTAATACACATATAAATAGAACTGATAGTAACTTTTTTCTTTACGTTGGAAGAGTGACTTAAGCTCCAAGGTTCAGGTTTGAAATAACCAGTCACCATGAAATCATAAATTCAAGTTACAGTAGAATTAAACTTAGTCCTTTATCCTTCCAAGGTAAGAATTTTTGTGTGTGTGGATCTTTTACCCTGAGTTCCTATCAGCACTGCCTGGACATCAAAGACTTTCTGGCACTCTTCACAGAAGTAGGGAACTGTTACCAAAAGCTTCTCTACATGCCCACTGGCATGCTGCATAATTTGTCTCGTTTATTCCCACCCTCCAACCAAGTGCTGCCTGCATTTCAGCGTTGCTGTAACTAAAATATTTAGTTTTCTATTCCCTTTAATACAGTAGGTCCATACTGATATTGCTTCTCACATACGATATACACAAAAAAATAGAAAATAAAGTTCTCCCCAGACTGTTATGCAGTATTTCTGTTGATTGACATTAGAGAAGTTAATCTCCACATCTACAATGACACCACTCATGATCATTTAAAAAGTAAAAGAAAAAAATAAGATGCAGGGGGAGGGATAACATTTTAGACTGGTAAACCTATCAATTTAAACAGCCTGTTAAGTTCTGATCCAGTTGCTTCCAGAATGCTACAACTTTTCAGTTAGAAAGATGCTTTACTTAAAGGACCACAGGGTTTGGGGTATTTTTAATAAAATACGTTTTTTAATAAAACCCTTTTTTTGGGCAAATTATATTCAAATAGATAAAAAGTTCAAGAAACATATTATCTATGTTAAGAATATTATAATAACGTGAGAGGTATTTGACATAAGAATAATATTCTCTGCCATATCAACTCAGAGTTCTGTGATGTACTTCTTAGTGGCACAACAGAAAGTCTCACATTATGTTTATTCCGGGACAAATGCATGAGCAATATTCTTCCAATATCCCAGTGTCTTGTGCATTGTTTGGAAAGCTGCATTCTCAGTTCTATCTCTCAGCACACAATTTTACATAACTTACCTTGAGATTCACTGGGATCTAAAGAGACTGTGTGTATATAAATATAGGACTTCAGTTTCTCTTGCTGTACAGCTTGAGTATCTAGCGTCAACAACTTCTTCAGAGCCAAAACTTCATATGTAATAAATACAAAACCTCTTTAAAGAAAATAAAATGGAGTATAAGTACAGTGCTATTCATAACTACAGAGTTTAAGGCCAGAAGGGACCACCTTATGATCTAGAAATATTAACTTAAAGAATGAAGGAGGCAAATATAGGTTGAAAATGGTTTTATAAAAATTATAAAATATTTACAGGTAAATATTTTTTACTCTGTAGACAAGATACCTCATGAAATACAAAATACTCATTTGATCTTCTCTATAATCAAGCATTTGACAAGTTCCAGGGCCCATTATAGTGTTTCAAGTAATCACAGCAAAAGAGAATTAATCTTAATGGATAACACCTTACAATATGAGAAGATGTTCAGCTGTCATTTGAAGCTTAAAGTACTTCATATTTTAAGATTTCTTAGGGTACCATCAATACTTACTGGAAGAGCGACTCATTCAGGGTCGATCTTCCAGGTCTTAATTTAGCACACCTAGTAGGGACGCACTAAATCAAACTATCAGGACTCCACAGTCAGCCCTGGTACTATTCACTGTCACAAGGAGTAAGGGAGATCAACAGGAGAGTTTCTCCTGTCGACCTCCTGCTGTGTGAACAGCCAGAAAAAAAAAAAAAAAAAAATCAATCTACAATGCGTCGATTCCAGCTGCGCAATTGTTGCAGCTTGACTTGCTTCTCTTAATAAGTCTTTTTGCTCTAGTGTATACTTGGCCTTAGCAACATTTTTTTGGGAAGCGACAAATTCAAATGTAAATATTAGATATAAATTAGATGGTTAATTGTTAGTTACAACTTACCCAAGAATAAGTGATCCAGCTAATTTTGAAATTTTTCCTTAAACAAAAAGAACAAAAAAAAAAAAATCCCAAAGGTCAGAAAACACTGTGCATATACAAATTTTATATACAAGTTAAGGCATTGGATCAGTTCTAGGGACAATAGAAAGATGATAAAACATAGAGAATAGAACAAGGTGTTCACACTCATTTTTCTGTTTGACTCCATGTATTCAGCAGATGAAAACCACCTTTTGATATGACTATATGCTATATTCTTCCTCTCTTAGTTTTAAATTACAAAATTCCCTGCTCTCCCAGCTAAATAAGCTAATAAGTCATTTTTACTGACAGTGTTTGTTTTCTCTACATTATCGTTCTCTCTTCTGGTGATATTCATATGCTCAGCAGGAGGTGATCAGTGTCACTAGTAAAAAGGGAACTTCAACAGTGCTGAACCAGAGAATTTGCTGAACCACAGTAGGTCAATACTGTAGCGAGTAAGTCTCCTTATTTTTATTTCACTGAGGCTACGTCTACACTAGCCCCAAACTTCGAAATGGCCACGCAAATGGCCATTTCGAAGTTTACTAATGAAGCACTGAAATGCATATTCAGTGCTTCATTAGCATGCAGGCGGCCACGGCACTTCGAAATTGATGCGCCTCGAACAGGGCTCCTTTTCAAAAGGACCCCGCCTACTTCGAAGTCCCCTTGTTCCCATCAGCTCATGGGAATAAGGGGACTTCGAAGTAGGCGGGGTCCTTTCAAAAGGAGCCCTGTCGGGACGAGCCGTGCAGCGGCGAGGCACATCAATTTCGAAGTGCCGTGGCCGCCTGCATGCTAATGAAGCGCTGAATATGCATTTCAGCGCTTCATTAATAAACTTCGAAATGGCCATTTGCGTGGCCATTTCGAAGTTTGGGGCTAGCGTAGACACGGCCTGAGGCAAATAAATGGAACAATGCTTGCAATGCTGTTTAATAATGTATGACTGTACTTACACCCTATGTAAGCCTATGCCTAGACAACACTTACTAGCTCTCTTCATAATGAAGTGTTAGTGTCGTTACACAATTTTACTGTGTTGGCACAAGGAAATAAGATAAAGCATAAAAACGTGCTTCTACCTAGCAGCATTACCAAAGTTCCACTGCTTGCTATTCTCTTAGAAGCCATTTTGGGATAATTTAGAACTAAATAGCAGCACAGAACACTGAGAAACAGGAGTGGTGGCTGTAATAAACTTTATTGGACCACAGGAAACCTAGTCACACCCACAATATAAGTGGATAACCAGCAAACTAAAATCATGATGAACCAGAGAAGTTCAACCTGTAGTAAACTGTTAACATAAATTGTGAAGAGGATCTCTCCTTTAAATAAATAATTTCATTGAGGTCTCTCTGCTATGTGGAGGTAAACACAGGAAAATATAGTACATGCTCTTATTGGAGAAGTGTTGCAAAAATCAGTCCAAGTAATTCTGTAAAATTTCCTTCAGTTAACAGGACAGCTGGTACAGTATTTGATGTTTATAGTGTTTTACACACTTTAATTCTAGGGTATATCTGCACTAACACATTAGGTAGAATTTGTTAAGGTCAATTTTTAGTGCCCCCTTTTGTAAAGTTGAGGGTTCATGTCCACATTGGCACATGAAGTCGACAGCATGTCCCCTCATTAGGTTGGGCAGCTTTGACTTTGTCAGCAATGCACTGTGGGTACCTGTCCCACAGTTCCTGCTGCCCCCTTGCATTGTGGATTAAAATCTCAGACTGTGGCCACACTAGCCCCTCCTTTTGGAGGGGCTATGTTAATGTGGCACTTTGGGATATGCTAATGAGGTGTCACATGAATATGCAGTGCCTCATTAGCATAATGGCAGCCACATGTGCTTCAAAACTGCTGGTTTCAAAACACACGCTGCCTGTGTAGCCAGGGGCCTTCTGAAACAACCCCCTGATTTCAAAACCCCCTAATTACCATTTGGTTTTGGGAAGAAGGGGCTTTCAAAAATCAGGGGGCCATTTTGAAAGGTCCCTGGCTATACAGGCAGCTGCATTTCAAAACCAGCAGTTCTGAAGTGTGAGTGGATGCCATTATGCTAATGAGGCACTGCATATTCATAGAAGCACCTCATTAGCATATCCCAAAGTGCCACAGTGTCTGATGGGAAAAAACAGTACCATGGGTGGTTCTGGGTATGTCGTCAGCCTCCCATAACACCTCTCCTCCTCCCCTCAACCCTTGGAAAGCAACAGCAAAAAGTAGTTTTGCTCCCCTTTTTTTACTGGGTACCAAAGCAGATGCCCCTGCAAGGCTAGCATGGATCCCATCCAGCTTCAAACTCTTGTGGCAAGTATTGTGAACACCTCATGCACAGTACTATGGTATGCACAGAGCCTCAGCAGCTGTCAGCACGATGAAGACTCAGAGGAGGACACAGACATACAAGTATGTGAAACAATAGCAAGGAGGAATGGGGAAATGCTGGCTGCACTTGATGCTTTGTACACCAGTTCTGGTGCTGCAACACAAGCTCAGACTGGTGGGGTCGCATTGTTATGTGGGTATTGGACGATCAGCAGTGGCTACAAAATTTCTGCATGCATAAGGCCACTGGTATGGAACCTTGCAAATTGCTTTCCCCAGCCCTGAAGCACAGCAATACAAGAACGAGACCTGCTCTGACAGTTCAGAAGCACGTGGCAATAGCTCTGTGGAAGCCTGCAATGTCAGGCAGCCACTGGTCAGTTGTCAATCAAACTGGAGTGTGTAAATCTACCGCAGAGGCTGCTGTAATCCACGCAGCCATGGCAATCAATATTCTTCTACTATGAAGGACAGTGACTCTGGGAAACATGCAGGACACAGTGGACAGTTGCTACAATGGGGTTCCCTAACTGCAGCAGGGCAATAGATGGAATGCACATCCCTATCTTGGCACTACCTTGCCACAGACTACATAAACTGAAAGGAATACTTCTCCACATAGCTGCAGATGTTGGTGGATCACAACAGCCATTTCACTGACATCAATGTGGAATGGTTGAGACAGGTATATCCCATATGTTATCCTTCCTTTTATAATTCTCAGGGTAAGTTTGTTCCTATGTTTCTTAAAATATGAACATTAAATTAGGTCCATTTAAGGAACTTAATGCAATGGCAATTTTAGAGTCTGCCAACATGTGCTCTAAAAATCTTTAATTTTTTCATATAAATTAAGTTTCTAATCTCTATGGTTGTGAAACTAATCATTTGTGATTTGAGCAAACCAGTGCAAGGCTATCTGTCTTAGCAATGATAGGTACTCCACTCATGTCAATTAAGCCTTAACACTGAAGCACAGTGATGATTGTTTAAATGACAGTTCTAACAAAAAAATTCAGTGATAGCAGTATAGTGCAGATATGAGAAAGAGACTTAAAACATGAACTTATCACAAAGTATTCTGAGGTAACAAATAGGCTGTGGCCACACTAGCCCCTCCGGTAACGTGGCTTTTTGAGATATGCTAATGAGGCACTACCATGAATATGCAGTGCCTCATTAGCATAATGGCAGCCATGCATGCTTTGAAACTGCCAGTTTCAAAACTCAGGCCCCCCTGTACCCAGGGTGGGGCCGTTCAAAAGGGACCCCTGATTTTGAAAACTCCTTATTCCTGAAACTAAATGGTGGGAACAAGGGGCTTTCAAAATCAGGGGACTGTTTTGAAAGTCCCCCTGGGCTACACGGGCAGCTGCTTTTCAAAACCGTCGGTTTTGAAGCATGCGTAGCCACCAATATGCTAATAAGGCACTGCATATTCATGGTAGTGCCTTATTAGCATATCTCAAAATGCCACATTACCGGAGGGGCTAGTGTGGCCACAGCCTATTTGTTACCTCAAAACATGAACCTATCACAGAGTATTCTGAGGTAACAAATAGGCTGTGGCCACACTAGCCCCTCCGGTAATGTGGCATTTTGAGATATGCTAATGAGGCACTACCATGAATATGCAGTGCCTTATTAGCATATTGGTGGCTACGCATGCTTCAAAACCGACGGTTTTGAAAAGCAGCTGCCCGTGTAGCCCAGGGGGACTTTCAAAACAGTCCCCTGATTTTGAAAGCCCCTTGTTCCCACCATTTAGTTTCAGGAATAAGGAGTTTTCAAAATCAGGGGTCCCTTTTGAACGGCCCCACCCTGGGTACAGGGGGGCCTGAGTTTTGAAACTGGCAGTTTCAAAGCATGCATGGCTGCCATTATGCTAATGAGGCACTGCATATTCATGGTAGTGCCTCATTAGCATATCTCAAAAAGCCACGTTACCGGAGGGGCTAGTGTGGCCACAGCCTATTTGTTACCTCAGAATACTTTGTGATAAGTTCATGTTTTAAGTCTCTTTCTCATATCTGCACTATACTGCTATCACTGAATTTTTTTGTTAGAACTGTCATTTAAACAATCATCACTGTGCTTCAGTGTTAAGGCTTAATTGACATGAGTGGAGTACCTATCATTGCTAAGACAGATAGCCTTGCACTGGTTTGCTCAAATCACAAATGATTAGTTTCACAACCATTGAGACTAGAAACTTAATTTATTTGAAAAAATTAAAGATTTTTAGAGCTCAGTGTGGCCACAGCCATAGTGTGCCAACCTTCCCATATCATCTTGTGAAGTCTAATACATAATTCAAATGTACAGCTTACTGGGACAACACAGTCATTTTTATGAGCTCAGCAGGTTGATATTTACATAACTGGACTTACTGATATCTTTCCACTGTACATCACTTTTTGTGGTTGGACCAGAGGTTCCTATTCTTCTGCAGCAAAACACACAGTAAGCAACCAATGACATTCTGTAGGTGTGCAAACAAAATCATTTATTTAGGTATTATAATTAAAAACCAGCACCAAAGTTCTGTATTTTCTCCCCACAAGATCAACTACAAATTGTAGTTGATTTTACTGAACACTTTTTTAAAATGACCTATCTCCTAGTAAGGCACCACTGCTGCATCTGAGTACCAATATTGTTATGTACCACACATTTCCATGTCTCCATAAAGACATTACATTGGATCATAAGTGCTTTTGGACCATCAATATGTAGCAATCTCATTGTTCTTAGTCTTCAGAATTGATTTTATCTGAGGAAAAGGATCTATACAATCATCTACTTGATGGGACTTGCAACAACAAACGTTTACATCTCTGAAATGCATATTTCACAGAAACTGTTGGACGTCTTCCTGCTATGAGTCATGACTAACGCTAGAATTTTCACATGGAAGTCTGTGGCGAACTGTATAAAGTTAGCATAACTAACATGGCTTCTGTAAGGCTAAGCACCCACGTGATTGGCTCCGCTTGCTGACTCCGCTTGCTGGCAGAGAAGCTGACCATGGTACGACCCCACTCAGGAATGAGCAATACGAACTGCATAGAGCTGGAAGGAACTGGATCTAACTGAACTAGGAGTACTGTGTCCTGTCAAGATAGGATGTTGAAAAATTATCTTTTTGTTCACCTGTTACTGTAGCCTATATCCAATCAAATGTATCAAATGTATCCTACTTACTGTGTCTGACCAACCAACTGTATGCAAGTTAAGACTATAAATGTTCCGTTACTTTGATATACAGGGTCCCTCTCCCCAGAGAGGTACCTTATGTGCATAATAACACCTTGTAATTCTACCCCAAAGAAGTCTCCGCGTCTCTCAGTTAGCCGGAACACTGTTGTTTCTTTGACAAGTCACAGTGTTCATGGTAATCATGAATCTGAAGAGAGTTTGTGAGGCATCCACAGTGCACTCACCTTGCAGCACCACCTCCTGTCCTGTGGGTGTTGCAATCCCACAAAGATTTGGTCCACCCACCTTCTGTAGATGGAAACGGAAGTGTGAATTGACCAAATTTGACTGGCATGGCAACCTAACTGCACATAGGGTCACAACACCACTCCAGTTTGGCTTATCCACCCCTCTGCAGAAGGAGTCAAAGGAGTGGATGCACCAAACACAAGTGTTGCTGCAACTACATATGCTAAGCTGTACCATCCAGCGTGGCGAGCTGTGCCCAGCACATTAAGGAGGTTAAACACAATCCTATAGAAACACCTACCTTCCTAAAAGAAAGGGAGGGAAAAGTAGCTGTAGCCATCAGGTGGAGGATATTTTCTAATGTGTGAAACTATAGATCCCCCAACTTTAAGAGGAGACAGTATATTACCAGAACTGTGTACAGAGATCAGGTATGAAGACAAAATAGGTGTTTGATCTGAACACAGTCATCCCCACAACTACAAAGCATGTATTAAGCTTCCATACATGGGAATTTTCAATAATTAATTTTGAAAATCAGAATATAACATAGGGAGTCTGTCACCATAGCATGGAGTGGGCAATAAGCCAAATACAATTCACCGGGGTTAACCTCTGGCTGGCTGTCAGCGCTTTATTTACCTTAATAAAAGGGAACGGAGGCTTAGACACACTGCATTCTTCACAAATACAGGGAGCTGGGCTACACTATTACATGACATTGGCGCAGCTGAACAGAGGTATGCTCCACTGTAGCATAGCCGGTGAAGATGGGCTAAACTAAGCAGAGAGCACACTCCCATCAACATAAGCGCTCCACTTCACCAAGAGGTGAAACATATGTTGGCGGGAGAGAGTCTCCCACCCAGAGAGCACAGCGTAGACAATGCTTTAAATCAATCTAACTTGCCTTGCTGCACGGTGGCTTTTTTTTTTTCAAACTCATAATTGAAATAAGTTATATCAATCTCAGTGGTAGTGTAGACATGCCTGCAGGGGAAGCCAGTGCCACTGCTCTAAAAGTTAGGGAACCACAATCTAGCCCCAAGTGTTTAAGTGACTTGCCCAAGTAAAACAGGAATACTGTGTCAGAACCAAGGAAAAAAACAAGATCTCTTAAGTCCCATTCTAGTGCCTTAACCACCAAACTATTTTTCTTTTGTACAAAGAGGGTACAAAGTTCCCTTAAAATTTAATAATGTTCCAGTACTACCTACAGAGAAAGAATAATATTGTCCCACCAGATCAGAATCATCATGCACTATCCTCCCCCTTGTCCATATAATGGACCTCTTAATATTGCTTCTAAGTGAATTAACCGCTATGCAGATCTACACTGGTATTTGAGCAGCTGCTGCACAGCTTCACTTTGATCTTTAAACAAATTTTGAAGAATACTTCAAATGAGGTACAATACTGTTAGTGACACAGAATATGACTATTATTGGCTTTATTTGATGCAACAATAAGCAATGAATATTCAGATTCTCTTTCATGTCTTAATTCTTATGTGGCAATCTCACAATATAATGCTAGTTAAAATACATGAGAAGCATTGCATATTGGGCAAATTTGGTTGTATTCCCCCAACATATTTTTCCTTTATAATTACAAAGTTTTTAAATGTTACAGTGTTACTCATTTTACATATAATTTATATGGTACCAATTGCCCTAACTGTCAAGTAAGCTACCAACCTTTAATTTTATTATCTCAGCAGATAGTCACTTGGAGACCAGATTTAACCTCCTTAATATTAAAATAACTTCATGACTTACCAACTTTTTCAACATTTGCAAATTACAATACCAAGAAAAATCAGAAGATACTGTTGTATCAACTAAATCAAAAGTAACACTAGGACTCTGGGCAATCTTATTTTCAGATATGGATTCAAGAAAAGGCAAAGGTGTGCTGTTGCCTAAATTAAATATTTATTATCTACACTGGGCTCCGATCAGATCTGGCATACAAACCTTATAGGAGAGAGATGTATTGGTCAATAAAACTTAGTTTAAATTACACTAACTTACTATCGCATTTCACTAACTGCCCAGCATGTGTCCTATATTATTAGGGTTAAATGAAAAAAATCCACTCACAAACTGTGAAAAACCAGAAGACAGAGTTAAGATTGCAGTTCTCAAACAAAATGATGGAAGGCATATAGTTGCCGTTCAAAAGTTTAAAATGATGAGTTGAAGGTTAAATGACTTCATTAGTTACTCTTCCTTGGATTTTTGGCTGGGTTTTGGTGTTTGCATATGCCACCTACAGAAACAAACAACCTTAAGCAAAAGTTTTAGTTTTTTTTTGTGGGTGAATGTATATCCATATGTAAAAAGCATAATTGAAAATTGAGATATGACATGTCCCCTGCAGGGAGTGGAATGGATCATTGTGGAAAATATAATGAAGTTCTTCAGAAATATTTAACAGAATGATTAATGAGAAAAGATTGGCTGAATACTTAATAGTCAACACCTGTGTACAGATTCCTATACAGTATGTTCATATCCAATTTCACAAGAAAGTGACAGGCACCTAGAAGAGATGTGTTATCACTGCATACATATTATGTGGTGCATTTTACACAAGCGGTAGCACCCGTCCTGCAGCGCGATTGCTCTGGGTGCATTACAATTTGAATTTTGGTAATCAAAGAGGTTTACATGGCTACAATACATGGGAAAATCAAGTAATTCGTTATTAATCAACGGTAAACCACTCTTACTTTTGATCACAATAATAATCAAATTATACACACACACACACATATTTAAGTGAGCACTTTGTGGTAAAACCTAAATAGATCTTCAGAGGCTTTCCACAATATCCAGAGCATGTTTTTACCACCACAATACACTTGAAACTCCATAATCCAGGTGTCCCTGATCTAGGAACACTGGTGGTTCAGATCCTCGCCAGGGGAGGAGGAAGGAGCTCTGCCTGAGCAGCACGGCTGTGTGTATGGACCATGACTGATTTCTTTTTTTTGGGGCAGGGAGGAGGGAGGGATCAGTGATCTTTGGTAGGAAAAAGATTCCACACGCCTGTATTAAATCGTTCTTCTGAATCTGTTCTGAACCCTCTCCAAATTATTAACTTACTTCTTGAATTGTGGACACCAAAACTGGACACAGCAGCAGTCTGACACAACTAACACCAGGAAACCAGTTCTTATCAGAGAAAACGTAACAAACAAGAAAAAACAAAAACAACTCAACCACTCAAAATGGGGAAAAAAAAAGATCCAATTCCCCTTGTGAAAAAAATCCTTTGTAAATCATTTTTAATGGAAGTTCAAGTTGCTCCAAATCCTTAAAGAATAGACTCAAAGGGCTTTATTCTACTCCCACTGAAGTTAACAGAAATTTCCCCACTGAACGTAATTGGAGCAAGATACATCATAAAAATATTCATGTACATGTTTAGCTAGTTCAATGGGATTTCTCACATGCAAGCACTTGCAGGACCAAGGCCTAATTCTGCAATACAGGGATGTGATTATTCTCTTTATTCAAGCTGCTATACCTCTTTATTCAACAAAGAGGTTACAGCACTAGGAAGCCTCACAATGAAAGAATATATGAGCCTTCCCATCATGTTGTACTTGGATATGTTTATTGAACGTGATTACCACTTATTTAATATGGAACAGATGAAGTACAGAACTGTTAGGAAAGCAGGTATGGTGCTGGATTCGAGACAATAACTATTTACTGAGGAACACTTAAGTTTGGCCCAATGTTTATTTGCCAGGTGCCTCAACAAAATAGAGAACACAGTGAAATATGCTAATGACACCAACAACTGGTGCCTTGGGGAACATTTATTTTCAATTTTTTTTAAACATGCAACCTAATTAAAAGGTACAGGCTGAATGTCTTAAATTGGGTACTCTCTCCCTTCTGTCTCTCTCTCTTTTGTCTGCAGCATCCATGATCCAACAGGACCACAGATGTTGCAGGACCAGAGAGTCTCAGGGCTGGATTGCCATTGACAGGGCTGGGGCTGGAGCAGCAACTGGTAACATGGCTAATGCTAGAGTAAGAGCCCCTGCTGGCCATGGGGCAGTGCAGAGGACCAAAGCTGAAGGACTCAATGGCCATGGATCGCTATTGCTACTTCTCCATGTTGGAGCTAATTATAGTGTTAACTAATTACAGTGTCAAGAATGATCCTTGAGTGGGTCATTGAAGATTACGTAGTGCTGGGAAGAAGGATCTCGGAGGAGGCGCGAGTGGTGCTCTCTCCATCCTCCCTGTTGAAGGAGAAGGTTCAGATAGAAATTGTCACATTTTGGACACAAATGTGTGGTCAAGTAAGTGGTGTCAGAAAGAGGATTTTGGTTTCTTCGACCACAAGATGCTGTTCCAGTCAGATGGACTGCTAAGGAAGAGATGGGATCCATCTAACGAAGAAAGGGAAGAGCATTTTTGTGGGCAGACGTGCAAACCTAGTGAGAAGACCTTTAAACTAGGTTCACTAAGGGATGATGACTTAAGCCCTGAGGTAAGTGGGATACCAAGAAGAAACACCAGGAGCAAAGTGAAACAGAGGAGGACCCCTGATTCATACAGAGAACATAAGCCAATTAGCTAGTTGTCAAGGCATCTGTACATGACACAAGCAGCCTGGGACACAAAACAGGAAGAATTGTCCTGGCACAGTCAAAGAACTATGATTTGACTGCAATAAATGAGGCTTGGTGGGATGACTCACGTGACTGGAGCACTGTCATGGAAGGGTATAAACTCTTCAGGAAGGACAGGCAAGAGAAAATGTGGAGGACTTGCACTGTATGTAAGAGAGCAGTATGACTGCTCAGAGCTCCAGTATATAGAGGGGAAAACACCTGTTGATAGTCTTTGGGTTAAGCTTACAGGTGTGAATAACAAAGGTAATGTTGTGGTTGGTGTCTGCTATACACCACCAGATCAGATGGACGAGACAGATGAGGCTTTCTTTAAACAACTAAGAGAAGCTTACAGACCAAAGGCCCTGGTTCTCATGGGGTACTTTAATCATTCTGACACCTGTTGGAAGACCAATGCAGTAATACACAGACAATCCAGGAAGTTTTTGGAGAACGCTGGAGATAACTTCCTGGTACAAGGGCTGAAGGAACCGACCAGGAGCCCTGAGCACTTTGACCTGCTGTTCACAAACAGCGAGTAATTAGTAGGAGAAATAGATGCGTGTGGCAACCTGGGAAGCAGTGATCGTGAGCTGGTCGATTTCAGGATCCTGATGAAAAGAAGAAAGGAGAGCAGCAAAATATATACCCTGGACTTCAGAAAAGCAGACTTTGACTCTCTCAGAGACCTGAGGGGCAGGATCCCTTGGGATGCTAACTTGAAGGAGAAATGAGTCCAGCCGTGCTGGCAGTATTTTAAAGAAGCCTTCCTGGAGGCACAGGAACAAACCATCCCAATGTGCAGTAAGAAATGCAAGTATGGCAGGTGACCAGTCTGGCTTGGAAACAAAATCCTTGGCAAGCTTGAACACAAAAAGGAAGCTTATAAGAAGTGGAAATTTGGACAGATGACTAAGGAGGAGTATAAATATATTGCTTGAGAATGCAGGGATGTAATCAGGAAGGACAATGAGTAATGTGAATTGCAACTACCAAGGGATGTAAGGGATGGAAAGGTTTCTATAGGCATGTTAATAATAGAGCATGATCGGAAGGTGGAGTGAGACCCTTCCTGGATGACGGAGGTGATCTAGCGACAGATGATGTGGAAAAAGCTGAAGTGCTTAATGCGGGTAGTGGGGTTTTTTTTTTTTGCCTCTGTGTTCACAGACAAGGTCATCTCCCAGATTACTGCACTAGTCAACAAAGAACAAGAAGGAGGTGGGCAAGCCCTCAGTGGAGACAGAACAGGTTAAGAACTATTTAGAAAAGCTAGACATACACAAACCCATGGGAAGTGATTTAATGCATCCAAGGGTGCTGAGGGACCTGGCAGATGTCACTGCAGAGCCTTTGGCCATTATCTTTGAAAACGCATGGAGATTGGGAGAAGTCTCAAATGACTGGAAAAAGACAAATGTCATGCCCATCTTTAAGAAAGGGAAGGAGAATCTGGGGACCTACAGACCAGTCAGCTTCACCTCAGTCCCCAGAAAAATCATGGAGGGGATTCTCAAAGAATCCATTTTGAAGCACTTGGAAGAGATGAAAGTGATCAGGAACAGTTAATGTGGATTCACCAAGAACAAGTCATACCTGACCAACCTGATTACCTTCTACGACAAAATAACTGTCTTGGTGAACATGGTGAAATCAGTGGATGTGGATATTCCCTGACTTAGCAAAGCTTTTGATACTGTCTCTCACATAATTATTGCCAGCAAGTTAAGGAAGTTTGGGTAAATGGACTCTACAGTGGATAGAAAGCTAGCTAGATTGTCAGGTTCAACAGGTGGCGATCAACAGCTCCATGTCTGGCTTCTGGTCGCTTTCAAATGGAGTTCCCCAAAGATCGGTTCTAGGTCCAGTTTTGTTCAACATCTTTATTAATGACCTGCATGAGGGGACAGATTTCATCCTCAGCAAGTTTGCAGAGCACACTAAGTTAGAGGGAGAAGTAGATAAGCTGGAGAGTAGACACAGGGTCCAGAGTGACGTAGACAAATTGGAGGATTGGACCAAAAGAAATCTGATGACGTTCAACAAGGACAAGTGCAGAGTCTTGTACCTGGGATGGAAGAATCCCAAGCACTATTACAGGCTTGGGGGCCAACTGGCAAAGTAGCAGTTCAGCAGAAAAGGACCTGGGGAATACAATGGATGAGAAGCTGGATATGAGCCAACAGTGTGCTCTTGTTGCCCTCCAGCAGAGGGCAACAAAAATTATTAGGGGTGTGGAGCACATGACCTAAGAGGTGAGGCTGAGTGATTTGGGCTTGTGTAATCTGCAGATGGGAAGACTGAATGAGGAATTAGATAGCAACCTTTAACTGCCTGAAGCGGGGTTCCAAAGAGGATGGAGAGAGGCTGTTATCAGTAATGACAGATGGCAGAACAAGGAGCAATGGTCTCAAGTTGCAGCAGGAGAGGTCTAGGTTGGATATTAGGAAAAACTATTACAGTAGGAGGGTGGTGAAGCAATAGAATGGGTTACCTAGGGATGTGGCAAGAATCTCAATCCCTTGAGGTTTTTAAGGCCTGTCTTAAATGATTTAGTTAGGATTGGTCCTGCTTTGGACAGGGAGTTGGACTCAATGACCTCCTAAATTCTCTTCCAGACCTATGAAGCAGAGATTATGGTTTCCAATGTGCATTATTTTGCATTTATCAACATGAAATGTCATCTGCCATTGTGTTGCAGTTACTCAGTTTTGTAAGGTGCCTTTGTAATTCTTGACAAGAAGCTTTGGATTTAGTTACATTTTATAATTTCTTTTATCACTTGCACATTTTGCAACATCGCTCTCACTCCCTTTTCTAGATGATTTCTGAATACTTTCAATAAGACTAGTCCCAGCAGAGATATTTGGTGGGGGGAAAGGGCTATTTCTTGTTGTCAGTTATGAAAACTAACCATTTCTTTTTATCCTTTGGCTTCTATCTTTTAAACAGTTACTGATCTGTGCAAACGCCTACCCTCTTACCCCAATTTCTTTGCTTAAAAGCCTTTGGTAAGGTACCTTCACAATGGTTTTCTGAAAGTCCAAATATGCCACATCCACTAGATCACCCTTGGCTACATGCCTGCTTATACGCTCAAAGAATGCTAATAAACTGGTGAGACAAGAGTCCCTTTCCCAAAACCCATGTTTACTCCCAACATACCACGTTCTTCTGTGTCTAATACAGGTTCCACCTGCCTGGTCTGGCACTATAGGGATCTCAGTGTCCCAAACGAGGGATTTTGCTGGATTAGTGGGGGACGGGTGCTAGTATTAATGCGCACCCTCCCTCCCTGTCCCCTCGCTGCCTCGGTTTGCCTGCTGCAGCTTGCTGCAGCAGCGGACTCTCCTCTCTAGCCCTCGCTCTGTGTTGGGCAGCTGAGGAACATCAGCTCCCTGGCCGAGCTCCAGCTCTGGCTCCAGGCAGGGCAGCCAAGTGTCTCTGGCATCCTGGCCTGAGCTCCACGCAGCTGCCGGGGAATGCTGCCACCCTGGCCCTGATCCCCGCCTCCGGCCCCAGCCCTGCTGCTCCCCCATGGGGCTGTCGGGAGGCCAGGTTGGCTTGTCCTCCCGCCCCAGCAAGCTGGTCCAGGAGCAGCCCTCATCCTACTGGATGAGTGATGTTGCCAAATCAGACAATGACAGTTTTCAGAGGTGCAACTTGTAATTCTGTTCTTCTTCCAACCTATTTGCCTGGTACTGAACTTAGGCTTTCCAACCAGTAATTGCCAAAATAACCCCTGGAGACCATTGCAAAAACTCCATTTAGTTGCTCCAGCACAGCCTTCTTTCCCTCGAGGGCTTCATTTGCACCTTGATCATCCAGCCAAACTGTCTGTCTGGCAGGTACACATGGAGACACACATCTCACAGAGCTGGAAGGGACCTCAAGAGGTTCTCAAGTCCAGCTCTCTACCCTCTTGGTAGGGCCAAGCACCATCCCCTTTTTCCCTTTTTAATCTATTTACCCCAGATCCTTAAAGGGCCTCCTCAAGGGCTGAACTCACAACCCTGGGTTTAGCCGGCCAGTGCTCGGACCACTGAGCTACCCCTCCCCGCTTTCCCACTGCTGCTGCAGGATTTTGTTGTCTGTTAGTTTTACACTTTTCTTCTATTGGCTCTTCTAATCTGTTTCAGGCCAGCCTCACTATACCCGACACTTACCCTGCGCCACTTACCCCCCAGCTTCCCGTGGCCCACAGCCCCGCGCCTCGTACCGGCCCCAACCCCAGCACAAGGCTTCCAGAGTCGCTCCCACACACGGATGGACCAACAGCCCCGCCTCCTCCCGCCTCGCTCACCCCCATTACCTGCCTCGCTCCCGAACCGCCCCCGCCGCCGTCCCTCTCCCGGAGGTCGACAGCTGTCAACCGCCGCCCGCGTGTCGTCAGCGCGCACGGCAGATCTCCTCCAATCCCCGCTTAGCACGAGGGGCGGGGCCGGAAGGGCGCCGGGCGGGTCGCTCATGCGCACGGTCGCCTCAGTCCTCTCCTGATTCTAGGCGCGGCTGCCGGGCCAGGTGTCGGTTGTTCCGTCGTCAGGGAAACTGCGGGTAGGTGGCGGCGCGAGCAGGGCGGGGGTGAGCGAATGGACGGGGCCGTCACTCGCTGCCGCCTTGTGCCGCGCAGTCCCGCGGTGGGACCCATTGACTTCACCTTTCCCCCGGGTCATCTCAGCCATGGCCTGGCCGCCGGCCCCCACGCCCGCAGGATGGGGGTTGGGCCCCTTATCCCCGGCAGCGGGCCCCTGGCAGGCAACGGCGTGTCGGCTGGGGGCAGCGGGCGGGGAGAGAGTGTGTGTCCTGTCTGCTGCTCGCCTGCCGGGCAGTCACTGGTGCCTGCAGCGTCCTAAGCTGTCCCCTAGAGCTGTGTGTCTTAAACTTTTTGAGACCACGGGACACCAAACAATAATAACTTTTGTGCGGAGCCCGTATGAAATTTTTCTTCAAAAAAGGTGGTCAGACCAAAAATCCATAGAGGAACATAACAGCAAAAACAAAATGAAGTCATGTAATCAGGTATCATAGTAGCAAAAAGTAACGTATTTGGTTTTAATAACAGGATAGAAAATAAATGTGTGTGTGTGTGTGTGTGTGTGCGCACAGCACCTCATGAGCATAATGATGGCCACATGCAATTTGAAAATCAAATAGGAAGAAGGGGCTTTCGAAGTCCGGGGGGTCCTTTCAAAAGGCCCCTGTCTACATGCTTTTGAATTGTATGCAACCGCTATTCTGCTAATTAAGCACTGTATATTCATGGCAGCACCTCATTAGCATCTTCCCAACTCACTAATTACCATGCCCCTTCTGAAAGCAAGGGCCTAGTGTAGATGCGGCCGAGGTTTATTTCTTTGTATGATTCATTGGAATTTCTATAGTTCTACACAAGCTAGAAAATTCATATTAGTAGTGACTGCTTATTTTGTTACTGTAGTGTATGAAAAAGTCGTGTGGTATTATTGAAGATGTGTATATTTAAATGTAACTATTTTCTCTAAAGCTAAGATTAACGTGTAGGCTTCTCTTTACATTTTCACTATTCTTAATTAAAAATATACATGGCCAAATTTTAATGGTAAATTTGGCAAATAAAAAGCAGTAATATTATTTTTTCCACTTCTTTCAGTTTCTCTCTGGATACAAGCATAACCCAAAGCAAGATCAATTTGCTGCCACATCCGGGCTTCCAACACTTGTTAAAGAAGATGGTAAATGTCCTGAAGGGTGTTCTTATAGAATGGTTAGTAGTTATGTGTTCATTTGAAATTTCAGCTTTTTAATTTGTTTAGATCCTAAAACATCCTTATCACTTTACAGAACATATAGAAGTTTCTCTCCCCTCATCTTTCCTCTGACTCCCCTCCTACTGACTAGAAGTCATGGGCAATTTCTGCTTAGAGCAGCATGCAGCTGTTTGCAGTTTATAATGTGGAAAAATACATTTTAGTTAATCTGTGATTTATTGCTTTCTGTACAGTAACATTATGTCACATAATCTAAACCAATGCCATTACATTCTAAATTAAAGTCCAGGCCTTCAATTATCCTCAAAAGTCAAAGTTCATGACATCCATTTCATGGCCTAGATCCTGCTTGTGCTCCATACCTGCCTTCTGCTATGTTTTCCTTAAAACTTATACTATCATATGCTAGTTACCTCCTGGTCCTGGACAGGGTTCCCATGGCTGGCACTGCCAGCCAGGGCTCCCCACACTCTCATTTTTGAATTGCCATGGGTCACCAAGTCTTCCTGAATTGTCAGAATGGGTCCCCGTCTGGAAAAGGTTGGAAACCACTGCCCTATTGCAGCTTGCTGACTTATCTCCCAAAGTGCATCTGTTAACTAAAAAGTGAAACTTTTTTTAGTTTGCCAGGCCTATTAGCATAACATTGAGCTTGGGAAAGAAAGGTAATAAAACCATTTAACAGGCATCTGCCAACCCTGAATTTAATGACAAACAGTTGAGCACTACTATGTCTATAGAGCCTTAGTTTAATATTTGCTTTAAATATTTTATTAGTCTGTGACTGAAGATTATAAAATCACATCTTCAAAAAATCCATGCATAGATATTTAGATGCACAATCTGAGTATTCAGTTTCAGTCTTAAATGCTTGCATCTTCAGAACCATTGTTTTCTAAATAAATTCTTCAGAAGACCTCCCTTATCCAAAATACACATTTCAATTTTAATGGCTATAGGACAAAAACTTGCTTTCAAAGTCTTGTCCTTTCTATCCATCCATTCTCTCCTTTCACCCTTGAAGAGAGTCCTTAAAGGGATAACATTCTTTTTCTTCCAAGATAGCTGAACAAATGAGTTTCCTTTTATTTCTGACTCTTTGATGATCTAATTTCAGGAAAATCTGCCACCAAAATCAGTACCTTATTGAGAGAGAAAATCCTTTGATATGTCTAAAATCTTGAGAAACATATTTTAAATATAGATTGACATTTCATACATATGGCTTGTTATGAAATTCAAACAAATGTTTTTCCCTTTTTCTAAAAGCAATGAAATTAACAGCTTTGACTGATTAATTTAAAATGTCTTTGTTTCAACTAATTTAAATATGTAGTAATCAGGAACGATTACTTTATGAAGACTTACGAGCATGTTTAACAGCAGCTTAGAAATAGAGAGGCTGCATTGTGTACTCCATAATGTTTAATGTATTCAGCAGGGCAGCTGACTTGCCCTTACTACAAAGTTTTTGCAAATAAATCTCTGATAAACTTCAGGGTATATCAGGAAACTTGTGATGTTTTTTATTCACAAATTTAGTGATTTTAATTAAGTACCTTCTGCATGTTTTGTCTTCAGAATCTGATATTCACTGGAAAACATGCTCCATTTTCTTTAGACAGAAATTTTAGAAGAGGATTTTTTTCTTAAATGTCACTTGTTACATTTGGGTTCAGGGATTTGACTGGAATGGGTGAGCAGAGAGAAGAGAGGGACAATAAAAAGGGAGTTGGAAGACCGGGGAGAGGACAGGGCCTTGGCGGAGCAGAGGCAGAATGTGAGTGAGGCCACAGGCTAGGGAGCCTGCCTTGCTAAGCAGCAGCTTCACTCACTGTCCATGGTTAAGAGTGATACTCCCTGAGCTACTTAGTTTTTGCAGTCAGCTTTCACAATGGTAAGGTGTGATGTGTCCACGATGTTCCTGGAGGTTGTCCCTCGGGGCTTGTTACTGCACGCATTGGAGTGAATGGGAGTGCTGCTTTTGACAGAATTTGGCCTTAAGAGTAACCAACGCAACCAAAAACTGGTAGTATTTTGTGAAGTTAAATATGGTGACCCCATATTAGAAAGCAGTGAGCCTTAGCTATATTGTAAAATATCAATTAGCATACTGCATTATGTTAACATATTTTCAAGTTGCTTCATGGAATTATTCCAAGACTTGCTACATTCTCTCCTTTTGACTCTTTACAGTAGTATTTCACACTGTTCCTGCTTTTTGTAGAAGCATGTGGTATTTGTGTACTTAATTTAAACTTCATTTTCTGAAAGAGTTTCCTTAAGAGTGAAAATCTGATCAGTAGGAGGTGAAAGAAAGGGGGTCTTACCCACAAAAGCTCACAATCTAATAAATTTGTTAATCTCTAAAGTGCTACAGGACTACTTGTTATTTGTGATACTACAGATTAACTTGGTTCCCCCCCCGAGGCTATGTCTGTATTAGACATAGAAGTTGATTGCTGATATGCTATTTTAGTTATGCCAGTTGCACAGCTAAAATTGATTTATCCGCAGTCAACTTTTATGTGTGTGCACACGATGGAAGGTCAACAGAGGTTTTTCCCATTGACCTTCCCTATTCCTCACCTCTCTCAAGGAGCATAGTGGTCAGCGTTGACCCCCCTGGAGCATCATTTCATGTATGTACAAAATGAAACTCCCAGAAGATTGACCCTCAGCAGGTCAATCATCTGCTGTAGTGTGGCTCTAGCCTCAGAGAAACGTGAACTGTCTCTTAGACACATGGATGCATGCATATGCACATGTACAGTTCATTAATTAAATCACACATTACATAATTTGCTTTCTATACTTTTACTTTTCTCTATTTATTGCTTTTTTTCTTCTCTCCCATTGCCCAGTTTTGACCCCATATTTACCTGGAAAAATATGAAGTTAATTTTTTGTGCTGATTTTTATCATTTTTTATTTTTGTAATACAAACTGAAATTCCAAGTAGTAGTAGAGAGGTAGCCCTGTTTAGTCTGTATTCTAACAAAACAAAACAGCAGTCATGTAGCACTTTAAGAAAATCACGTATAAGGTGATGAGCTTTCACAAGGCAGACCCACTTCTTCAGATCCAAGGAGACTTTAAATAAGATCAGAACTGAAAATAAAGGGCCTTGTCTTTGTCTATACTATTTCTAGCTAAAATCAAGCCAGAACAAGAATATATAAAGTAAGGATGTTTTAAATGTTCCGGAAAGACAAATGAACCTTAAGCTCATGTTGTTCATGTTTCACTGAAAGTATATTTTATAATACCAGTACAATCAATAAGTTGTCTCTGCAACTCAGGGAATCAGTTTTCTTTCACCTTGAGCCTTTTAAGCTGGTCTCAGTTTAATTTGTTAAGTACTCCAACAGGGTCACCGTTGCTTAAGAAACAGACTTAAGGCTTTAGGAAAGCCTTCCTAAGGTGATGGATGTGGGCAATAAGCAATTTTTAAAATTAAGGTTACTCAGGAAGCAGTTTTTAAATTCCATTTATTCTAAAGTTGTTTTACTTACAGCTGTACTGTGTCTATGATGATGATATAGATTCTGGTTCGTGTTTGTCTCGACAGTGACCCAGCCATGAAGCAGTTTCTGCTGTATTTGGATGAGTCAAATGCCCTGGGGAAGAAGTTCATCATACAAGACCTGGATGAAACGCATGTTTTTGTGTTGGCTGAGTTGGTTAACTTTCTCCAGGAGAGAGTGGGCGAGTTAATGGATCAGAACTCTTTTCCTATTACACAAAAGTAAATAGACTGGAAGGTGAGGCTAGAAAGCAAATTGACTATTCCAAAAGTGAAAGCAACACACATGGAATTGAGAGTTTTATTATTCATTCTCTGTGTAACAGATTAGAAAGCGTTAGAGGGAAGAGGTTACTTTAATAAAATTGTTTCCATAAACTCAATACTTCTGAATTGGGTTTGATTTTTGCCATTTTGAAAGAGACTTGTTTCTTTTTAAAGTTTGCTGGTTTAATGGATTTTCTGATGATTAGTATAAAAGTGACTTATTTGTGTTCTTTTAGCCTCGTCCATTTCATTTCTTGTAAAATTTCATGATCTTTAAAACAGGGTTATGGTATCTTATTTATCAGCATTTTCTTAGAATGCTATGTCCATTTCACATTCCTGTTGATGAGATTGGAGCAGATTATAGTATGACTGACTGATTAAACCATCGGTACTAAAATATGGTGTGTGACTGATAAAACAACCTAATTTGTGTATGATTGTGTGGACTACATATTTTTATCTTTAAAATATTTGATGCACCAAAAATGAATGAAATGTGTTTTCTCTGTTTGTTACCAAGTAATCTTATGCTAGCACAGCCTGGAGGCAGTTACCCATTTCATAGTTCTGTATTTTTAATTAAAATATTTGTACAAAAAACAAAATACACAGATGATCATTATTTAGATTTAAATGGTTGCTGAACTGATTAGCAACAATAAATAGGAAGGCAAAATGTCTGTAAACAGTGGACAAAAAGCCCTTGAAAATGTATCTAATTCACCTAAAAATCCTACAATGAGTTAACATTTCTCTACAAGAAAGTGCACAAACAGGAAGTTAAAATAAATAAGCACTCTGTCTACTTAAGACTATTGTGAAAATTGATATTCCTCAACCTGAAGAGAATAAAAACAGTTTTCTGTTACTGCAGAACTTCTGTTTGAATTCTAGATACCATTTCAGATTTTAGCTTATTAAGCAAATTAATTTATTACATTAATGCATTTTTATTAAGAACATAACACATGGAACCCTGCAGCAAATCAAGCAGTATAAAACGCTGAGCAACACAAACTTGTTCATCAGTTTTATCATGATTTTTTTCTCCACTGAGCAGGATAGCAAATGATAAAATGGGCAATTTCATGAGAATTATAAATGACCATTTGCAAGTACAAAATTGTGAGATATTGCTACCAAAGGTTAGGCTTCAGGACTCTGGGTGAATGGATCTAGGCACAAGTGATGCTTTCTTCTTCATCAAGGATTTAAATAATGGCATAGAGAGTCCACTGAAGAAATTGCCTGAGTAAATAAGACGAAATTCAGTCATCTAACACTGTTGCAAAACAAAACAAAAAGGCAAATATCATCCTGGATTGTATTAGCAGGAATGTTGTAAACAAGACATGAGAATTAATTCTTCTACTCTATGTTGGAGTATTGTGTCCAGTTCTGGGTGCCACGTTTCAGGAAAGATGCGGACAAGTGGGAGAAAGTCCAGAGAAGAGCAACAAAAATGACTAAGGATCTAGAAAATCTGACCTATGAAGCAAGATTGGGGAAAAAAAGGGTGGGGGGGAGTTGTTTAGTATGGAAAAGGGCAGACAGAGGGGATGTAACAATTTTCAAGTACGTAAAAGGTTGTTACAAGGAGAAGGGCAAAAATGTTCTTCTTTAACCTCTTGAGGGGTTAAGAGGTGTTAGATTGGACATTTACCCTCCAGGAGAGGAAGTTTTTCCTAACTCTGAAAGAAGGTCGTGGAATCTCTATCTTTGGAGATGTTTGAGAGAAAGTTAAGCCACACTTATTTCTGCTGTGAATGCAGGGAACTGGACTAGATGACATGTCCTTCCAGTCCAATGATTTTATGATTCTACAAGGGCCGCCCCCCCCCAACCTGGCATAGTTCTCCCATTATGCTTCCCAGTGAGAATCTAGCAGTATCATTTGTTCCTATTTGAAGGACAGTCAGTTTTTTGGTACCATTAGTATCCTCTGTAACCTCAGGTCCACATCTGATATCTTAGCTCCCAGCAGACTGCACACACTTTTCTCTGAATCCACTCAGGTGGGCCTCTGCTCTTAATAGGGAATCCACAGTCACATAGGACCTGACTCTTCCTGAATGTTGGTGGACTTCTGTGGCTTTCTTCCTTGTTATTTCTGGCTGCAAGTCTTCCTCAAGTCATCAGCTGACCTCCTGGTGTGCTGAAATCTGCATTGGCTCTTCCCTTCTTCATGTAGGACTAGCTTCTCTTCTTTCTTGCTCTCCCATCTTCCACAATTGCCTGCCTCTCCCCCTTGTTTTCCAACTCAGCAAATCTGTTCATCTGTTTCTCCTTTGCTAGCTGGTCTTCTGTTAAAAAGGTTCTTTAAATATATTGGGACAGAGATTCTCCAACTGCCCTGCAAGCTCCATCCATGTGATCGCTGGATAGTTCCTCTGAGGTGCACACCTGGGCAACTGCACACAAAAGAATGAAGGTCTACGCACCTAATTAGTGGCTCACAGGCATGGCTTCAATAATTAGGAGCCTGGACTGTGGAGAAGATGCACATGTAAGGTGAGGTGGTGGCCTTGAGAGTGAGTAGTGGAGTGAGAAGAGGGGATAGAAGGAATTGAGTCAGGGTGTAAGGAAAGAGGATGGGGAAATTCTGGACATGCAGGGCTGCAGAGGCCTGCAAAAGAGGTGACTTTCCCCAGCTCCAGGGTTGTGGCTGCTTAGGGAAGAGAGCCTTTCTTCCCAGCCTTTGCGGCCACCCTGGTAGAGGAGAGACCCTCCCCCCCCACCTCACTGGTACTGAAATGAGTTGTGTGCTTTTATTTGTAGAACAAAAGTTAGTAATTAAGGATTTTTTTCCACTCATGCCTCCCACCACCTGGTGGGACTAAGGCTGCACTTGGTGAGTTCCTGAAGTTCTTTCCAGCCCTACAGTTCTGTGGCTGTCAGGGCTCTTTCCCCACTCTGGCACTCCAAGTACAGAAAGTGGGGACCTGCAAAAACTTAAAACACCTTGCCTATACAAAGGCTTACTTTAAAAACTCCCCAAGGTTGCAGATCCCCTGGAACCTGAAAGGTAGCTGCCACCACCCAGGTTAAAACAAAGAAGCCGTTAAAACCAGGAAGACATACCTGGGTATGTCCCGCTGTAGGACAGACCCCAGCTCCTATTCCTCCCTTCTGGGAGAGCTTGAACACAGATCTGTAATTTGATAGCCAGCCTTCTAACCTAAGGCACATACATACACAGACCCTTCTCAGGACACAGGTATCAGATCATTTCCTTAAAAAAATTATTCACAAAACAAGAGAAAATAAATCATACCATTTGCAGCACAGCGAATACTTCCCTGGGATTCAGCTTAAAAGTTACAGGGAGGAATAATTAAGTCATTAATCAAAGCAACAAAAACACAGAGGTAGCCAGTCCATACCAAATTGAAAATAACCATAAACTGATCACATCTAACTATACATTTCCCTTCTACTTACATATTTATGTCTGATTTTGAGATGGTCAAAGTATTTGTTGGATTCATTCCAGCTGCCTGAGAGACATCCTCCTCTCTCTGTCTTCCCTGTGCATCAGCTAGCAGACAGAGACCCCTTCAACTGCAATTGTTCTCAGTTCAAAAAAGTTTCTCTTCCTCCTATTGGCTTATCTGATCACCCTCTGCTGTGAGTTCTCTGGAAGGGTTAACCCTTTCCCTGCATTCATTTATGACAATGACTCTGAGGGATTTGCTGGGGGCTAATTGCTTCTCAAAATCCTCTTTCCAAGTTGAGATGTGTCAGCTCTCAGGTTATGTTAGAAAAATGTGTTGAAGGTTCTTTATAGAAAGGCTATGACTTTTTACCCTTTTTTGTTTTTCCAATAAATGTTAGATTCAGGTTATGCTACAGGTACCAGACCACTCTAAATTACAATCCCATATACATGTTCTTGAACTATGAACTGCAAGAACAGACACTTTTGTACTTGTGTGGCTTACCCAGTATAAGTCTGGCTAATTCATCAGTGGTGCTGACAGAGTAATAGGATTGTTAAGGGCAGTCGTTCCCAACTTTTTCAGTAACATGGCATGCTTCAATGAGACACACAATTCCAGGGCACGCCCACTTTTTTCAGCTGAATTGATTGTTCATAAATGTCACATTTACTTACATGTACTATGGTTACAGTTTTACAAGAGAGGTTTAAAACATAGCAGTGCATACAAGCTAAACTGGATGCTGAGAAATCGAGTAACAGCTGAAAGTTTCAGCATTACTTCATTACTCACAGAGGTTGGTGGGGAGCAGCTCCAGAGAGCAAACTCCCTTTCCCATCAGCCTGTTGGAGCTGGGATGCGGCATTTAAACCTCTTTCCAGCTCCTATAGGCTTGGTTCTCTCCTCCTGCTTTTGCCACAGTAGGAAGGGGCCATGGACTCCCTGTCAACCCGTTCGGTCCGGGAAGCAGCATTTCAGCTGCCTGTCAGCACCAATAGGCTCCTGCGAGGTCAGCGTTTCTCCTCATGGCAGCTCTGCAACGAGCCACCACAAGGGGAAATTGTGGCTATTTATGGTGTTTAGCTGTACAAATGTAATAATTAACTTGGTACTTACATTTGATATAGACAAAGAAATAGGGCAAAAAGAGAAAGACACAACTATTTGATTTTTAGCTTTTATAAGCGTTCAGATTTGATAGCCTTTTCCCCCCATATCTTTTCTGAACAAACACATTTCTTGATCTGGACCGTTACAACTAGTAGTCCTTGTAAACACACAAGCATCAGTTCAGCATTCTTTCTGCAGCCTGGCCAGGCTTGCCTGATTCTTTGCGATGTAAATAAACTACTTAAACCTCCACAAGAGGCCAAATCTATAGCTCACTGCTGGGACAACCTAACCAGGTTGCATGGAGGGGATGAGGAATCTTCTCCTATCAGACCATAGAACCACTCTGTAAAGCCCACTTTAAAGGCTGAAGGAGGCTCTGCTGGATGGAAGAACATATGGATCTATATAGCACTGATTAGATCATTCCTTATTCCCTCAGCACTGTTACGCAGAGAGCTGATGTGGAGCAGGTCTGCATTCAGTGGGTGTGAATTCTCTGCATTCATTTCTGATCCTAGCCTGTGAAGCTAGGGGTCTGAAACTTGTCCTACATCTTCAGGGTTATTTTGATTGTTTGGAACCCTAGGATGCCAAATAAGGTGTCAAAGATATCACTGAGCCTAACTTCTCTGCCAGCCTTGGTCCCCCTTTTACCTGGTTTTCCCGAACCAAGTGTCAAGCCTCCTCCAACAAAAGACACAAGCAGGACCACAACCAGCTGCAGATACGGACAGTGAGATCTGATCCGGAAGGACTCATCTTAAGGGATTTAGAATAGTACCCGGATGTTCATCCCCTCCCCCACTTTGGGGTACAAACCCAAAGTTATATGAAATTCATCCCCTTCCTGAATGTGAAGAAGGGTATGCACAGCTTCCCATCCCCCCAGTTAGAATTTACATAAACTGGGTTTATCAATTACAGGTTGAACCTGTGTAATCCGTCACTCTCGCATCCAGAAAGTGAGTTCAGCTATAATCTGGCATGATTTTAGTTAGCCAGACAGCCACTTATCAGAGTGTGGCCAAGTTTCCGGTAGTCCCATAAAGTTTGTTGACAGCCACCAATCCTGGCTTTCAGCGTTTTGTGCTGTTATTTAGCTGTAACCTACCCCTAAATGTCTTCTAAGAGACCAGTAAGCAGTGGAAGTATTGGTAATGCTGCTAGCCAATACTGACTTCCCGTGGTCGCAAATTCTCTTTTTCAGCACTGGTCAGGTCCCAAGGGTGCCGGACTAGAGAAGTTCAATCTGTATAAGAAATGTGTATTTTAAGTAGTCAAAAGGGTAACAAATAGAACAAAGAAGATTAGTAAGAAAATGATCATGCAATCTAAGCAAGATTCACTAAAAAACTCGTTACAAATATAATTTCTCACCCTAGTTATTTTTCAAGTGCTGTTCTTCACAGGACAGGTAACTTTTAGGCTGGCTCCAGCAGTTCTTCCCCCAACTCTGGTTATGATCCTTTGGTTTCCACATGTTTTCAAGTATGCCTAAGTGGAGAAGCAGAGGTAAGGCAACCGGAAAACAATCATCGTTTTCCTCCCAAACCTTAGATAATGTAGGAATCCTTTGATTCCCCCACCCTCCTGTGGACTAATTCAGCAAAACAAAAGGCAGGCCAGTATCAGGTGACCAGGTCACCTGACTCCACTGTCCATGTGTCAGTAGCCTTACGGAATGTCCACTGGAAAGCCAAGCCTTTTCGCCGTCCATTGTTTCTGCTGATGGGCCATTAACCTCATCTGGTTTTCCAGTGTAGCACCTGATGTTGTCCAAAACATGTTGGAGTTTTCCAAAAACAACAAATATGAACTTCAAATACAAAAATTATACATACATATGACTGAGATAATAGTATTCAGTAAATCATAACCTTTCCGATGATAGCTTACATGAGCCATTGTTCATAAAGCATATCTCAGTTATGTCATACTGTATTACAAATATATTTTCACACAGCGCAGCGATATAAACTGCTGCAAAACCAAATGCCTAGTCTTCACTAGAAAAGACTAGCTTTCTTAGCCGAGACTATAGAAGGCTCATTAACCTCTATATGTGGCTCAGCCACCACTAGAGGGGAACAGAGTGCCATGCATAAGTGTGTGGGCTAGGCTACCACTGTGACAACTATAGTAACAAGAGCAATGTCTTACTAGTTAATAGTTTCCACATTTTGGAAAAAAAGTTCTATTATTTAAACTTGCATGTGACACTGTTTTGAAAATGTTTCATTCCAGCTGTGGGTCTCTTAGCTCCCAACTTGCAGGAATGTCTATTTATTGTACACCAGATACATGGCATGAAGACTAGGGAAGCTAATGGAAAACCTCAAGACTTGTGTTAGTACTCAAAAATTCTGCACTTTCATTGGTAAATTGTGCAATACAATGTAAACAAAAGCCTATGTACAGTATTTAGAAAGTGCCCTTTGACCAATTTTTTTTAAACTAGGTGTTGCTCTGCAAAGCCTTACAAGAACTAAGTGATTTAGTTGTTTGAGTCTTATTTTCATATGTGACTTCTGCACTCAGTAGGATGACTATATTCTTGTATGCTGAACATGGGATACCTGGCAAGGTTACTCTTATTCAATCAGTCATACAAACATGCACATTCATATCAAATTGACTGAGACCCTATTAAAAAGAAATACTGCATAGTTTGATTCTTTTTATTTGCCTTCTCATCTTAAGGCTTTAGGGTTCACACAGGGAGGAGTGACACACCCCTAGTCCCTCCCCACCCCACACACACACACACAACGGGAGAAATGACGCACACACCCTCCTGTACAACTCTCATGCAGGGGTGACAAACCAGCCCCTCCAACTGCCCGTGACTGCTGCTCTCCACCCTCCATGCCTGGCTGGGCCCCTGGGATGCACCTGACTCTCCTGTTACCTGACACTGTGTCTTCCTGGGGCAACTCACGAGTGGGTACATGCAGGGTTATATTCTGCCCCCACCAGCCCCAGATTTCTGTCAGGTTCACACCAGAATGTGGTCAATAGCAGCCTTTCAGCACCACGTGGGAGGGAAGGGACAAGAGCTGCTTCCAGCCTCAGGGGAAGAGAAGATGGGGGAAGGTGTGACCTGGCCCATGTCTTTGCAGAGCTCTTCTCTCCCGCCCACCACTCTGCTCCTTTGTGACTGGAAGCAGCATGTCCCTTTATGATTGCAGTTTCCAAAGGCACTAACACTTCCAGGATGCTGCTCTCTACTGAAATAACCCATCCACCTCCTGTCCCTTGGATATAGCATAGGTAAAAAGGGGCTAAGCCCCAAGGATGCATTGTGCACCAGGGACCAGGGAACCTGACTGCTGTGAACCGGTCCAGAGAGATGGCTCAGCATGGTGGGGTTTTCAGGGCATGAAGCAGCCTCATGCTCCCAGGGTGAGGCGTGGATGAAGAAGTTCTAAGTGCCTACTATGTGAATGCTTTTCTCCCACCACTCAAGACCTTAGCTGAGTGGCAGAGAGGTTTTCTGGTGCTAGCGCTGTGTGAGGCTTTGGCACATGCAGGGCTCAGCTCCTCAAGGCCAGTGCCCTGGGCTTTCTCAGGTCACTGGCCCAGTCATATGCAATGGAAGGGAAGGAAGGAGCCTACCAGGCAGGCTGCTGGTGAGCGCAGTGCTCCAACCAAGGGTTGGTTCTCTGCACAGCACTGGGAGCAGGATGCGCCCTGCCAAGAGGAATATTGAATAGCAGTGGGGATGGAGGACAGAACAGGCAAAGCAGGGAGAAGACAGTGAGGGGGGGTGTATGTAAAGGACTAATGGGTGGGTAGGAGAGGTGCCATGTAAGTGGCCACCACCTGGCACCTGCCCTCACCTACCACTACATCTCCCAGCATGCAGCGACTGCCGGATGGAACTGGGACAGAGTGCAGGGCTCTGCTGTCCGAGAGCTGGCATGCAGCAGGAGCTGCACTGAAGGACGAGCAGGGGGTGGCTGACCCTGCATGTTGTTTCTTTGTCCCACCACCAGCCTTTCACACCACCTTCTTTGGCAGACACTGGACCTCCCTCCCCTACTCATTACTGGTGGGAGGGTGACTGACAAGCAGGAATCTGAACAGCAGAAGGACCTGCCAGTAATGATTATGGGGAGACAGAAATATGGGACAATTTGCTCATTTTAAAGAAAAAGGACATCCGTAGAAATACTTAAGTGTGGGACTTAACTTTAGAAACAGGATGTCTGGTTACCTAGGAGCCTAAGTGAGTTCTGAAAATGGGACTTAGTCATCTAAGTCATCTAGGGCTTGTAAGAAGATTAACATCTAAATACCTCTAATTTTGGGGCCTTTGCCCATTAAAGAACTACCAGTTACAGGTACAGTAAGGGGGAAAAGCTGCTAATCAATTGCAAGGACAGATTTTAGGATTTAAAGCCTAATGTCTGTACAAAAATACTAATAGGGCAGGTATACACTTCAGTATAATTGTGTCGCTCAGGTGTATGAAAAATCCACACCCCTGAGCAATGAAGTTATGTGTAGCTACCACCTCTTGAGGAGGTGGATTAACTACACTGTCAGCTCTCATTAAAGTGCTATAGCTGCATTGGTCAGCTGTCCTTTGCAAAGTTTTAACTGTATACCTGCCCATAGAAATAGCAATGTTTAAGTCTCTGTATCATAGGAACATTAGTTCCATACCATACTGTACCATAGCTGTTCCCCATGGTCCATACAGCTAGCTGATTTCTGCAACCAGGAGGGGTATATGCTATTTTATTAAGAGTACAGTAGGCATCCTTCAGTCTGCATAGACTATGGATCGCGCCCTTTATAGTTTCAATTGAGGACTTCATTTACAGCGTCTACTGTGACTATGAAGACCCACACGAGAGTGACAGTCCTTGCTGCATCTCTTGCAGATGTGGTGGGTGTCTGGCAAGTCCTTATTGTGCTTTCTGTGCACTCGCTTCTCCTCTGCTAGCTGTCTGATCCTCATCTCGCCCTTCTGAAGGCCCTTGTGTAACCCCTGCCTCCATCTGCTGCGGTCGTCTGCTAGTTCTTCCCAGTTGTCCAGCTCAATGTCTACCTCTCTGAGGTCTCTCTTGCAGACATCTTTGTAGCACAACTGGGGGTGTCCGGGAGGTCTTTTGCCAGAGGCTAGCTCACCATACAGGATGTCTTTTGGAATCCTTCCATCATTCATCCTGTGGACGTGGCCAAGCCAGCGGAGCCAACGCTGCCTGAGGAGGGTGTGCATGGTTGGGATTCCAGCTTGCTCGAGGACGGCGGTGTTGGACACTCTGTCCTTCCATGATATTCCAAGGATGCACTTGGGGCAGCACAAGTGGAAGACGTTCAGCCTCTTTTCCTGGCGGGCATACAGCGTCCAAATCTCGCTGGCATAAAGGAGGGTGCTGAGGATGCAGGCTCTGTAGACTTGCATTTTGGTGTGAGTGTACAGCTTGTTGTTATTCCGCACTCTCTTGCTGAGTCTGGACAGAGTTGTGGCCGCTTTTCCAATCCTCCTATTTAGCTCAGTGTCCAACGACAGGGTGTCAGTGATGGTGGACCCGAGGTAAACGAACTCGTGGACGACCTCTAACGTATAATTGTCAATGCTGATTGATGGGTATTCAGCAACATCCTGACCGAGTACGTTTGTCTTCTTTAGACTGATGGTAAGCCCAAAGTCCTTGCACGCTTTGGAGAACTGATTCAGCAGTTTTTGAAGGTGGTCTTCTGTGTGAGACGCTACAGCAGCATCGTCTGTGAACAGCATGTCTCTGATGAGGACTTCCCGCACCTTAGGCTTAGCTTTCACCCTTGCAAGATTAAACAGTTTCCCATCAGATCTTGTGTGCAGCAAGATGCCCTCTGTTGAAGATCCAAAGGCATGCTTCAGGAGGAGTGCGAAGAAGATCCCAAACAATGTCGGAGCAAGCACGCATCCTTGTTTGACGCCGCTCCTGATTCTGAAAGCATCCGAAAGCACTACTCCGAGCTGTACTCACGCGAGAACGTTGTGGTTGACGAAGCCCTCGATGCCATCGTGCTCCTACCAGTAATGGACGAACTGGATCAGGAACCGACTGTGGATGAACTGAAGAGAGCCATCGACAGCATTGCAGCAGGAACGGCCCCTGGCCAGGATGGTATACCACCAGAGGTAATCAAGTGTGCCGCAGACACACTCCTGGAACCCCTATATGAGCTACTGTGCCTGCGCTGGAAAGAGGATGAGGTTCCACAGGATATGTGCGACGCTAACATTGTAAAGTTGTATAAGAACAAAGGAGACAGAAGCGACTGAAACAACTACCGTGGAATCTCCCTCCTAAGCATCACTGGTAAACTATTCGCTCATGTCATCCTTGGCAGACTCCAGAAGATTGCTGAGAGGGTGTACCCCGAATTGCAGTGCAGATTCTGTGCAGAGAGGTCTACTGTTGACATGGTCTTCTCTCTAAGGCAGCTGCAGGAGAAGTGCAGGGAGCAGAGGAAGTCACTCTACACAGCCTTCATTGACCTGACCAAGGCCTTTGACTTGGTCAGCAAGGATGGTCTGTTCAAACTGCTCCACAAGATAGGCTGTCCTCCACGGTTACTCAAGATGATCCAATCGTTCCACAAAGACATGAGAGGAACCATCCAATATGACGGCGCATTATCGGATGCTTTCAGAATCAGGAGCTATTTTATTATAGGAAAAGAAATTAACTACATTGGTACTTAACGTTAATGCAGAACTGAAATTTCCAAACGCTTTATTCAAAAGCATAGGCACTAAATGACATTAGTGAAAACATTTCAAGGCTACTCAGCTGAAGGCTTTGTTTGTAACTCCTGTCTGGTTTTGTTATCCATTAGTCTATCATCAACACAGCAGTACGCATTTGCTGCCAAGCAAAAAAGCTGAATGCACACATAGGAAAGCTTGCTTTTGTTATAGGAAGCTAATTAGAAGAAGATTGTTTGGTTTCACATATAGGAGATTGACACCTTTTGTGGGTCGTTGTTAGTATATTTTGCTCCTTTGTATTATTTGAAGAGGACATAAAGCACACATTTCAATCATATATCAACAGCTTTGTGATAAAGATTGGCAGAAATTCCTCTATATCCAAAATAATGTTGCACTTTGAGCAAGCACCTTAACGTGGAATTTTTAAAGTGACAACACATCCAAAACTGGGTTGTGTTCACTCACATATTGGTATTTGCCTAGTACACAAATCTTCTCATTTGATGAGCATTTTATTCTGGCTGTTTGGATCCTAATATGAATAAGAAATGTACCCATCCATGATCACAGACTATTAGCAGAAATGTAACCTAAACTATCCTTCAACTATCTTACAGAATTTTACTTGGAGCTGAAGGTAAGTAATCTGACAGTCTAGGAACATTAATTAGGTATCTTCATGTTGGTAAGAGCATCCAAACAGATTTTGTGTCTGGGATAGTAAATTAAATACAAGTTTTGCAGAACTTAATTGCCCACAAATATTAAACACCTTGGCAAATTCAACACACATATTTTATACAAAACTTTAAAAAAGTTGACAAGGAAATGTACAAAAGTAGCAACATGAAAGCTTCTTAAGGCATATTCCTGTTGAACTGTGGATGTATAGTTGTTTTTCTCCTTAGTCTCTTAACCGTGGTACTGTGCTGAACCTCTTCTTCACTTGTTATGTATTTCTTTACCACACAAGCACAAGTTCCCAACCTTTTTAGCTGGAGCTGGCTTGATGTTGGGTGCCCTCATATGTCTCCTTACATTGTGTCCTGGCATAGTCACTTCCTTTTACTGTCCATTTCCTCATTTCCCCTTTCCTGTCCTCTGTTTATTTTGTTGTCCTTTGGCTTTTTTATTCTTTTCATCCTCTTTTCATGTGGATTTTTCTCCTCCCCTCTGTTTCCCATCCCCCTCCACTCCAGTACCTCTGATATTCCTCCCCATTTCTCCATGTGCCCACAATACAACAATACACAATACAGCCTGGTAGCATTCAGTGATGTACTACCAACATTTCAACCAAGGGCTCTCCCCAAAGTGTTCTGCCTCAGGTGGCAAAACATATGACATTTTCTGACTATAGGGTTCTTCCTTCAAACAAACCATTAATTCCCTACTCTTCAGAAACACCAGTGAATTCCATGTTCTTTCTCCACTGAAAATTCATCACTTCTATAGTTTTCCTCACAGCTCCACTATTCCTCAGCCACCCCCTGCATACTTTGATCTACTGTGTTTCCTCCTCCAGCACGTCCTAGAGGTCCCTGTGTCTGGCAGCTGTTCCTTATAGAAGCAGTAGTGGCAACTGTGACTGCTCTTTGGCACCCTCAGACAGAAGTGACAGGCAGGTATTCTGTAGCCCAGTGATGTGCTGTCTGTGAGAGGTTGCCACATTGCCACTTTCCCGTTGCTTGTGAAAAATCTTTGCTTATGGATCAAGGTTGCGTACACTTTCATGAGGGATGAGCAGTTGAGGGACCTATTCATGGATTTTCCCAGCAAAAGGAAAACATTCTCTTACAATCTAGGAAAAAAGCAGTAACTCTGAGCAAACAAAGGTGTATGTACTTGCATGTAGGGAAAACGTCTGTTTGTTTGTTCCTGAAAACATCATTGATATTAAAGGGCAATGTACAGCCCATCTTAATATGCACGTATATGTATAATGAAAGGTGTTTGTCCTGTGCTAATCTTCCCTAGGAGTTTTTTTAAATGTCTGAGGTCTGATTGATGTGACCCAGTGAATTCCAATGTCAAGAACAGGAACTGTCTGGATGATATGTATGCAACATCAGGCTAAAAATTATTTTTGTTGAGGATGGTTTAGCAATACTCAGAGGGGATTGGAAAGTTGGAATTACCCCAACTTTCTGTATAATTTGGTGGTACAGCATTCTCAAGGGCCTCTGCAAGACCCTTGAAGTTATCACTATGCTTCCTCTCACACTACCAACTACTGTTACAATCCTAAATAATTGCTGCAGTGCAGATGTACTTTTTGCCCCTTGAAAACATTTGTGCAGATTTTTTTTCCAAGTTCTGAGTTGTAAAGGCCTTTATGTTTGAAGAGCTGGGGGAAAACTGACAATCTTCCCTGATATACCATATTAAAGAATTGTCATTAGCTTTTTTGATGTCTCAGAATTAGGCAGGATCTTGTTTTAATTAAAGCTTCCAGTAATTACATGCCTAAATGTAATAGATCAAGAAGACATCAGTTAGATTTTTCTCCTCTCAGGGTAAACTAGAAAAAGTGTTGGATGCAGTCTACCTGAAATAACAGAGTTGCTAGGCAAACTGAAGTAATTCTGCTTCATATTCCCTGTAGGCAAGGCGTATTTCTACATACAAGAGTGTTTGTTTTTTTCCTTTCTTTCATCATAGTGATAGACTTCTGCTGATCTATGTGTTTTGAATATTAAGTTCTTCCATGCAGTTATTCAATATGACAAAAAAAGATTTACACGCTGCAGTTTGATGAAAAACAGTTCCTAAGGGGAAACTGGTCTTGGATAGCCCTGAAAGTAAGAAACAGATGAACACATTTTAAATATTTTGAAGGCCTCCTAGGTTTTGTAAAAGCTATGTTGATTGCTGGCCAGTTTGTCCCACCCTGCAAATGAAGATATAGTGTATGTTACTATGTATGTTGTTACAGGTAACTTTATTAAAGCATGTTAAAGGTGAAATTAACTTCCATATGATTCATCAGCATGGTTAGAGGTTTAGATCAAAGCATATAGATCTATCACTTGAGCTAACAGCATAGTTGATAGCAGAAGTAGATTGCCATCCTCCATTTGGGCTAGCATCAGACTGAAGGGGAATGGTGAGTGAGTGGATGCATTTGATTTTTCTCTAAACTATTCTGTTCAGCTGTCAATATATATGTCAAGCTGTCCTGCAGTGGCTCAAGAGCATAAGTACCAACTTGTTAAGAAAAAAGCACAAGCTCCCAGTTGACTATGGTTTCTACACGTCGATTGTACCAAACCGGTACACCATACCCCTTGTCCTGCATCTCCTGTTCAGTCTGCTTGTAGCTATTGTCATTTCTATTGCTGGTTTAATCCTGTTCCTGCACAGCCTCTTCTCCCCACAGACACAGGAAATCCAATACAGTAGACCCCTGAGTTACACGAAGGTTATGTTCCTGGGCAACCTCATGTAACTCAAATTTCATGCAAGTCAGGAGGAGCCGGCAACCAGGTGGCAGCCTCGTTCCTGGCTCCCCTCCATTCCCAGGGACTGGGAAACTGACCAGCACACAAGTGCTGGTCAGTTTCCTGTCTCCTGTGACTGGCAGGCAGCTGAGAGCCTGACTCTGAGCCTGGCTCTTGGCTGCCTCCCCTGACAGGGACAGGGAAACTGACAAGTGCAGCAGCTGGTCCCTTTCCCCACTCCTATAAGTGGCAGGGAGCTGATGCCTGGCAGCCCAGAGCCAGACACCAGCTCCCCACCACTCAAAGTCATGTTAACCTGAGATACACACAAGTCGAGTGCACATATCTCGGGGCTCTACTGTATTTCCTGTCTACTCCAGGCAGGAGCACCTCTGGCGTATGTAGCTTGCACAGTCTGTTGGGCAGGTGCACTCAACAGTGAAGAGCTGCTAGGTTGGTTCTCCAAGTCAGCCAATCTGGAAAAAGAATTTTAAAATTTCACAGAACTTTAAAGGGTGGGAGCTTCTGATCTCTGTGATCCCTGGATGGTGGAATTCACAACAATGACCATGTCAGTGTGGGGCATTGTGGCACAGCTTTTTGAGGAGGTCCACATAAATAATGCAGTGTCTACACTTGCTCTGCATTGACTTGTGTTCATCCACCATGTCTCTACATTACTAAGGGAGGTAGTGTTACTGTTTTGGCCTAATGGGGAACTTACACTGGTGAGAGGCCAATTTAAGTGTACACATGCGTAACTAGGTCAACGTAAGCTGCCTTTGCAAAGTAGATCAGCTCTTTTGTCCTCTGTAATGTAACTCGTCTGTTTGATGTTGATGGGCCTTCCTTGGGCAGGACGTTGCATATTCTGCTGGACACCAGTATTTCACACTTGTTCATGTCTCTTCTTTCTCGATATTTACATCGTTACAGAAGCTTATAATGCAAATGCTAAGATATTGCCTTATAATACGAGATAAAGATGTTACAAGTGAAATTAATGCTAGCAACAATTTGCAAGCACTCAGTAAAGCCTGAACACTAAATACATTTTTAAAATGAAAAAACACAATGAGTTTTCTGGCACCTTAAAAACTAGCCGATTTATTCGGGCATAAGTTTTTGTGGGCAAAAACTTAACTTTATTGGATTTATGCATTTGACAAGGTGGGTTTTTGACCACAAAAGCTTATGCCCAAATAAATGTTAGTCTTTAAGGTGACATCAGGCTCCTTGTTGTTTTTATAGATACAGACTTACCCCTCTGATTCTTATCATACTTATTGTAAGAAGCAAAGTTGGTGTCTTGGTCATCAAGAAATGGATCCAGTGCCCATTATGTCAATGGAAAGCTTCCCATTCCCATTGACGCTGGTGCTGGATCAGGCTGTTAGGCACCTGCTTTTACAGATGGTACAATGCAAAAAGAAGTTCTATAAATATTTCTTAAATCTCTCCAAAAACAAAAGCAATATACACAGCAGGTGGAGAACACACATTGATGGACACTATGAGGCTTTTGTCAGCACTCATGGGCGGGTGATCTCCACAGCTCATTTGCAGACTCACCTCTAATTTCTGCTTGTAAAACCTTCACACGATTCTTCACCAGCAAGTCTCCTGCCCCGAGTAATAAACCATTCTTTTGAAGGTTTCTTTTCCAAGGCTGTGTGAAAATAACTCTGTGAAGGGACAGAGAGAGATAGTTTAGGCTTGCTCTACACTAGGAGATTAGTTTGATTTTAGGTGGCTTAGGTCAATTTTCTAAGGACATTGGTGTCCAAAAGTAATTTACCGGATCACCACAGACTCCTCCCGCTCTGCCATCAGGTGCCACCCCCACCCCTCAGCCAGGCCAACCTCCCCGCCCAAGATTTATTCACTGCAGCCACTGGGTGCAAGTCCCTCCCTCCACCGCAAGCTGCCGCACAGCTCAAGCCCCACCCAAAGCTGCTGCACCCCCACGGACTGTCCCAGCTGCCATGCCATATGAACTGCTGGGGCCAGAGGAGCCACTGCTGCCACACACTTGTCTCACCTTGGGGTGCGGCACGTGTGCGGAGTGGCTGGAAGGGCGCCCCATGTATGCAGCTCTCCTGAGCCACATTCACCACAACCTGCTGCCCACATGTGGCAAACGGGGAGCTTATTGGCACTGTGGTTCCAAGGAATCAGTCCACACTACAAGGGCCATTGCATCAACTTTAAGGGCACCTAAGGTCAACTATTATACTCCTGCTTTTCACAAGGAGGAACACCAAATTTGACCCTGCATGGTCGACCTTAGGGTGGTGCAGTCGAAGCATTGTTTAATTTGACACTCTTGGCCTCATGGAGGTGTCCACCGTGCCCCAGTGTGACCACTCTGGCAGCTTTCAGCTTCGCTGCTCCCTAGGTGTGTGTCTACATGGGCACAAATCTTTGAAATAGCCATGCTAATTAATTGAATATTCAGTGTTTCATTAGCATTAGGACGCTTCCAGCCATGGCACTTCAAAAGCGCGCAGCTTGGTGCAGCTACACGGCGGTCTTTTTCGAAAGGACCCTGCACTTTCGAAATTCCCTTATCCTGCTCACTGACTGAAATAAGGGGATTTCGAAAGGTGCGGGGTCCTTTCAGAAAGGACCCCCCATGTAGCTGCGCCAAGCCGCGTGCTTTCAAAAGCAGTGCTTTCGAAGCGCCACGGGCGGAAGTGTTCAAATGATAATGAGGCGTTGAATATTCAATTCAGCGCCTCATCAGTAATCTTCGAAATATGGCTATTTCGAAGATTTGTGCCCATGTAGACGCAGCCTAGGTGTTCAGAAAGTAGCCTGAGAGAATTTGAATTTAATTTCCTATTTGGCCGGCATGGCAGGAGGAGCAGGCAGCACACCTCAGCAGCACATCTGGCCATGAATTCCCAGGGTCGCAGACAAGCTCCAGCATGGAGTGTGCAGGAGATCCAAGATCTAATTGCTGTGTGGAGGGATGAATCTGTGCTGGGAACACAACGAAGAAGGAAAAGAAATGCAGACATATACACTAAGATCTCACAAGATCATCACCAATGCCCACCAGTGCTGTGTAAAAATAAAGGCACTCAGGCAGGCCTACCATAAAACGAAGCAAATGGATGTTCTGGGTCATGGCTGCAAACATGCCACTTCTATAAGCAGTTGCATGGGAACCAACCACTTTCCCAAACAGTCTGTCGATACCTCCAAAGAGATCACTCAGGAATCTTCTGGCAAGAGCGAGGAGGGCACAGTGGACGAGAAAGACACAGAGGAGGATGACAATGGTCAGCAGGCAAGTGGAGCTGATCTTGCTGACAGCCAGGAACTTTTTGTAACACTGGATCCTATCTCCTCCTCCCAGGACACTTCACAGCCAGACTCAGTGGCAAGGCGCTTCCAGTGCCAAAATAGAGATGTATGTTCCATGTATTACCCTGGCGCAGTTGGGGAACCCCATCATGGCAAAACCATCCACTATGTCCTGCACATTTCCCAGAGTCACTGTTTTTCATAGCAAAAGGGTATTGATTACAGATTTGCCCACCATTGCAGACTTGTCCATGCTGAATTGATTGCCCACTGACCAGGGGCTGTCTGGCATTGCAAGCTTCCACAGAGCAATGGCCACATGCTTCTGAACTGCCAGAGCAGGTCTCATGTTGGTATCGCAGCACTTCAGGGTGGAGAAAAGCAAAGTTCCATGGAAGTGGCCTTACTCATGCAGACGTTTTGTAGACACTGCTGATCATCCCAATGCCTGCAGAACAATGCAGTCCCACCCATCTGAGCTTGTTTCATGGCACCAGAACCAGCGCTCCACTGTGTACATTTGAGTGTATCAGGTGCAGCCAGCATCTCAGTCCCATTCCTCCTCTCTAGTGTCTCACATTTGCATATGTCCATGTTCTCCTCAGAGTCTTCATTGCTCTCACGAACGTGTAGGCTCTGCACATACTGCAGCACAATGCATGAGGTGCCACAACAGTTTTAAGCTGTATAGGTTCCATGCTAGCTTTGCACTGGCATCTGCCTGGATATGAAAAATGGGGGCAAAAACACATTTTGCTATTCCTTTCTAAAGGGAGGGGGAGAAGAGAAGTGCACTATGGGAGGCTTATGACACTACCACAACCATATGCAGCACATTTTTGTCCCATCACACACTTGGACAGAAATCTACAAAGCAATGGGGCAGCAGAAAGTGTGGGATAGGTACCCACAGTGCATTGCTGACGAAGTCAAACCTGGCCATGCTAATGGAGGTACACTCCATCAACTTTATGTACCAGTGTGGGCATGACCTTCGACTTTACCAGATCGGGTGCTAGAAAATCAACCTTAACAATTTGACCTAACTTTGTAATATAGACATACCCTTCATCTCCAAAAGCATATGATTATGGAAGTATTTTGATGAGGGATAGTAACTGATAGCTGATGTGAGTCTCATAAGGAGATTTCTCAGTACTTTGAATACAAAAATGCCATAGCAATGGAAATCTTGGACCCAGATTTTCAGTAATGTTCCAGATTTTGTTCACTTTGATTCAAGAAATTGTATTTTTTCCAACCATTAAATGTTCTCCTCTCAATAGTGATTACACAAAGAGTCAGCATATATGTTCATAGATGAAAAATGAGGTATCATCTGAGTTATTTGGGCCAATGAAATTCATTTTGATGGTAATATACATAACCCTTGTAACTTTATGTTGACACATGTAATTCTGAAACAGGATTAAATGAATGGAGGATAGATATTAATTTTAAATGCACAGCATTTGCAAAACATGTGTGTATGATATAGTTGTGCTTGCACCTCTCATTTCCACTAACAGATTGTATATATCCTTGCTGTATTGCCGTAGGTGTAGCAACAAGAGCATATTTTGTCAGCTGAGCTCAGTCAACAACACTGACATACGAGCCAGAACTAGGCTGTAAGTTTGCATTATCAGTCTTTAGATAGATTCTTTTTAAGAATGTGAAAAGGCATCCATTTTAGTGAGATGGAGGGGAGAAAGATAATTCCAAGTTAATTAAGTCTGTCATGTATTGGAAATAATGATTGTAGTCTATTTTGCAAGCTACTTATAATCAAATATTTAAAGGCAAGTATTAATTACACATTGAGATTAGCTATTGTAATTTGAGACTCTCAGCTTTCACTCCCTTTTAGTATTTGTGGCATACAGTTTATAGGGTTAATTTAACAGTCTTAATATGGGTTAAGGATAATTTAATTGTAATGTCCATATGGGTGAAATTCGCCCCTATGCAGAGGCCCAGCCCAAGGCCTGTGCACCACTAATAGGAGTTAAGTAATGCACTGCCATGAATTTTACCCTGAGGGCCCAGCCCTGCAAGATGCTGACCAGTTCTTCTGAGATGCTGAACATCCTGAGTTCTCACTAATTTCATTCTGAATTGAAGGCACTCTGCATCTTGCAGGAAGTCCATTGCAGAACTGGGACCTAAAACATCCATTTGAGTGTTGTTTCAGTTATCACCAGCTACATTTGTCAACATCAAGCCAGCTTCTGAGGTTGTTCTGCTGCATATTGTTAAGCAACAGGGCGTTCTATTGTTTTTTAATGTTTACTGTAACTTTGGGCAGATTTACAAATACTACCTTCATTAGCACTAATACAGGAGTCAGTTTATAACCATGATTAAAAGAGAGAATTATTTGTGATATGACTACACTTATGGGAAGATTGATGCATTGGAGGTCGATCTTCCCTGGTTCAATTTCCCTGGGGACACACTAAATCAAATTCAAAACAAAAAGCAGTCAAGTAGCACTTTAAAGACTAGCAAAATAGTTTATTAGGTGAGCTTTCGTGGGACAGACCCACTTCTGAAGTGGGTCTGTCCCACGAAAGCTCACCTAATAAACTATTTTGCTAGTCTTTAAAGTGCTACTTGACTGCTTTTTGTTTTGATAGTGTATAGACTAGCACAGCTTCCTCTCTGTTACTAAATCAAATTGTCATGGTGCTGCCATCAACCCCAGTACTCCTAGCACTATAAGTGATTTTTTTCCTTTTTTAACAAGTACTGGTTGATCCTTTGTACCCTACCGGGGCTTAAAACTACGTGCCTGGCTGCAGAAACGTCACCAAAGAGCTAACATCTCCCTGCATTGGTTTTTGTGGAATGCTTTTGTATTTGTTTCCAACTTCTTGGGAAAAGGAGGTGGGGGGTTTTGGTCTCAGGGAAGAGATTCCAAAGTGATTTCTTTCCAGGACCGGGAATTTTGTATACTTGGTGGTGGCAGCAACTGATTGATTTCAGAAAAAAAATAAAATCAGGAAAACTTTTCTGAGTCTGAAAACTGCAGAGACAGGGGCTGGCAGTGTTTTATTTGGCTAGCTGGCCCCCATTGCCTGCATTCAAAGTGCCTGGGTGGGGAGTCAGCCATGGCACCTGCAAACAGGTGGGTCACATAGAAGGGCCTGAGTCAGATCACAGCTAACAGCCAAGAGGAATGAGCTCAGGCTAGGGAATCTGCAGGACAGTGTCTGATTGCTTCTGTGAGAGTAGTGACCTAGAAATTATATCCATGCCACCAGGTTTGAAGAGCCCAATCTCAGTACCCTGGCACTAGATTCCCTTAGAGGCTGATTTGGCGATGGCTGTTTTATTCATTAAATGAATTGCATCTGGGGCACTTGCAATGTTTATTTATGGTGTCTCTAGTAATGCAGTATTTGTCAATTCACTGGGTTCTGTGAGCATCCACCGAGGGCTAAAGCTCATACAGCCCAGTACTTGGAGCTCCTCTAACAGTTGATTCTGAATGTGTCGTACAGCCAGCATGCTAGCAGACCTCAATGAAGATGAGTGTACTATCATACTCAGTGACATCCGGCAGTGAGGTTGGTTACACTAATCACACAAAAGGCCTATGCCTTCTCCTATCTTCACTGTCCACAGCATCTTAATTTGGAAAGATGAGGACCAAGCAGCAGTACAAATGGGAGAGCAGCTTCAAAATTATGGGATGGTCAGACATCCATGACAAAATGCAACAGGGACTGAACTCCAGAGAGATTCACAAGATTTAATAGACTAAAAGATATTTTGGAGCATAAGCTTTCGTGGGCAAAGACCTGGTTTATCAGATGCGTGTGACGAAATGGGCCTTTGCCCACAAAAGTTTATTCTCCAAAATATCTGTTAGTCTATAAGGTGCCATAGGACTTATTGTTTTTGAAGATATAGACTAACTCTGATACAAGAATTAATGTTACTCCATATGGTATCCTAACATTACTTTTTCTAAGGCAACTATGTCTCCCTGTTCCAAATATGGGACAAGAAGATATGGGGGCAGGGGTGGCTCCTCCTGGCTGCACCAAGCCCCAGGGACCTGGTGCCCCCTCCCTAGCCCCAGGGAAGCAGCGTCTGAGAACACTCCCAGCCCCGCGACCCCAGGAAAGCAGCAACCACAGGTGCTCCCTGCCCGGAGCCCTGGGGAAGTGGCTGCCATGAGCATTCCCACCCCCAGTCCCCAAGGATCTAAATACAGGACAATTCATCCCTTTTAAAAAATAAGTTGGGATGCCTTTTTGGTGTCCCTAATACTGGACCAGCCCACCTAATATGGGACGGATGGTCACCCTACTTTTCATGTAGCCAGATACTCTACACCCAACTGGAAATGAATTGATCAGGCTGGGTTGGGAGGTGGGCCATAAAAAAAAACTATTTTCCTAACATGCCTACTCTGGAAAGGGAAAATCAGGAGGATCTGTTCTGGCTATTCAGAGTCCTATGTTCTCATTTTAATAGTAAAAGCAACTTTGTATTGCTTTTTGTGCTTCTTTTAACCCTGCAGAACGACTTTGTCTTACAAATATAGTGGGCTGGATTCTGTTCCTCACCATGCAGTACAAGAGTTCTGTTCTATGAAATGAAGGCAATGGGGCTTCATAGTGTCACAGATAACCTATTTTTGGCTTTTATTACTAGTGATAGTGCAGAAGAAGAAATGAGCTCCAAGTTGGCTCTCAGCAGATTAAATGTGCAGGACTGGCAGTTAGAAAAATGTAATTTAGATAGCTATTTAAATTATTTGTGTTGTATTTTAATAACATCATCAGTATGACATTAGCAATGCAAACTACCACAGAGATGCATCTCTGTCATGGGTGTTACAGGTTTGGTCCATTTGCTCCCACCCAAAAGATAGTGAGGCTGTTGAAAAAAGGCACATATGAATGAAGTAAATTATTCTGCATTTTGTAAATCAAGGCCAGATTCTAATGTCCTTACTTATGCTGACATAATATTAGGAAACTATATGGAACAATGTTAATTCTTGTGAATCTCTCTCTCTCTCCCCCATTGGTGTGCTTCTCCATGATGAGTTTCAGTGAAATCAGAGGAGCTAGCCCTGGAGTGAGTTGCTCTGCAACTTGAGTAAGGGTATCATAATCAGGCCTTCAATATTTTTTTCCATAATTCAGTGTTTTTGACTAGTCCTACAGGACATGCCCAAAAGGAGGAACACAAGAGAACTTGAAGTCAGGGAAATTCATCATGATGTGGAAACAAATTCTTTTCCAAAAGTACCAGCCATTGTCTTCCAACTGAGGACTTAGCAGTACATGAGCTTACATGAAACGTAGGTTGGATTTTAAATTAGCATGAGAATATTTGGGAAGTAAGGACTAAATGACAGATGTAAAATGTAATATGAAGCTATTTCCCATTATAAAGAGACATTAACTTTTGAACAGAATTCTTTGTTTTAAATCAAGACAGGTTCAGAAGTGAATGGCCCAATAATTTGAAGGCAGGCCAGTAAGGGGAGTTCTTACCAAAGTGTACAACTAAACTTTTAAAAGCTTCCACAAAATAGTTACTGTCTGGGTCACAGCTCTATCATGATTTGGAACCTATGTATCTTTTCCTCTTTGTCTCTGCATTACCACAAAACCAAATATTCTTACTTCACAGAGCCCTTTAGAAGATGTTTGCAGCAGCTCACATTTGGGCCAGATACTCAGAACCTTAGAACTTGTTAGGCAATTGGCTAGTGTTACCTCTTTCTATATGGGCATCTGGGTGTTGGGCAGTGCTTGGGTTTTTCATGTTCTCTCTACCGTGTGAAACAACCCTCAAGATTGGATCAGCATTCAATTTTCGACCATTACATAGTTCAGGCAGTGCCCACTATGGCCCTGACAATTCTCAATCCACTCCTTGTTTTAGAGGTGTATTAATCAATATAAGAGAAACTTGAAATGGGTCCTGGGGAGCACTATAACATATAATACTGCATTTGACTATGTGTTGAGTAGGCCTAAGTGTCAGATGTTATGATAACACCTTTAACCCGGTCTGTCCCTAAATCTGAACCACATGCTATCCTGCTGCAAACCAGAGGCTAAAACATGTACAGTACCCCAGCTCCATGAGTTAACACTTGTAGGAAAGGGGCACAGTTAACTCACAAGTGCATATGTGGGATCCATGAGGTATTCCCCCCAGGTACAGATATACGCTTCTCCAGTGGAAAACTATGTCTCCTCCAGTGGAGTTATGCCTATAACTGTCAGAGCTTTGCATCTCTCCAACAGCCTGGGTCCTTCAGGAGATATTCTGCCATTTGTTCATCCTCTGTGGCTGCTCCCCTAACCTCCCCAACACCTCGTGTGGGCGGGTGGGGGTAGATTGCAGGAAGGCAACTAAAATTGCTTTAGTGATCAGTGACTCTGCTGCAGATTTCTCCTTGGAAATTCACAATCTTAAGGGGTGCAAGTCGCCTAGGAGAGCGGCTCCCCAACACACACAGGCTTATGCTGTCACTGAAGAAGGGGGATGCGTGTGGTAGGAGTGCACTTTCTTCTCCGTTGCACATAGCGGTGCTCTTAAGTTTCATTTTCTTTCCCCCTGTACTATGCAGTAAAAGCAACCATCTGACTCCCCATATGCCTACAATGTCGCTAGTAACACTCAGAAGTGGGCCATGAAGAAAACCTACCAGAAAGAAGAAGGAAAAAAAAAAGGAAATGGCTTTCATATCCCTCCTTAAGTAAACATAAAATCACCCTATTCCCCAAACAAAGCTAAAATCAGCCCATCAGATGTTAAATGAACACTTGAAATTTAGTCTTTTTTTTAATTCCAGATAACAAATCTGCCCCTGTGTCCCTCTACCAGTTTCAGGAAGTCTATAATAACATTTTTCCTCTTCAAAATGCTTTTCTCCCTTGTGTTGCAGTGTGAAGGACTCACACAAACAAAACAGGAAACTTAATAACTATACAAGGGAAACAGTGAGACTATTGTACTAACAAAGTACTGTCAAGTGACCAAAGTAAATAAAGGGGAAATATAGAACAATATTGTCTCTCTCTAAGATTTTGTAACCTTGGTAGTTACCTGCAGTGTTTCAGGAAAAAATGGCATTTTCAAGTTAAGTTTTTTAATAAATAAACACAGGCTGATACATACACATTCAGGAATGTCCTGCAATGGACAAGGAAAAAACCCTCCTCCTTTTCACACCCCACTCTGCCCCATTCCAAAGTGTAACTTTGTAAACACCCTCACTTTGACTCTTCCCATCTCTGCTCCACCTCTGAGCACTTCTTACCCTCTGCCAAACAGATGATCAGTGGATGGCTGGTGGCTGAAGTACTGAATACTAATTCTGGTCTTACTGATATTGGTTTAAGTCAGGAGTCTTACCTCTGACATTCAGAGATTTACAATTATAATACCACTTTAAAATGAGAGGAGAATCCAGTCTATTCATGTCTGCCTCCTTCTCACCTCCATGGTGAATCCTAAAGGGCCATGGCTTCCTTTCAGATGAAAAGCCATCTCTAACTAGGGCCTTAAAGGGATAAAGCTGGATATTCAGTTAAGATTCATCCATGTCGACTTCATTGCACCGCTGAAGTTTTTGGCAACCATGCGGTTATCAGTTCCATAGCAACATTCTTTGGTAAATACATTTAGGAATCAGTTGTCTAATAATATGTCCATATCACACAAATGTCTTCCAGTTCCTCACAGGATATATGAAATAGGACCTGATCAGCCAGAAGTCACTTTAACCAGTATATGAAGTGACTGTGGCTGAATCTCTGAGTTAGCTAAACATATAACAAAAATCAGGGAAGGTAACAGAAAGGACTAATGCTGCAAGAACTGTTGAGTGTTTTTTGTCAAGTGGTGTTTGTTCATATACAGCATACCATCATTATATGAAGTCTGTGACCAATGCAAGTAATGGAAACAACTTGAGAGATGTGATGTAATGATCTGAGTGAGATCAATACAGTCAGAAATTTCAGAGATGTAAACCTAACAGTGTTATGGGCTCTTTATGGTCTCAGACCAGTCACTTAGGCCGAAATTTTCAAAATGCACTCAAAAATTTTGGACCCCCAACTTGAGACAGGTAGGGCATGATCTTCAGAAGTGCTAAGCATCTGTTGCTCCCATAGAGTTCCACTGGAATTAGGGGTACCTGACATCTTTATAAATCAGACTCCAAGTGTGGCAATTTGGGCACCTAGAAATTGGTATATCCAGATGTGGTGGATACTTTCCAGGCTTTTGTCCTTATCTTTTTTGTCGTAGTTTCCCCATGTAAAACTGGAATGATTGTATTTACCTCATTGAAAACATATAGCAGTAATCCGTTAGTTTATGTTTATCAAGTGCTATATCAACCCTTGTTATTTTAGGAAAATATATGCCTTACATCTCACTGAAGGGGTAAATGCATCTCCCTTATAAATATTGTTATCCATTATATGCCATACTAAGTGATAGATTAGTGAAGCGAAGCAATCAACTAATATGTTACATAACAAATACTAAGAACACAGATTAAAATGGTAAGTTATTAGTTCTGATTTCTTACAGAAGATGGTGATGCACCAAGAAATAAAACACAAAAAGCAGATATTAAAGAAAAAAAGGAATTAAGGATCTTATTCCTGCAATATTGAACTTATTGCCACAGGCAGTGCTTACTACTGTGAGTAGTTCCAGTTCCTTCCATTACCTTCAAGAGGAGACAATTTACAGTTAGGCCCCATGTTTGCAGTTGTCTGTACTATCAGAATTGTGAAAATGTAGTTTGTTCTCTCTGGAGAGAAAATATGAAAACCCTTTTACCTTTTTGTTATGGGAAGTCATACAGCTTAACCATTAATTATGGAAATCTGTCAGTTTTTTTATGTGAAAATGATCTTTCAGTGAGGATTTCTTTACTTATTTCAAAACTAAAACCAAAACCAAGTATCTCTTTAGGTTAAAATGAAGCAGTATAATCTAGTAGAAAGGGCACTGGACTGGAAGTCAAGAGAGACCTACATTCTCTTCCTGAATCAGCTACTGGACTGCTGCATGACTTTACCCAAGTAATGTCATGTCACTGTCCCTCAGTTTTCCCATCTGTAAAGTGGGATAAGACTATTTACCTCCCTTTGGCTTCAAAGGGGGCAAGGTGATGGGAGATTACTAATGAAGTCCTGTGGTGAATACGCAGCACTTCATTAGGCTAATTCTGCCCCATGGCAACTTTGAGCATCAAACTTCAAAGTGCTGGCATGTTAAATTTTGAGTAAAGGGACTTCCAAGTAGCACGGCAGTCGAAGTGTCTGCGGCTATCTGCATGCCTGCACTTCGAAGTTACCACAGGGGAGAATTAGTTTATTCACTGCAGCACTTCAGTAGTAATGTCCCGTCACCCTGATTAACATGCCCCCTTTGAAGCTGAAGCAAGTGTAGATAAGGCCTTTGGGATGTGCTTTGAGATCTACAGATGAAAAGTACTATATAATAAGCTAAGTATTATTAGAATTAGACTAACTGAAAAGCTTGCTAAAAACACACTAGGAATTCTAAAAATAGATTACTTGCTCTAAAAGGATTACAAATCAGTGTAAAGTGTTTCTCCAAGTATTAGTTCAAAGCTAATATTTGGGGGAGGGGGTATCAGTGTTATTTAGATCTAAAGGAATTGCATGCATTTTTAACTTTATCTCTGAGCTGGACTCTGCTTCCATTTAAGTCACTGGGAAAACCCCCAACACACTGATGAGAGGAGGATTAAGCCCTTTCTTGGTATTCTGTCTGCAGAAAGAAAAAGCAATGCCATGGTATGTTCTCTCTGAAATAAAAGCATCCTCCTGGTAACAAATAATTCAATGTTCTGATTCTTCAGAACAGACACTTGAAATACAGCACATAAATAGCAGGAACTCAATCCTAGAAGACCTGTTTGTGGAAGGCCTTGCTAATGCTGTATCATATGCATTTATAACAATCTTATTGCTGTCAATCCAGCATGCTCTTGTGCATGGGTGGCACCACATCCTGATCTAACCACAGTCCTGGTTGACAGCACAGAAATCAAACAGGAATATTTATTAAATAGGACTCAATTAAAAGGAGTTATTTGTTTCCCAAGACCAGTCTTTCCAAACTAGCAGGGACTAGGAGCACTGCAGAGGTAGCATTTCCTCCAGTTAAGATGGAATTTGAAGGACTATTTCTCATCAGACACAGGGACTATTGCCACAACATAGACCTTAAAGGTGGTGGGGTTTTTGAGAGGGGCAAATCAGGGCACGAGAAGGAGTTGTCAGGACTCTCATATCTGGGTATTCTTTTGCTTGTTTCCAAAACAGTCTCTAATCTGGCACTCTCTTGTCTGGTAACATCTGAAGTCTGGCATGATTTTAGTTATCCAGACGATCGCTTCCCATGGGTGTGGCCAACTTTCCCATGGTCCCATCAAGTTTGTTTACAGCCACTAGTCTTGGCTCTCAGTGTGCTGTGCTGTTATTGTGATCTCATGTATCCCTAAATGTCTTCTAAGAGCCCAGTAAGCAGTGGAAGTGTTGGTAATGCTACCAGACAATACTGACCTCCTGTGGTTCAGCAAATTCTCTCATTCAGCACTGGTCAAACTTGATAGAGAGGTCCAGCCTGTACTTTTAAACAGTGCATGTCCCAAACTAGACAGATAAAAAGACAAAATGCGCAGGTGAGTTGCAGATAGCCATATTATCCTCATTACATTTTGTTACTAGCAACATTCAAGAAATAAGTTTACATAGGAAGACTTGGACTTCCTGCAACATGCTTTTAGGTTTCCCAATTAAACTGCTTCATCAGTGTAAAGTATCATTACCATTAAGTGGGTGAGAAGACTTAAATATTTGACTTTGTGCATCATAACATCCCCAGAATATGCAAGGATCCTGTATTTCTATATGATTGCTTAAATGTACAGCTTTTATACAGATGAACATTAAAAACATTTCACATTATTACATGTTGATCTATGTTTTAGAAAACATAACAAACACGCAGCACAGTAATAAAAGAAAAATTCATCTGGGGTTCTGATGGCAAACAACTTCCAAGGTTTTAAAGAGTAGAACAGCTGTGTTGGGTTATGACCTTGATTTGTTTGATGGCTTCTCTTATTCTTTAGTGTCCACCTCTTTATTTTTGCATTTAAGTGTTGTCTCCCTTGCAGTTCGGGCAAAAGATTGTCTTACACTTTGCTTTGCAACCCTCTTGCCTGATCTGCTCATGAGAGCACACTTTGATACGATAAAAGTTTTTGGAAAAATCTATAAATATGGTATGGGTCTCTGCAGGCCTAAGCTAAAAGAGACACAAGTTAGCACAGCCATTACAACATATGTCTCAAAAGCCTCAGGACCCTGGTAATTTTCCAGCCAATAACCACTATTTATTTTAACACTACAAATTGGGTTCTATTGAGACAGATAGTTAGTTATGATTTCATTATTGCTATTTTTATATTGGAAAAGATCCAAAAGGCCCAGTGGGATCCAAGCCCTGCTCTATATAAATGCATAGTAAGAAATAAATGTGAAGCACATGAAATCAGACTAGGCAAAATCAGAATGATGAGGGAGAGTGAATGGTTGGGAGCAATACATAACAAGGGTACAAACAAATTGATCACGGTGAGACATGAAGGGGCAGGAGGGCTTGAGCAAGGAAGAGCAAGAGTGGCAAAAAGCAAGAAAGGGGAATGTGAAACCATAACAGACTAGGAGATGGGATGAGGGAAGAAGTGGGGAGGGGATATGTAGGTACGGAGAGTGAGGTTGGCCCCAGAATATCAGTGAGGGGAGAGGTGGGAGAAGACTGGAAAACCAGACAATCAACTAGAGAGACAAAGGCTACCAGCTAGGCATCTTTCTGGCCTGCTGCTGCTGTTTTCCTCGGTTATTCCTGGTGAAGTCCACCTGCTCCTAGAGGCCAGCCCCACAACACTGTACTTTACTTCTCTTTCCCTTCCCTCCAGCCACGCATGTGTAGAGGGAGAGAGGGAGTTACTGGGACTGCAGCACCTGAGGGGAAATGCGCAGTTTGTCCCTGGGTGTTAACACTGAATAACTTACTAGTGAGCCAAGTTCCTTCAGGTGTATCGTTCAAGACATCTAGGAGAAAGATGTTGGAGAGGAAATAAAGTAGAGGGTTAGCATGTCAAAGTTGTAAAAATATAAATCAAGATAATCAGAAATGTTTTGAAGGGCTGGAAACAGAAAAGTGTGTGGTAAGGGAGACACATCATAACCTCATTCTCTAATATGCCATCTTAGTACCTTCCTGAAAAGTGAACTCTCTAAAGATGGCTTTGCTCATTTTTCTGCTTTGATTTCACTGTTCTTTCTGGACAACTCTCTAGAGAGCTAGAGAACTAGACTGGAATAATGTCCTCACTACAGATCACCACTGAATCTGCAGCTTTCCCAGCTCTCAGCTGCATTGTAATGGCTGAGGCAGATTTGGTTTAAACCTCTTTGCTTTTTTGTTTTTGTTAAAACCAGTTTAACTCTGACCCCTGCTCCTCTTTCAAGTCCTGGCATAGGATGCATGCTCAGAGCATGAGGGCATGGAGCCCCCCCAAAGGCAACCTGGATGGGTTTTTATAAGCTAGGCAGCACACTGAGAGTCTGCCTTACCTCAAACAGGCACAAGAATTGCAGGAAGATCACTTTCCCCAACATGTGAGTTTTATCTTGGTGTTTTAAAAGGCTTGGAACAAAATCTCTTGCAAAGAGTAATTCAGTATCCTGTTTCCCCTCTACTGAAGGCTGGCAGCCAGCAGCTCAGGTTTCTGGTTATTGTGCTAGCATCATCCTGACCCAATCTTCTAAGAGGTCATCTGCAAAAAAGTACAAGAATCAAGACCTTCTCATTCTGATATTGAAAAGAAAAGAAAAGAAAAGAAAAGAAGCCAAGCAAAAAATAGCCTGTTAAAAACAAAAGTATTGACGCAGTCTATAATACTCTGTAAACAAACAAAAACAAAGACAGTTTTTCTTTTCACTTTACCTTTAGTCTGAATCCAGAGCAAATCATTTTTATTCCACACAACTAAACATATTTTTATCCTTTATACTTTTTATAAATAAAACTTGCTTAGACTTTTTATCCATGTTAGAAGTCACACTGTAACCAAGTAAAATAATTTAAGTTTACTATGTTTGACCTTTACAAAAAAGAGGATACCCCTGAGAGGGAGTGTTGCTGTATCAATATCTATCAGCTCATGTTGTATTAATGTATTATATATACCACAACATCTTAAAACAACATGAGTTGGTGGATACTGCTACAGGCACACTCCCACTCAGAGGTGTCCTCTTTTTTATATGGTAATCCTAGTCAAATTACTTCTGTGTTTGTTTTTGCAAAACTGGTGCCTAAATGTAGGCATAGCTGCAGGACAATGTTAAACTTGCTTCATTCAGCTGCTCTTTAGTTATTTAATCACAACATGGCATTTTGACAGAGGGAAAGAGTGTCTTTGTGGCTGTTATTACTCAAGAATGCATTTATCTTAATAATCTGAAGCAGTTTAGCTCCATTTTAAATTAAATCACCTTTGGGTTAAGATAAATCATGGAAAGCTCTATCCCCAAATAGGACATTTTGGAGAAAGATATGAATGAAATCTGGAGGATGCGGGGTTAGAATAGTGCATTAATTGTAGTTCTGTATCATCTTAATGACTAACAAATTTACTAGGTAATGCGCTTTTGTGATAAGACCCACTTCTTCAGATTTGGAGTAGAAAATAAGAATCCAGGGTTTATATAACAGGGAGCTGGGGCTGGGGAGGGGGAAGGAAGAAGAAGGTGGAAAAAAGCGGGATGGGCGTCACCTGTCATTAATAGGACAGTGAAAGAAGTAAATTAAGCAGGATGGGTGCCACTGTTGCAAATATCAAAGATAGGGAAATTGCCCTTGTAATGCGTAAGATAATTAGGAGATAACAGAGATCTTCAAGAACCCTGTGTTCTTATTTTGTGCTCCAAACCTGAAGTGGATCTTATCCGTGAAAGCTGATTACCTAATAAATAAATTTGTTAGTCTTTAAGGTGCTACAGAACTGCTTGTTTTTTGTGAAACAACAGACTAACATGGCTGCCCGTCTGAGACCTTAATTGCTCGCTCTCAGAAGGAAAATAAACTTCAGGTTAGACTCTCAGAGGAAACCTCTCCGTTACTGAATGGCATGGAACAAAATGGTCAGTCTGCAGTCTCTGTATTAGGTAAGAGACTTTGTGTATAAAATCACATTTTCATTGGAAAGACCCCAGAGAGCTGTCTGCTCACCACCATCTGGAGGCTTACTCCTGTAAATTTACTGTTACCTCTTGAAACACACTCAGCACCTGCATTTGGAGGGCAAGTAAGACCTCTGTCCTGGTCTCCATCCTGAAAGGACTAATCTGGTCCTTTAGAAATGAGCAATGGGGACAGCCAGAGAGAGTGTGAGTGGGAAAGTTAACACTAAAGGTAAAAGAATAATTGACAAAAAAGGCCAAGTCTGAACTTAAAAACATGTTGAGCAGAGAGAGAGAGAGAGAAATGCCATAGATGTGAAGAAGCTGAGTGAGAGCTATAAAGAGGGTGAAAATTCTTATTTTTATTTTTGAAAAAGAAAACACTTGCACATGCAAAAATGCACCCACAACTGCAGGAGTGCTGGAACAATTTTTATGGTGGGCATGCTGATGACGGAAATGATGTATTTGGTATTTGTTATTATTAGTTCAAGCCAGTGGATACAGTAGCACCCCTAGCACCACTAGTTCCAGCATGACTGCACTCATATATGGGTTTTGTTATCTGCTGTCACACTGTTATAGTAACTGCATGTCACAGAGTGAACTGGCCCCTGCGACTAGATTCTTTCTCCGAGAGCGAGGGCCATCCGATGAGGCAGCATATGAATGTGAACCACGCCTGCTGGGAAGTATGAAAATAGCCTGTGTACAGTCACGAGGGGAGATTCAAAGAGGTGTGAGGGCTGCTTGGACAAGACACTTTGCAGAAGTGGCATAGGGAGGCCAGAGCTGGGAGCGAGTGAGACTTCAGTATCGAAGGTTGGAAAAGCTGAAAAGGGGACTGGAAAAGAAGGCTAGACAGGGCGACAGGAAGAGCCCCGGGAAGGAGATTAACTTGGAGAAGCTACCAGATGGCTGGCAAAGACAGAACAAGCACTTGGGTAGCTAAGGTTGTATCTCCACAGCAAGCTGATGGTGTAAATTCCAGTAAGAAGCAACATACCCACCCTAGGTTTGATCTGCCTAGCATGCCAAAAGTAGTGCAGCTGTGTCAAAGAGGCTAGCTACCCCAAATACACACACGCCCAAGATGCTAGGTACATACACAAGGGTGACAGCACCAACACAAGTACACTATTTTTAGCAGGTTAGTGGATCAGAGCTAGCAAAATGTCTCCTCAGGATGGAATTTACATTTCCAGCTCAAAGGTAGATTATGATACACAGTAGAGTGGGTTGTCCAATAATAACAGGATCTTAGGACTGGGGCTAATAGTGGAGAGGAGATGTGGGAGCCTCCTTGTAATGCCACCTTGCAAGAAGGAGCAGCAGGCCCAGAAAGAATTATTTGAAGTACAGAAAGGCTGGAAAACTAGCCTGAGGAAAATTGAGGATTTTTTAGACCCTGGAGAGAGGGGAAGATGAACAGGCCCTTGATGGAGAGCCAGGATGCCTGTTGACAACGGGGAGAATAAATTGTACTAACTTCATTTTGGTCTTTGTTTGGAACCTCTATTTATATTCTGAAAAGATTGAAATCTATTACTTAGCTGGGACATTAAATCGCCTCAGTGTCACTGAAGCACTGAAGATTCTGGCATAAAAGCACCGGAGGGGGCTATTACTCTGGAATGGAGACCAAGAGATGGGTAATTTGAAGCTGTGGCAGAGTGTGATTTCAGACCACGTAACCCACTGTTACGTGACCAAACAAAAGAAGGCAGACAACTGTATGCACAAGAGCTCTGCACACTGAAAAGGTAGCCCTGTTCTCCAAGAGCAGATCTGATGAGACCAGGTCAGCATTTGCATCTTGCTTCAGCTCACATGAAATGGCCATTTCCAGTTCACCCAGCTGCAAAATGGGTAATGGATCCTTTGAGTTAGGGCAGTCAAAGAAGGTTGGATGTAGATCAAAGTAGGCGGGGTCCTTTCGAAAAGGAGCTCCATCGGGATGAGCTGCGCGGCGGCGAGGCGCGTCAATTTCGAAGTGCTGCGGCCGCCCGCATGCTAATGAAGCACTGAATATGCATTTCAGCGCTTCATTAGTAAACTTCAAAATGGCCATTTGCGTGGCCATTTCGAAGTTTGGGGCTAGTGTAGACACGGCCAATCAGTCCATACCGCTTCCCTTCCTCGTTCAGCACCTGCACCATTTTTGCTAACTTCTCCTCATCTTCGTCAGTGATAACTATATCATCCACAACCTCAAGCTGTTAATTCTCTTCCTGTGCACAGATATCTCTTCTACCTCTTCCTTGGTCTTGTCCATCACTCTGTCTAAATGCATGATGAAGATACTCAGCAATATCAGATCTCTTTGTGTTATATCTCTACTCATTCTAAACCAACTTCCTAACTCCCCACATGTTCTCACTGCTGCCTCTGGATTGTCATTGATATCCTTCAACAACCATATCAGTCTGCTATCCACTCTGTACAACTCCAACACTGCCCAAGTCACTTTCTGACCTATGCTGTCAAATGTCTTCTGAAAATCGACGAAGCAACTGTAGATGTTCTTGTTCTTTCACTGAGCTTTCTCTGCAATCAGTCTTAGTGCCAATATCTGTTGCATGGTACTTCTATCTTTCTTGAACCCCTCTTGCTCGTTCACCAGATGTTCTTCTATCTGCGATCTCAGTCTCACCATCAGTATCATCATCAGCACCTTGCCTAAATGACTCGTTAGGGCAATTGTTCTGTAGTTCTCACACTTCAATGTACTTCTTTTCTTATGTATTGTCACTAACACAGATCTTGTCCATTCCTTAGACGCCTTCCCTTCTTTCCATGCTATATTACATGGTTGGTGTATTTCGTGAATCATACTTTCTCCGCCATATTTGATCATCTCTCTCATGAGCTTTTCATTTCCAGGGCTCTGGTTGTTCTTTAGTCATTTCATTGCTCTTTCTACTTCCTCCTTCGAAATATCGGCCTCGCTCTTGATGCTCAGTGGAGATCTTTCAGTTCTATGTGAGTAATTTTATAGAGGGGTTTTACCTACCTCTAGGGTGAACGAGTACTTCATTCATTGTTTATTCACCTAGACACTTCTATGAAACTACCAATCATAGATTATAAAATCAGAAGGGATTATTGTGATCATCTAGTCCACTGGTGCTCAAACTTCCTGTTGTGACCTCTCCCCATACTAGTAATAAAATATGTTTCCCACTATTACATAGGTTGCTCAGCAGAGAAGCTTGGGCTGACAGGATAGCTGAGGGTGGAGCTGGTCTGGGGGGAAAGCTGGACTGGGTGGTGCTCATTCCTTGAGCCCAGAAGGGGGCTGGCCTGGGCCCTGCTGCAGGTCCCCCTGAATATTCCTCCTTGTCCCTGTATGTGATGACACCCCACCATTTGGGGACCAGTGACTTCGTCTGCCCTTCTGTAAAACACAGGGCATTGGATGTCCCCTAAATAATTCTGGTTTGAACTACAGCATACTCTTTTAGATTAAATCTAATCTTGATTTAAACATTTCCAATTATGGTGAATCCTCTACAAACTGTGCTAAATTGTTTCACTTGTTAGATATATGAGTGGCTGAGAGGTAATTATCACAGTATAAAGCATGTTTTCTGATTCTTTAATCATATTTTGGATCTTCTCCGAATGCTTTTTAATTTACCAACATCATTCTTGAACTGTAGGTTTCCTTAATTGTTAAACATTTGAGACTTATTTCTAGTCTAAATTGTCCAGCTTCACTTTCTAGTTGTTGGATCTTGTTATACATTTGCCTTCTAGGCTGAAGAGCCCTCTATTATAAAATTTCAGTTCCTCAAATAGGTATTTAGAGAATGACCAAGTCACTCTTAACCTTCTCTTTGTTAAACAATAGATTGAGCTCCTCTTTGAATCTGTCCATGGGTGACAGGTATCTTGCTAGGCTGTGGGAGACAGTGCCTCCCCAAACAGCCTCATGTATAGGCCAGGGCCCCTGCTACAATTGCCAATTTCTGGCCCAGACTGGCTGGGGATGGCTGGTCTGCATCCGACAAGGACTCAGGGACTGGACTCGATGACCTCTTGAGGTCCCTTCCAGGTCTAGTGTTCTATGATTCTATGTGTCTCTTGGAGACTACTAACACATTTCACAGAAGCCAATGAACTAGACAACTTTTGCTAACACTTAAGCACCAAACTACAATAGCTTCAAAAACAAGTAAGATAAAAGGGACCCAGTTACAACACTGTTAAAACGTGTAGCATTGAGAGGGCATAATTGTATTGCAAACCAGATTAAAACCATGTTCTTTTTGGCCAGCATTTCTGTGTTGTTCATCATTGGAACATCTGAAAATCTAATACACCTTATTGAATAAAACCTTCTGTTACCCCATAAGTTAGGTCAGTTATTCCTGGTGCCTATTTTGCAGAAAGACTAAGTGATTTCCCTTAGGGGATACAAGAACTTTGTTACATACTGAAAAACAGAACTCTGATTGCTTACTAACAACAAGCACAGTTGTTCAGTTACAGTGCTATTCTTCCTCCTTTAGCGAGAGTCAAGGCTTTAGCCCATGTAGTGGTAAATCTAAAGCACAAGAAGTATATTCGAAAACTAGATAATTATCATATGACCTGGAAAAAAAAATCTGTGACCAGCTCAAATATATACCACCACTGGTATTAGATCTAGAACTCTCTGGCTGTTTGGATAATTCTCAGAAAGGTGTAAATTCAGGTCCTTTGCTCTAATATTTCCTTGCCTTCTGATTGCCTAGCTATTCTGGAACTCTGTACTTGGGGGTACATGCTTTCAGAGGATTCTATAACAGCACTGCTTTCCTGGTTAGCTGTCTCTTTAAATTGGGAAGAGATAAATGACTGCAGTATGTAGGTCAGTGATACTCAAACTGAGGCTCACAAGCCACAAGTGTCATTTTAATGCATTTCTTGCAGTTGTGTGCAGCGCATGTTAAAACAGTGTGATTTAAAACAGATACTATAACTTTCTTATTAATCAATTGTAGTTGATAAAATAACACTTGATCAGTCATTTTACCTTGAGAATTATAAACATGAGAACAGTAGATGAAACAATTAATTCACATTACTGTGGCTCTTTTTGGTAATGTTCATTGCCAAATTGGGTCCTGAACAACTAAGGCCTGACTATCACTTGTTTAGGTAATCTGTCTCTGAGAGTATGTGTCTGAAACCTGGACAAACTATAGATGTGACTTGAAAATCCTTGAGAGACATCACCAATGCTTTCTCTGCAAGATCCAGAAGATTAAATGGGAATTCAAACGCACCAACATTAACAATGAGAAGTCCTGTGGCCTCATCAGATGCAATTGCTTATGCTCCAAAATATCTATTAGTCTATAAAGTGCCACAGGACTTCTCGATGGTTTTGCAGATACAGACCAACACAGCCACCCCTCTGATACTTGGCACCAACATTAGTGTTCTGGAAGAGGCAAAGGCATCAGGACAATGATCATTTATCGTCAACTCCACTGGACTGGTCATGTTGTCAGATGTCAGACCATCGCCTACCAAAACAGGTCCTGTTCTCTCAGCTGAAAGAAGGGTACCGTGATGTAGGAGGACAATGGAAGCATTATAAGGACTTGCTGAGGATAACTTCAAGAAGTGCAATATTGATATTAACACTTGAGAGACACTTGCCCAGGATCGCTCAAAATGGGGAGAAGTACTACGTGATGGTCCCCTGCATTTTGAACTTGCTTGACAATAAGCTGAGGAGGACAAGTAGTGCAGGATGAAGGAGAGACTGGCTTTTAGTCATGGTCAATAGCCTCCTGCTGTACCCAGAAACATCTGTCTTGCACTATAATAGAACTTATGGTTCAAGGATAGGCCTTATCAGCCACCTGAGCATCCACAACTACCATGGAAGATGATCATACCTGGCAATCAGTGATTGCTATCATTTAGTTCCTTTTTACGTTCTAGATTTTTCTTTCTCATTTCTGAGGAAGGGATATATGCTCACATCCTGGTTTCAGCAAACAGTTCATGTTCTGTCTACACTGTAGATGTAGTTATTGAGCCTCCTGCTTTTAGAATATAAATGGGCCCCAACCTGGACAGGCTGGTGCCCATGAGCTGAAAAACCCTTGCCAACCTTCTGAGCTTTTATTGCTAACTTAACCTTTCCACTTAAAGAATAATTTTCAGCATTCACAATCTGTGTTGTTTCTACCTCTCTAAAAGCAAAGGAAATGCTAAAACTTTCACAATCAAAATAGTGATGAACTTGGATACATGCTGAGGGAAGAAGATTTCCTATAGGTTGAACCTCTCTAGTTTGGCAACCTTGTGACCTGACCAGTGTTGAAGCAGAGAATTTGTCAGACCAGAGAAGGTCCATATTGTCTAGCAGCATTACCAACACTTCCACTGATTACTGGACTCTTAGATGACATTTAGGGATAAATTATAGCTAAATAACAGCACAGAATACTGACAGCCAGTGTTGGTGACTGTAAACAAAATTTAAGGGACCATAGGAACCTCAGCCACACCCATGATAAGCAGTCATCCAGCTGGCTAAAATCATGCTGGATTAAAGATATTGCTGAATTAGAGAGTGCAGGACTAGAGTGGTTCAACCTATATTAAGAGTGGCCTACCTTGGCCTCCACACTTGGGGAAGGAAATTTGGAGGTAAACTTCTTGCAGGGTTTTTCTGAAGCATCCCTCCAAAAAGTGGTTCCCAATTCTCTGGGCAACTGTAGTAGGCTTAGGCTACCAGACCAAGGCCTCAGCATGACCAGGTATTGTCTTTCACTCAACGTAATGGGTTCTAATGCAGGGCTTGTCTTCACTACATTATTATGGATGTAGTGGGTCTAGAGAAGACTGGTTAGGCCAAGGGGAGAGCATTTGCCCTTCACTATAATTACTACACCTCAACAAGAGGCAGAAGCTATGTCAGCAGATGCTCCCCTTCAAATCAAGGTAACTTAAGTCATTGGGCAATGCGAGTTACATTGATTTGAGTGGTAGCATAGACAAGCCCTCCCTCTGGATTTTAACCAAACCTTAGCATCTCATTTTCAAATAGGCTAGGCCACGGCCTTGTGGGTTCAGACATACACAGCTGGATGGGCAGTGACAGGAACCACAAAAGCAGGGTTGCAGCACTGTAGCTGCTCCATCATAATTTTACAAGTCTGGTAAGGGTTGAGGTTTTTCTTATAGCTCCCCCTAGTCTCAGTTTATCAACCCAAGAAGCTCAGGCCTCATTTTTATATTAAGCGAGGTTTAGCTTTCCTGTCAGCACAGAAAATCTTGGACATGGCAGGGGGACCCTCTGTTCACCTTCAGAAGACCGCCCCCCCCCCGACCAAATTATTTTTAAATCTCAGGAGCTTTAAGCCGTGGTGAGTGTGGGTGTAAAGGAGGTGAACACAGCCCAGTGCTTTTGCAGCAGAGGGGGATGGCAACGGGGCTCCCTTTTTAATTTGTTTCCAGCCCTGGGCAGAAAAAACGTTCTTATCTGCACCGAGGCATAGGGAACGTGCACTGTCAGTAGAAACAGCGGCTGGGGGCACTCTGCAGCCGCCCAAGCGCTTGACTAACACAGAACCCCAGCTACTGTCGCTCAGCTTTCCCCACACCGTTTCGCCCCCTGCCCTTGCTGGCGGGCGCCGGCCCTCCGAACACCCGGCTGTTGCCGCTCCCCGACCTCAGTCGCCCGCCCGCCCGCGGTAGCCCCACCTGTGCGCGGCAACCCCCGCGGGAGCCGGAGGGGAGGGCGCCGGGGCTGGGGGAAGTGTGTTGGGTCATGTGGTTGCATCACGTGGAGGCGGAGCCAGGCCCAGCAGCAGCCGCCTCAGTAGCCGTGAGAGACGGCGACAGGAGACAGCCCTAGACGCTGGGCTGCGGGCGGAGGCGGGCTGGGGGGAGGGAAGCCAAGCGAAGCCAAGCCAAGCCGCGCGCGGGGGCCGCCGCCTGCCCTGCGCCTCGGAGCGGTAAGGCGGGGGCCGGGGCCGGAGGAGGGCGGCTCGCCCCGGGGCTGTCTGTGCGCGCCCAGGCTGGAGCCGGGCTGCAGCTGGCGGCCCCCCGCGCCTGGGGGGCTGTGGCTGCGGGCGAGGGGGGCCTCGGTGCTGGGCTCTCCGCCGAGGCGCTCTCCCGTGCAGGGGTCGGAGCGGCACCGGCGATCCCGGGGGCGGGGGGGCAGGGAGGCTGGGGCTGGGGCCGGGGGAGGCTGTCAGACGCACCGAGGCAGGCGGCTCCGGAGCTGTTTTTCTTTTGTTCCGGCGGCGGAGGGTGAAAGGCGCTCGGGACCGGGGCTGTGCTCACAGCACCGCCCGCTCTAGCGGCGGCGATCGCCTTTTGTTAGCGGCGTGCGGGGGGCTCCAGCTGAGTGCCCTGCGAAGGAGAGGCATCCCTCCCCTCCCCCCAGACTGAGGGAGGGAGCGAGCAGCCGGGGTGCTCGGTGGTCTGTGGGAGAACCTGATTCCAGCTGCCGGCGGGGTGAGAGGCAGCGGGCATCTGGGGAGCCCTGCTTGCCTGCTGCTCTTCCCCTAGTAAACTGGGTTGCTCCCTATGCCCCCGTCTCCCTTGCTTCAATGGGTGCCAATTCCGCCGTTTGCATCTGATTGTAAGGACGTTTCTGGGGCTAGTTTGCTCCTAGAAACCGTGGGGGAGGCTGGGATACAGTCAGCAAGCGGGTGCTTTTGCGCTGGTGTGTGTGGGAAGCCGTAGTAATGTGATCCTGTGTCAGCTCTAGTCTTCCATGCAGTATCTGTAGCACTTGATTTTTGTCCATGACTTTCACTCTAGGGTTTGGAAATCCATACAGAGGGACTGGGGAGGCAGGTTTGCTTAGCAACTGTAATCCCTTTTTTTTCTTTGCTGGCATGGGTATACTGAAGGTTTCAGTAAATGCCCCTGTCTAGGATATAAGCTTGAGCATGACATCCTGAAAACTGCAGGAATTATTTGGCTGTTCAGCATCTACTATGCGTATGAGACTTCTAAAAGACAGAACTGATTTAACTTAAAAAATGTAAGTGTAGTTGTATAGTGTTGTAGGCAGCCCATTCTCCCAGGGTGAAGTATGTCTGCCCCAAGGAATACCTGTTTGTGAGCCACCCCGCACAATGTTTTCAAATAGAGGTTTCGATAAGTGTACACAACTGAGGTTTGCATGTATTAAAGCTGTAAAGCAGAGAAGGTGATCTTAAATGCCAGCTTTTCGCAGACTGGTTGTGAAAGTTAAGATTAGAACTGAAAGTATCTGTTGAATGACTTTTGGTATATACATCAAAGTAGCAAGTGCTTTACCATAACACGTTTTTAAAGTATTTACTGTTTTGGAGCTGGTATAAATAAAGCATGAATCCTGATTATCTAGTGATCAGGTTTTAATTTGAACCGAAATAATAAGCTTATATAAAAGGGGGACTTTATGAATGGAATAAACGGTGGTGTCATTAAATTAAGACTTTTGGTAGACTTCTTTTAATAAAATTCTTAAAGCTATAGTTTTTTTCCCATAATAGTCAAATCTTGGTGAATTCCAGAGATAGTATGTGTTTGATCCTGGAATCCTATGTCATTCCAGTTATCCATATTAGTGGTAGTCAACTGGATTGTTTTTCTGAGTACGGGTTGCAGAACAGGACCTGTTTTCATTAGCTTACAATATTAACAGCAAAGTGGAATGATAAAATAACTTTTTTGGTTCAAGATGGGAACTTAAAGATGTATCCACCAGTTTTCTGTCTAAAAGGAAGTAGCGGTGCCTTCTAAAAATTTTTTTGAAATGTTTGTGTTTTGGGTTGTAAGCCTCGCAGTTAGCTAATTGCTGTGACTGGCTTTTTCACTGAGGAATGCTTTTGTGCAACCCTTATTGTCTTAACTACTGCATATCTCTTGAAGGAAATAAACTTCATCCTTATGATGTAGTTCAATGGGGAAATGTGCAGTGAGTTGAGAGAAGGAAAAAAATCTGAATTTAAAACAGATGCTTACATGATTCAGTATTAATGTACCTACAGGAAGATTAATGTGATTCCAGTTAGCCTTTTACAGATGATAAACTGAAGGACAGAGAGAGATTAGATGACTTGCTCAAAGTTAATATTGGATGTTTTGGGCAGGGTCAAGATTCGAACCCAGATCTTTTGACTTCCAGCCTTGTGTTATAACCTCATGACCATACTTCTGCTCAATAATCAGTCTTCAAATTAAAATCTATTTATAACTGAATATAAATGGTGATTGAAACTACTTATCAATCTTTCCACATCGAGGTTGAAAGGAAAGCCTGGCCTAATGAGGTTTGCTCAGTGAGTCAGACTTTGACTTATGGTAGAAGGGGGCATCACTGGAGAAGTGTGCAGAAGTGATTTGATCTTGGTTTTGAGGCTTGAGGAATTGGGTAAGGATGGATGGCCCACGAGGTGCCAAAAGTAACAACAGAGCAAGCTAGCTAGCTAGCCAGGGTGCCAAATAATTTGCGTGGATGTTGAGTGAATTTTGAGAGTAATCCTGAGTTCATTTGTCAGACAAAGCATCCAACCTGGGATTGGGGGGATGGACACTAGAGCGGAGAGGGATGTGCCACATCTGGCTAACTGCTTGCCTGAATAAAAGCTGTAGAAAGCTAGGACTATGAAATCTTGCATCAATGTCCTTACTTCTCCATAGAGGTAAATCTGCTCTTTGAGCACCTTTTTGATGTTAGAAGTGGTGTGTGTGTGTGTATATATAATATATGTATCTATATAATACGTGCTCTTGCATTGTTTCTTTGCTTCCAGCCATCACTTTCCATTAGGATATTTCTTATACATGATTATCACTAAGTACAGTATAATTTCACTGTAATAAATGCTTCATTTGGGACTTCCTTGTTGATAAGATGGTCTCTCACCCCATCCATTTGGTCAGGAACCTTCCCTGAGCAGGAAATTAGGTTGGTCTATTGTGACTTTTTTTTTTTTTTTTTTTTTTAAGATAGTCAGAATGCAGCCTTACAGCTGGCTTGATGTGGGCACCTTTAGAGCATTTTAATGCTGCTCCAGACCTCCTCCTCAACATAAAGGGCCCTGCTTCTGTGGTCTTGAGGATCTTACTACAGTAAACTCTTTCATACCCATCAGCTCCAGGACCAGGACATTGCTATATATTGAAATATTCTGTATAATAGAGGGGTATACCTAAATGCAATGTATAACACTAAAGAAAAACAAGATTAGATATTAAGAAACAAACAAAAATGTATGCAGAGTACTTTATTTACCAACACCAGTTATATTGTACACTGTAAACTTATACTGTATTTGCTGTATTTATTTGTATTTACTTTCACTAATCTGTACTTATGGAAAACAACTAAAATTTACTTATGGTTAAAATGACAGTTATTTGAATGTTCTGGGTGATAGAATGTTGGGTATGAAAGAGTTTCCTATAATAATACCTGATTAAATGAACTAGATAAAGTAGTTAACACTGGATGAGTACTAGAAAAATGTATCTTATTGAACAGGAAGGGACTTGTGGATGTCATCAAGTCCCAGCTGCTGCACTTGCAGTGAGACCTATCACCATCCCTGATTGAGTTCTTTTAAATATATTTGCCCCAGATCCCTAAATGGCCCCCTCAAGGATTGAGCTCACAACCTTAGGTTTAGCAGGCCAAGGCTCAGACCACTGGGCTATTCCCTCCCAGCATTAATTTGTTTTGTGTGAAGGAAAACTGCTAAATTAGCTGAGTAATCATGGACTACTATTAAACCAGCTCTTGTTACAGGTATTCTGTTTTGGAACCATATGCAGCATCTTTTCTAAGACAGAATGGGATAAGTACGGGGGAGAGGGGAAAGACCTCCAAGATATGTAACTCCTGTTACGAATCCTAATTGGCCACAGTAAATAAGAATTATTCCAGATGGCTAACAGCTAGTGTCCCTGTGTGGTACTATTAGAAGTAAATAAGAATTTTAGAATGGGTTTATTCAGTCCTGTTTCTAAGGGCTGCATCTCTTCCAGAGTGCTCTCTCTTCATTGGTGTGCCCATCGCATACCGCCAGCATACTGAAGAGATGTCTCTTTTCTATTAAATAAATATCTATACCGAACATATCTAATCCATATAACTGGAACACCAAATCAAATTATTTGCTAGAGAAGCATGGGAATTTTGGTTCAGGGAGCCGGCCCCCAGGAATCTCAAGTGTGAAAGGGGGCATTACATCTTGTGAACCCAGACTATGAATTCTATTATTAGTGCTATCATACCGGTTTCATTAGAAGGCCCCACTCTTTAGATCTTCAGAAGTCTGTAGCTTAAAGAACATCTTTTTATTAATAAAAAGTTCCATGTGGAAGTACCTGTTACTCTGGATAAATGAAATGTAGGAGCACTGTGTGAGGGTATTGTTGTGTGGGGGAAGAGGGATCTGAAAAGTCTTATAAGAACAGTTTTGTTTGCTCTACCAGCTGCGTTGGTGGTTTTTGTGATGTTTATTTATATAGAGAGCAGATGGCTGGATGGCACTGGTGGGAGTCTTGGGCTAAAGATGACTGATGGTGACCTAAAAATTACTTACAATACAGTTCTATAGTTGTGCAGGATGCAAAGAAGCATTATATTTGAGACTTTTCTGGTGCTGAAATGAAGGCAAATATTTATGCCATGGGTTTGGGTAGCTTGCTTAATTCAGGCACTTCTTCCAGAGGCTGATTCAAGTGCCTCCTTTTGGGAGGCAACTTTGAACTGTTTGATATTGAAAGTAGTTGTGATTCAGGGTGAGATGTCCATTGCTGTTCCAATAGAGCAGACTGTCCTCTGCATTTATGGTGGTGTTGCTCACTGAAGTTCTGGAGGTACTGTTTTTTTCCCCACCAGGATCTCTGCTGGTAGAAATAGTTGCCATGCCCTTTTAAGATGGGCAGAATGCATGCTCTTCTTGTAAGGAAACACACACACAAACTTTGTACATGAAACTGTTGCTTGTGTACAACAGTCTGGGTAGCTGCAGACTTGTTTCTTATCTTTCATTTTTGTTTGAGATTCTGGAGAAGGGTATGGTCAGACAGTGAGTAACTAGAAGGTTCAGATCAGCTTGTCCTCATAATGCTGACTTTATTCCTTGTTATGTCAGTAAGGCTACGTAAACACTACAAAGTTAAGTTGATGCAAGTTATGTTGATGTTTATATATTACTATAATTGCTGTGCTTATGCATGTTCAAACAGTGGTCCTTATGTTGGTGGAGTGCATCTACTGCTGGTTCTCTAGAATTGGGAGTGAGCAAGCGGTGTGCTGTGGGTAGCTATCCAACTGTCCCGTTTGTCAAATTGTGCAGCTAGGAGTTACGGGAATGGGGAGTGGATTGCAGTGGATTATGAATGTGGCATCACCATCCCATAATGCATTTTTTCTGTCCCATCATTCCATGGTCTTCCAACTGCCTATCATGTTTGAACAGCCCCTGTAACCTGTGTGCTCACGATCTCTGCCTGAAAGGATGGATGTTACTGCTCACCAGTCTTGCGATAAGTGCTACAAAGTGCAGCTCCTCATTCAATATTTCATGAGCTGTGAATCTGATCTGGAATCCGTGGTGTGCACTGTGGAAAGAAAAAACACCAGGTTGCTTTTGGCATTTGCAGAGTAGCTGCACACATTGGATCATGGCTATTCATCTCAGGACACAAGTTGTGTTATGCAGGTCTGGGAGGACAAGCAGTAGCTGGCAAAATTTTGGATGTACCAGTCACTTTCCTGGAACTGTGCTTGGAGCGTTCCTGGGTCCTGTGGCACAAGGACACTGAAATGAGAGCTGCCCTCTTGGTAGAGAAGTATGTGGAGATCATTATGTGGGAGCTGGCAACTCCAGACTGCTACTGGTCAGTTGTAAATCAGTTTTGAGTTGGGAAGCCCGCCATGGCAGTTGGGTTCATGAAAACGTACAGGGCTGTTTATCGTATCCTGCCAAGGAGAATGGTGAATCTGGAAATGTGAATGGAATAGCAGATGGGCTTGTAGTGATGGGTTTCTTAACTGCAGCAGGGTAATAGATGGCACACACATTCCAATGTTGGCCCCAGACCATCTTGCAACAGAGTAGGTCAATAGAAAAGGCTTCTTCTTTATGGTGTTTGAGGCAAATGTGGTTCACTGGGGTCCTTTCACTCATATTAATGTGGATGGTTTGGGAAAGCTTGCAATACACATCCATCTTCACCAATGCTGGCCTGTACAGAAAACTGCAACCAGGAAGAATCCAATGAGGGATATTGAAATGCCCATGGTGAAATCCACTCCCCCCCCCAAAAAAAAATAGTACCTCACCCCTGCTTTAGAATGTGTTGGGAATTACAGCTTCCTGAAACCCTCCAGCTTTGACCCTCTTCCCTGTAGTGTCTTCTGTATGTGTTGCCAGGTTTAACCTGCCATAATGAAGAAACTATTCCATAGTCATAGCAGCCTGCTGTACTTTGCATAATATTTGTGAAGCAAAGAGAGAGAAGTTTTTCTCCAGGGGTGGAGAGTTGAGGCAGACTAGCTGATGGCTGAGTTTTGAGCAGCCTAATACCAGGGCTATTTATTTGAAGGACTTGAAGGTCTATTTGAATTGGGGAGTATGTGAAGCATCATTTTGACAATTAGCCCCAGTAATGTGTCTTTATGTAATGCAGTCAGGCAGGCTATGTTTATCTGTTGCCTAGAATGACCACTGGGGCTTATTGCTTCTTGAACATGATGCAAATGTGCCAGTCACTACTGTGTGTGCATTCCAGCAACTGCAGTGTGCAGGAGAAAAATAGATTAATTTTTCTTTCTACGTTTTTATTAAATGACAATAATGAAAATGCTGCATTTGATTTCTTGCAAGAGACTTTCACTGAGGAGCTCTCCTTTAAAGCATGTTCTCATAGCTATGAATAAGTTTAGCTCTCATTAGAGAACCTGTCCAAAGGGATGGAATTAAAAGAGTACTGCAGTGGGCCGGGAAGATGTAAGGATTGTGTGGGAGGATTTTGGGGCAGGTATGGCCATGCAGTTCTGTATAGGTTGTAGGGGAAGGCGAGCAAACGAGTGTTCTGACTGTGCTGTGGTCAGGAACTTGAACATCTCTCTCTTGCTTCTCTGTTCACAGTATGTACTGTAAGATTCATCTGGCCCTGTTTCCTTTCTAGGCTATTTTTAGTTTTTCATTAATTGTCTCTCTTGGTGCCCTGTGATCGTGATTTGGGATATCAGACATTTGGCGCACCTTTCTACACGTGGTCCTTACTCTTCCTAAGTTACCCCCTTATCAGATGGAGATGCTCTGCTTGTGCATATGGGGTTCTTCTCAAGGGTACATCTTCGGAAAGATAAAAAACAAACAAACCAGAGGCACTATTGTGAGCGTATTCAAAGCACTGAACCATAATAGTTAGATATACCTGTTTTTTCACTCTTCCTTGGAAAGCTCACAGTTGGTGAGTGCCCTAAATGTGGCAAGTTTGGCCTGGGGGGAATGTGGAAGGTCTGAGATGTTGCAAAGGGTCTAGGTAGTTTAAGGAGATCACTGTAAGCAACTAAGGACACTATTGTCTATCCTGCTACTATTTTCCACGGGCTGATAGCTCCCTCCTCAGGATAAACAAGGCAGTATCTTCTGCTTGCATGCAGCTTCAGAGCAAGTCACCATGCTTTCTTTGGTCACTGTGGAAGTGATGGCCGACAGACACTGCAGTTTCCTACAGCAAGGGAAGAAATGAAGCAGCTGTGCCAAGAACTTTCAACAGAGGATTGGCAAGTGTCTCCCAGGAGGCTTTTCTAGAGATTTCCCTGGAGGTATTTGGCTGTTTCTTTGTCACTGTGAAATTTTGGTATGGATTAACAAACTTTTCTGCAGAGCCCCCACCACATACACATCTCATAGAGCTGGAAGGGACCTCAGGAGGTCATTGAGTCCAGTCCCCTCTGCTTTTGGCAAGGCCAAGCAGTCATCCTTTTTTTTTTTTTTTTTTTTTTTAAAGAAAGTCTGTTTGCCCTAGATTCCTAAATGGCCCCCTCAAGGATTGATCTCACAAGCCAGAGTTTAGCAGACCAAGGCTCAAACCACTGAGCTATCCCTCCTACTATAGCTGCATAGGAAATGGTTAGCACTTTACAAACTCTGCTAGTCTTGTACATTTCTTTCCCTTAACCCACTTCTAGTATATAACCAAACAAAGGATAGCTGTGCCTCTTGATCAATAAAATGAAAATGAGCACTTTCCAGAGCTGCCCTCACCTTCATCATGAATACCAAAGCCTGATGGACTATCTTGAACCCTTCAGAGTTGAGAAGAGGTCCTGGCCTGCTACACTACTAGACAACCCTGTCATCTGTCCCACCTCATCCTCCAACTCTGTTTCTTTTTCCAATAGTCTGTCCCCAGGGTTGAGTGCTGTTGGAGATGGGGTCACCACAAAGGCTGGAGTCCAGCTTCTTGTAGAAGTGGAAGGTCTTTCCTGCAGCACCAGAGCAACAGTCTGCCTCCATTGCCTTCTGGTATGCGTGGCCCAGCTCCTTGATCTTTGCATGGCACTGATGCATATCCAGTCAGTGGCCCTTCATCAACATGCTATGAGAAATCTGTCTGTGGGTATTGAAGTTCCTATGCCTGGAGCAGAGCTGGGATTGCACAGCCTCCTCTTCTCACTGGCCCAGCAGATCCAACAACTCTGATGCACTCCAAGCAGGAGAGTATTTGCTGTGTGGAGCCACCATGGCCAGCTGAGAAGATGTGAGCTGTCTATACCAAGAAAACAAGAAGCAGATTTTCAAAAATTCCTGGCCCTTTAAAGGGGAAGGGGCAGATACCTCTACGCCTGACTGCAGGGCAGTGGTGTTCAGATCACTGACCAGAGAGGTCAGGATGGGCATTGTGGGATACCTCAAGCCATAGGAAAGAGCAGTGCCTTCACTTACACTGATCAGTCTTTGTTGCAGAAGCTCTTGTCAAGGTGGTTTTATTGTGTCAGCGTAGCAGAAATGTTAAATTGGCACGAGGAATGTTTTAATGTTTACACCTGCTCTGTCTGGGTAACAAAACTGTAGCGTAGACACAGCCTGACGATTGGGTGTCTGTACTGATATTAGTGGACTGGTCATTAACTGTGGGATGATGTTGACTCCCAGTTGGGTTTGTGGGCAAGTAGCTAGAGCTCTGTTACTTTCAGTGGATCCAGAGAATAATTTTGGGTAATTACTTTACTTTACTTTTCTGTACTGAGGACTCTTTTGTAGGGTGATTTACACCAGTGTTTTGCAACCTTTTTTTATAATGTACCCCTTTAAAAAATATAAGAACCCCTGTACCTACAGTTTTCAGACACAATTCTTTTTCTGCCATTGCAAGACATTTGTTTAAACAATTTAATTGAAGCAGGTTGGTTGGAAGAAATTGCTGATAGGCAATAAACTTGCTATCATATTTATGGTTGTACAAAAAGCATAAATAAAAAAAGATTAACATAAAATAAGTCCAATTTTTAATTCATAAAAAATTTTGAGAAAAACTGAGTTAATGTACCCTCTGGAAGAGCTCTGAGTACCCTTGGGGTGCATGTACTCCTGATTGAAAACCACTGGGTTACGCCTTGCCACCACCCTGCTAGGTGGGTTAATGTGGAGGGGTGACTTGATAGGGCTTCACTATGCAGCTGTTAATCAAAATTTGAATTTGGCTACCTGAATTTGGCTTACCTCTGATGGTGTGGTTGAATAGGTAGTGATTGTCACTTGGATAGGAGTGGGCTGGGTGAGGGTCAATCCAGGGAAGACTGAGTTGATGCTGGTAGTATGGTGCGAAGCACTAGAGAATGTGGCAAAGATTACATTGGCTCCTCTGAGTGGGTGGTATTTGGCTGTGGTCACCATGATGCTTTCTTTCCATCCATGGCTGTGTCTAGGCTAGAGGGATTTGTTGCCTAAACAGCCGTTTTGTCGACAACCTGTGGAGCATCCAGATTCCCAAGGGCGTTTTGTTGACAGTATGCAGAACTTTTGTCAAAAGCTGTACCCTGCTCGCTACGAGGAAGAACGCCTGTGCAAACAGAGTTGTTAACAAAAACCCAGTATGGATGTTCTGATGGGGGCGGGGGTGTTGACAAAAAAGGCCTCCTGGACTCCAGGCAACCCTGTCTGCTGTGCTTCTGGGTGGCCATTTTGCCAGTAGAGCAGCCAGGCAGTCCAGGTGCTCTCAGTCAATGGACTCAATTGCTCTTTCCATGCACCCTGCGGTCTGGATGCGATGTCAACAGACGTTTTGTCACAAGATATCTTCTGACAAAAAAGTCTCCTGACAAATCCCTGCAGTCTAGACATAGCCCATCTGATCACGAGGCTGTGACCCTTTTCTTGTCTTCAAACATCATTGCCATCTTGCTTGCCTTTGTTTAAATTTATACCTTTGGGTTTTTGGTGTATGTTGTCTTATACCACAATCCTTTGTGTCCCACACCAAAACTAACATTTCTTTTCTGAATATATTGGTTTTCTCGTAGCAAATTCACTTCTAAAACCACTCATATACACATGGGCTTAGGTTGAGCCTTTTTAAAAATAAATTTTGTTGTTCAGCCAAAAAGTGTATGGCTTGTCACAAAATGGGCTGTACCCACTTTTCATCTCATTTGAATGCCCTCAAGGTTTCTCTCCACTTGATTCATTTGAGAAATCCTAATGAATTTTGGGATCTCATCCAATCTTTGCTAATACGTATATGCTTGAGTCCAGGCTGGATCAGTTTCCACTGTCATTTGTATAGGGAAAACCCTTGTATTTGCATAATGATAACAAGTATTTTGATAATTACATTTAGTATGTTTTGTAAGCAGTGCTTCTTCTCAGTGATCAGCACAGTGGAGCTCATATCTTGGAGGAGGAGTGGGGCTTCTGGATGCTACTGCAATATAAACATTAAAAATAGCTACTAACTTATCTGAATTAGTGGTCTGGTAAGATCCCATTGGGTTGAGTTGTTTCTAGTGAAAGCGCACTTTTCTCTTGAAGAGTTGCATTTGTGATCATAGTGTGTCTTATGTAGCCCTACCTAATGGTTAGAGCATCAGAATGGGAGTCAGGATTTCTGGATTCTTTTCCCACTAATTTGCTATGTTACCTTGCATAATCCTCAACTTCTTTTTGCGTTACACCTGGGAGAAAGCTTTTTGCCTACCTCCTAAAGGAGTTATGGGGCTTAGTGGTTACATAATACTTTGGAATGCTTAGGTGTAAGGTGCTTTTTAAAGTGCAGGGTCTTATTAAAGAAAACCATGGAGCTGGATGTAGTCCAAACGCACAATTGTAAATAAAATAGAAGTAGGCAAAGATTTAAAAATAAAAATGTATGAAATGGGGAAAATAGGGAAGGATAAGCAATATCTTGTTGCATTTCTTGCTGGCATTGTGTGTAGTGATGATGTAGATGTGTTGGGCTCATGATACTAAAGAGACAGGGTAGGTGAGGTAATGAAGCTCTGAAAAGCTTCCCTCTGTCACTGATGAAAGTTGGTCTAATAAAAGTTATTACCTCTCTCATCTTGTCGCTTGTCTCTGTGTTACTGATATAAATTGTGAGTTCTTAGGGCCTGTCTTACGTGTCTGCAGGGCATGAAGCACAACTATGCTTCCATGACGATAATAGTTTTCAATAAATTAAGATTGGTAATGATATATGTTTGGATAAAATGCATCTGCAGAACATGTAATAGTAGACATCAGTCTAGCATTGATGTAGTTGGGAAACTACCCTTCTGAAACTCCATCTGTTTTGTGAGTAACAGTGAATGGAGTTCTCTGCATATTGCTCAATTAACTTGCTATTTACTGACAAGATGGGGAGTTAGCCGTGACTGGGAATGTATGGATCAGTCATTGGCAAGGATGGGTGTGTGAAGGAAAGCTGATAGGCATTGTTCCCTGAGTGGCATGAATTTTAAGTGCACCAGTGTGCAACACAAGTGATGTGTGACACACCCATCTTCATATTAGTGCACGTAATAATTCATGTGGTGGGAGTGGTACCAAAGGGGTGTGTGTGTGTGTGTGTGTGTGTGTGTGTGTGTGTGTGTGTGTGTGTGTTGGGGAAGGGGTGCTCAGGCCTGGGGCAGAGGGTGACAATGGAGGAATGTGAGAGTTCTGGGTAGGGGTGTGGGCTCTGGGATTGAGGAGGTCAGGGCTGGGGTTGGGGATGAGGGGCTTGGAGTGTTGTGGGTGGATTCTAGGTTTGGGAAGAGGCTGGGGTTGGTGTGCTGGAGGGGGGTACAGGCACTGAGCTGGAGTGTGGGATTTGGGGTCAGGCCGTGAATGAGGGGTTTGAAGTAGAGGCTCTAGTATGGGAAGGTGGGGATGAGGGCTGCAAGAAGTGGTTCCAGATTGTGGAGTCAGGGGGTTGGGGCTTGGACTTGCTAGGCAGCAGCACTAAGTTAGGCTGCCTGGTGCCGGCTTGTCCTGGGGCATGGTGCACCCTGGAAGCAGCCAGCAAATATGCTGGGGGTGGGTCATGAGGCTCTGCAGGACATGGAGGCCCATAACCCCTCAGCCTAGGAGCCACTCTTCTACCTAAAAGAAAGCTGGAAGTTTTTGTCATCAACCAAGCTTTGTAACAACCAGTTTGAACTTCCCTGCTTCATCTTGGATCTTCTGTCCTGCATGAGAGGATGTAAAACCAGGGGTGGTGGGTTTGCAGAAGTTTTGGTGCTACCAGAGCCCCCCGCCTTCTGCCACTCTAACTCCCTCAGCCATCTGCCTGAGGCTCTGGGAGGCAATTAAGGTGGGTGGAGGGGTGCGGGACCTTGGTGGGAGTTTGGGTGCAGAAGGGTGAGGGATGGGGCTCTGAAGGGAATGTGGATGTGGGAGAAGGTCTGAGGTTCAGCCTCTGGGACAAAGTCTGGGGACTGGAGCAGGAAAGGTGAGGGGTACAGGCCCAGGGAGGGAGTTTGTGTGCAGGAGGGGGTGAGGGCAGAGCCTTCCCGTCCTTAGGATGGTTCAGTGGGGCTGCCTCAGGCCCCGGCCTTCCTAGTGTTTCCCTCAGTGTGCTGCTGTGACAGCAGGAGATGGATATCTACTTAGGGTTGCCACACAAAATTGAACACCCTTGCCCCACTTCACCCTTTCTCTGAGGCAGCACATCCTGCTCACTCTGCCTCCTCCCTCTGTCAGTTGCTGTGCCCCACCCCTCTTGCCCATTTCATCTGGGTTGGGGTGGGGTGTGGGATGAGGGATTTGGGGTGCAGGAGGGGGCTCTGGGCTGGGGAGCAGAGCACAGGACTCCAGGGTGTGGGAGGGACTCCAGGCTGGGGGTGTGTGGTGGGGCCAGGAATGAGGGGTTCAGGGTGTGGGAGGAGGATATGGGCTGGGGCAAAGGATTGGAATATGGGATCCAGGACGGAGTTTGAAGGCTGAGGGGCAGGGGAGTTGGAGTGAGGGCTCTGGGCAGTGTTTATCTTGGGGCTCGACAGAAGCAGCAGCGTGTCACTTGGCTTTTACATGAAGGTGTGGCCGGGCACATTGGGGTGGGGGGCAGCACGCAGAACCCCACGGCCGTGCCTTCAGCTACGAGCCACAGGACATCTCAGTGCTTCTGGGGAGCTGCATGGAGCTGGGTAGGGAGCCTGCCAACTGGACTTCTAACAGCCCAGGCACCACTGCTGACCAGAGTTGCTAGGGTCCTTTTTCAAGGATTCAGGTTAAAAAAAGGACGCCTGGCAACGCTGTTTCCCCTGCAGTTTGCGGCCGTGCAAGGTGGAGAATGAAAGGCCTGCTACTATAGATTCAAGCAGTCACTCCTACCGTAACCTGTATGTTTGGCCTTCCAGCAGATTTGTGAATCTCCCAAACCAATATCACGTTTGAAATTCAGCAGTAAGACTCTCATGTCCCTTGCTCTCTCCCTTTGCACTGTTGAAATTCCCCTGAAGGACCTTCTCCCATGGCTATTCTGCTAATGCAGTACATTGTCCCACAGCAAAACTTGCTGTGGTTGTGCTGTCTTTACTCTGCCGCTTGTTGGGCAGCCTGGGCACCAGTGCCAGAAGCCTTCTCTCCTTTTTTTTTTTTTTTTTTCCATCCTCCAAAGGGAAATTTCAAAGCTGTATGTTCACTGAATGTATTGAGGAGAGCAGGGAGTAGGAATGTTAAGGGTTAATAGGTATGGGCTAAAGCAGCCCTCCACCCACCGCTGATGTAGCATCCCTTTAGAAGGCACTGCCCCGGCTGAGATGGAGCAGTCCCTGTCACTGGCGTGACTCGAGTGAGGGTGCTCCAGTCTGGCTGGAGCAGCTCCTGTGTGTGGCCTCCCCAGCCCCTCCACCAACCTGTTTAATAGGTTAACTGGCGAAACCTTGCATTTAACCGGTTAACCAAGTAAATGGGATTTTACATCCCTAGTAGGGAGGAGATGATGTGGGAGTTGCCTGTTCCCAAGTTGAGTTCAAACTCCCAGAAAAGCATACCTAATTTACTGGCAGCAAGAAACCTCCTGCACATTGCAGCATGCTTCCTGTGTTAGGAGTGTTCTTGTACTGATAATAGAAGACCCTTTGTACAGCCTTTTACATATCATGACTACTTCATGCTCAGAACTGTGATGGTGACTTAGTTAAAAGTCAGTTCAGATTGAATAAACCCCATGCTCAGTGATCAGTTAATACACACATCTCCCTCCATAAATTAAGCAAAATATCCCCCCTGTTCCCGCACCATGTTAAACTAACTGAGGCTTGGTCTACAGTGGGGACGTAAGTTGATTGTAGATATACAATTCTAGCTACGGCAATTGTGTAGCTGAAATCAACTAATCTGCAATCGATTTACCTGGTTGTCTTCAGAGAAGGAGGTCAACAGGAGAGTACAACGGTTGACTGCCCATCCCAGATAGTTCGATTTTTTTTTTGTGCATCTCTACCAGGCGTGCAAAATCAAACTCTGGAAGATCAACCCTGACTGGGTTGCTCTTCTTTGTAGTCCAGACATACCCGAAGTTCTATTGTGCATGGACTGGGCACAGTGTTACAGCTGGTAAAACTCTTTTCTGTTTCCATTTAATGAGGAACCTTCTTCTGAGTAAAATGGCCACAATTTTTTTCTGTTACGTATTGCTTGTAGTCACTACCCTGCATTCGTAGCAAGAGAGAATATTTTTCATACATGGGCACTTCAAGGAACCTGGTTCTAAAATAACGGGCACCTTTTACATGTGAGAAGAAGAAAGAGAATGTTGGTTATTTTGATTCAATATTCGTGGGTTTTTGACACAAAAGGGGATAAATTCTGGGATTAAAATACATATGAAGACATCTAGTATACTATGTCGTTGGAGAGATACAATCTAAGCACAGGACAGGGAGCCAGGAATTCTGAGCTCTCATTCCCTTTCTGATGCTGCCTTCCTATGTGATGTTGAGCAAATCATTCAAACTCTGTGCTTTTCCAGTTTTTCAAATTGGAATCATACCTGCCTTCCTTGAAGGGTGCTGTGTGGATTCGCCAAGTGCAATTTGCAAAGTGCTTTCAAGATGTGTAAGATAAGTGGTGGGGTAGATAGGGTTTATAGAGGCAATGCCTACTGCTGTCATAAACTGCTTTGAAACGTATCTTTAGAGAAAAAACTTGTTGAAGGCATTGCCTCTAGATAATGAGTATACTACCATTCATATGATGGGTCTGCAATAGCTTAGGTTAAGGTGCTTCACCATCAGGGAACCAGTATTGTCTGCTGTCTCCATGACAGTAGGCCTGTCATAGGCTTCCAGACTTGAGGAGGAAATAGGGAAAGAAATAAATTACCTATTGATGTTAACAGTTTTTACTGTTGGAAATCTTGGTAACACTTCTGAAAATATTGTTGGCTAATTTTGGGTGTTCCATAGCAAGGGAATTTTTATTTTTAAAAATTAAAAGGGATGAGCTAAACACTGTGCAATTAAAATGTTATAAAGACTATAGTTGTGGAGTTTATAATGAGCCATGGCACAGTCACCTGTCTTCAACGAGAGTTGCAGCAGATATTTTTATTTTTTAAATTACATAAAAGCTGTAGTGCTTCCATTGTTAGTGGTAGGTTCTGCTGGCATCAGGGCAGAATGGGTTAGTGTCCTGACACAGCAGAATCGTTGATGAGGTGCCTGTTCCATTGTAGCGTAAAAGTGAAACAGCCCTTGATTAATAATGCGATGGGAAGCACAAGGCTGGTGATTGTGATTCACTGAGAACTTGCCGTAAGACTCAATACAAAAGTGTTTCCAAAAGGCCCACTGTGGAATACAGAAGCTACTTACAAAGTAGACAAGCTTTAAGTTATTTGTAATTTTCATTTGAGTATATGAAACTGTAACAAATAGAAGAAAGAAGGTGAGTCTGTAGCCAGACAAAATAAAGGAACAAGCTATAGTACACCCACCCACCAGCTGTATCAGTCTCCAGTGCTTTAACATGATTTTCTTCTTTATTGAGGGGACAAGATTCTCAACATCCCTGTTGAATTCTTTAGGCACTCTCCTTACATTCCTCCAGCAAGCTTTACGCCTCCACTTTCCAGCTGCATTTGTCCCTAGTAGAAGTCTGGATGGGATTCCTTTTGGAGCCTGTCAGTGCTGTATGTTAGTTGGCCAGTACTCTGAGGAAAGGATGATAGTCGGCACTGGTGCTCAGCCGATTTTTCTCTGGACTGCACTTAGCCCTTCCTTGTTGAAGAGAGGAGTGCAAAGAATTAGGAATCATAGAATTGATAGTGTGGAGGAATATTACTACTAGGCCCTATGCTCTGCCATGCTCTGTTTAAAATCCCTAATGGGTTAAAAAGATGAATGACTAAAGAGGGAAGAAGCATATGGTGTCCATTAGCAATCACTGGTAGCCCTTGTTTTGAATACTTACACCAGTGGGTCCTAATATGATAAGGATAAAAAAAAAATCTAACTTAGGATATTATGCCTGGAGTTCTGCTCTGGCATGGTACGTTGGGTCACCTAGAGTCCAGATTTGTCTTACTCTAGTTTTACTGTTAATGTCATTTCTTAAAAGATTGATTTCTCCATTTAAAATGAGATTTTTATGAGCATGCAAATGCAAGGCGAGCCAAGAGAAAATTGCTCTTTGTTTTATGAGTTACATTCGTAAAAGCCTGCTTCACTAGTGGGTGTGTTAAAAGGCCACTGAAATACCAAATTAACATATACAGTCATATTTTCCAGGTGTCAACTTTCACCCATCAAACTTTAAAGCTGATCAACCTCAAATATGGAAAATGAGAAGTGTAACAGTGACTGGCTGTACTAATAACAAGGTTTGAGGTCCATCTGTGATTGTATCAGCTCCCAGTCCTTTGTCATGTACATCAGTTGGAGACTTCAGAAAGTATTTGACTTTAGATGCTAATTGTGATTTAGCAATTGAAAATACATCTGATGATTGGATGATATAATTTTATTGATATTTTTATGTTAAAGAAAAAAATCAATTAGAAGCATGTCAGCACCTGTTTGATAACAGATATAAATCACAAACCTATTTAATAAACTAGACAGCTGCGAACACTTTGTAAAATGCTTGCCTTAGAATTCAGCATGTGTTTTCCCACCCGAGAGTGAAAAATCTGTGTCCGCCTACACAAAATGTAGGAGAGAGATTGTAGGGTAGTCTTAGCTTGTTGCTTTGGATAATATTTGTTGTCTGGCCCCTACAATGGCAAATCATGTCATTTGAATATAAAAGGGTCCTGCTAATTTCAAAGCAATTATGGTACTTTATGTGATGGATAGAAAGACGTTTACAGTGTCTGTTAAAGTTCCATGGTTATTGTTAACTTACCTCCACTAGAGACCACCCCAGGATTACGCTCATACATATTTTATTAAATGCCAATGTTGCATTAAACGAAAAAGGGAAACTAGCTTTCAAGCACACACACTCATACCCTCCTTCACTCAAACGCTTACACTGGTGAATTCATGCAGGTAAAGAGTTGCTCAGAGACAGCAGAGGAAGCCAGGGCATAGTGGGTCTGTGTGTCTGCCTGAAGTCATGAATCCAGGGCAGCCAACTGATCATGTAACCTCCTTGTCAGCTTGTACTCTCTTGTTTGTGCAGTACTCAGGAGCAGTCAGTACCATCCATCCTGGGGAGAAAATGCCTCTCCAATGTGCTGAGACTAGCTGCTGCAGAGTGAATAGTCACAGAGAGAGGTAACTGTGTTAGCCTGTATCTTCACAGAACAAAAAAGCAGTCCTGTAGCACTTTAACAAATAGTTACGGAACTGCTTTTTTGTTTCCTGCAGAGTGCTGATGGCAAGAAGAACCCCCAGCCTTGTAGCTTTGCACCCATCTTTTTACATATTTCAATCCATATCTCTTGTCCTGTCCCACTGCCCCAGGGAGCTGTATGACCGTGAGTCATCACCACTGTCCCAGGACTCTGTATAACCATGAGTCATCAAACAACAGCAGAAGGGACTTTGATCTTCTCCTGATGGGGTCTCTCTTGTCTTTCTTGGGATGGTCTTTTGCAGGTCTCTGCTCCCATTATTCTCTAGCCATCAAGGTGCTGCTGGCAGCTGGTCATCCAGTCAGGCTGACTTTGGGGACAGATTGCATTATACACATGTCCACAATCACACTTCCCTCATTCACTTCAGAGAAGGAAGTTTCTTTTACAAAGGAACAGCCAGGATTTCTTACAGACTTACGGTATCTATAAACAATTTCTTACTAACTTATAATACACTCATCCCTCTTTAAACGACTACTTTATTTACGAGTATTCGCATAAATGAGGGACACACATCCCTCCCTTAGTTCACTTGACAAGTGAACTCCCCCCCCACTAATATGAGTGTAACCCCCTTCCTGCGTTTCCAACCCTCCGTAGTCTGACCCATCTTGCAGCCCCAACCCGCCGCGGCCTGAGCCCCCCCGCCGGCCCCGCAGCCCCAACCCGCCGTGGCCTGAACCCCCTGCCGGCCCCATGGCCCCAAACCACAGTAGCCTGACTGGCCCTGTGGCCCCAAACTGCAGCGGCCTGACTGGCCCCGCGGCCAGACCCGCTTGTCGGCCCTGCGGCTCCATACTGCGGCAGCCTGAATGCTCTGCTGGCCCCGCAGCCCCAGAATGCGGCAGCCAAACTCCCTTGCCGGCTCCACAGCCAGACCCCCCTGCCGCCTGTGCCCCCCATGGCCCTGCAGCCTGACCACCCCCCCGCCGGCCCCGCAGCCACAAACTGAGGCAGCCTGAACCCCCCTCCACAGATCCAACGTGCCACCAGATTTTAACCCTCCCTCCTGCTCAGGGCCCCAAACTGTCCCCAGCCTTTTAACGCTCCCCAACCCAAGGTTCACTTATCTTGCAAAAGCAGCACCACGTCCTGCCACTCCTCCTCTGAGTTAGGAGCCAATCATAGACTTTTACATGTATTTTAATAGGAATTTAGTGTCCCTCTTATGAGTTTTCACCTATGAGCAGAAAGTTGAGAACCAATTGTGCTCGTATAGTGAGGGGTGAGTGTACTTAAATAAAATAAAACAGCAGAAATGTAGCACTTTAAAGATTAACAAAATGATTAATTTGGTGATGAGCTTTCGTGGGAAAGAGCCACTTTGTCAGATCAATCTCATTTCCAATACAAAGTGACATTTATAAGTACAGAGGACCAAAAAAAAATTGCAATAAAAACTGACAAATCAAATACATAGGGTGGTATTTATATGACCATCACTTACCTGCACAGTAGTGTCCAGGAAGTGGATCTCTTGTGTGGACTGGTCCAGGCTAAGGTTGATGGAAACAGTTGAAATCACAGTGGAACTCTTCAAGAGCCTCCATCCCATGGGTCCAGATAATGAAGATCCAGGATAGATTGTAGGTTTTTAATGATGCGTTGCAGGGAGTTGAGTTGGGGGATACCTCCTTTTGTCCATATTCAAATTCGACCCATTAACACATGGTATGAACAGAGATGTCAGTTACCTCATGCATTACCGAGACTGCTTCCCTTTCTTTGGTGCTCGTAATTATCTCAGGCAGGACAACTAACATCCCCCCACTCTCATCCCCTCCTATGTATTTGATTTGTCAGTTTTAATTCAATTTTTTTGTTTGGTCCTCTGTACTTATAAATGTCAATGTATATTGGAAACAAGATTGATCTGATGAAGTGGATCTGTCCCATGAAAGCTCATCACTGAACAAATCATTTTTTTAGTCTTTAAAGTGCTACATTTTTGCTGTTCAGACTAACATAACTCCAACAAAACAAGGCTACCTCTCTATTATAATACTTAATAAAGATCTAACAGCTGCTACAAAACGAAGCTTACAGAAGATTGCAGGACTTAAAACCAGCAAAAACAGAAAGATACAGAATTTACAGCTACATTGTACTGGGCTGAGCTTTAAGCAGCTTTTCTATAGCTTCTCCCTGCCCTGCCTTCTCGCCTTTCCTTTGCTGTCTGAGGGTATGTCAACATTATCAAGTTTTGTTGAGGAAACTAATGTCAACATACAGAAGTCACTAAAAGTGTGTTTACGCTTGATACCTCTGTAGACAGATGGGGTCCACATATTTAGCAGAGCAGTGCTTGGTGGTTATGTAGTCTATAGGGCCTGGAGACGTGATTTGTTGCTAGGTGTTGAGATCACAGAACAGTATGCATGGCATCTTGGGACCGTGCTAATGCACTCTGGAATCTGCAGTGAGAAAGAATGGATCCTGCACTTCTCTCTTGTGGTCTTTTAACTGTGGTGAGAACCTCACACATGGCAGTGAAGAGCATCATGAAATTACTCATGGAGGAAGATGAGGTGGAGGAGCCTGAAAGCGTGCGTGACACGAACAGCGGCAACCTGTTTTTGCATTTGGCACTCACAGAGCACCCGTACAGGGTAGAACAATGCTTTTGGGCTAGGGAAACCAGCACTGACAGGTGCGATTGCATCGTCACACAGTTGTGGGATGAAGACCAGTAGGTGCAGGACTTTGGAATGCATAAAGCACCCTTTATGAGCTGGTCCTGACCTGCAGGGCAAGGACACCAAAGTGGGAGCTGCTGTCACAGTTGAGAAGCATGAGGCAATTGCTGTGTGGAAGCTGGTGACTCCCGATTGCTACTTGTCACTGATTGCTGCTTGTCAGGTCCAAATGGGTTTGGAGTGGGGATGTCTACCATATGGCTACAAGCGTGCAGGACAGTAAATCTCATTCTGCTACAGAGGACCATGGCTCTGAGTAATGGGCATGACAAAGTAGCTGGCTTTGCAGGCATGGGATTTCTCTACTGTTGGAGTGGCAGTAGATGACAAACATTCTGATTTTGGGCACCAATCCGCCTTGCCACTGTGTACATCAACAGGAAGGGATACTACTTGATGGTGCTGCAGGTGCTTGTGGATCATTGTGAGGGTTTCACAGACCGTGTGGGATGGTCTGGATAGTTGCATGACATACACATCTGCAGGAACACTGGCCTTTATGGAAGGCTGTGGGCAGGGACTTTGTTTCCAAACCATAAGAATATAGTGGGGGATGTGGAAATGCTTAATGTGATCCAGGGACATCTGACTTACCCCTTGCAGTCCTGGCATATGAAACTGTACATGGGGGTAAGTCAGATGTCCCTGGATCACATTAAGCATTTCCACATCCCCCACTATATTCAGTAAGTATATATGTACTTACTGGAGAGCAGTAAAGAGCATTTTAGCATCAGGACAAAACCTTAACTGCTTGTAACTTGCTGCCAGATACCATCACAGTTTTTAGAGGGACATCTTAAATATAGAAATTGGACAGTGTTAGGGAGAACCAGAAGCAGCACTCGAGGCTTGTACTTTATGAATCCTTGATTTAAACTAGGTGCATGAATTTGTAAGACTATTCCTCTGTAATTACCATTTGGTTTTCTTTGTGAAGTAGAACATTTAATCTCTTATTTGCTAAACATGTTACGTCCCCTAAATAATAAACAAACATGTCTATAACAATTTTTGGAACAGATTGTTTGTTGCTTAGGAGGATACCGTTTCAGGTTATACCGTTTTCTTTGTACTCGTAATGGAGTACTTATAATGGAGAGTGAGCAGTCGGCATTTATTTTTCCTTCCAGACGTGCGATAAACCACTCAAGCTTCTAACAGTGCAATTGTTGCTGTTCTTTTCTTTCTTATCCCTTTCCCTCAAAGGAATATAACATATAAGCCGTGTCTACATGTGCACACTACTTCGAAGTAGCGGCACTAACTTCGAAATAGCGCCCGTCACGGCTACACGTGTTGGGCGCTATTTCGATGTTAACATCGACGTTAGGCGGCGAGACGTCAAAGCCGCTAACCCCATGAGGGGATGGGAATAGCGCCCTACTTCGACGTTCAACGTCGAAGTAGGGACCGTGTAGTCATTGCGCGTCTCGCAACTTCAAAATAGCGGGGTCCACCATGGCAGCCATCAGCTGAGGGGTTGAGAGACGCTCTCTCTCCAGCCGCTGCAGGGCTCTATGGTCACCGTGTGCAGCAGCCCTTAGCCCAGGGCTTCTGGCTGCTGCTGCTGCAGCTGGGGATCCATGCTGCATGCACAGGGTCTGCAACCAGTTGTCGGCTCTGTGGATCTTGTGGTGTTTAGTGCAACTGTGTCTGGGAGGGGCCCTTTAAGGGAGCGGCTTGCTGTTGAGTCCGCCCTGTGACCCTGTCTGCAGCTGTTCCTGGCACCTTTATTTCGATGTGTGCTACTTTGGCGTGTAGACGTTCCCTCGCAGTGCCTATTTCGATGTGGTGCTGCGCAACGTCGATGTTGAACATCGACGTTGCCAGCCCTGGAGGACGTGTAGACGTTATTCATCGAAATAGCCTATTTCAATGTAGGCATCACATGTAGATGTAGCCATAGAAGAATGAACAAATGTTATTTGTTAATTGATGCTTTTATAATCCTGAACTGTTTATGATACTGAGCAATTTAGCCATCTGCATGACTGAAAACAATCAAATTGGCAGTCCACTATAGGCAAGATGTTGCTGTGTTTTTGTCTTAAAATAATTTGTCTAGCACGCATATATTAAAGGTGTTGAAACAGTCAATTCCTGCTGAAATCAATGGGAGTTAGGCACCTAAATACCTTTAAAAATCTGGCTCTTTGAATTTGTTTTGACAGCCCTGCAGCCACGGACGTCCATAGGATTTACGGGGCTCTATGCAGTGCCGTTAAACTGTCGCCTCTATGCCCGGCAGCAATCCAGGGGGAAGAGGGGAAGGTGGTGATTTTTTAGAGGTGTGATTTTATTATCTTCAGCAACGCACTAATGAACTGTGTTTAAAGCAAATTTTAAACAAAGGTCCTGTAGACTAACAGTAAATTCAGGAACTGACAGTATATGTCCCTGTTAAATGATTTCATTGCCACTTGAATGGCTCTTTCTCAGGTTAAGTGTTCTGCTAAAAGTTCGGGTAGGCTGTTTCACTTTCAAGTTAGCTAGATTCTCCAGGGAAGAAGCAGAGCCACAGAACAGAGATAGGAAGAGGTGAGTGGGTAGACATTTAAGACCCAGTGGTGACCCAAATTTTGGGTGCCCTATGCAGCTGCATAGTTTGCATATGGATAAAGCTGGCCCTGCCTACAGCACAAACTACATATGTGAATTGCAGCATGTGCCTGTATGTTGGTCTGTACATGCCCAATGTAATCTCTGTTAGCACAAAGTAAAAGGTGCCTAGTTTATTTGAATATATTCCACTATGTTAATATGAACTTAGGTACCTTTTAGTTTGCATTAGCATGGTATATATGGGACACTTGCAAATCAGTGCTTTGTGTTGCTCCCTTCACATGCCAATAGTCAGCACTGTAGGGCCATGTAAACCATTTGTATGTTTTAAAGTAACCCACTAAATAGTTTCTGTGATTTAGGGTTTTGGTTTTTTTTGTTTTTGTTTTAATCTTTTTTTTTGGTTCTATTGTTGGCAATCTGAAATAGTATAAATACGTTTGTATTTTCTGCTTGATCTTGGTGATTTGTGTTTCCCACTTTCTTAAATTTGCAGTGAACAATTGAACAATTTTCAACTGTCTGCTCTTTGCATTTTAGTGGCATTCCATAGAACCGTCACTAGAGAGTAGTGAATCTTTTTTATCATGCTAGAGATAGAATTCTCTAAAAACCCCACACTAGAGTTAGTGCTTAATGAAGCTGGTCTTTGCTCTCAGAAGTTTATGCTCCAAAATACCTGTTAGTCTATAAGGTGCTGCAGGACTTACTGTTGTTTTTGAAGATACAGAATAACACGGCTACCCCTCTGATGCTTAATGTTAGAAATTCCAGATCACTTGTGCTGAGGAATTGGTAACACTCCTGTTCAAATAACTAGAAATGGACCCTATTTTCCTCTTACTTGAATCTGTCACCCCAAATCTGAGGTTGCATAATGTTTGCCCTAATGTGAGCTGATTCAGCCAGATGTTGAAGTATCCATTTTAATAACCCATTTCATGCAGGCACAGAAGAAACAGATGAACATGTTTCTCCCCTGTTGTTCCTTGGCTTACAGCAATGGAAAGTTCAGTTAATGAACAGAACTCTGTCGTGACAGCTTTAGGCACTGAAATATCATAGTGACCTATGGTGCTTGGTTCCAGAAAGAACTTGGAATATGCTGAGCCGCTGAAACTGTGAAGTCAGAAGTTTGAGGAACGTTTTCTCATATGATTTGTTTTAAAAGACTTTGAGCTCAAAAGGGCCACTGACACTAAGGGTATGTTTTTATTACGTGGAAGATCAAGCCAATCAGACCTAGGAGGGATGCACAAAATCAAATTATCTGGGGTCAGCAGTCAATCCCTGTACTCATTGTGAGGGATAAGGGAGTTTGATGGAGGAGTTTCTCCTGTCGACCTTCCTCTGTGAGGATATCCAGGTAAGTCGATGGTGGATCTGCAATTCCAGCTACTGCAACTGCGTAGCTAGAATTGACCTATCTACAATCAACTTTAATGTCTAGTGTAAATCTGGCCTGAAGTGAACTCTGAGAACACTTAGTAACTTCTCTTTTTCAGTCTTGGATTTATTTAGCTATGTCAGGGGAAAATATAAACTTGTTAACTAGTTTAATGAGTGTTCTCTTTAGATTGCCAAACCTGACAGACATCTGAGACTGGGCTTTTGCCTGTTATGTTTACAAGACTCTTAAAGAAAAGACATCCAAGAATGCTGTATGAAGTTTGCTTTAAGGAAGATAAATAGTTGGGTCCAAGCCTGCATTAAATGATTTTCTGGAAAAAGCAGAATGCTTAAAATAAAAGCACTCTGGGGTAACAGTATATAAATAATGACAGGATAGGTGCTTTTTATTATTTTTGCTGAAGAAAAAACAAATCTAGTGGTATTGAAATGTGAAAGACTCCCGTGCTTGGATGGAAGAAGAATCTTCCTGTCTTTTTTGATGGGCCTCATTAAATGTTTATCTTTTACTGCAGACCTTCTCATTGATTTCTTTGGGGCTACTCATGATTAAGTGTTTGCATGAGTGACTATTAGGGCCTGTCTGTGCTGGGGATATTGTCCTTTGCTCCGCACAGGGTCTTATCCCAGTTTCAGAAATAAAATGACTTGTGAGGACTTCTCCACAGTTTAATACAGTAGAACTGAAAGGATCACTTCACTTTTTTGAAAGCAATTAGAAAACAGAGTTCAGAGTCTGCTGTAGCATCTGATGAAGCGGGTCTTTGCCCATGAAAGCTTATGCTCCAAAATATGTTAGTCTATAAGGTGCCACAGGACTTCTTGTTGCTCTTGAAGATACTGACTAACATGGCTACCTCTCTGATACTTGCTATAGCATAAGTTATATGTTTGGCAATAAGTGATAACTCTTGCTTTAGTAGCTTTGAATCCAGCTGGTCAAATTCCCCTACCCCCAAACCTCATTTGGGTTCATTAAAGCAGTTTAGTTTACAAAAATTTTGAACATTTCTTTCCCAATGTTTTTAATTGATAGAGTTGATTCTTTTGGCTGTACTTGATGTGCTTTAATTTGGTTGAGAACAAGAGGAAGACCAAAGCTGAGATTCAAGGATACGTGCAAAAACGCCATGAAAAAATTCAGCATCGATCCAAAATCCTGGGAATCTGCAACATCAGATCGAAATACCTGGCTACAACTGCTATGACAGGGCACATCATCCTTTGATAGTATATGTGCAAGCCACACAAAAGAACTTTTGTCTTAGAAGGAAAAACTCTCAGAATCAAGAATTTGGAAATAGGCTGATGTGCAGTTATTGCAATTGACTGTGCAAATCCAATATTGGACAGATAAGCCATGAGAGAAACATGCAGACTCAAACACTGCCTATAGATCCTCACCACCTCTGCTAACCACCATCTCTTGAGACAAAAAGTGGATATGTAGTCGGCATGCTTTAATTTCCTTCCCCCTCTTTTGAGGGCTCCCTCCACAGATTATTCTTTCCTTGAACTGATTTTGAAGATTTTTCCAAAAATGGTTTCAGTATTTCCTGTAGTGTATTTATACCTTTGTCATTCTATACTGATCCAGATATTTGGGTCTGACATTCCTGCTATACATCCCAAAATGATCTGTTTTTTACAACAGTCTCATGCTGTTCACCCATATTTGTCTTATGGTAAACTGTGACCCCCCTCCCCACCGATTCCTTTCTATAGTACTCTTTCATAGGCAGTCACTTCCCATTAAGAATGTTTGCAGCTGTGTTCCTAAGTGGAGTACTTTGCATTTGTCCTTCTTGAATTTAATCATATTTGCTTCAGACCATTTCTCCTATTTGTCCCGATCATTTTGAATTTTTATTTCTAACATCCAAAGTACTTGCAACACTCTCGCAGCCTTGTATCATCCATAAATTTTATAAATGTATTCTCTGTGCCACTAACTAAATCAATGATGAACATATTGAATTGCTCCCTATAGGATTGCCCCTGTAGTTTGACTGCAGCCCACTGATAACTAGTTTCTGGGAATGGTTTTTCAATGAGTTAAGCACCCACCTTGTAGTAGTTCCATCTAAGTTGTATTTCCCTAGTTTCTGAGGTCATATGAGACGGTATCAAAAGCCTTACTGATGCCTGGATACAACACATCTGTCTAATCCCTTTTCTCCATAATGCTTGTTACCCTGTCAAAGCTATTAGTTTGATACAATTTGTTCTTGACACATTCATGTTGTCTGTTATTTATCACCTTGTTAGAGGTGTTTGCAAATTGATTTTTACTTATACATTATCCTTATTGGTACTCAGGGTGACTGATCTGAAATTCCCCAGGTTGTCCTTGTTTTCCTTTTTATAGATTGGCACTATATTTGCCCTTTTTCAATCCTCTGGAATCTTTCCCATCTTTCATGATGTGTGGAATGGCTCATGGGTGAGTCTTAAAAGACTATCAAAATGTTCTCCAGAGCTGCCTTGTGCTATTGCTGTTGAGCCCCAGTGCCAGCTTTGTTGATGCTGTCTGCAGCTGCTGGAGTAGAGCCTCAGATGTAGAACAGAGGCATCAGGCCAGACTGAGAGAACAGTCATAGCTTTGGACACCTTACCAAGTAGGAAGACTGAGGCAATATGGGACAGTGCTGCCTTGCATCAGGTGGGGATCTGGTTCACTGGCTCAGGACATCCACCAAAACTTTACGCTCCGTGATGGAAGTTTGATCACAGGCCTCCTGCTGCCTTTCAAGGATGGCCAGCTGGCACTGGGATCTCATGGGGCACTAACACATGCAGGACAACTTTTAATGCCCATTCGAATTGCTGGGCTTGCAGGGGCACTCATGGTCCCACTCCCTTTTGATTCTAAGTGTGTTCCTGAAGTGAACAAGCCCCTTCACTGAGTGAAGCTCTGCTTTGCTGCAGGCATTCCTGCACCGCTCCCCACGTCTACGCAGGCCTCTTTGGTGGTTGTACTTCTTCAGGAGAAAAAGCCTTCCCACATACATTCCTGCAACTTGCCTCCCTTATACTCCTGTAATCCTGGGGTGCTGTGACCCACTGAACATAACTTTCTAGAGCCTTGAAGAAAATAATGAAATGTATACAGGAAATAGACTGGAATGGAGAAATGTTCTTCTGGCTCTACACCTCCGTGCAGAGAGTGTGGAAAACACTCCTCCTCCAAATCTAGAACTCCCTGATGGTGGCGGTGACCATGGAAGATCCAGGTTGACTGGACGCCTCCAGAGTAGACTAAAATCCCTAGCCTGAGGCCGGGGAATCTATTTCAGATCCCCAGCTCTAAGTGTGAGACATGCCCGCTGTTTTAAAATCATGGATTTGCATGTTTTAATTATCACAATGCTTCTGACCCACTGAAGGGTTTCTTTATGGTTAGCGACTTATTTAGAAGTCCTAACAGAGCAGCCTGAAGTGAATAAAGGGCTGCACAGTGGGAAGTAAATGCCCTCAAATGCTATTTCACACCTGTGATTAGGCTTGGAGATGCCACAGGGGTTGTCTTACAGATAATTCTCTCTTCCTGCTGTAAAGCAGAGCAATGAATCTTTTTTGCATCAATAGTCCAGACAAAATGGGTGTGCCATTTATCAGGGTCCAGACTGAAATGGATTTGTGCTGTCTATTATGGATTTATACTTGGTGGTTTATGTTCCTACATATTTAGGGAGTTACTAGCTTCTGGTTTGTTTTTTGCTTCTGTCCTTCATCTGCCTCTCTCATTTGACTTTTTCTAACATGCCCGGCCTAGAGAGGCATATTGGTATTTTGGAGGAGGATAGCAAGACTTTAATGCATGTTTATAAGGGGGGGGTGGTATTAAAAGAGCCTGTGGGCAGATATTGGAGATAATTAGGAGCCACGTAGAAGTGCTGCAGGCTTGGGGGATATTTGCAGGCTGAAGAAAACTCCTAAGGGAAAGAAATTGCTCTGTAATTATAGGCAAGGTCATTGCAGTCACTTAAATGGAAAAGAAAGAGTGGGAGTTGGGACTCATTGAAGTTGTTTAAATGTAGTTAACAGGTTACAGTTTTTCCATACTTTAAATAATGACTTCAGATATCTCTGTCTTAATACATGGCATGTGATAATGACATTGAAACTTTCAAGAGAGATCGTTTACAATTGTGAATGAAAGGAATTTCTGTGTCTTATTGAACTTTTTTTTTTTTTTTTGTCTTCAGAAAATTTTAATGGTACCTCATTGGCATATTGAAAAATCTGCAGTGAGCTTCCTCTGGCCATGGCTTTATTTTTAATTTTCCTTTCTCTGAATTTGACTTTTTCTCCCTCTGGTTTCACAAGTGGTTTTAAGTTCACCTAAAATTAGTTGGAAAGAGCAATCAATTTGTTGTACCATTTGCCACAGTTCTAGGGGGAGGTGAGTTTTGGTTGCTTTTGCAGTCCATCAGGTAAACCACTTGGGTGACAAGCTTCATTTCCTTCTCTTCTCTCCAGGGTGGAATCCTGTGTTTTAATCAGAATGGGCTAGATCTCTGGGTCTGGTTGCAACTCCTCTGTTTCCAGCCATGTAACTAAACCCAGCGGTATTTGACATCTGCAAGAAACGTCCATCCAAGAGCCTGTGAGCAGTGACTGATTAAATGACTCAGAACAGCTTTTTCACAAGTGACTTGTTTATTTACACAGAGGTCTATAGCCATTAGATAGAAGAGTTAAAAAACAAGACCTATACACATCTGTTCTTAAGAACAAAAAAGTAGTCTCGTAGCTCTTTAAAGTGCTACTGGACTGCTTTTTTCTTTTGATAGTATATAGACTAGCACGGCTTTCTCTCTGTTACTACACATCTGTTCTTAGTTATACTTTGTCCTTGCATAGCAAGTTTAGGGCAATTCTTCTTAACCTGGGTGTTGAACTTCTGGGCTGGGAGAGACAAACTGGCTTCTTGCATTTTTGCATCACTTCTGCAGTGCCTCTACCAATAATCTACCTACTCATGCACCCTCTTTCTCTCTAGAAAGGGGTTTTCAATGGTTAAGAACATAACTGTGATCATACTGAGTCAGACAAATGGTCTATCCAGCCCATTGTCCCATCTTTCCACATGACTGGTGCCAGATACATCGGAGGGAATGAGCAGATCAGGACAGTTATTGAGTGATCCATCCCATGTCATCCAGTCCAAGATTTAGGGATACCCGGAACATGGGTTTGGGTCTCTGACTGTCTTGGATAATAACCATTGGTAAACCTATCCTCCAGGAACTTACCAAATCCATTTTTGATAACAGTTGTACTTTTGGCCTTTGCAATATCGCAGGGCAGTGAGTTCCACAGGTTAACTATGGGTTGTGTGAATAATTACTTTGTTTTTCAAAGCTGTTGCTTATTAATTTAATTGGCTGACCCCTGTTTGTTTTTGTTTTTGTTTTTGCATAAAAAAGTAAATAACACTTTTTCCTGGTCATGTTCTCCATGCCACTGATGATTTCATAGCCCTCCCTCATATCCCCTCTCAGCCATCTCTTTTCCAGGCTAACCAGTCACAGCCTTTTTAATTTCTCCTCTGATGGAAGCTGTTCTATGCCTTTGTTCATTTTGCTGTCTTCCTCTGTTCTTTTTCCAATTCTAACGTGTCTTTTATGAGGCAAGGCAACCAGAACTGCATGTGGTATTTCTGGTGTGGGTGTACCATTGATGCATGCAGTGACATGACATTTTCTTTATCTATCCCTTTTGTGATGGTTCCATCCCGTTAGTGCTTTTGATTGCTGCTCTGCACAATCAGTGGATGTTTTCAGAGAACTGTCCACGATGACTCAAAAATGTTTTCTGGAGGTTTAGTGCTGTGGTTCCCAAACTTTTTATGGAAGCTTCTTTTTGGAGACTATAATGTGGTGAGACTCACAGCCATGGGGCCTCTGGCTGGTGGCTCAGATTCAGCTTATTTCAGCCTTTGGAGTGCCTCTTTCAGGCCCCTGTCTTGCTCGCTATTAACTGTCTGTTTTCCACCTAGTCTCAGGACCCCTGTTCCTCCCAGACTGTGGAGCCCAGCTCTCAGACTACTGCCCTGACCCAGTGCCTCATACTCCGGGGTCCTCCCACTCAGGGAATCCCAAGGCCTCCCTATACCCACTTTGCCTCAGTGGCCCACTGCCAATCATTATCTAGTCCCTTATCTCAGGGGCAAACTGCAGACTGAAGTGGCTGCTCATCATTGGCAAGAGGCTGGACCTGCCGCCATCTCCTGCTGTGGCTGCCTCCATGCAGCACTAGTGCCCCTCAGGGCCCTGTTGCCAGGCCTCAGTCTAGGCTTATTTGGGCCAGAGCACCCCAGCTGACCCTGCCTTTTACCAGCACTGCTCTCTGGGGGACCCCACTCTAGGAGGCAGCTATGTCTCTCTCCCTCCAGGGCTGGAGAAAGAGTGTACTTACCCCGTCCAGCCATCTCTTTTATATGGCCCTCCTGGGCTCTGACTGGCTGCCACAGGCTTTAGTCCTGACTGGCTCTAGGACAGCCCAGTCCCAGGGTTGTTTTTAACCCTTTCTTTTCCAGTGTGGGGCAGTTGCCCTGTCACAGAGACCTACTGTTATCCTTGCTTTCCCTCCCCAACCCATAGGCACTCATGGGGTTCGCACTGAGGCTCCATTAGTGGCTCTCCTACTGCTGGTCCCCCTCAAACTCCACAGAGAGCAACACAGCTGTGATGTCTGGTGGGTGCAGCCTATTTCACATGTGACTGTGGCCGTGCTTTCTGGGGCTTCCACTCCCACTAGAGCCCAGCCATGCTCAGGCTCAGGTCCTTTCCTGAATGGGGAATGGGGGTGTGCAGTGGGGAAGGGCTGAAGGGAAATATAGTCCCTTGCTTTGCAGAGCCATCTCCATGGAAAGTAGGGGATGGTCAATGGGGTTTCTGAGCAACGAGATGGCTTTGTTGGGAGATGGGGCTTGCGGGGGGAGAGCTGTTCAGCTGCAAGTGCCAAACCTGCTCCTAAATAGTAGAAACTTTCTGAACTTGAAACTCTCCTCAGTAATCAGGCGTCTACGCAAGATCCCACAGAATGAGACTTTACCTGTACTGGACAAGACATCTATAAAACACTTCATACCTCAGGATACTACAACAACCCCAGCTCAGTAAACAATATGGTTAACCTTTCCAGGTACAAACTCAGCCCAGCAGAATAGTCTCCCTTATCCTGGGGCCTGTCTTTCTGCTCCCTTCCTCCACAAACTTAGTACAGTTCTCGGGTGACCTTGAAGCCTTCTTTCACCATCTCCATCTAAAGGAATTCTTCTAGCACACCTATGAAGGTCAGTCTGACTTGCTTGACGCCCCCCCCCCCCCCCCGCAACACCAAAAGAAGAAGAACTTTATGTGGACTCCAGCAGGTGACCATAGTAAAAGTCTGGATTTCCACATTCAGTGCTTTCGCAGCTGTGCACAGACAGACATACAAAAACCACCAAATGAGACACAGTCTCAACTGTGCTGAACTCTATGCTGTCCAGAGTCTCAAAAATTACCCAGACATTGTAATCAAACCAGCTGACAAAGGGGGTGCTGTTGTCATCATGAATAATTCAGACTGTGAACAGGAGGCAGCCAGACAACTCTCCACCACATTATACAGACCTCTCTCCTATGATCCCACTTTGGAATTCCAAAAGAAACTGTACCATCTACTTAAGGGACTACCTGCTTCTGCTCGGGACCTTAGTCATTCAGATGCACCATCTGAGCCCCGACCTGGATTATTCTATTCACTTCTCAAAATCCACAAACCTGGAGACCCCGGACACCCTATAATTTCGGTTATTGGCACCTTTACTACTGGACTATCCAATTATCCAGACTTCCTCCTGAAACCCTATGCCACCAACACTCCCAGCTGTCTCTGAGATACCACTGACTTGCTGAGGAAATTACAAAACATTGGAAAACTTCCTGACAATACCATGCTTGCTACCATGGATGTAGAGGCTCTCTACATTAATATTGCACATGAAGATGGACTGCAAGCAATCAGGAATACCATCCCTGATGTTACCCCAGCTAATCTGGTGTCTGACCTCTGTAACTTTGTTCTCACCCACAATTATTTCTGATTTGGGGACAACTTATACCTCCTGATTAGTGGCACTGCTATGGGCACCTGTATGACCCCACAATATGTTATATTTATGGCTGACTGGGAACAATTCCTCAGCTCTTGTCCCTATTACCCCTCCTTTACTTATGATACATCGATGACATCTTTATCATTTGGACCCATGGTAAAGAGACTCTAGAATAATTCCACAGAGACTTTAACAATCTGCACCCCACCCTCAATTTATGCCTCGACTACTCCATGCGAGTCATTCATTTCCTGGACGCCATACTACAAATCACTGATGTCCTGGTCAATACCACTCTCTACCGAAAACCCACTGACTGCTACACTTACCTACATGCTTCTGACTTCCATCCTGCACACACGACACGATCCATCGTTTACAGTCAAGCCCTTAAATACAATCGCATCTACCCTGATCCTACTGACAGAGACCGAAAACTACAAGATCTTTACCAAACATTCATAAACTTTAATTACCCACCGGGAGAAGTAAAAAAACAAATCGACAGGGCCAGATGAATACCCAGAAACCAACTACTTCAAGATAGACTCAAAAAACCCAATAACAGAACACCACTGCTCATTATCTACAGCCCCCCACTCAAACCACTGCAACGCATCATTAAAGACCTACAACCTGTCCTAAGTCATGATGCCACACTTCAGAAGACCCTATGTGACAGGCCTGCTTTTCCTGAGGACAACTTCCCAACCTTATGAGGATTCTAACTAGCAACCACAGGGCTATACCACAATAATACTAAGTATGGAACTTTTTCTTGCAACAAGCCCCTTTGCCAACTTTCGCCACATATCTATTCTGGCGATACCATCACTGGACCTATCCCGGTTATTCACAGAATCACAGGCACATTCTCCTGTTCCTCAGCTAACACCATATATACAATCATGTGCCAAAAATGCCCACACACCATGTATATAGGACAGACCACAAACACTTTTTGATGAAGAATGAATGGACGTAGAGCAGACGTAAAAAATCTCCAAATACACAAACCTGTCAGCCAGCGCTTTAATGGAGTGGACCATTCTGTTAAAGACCGGAAAGTTTGTGTTCTACTGATAAGGGACTTTAACAACCTTCTGCAGAGGAAGTGCTCAGAATTAACATTCATATTCAAATTTGAGACATTAATATGTGGTTTGAACAGGGACAGCAATTACTTGACCCATTTTAAGGACTCTTTTACATACTTTGATGTTTTATCTAACTCTTAGCTTCCCCACCTCACACCCCCGTCCTGTTCCTCTGCTTGTCTGAGTTGCCAACCTTGGTAACAATTTTTCTGATTTGTCAACCTTGATAACAATTTTTGGACCTCTGTGCTTTCTGGTAAGGCTATAGATCTGAAGAAGTGGGTCTGTCCCACGAAAGCTCATGACCTAAAAAATTGTTCTGTTAGTCGTTAAAGTGCTGCATGACAGCTTTTTTGTTTTGGTAGAAAATAAGGGTGTGAGGAAGGACAATGACCCTGGTTTGGCTGATTTAGTGATCCTAATGCAGGGATTCATTAATTCTGTACAAATGATGGACAGAGCAGGTCTGATTCCCTTTGAGCAAGGGCCACACTCTCTCTTTCTCTCTAGATCTTTGTCTCAACCTATCCTGCTTCAAAACAAAATAGCCACCCTGCATGGTGCCACAGTGACTAGTGCCTCTGCCCCTTACGCCTGCATGGTCCTGAATTGCTGTTGTCTGGTGTGTTACAAATCTGGATTGCTTTGGGCCACAACTGTGGAATAAGCAGCACCCATTGTGGCCTCTGGCGAGCGCTCTCCTTGCGTAACCCAGGCAGAACCCCCCAGCCACTTTCTTACTGGCTCTTGAGGCTTCAAACCAAGGGCCTTCAGTTTCATTAATGACACAAGTCCCAGTGGATTTGGAACATTCCCTTTCCAGAGCCTGTGCGAGCACATGTTTGACACAGAGCCAGCATCTTCCAAACAGAGCAGAATTTATTTTCCTCCAGGGGGTCTGAAGAGCTCAGGAGAGTGGGCTGAGGTGAGGGATGGGTAAAAATTGTCCAACACCAACTCTTCCTCCTTGGGCTTAAGGTGGCTTGGGCTTGGTTTCTAAGCCTGGGTCCTATGGGGGCCCACAAAAGTTAATCTGGCCCTGCTGAATGTGTTGCTTCCATTATGCTGCTGCTTGGATTCTCCCCCGCATGTCGCTGCTTGCTAGCCAGGTGAAGAGAGAGCATGGGAGTTGGGGAAGGAATTGCCTCCAGGGAATACCTGACCTGTGTAGACGCTTCCTGCAGCCCATTGGTAGGTTGTGACCTACTGTTTGAGAGAACACTTGTTCCTTGTTATTTTTGATCTGGGGACCCCTCCCTGGAAAAATTAATCTGTCTGGAGCCAGGCATGAATCACCCACCATTGCTCCCTTGTTTTTTCCCTTGGAGGTAACCTGTCTCTAGTTGTCGATTCATTTTCTGCTTGTTCTCCTAGCACTCCCTTCCTAAATTAAATCCATGTAGTGGGACAGAATAACAGCAAGCGGGTGCACTGAGGTACATGTCGGATGCATAAAAATAGCCGTCTCCCTGATATTCCACATCAGGCTTGAATTGTGCACTAAAAAACTGAATTTGGTTTATAAAAAATAAAATAAATAGTACATCAGTGTGGGAGGAGGGGGCGGGGTCATCTCCACTGCAAATAACCTAGGGCAATAATAGGGCAATTCAACAGGGAACACTGCTTATGATATTGTTCATTTCAGGTGCTCCAAAATGATGGGTTGATTTGGTTTAAATGTGTGCTAACGTTTTAGGAGGGGGTAGAATTTTCTTGCTGCCCATGATGTAGGACTGCTGATCATCTATTAGTAACAGCTGTTTATTTTTCCCGATTATGCCAGTCACTGAACTTTGTGTTTTATTTGCATAATCATTTTGCACTGACCGTTCAGGCCATTTGCAAATAACAAAGATGCTGCCATGTACGCTAGCTCTTTTGTTGGTCAGAAGCTTGGAAAAACCCGTGCCCCTGACCAACATAAGTTTGACTGATGAACGCTCTGGTGTGTATAATGCTATGTTGGTATGAGAGTTCTTTCCTGCTGACATAGAGCAGCTGTACTGGAAATCTTACAACAGTATAACTGTACCATTGTAAGGCCTGTAGTGTAGACCTAGCCTCAGTAGAAAGAGGAAGAACCCTCTAAAATTTGCCTGAAAGAACACAGATCCTACACTAGTACACTGTTTTCCTAACTTTTTGAGACCACAGAACGCCTATGAAAATTGTCTTAAAAAAATTGTTGTCAGACTAAAATAATACCCAAAGAGCAACATATACAGCAAAAACAAAATTAAGTAATTTAAGCAGGTGTCATAGCAATGAGTAACATTGTATCTGGTTTTAATAACAGAAAATACATACAGTAAACTCTTTCATATGCAGCAACCCTGGGACCAGGAGGTTGCCGGATGTTAAAAAATGCAGCTTATTAGAGAGGCAGCTGTGAGATCCCTGGCAGGTGAGCATGGGACCCCACCAGCCCTGTGTCTGGGAGCTGACTGGGGCGTGGAGCCCAGCCAGCAGCTCCAGCTCTGGGGAGCTGGCCGGGGCACCCAGTTTGGGGGAAATTCTGGCAGGCCCAGGGCTGGGAGATCTCTGTGGGGGCACAGGGCTGAGTTGGCGCATGGGACTCTGCCATTGGCCCTGGGCTCCGCTGCAGATTTGTGGGGCAATGCCAGCAAACAGGGATCTGCCAGTGGTGTGGGGATCTGCTGGAGGCCCTGGGCTCTGCTGGTGTCCTGGAGGTATGGGGATCTGCCAGCAGTCTAGGGCTCTGGTGGTGTGCGGGCTGTGCTGGGGTGTGGGGCTCTGCTGGCAGCCAGGGCCTGGGGAATTTCTGTAGCCCGGGGCTGAGAGTTGGCAGCTCCAGCCCTGAAAACCACAGGGGCGGAGCTGGCAGGGGCTGGTGCTGGTTAATTGAGAGTTCTGGTTTAACAAGTACTGGGTAAGGAATTTACTGTACCATCAGTGTATTTTCCCAGACATTTGCAGCACACCTGCAAGTTGTTCACAGAGCACTAGTATTCTGCAGAACATAGTTTAAGGAGGGATAGCTCCGTGGTTTGCACATTGGGCTTGTAAACCCAGGGTTGTGAACTCAGTCCTTGAGGGAGCCATTTAGGGTCTGGGGCAAGTAGCTTTGGGAAAAAAAATCTGTCAGATAGTGCTTGGTCCTGCAAAGAGGGTAGGGGACTGGACCTGATGACTTCTCAAGGTCCCTTTCAGTTCTGAGTTGTGTGATAAAGACTGCATTAGTAGAAAGCAAAGAAATGGGGAGAGTACATTTAACCACATGAACTAGAAATCAAGCACCATTAACATCCCTTTCCACAGACTAACAAAGTTCTTTCCAGATGTTCCCATTCTTATTTTAATTGGTATCAAATGGGGACTCTATACTGTGAAAGTGTTTTTATTTATTTAATTTGCGGTTACCTTGGGACATCTATAGCATAGTGAGAGGCTGATGGAGGGGAAGATGAAGTCAGGAAATAAGTGAGGCCAGTGACCAAGGGGAGACAATTAAAGGAATGAGTGTAAAACAAGTGTGTTAGGGCTGTTTGAAAAAGGGATGAATATTTGCAAGAAAATATCCCTCTTTCACTGAAAAATTTAAAATGAGATTTCAACCAATCTTATTGTCTTGTTTGTATTAAATTTTACCCTTGTGGGACTCTTCTAGTTTAATTTTATTGAATTTTTCTTTTAAAATGTGAATGTGCAGTATGTCATTGTAATCGTTTGTTGATTACTGATAACTCTCAGTAACTGTGGCTCGGAATAAATGTTCAGTGGTTCTGCTTTCTTGCTTCTGGTTGAGGTGGTTGTCTCATCAGGACAGATAGTACCATCAAGTTGCCATTTCTGCTGATAAACTTTGCCTCTTGTGCGCAGCTGCGTAGGTTTGTACTTATTTGTCTCCCACTGAGCTATGGACATTTCCTTCCTGGATTTGGAAGTTGATGTCATAAGGAGACTTGCTGGGGATGTTCCTTCAGCATATACCATGAGTGTGGTAAGCACTGTGGCATGCCAGGTGGTACAGTGGAACGTCAAAGATATGAAACACCAGACTGATTGGCAGTGTTCCTTCTAATTTTGTTTTATGTCCATGTGTGGAATGATTTTTGTTCTGAGCACCGATATGGGGATGAGGTGCATGTGGACCACTTTCACTGGGAGTGGAGCTGAGGGGTTTAGAGTGGTGGGAGAGGGCTCAGGGCTGATGGGGATGAGAGCTCTGGCTGGGGAGGGTCTGGTCACTTGGTGGGGCTGAGCGTAAGGTGGTTGGGCTGTGAGAGGATGCTCCAGGTGTGGGCCAAAGGGTTTGGAGTGTGGGAGCAGGATCAAGGTAAGAGGTTGGGACGGGGGCGCAGGATCTGGGTGGGAGGGTACAGGAGAGGGCTCAGAGTTCAGGTAGGGAACTGTGGTGTGGGATCTGGGAGGAAGTTCAGGATTTAAGATGCTGGAGGAGACTCAGCTCTGGAGTTTGGGATGTGGGGGGCTTGTCTGGGCCAGGTCCTGTTTGGTAGAGGGCAGGGGGAGTAGCTGGCCCTGGCCCATCCCATGATTTCTGGCCAGTGGGGGCTGCAGGGGCAGAGCAGAATCACAGGGCTGGAAGGGACCTCAGGAGGTCATCTAGTCCAGCCCACTGCTTCAAGCAGGATCAACCCCCAGTAAGTCATCCCGCCCAGGACCTTGTCCAGCCGGGACTTAAAAACCTCAAGGGTTGGAGAATCCGCCACCTCTCTCGGCAACGCATTCCAATGCTTCACCACCCGCCTGGTGAAGTAGTTTCTCCTAATATCTAACCTATACCTCTTCCTCTTCAACAGCCTCCAGTGTGGGGACAGAGCTTTCTGGTGCTCACAGTGACGCGGTTCAGCCAGTGGGTGAAGGAATTGCACTGTGTGGAGCCACTTCCCAGAACTCTCCAACCACCGGGAAGGGCTGGCTTTGAAGACAGGAGTTTTCGGGGCTGCAGCCCAGGCTAAGAGGGCCCTTGGGCTGCAGCCACTAAAGCCCTATTCTTCTTCTGGCCTGCTGAGGCTGGAGGAATGCGCCTGTCTTCCAGGCCCAGCAGCTTAGAGGGAACCTTGCTGACTGGTCTACCAGACACTACATGAAACTAGAAGTGAGCAATCAGGCAGCAGCAGCAGAGACCAAAATAAATAAAGCCAGTACTGTACTGTGAAGGTAGGGACATCTGGGTTACCTGTCCTCAATCCTAACCCCACCCCTGCCCTCACCGCACCCCTTTGGGACACCCATTTACAGCTAAGTAAAGCTGTGAGTTTGAGAGGTTGGTATTCCTGTGTGAAGCTGTGAGCCCCCACTGCCAGCCCAAGGCAGCTGGAGCAGAAGCAGCTCTGGGGTCTCTGTTGTTTTCTTCTCTTTCTTCCCCACTGCCCCACTCCCCCATGCTCCCAGGAGGGAAATGTGCTGTTTTCATCAACCCCCTACCTCCTGTTTTCATCGGGATGGGGACAGGCTTGTCCTAGGTGTAAAGGAATCTACCCAGCTGCCCCTGGAGCCAGAGCTGCGTTTTGTTCAGTTATGGACAGCCTTCTTGCCTGGGATGTCCATTGCTCCAAGGTTCTCTTCTAGTTCCCAAAACAAGAGCAATAACTTTTTCTGTCAAATGTTAGTTTTTTGGCACCATTCGCTAGGTCTCATTGAAAAGCATCCCAGTAATGCTCCACGTGCATCTCTCCCGGCTGCCAGTTGTGCCCACAAAAACATCTGAAAATTCGTACAAATTTTAAAAAAAAAACTTGAATGGCCTAAATTTTTCCTCATGAAATCTTCCCTGCCAGATTTCAAGCCTGTTGTTGTACGCAGAAGTTAGTAGGTTTTAAAGAGAAATGTAGCTGCAACATCAGGGATGCCATGACAATTGATGTAATTTCTTCTACTTTTTCATCAATTTCTAACGTTAACATTGTATTGACCTAGCCTCTTGCTTCTAATATATAATTTGAATGTCACTGTTACAGTGACTATACACTGGTTATAATGCTGCCCATTATTAAGGTTGTTCAGCGCTTCTTATTACATAATATTGTTTTAAGTTGCTTAACATTTTGCCAAGCTTTAATTATTAGGGCCAACATTTTTCATGCCAGGTGTCTGCCTTCATCTGAATTTCAGTTAAAGAGATCAGCCTTTCCTAAGATCCAGGCTAGGGAAAAATGTATTGTTTTGTTTTATGTGTGTGTTTTTTTTCTTTAAGCATTGATGCCCTTTTCTTCAAGGTGCTCTAATTGTTACCATGTTTTGGAACAATGAGTTGAACTTTGGCAGGAGGCTGGCCTTAGTGTTAGGATTGTTCAATTTGCCATCCACATGCAATGCCCAGACTGAGGGAAATTAAATATAAAAAAGATGAAACACCAATTTGATTTTATTGAAAACTTTTTTTTTAAATCTAATGTTGTTAACAAGAAGTTTTGATATATTTTAGTGAATTATACTTAATCTGATATCCTTTTAAATGAACATCCTCAGGGCTCAAATCCTGCGTTCCTTGGGAGTGACCCCTCCCAATCTCCATTGTGTTTAAGCTTGGGTTGTGGCCTGCTTTTCTAATAGAGGGTTGTAAGAAATTCTGTGGATGTATGATATATTTCTTCTTGTAGAGGTTTTGAAGGAAATTCTTACAAGCTACTGTTGCACTGGAATCTTGAACATTAGCATGGCAGAGAGAATTTGATCAGGTTTAGCCCTGGCCCGACTTCTAGAGAAGTTGAAAATCTGCAGCTTTTGTTGATGTTCAGGACCAATGAAATTGAGGCCATTAATCTTCTTTTTGTTAAACAGTCACTGGAGGTAGCCATATTAGTCTGTAGCTTCACGAATAACAAGCAGTCCAGTAGCACCTTAGAGAGTGGACAAATAGAATCCAGGGTTGATACAGCAGAGGGAGTGAGAAAGGTGGGGGGGAAAGGTTACCTGTCAGTCAGATGCCCCTACTAGTGACAGATAACCCTTTTCTTCCCTCCCTCCCCCCGCCATATAAATGCTGCATTCTATTTGTCTGCTCCAGTCATCTGAGGAAGTATGTCTTACCTATGAAACCTCATGACCTAATAAATTTATTAGTCTCTGAGGTGCTATGGGACTGCTTGTTATTTATGAAATTAATTCATAATTTAAGATTAGCATGCATTCTCTTTGTCTGCTTTTTCCATATCATTTTTGTCTTAAGAGACATCCGCCTGGTCAGCACTAGAAAGTGAGATCAGTTTATTGTTGTTTGTCGGTGAGTGAAAAAGCCACATCTCTGAGCAGCATAGCTTAGACAATTTAAGTCTGTGTAAACAGTGTGAGGTAAACAGAAGAATGCTTCCATCCTCCTAGCTACCACTTCTCTAGGGAGGTGGATTTCCTATGCTGAGGGAAGAATTCCTCATTTCTAAGTGGGTAGTCTCTATACTTAGGAGAGAGTGTTTTAAGTGTAGATAAACTCTTACTTCAAAGCCCTTAAGCTTGAGAACTGTGAAATAAATGTAAAGTGGTGTAAAGCTCACTGCGGTATCAGTGTACTTGGCTGTTCGTGAGTTCTCTGTGTTGACAAAAGGGAGACAGCTTGACAAAAGATGAATGAGAGGAAGTGAATATTTTTCTGCTTGTCCAGTTCTGCTTAATACTGATAGTTGGTACAAGTAAATGGAAGCAGTTGGGAGATGGAAATGCACAGTAATTCAGCCTTACATAATGAAAGAAAAGCCTGATCTCCATGTTAAAATGTTTTGTTTAGTCCTAAAAAGGAGAGAGAGACAAAGTTCATGAGGCGCTAGACTGGCCAATACATTCAAATGAAGAAAATATTGGACTTCCCTCCTTCCTCTCCAGCCTGATGTGTTTCTCTGGGTGATGGTAGATGTTATATCATCACTATAAGACTCTGTTGGATACTTGAAGGAGGGAGCCTGTGGAAGGTATAACTATTCAATTACACTTCCATCATGTCTGTCAGTACTAGAAGGTATAAATAGTTTTGGGACCAGTGAACTTTTCTAAGCAGTGACATTTGACCAATTATGAGAACGAATCCATTGGAGACCAAAGATAAAATCCTTCACCGGTGTATGTGCTGCAGTTTTTTTGCTATCCATAGTGCAGGAGGTGGTGCTGACATTTAAGGGTACCTGACTCTTTCCAATATGAGACCTTATTTTTCGTTGCTTATATACATAAACATTTGTGGTAAAAAATTATGTATGCCGGTGTCCTCCTATGGCTGAATTTTGGGCAGGGTTCAGCTAAAATAGCTGAGGCATTTTGGAGAATGGGTCTGGGGGGTTTGTCTTTAAAAATAATTACATAAAACCAGCACGTCCAAACCAAATACTTATAACCGTTTTGTTGAGCTGTTATAGCACTTCAATACTGTGGAGCAGGGACTTGATGTTCAGCAGCAGGGTGACCTTAGTGTCAGGGATTTGCCTTTTGTTTTGCTCCTGAAAATTTTCTAAGACTTTGGCCTACTATAAGCATCTGAAGAGTTGCAAATCTTACATTCTGAGTAGAGACTTGGAGTTTGGCCACTAAATTCTCCAAACAACATGTCTGTATTAATCATGTTCCAGTGCCATATGGCTGTTGTGTGGAACCAAATTATATATGTGTCATCCCCACAGAGCATCCTGAGCAAGCGCCATGCCCAAGGCTGTAGGGGCTGAGTAGGACTTTCTCTGCAATTGTCTGGAGGTCAGGAAGGAGAAGTTAGGGATAAGCAGTGGGGAGAGAAGCAGGAGTAGTGGAGGGGGCAAGGGAGCTATGTATATGTACCTGCATGCACATGCACTAAATGAGGCAGAAATACAGGCTGAATTTCTCTAATCTGAAACTTTCATCTGGCAGCATCTGTAATCTGGCATGATTTTAGTTAGCAGGATGGGTGTGGCCAGCTTTCGTGTGGGCCCATAAAGTTTGTTTACAGCCACCAGTCCTGGCTCTCCATGTTTTGTGCTATTATTTAGCTGTAATTTACCCCATATGTCTTCTAAGAGCCCAGTAAGCAGTGGAAGTATTGGTAATGCTAGCAGACAATATTGATCTCCCGTGGTTCAGCAAATTCTCTTGTCCAGCACCAGTTAGGTTCCAAGGGTGCTGGATGAGAGAGGTTCAGCCTGAACTTTGGGGTTGAATGCTATGTGGTCACTTAATTAAAAACTGTATGACATGGCATACGTATGAAGGAGCTGAATGAAGGCCCTGCATAGGGCGACCACATCTCCCTGTCTCAAGTACGGTACAGGAAGATATGGCAGGGAGGGGCGGCTCCTCCTGGCTGCGCCAAGCCTCGGGGAGCTGGCGATCCTCATCCCCTAGACCTGGGGAAGCGGCAGCTGTGGGCGCTCCGGGCCCGGAGCCCTGGGAAAGTGGCAGCTACAGGCACTCTTGGCCCCACCCCCAGCCCCCAAGGACCTAAATACGGGACAGTTCGTCCATTTTAAAAAATAAGTCAGGATGCCTTTTTGGCATCCCAAATATGGGACCGTCCCACCCAATTCAGGACGCTTGGTCACCCTAGGCATGTGGGCAGCTGGAGGTCTGGTGTTTCCTATCATTTGAGTGCTTGAACTTGCAAGCAACCTTGAGGTTCTTCTTGCTGTACCCCCTTTGCAGTTATTTCAGGTATTTTTGTCTTCCTTGCCGTTAAACTTTCCCTTCTGTTTGATTCTCTAATGAAGTCAGAATCTTTTATATAAGGCACTAGACATGAGTTTCTAGCTGTGGAAGAGATGATACCAAGTGAGCCTTGTTTCTTAAGTGGGGAATCTAATGGGAAAAAAACTATGGAGAGAGAGAGAGAGAGACTCATATAAAAAAACAAAACACTTTTGTATGAGTAGCAAACAAGGAATTACATGAAAGACCTGCATGAGGTTATACACGCTTGTCTGTTGAAAATCCAGTTTTAGAACATGGTATTCATGTAGTTCAAAAAGTGCTATCGTAAGTGTTAGTTGTGTCTCTGTTTCAGTAATGCCATTTGCAGCATATTAAAAGCAGTTCTGTTGGCTGCCAGTTATGATCTGCTAAGACATGCAGCATAATGCAGGCCCCTGCTGTCAACTGAAGAAAGTAATGCAAAAGGAATACTGTTAAATTCAGATCTCTTGCCTGTTAGGGAAAGCCTGACTGGCCATGCAGTTCTGATTCAGCATTTCAAAGATCAGGATTGTTTACAGTGCAAGCAGAAGAGTTTCTCTCTGAAATCCTTGCTTCCTAAATTCTTTCTTGAGTTTATCTTCAATACCAGTTTCATTGAGCATCTGGTTCACAAGCACTGTAAATCCAGAAAACAGTGTATTTTTAAAAAATCTTTGTCATGCTATTATGGAAAAAAAAAAAAAGTGTTCACAACCACCACATTCAGCACCAGTTGTTTTCTCGTACTATCTTCCTGACTGACATGAACAGACTTTTCCTAAGAAGCATGTTAGCCAAATTGTGTTGTAAATTACTCCACCTCCTCAGCAGGCTGTCCAAAGCATAGATTTGTAACCTCTTTGCCAGATGCTGTTGATTCTTATGTGTCCATGCTAGACCCCATTCACTGAAATTGTTCTGCATGTGGTGTTAGCACAGTTTAATGCGCAAGGTTGCCAGGCATCTAGTTTTCAACCGGGCATTCTGATTGGAAAGGAACCTTGGCAGCTCTGGTCAGCACAGCTGAATGTGCTGCTAAAAGTCTAAAGGACAGCACAGTGGGGCTAAGGCAGTGCCCTGGCTCCAGCACAGCTCCCTGGAGCAGCCATCATGTCCAGCTGTTAGGTGCAAAGAAGGTCACTGGGGCTCTGCACCTTGCCCCCACTCCAGCTGCTGACTCAGCACTTGGCTCTAGGAGGCAGTGGGAGCTGCAGTGTGGTGCTTTCTGGGCACAGGCAGTGTGCAGCAACCCTGGCCCCTCTGCCCAGGATCTGAGCTTGCTGGCCACCTGAGATAAGCGCCACACAATCAGAGACCAGTTCTCCTTCTGCATGTCAAACCCTACCTCTGGTTGGAACCCATTCCTGCTCATGGAACCCCACATTTCTAGCTCCACTCTAGAGCCGCCTCCCCAGCAGTATTCCCTCTAGTTTTTTCGATCCATGGATAGAATAAATTTTGTTATGTACACCAACGCATATGTGGATATGCACTACCAGTAGAAACAGAGGCTGATGACTGTGGCCAGCTGGGGGTGCTCTGCTAATCAACTGGGTGGCACCTGTTTCTCTCCTGGGGTGACTGCTCAAGTGCTCACTTTAGAGGGGACACTAAATCCCAGCTGGAGCCCTCACTGCATCCTGTACCTTAACCCTGTGGCCCAGCTCAGTGAATATGAATAGGGATGCAGGAGAGTGAATGGTGGAGGGAGGAGGGTTGGAGTGAGTGTGAGGTTCAGTCTTTGGGAAGGGGCATGACGAGCAGTTGGTTTTGTGCAGCTGGAAAACTGGCAACTGTACATATGTGTCCAGCGGTGTGTTCCCTAGGATGTACCCCAGTGTGTGACCCTGAGGATACCACATGGACTGCAGCTCTGTGTTGATTGAACTGTAACTGGCCTGTGGGTCACAGTTTGAGAACTACTAGTTTAATGTGTAGTGCAGGCAAGATCATCTTTCCATCTATAATGCTTTCTCTAGTGGATTTCTGAACCAAAAAGAGGACACAATTAGTGTAGACGCTAAATTTTAAACATTAAATACCTGCCTCTAATAGCTGTGCTGATCTTTATAAAACTGAATTTAATTACTTGGTTCCTCCCTAATTCAGGTGTATACTTGTTTGGTGACATCTAATCGTTTCAGTTCAAGACATAAATTGTCTTTAAAGTTCACTAGTATTTACCTGAGATTTTAGGTATCAGGTTTGGCAATACTTAGACTTTTTGGAATCGCAAATTAAGTTCGAGTGGGATTAAATTAGCCCTTCATTTTTTGGGAGGCAGGTAAATGGCATTTTGTGCCCTGTAGTTTATAATGTCTCTATTATAGGTAACATCTTTTTAAAATCCCTACTTCAGTCTCTTCTGCACTTACAAAAGAAGCATTGGTTCTTTAATATAAGAGTAAGAATAATTTTGTTCCCCTCCCAGTATTCTTCTTTTCCTCAATTCTAGTATAAGAGTGTGGTGTAATAGTTAATTGCTCCCTCTCCATTTCAGACCTGGTTGCATTTCACTACATTTTGTATGCGTGTAGACAGTGAAAATCTTTGGGGTACTTGGAATGAAAAAAAGCTGTACACTTTATATATAAAATATATGTAGACTTACGTATAAAATATTGAATGATAATGTTGAATCAGTGCCATAATTACTTGTCTGTATCTCAAACTACATTGCGTTTTGGTTATGTTTTTTCACTGTATTTTTTGTGTGTGCTTTATCTTACAGAATTGGAAGAGCCCGGGATGTCAAGGCTTTGCAAACAGATATCCTACTAGACTACCATAGTGAAGCAGAAAAGGCAGATGCAGTTCCAAGTACAAGGCTGAGTGAGCTTGTATGTATATACCCAGATATCTCCACGGCCACACAGACTTACTCTTCCATACACCTCGGAGTTTTGCAATTGATGAAAATTAACTTCAGAACCAGATGCAGCAATTTGACAGCACAAAGGTTGAGAGCCCAAGGAAAGACACCTGCCACTAATGTTCCACTTTGTGCATGGTCTTCACAGGTGAAAAGATGTGCAAGAGAAGGAATTAAAAACACCCTCTGCACAGAACAAGCCTCACAAATACCTCCATAAGTTAAAGGAATAATTGAGAAGGAAACAGTTGGGGGAGGAAACTGACTTAGCTGTTGCTAAAGGAGCAATGAACTGTCTTTGGCACATTTTTTGCATTGACTTCAGTAAACTGTAACTGAGTTTAATGCACTGGACTAATATAGTGGCTGTTTATTGTGTGGTAATGACTGGAAGAAAGTAAATTTAGGAACAATGGGACAAGTTTGGGCATTGAACTGACCAATCTCATCTTCTGTATCAAGTTAACCTGGTCACTGAAAGTAATTTTTCCTGCCCTTTTCTTTTCTCTGCTTAGTATGGTATAAACTCATAAATATTATTCATTTAAAACCATCAGAACACTGTGTATGTTTTCTTCATGTGCACAAATGTGGTCTTTTGGAACTATGAATCTGAGCTCTAGACAAGCCTCAAGAAGGAAGGAGCCCATCAAACAAGGAAGGAAAATATCTAGGGAAATAGTGAATTTGGGAAGTCGGATTTGTAGTGCTGCTTCTCTTTGTTTGTTTAATTATTCTTCTTCCTCCCTCAAATCCTAGAACATTTACAAATGAGGGCTTTCTTGATGTGCTTTAATTCTGGCATTTTGTTTCTGCAGCAGGGTGACAAGTTTGATCCTTTGTAGAAGAAAAGGAAAAGGAAAAACAACTTGACGTGTAGCCCTATTCCAGAGGGGAGAGATTCATGGTTCACCTGAGGCAAACTTATCTGCTTTGAAAGCTACATTTTTAGGCTATTTTTGATTCTGCTAAATGAAAAGAGGTTTTCTTTTTCATGCCCTTGTGGCAGTGAGAAGTGGGAAAGCAAGCAAGATAGCATGATAAACAGTTCAGGTTGTGTTGGGTCTCTGGTGGAAAGAAGAGCTGCAATGAAAATAAGACTGGCTTTGGATTGCAAAAACCATTGAGTCCAGCAAGTAGTTTAGTACTGGGGGGATTTCCCATCTGGTCTGGCACGGTGGTTCCTGCACAAACTTGGATCTGTTATTTCGCACGGTTTGTGTGCCTTTTTTTCCATTTATGCAATCTCTTTCAGCTTTAGCAGCAGAAATTTGCTTGGTGAAGAAGTTTTGCCAGAGGGCAGTTTAGGAAAGTCGAATGTCATATATATCTAGTGTGTGTGTGTGTGTATGTATGTATGTATGTATGTGTGCGTTTAAATTTCTGCAACTGAATTTTTGAAGAAAATCTGACTGGAGGAAATCTTAAAGCCTTAAGTTACTTGAAACCTACACATTTGCAACTCTTTGTCTCTGGAATTGCATTACACTAAACTGGAATCTCAGGCTGTATAAAGATTATATCAGATTGAGCAAAAAGACAACTTACCACTTCTTGAGCTCCTCTTGTGAAGTAGCTGTTTCTCCAAAGGATAAGTGCACCCTCACTCTAATGACTCAAAGACAAAATGAACCAGATTTTTTTTTAAGTGTTGCTTTTTCTTAGCCGACTGCCATTGTCTTTTATAGAGGAATTTTTCACTATGCATTTGGTGGATATTTATAAATACTGACCCATCTTCTCCCCTCCAATGATTTATCCCAGGTCAGTCTTATCAATCAAAAAAGATTTAAATTTTGTGCACTCGACATTACTTTCTTATGTCAGAAATTAAAAATAAAAAAAAGCATGTATGCAGCAGTGGAACATGGGCCGGTTCTTTGCAGCGATTCCAACATCCTCTGCCTCTCCTGGAAGGGTCGAGTTCCGAAAAGTGAGAAGGAGAAACCAGTGTGCAGAAGGCGGTATTATGAAGAAGGTTGGCTTGCTACGGGCAATGGCAGAGGAGTTGTCGGGGTGACTTTCACCTCCAGCCACTGTCGGAGAGATCGGAACACGCCCCAGAGGATCAACTTCAATTTAAGGGGCCACAACAGTGAGGTAAGGGAACTACACATCATTCATAAGGTTTGAATTTAAAGCAAGGCTCTGTGGTGGCAGTAAAATGGAGGGTGCAACATTTCTACTTAAAAATTGGTGTGATGAGAGGCATTGGGACCTGATCCACATCCCACTGGTGTCAATGGAAGTCTCGTGAGTGACTTCAGTGGACTGTTGGTTAGGCCTATGGAGAGAAAAGGTCTTGGGACACAGCACGGACTGAATTTATTTTTGTTTGCTTCTTCGCTCCTTTTCCCCCAACATATTTTAATCTCCAGGCTAGTGCAATAAATGGATTGTGATGATTTAAAGGCTGTAGTTGCGGTGATGGTTTACATTATACTAACACTTATTTGGAAGCTTGAAAAGGAAGGCTATTGAGGATGGCGTTTGGCAGTCTCCTAGAACAGGGGTTGGCAACCAAAAGAGCAAGAAGAGTCTTTTTTTCCAAATTCTGTTTTAAAAAAAAAAATCAGTGATTTAGGAGCCGCAATGCATGTGAGTATGGGACAGCCTTTAATAAATAACTATACGTTTTGTAACTCCTATTTTAAGAACAGCACGCATGCATATCCCACTGCACATATAGGGGAGCTATCCAGTGTTTTGAGATCACGTTTTTTGCTATGTAGATAGGAATTGTTCATTGTTGAGCTTTTAGATGTTCAGCAAAATATTGTAAATAATCAGGAAGGTGTTTTGTTTTTTTTTTTAATCTTTGCAGTTAGTGTCGGGACCCACAAACGAGTCCTTTAAAAAGTCGCATGTGGCTCCGGAGCCGCAGGTTGCAGATTCCTGTCCTAAAAACTACAAACTGATGTGCCTTGTAGCAGATTTGAGTGAGAGATGATGAGTGAGAGCTTCACAAAACAACCAGCTGGAAACTGGTTATGGAAATTGGGTGGGGATGCACAGAATAATGTAGAGAGGCTATTTGGAAATTTCATGTTGGTCCAAGCTGAAGAGTATCACCCTTACTCTCAGGGCGCTGGCGATTTTGCATTTATCTTTTGCGAACAGGATATTTTTGTTTGGTAAAGATGGGGAATGCATAACTGAAACACCACTCTTTCTGGCCTTTATTTGTGCCACTGCATCCTGCCCTATGTAGTCCCTGCTGGGCAAATGATATCGCGTGGGCCACTGATGCCCAAGGGTACAAAGAGCGGAGTATAAAGTGTTAAGAGCTTTCAATTATAGACTAATGCTTGCTAATAATTTTGCTTTTTGATTTGGTAACAGCAGGAAGCGTCCACTGGCTAGAACTGGAAACTCCACTCTTAGAATACTGCTCCCCCAACAGTTATTTCCAAAATCTAAAGTCTAATATATCAAGCTATTTTAACTGTTCTTGGCGCTCAAGTTAACAAGTATCACTAATACACAGATAGCAGACTCATTTGCTCTTGTTATGTTGAAGGACAAAGCATGTAAAGATGAATGACTGTTTTTCTTTTAAAGCAAATTAAAACATTTATGTTTCTAAAATTTAACATTTAGAGGTGAGGGCTGATCCATAAAATCAGGAGCAAGACTTTTTTGAGGGGATTTTCCAGGATTTTAGTGTGAGGCTCATGCATATGGACTTCAGTTACAAATAGATTTTGTTTTCAGCTTGCTACATGAAAATCACTTGCACTGCCCAGGTTTTCTCCTTTTCACTCATTCTTCTGAGTTCCTCCCTGGCTGCACAAAGGGAACATTTGAAACTATGCAGGACATTGTTTTTTATAGTCAGTAAAATTCAAGAACAAGCACAGAAACCTGGTCTTAGGCCTCGATATGTACTAGTTAAATGAAGAATACACTGATATTTCACATCTTCCCTCCATTCTGAATTACTCTGTTTGGCCATTTTCACTTTATTTACCCAAATGGTTGTGGTGGAATATTTTCTTTCTGCATCTCTGGGCTGTTTCATTTTGATTGTAGCTGTAGTAACAATAGACCATTCTCCTGGTTATCTGTCAGTGGGCACTACAGAAACTCACAAAGAAAATGAGGAACAGATCTCGTTTGTAAATTTTTCTGCATCTGATGAAGCAGGTCTTTGTCCATGAAAGCTTATGCTTCAAAAATCTGTTAGTCTATAAGGTGCCGCACAACTTCTTGTTTTTGAGGCTACAGACTAACACGGCTACCCTTCTGATACTTTTCTGCTTTGGCATCTTAAACGTGTTGGGCCCAGTTTGTCATTGGCATTGTGCAGTTCAAATAAGGCCAGAGCTCCCTGGTGCTGGAAATTGAGCAAATGACTGGGAACGCACAGAGTCTGTAACTCTCTATTTCTATGTTTTGGGTTACAAGAGGGGGCAGAGCAGCATTAGAAATTTCTGGCCTTGACAGGAAATTGGGGAGAAAGTGCCTTTGAGCAGCTAGGATTCTGTTGATTCAGTGGCTGTCTGTTAGAAGTTCCTGCTGCTTCACTACACCAAATGTGAGTATAACGAAAGCTGCCTCACTTGGCTTACCTGGCATGGGAACTTCTGTGCCAGATTTGCTGCATTTGGCCGTCTGAATTTTTTTTTTTTATGGGGAAGTTTTGTTAAATTGCCTAGAGATGAAACCAATAGGCCTCTAAGATATTATTTTAAAATGCTATAGGATGGAATGGAAAATGAGATCTTTTCTATAATTTTTAGGGTATTTTAGCCAGCCTGTAGATGTACTAGATCTATTTGACACTATTACATTCTTTAGGATTATATTTATACAAAATAACTTTCGTTTCAATAGAGGTATAGCTGTTTTAGTCTGTAGCTTCACAAATATCAAGTAGTCCTGTAGTACCTTAAAGACTAACATGTATTAGGTAATGAAATTTCATGGGTAAGACCACTTCTTTGCAAATTTGGCACATTTAAATTAGGCCTTCACAGAGATCTCAGTTATCTTATGCATTACAAGGGCAATTTCCCCACGTTCGATATTTGCAGGAATGGCACCCATCCTACTTAATGTAATTTGCTTCATCTACTGGTCCTACGAGTGACAGGTGACCCATTTTTTCCTCCTTCCTCCCTCCCCCCAATTATATAAGCCCTGGATTCTAATTGTCTACTTGAATAATCTGAAGAAGTGGATCTTAACCCATGAAAGCTTATTACTGAATAAATTTGTTAGTCTTTCAGGTGCTACAGGTCTGCTTATTTTCTCTCAAAAGTTAGATTTCTTTAGCCCCACTTTTTAAATAAATGAAATTCTTTAATAATATTTATATAGCATGTGGAATACATTTTATTTGGAAGATATTACTTCAGTTGATGTATGGCTGTAAGTACTATGAAACCTTCTGCAAAAGAAGTTCTTCAAGTGTACAAGTGGGATTGCGGGTGCAGTCTGTGACATTAGCCCTACCTTTTGGAGTGTTTGGAAACCTTTCAGTTTCAAAATATTTTTTCTCTTCTCATGTTTTTATGCTCTCCTCTCTCTTCCCTCTTCCTTACACAGTGAGCAGATTGCTGATTTTAGAGGCATATCGTACTGTGCCCATCTCTAATTAAAGCTACAGCTGATGCACAAAGTTCGCATGGTAGGAAGGGATTGACTTGAAGTCTGTGCACCTAATACATGAACATTGTGATTTGATGGCTGTGAATTTTGCTGTCCTGCCCTTTGGTTGTAATCTTGTCCTTTGTTGGTGGTGATAGATGTTTTTCTAAATATGCTCATTGGGATAAAGTTAGTGCTGCGTGTCAAGTTTATTGTTGTTCTGATGTGCACTGCTGCTTTAATTTTATCGTTTAGTGAATTATAAACGTACAGATTCCTGGAACGAATAGTGTAAGAAGCAAAAACCTACATAGCCAAATGCCATTGATCTGTGTATAATTAATTTCCTCAATATTTTATTAGCACAGCAAATTACCCTAGAGTTTCAATACTTCTGCTTTTTATTCAGGGAGGGATTGTAAGATGGTAAATGTAGCACTGTGCTTCAGGGGAATACGAGAAGGAGGACAGAGAAACTGGATGTCATTGCCATGTTTTTTGAGCTGTTTTTGATGATTGCTGAAAATGTTCACTTGAAAACCTATTTTTTTATATACAGTGTTCTCTGTCTGATTGTCCTAGTGTTCCTGTTAGTGATGAGACTGACCACATGGAGAGAGTCTCTATTAACAGGTTACTGATGTGTGTAGAGGGGTGATTGATTTACTCACTGCTTCAATGACTCCTGGAATTGCACAGCAATTGGATATGGAAAGGCCCTTTGTTCTGGAAGTGTTCTGTACATTTTCTACTGCAAGGTAACCAGAGATTTAAGGACAATTGATAGAATTTGAAACGGCGGAGTGTTGGTCCTCTTACTCTGATTAGCAATCTAATGTTTTCACAGTTGGATAAGAAAAAAGTGTATAATTAACGACTGGTCCCACATTTTGTTGCAGATGTCGACATGTGCAAATGGTTTGTTTTTCAACAGAGCTTTTGTTACCTTGGGATAAAGCTTCCAGGCCTGATTCTCACTCTAGAGCTTCTTGACATCATTATGGTACTGTAAAGGGGACTTAAATTACATTGATTATATAGTTTAGAGCACATCTGTCAGTGCTATGTGTCTTCAAGAACTCCACTTAAACCACAGGAGCTGCAGCCACAAAATTTGGTATGCTTCTCCCATTGACACTAACTTTAACCGAGGTCAGGATTTAGTTGTTCCTAGTAAGTGGGAAGTACCTGAAATCCCAGGGTTTCCCAGAACATGGAAACAGAGGGGCACTTACAGGAGGGAGGCGTACTCCAGACTCATCACAAGGGGCAGTGAGTACAGGGAGCAGCCGTACTTCAGAATGACTGCTGGAGGTAGCTGAAGCATGAAAAGAGTGGCCAGATGAAGACAGGGCTCTCCACCCTGCCAGGAGATGTAAGTGCTCCTCTCCCCTGCCCAGCACTTGGCCACAGGGTCATGCAGGGGAAGTCCTGCAACTCCCCCACAAAATTAGCCCCCTCTCCCAAGACACTGCAGCCACAAACCCTGGCCCTCCCCCCACCCAAGCTCATGCTGGGAAAACCCACCCTAGGCTAGGCCCCGCAGCTGGGGAAGATAACTCCTCCCCCACACACATCCTCCCCCGCTGCTGATGTGCTGGGGCCACGGCTCTTTTCCATGGCTCTAGCCCGCACACTGCTGCTATGGCAGTGCCTGGAAAAAAGCCGTGGACCTGGCCCCAGCTCTGGGTTGGCTCCCCTGTTGCCAGTGGTGGAAAAATAAGATGTGGCCCCAGTTCCAGCCCCCTCACTCCTGCTGGGCTGGGGAGAAAACCCACATTTCACTTAAATACCAGCGCAGCACTGGGTCAATTTGCTAGTGTATATAAATATAATGTACTCCAGATGTGGAAAGGAATTAATGGTGAGATTTTTTTGAAGTGCTCAGTGTGATTCTAACTCAACCTCCATTGGTTTGTGGGAATTTTACCATTGACTTTGGTAGGAACACTTTTAGGCCAACACTGAGCGCTTCAGAAAATATTACCCTTACTTTTGATTCTGCAGTAATCTGAAAACCAAGGGTGAAGTCCTGGCTTCATTTAAATCAGTAGCATAATTTCCATTGATTTCTGTGGGATTTCACTCCAAGAATCAAAATGCACCATGCTGAATATCCTTCACTTCTCCTCTGACCACAGAGCACTCCTGTTGCTACTTCCTTTAAGGTATGTCCACACAGCATCTGTGTGCGTGCTTCAGCACAGGAAGACAGATGCATGTACGGTCTTCCCCCGCCTTACGAGGGTAATTCGTTCCTGAAAAACTCCTCTTAGTCGAAAATGTAATTAGCGTTAATTTCTATGGGAAAAAATGTTATGCATTCCTGAGCCCCAAAATTTACACCCAGTTACGCTTACCTGGCAGAGGACACAGCTGCGCAGGGCAGGTGGCGGTAGCCCCCTAGCCGCCCGGGGAGAGAACGGCAGGGGCGGGGCTCAGATGGACTGTGCGCTCAGCAGCCACATCTCCCAGGAGAGCCTGGGAGCCCGCGGCCGCTGGCTGTGCTGAGGCGTGCCGCTGCTGCAGCGCCGAGGCGGAGACCAGCCCAGCCCCAGGTAAAGGCTGGGCTGGGGACTCTGGGAAACCGCCACCAGGCTGCAAGCAGCACCCAAGGCACAGCTGTGCAGGGCAGGTGGAGGCGGCTCCTAGCCGCCCGAGGAGCGAGCAGCAGGAGCAGAGCCAGGATGGGCTGACTTTCTCCAGCCGCAGGGTGTCCACGTCCTGCTGAGGCACTTGTAAACTCTAGTAAATGCCTTGTAAGGCGAAGTAGTGGTCCTTAATCCAGCTGCTCATAAACTTGAATTCTCGTAGCCCGAAGGGGCGTATCTTGGGGTATGACTGTACTACTTGATCTAGTGTGTTTAAAAATAGCAGTGCAGTGGTGGCAGGGCAACTGATGGACTTTGTTGGGTTCTGAGCCTGGTGTGGCGCGGCTGGCTCTGGGCCCCAGAAAGGGTGGGCCTCTGGTGGAAGCGTTGAGGATGGGGGGCTAGCCTCCCACAGCCAGTCCTTCAGCTCTACCCACAGGTTTGGCATTGACTTAAAAGGCCTGTGGCCCCAGGCACTGCCCTAGCTGCTCTAGTGGCAGCTTTCCCCTCTCCCTGCTGCCATTGTAAATCGCTGGGACCCAGAGCAGCTGTCCTCTTTGGCACCTCTCTCGGCGGGCCTGGCTGTGTTGGTGACTTGGGCAAGCCACATGTATTCATGGGGTTGGGAGGGCTTGTAAGCTGTGGCAACATTGCTATTTTTAGTGCACTAGCTTGAGCAGAGCTGGCATATGTCTGTCTCCTGATGCTGGGAAGTATGCGCAGAGCTGCTGGAGAGACATGCCCTAACGCATCCCATTATGCCTGTTTTAGGAGAGTCTGGTGAATTTCCTTGCATTCAGTTGTTCTTATATTCTTCTAAAACAGGTTTGTGTTGTGTTTGTACCTGTGCAGATTTTTCTTTCAAATATGCAAATTTCAGAGTGAATTTCAATACATTTATTAAAATTTTGTATTTTCAGTAACATTTGAGTGTGATAGAACTTAAAACATAGCGAGAATAAGTACATGCCTATACAGTGAATGTAGACCCCCTGTTAGATGGTTACACTTTCTTCTGTCAAAAATTACTGTTTGTGTTCAGTAGACCAACTCATTTGTTCTCATTCTTTCAAAATATCAGAAGTAATTAACTTCACATGAGAGGCTTTAACTAGCTGTAAAAATTCTAGTTTACAAAAAAAACCAAAAAAAAAACCTGCACCTGTTTTCTCACACTAGTGCTTTGAGAAGTAGGAGAGAATCCCTGCTCATCAGAACTCTGGAGTGAAATGTATTTTTCATGCTCATAGTTTAAATGGATATATGATCAGCTGAATTAAATATTGCTTCAGCTATTATGCCACCCCTTGAGTTCCTGGCCAATTTTTATGGTTTTAGAATCATATTTTCCCAATTAAAAATAGTGTTTAAAAAAAAAAAAAAAAAAAAACCCAAAACCCTCTCTCTTTGCTGTTTGACGGACCCAAAATGAGAGGGAACTGAAAATTTGCAAAGGGCTGTTTTCATGCACAAAGTAAATACACTGAAAATAAGAGAAAATAATTTTCTGCTGATATTATTCAGTGTTAGTAATTCTAGGTGTTACTTCTAACCTATTATTGTTACCATTGTTTAGATCAGAGTATAAATGTTAAGTTGTCCTTTTAAAATTAGAATTGGCATTTTTGAGTCCAAGCATTACTGTTGTGACTGACAGGAAAAGATAAGCTTTCGGCCTTGGGCAGGGTTGAAATTTGGAACCTGTAAATTTAGCGTATAGAACAGTCCTAGAGTGTGAATAGTTCGGAATTGGGATGAACCATAGGGCTGCCTCGGGGCTCTAATATTCTCAGCTGTGCAGCTGGGGAGTAAGGAGGGTCTCTTCTTCATCATCAGCTCATTCCTTGAGCTGTTTTAGCTGAAGCCGAGGGAGCCAGAGTACTTCTGGGGTGGAGAGGGAAGGGCAGCTTGTAGGGGAGTAGATCAAGTGTCTGCCCTGCCAGTGGAGGTGGGCACAGTTGCCCTTTTGGTGTGACCTACAGTACTATGCTTCCTCTCAGGAGGGATGTATTCTGGGATGGTAGCACACACACGTATGTGCACTCTCTCTCTCCTTTCCCCTCCCCCGCCCCGGGCTTTCAGCACAGCTTGAACCTTGCTCAGGAGCTGCAGTCTGACCTGGAAGGTTTCTAAAGTGCCTTAAGATGGACTTTAAAAAATTAAAAGCTGTTTTAATTCTCTTCTGTTGGATTTCCATGCTGCCAGAGTCAAGCAGAGGCTTGTTCTTCTCAGCAAGCTGGTCTCCCTAGTAACGTGCTTGGACATTCTCATTGCAGTTGTAAGCAATACTTTCCAAAACCTGTTTTATTAGGAGAGTTAACTTGTGCTATATTCATTTTCATCTGCCTCAGTTGTTAAATAGCGCAGCAGTGACCATGTCCCCACTCCCAAGAAAGCAGCGAATGCCAGTGAATGCTTTTTCGTTCCTTGTCCTGTGTATTTAATTCTACCTGGCTTGACTCCCTCCAACTGTTGTCTCCCTTTCCGTGTACTTGAACCTCTTCTTGAGTCATGTCAGCTTTTGCCTTTCAGGACCCTTCTGAAAATTCTGCCGCCATCATGCATTTTAACATTTCTACAGCTTTCGTGTGCCTGTTTCCGTCTGCCCCTCCATAAACTCTGTATTTCTCATCTCTGCAAGTTCAGATGTTTTCTGGCTATTGATGCCACAATCAAGACTCTCTTTTGAAGAGCCTAGAGCTGATTCTCCCTGAATTGATAACATCCTCATTAGTTTGGATCTTCACACAGGTAAGATACTCTTGTGAAGGAAAGGGCGTGTCATGCTGCCATATTCTACGTAGGGGTGAATCTGTTGTCTTCACGATCTTTAGATTCTCTGGCCCAGTGTGCCAACAGCAGGAGAGCCCACAAACTGGCAATAAGGCAAGCCCTGTTGCAGCATTGCCAACCTCCAGTGCTCAAAAATTATGAATTAGGTCCCCATCATATTTCATGTGGACTGTTGGTGGCCTAGGCAAATTTTTTTTTTTTTTTTTTTTGGTTTAAAAATACCGGGTACACCCCTCCTCTCCGCCCCCCACCAAAAAGAAAAAAAAGTTTTTAATGCTCACATGGAAAAGTATCCGAGGAGAGGAAGTAGAGAAGTTATGTGATTTGAGAATAGGGTTATCAGGTTTTAGAAATAACATGTTTTTAAGCAGGTTGACATTGTCCTATCACTTAAATTGCAATGAAGATTTGTGGAAATATGTGTTAGGGTCATGCATTTTCTTTGTCTGTATTACAGTATCCATTTATTTAAGGAGGCTTATTAGGGGGCCATCTATAATGCTAGTAAGATTAGTACCAGATGGCTGATGTGATGGCTCTCAGAATTTAGATGACAAAGGTCACTTCTAACCTGCGTATGTAACTTTGTAGAATCTGAATATAAATATAAACAAACTACATTGCACATTCAAATGGCAGAGAAATGAGGTTTATGAGCTGTGGTAATGATTAAAATAATGGATAAGACGCCCATTAAAAATGATAAACACTTCACAGTGTAATTACCCAGTAATTGCTTGTCAAGTGTAGTGGGATTATTCTAGGACAGACAGAAAAATTATGGACTTGTTTTTGGGCAACACACACAACTGATTTCTGACAACATCTTTATGTGCGTGCTTAAACTTCTGAGGGGAGATAAATATTGTTTTGGATATGTACTGATTTAAGTAAATAGAACATTCCTTTTTTTACCCTCTCAAAAGCAGACAAAAAGAAAGGTTGAATTGAAGAAACTAATGTTTCACTTGTTTGTAGAAATTCACAATCAGGTTGCAGTTTTAACTGTTAAAATTGAGTCAAGATACTGTAGTTGGAATTCCTTGCCAAGAGAGTATCATGTATAGTTCTCCATCCTTTTCCATGTTAAGATGAAAAGTACTGTAGAAATAAAATAATGGAATTGACTTCGTTCGTGAAGAAAATACTAGTTTACTTTTCCTACTAAGGGGTCTAATGTGCTGACAGTGCAATTGTTTCCCACGGCTTTTTTCCTTGTGTGACTATTACTTCCGTACACACATGGAAGAAACAATCTCCTTTTATCTCAGTCATTGTTTTTTTTACTTTCCAGACACTTACCTGACCAGGAATAGTTGCTTTTGTAGGAGGGCTGCGGTGTCATGTGGTTTACATTGGGAAGAACAGCTTGGTTTTGTGTATTGAGGAACATAACATCACAATGAGATCAATATCCTAAGATGACTTTATACTATAAAGCAGCATATTTCAACATGGATGCAAAATGCAAATGATTGTTTCACACTAGAATGTATTTTGTCCTATTACTACAGTGTAAATCCCACTGCCTTCCAAAGAGTTTTCAGGTTTATAACTGCGTTATTGTGAATAGAATTTGTCCTGCTTATTATATTATTAAACAAATTGGAATGTAGAGTAATAGACTAGATTAGAGTGGTGTATATAGTCAGATGATTAAAGTCTCCATGTTGTATATAAATAGCACACCCAGCTAAGCCGTGGCACAGCACACTGCAGGTGCCATAGACAACTAGGTTATTAAACTATATTTACTAAAGAATCAAAATTTTGTTGATTTAAATAATTCCAAGTTTGGTTTAACCACCATAATAATTATTATTATCTGTATTACAGTAGCAGCTTAGGGCACCATTGTGTTAGATACTATAGCTCTTGTTGTTTATAGAGAGAAGGTGGATGAGGTAATATCTTGTACTGGAACAACTTGTGTTGGTGAGAGACAGGCATTTCAGCTTACACAGAGCTTCTATTCAGGGTCTCTGTCCAAGTCTCGTATAAAAAAGTAAGGTTGACCCAACTGTGTCTGTCAGGGTGTGAATTTTTGGAAGCTAAGCCAACCAATCCCATGGTGTTGCTAGTGCTAGCTTGGTGGAAGAATTTTTCCGTCGATCAAACAACTGCCTCTTGGAGAGGTGGAATAACTACAATAATGGGAGCAGCCCTACTGTCGTTATGTCTATACTGTAGTCCTACGGCAGTTCAGTTGCAGTACTGCTGCTATAGCAGCTTAAATGTAGAGAAAACCTCAGTGTCAGCTAAACTCAAGGGCTAACAGATTATTTAGCATGAGTAGTTAATGCATGTTATAAGTCGGGGCGTGCAAAGTGCGAGGGGCCTGAAATTTCAAAAGTGGGGTGCAGCATGATTGGCTGCTGGGTCTCAGGCCCATCCATCGCATTAAAAATGTTGAAATGTGTTACTGTTTTTTATATTGCGTATTCACATATATGTACCTATAGCTTTTACATTCTACTTGCTTATTCTACTTACTTATTTTCTTACACGTGCTGAAAGGGATTTTTTTTCACAACTGAAATTTCCGTCAGTTTGGATTACATTAGATAGGTTTGGGCAGGAGATGGGAGGCTGCTAATTGCAGGGGTGAAAAGTGGGGCCCAATCTAAAAGTTTGCTCACCCCTGTTGTAAGTGACCATTCAAGGTGAAGTAGCCAGTTAATACTTCTGCAGTCGTGTAACAAAATAAGGGGGAGTTAGTGGTTTTCTGCTTGTGGTTAATAAACCAAAAATCTAGTTTGCATAGTCAGTGGCTTATGTGTTAGTCTCTGTATTGCCAATTGAGATGATTTATCTATTTTTTTTGCCAATGCATGTATTCCCCTTCCTTCCCTTTAGCTCTTTTAGAGCAATCAGTTTCCATCATAGTTAATCTTCCAAAACCTTTGATTCTTAATGTTTAATGTGACCATAGATAAAATCTTAATCTATTCTTAAGGTAATTATTTAAAATCTGATCAACGCCAGTTCATCTGTCACTTTGTGGATTAGAAAAATTAACCGTATAAATAAACAATGTACAAATAGATTGAAAATGGACAGGGTTAAATTGAACACATCTGCACTACAGAGAAATAAGTGAACATTTTGTCTATGTGCCTCTGATGGTTCCTTCCTAAGTGGCATACTTTGCAGTTGTCCTTACTGAATTTTTATTTACTTCAGATTGTTTCTCGAGTTTTGTCCAGATCATTTTAATTTTTTTCAAATCTCCTACTCCAGAGCACTTGCAACCCCTCCCAACTTGGTATTGTCTTCACACTTTATAGGTGTACTCTGTGCCATTATCTCAATAATTGATAAAAATATTGACTAGAACAGATTTCGGAATGTGATCCCTGCAGAACCCCACTTGTTATGTCCTTCCAGCATGACTACGAGCCATTGATAAGTACTGACTGGGAATAATTATCCTACCAGTTACGGACCCACCTTTCAGTAGCCTCATCTAGGTTGTATTTCCCTAGTTTTTTAATGAGTATGTTACACAAAACTGTATCAAACATCTTACTAAAGTCTAGATTGGGGTCAGCAACCTTTCCAAGGCGGAGTGCTGAAATCTGACCTTTTAACCTCTATGTATGGTCCAAATGCCAGTGATCCTTTTCAGAGTCACTACTAGTCCTGCTTACCACATGTTCATTAATAAATTAAGATGCAGAGCTTTGCCATTTAGGTGGTGCTTGGTAGCATTAGCTGGTCTTTTGTTAATCCATAGGTGCCATGGCTTTGAGTAAGCTCTCAGCTGCATGGGGGTGGGCCTGAGCTCCTGCCTTGCCTACCAATGAAAAATGGCTTGCATGCCACTCTTGGCACCTGTGCCAGGGGGTTGCTGACCCCTGATCTAGACCATGGGTGGGGATCCTCTGGCCTGTGGGCCATATCTGTGCTGTGACTTGCTTGGATCTCCTCCCCTGAGACTCACCTCCCCACCCATTCAGCCCACTGCTGGGTTGCAGTGTGGAGCCCTGAGCCTCATGAGCTGGAGTCAGGCAAGCTGGGGCTGGATCCAGCCCATAGGCACTGCCTGGTGGAGGGAAGAAGTGGCTTTGTGTACCATTGCTGCTGCACCCCCTTCCCGACTGGGGGAATGGCCATGCAGGGAAGCACTGTGTGGAGACTTTTCCCTTGCCCTGCCTGAAGTTTCAGTCAAAAGGAGCAGCAGGGGGCAGTGCCTGGAAGCAGCGGGAAACACTGAGCCATGTCCTGCCCCTGGGGAGCTGCGCAGGTAAGTGCCAGCACATCACCCAGCCCCACCCTGCCACTCCTACATCCCCTCCTGCTCAAACTCCCACACCTCCAGCTTGCTCCTGCACCCTCCCTGCCACCCTTCTTCTTCCTTATGTACGGTAAGGTCTCAGCGTAAGCGAGGGTTCTGTTCCATGCACCCTCCCGTAACCCGGATTTCATGTAGGTGGCAGTCCGGCTTCTTTCCCAGCAGAACATGTGTTCTGCAGCCGGGGAAGCAGCAGAAAGGTAAGTCCTGGTGTGGGGGGGCAGTTGGGGAGGGTTAAGCCTGGCAGTGGGTTGGGCCATGGGAGGTGGGTGCGGGGGATAAGGCTGAGGTGGGTTCGGGCTGCAGCGGGGGAGAGGGTTGGAGTTAAGCTGGAGCTGTATGCGGCGTGGTGAGTCAGAGCCCTTCTCGGGCGGTGACCCAGGATGCAGCGTGAGGTTGAACTGGAGCCAGAGCCAGGCGCAGGTGGTGAGACGGCAGTGGGGTGAACTGGGGGTGGGGGTGGGGGGTTGAATAGCATTTGCACGTGGAAGTTTAAACTGGGGCAGGAGGATGGAAACAGGACCGCGTGCAAGAGGTTTGAATTGGAGCCGCGTGTGGGGAGGTTTAAACCAGGGCGGGGGGTGGAGGGTGAACCAGAGCCATGCGCAAGGGGTGGTGAGCCAGAGCCAGAGGTGGGGGTGGCAGGTGAGCCAGAGCCGGCCGTGGGTGGTGAGCCGGCAGGGGGGTTGAACTGGGGCTGCATTTGAGGTGCTGGGAGCGTTTTCAACCAGAGCCACGTGCAGGGGATTTAAACTGGGGCAGGAGGATGGAAACAGGGCTGCATGCGTGGGGTTTGAATTGGAGCTGTGCGTGTGGGGTTTAAACCAGGGCTGGGGGTGGAGGGTGAACTGGAGCCATGCACAAGGGGTGGTGAGCCAGAGGTGGGGGTGGCAGGTGAGCCAGAGCTGCATGTGGGCAGAAAGCTGGCAGGGGGTGTTGAATGGGGACCAGGGAGGTTGAGTCAGAGTCATGCCTGAGGGGTGGTGAGCTAGAGGCGAGGCGGGGGATGAGCAGGAGCTATGTGGGGGTGGTGAGTGGAACTGGGGGTGGGGCTGATCTGGGGCTGTGCAGAGCCAGTGGGGTTGAGCCAGGGCAGGGGGAGCTAGTTAAGTGCAACTGGAAACTGCACTACAGGGTTTACAATAGGATCGGGGTCAGTCGCGTAGAGCGGAGTCGCGTACTCTGAGACCTTACTGTATCTTATTTATAGAGCACTTCAGGGGCCTTTCAGATGAAAGTCACTATATAATTGAGCCTTTGAATGTTTACTGCTGGTCTGGCTCTGTTCGTCCATTTATCACTGAAATGATATATTTTAACAGCTCCATCCTGCTCATAGATCATATGATACCATTAAAATGCCTCTCAGTATTTATTGTGACACATCTACGGGCTGAATAAAAACAAATGTAAAACATTAACACCAAATCCCTGCACTAAACTGCCAAACAAAATACAGAGCCAGACAAGAGTTAAAAAAATAAGGAAGGAGGCATAAGGACAAGTTTCTTAGACCTCAAACAAACTACCCACAGAGAGATCCAGTCGCAATCAGCACAGAAATGAGAAAAACACGGGTAGCAGATAAAAAGCTGCAGAGTGGGGCCCAAAAATAGTTAAAATGTGTCATAGAAAATGAGCAAGACTTGTAGGAAAGACAGAGGGAAAGAAATAAAGAAGTGCATAGTGAAACATTACACAAAACTAAATTACTGCCCATGGGAAGAAGGCAGTTTACCAAGTTAGGCCCTGATCCCACAACTGATTAGGCCTGGGCAGAGTGCTGTACCTGTACAGGACCTGTGGACATCTGTGTACAGGCCATGCAGTGGGCCTGGAAGGAACAATGGTAGAATCAGAGACTTCTGGAACTCTGCTGCTGGGCCCTGCATAGTCCCACTGACGTTAGCAGAATTCTGCAAAGGTACAGGGTATACCAATAGCAAGCAGACTGAGGGATTAGGGCCTTACGTCCCAATTTAGGATGACGTTCAAGCATGTGCTTAATTCCCATTTCCAGTAAACTCTTTCATATCCAGCAGCCCTGGGACCAGGAGGTTGCTGGATCTTGACATATTCTGGACAATAGAGAGGTATACCAAGTAATGCATAACACTGAAGAAAAGCACAATTGGATATTAAGAAACAAAAATGTATGCAGAGTACTTTACCAACAACAGTAGTATTGTACACTGTAAACGTACACTGTATTTGCGATATTTATTGGTATTTCGCTACACTGTACTGATGGAAAACGTGACTAAACTTTGCTTATGGTTAAAAAGCCAGTTATTTTAGAGTTTTGGATGATAGAATGCTGGATATGAAAGAGTTTATGGTACTTAAATGCTTTGCATAATTGGGGTGTAAGATGGTAGTGGCTTTTGTTTAGTTTGGTGTTTATTTTTTTTTAAAAAGATCCATCTTATAGGACTTTCATTACTTTTCTGACCTCGATACTTCTCTTTACCTTCCAAAAATGTATGTCTGCCAGGTTCTTATTGGGAAAGTCAAAATGAATGTAAACGCTTACCCAGAATGTCACCTTTTAATAGGAAACGTCTCTCTCAAATTGGCTCAGTCTATTTCACTGATTTCAGTTGAATTATATTATGTTCTGCTTTATAGACACAGGTGAAAAACTAGTCTGATTAGTTTATGACCAGAAACAGGTTATAGAGTCATAGAACACTAGACCTGAAAGGGACCTCAAAAGGTCATCGAGTCCAGCCCTCTGCCCTCACAGCGGGACCAAGCAGCATCTAGACCATCCCTGACAGATTTCTATCTAACTTGCTCTTAAATAACTCCAGTAATGGAGATTCCACAACCTCCCTAGGCAAATTATTCCAGTGTTTGACCACCCTGACAGCTGGACGTTTTTCCTAATGTCCAACTTAAACCTCCCTTGCTGCAGTTTAAGTCCACAGCTTCTTGTCCTATCCTTAGAGGCCAAGGAGAAGAAATTTTCTTTCTCCTTCTTGTAATCCTCATTTAGGTACTTGAAGGCTGCTATCATGTCCCTTCTCAGTCTTTTTTTCTAAACTGAACAAGCCCAATTATTTCAGTCTTCCCTCATAGCTCATGTTCTCTAGACCTTTAATCATTCTTGTTGCTCTTCTCTGGACCTTCTCCAATTTCTCCTCATTTTTCTTGAAATGTGGTGCCCAGGACTGAACACAATACTCCAGTTGAGGCCTAATCAGCACTGAATAGAGCGGAAGAATGACTTCTTTTGTCTTGCTCTCAAAACTCCTGTTAATGCATCCCAGAAACATGTTTGCTTTATTTGCAACAGCATCACACTGACTCATATTTAGCTTGTGGTCCACTATGATCCCTAGATTCGTTTCTGCAGTACTCCTTCCTAGACGGTCACTTCCCATTCTGCATGTACGAAGTTGATTGGTCCTTCCTAAGTGGAGTACAGTAAGGTCTCAGAGTACGCGACCCTGCTGCTACACGGCTGACCCCTCGCTTTATGCGGCTTCACGTTGTGCGAAACTCGCTTTAACATGAGTTTCGCACAACGCAAAACTTCTGGCCTCTCAGCCTGCCTAGCTGCCCACATCTGCACGCAGCTAGGTAGGCTAAGACCCCCTTCCCCTGCCTTCCCAGAGCATTGGTAGACAGCCAGGTGAGCTTAAAACCCCCTTCTCCCTGCTTTCCAGAGTAGTGCCACTTGACAGCTGTGCCAACTCAAGCCCATTAAACCTCCCCACCGGCTCAACCCCTCCAACTCCCCTGCCCCCATGACCTCAGCGCACCCCCCTTGTGCACCCCAGCTTACCTCCCCCATTGGGGGGCTCCTGCCACACACCTAGGGCTCTCCTCCAACCCCCCGCGGACCTGGCCCCAAACCCCATGCGGCCCCAGCTCACCCTCCGTGTGGCTGGCTCAGCATGCATGGGGCTCCAACCCCCTCCCACTCAAGCACCCCACCCTGGTGCACTCCTGTTCAATCCCTCCCCCCTGTGGTCCCAGCTCACCCCCTGCATGCATGGGGCTCCGGCTGTCAGCCACTGCTGGCATGCTCAGGGGCTTTAACCGCCTTGCCAGCTCAACCCACCCCCACCCCGGTTCACCCCCGTTCCTCCCTCCTCTGCCTGTCTCAACCTCCTCCCATCCCCGGCTCACCCCCCGCCCCTGGTGCACACTGGGCTGTCAGCCATCAACACGCTCAGGGCTCCAGCTGTCAGCTGCTGCAGATGCATGAGGTTCTATCCTCCCACCCAGTTCACCCCTTTCAACTGTCCCCTCAACACCCCGCCCCCAGCACACGGACCTCTAGCTTCAACCTGCACCTGGGGCTCCCTGCGTATGCGTGCAGGGCTCTGGCTCCAATCCCCCTTACCCACCACCCACGCGGCCCCTGCTTCAACCCCTGCCCCAACCCCCTGCTGCCCAGGTCCAACTGCCTGCATGCCCTGGCTCAACTGCACCCTCCCACCACCCCTACTTCCCTAACCCACCCCAAGCTTAACCCCCTGCCCCCTTCCAGGCCCCCAACCCATCCCCCCACGCCCTGCCCATCTTACACAAAATTCAAGGTATTTGAGGATTGCGTGGAATGCAGACCTCGTGTACCTCGAGGTATTACTGTACTTTGCATTTTTCGTTATTAAACTTCATCCTATTTACCTCAGACCATTTCTTCAGTTTGTCGAGATCATTTTGAATTATGAGCCCATCCTTCAAAGTAGTTGCAACCCCTCCCAGCTTGGTATCTGCAAACTTAATAAGCGTACTCTCTATTCCAATATCTAAATTGTTGATGAAGCTATTGAATGGAACCAGTCCCAGAACAGGACCCTGTGGAACCTCATTTGTTATGCCCTTCTAGCATGATTGCAAATCATTAATAACTACTGTCTAAGATTGGTTATCCAGCCAGTTACATGTCTACCTTATAGCAGCCCTATCTAAGTTTTATTTGTATAGTTTATCGATAAGATCAGGTGAGACCCTATCAAATGCCTTACTATTGTCTAGGTATACCACATCCACCGCTTCTCCCTTATCCACAGGACTTGTTATCCTATCAAAGAAAGCTATCAGATTGTTTTGGCATGACTTGTTTTTTACAAACCCATGTTGCCTGTTACCTATCACCTTATTGTCTGCCAGATGTTTTCAGACTAATTCCTCAGTTACTTGCTCCATTATCTTTCCTGGCACAGAAGTTAAACTGTCTGGTCTCTAGCTTCCTAGGCTGTTTTTACTTCCCTTTTAATAGATGGGAACCCTGTATGCCTTTTTTCAGTCTTCTGAAATCTCTCCCTACGTCCAGGACTTTTCAAAGATGATAGCTAAAGTCTCAGATACCTTTTCTAACAGCTCCTTGTGTATTCTAAGATGCATTTCATCAAGACCTGCAGACATCTATCTTTTCTAAGTAATTTTAACTTTTTCTTTTTTTTTATTTTATCTTCTGGACCCACCCCCTTCCCACTAGCATTCACTGTTAGCCATTCCTTCCATCAGACTTGAAGAAGACCGAAACAACGAAGTCAATAAGTACCTCCGCTGTTTCCAAGTTTTCTGATACTGTTTCTTACTCCTCACTGATCAGTGGGCCTACCCTGTTCTTGGTCTTCCTCTTGCTTCTAAAATATTTATAGAATGATTTCTTGTTACCCTTTATGTCTCTAGCTAGTTTTGTTCCTTTGCCTTTCTAATCTTTCCCTTGCATACATGTATTATTTGCTTATATTCGTCCTTTGTAATTCGCCCTAATTTCCACTTTTTATATGACTAAATTAAATTAAGGTTAATTTAACCAAATTAAGGTTAAATTATTTAGCCAAGGGAGGGGACTGAGAAACCTGCACAATGTACAGCTTGGCATTTCTCGTGGGGCTCACCCACACTCTCAGCTCTGAACTTCCAAAATAAATGCGTTTATTAGTTTCAGTGGATATTATGCTGCTGTTTTTTTTTTTTTAAACCTTTGGCGACCACATTTGGTTTCTGCTCTGTTTAGTTGCCATTTTATGGAATTCTGAATGTCATTTGTTTCCATTTGGCCTATTTAGATCTTTTTTTAAATGTGCAAAAATAAAATAAAATTAATCTCCTTAGTTCTGTAGGGTTTCCCCCTAAGGTAATGTTCCCTATCCTTCTCTTCAGCCTCCTTCATGAGACTGTTCTCATGTGCATCCACTTTACCTATTTCTTTTCTTTTGAGTTTCTTCAGGTGAATTGAGTGCTCTGAAATGGTGCCAGGTTGATTGTCCTGGCAAGTGTTCTGTGGGTGATTAGAGGGGAACTAATGGCAATAAAAACTTCCCCGTATTGCTTCACTTCTTGGCTAGGTCTATACTTGCAGTTGATTGACAACTTTAATTAGTACATGGGTGCTTAAACACCCTCCTCCCCACCATAAATGACAACGTTGTGCTGTGGCAACTGCAAGTGTGAACGCTGATTTTGGCAGGAGAGTGAACCCCCCTGGTAGAAGGTGGAAGTATTTGTTGGCAGAAGTGCTGACAATAAGAATTCAGACACACACTGACACAGCCTTGTCTGTAAAAGCTGCACAAAGGAGACAGACATGTCCTCGACTGTAGCTCTGTTTTGTTAGGATACAGACTAACACGGCTACTTCCATGTTACTGTACAGTATAGATGTGTGTCAGTGTTTGTGTAAACATGCCAGAAGTGTGTCATTACAAGTGCCATGGCTTTGTCATTTGCGGTATGCCCACACCCCAAAGGGAAACCCCCATCTGGCCTATGCCTGCTGACGTGGGCTGGAGGGCTGTTTTTTTGCTGTGTAGACTTCTGGACTTCAGCGAGAGCCCAAGCTCTGGGACCATCCCTCTACACACATTTAGAATTTCTGAGTTGCTGCCCTTCTTAGTATCTTCATTGAGGGACTTTTTGACGGTGTTGAACAGAAATTTTACCTTTTTTCATTGTTAATTTCCAGAAGCATGAGATTAGTGCTCCGTATACACAGGTTCTATTTCTCATCACCAACCACTGTTCCTCAGAATCCTCACAGTCCTAAACTTTAAGTTGTTCTCTGCCTGCCTCTTCATTTCTTTTTATTTATGTGGTCTCGTGAGCCTATGCTTCAGAAGCTGCAGATCCCAATGAGCTTTCTCCAGTTGTTGTTTTACTTTTCAGCTTGATTTCCATTGCTTGCCAATCATCTTGCACGAACGAGTTCCATCTTGTTTCCTGGTAAAGATATGCTGCAGAAAATATCAGAATGTCTCAGTTGATCCATTGTAGCCATGGTCTGAGACATTAGGTCTGGAGCAGCTCTGTTTCAGCAGTTCTGTGTTCTAGAAGTGGCCCAGTAGGTTTTGAAAGAATCTGCTTGCTCATTTTCTGCCTTTGACCTTCATAATTTTTTTTCCTTCTCACAGCTACAGCTCTGTAGTCCGAAAATGCCCTTGTATTAGAGTGATGACTTAATTATGCTTCTGAAAATGTCTAGCACCATACAATGTATATTTCACCAAAAGGCTGAAATGGTACTTAGGGAGCCTTTGTCTACTGGGTAAGTTTAATATTTATTCAATAGTGTTTCCCAGAAGAAAACACTGAACTTATTCAAATTTTTTTTTGAGGCAGACCCTACACATATATTAATGCAAAATGATGCCTTAAGTTAAAAAACATTAAAAACATTAAAAAAACCACCCTCTTTCACATTCTTTTAATCTATCAGGAAAGACTTTTAAAAGTAAAAAAATGTAAAGCTACTACAGTTGTCTAAAACAATAAATCTGCAGTAAACCACTAATATGTCTTACAAAACCAGGGAAATTGAAAGTTGAAATGCTTTATTATTCAAGGTTGCAGGGCTGTCCCATTGGTGCTTGTTGATTTTACAGGGTATCAAGTGAAGAATGAAAGTGGCAGCATGTTGTCATGGCTTCTGTCAGGGCTTGAAAAGACGGAGACCAGAGATGGTAGAAGGAATTGTAGTTGAGGTCGCCACTGCTCAAAGGTATACAGAAAGCAGGTTAAAAACTGAGGCGGGAAAGAAACCTGAATCATGGTGTGAAGGGAAAGAAGAAATGCAAAGAAAAGGCTGACAGCTTTTTGGGGACAGAGATGTAAAAATGGGATAGAAGCTCTCAGAAATACAGGGAAGGTGAAGATTAAAGGTAAGGCGGTTCTAATTCATTGGCAACTTGTCTGAGGCTCTATCTATGTTAGAAAACTTTTGTCACTTAGGGAAGTGACACCCATGAACAACATAATTTTTGCTAAAAGCAGTCAAGTAGCACTTTAAAGACTAGCAAAATGGTTTATTAGGTGAGCTTTCGTGGGACAGACCCACTTCTTCAGACCATAGCCAGACCAGAACAGACTCAATATTTAAGGCACAGAGAACCAAAAACAGTAAGCAAGGAGGACAAATCAGATTATCTTATATTATATATCTTATATATAATATATCTTATATTATATCTTATAATAATATCTTATATTATATAATATATATCTTATATTACAAATCTGATTTGTCCTCCTTGCTTACTGTTTTTGGTTCTCTGTGCCTTAAATATTGAGTCTGTTCTGGTCTGGCTATGGTCTGAAGAAGTGGGTCTGTCCCACGAAAGCTCACCTAATAAACCATTTTGCTAGTCTTTAAAGTGCTACTTGACTACTTTTTGTTTTTGATAGTATATAGACTAGCACGGCTTCCTCTTTGTTACTGTAATTTTTGCTAGCATAAGTGGTATTGTGCACATTGCTGTGTCAGCAGGAGAGAGTCTCCAGCTGACATAGCTACCACCGCTTGTTGAGATGGTTTTATTATGTTGATGGGAGAGCTCTTTCCCTTCACGCAAGCAATCTTCCAGCACCACGGCTGTATTGGTACAGCTATGCTGCCATGGGCTTGCTGGTGTAGACGTGGCTAGAGACAAAGTAACATCTATTATAAGGTTATTGATCTCAAAAACTCTTTCTACAATATCTCTCTTCCCCCCTCGTCCCCCCCGCATGAAAAAAATTCCACTATTGCCACCATTGGCAGATCTTCCCTACTGACAGCTGTGGTGAATGTGCTAGTATTGACAGTGCGTGAAATGCTGGTGGCTGCCAGCACCATGTACGAGGTTATATCTCCCATTATGGAGGGTGTGTGAGAGAGAGAGAGAGAGGTGGGGGAACATGAAAGTAGAGAAAGCTAAAAGAATATATGTAACTGTTGCTACGTGCCTCCCTGCACCTCTCTCATCTCTACATGGCTGTGCTTGTGCTGTCAGAGTTAAACCTAGAATTCTCCCCCTTGGAGTTTTCCCTGGGAGCATCTCCAATGGCATACTTCTAGTCGGTGCTGAACTGGTAATGTTCACAAGGCGGGGCAGGGAGAACAGTGCAACAAGAGATTTAACACATGAACTGGGAAAAGATCGCAGGCAGAAAGAGAAATATAATGGAAAGTAAAATAAAGCACCATGGAGGGCAAAAACCCACACACTTCCTTGATGTTTTGTTTCCTTATGTGTTTGTTTTAGGTTGGAAGTTTGTATGAAACTTCTGACTTGAGATACCTTGAAATTTGGTTTCCGGTGAGCGAGAACCTGCAGCCTTTGCTGATTTTAATTAGTGTTGATATTCTTTCTTTGAAAGAAAGGTAATACCGAAGGTGGGGGGATATTATGGCTCAGGGACCCAGTAGTGAAATATGGAACTTTGCCCCCCGATACAAATTCTCCTACCCTGTCTCACTTCCTAATTTTAAACTTCTAGTACACTGACATCATGATTCACAGTTATAGCATCCACAGTATGAGACATGATTAAGTATTTAAGAGCTGACAATGTGTGCTGTATGTGTGAACATGCACACTTCCTGATGTGAACAGCTTACCAATTAAGTCTGATTAAAAATCAGACCAAAAACCACACTGGGAATGAAGAAAATGGTGCTTGTAATAAAATGTGTGTAAGTTAAGTTTGAGATGGTAATGGCACAGGTGGACCCTAGTAATCAGATTAATTTATGTGTGGAAGACCTGGAGTTTGGTTTGTCCCAAATTAAGAAAAAAAATCCCCTTCTTTACGATGGTTGTATCACATGAGCAAAGCATTATGTGCATCCCTGCACACTGTTTTGGTATTATGTATTGGTGAGAATAGATTGTATTTGTCCCTACCAGCCTGTCCGCATCAATACGCAGTGTTTCTTGATGTTTTAGGATGCACAGAAATCTGTTCATTTGTTGGGAAATGCTGTGCCTTCTACTCTTATCTAGCATTTGGATTATTGCTATTCCCAAAAGAGGAACTAACGTCAAGTCAGTAATTTTGCACTGAAACTTAACTTGTTGCCTTCTAGTGACTGGGTCCATTACTGGTTTGTCAACTTATTCTTGGTATGTTTGATCTTACAAAAGTTTTGATTTCCTTATTAAATTCACTTTTTCCCACCATGTGGATTTTTATAGGCGTTGTAGGAAAACATTTTTGTCTCCTTTCCTAGGGGATTGCCTTTTTCAGGTCACATCACTGACTTCTGCCCCTGTAAATATTATTTCTTTCCTAGGTTTGTCTTGGTGAGGATGTCCATTCTTGCAGCTAGTCATAGTAAGGAAATTAAACTTTAAGAAAATGGGTGATTTGGTGGTAAATTTGAATAGACCCAGGAGAATGTTCTGCTCTTGAGAAATCTGTAGTGACTGGCTAAGTCTGCATCTGTCTGCAGGATGTGATAGCTGACAAAGGCTATGTCTATGCTACATGGTAGTCAACGTTAAGGTAGTTAGCTTGATTTTCCAATGTGACTGTCTTCGCTGTAAATACCATTAGGTCAATTTTAGGTAGTGATAAGGTCGATGATATAACACCGTGAGAAGTGACTCGACGTAGCGTCAAGTTTGACTTTAAAAGTTTCAATTAAGGCTGGTGTGGAAACACCATGTATTTTAATAGAATTTATTAGCCTCCTGTGGTGTCCTGTATGTATCCCACAATTGTCCACTCTGGCCGGTTCCATCTCCATTGCTCTCCAGGTGCACAGGAGTTAGGTAACAGGAAGTCTGCAAAATTGAATTTGGAAGCAGGAAGACCCTGGCAGCTAGCCTGTGGGATCATGTGTGTAATAGAGGCTGAGCAACTTCTTTCTTTGCTATCAGTGCTGTGAGCGTATCTACCCATTAAAAATAACCTCAACACGGAGTTCGTGGTTCTGTCTCTCCCTCTGTAAGCTGAGCACTTGGACTTTTTTTCAGCGTTGGCACTAGCCCCTGCCCACTGCGCCAAGTGGCAGCTAAGCTGTGGGGGTTGTGCTTGTATGAGAGGCCGAGAATCTTCTTTTCCATGGTTTATATTTGTACAGGACATGTCTGTGTAATGAAGGAGGAAGCCAAAATTCCTGCATCATAAAATGTCTTTTTTTGCTAACCTTTACTATCCTTCTCTTTCTTCGAGCTTTGCATTGTTCCTGTAATATTTTCAGAGACGATATTTCTGGATTCAAGGGGTCTGGGGGAAGTGTCTAGAGGGCCAGATGAGATGACACAGACTCCTTGGTGATCACAGTTCAGTATAACAGACCCCCTTTCTAGCGCACCACACCTTCTGAAGCTGGCCTATTTGGTTTTCCTTCTCCTGTGACACCCTGCTGCTCTTTATTTCACTCTGGAAAAACATGTCTGTTTGCTCCTTTTTGTAAAATCTTTGATAATTCAGTTACAGAAGCAAGAGATTTCAGTTGGCAATCTTTGTTATTGCTATTTCAGTTGGCAGTCTTTGTTGATGCTTTCTTTCCAATCTTTGTTTCTTTTGGCAAATTCCTTATCAAATGGCTTCCTTATGATAGGTCATACAATACCATGTTTTTAAGGGAGGAAAAGGAGCTGAGGGACTAGTTGACATGGCATGGTCATCTGGGTGATCCCAGAGCGCGCACACATTCTGATTCCCTACTTTTCCTTCATTCTTTCTGGAAAAAGGTCCGGTTGCTTTCCATGGGAGGGGAATGAGGGCAATGCAATGTGGGAAGGTGACATCACATACCCACAACTACCTGGGGGGCATTTTTTTCCCATACCACACCAGCAAAATTACCCAGAATGCTATGGGGCTGAGGGACCTGTGGGATAGGTTCCCACAATGCACTGTTGTAACAGTCAATGTTTGGCAGTTGTGTGGTGGCAATAAATTGACTTTGTGGGGAGGTGAGGATAGTCAAATTTGAATTCATAAAACCCAGCATTACAAAATGGAATTTAAATTTGAATTTCTTATCTTATAGTGTAGATGTAGCCAAAGTAAAGATGGGCTTCACTTTGACGCCTCCCATTGCAATAAGCAGCTGCCAATCCAGCGCCCCATGCATCCCTGGTTGTGCAGAAGGAGGAGACTTCATGTCTGTATCGCTTCTGGGTTAGGTTGCAAGGGCAGTCAGCTGTGCCTTGTGCCCTCCTGCCCCGGACTCTTAAAGCTCTTTGCAGTACGAGGGTTCTGTGCAAGCGCAGGAGGTGGGCAAAGAGCGGGAAAGGGTGGGTAGAGACCTCTGCGCTCCTTATGCTTGCGCCAAGCCCATGGGGAGCCCACAGAGAAGCTAATGAAGCTTAAGACTAAATTTAACTATTCGATGGAACCCACAAGTGGGGGAACAGGAGGAGAAGCAGCAGGCACAGGGGTCTATTTAAGGTTCACTCATGCTTTTGGAAATAGCTGAGCAGCTTTAATTACCAGTTACAAGGGGCTCCTTGCTCACAGTCATTGTTAGCAATGATTCATTTCCCTCATGCATGTACAACCAATGTGAAATAGGGAATTTCTAGTATTTTAAATTGATTCTGAAGAACATTTTGAGCATAGCCTAGAGAGAAAAGCCCATGCATCCTAAGAGTGCACATGTGACAAATGCTGGGGGGAAGAAAGGGAGGGGATGGGAGAGAAGCCTTTGGGGAGTAGAGGGAGGTAGATCTATGGAAGAAAAAAAATTAACAGTGAAATCAAGAGGTGTAGTTGGAAGTCTGCTTCTCCAAATCCAGTTTTGCAGAAGCCTGTATTATTACTGGAAATTTTGTGTACTAGTGCTGAAGATCACCGTGTGCTACTAGAAGATGCATTCTAGTAGCCTGTACCCTGGAATTATGGGAGGAACTGTTAAATAGTGTTAAAGCCCTGAGGCCAAACAGAACTTGCTTTTCAGCATGCTAGATGGTTTGATTCTCCTCTATCGTTTTTGGAATTTTTGATGGAGTTAATTGGATTAAGGTATTGTCCAGAAGAGCTGGAGAGTTTTGCTTATAGTGTCTGTCTATAGCATTTATGTGAATAGTTTTATTGGCTATTCTGATTTAATCCATTTGTAGAGCCCGTATCTGAGTAAATTCTTTAAAATTATGCTCATTATTCGTTTTCTTCTAAAAGTGTACAGGCAGGTGAGATTCTTGTGTTTTCTTCCTTTTTTTCCCCACCCTATGTAAATAATATGCTTACATTGTTTTGCCAAGATTGATTCAGGGTATTCTCAAGATACTTCCATTTATCCTCTGGCAACAGTTGTTACTGCTGCTTCTGTGACAGGAAGCTGTTATGTAAGAGGTGAATTTGTGGGTTTTATATAGTGTCCTTCACTTTTCCAGCTTCGATCATGATGCGTATGACAGCACAAGAACAATGCACTGTACCTCATAGTAAGGCTACTGAAGTCAACCTTTCACTGAGAGTCTATTATGTATCACTTAATTGAGTAACATTTGCCCTCCTTGAGAATTCTGAACATTCCTTAAAAGGCTTTCTAAGAAAGGGGTTAAATGGCAAATATCTATACAAAGGTTCTTGACTTCAGAAAAGGAAATGAATAGTAATGAAGGGAATTAGGGAGGAGGATGCTGTGGGAAGAGATATGAAGATGTAAAGAGTAGCTGAAGGATGTGGGTGCCTGGGGAGTACCTGAGCAAAAGTATAGAAGTAAACAATCCCATTAGGAGAGGAAAAACGTAAGGAAAAAGAAAAGTCCAATGTGGCTATAAAGAGAGTTAGTTGAACATACTAAAGCTTGCAAACGAATTGTTGTGCGAGGACATGGAAAAGGAGGAAATTAACAAGAAACAAAAACATTAATGCAATTGAAGGTTTTATAGCTTTATTTGTGACCAGAATTTTTTAAATATGTCAAAGGCACTTGTTGTCTCTGACAAATAAGTCCTTGAGAAGTAGACAGTTTCAGAATGAACCTTTTTTGAATACATTGCCGGGAAAACAAAAAACTTAATTTTTAGAAAGGAATATTTTTGTTCTCATTTGCATAATTTAAAAGCAGCTCAGCCAATATATTTGACACTTTGAGAAGAAATGTTCACCTTTGGACTTTGGAATGAGGAATTTCAGACAAATATGCGTTTGAGAAAGATATGAAGGAGCTGACAAGAGATTTAGAGTAGAAAGAACCTTTTAGCTTGGAACATACTTATGGTCTTTGTAATATCTCTTTGGGTATGTCTCTGCAGTTAGACACCTACAGCTGGCCTGTGCCAACTGTCTTTGGTTTGGGCAAAGGAACAATTGCAGTGTAGATTCTCGGAGTAAGGACCCACCTACCTTCCAGTTTCCTAGATCTTGGGCTTCAAGCCAAACCTGAACATTTACACTGCAATTAAGCAGCCTCTTAGCCTGAGCGGTACCAGACACGAGTCAGCTGCATGGGCCAGCTGTGGGTTTGTAATGGCAATGTAGACTGTACCCTTCACTTCCTGTCACTCTGAGAGATCATAGTTTAAATTTTTCAGGGTCTGAGGGAATAAATGATTGTCTCCAATGTTAACACAAAGCACTAATGATATTAAACAGCTCGTTCTTTTTTAACATTAATTTTGGGAGCTTGTGTTTAAACTAATTTTCAGCTAAGTCCTTGCAGGTCACCTTTTAATGAAACAGTATGAATGTGAATTTCCATGTCTACAAAGCAGAAATGAAAAGTTATAGATTCTGCACTGATTTATATGTAGTTAAAAAGAAAACCTAAACAACCCAAGATGCCAGCATGTAACCTTAGCTGAGCAGGCAGATCCCCGTTGAAATTAATTGAGTTTTTCATGAACACAGAAGTCTGTCTGCAAAGAGGAAAGGAAGGTTTAGCCAATGCTTAGGGGACAGTGATTTTCAACCAGTGGGCAGTGCCATACTCGTGTAACTTGAGAACTGTCCAAGTGTGCTGTGAAATTTTGTCAGTTTCCCCTTGCTGTGGCTCTTTGCAGAGACACTGCAAGGGGGAAATTGACCACCCTGCACCAGCTGGGACTCAGGCTGCTTGAGTCCCAGCTGGCGCGGGGTGGTCAATTCCATTCATGCTTCACTGCTGGTGGCACTTGCAGAACCACTTTTAAGGGAAATGCTGCCCCTGCAGGACTCTGCTCATACCAGGAGGCAGCTGACCTGCTGCTTTCCAGCCTGAACAAGCTTCTATGGTGAGGTAACAAGCTCTGTGGACATGGGGAAGTCAGTGGATGTGACATACCTTGACTTCAGCAAGGCTTTTGATACAGTCTCCCACAACATTCTTGTCCATAAGTTAAGGAAATATGGATTGGATCCTTGGACTATAAGATGGATAGAAAGCTGGCTTGATGGTCGGGCCCGACGGGTAGTGGTCAGTGACTAATATCTAGATGGCAGTCTGTTTCAAGCGGAGTGCCGTAAGGCTCGGTTCTGGGGCTGGTGTTATTCAACATCTTTGTTAATGACCTGGATGAGGGACTGGGTCGCACCCTCAGCAAGTTTGAGGATGACACAAAACTAGGGGGAGAGGTAGATGCGTGGGAGGGTAGAGAGAGAATCCAGAGGGACCTAGAAAAATTGGAGGACTGGGTCAAAAGAAATCTGATGCGGTTCAATAAGGAGAAGTGTAGAGTACTGCACCTGGGGCGGAAGAATCCCAAACATTGTTACAGGCTGGGGACCGACTGTCTCAGCAGCAGTACGATGGAAAGGGAGCTAGGGGTATGGCGGATGAAAGGCTGGATATGAGTAAACAGTGTGCCCTTGTAGCCAATAAAGCTAACGGCATACTGGGGTGCATTAGGAGGAGCATTTCGAGCAGATCTAGGGAAGTAGTTATTCCTCTTTATTCGGCACTGGTGAGCCACATCTGGAATATTGTGTCCAGTTTTGGGCCCCCCAGTATAAAAAGGATGTGGATTTGCTGGAGCAGGTTCAGCAAAGGGCCACAAAACTGATTAAGGGTCTGGAGCACAAGACCTATGAGGATAGGCTGAGGGATTTGGGCTTGTTTAGTTTACAGAAGAGAAGACTTAGAGGTGGTTTAATAGCAGCCTTCAACTTCCTGAAGGGGAGCTCTAAAAAGGAGGGTGAGAAACTGTTCTCAGTGGTTGCAGATGTCAGAACAAGGAGTAATGGTCAGAAGTTGAAGAGGGAAAGGTGTAGGTTAGATATTAGGAAAAACTAGTTCACCAGGCGGATGGTGAAGCATTGGAATGCGTTGCCTAGAGAGGTGGTGGATTCTCCATCCCCTGTGGTTTTTAAGTCCCAGCTGGACAAGGTCCTGGCTGGGATGACTTAGTGGGGGTTGATCCAGCTTGAAGCAGGGGGCTGGACTAGATGACCTCCTGAGGTCCCTTCCAGCCCTGTGATTCTGTGGTGGGGAGCCGAACTCCTTTCTCCCAGCTAGGCCAAGGGGGGGAGGGAGGGAGTCTGTTGGAGCTGGAATGCAGTCTAAATGCCATGTCTTGATTCCAGAGGGTTGGCAGAGAGGGGAGCCTGCTTTCCGGGGCCACCTTCCCCACCTGTGAGTAACTGAGTTGCCACTGAAATTTTCAGTGGTTACTCGTTTACTCAACATCCTTCACAGGGAGTTGAGCAGGTCTTGAAACTGTGTCCGTGCTCACTGTCTAAGATGGTATATTCTGTGGTAGATTTGAAATATTAGTGCATTTGATCCTTGTTTAGCTTGTTGTATGCACAGCTGTGTTGGAAACCTCTCTAGTAAGACTGTAACCATAGTAAATGTAAGTAAATGTGATTTATGAGTAATTGAGTCAGCTGAAAAATGTGGGTGTGCTGTGGAATTGTTTTGTTCCATTGAAGTGTGCCATGTTACTGAAAAGGATGGGAACCACTGTCCCAGGGTAGTAGAATCATAGACATGAAATAAAATAGAAAGAAATGCAGGGGTAAATACTTGACATATTGTAGTGTAACAACAAGTTAAAAATGTGGATATGTTCTCAGAATTTGCAAGCATCACCCATTTAATAGGTCAGTATGAGATATCAGTGGTGAAGTCCAATTGCTCTGTGTAATCCACAAATTAAGCTAAAAATTCCTAGTCCTCTCCAGTTTGAGTCTTTGTAAGCCGTTCTTCCCAGAGCAGCTGTCTAAGGAGGAAACAAGGCTCCTTGGTGTATATGCTGTAGGAACATTTGGTCTTAATGGGTTCTGGAAGGTTGTACAAATATTTGGATGTTTTCAGCCAAATACTTATGGGAGATAAAAACAAGGGTGGAATTTAGGAATAGGAATACATTTGTCAGACTATTTTAAGAATACATGACCCCAGAGGGCAATATGCTTTACATTCTCAAATTTGGCTTGTTAGTGAGGTACTCCCTGCTATTTTAGATTTATTGGGGTGGGGAGAGGAGGTCCTGTGATCAAAAAAAAATTTTTTCTTGCAACCTTGAAATAACATAGAACGTATGCTGACTTTCATAGTTCAGTCTTAAAATTCAGCAGAAATTCAGAAGCATGTGTGAAATGGACACTTCACACTGTTAATTGTTGTTTGCAAAAATCAGGTAATTCTATTCCATTCTGCCCAGTAAGTAAAAAACCACCAAGAAGTGTCTGTGGTTTGTGAAATAGGCATCACATTTATCACTCAGATTTACATGATAAATCTGATCTGATTATGGGAAATAGAAGGGGAGAATATTGAATCTTCTGGTAATTTCTTTTTACTGGGATTTTGGTGGCAGTTTTGAGCAGAAGTATTGGGTGGTAAGTTACCACGTGGATCTGAAAGCTGGTTGTGCCTCATACGGTTAAGTTTTTATAAAAGTTATCTCTTGGATAAAAGTGTAACAGAAGAACTATGAAAAGATTTGAACAAAGCACTGTGCTGTTGGTTTTTTTTTGTTGACTGGTCAATTGTAGATCCACTGGAATGAGTGAACAGGCTGAAATGACTATTATTGCTGTATCCCATGTTGTTGCAGCCATGTTAGTCTTGGGATATTAGAGAGACAAAATGGGTGAGGGAGTATATTTTGTTGCTTCAGCTGGTGTTGGTAAGAGACTAACTTTTTCAGGCCTGAAGAAAAGCTTCCTCTTTTTTGCTATTCACACTTTCTCATCAACTATTGATAATGGGCCACGTTCACTCTCACTGAATTGACCTCATAGGCACTGGCCTTCTGTAGAGTCTTGTAACGTACAGATTTGCGTTATATATATGTGTACTTGCCAAACCGAAGTTTCCACTGCATGCAGCTGATGAAGTGCATTCCAGCCCGTGAAATCTTGTGCTCCAAGGTGCCACAGGACTCCTGGTTATTTTTGCTGAAACAGGCTGACATGGCCACCCCTTTGAAACTTGTTTGTGTATGCTGAAAGCTTGTCTGTCTTGTCACAACAGAAGTTGGTCCAATAGAAGATATTAATTCACCCACCTTGTCTCTATTATATTGCTGCATTTAGAGTATTCATATTTAGAATTGTGTATTAAGACATAATAGAAGAAAAATCAGTCCTCTAGTATGAGTTGAGGACTGGAGAGACCAGAATAGTATCTTGCTGTGGGGCACAGAGGGATACAGATGTAACGTTCTATTAAGGGGTGGGGACTCCTAGAGGAATTTAAGAATCAATTACTTAAAACACTTTAAGGAGTGGAATAATGGATGACAATCCTACATCCATGCACTTTGGATGGATTGGATAACCCAAGGGTTGAACGAACTGAATTACTGTGCTTATAGAATTTTCTGTTAAGTTTGGGTTGAAAGGAAGACGGGAGACATATTGTTGTAATTTCCTTCAAGTCTAGCTCTTTGAGCTTTATTCTATTACTTGCATTTGCAATTACCAGCCTAGCTAGAACTGAATTATGATGTTTTAGGTCTGAGCATCTTGTGGTTCCAATTAGTTAATGCCTTTACAATGTCTTCAATACAAAAAGTCTGATGTATGTGCAAAATATTGTTTTAGACCACTGGCCTTATTCCACTGTTAATTTTATGACCCAGTTGAAGTCTCACTGTGATTTATCCTTTTCCATTTGTATTTGTTCAGAAATAGATGTTTTAAAAATTGTTATCTCTTGCTGTGTGTATGCTACTAGAATTGATCCTATCACTTTCCAATTTGTCACTATAATTGCTGCTAGTGGTGATTTCCATAACTAACACATTGATTTTTTTTTTCTTTTAATGTTCTGATCTTTGAATTGTGCTCTGGTGGTTTATTGTAACTCTTCTGGCACTTAGTTTCTGTTTCTGTATATGGAGGCACATTTTAAATAAGACATGTTAAACTGCCTTTTTTTATCCTTTTATGACCAACTTGACAGTCAGAAAAATCTATCTGGTCTTTACTTACCAGAAGATCAGTGTGCTGCAGTCGATCTTCAGGAGTTCGATTGTGTGCATCTGGTAAAGATGCAGCAGAATTGACCTCTTTGGTCTTTGCCGTTGATCCCTGTAGTCCACACTATCAACTGTCAATGTTAGACTAAAGAGGCATGGACTACACTAAGGAAGTAAGTTGATTCTGATACGTCAATTCTAGCTGTGCTGTAAATGCTGTAACTAGTATTGCGTATCTGAAATCAACTGTACTGCCTAGTGTAGGCCTAGACTGAGTCTTTGCATGGCAGGTGTACATAGTATTTACATTTCTGTGGGAGTGCAGATTAGTAGCATTTAGACTACATCTTTGCTTTGATACAGAAGTTTCTGCTTTTTGCAGAATATGAAACCTTGTTTTTTATTGAAATTTTTCATATAAATAAGACTGGTATCTTCTAATCCATCTGAATTTAGGTAAAATTATTCTGTGTTACCATATGATGGTAAAATAAATGTAATTTCTTCAGAACAAACTTGAAACAAGTTTTCTTTTAAAAATGCACTATTTTGAACTCAAAAGGGATGAGGGAATGTTTGATTTTTAAAGGACAGTACAAACTATCTTTTCTCCTTTCTTTTTTATGTATAGCTGTTGCAAAGAAGCAAAATCTATGGGCCATAGTGTAAAAGTGGAAGAGAGGCTAAGTACAATGCAAATGAAGGAGAAAAGTGCACCTTTTAAATATCAAGGACTTGCTCAGTATTCAATTGTATTTGTTAATAGGTTTTCTTAAGTAAAAGCGGATTAAGTATATAGTAATTACACTGTTCTTTATAAACTCAAGTGTGGACACCCTGTATCTATCTATTAATAAATAACAGTTTCCAATCTTAGGACTTGTCTCTACTTACTGGCGGCTCAGTGCTCTGGAGATTGATCTTCCAGGGTTTGATTTAGTGGGTCTGGTAAGGACCTGCTAAAGCCAATGTAGAGGGCACCCAGGTCAACTCCAGTTCTCCTCACACTCACAAAGAATAAGGGAAGTGGACAGAAAGTTTTTCCTGTCGACCTCCCGCTTTAGGGGTGGCACAGAAAATCAATACAAAGTATGTCAACTACAGCTACCCAATTCACATAGCTGGAGTTGCTTATCTTACATCCATTTTTCTCTACTGGTGTAGACCTGGCCTTACTGTAGTTATTTATTTTAAGGAACCCTGTAGTGGAGTTGGCTTCAGAATTTTACAAATGGCCAGTTACAAAGGAAATGTTTAAACAGAGCCTATGCAGATTTGCTTATTTCAGAGAATTCCGCTGTGTTTCATACTGTCCAGTGACACCTGATTTTAGCAGAAGAAACTGCTTGGGAAGTCAGTGGGACTGAGGCTATGTCTACGCTACAGACTTTTTAGTTGTGCAACTGTACTGCTGCAGATGTATCTCTGTAAAGTCTCCTGTGTAGCAACTCAGTGTTGGTGGAAGAGAGCTCTCCTGCCAGCAGAATTAAACCACCCTTAAGGAGTGGTAGCTGTTTTGCTCAGAGATGCTTTACCACCAACATAGTGCTGTTCATATGGGTACTTTTGTTGGAGAAACTTGTTGTTCACAGCCCTGATTCACAAAAGTACTAGTGTAGACTAACATCTGTGCATCAGTGTTTTACTGTGCGGAGGTCAGAGTGTTGGGCAGCCTGGGGGGAACCGCACCAGTGACAGTGCAATGAGGGAAGAATCCCACCCTAAAGTGTAGTCTTAGTTCAGCGTGGTGGTGAAAAAGAAAGGAGGAGAAAAGGAAAATGAGGATGACAAAGTTAAAGTTTGAAAAGATGACAGCAAAAGTTGGTGACAAAAAAGAAATGAAGTAAAGAGGGGGGATGATAGGTGAGAACCTTCTCCACGGAAGTATTATTAAATCAACATTGAAGAATGTGGCTGCGTCTGGCAGCAGAGCGGAGTCTATTTTCTAAAAAGATGCCTTTCAGGAATTTGCAGTGGTGAGTAAATGGGTCTGGAGTGTGCTTTCTTTAGAGCCAGAATCTATTTTCATTATGATCTATTTTTAAAGCTTTGTTTTCTTCAATTCGCTTGTGAAAACAGCTCTTCTTTTCCCTCAGACACCTTCACCGGTCACACTTTCCTTGGCCACTGAAGGCTGTGTTCCATTGTTTCAACATTTTTTTTTAAGTTGGTAGATGAAGTTTATGGTAGCTTCTTGTCAAGAGATCAAACTGTTTGCTGGCTCATGTTCACAGTCTGCTGTTTCAGCTTTCTCAGAGCCCCTTTGCCAGTCCAGGGCTCTGTAGTTCTGCCAGCGTTCTTAGGAGAGTAACTTGAAGACTGTTCCAGGACTCACGGAAGAGAAATGTTAGGGATGTGTCTGTGTTTAACCAGCATTCAAAATTTCCATCTTGCCCTTTGTGATGAAAACCTGACGCCTGACTCCAGCTTTGAGTGATTGACACAGAATTTAAAAAGAACAAATAGAAGTTATAGAAATAGTCAGAATGCTAGGTGATGTAGTCATTGATACCTGTAATTTATCCTGAAACTCAGTGTACTTACATTGAAACAAACATAATCCTGTTTCTTTAACGCAGTTGATGACCTGTACTACACTGTGTCGTGAGCAAAGTGACAGAAGTAGTATTGAATCCCAGAGTCCCTGTCCACATTTCCATGTAAGAAGTTACATTCACATAGATTTGTATAACTTAAGGCCAGAAGGGCTCATTAAAACCTCTAACCTTGTCTGGCCTCTTGTGTATCGTACACATTACATTTCACCCATTTACTCTTTTATTGTCCCCAGTAAATTTATCTGGCTTACACTAGTGTGAAGCCTTCTGCATTTTCAGCTGAAGAGCTGTACTGTACTTGTTGTGTGACGCTTCCTTTTAGCAATGGATGTAGTGATCCTGGTCTGTAGTTTGAAAATTGGTTTCTGTGAAAGTTGTAGTGTCTGTTGGAATATGTCAGGATGAGTCACTAAATAAATGTCTAGTTGTTACACTGTTCACATCTAAAACTATTAACATGTTTATAGGTAAATAAAGATGAAAAGGCAGTGGTAGAAAATGTACCCCAGAAAGTTACTTGACTAAAAGTACAGCTACTTTGCAAAAAATATAAGTAAAAGTCAAAGTATCCTTCTGAAAACCTACTGAAGTAATAGTGACAGAGGTAGCCGTTTTAGTGTGTGTTCTATCAAAACAAAAAAGCAGTCATGTAGCACTTTAAAGACTAACATGACAGCGAAAGAAGGCTTTGAGGTCACCACAGAATTGTGTTAAGTTTGTGAAAGAAGTGGGGCAGAAAGACAGGTCCCGAGATAAGAGAGAGACTTCTGCTGTGCTAAGCTCAGTTTGTACATGGAAAGGTTAGCAATATTGTTCGGTGAGCTGTGGTGGTTGTTGTATCCTGAGGAATGAAGTAATTTAGATAGTTTATTGTCCATTCTTTTTTGTAGAGAGTGAAAGTGTGTCTTATAGGTTTCTTGTTCAGTATAGGTAAAGTCTTGTTCTGTGGGATCTTGCATGGATGCCTGATTATTGATGAGAGTTTCATGTTCAGGGAGTTCATTCTTAATCTTCTTTTGTTTATTGTAAAGGATTTTGATCAAGTGGTTCCTCAGTTTCTTGAAGAGTGTGTGGCATAGATTCTCACTGTAGTTGGTGTAGTATGTTGATTGTAATGTGTTTTTCACTGTTAGTCCCTTGGGTACAATGTCCATTTTCTTGCATTTGGAGAGAAAGATAATGTCTGTCTGGATCTGGGTGAGTGTTTTTTTTTTGTGGATCCCCATTCCAAATGCCTGAATATTAGTCTTAAAAGTGCTACATGACTGCTTTTTTGTTTTACTTGGGTAGTAGTATAGGCGTGTGCCGTTGTGGCCAAGAGGGCTAATGGCATATTAGGTTGCATCAAGAGGAGCGTTGCCAGTAGATCCAGAGAAGTGATTGTTCCTCTTTATTTGGCTTTGGTGAGGCCGCATCTGGAGTACTGTGTCCAGTTCTGGGCCCCCAATTATAGGAAGGATGTGGATACACTGGAGAGCGTCCAGCGGAGGGTGACCAAAATAATTAGGGGGCTGGAGCGTATGACTTATGAAGAAAGGTTGAGGGAATTGGGACTGTTTACTCTGCAGAAGAGAAGACTGCGGGGGAACTTGGTAACAGCCTTCAGCTTACTGAAGGGAGGCTGCAAAGAGGCTGGAGAGAGGCTGTTCAGTGGTCACGGATGGCAGAACACGGAACAATGGTCTCAAGTTGTGGTTGGGAAGATCCAGGTTGAACATTAGGAAAAACCTTTTCACTAGGAGGGTGGTGAAGCATTGGAATGGTCTCCCCAGGGAAGTAGTGGAGTCTCCATCCCTGGAGGTGTTTAAGTCTCGCCTCGACAAAGCCCTGGTGGGGCTGATCTGATGGGTTTGGCCCTACTTAGGGCAGGGAGCTGGACTCAATGGCTTTTTTAGGTCTCTTCCAGCTCTATTGTTCTTTGTCACATCTAAGTTATACTCAAGTATCCAGAAATAAAAAGTAGCTATCCTGTGGAAATCTATGGCTAACCACCTGAGATATCATAGGGCTATATTATTTTTCATGTATGTAATCTCCCACACATAATGGAATATAAATGTCTTTGTAGCCTTCATTTATAAAGCTGAAGAGTGACCACATAAATTACAGGAGTCAAATTACGGAAATTGTAAAAAGACACAAAGTTTAAAATATATTACACAAAATTATAGACATAAAAAAATATTAAAAGTGCATTCCACCAAGCCTCTTTATAAGCTAGAACAGCAGGTGTGAAACATTGCAGGAGAGATGTGAGGACTGGAGCAGAGCCTATGTTCCCACTGAGTTCCCCTGAGTTTAAGTGCCTCATTGAAATTGCAAGTCACAACAGTCACACCTTTAGATCTTACATTAGGAACCCCATTGACTTTCAGAGTATGAAGGAGGTTTGCAGGTTAAGATGGGAGCAAAGAAAAAATCCTTAATCTTGATGCAAGAACAACACTGCTCAAAAATCTCTCTGGTCAGGGGGCTTTAACAGGGCCCCCTGACTTGAGAAATTTCAGCATACTGATAAGTACAACTTGTAGCAAGAACATAAAACATGAGGGAGTGACTAGGTGATCAAGAATTGAATGAAAGGTGAATGTGTTTCAGCCATGTAGCCAGACGTCACTCACTGACTCATTTTTCCCTAGGAGACTTATGGGAGAGCTGATTTTCAGTAACAATTATCTCCTCTCTGCACCCACCTGCCTCACATTGGAGAAGTAGCAGCAGCAGCAGCAGCCCCCCTCCTATCCCAAAAAAGGGAGCAAAACTTTGAAACCAGTCAGGGAAGGAAAAAGACAGACAGGATCCACTGCTGATAGTGGAGGGGCACAATTCAAAGGTTCCCACCTCAAAACTCAAGTGTCATACCCGAGTCCCCAGCTTGTAGCCCAGCCCTCCTCGTCAGTTCCCCTGTGGGGCTGTTAGGAGGAAAGTCGGGGGTGACGGTGGATGCAGACCTGCTCTACACTGACACACACAGATAGCAGGGTTGCTCCAAATCCCGGCTAGCCAGCGCAGAGGGAAGCTACACACACTAATACCCCTGCCCGCTCCCAGCGTCAGTCAGCCAGAGCAGAGAGAACACACTCACTTCTTCAACCCCCTCCAAACTCAAGCACCCATCCCAACTCCAAGCCTCTTCCAGCACAGCCTGCCCCACCCTCTTGCCATAGGGCTTCTACAGGGGGCCCTCTGTCCTAGGGAGAATGTGGAGCCACTGCCCTGGGCACCCACCTTGCCGCTTCTCCCACTAGAGCAGAGGAATTACCTGAGAGGGAGTAAGTGTGCTCTCTTCCCTACCGTTGGCTGAAATGCTGGGTTTCCCCTCCTACCTAGCTGGCTGTCTGCAGGTAAAGTCACATGAGACCCCCCCCCAGCACATCGCCCTGGGCAGCAGCTTGGGTGGCTCAGGTCTAGCGCTGTTAGTGTGTCTGCATAGATAACGATTTTTTAATGAAACGGTGTTGATGCAGCTTTTAAAGGGGTTCTTATTTGGCAGGGTCATTGTGGTGTTTTTTTTTTTTTTTTAAAAGCACTGTCACTGCTTGATGAGATAATTGCACATGCAGCTGTGCTTTAGCAAATTTGAATACTGGCTTGTACATGTGCCAGTGGGGTTGATGAAAGTGGTGAGTAACTAAGCGCTTTCAGAAATGGTAGGTGAGTAAAAAGTATAATTTCTTTTAAAAAGACGAGTAAAAATACGAGTTTCACAAAAATAAATCATTTGAGTAAAGTACAAATCCTGGAAAAATGCACAAGCAGTGTAACAAAGTATTTCTACTTACTTACTTTCCACCTCTGAGAGAAGGTTATTAGAAATTTAGCAAAGGCCACAGATGGCGTCATTAGAACGCGGGAGTTGCTTTGTCCTAGTCCTGTGCTTAGCTAATTGGACCACACCTCTCATTCTAACGTTGATGTCACACAATCAACATTTAGTGATCATGTCCATGTGCTTTTTTTAATTATGAAAGACCATACCAATTGCAATAAAACAGTTATGTCTGTTTCCTTCAGGGGGAAGCGAGATTAAAATATAGTTCGTGATCAGTAAGTTGCCTACCAAATTTGCAAGCTGCCATATTTCTGCTTGTATAATGGACAGTGTGAATAGGAGAGGCAGACCCCACAGAGAATGGGTGGATGATATAGTAGATTGTGCAGCGCTAGTCTATAGAAATTAAGCCACTTTTCACTGAACAGGGAAAGATGGAAGGAAATAGTGAGAGAGGCCTCAGCCACCAAAGGTCACTGAGCCCATAGTTGTTAATGATGATATTTCTGCTTGAGCATGTATTACAGGGAGCCAGAAATATAAATGCAAGGCATGTAATGTGGTCAGAGCCTTGTAGCTTTTTAAAATTAATGAAATGCAGGAATTGATTTAGCTGTCTGATTCCCAGGTAGGGTGTGTTTTTTTTTTTTAAAGAGCAAAAGACTGTATCTAAACGATGGTTATAGAACTAGATTGCAAACATGCACAGAGGCATGGGGTTCTTTTTAGTCATAACTAATGTGTGAAGCTTGGAGCCCATGTTGTCCAAAACTGATTTGCGAAAAGGAGGGACAGGGTAACTTTAAGCTCCTCAATGATTTTGGCTTTTTCACTTTTAAAATTGTTTGCTTCTTTGGCAGGCAGTCAGTCTTGTAGTTTTTTGGCTGTTTGGAGAACAGACTAGCTTGGTCTAGGAATAGAATGCCCTTAGGCTAGCACAGATGCTGTAGACTGTGATGTTTCTAGTTTTAAAACAAGTTTTCCAAAACAAAAAGCATACTGAAAATTAAATCCGAGCAATGATTGGATTTCATTTCTTTGGATTCCAAATTAAAATCTATTCTATTTTTGTTTCCCTGACTTGAAGCTTGAGCCACACGCTGTCTGTGGGGGGTACCAATGTTGTTCATTTTAATAGAATCAAACCAAGCAATTTTTGAGAATTGATTTCAGAGTCTGTCAACACTGATTCTTAGTCACTCAGAGGGGTAGTGGTTGAGCTGGGGAACATGACTAAGAGTCTTGCCTCTGTGGCATTACCCATTGCCACAAATCTGGTGAGTGAGATGCTGAGAGGACTGGCCAAAATCCGAAGGACTTCCACTGAAAGCAGAGCTGTGGCTGCTCAGTTCTGATAATTAGGTCACTTACTCAGGTGCCTAAATATAGGGCTGCTTAATTAGCAAGCTTTGTTCAATCCCCCAGGGTGACACTTGTCATGGAAAAGAGGAGAGTCACTGATAAATCCCTCCCCCGCTCCAGACCATCCCAAGCAATATGTGGAACTGCACAAGAGGTGGCAGCCGTGGTTGCTAGAGAATGTGGGGGGATGGTGATGTTTGAGGGTGGTGCTTGATGGTGGAGGGTCTTAGGGGTGCCTTGGCACAGGAGGAGGGGGAGCGTGGGGCCAGTATTGGGTTCTACCCCCCTTCTGCCTCTGCTGGTGACAGGTTTCAAGACTTGCTGCTGCCACCTCCTCTTTATCTGTTCCTTCCTTACTTGCCTCCAACAAAGGAATGACTTCAAGGGCAGCAGAGAGGTTGCTGGGCTCTCTACAGGGCCGTGAAGACGTCAGCCTTTGGGGACCAAGCAAAGCACTCATAGGGCCATCCCTGATTTTGTGAGCATCCAGCTGATGTGTGGAGATGCATAAGGCCCAGCTGCCTGATGTGAATGTTGTGTGACATTTGGCAACCCCACCTAAATTTGAAAATGGTGGTCACAGTAGCTATGTCTGCACTAGTTTTATCAGCAAAACCCATAGAGTACCCGCACTGAAAATGCATTTCGTCGACATATTCAGCACTTTTGTTGGCGGTCTCCTGCCTCTCCCCCCATGAGGCAGAATGCCTTTCTTGAAAGAATCTGTTGACAGAAAATCTGTGTGGATGCTCTGGGGGCCCTCTGTCGACGGCCAGGGCATCCAGGCCAATGGGCAGCCCTATCTGCTGTGCTTCTGATTGGCCTCTCTGTCAAGAGAGCAGTGGGGCAGTCTGGGTGCTCTCTGTCGACAGAGCAGATCGGCAGAGCCATCCGCTTTTGTTTGTGGCCGCAGTCTATCAACAGAAGTTCTGTCAAAACATATCTTCCAACAGTAACTTCTGTTGACAGATTGCTGTCCTGTTAACATAGCCAGTAAGTGCAGTGGATTGAAATGACTCCTTCAGAATAAAGTGTAAATGTAACTGCCTCACCAGATTGTAGTTGCTTGGTTTGTTACAGTTTAAATAATCCTGGAACACTACGGATATATTCTAAGGTGTCAAATATAGGAGTTCTTAGGAAATTGGATCAAATCTTGGTCCCACTAAAGTGAGTGACAAAACACCTACTGATTTCAGTGGGACCAGTATTTGGGCCAGTCATGTTTTAAACTTTATAATATATACCAGCATGCAACATGGTGTAGACTCAGAAAAATGATTATTTTCACGTATTTGCAATTTAGCAATTTTTTCTTTTGTATTTATTTTTTCGTTCATTTTCTGATACCCAGGAGCCTTATTTTCTGTACATTCTTGTCATGTTTTCCCATAGATTGTTCGTTAGTGAAAAATATTAATGATTGTTAATATTATGACAAAGGGTAATGGTGAACTGAACTGCCCTTTTTCTAGGCTATTTCGGCTCATTGTTTAGAAACAGAAAAGCTTTTGTTATATTTTAGAGGAGGAAGATTATTCGCCTTATAATCATACCGTATTTTTGCCTTAGGGAGGCAATATAAAAACTGCTTTGCCAGTAATGAGGGTTTAGGTCTCAGTTCAACTTTTCACCTAAGTCAGAGGAAAGGCTGCGGCTATCTTTAAATTGAGTTGTATCAGGCATTGTATTTTAAAAGCAAGTGCAATGTAACACCTACTATATTTATGTTAAAAGCAGTGTGTCCAGCAGCTGCCCTGGGTCAAGGTGGTGGGGGGGCCCGGAAGGAAGGGGCAGGACCAGGTGTGGAAGGGCGGGGCCTAGGGCATTCAGTCCTCACCACTGCCCAGATGGTGCTGGTGGGTGTCTGCCCACCCCACCCGCCCCTGTTAAAGCCCATTGATGCCAGAGCAGTGCTGCCAGGGTACTTCAAAAGGCCTGGAGCTCTGGCTGCTGCCATGGCCGCTGCCGTGGCCACTGCCACTGTCAAAGTAGCAGCGGTGGTGGCTGGAGCTCAGGGAGCAACTGCTCCCTTTACCCCCCCCCCCACCTCCCCCAGTTGGTGGGCCTGGTTAAAAGAATATTTTGCAAAGGGGAAGCACTTGAAAATAAGGAGTTGCTACAGTTTAGGTCATTGGTGCAAATTCAATTCATCCATGTTGTGTGAGTGCATTGTGTATTTTAATTACATGAGTACATACTGCTTTTTCAATAAGACACTCGCCTCATGTAGAAATGACAAATTCCTGATCTGCCTGTGGCTGGTTACTTTTTGTGAGAGTTCCCCAAAACTGGCCTGCGATCATGACAACTTGACACAGTAGCAGGAGTGTGGGATAGGGATGTTAACGGTAACTGGTTAACTTCAACCTAAACGGATGAGGCTTACTGATTGTGATTAACCAGTGGGGGCTGAAGCTCTGGAAACAGTATCCTGTTGCTGGTTTTTCTACTTTTTAGGTTAAATTTTAAGTACATGAGAATACAAAAGATACAGGATGATAATGAAGTGTAAAGTGAAGTACATATGGTAGTGTTAGAGTTGCATTCATAAGGAGGATGTTTGGTCCAGATCATTAATAAAGATGTTGAACAAAACCAGATCCCGCATCTGACTTCATGCAGTTGGAGACAAAGGACTGCCTGCATGGAGCCAGGTCCTGGATCAGGTCTGTAGTCTTCAACTATTGTATTGAGAATTGCTAAGTCAAGAGCGATGGGATGATTGCACCCTCGGCAAGTTCGCAGGTGACACTAAGCTAGGGGGAGAGGTAGATACATTGGAGAGCTGGGATCCGTCCAGATTGACTTTAACAAAGCAGACTGTTGGGCCAAAAGAAATCTGATGTGGTTTTACCAGTGCAGAGTTCTGCACTTAGACAGAAGAATCCCGTGCGCGGCTACAGGCTGGGGGCTGATTGCTTAAGTGGCGATTCTGCAGGAAAAGACCTGGGGATATCAGTGGATGAGAAGCTGGAGGTGAGTCAACAGCGTTTCCTTGTTGCCAAGAAGGCTAAGGGCATATTGGGCTGCATTAGTAGGAGCATTGCTAGCAGACTGAGGGAAGTGATTATTCCCCTCTATTCGACACTGGGGAGGCCAGGTCATGAATGAATGCCTGTACAGGGTTAAACCCAAAGACCTGTGTTGGCCAGCAGCCAGGTGAGCCAATGGGAGGGGGTGTTTTTCAACTGAAGAAGTTAGGTTCTGGGAATGTCTTGTGTGTGGCCGGAAGAGAGTCTTTTGTGTGTGCAGAGGGAGGAGCGAGAGAGATGGTTTAAGTCTGAACCAGGCTTGGAGGATTTCAGTAAATATACAGGCCTCAAAAGAAATCTGGGAATGTACATATATAAGTACAAGGAAATGTTTAATCAGATGTGATCAGATTATTTTTTGTTTTGGGTTTTGTGCAGGATTTCTCAGGCTGGCTGATGTACCACTTCCCGCCCCTTGTACTCTGTATGTTCTGAAACCCAGGGAAATAATTCTCTGTGCTTTAATCTACCATTTTCTTTAGTTGCTCTGTGACTCTTCTCAAACAAGCGTGCTTTATCACATATATTTTTGTTTTGTTAATCACCTTTTTTAAAGCAATGGCTTGATTCCCATGTGCTAGAGAAGGGGCTGTGTTTATGTGCAGGTGTAAAGCTGAAAGATTGCTGGGGCTGTGTGCTCTGCGTGCTGCAAGCCCCTGGGGAAGCAGGGGGCTTTGCACTCTTTTCCCGTCCCCAGTATACTCTTGCATCTCCCATTGCCCATGCTTGCTGTGCAGACCGGTTACAATGGCACCATCTCTTCCCAGGAGGCAGGTGATGTGCAGAGCACCTGTCCCCTGCAGCCAGTCACTTTGACTGGCATGTGGAGATGCAAAAGGCAGGGAGCCTGTCTGAGGGTCCCACTGGGCTGCTGGCTGGGACCTACCTAGCTAAGCGCCTCCTGGCTCCTCCTTCCTTCCAGCGCTCTGCTCCTCTATCCCAGGTCACAGCCCCACCTCAGATCCTGCCGCACCCACTGTTATACCCTTCCTCCAGGTCAGAATCCTCTCCTGCACCCATATTCTCTTCCTCACCCCACACAGCCATCTGCACCATCTGCTCCCCAATATCTTACCCCAAGTTCCTCCTGCATCGTACCTCCATCCTAGACCCCCGACCTCACCCTTTTGATGTCATGGAAAAGTGTGGCCCTTGACCACTTTCCAAATTCTTGGAATGGCTCCTCATCAAAAATTATTGCCCATCCGTGCTTTATGAATTGCCTTTTACTAAACCTTTGTACCGATTTGAACACAGTGGTACCCCACTCTTAGTGGGGCATTCAGCCATTACCTTTTCATGTGTAATAATAGAAATAGTAAGTTCAGTTCTCCCTCTTCAAATTTTCAGGAAGAGCAAGAGTGCTTCTGAAACTGTTGCTTTGCATAATACTTAGTGCTAGTGGCGGTGTCTGGAACTATGTTTCCACACTGTGAGGCAGGAGTAGGATGCACTTGTGGACAGAAATGTAATTTAGTATTTGGTTGCCTTAATTTTTCGACTACAGTTTCGTTTTCCTAGATAGAAGCCTCAATATCATGGAGTTAATGTAAAGAGGTACCTATCAGTACTTTGCATGCCAGTTAACTTTAACCTATCAGTAACCCCAAAACCAGCTTTACCTGGGAAGCTGAGAATTAAGATGAGATTTAAAAAAATCCAAACACATTAAAGGGTTGGAAATTCACACTTGTGGCATTTGGATTAATCTGGCATATGCTTTGTATGGTTCTGTGTAGTAACCAGACAATTATAGTACATAGATAAATAGTCACAAAGTTTGCTTCTTATCCCCTCACTGGTTAATAAGATGCTGCAAAAAGAAATCACACAACCCCATTACTGCATCCCAGTCTGTGGCTCCCAGTCAGCAAATCGGTTCAGTAAACTGAGAAGTTACTTAAAACTCTATTCACTGTGTAAAATATTCTTCTGATCATGAAAGGATCAGCTACCTTACCAGATCAATACTAGTTTGGATCTTATCCAAAATGCCAGTCAGTCCTTTAGTATCCAAAACAAAGGCTTATTACAGAAGAATGAGGTCTCAGAGGGGTTGCCATGTTAGTTTTGTAACATTACAATAAAAGAAGCAGTCCCTTAGCATTTTTAAAGACTAACAGGTTTATTTATTGGATAATGAGCTTTTGTGTGTAGGAACCACTTTTCATCACCTAATCAATAAATTTGTTAGTCTTTATGAGGCTATAGGACAGCTTGTTTTTCATAAAAGCAATCTCTCTCTCTCTCTCTCTCTCTCTCTCTCTCTCTCACACACACACACACACACACACACACACACACACACACACACACACACACACACACACACACACACGATTTCAGAGTCCATATATCAGGTTTTTTAGCCGAGTCCTTTTCGATGGCTGGATCTGCTGGTCCTGTGTTCCAAGCATCCCAACCCAGAGCAGTTCAACAATCTGGCCCAGGAGCACAGAGGGTTGGAAGGAGGGCTGGCTATTACTGCCCCCTACTCCTCTCCCCCATGTCACCTCATCCCCAAGGGATTCTGCCTGGGGGTTTACAGAGAGCCTGGCGTGGGGCGGCAGCAGCAGTCTGGCTCTGCCCTGGACTCCCTATGGCGGCGGGAGCTGTGGGGAAATGGAGTGAAGGATAGTGAGTGTGCGTGCCAATTCCACGCCCCACAGCTCCTGCTGCTGTGGAAAATGTAGGAAGGCCTGACTGCTGCTGCTGCCCTGCACTGGGCTCCTCCATAATTTCCAAAGCCAGGTCCCTAGGGGATGGGGTGCCATGCGGGGAGTTGGTGGCAGGAAGGGATAGGGCTTGAGGGACGGTAATGGACAGGATCCGCCATCAGCCAGCTGCTACAGATGGGCAGGATTGTGCAACTGCTCTGGCCAGGGATGGCCCCTGGGTCAGGAATTTAAGACCCCTGCATGATACAGAGATGATACATACATATAAACAAGCTTCTCCTATTTAGCAAATTGTAAGCTTTCCACTGATACCATATGTGGCACTTCTTATGAGAAATTCATTTCAATTTTGTAATATTGATATTGATAATATTATAAATGGTCAGCCATATTTCATCTAGCATCACAAAACTTATTTTTAAAAGCATAATAGATTACATTTTCCTTTTCCTTTTTCCCCTCATGGTTTTACGGGGCAATATTATGTTTGTCTGGGAGCACTAGCTGTATATTTCTAAATTGTGTATTTTTTATCCTGGGAATTTAGCCCGGGAGAGGGAAGAGAAGGTATAGGCCATTTTAAAAGGGGGCTCCGATCCTCCTTCAGAGCAGACTTTGCCTAAAGTTTCCATTAAGAGTAGGAGATAGATTGTTTAGAAATAGGGGAGTTCTTCATGGAGCTCTCTGTAGCAGAATATTATTTATCAGTCTCACTGCAGACGAAACCTCCCACTATTCTTCATAATGGAGAAGAGGAGAAATCACTTCTAACCCTGAAAAATAAAACATATATATTCAAATGTAGCCAGTGCATGAGATTTTAGTAATTTTAACATTGAGATGTTTGAAGAGGCTTTGTTAAGGTCATTTGGAACAAAGAAATGAGGCATTACAGAGCGTACTGTCGTTCTTAAAGGACCCTTTGTATATTTAACTCACAAATTTACAGATTTATTTGTGAATTCTGAAAAAAAAAATTATATTTTGCTCAGAGTAAATGCTATATTTTAGCAGGATGGGCATCTTTGCATCTGCACATATAACTGGCAGGCACACTCATTCTTCATATATAACACAGTGATTGAATCTCTGCTTCGCATGCAAAACTTGACCTAGCTTAACTAATTGCTATGGGCATTTCTATAACAAATATTATGTAGGCGGGTGTATCAGTAACTGAATGTATGAATTCAGGTGTATACAGGGCTCCTTTTTCCTATGTTAAGTGCGTGTTTCTAGATACGCATAATATTCACTAGTGGATTGAGTGCCTATTTTGAATAAATGTATTAAAAAGCACTTCGCTTCCTGATGACTAATGCTTTTCTGACTGTCAAGCTACAATATCTCAGCTGACAAGTTTATAACTCAAATTTTACTTGTCTGGTTTCACCACCAATTCCATGTCTTACCTTTATATACACACCCTAACTAATCTGCAGTTGAAAATACAGGTGTCCAGTATTTATATTCATTTAAGCAAGCACCTAATAAGACCTACAGGTAGTTTAACAGAGATTATCTAGGGAGGTTGAAAGAATCTGAAAGATCTTCAAAGAATGAAACTGATGGATTACTGTGCGGTTTATTTGTGTGGAAATGTGCCACCGCTCTTCCTGAATTTGATCACAAAGAGCTGTAAATATGGAAGAGTAGAGGACAGAAATCATTCATGGGATTGGTCCAGACAGATACGGGTCAGGGCTACGTAGCTGAATCATGATTTACATAGTTGGGGATTATCTGAAATATCTGCTCATTTGAAAAAGGAGGTTGACTGCTTTGGAGACTGAGGTACATCACCTGCCATTATCTATACTAATGGCCCTGAGTAGCTATAAATCATGCAGAGATTTTCAAGAGACTTTGATTGGATCAAATGTAAGTACCCATTTTTCGGGTATTGAACCTTGTTATTTCAGCTGTGCAGAAACGTTAGCTGAAGTAATGAAAATGCTATTAATCAAAAATATTTTTATTCAACTTAAAATAATTTCCCCCCAAGAAAACAGGGAGGGGGAGATTGGCAGCAGGAAAACATTGAGTCCCGTGAAAACTTCACTCAGAACTGGCTGAATCTGTAGCCTTTGAAAATTCCCATTGCAAATGGACCCATAGAGTTTGTAGAGGCTTGCAGTTAAAAGTTCTTGAATGTTCAGTTTGCACTGTTAGGGCTCCAGTCCCACTCACCTCCCTACCCGCTAACTCGCTCACATACTGTACTGTAAATGTATTTGGGGGCTGGAGCAAGCTCCAAGTAGAGAAGGAGGAGAAGCAGCAGGTGCCAATCCCTCCATTCCCTTTTGATGTAGCAGGAGATGGAATGATTTGAGAGGATGAGACTGAGTCTTATTCTCAAACTAATTGGTTTAAAATCTGTACATTTAACAGTATTTACAGCTGAGCATTGTCTAATACCCCTATCTCAGTAGGTAGGCAAATATAATTTACCAAATCTACAAACATGTTAAGAAAACTTTGTTGAATTGAACAAAGAAGTTAAAGGGGAATAAATAGTTTATAGTATTGGAGATTGCTCTGTAAAATGGTATACTAGAAAAACAGAAATTATGCAAATAGTAAGATAACCACTTAGAGAGACTTGCCTTTTTTTTCCAAGTGTTACATATCAGTTTAATGCTGTCTATCATCTGGAATTTTTAAATATAAATAGACTTAAAAGCAAAAAGGTCGTCTTTTGTTTTTCAACCAGAACTTTTAGAACTCTGCATGCTGTGAATGTAATAATTAACTTTCAGAATGTGCACTTGTATGTTAGGGCTCTGTAAATGGGAGACTCTGTTCTAATTGGTATTGTTTTATGGTGCTTTTGATGTAAGACTCGGACCAGCCATTTGAGAAAAGAGTCCTTATTTTAGGAGTGCTGCCAATCTATTTTGTACTTTTTAGTAATTATACGGTATATTGTTGTCTCCATTATGTTTGTTCATGTTGCAGATGGTCCTGCTTATTCTACCTGTGTTCTTGCTTTCTTGCCAGTAGGAAGTCCCAGCATAATGGGGCAGCAGACAAGAGGTGGGGGAAGGAGGAGAAGTAAAAATAAAGTATTTTATATTTCTCTGTCCCTTAACTTAAGACTGTAAATTTAGCAAGCTTAAAATTCAGTTATGGGTTAAAAACTAATCCAATCACGCTTGAAATTATTGTATTTATTTCTTTACTATTTTTACCACAGCATGTTTTGTGTGTGGTACATACAATATTTTTGTGTTTGTGTTTTTATAGAATATTTTATAGGGGTAGAGAATCCTGTATAAAATATATTAGTTCGCTTATTTTTATGCCAAAAGTAAGTAATGACAAACAAATCTGAGTTTCATTTGTATGTGCTGATTTAAACCCCAGTCCTGCCTATGCTTAATCATGCACTTGCCTTTAATAGTATCATGCAGTCATGCGTTTGTGTTAAGTATTTGTGGGATCAGAGTCCTCGGTACATAAGGGCAATGCAGTGATACAGAATACTGGGAGTCAACCAAGGTACAGAATATACAGGTTGGATCTCCTTGGTCCAGCAAACTCAGAATCAGGCTGGTGCTGAATGAGGGAATTTGCCACATCAGGGATAGTCCCTTGCCTCTGGCCCCCCAGCCTCCTGCTGGCCACCTTGCCACTGGCTCCAGCTGGTCTGCCTGTTGGGCTGCCCTGGTCCCCTAGCCCATATGAGCTGGGACCAGTGTGGTAGCCCTCAGCTACCTACCCTCCTGCTCCCTGAATCCTGGCTACCAGAGCTCTCTGTTCTGGGAACATCTGTGGTCAGACCAGACAAACTGGGTTTAGGGAGGCGCAACCTGTTAAGTCTTATGCATTTATCCATTCACAAATGTGGAGTGACTGTTTAGTAATTCCCGTTTGTCCACACTGCAGAGTCTGTAGGTGTTCTGGCACAGGTCAGCTCTCTTCTAAAACTAAGTGGAGTAGTTTTATAGTATGGGTTTTGTTTTTAAAGAGAAAGTGAGTGAAATGTGACCAAGCAGCTGGCAACTACTGCTGGAAAGGGTCACTAACTTCATTGTGAGGTCAGTTTAAAATGCTAACCAACCATAGGTAATGCCACAGATTGTTGTGCAAGTGCCAGAGAAATCCACAACAGCTGTTACGTACAGACATCGAGGGAATGGGGAGCCCATGGCTAACTTGCAAGGGGACAAGGATGTGATCCAAAAGAGAGAGAATGAGTTCATCTTATGTGTTGTACAAGGACAATAGAAATTAAACAGCTCTTTGGCTTAACAAATGTTCCACAGATGGAATTACCTTCACAAAGATTGGGTTTTTTTCCCCCACCCCCACCCCTGAGCAACAGAAATGCAAAACTGTATGTATTCTCACACAGGACACACAAAGCGGGGGCCATGGATGCATTTTCCATGGAAGGCCTGGCCATGAAGAGTGCTTTGTGGTTCCTTACATCTCTGCCCCAGCTACCAGGTCCTGAGGTCCCTTCCAGCCCTAGGATTCTACGATACCTGTGCCATGGGTCCCAGTGTAGAGAGAAAAATCAGTGTCTGCAGAGCAGGTAGGAGGAAGAGAGTAAAATAGGGTGAAGAGCAGCATGTGAGGCTGTGGCTGTACCTCCCATTTTGACCAATTTATCTGGTACATTTGACTTCGTCTGTGTTCCTGAGTCATAGAATATAGACCTTAAGGCCAGAAGGGACCATTAAATCATGTCGTCTGAGCTCCTGTATGATACCAGCTGTGAACGATCATCTATTCCTGTATTGAGCTCAGAATTTATTCTATATTATGCCCATTATCGTGGTATGTTGGCACTAATGAAAGCAAGAAAATATTTAAAACAGCCAAAAAGCATTACGCCTGAGCTAGGTCATTAGTATGAGTGGGCTAAAAGTGCTAAAGTTCACTTTTAAAAGTGGGTCTGATGGACTTGATGATTTGGAGTTTGATATAAATCATTGGAGGTAAGGTTTGGGCAAGCATCAATGGAATGATGAGTGTATTACCAATTGGCCTCATTTGCATTCCCCTTCTGAAAGAGGAATGTAGGGTAGCCGCAGCCGTTTTTGAAGATCTCCTTTTATATATCTGAAAAACCAAACTGCTACCCTTATTCAGACAGGAGGTAGATAAATACAAGTAGCAGAACTGTGTGCTAAAGAGGAGAAATGAAAAACAAGATTTCATGATCCCAATTCAGGGATGCATTTGTGCACATGCTTAACCCACATTAAAGTCGGTGAGGCTTAAGCACATACTGGACTGGGTCCTGTGGAAGTATTTGTCTTCACAGGATATGTGAACACTGGAGTAGCGAGTGACCCTCTGTAGGGTGCGAGAAGACATTGTAACGGTTGAGAGTGCAGTCCGACCCCTCTGTGAATCTTCAGGAGAATTCCAAACAAACCAGTTTGTGCAAGGTGAAAAGCTGCAAAACAACTAACCCTGCCATGGCAACAACTGCAAACAAGGCGCACTTGCCACGACTTCAAGGCTACGCTGGCGGTAGGCCATAAGAGACAGTGATGAGGAATGCATAGGCAATTTTAGGCAATCTTATGTTAATGAGTTCAGCTTTATCAGCTAGTGTTAGGAGGCCTGTTACAGAGCCTCTCCCCGAGCGAAGCTCTGGCGCGTCGGGTCTTTCCCCCACTGGTGACTGTGGCGTCTCCGGGGCTCCCGTTGCGGGTGTCACGCGCTTTCAATAAATCAAATATAGCACTCGCCTGCTGGGTGCAGCCTTGTTTCTGGGGAACCCGAGCCTGGCTGGCTACACCCTCTCAGCCTGGATAGATGGGCTAGCTAGATATTGTGGTTGCACCTCGGGTTCTCAAACCACGTGGGCTGCGTGAGCTTGATAGGCCCAGTTTGCAGCCCAAGCCAAAGCAGACACGGTGCTATTTTTAGCACACTACCTCAAGCCTGGCAGTGCAAGTCAGTCTACTTGGTCTGGGAGGCTTGCTCTCAGCTGCAGTGTAGACATAACCAATAGCATCGCTTTGATTCCTTATCCATTTTGATCTGATTAAGTAAATGAAAAGTTCAGGTAAAACTGTTCAACAATAAGAGGCAGAATGGCCATCCCTTTCTTACTCTGCAAAAAGGGAAATGTGAATGTTGATAGGGAAATACATCAATATATAAATATGAAGATGGCTTTCTTTCTGCACCCTGCCACAGCGGTATATCCCCACTGGAGTCAGTAAAGTAGCATGTTGTAACTATGGGCAGAATATGACTCCTTAGCTGTGTCTACACGTGCACGCTACTTCGAAGTAGCAGCACTAACTTCGAAATAGTGCCCGTCGCGGCTACACGCGTCGGGCGCTATTTCGAAGTTAACTTCGACGTTAGGCGGCGAGACGTCGAAGTCACTAACCTCATGAGGGGATCGGAATAGCACCCTACTTCGACGTTCAACGTCGAAGTAGGGACCGTGTAGACGATCCGCGTCCCGCAACGTCGAAATTGCCGGGTCCTCCATGGCGGCCATCAGCTGGGGGGTTGAGAGATGCTCTCTCTCCAGCCCCTGCGGGGCTCTATGGTCACCGTGGGCAGCAGCCCTTAGCCCAGGGCTTCTGGCTGCTGCTGCGGCAGCTGGGGATCCATGCTGCAGGCACAGGGTCTGCAACCAGTTGTCGGCTCTGTGTATCTTGTGTTGTTTAGTGCAACTGTGTCTGGGAGGGGCCCTTTAAGGGAGCGGCTTGCTGTTGAGTCCGCCCTGTGACCCTGTCTGCAGCTGTTCCTGGCACCCTTATTTCGATGTGTGCTACTTTGGCGTGTAGACGTTCCCTCGCAGCGCCTATTTCGATGTGGTGCCGCGCAACGTCGAAGTTGAACATCGACGTTGCCAGCCCTGGAGGACGTGTAGACGTTATTCATCGAAATAGCCTATTTTGATGTTGCTACATCGAAATAAGCTATTTTGATGTTGGCTTCACGTGTAGACGTAGCCCTTGTGTTACAAAATACTGCACAGAAATGTAGACGCATAAGGTGATAGAGGCTACGTCTACACTCGCCCCAAACTTTGAAATGGCCACACAAATGGCCATTTCGAAGTTTACTCATGAAGCGCTGAAATGCATATTCAGCACTTCATTAGCATGCGGGCGGCCGCGGCACTTCAAAATTGATGCGCTGCGCCTCGCCGCCGCGCGGCTCGTCCCGACGGGGCTCCTTTTCGACAGGACCCCGCCTACTTCAAAGTCCCCTTATTCCCAGGAGCTGATGGGAATAAGGGGACTTCGAAGTAGGCGGGGTCCTGTCGAAGAGGAGCCCCGTCGGGACGAGCCATGTGGCGGTGAGGCGCGGCGTGTCAATTTTGAAGTGCCGCGGCCGCCCGCGTGCTAATGAAGCGCTGAATATGCATTTCAGCGCTTCATGAGTAAACTTCGAAATGGCCATTTGCATGGCCATTTCGAAGTTTGGGGCTAGTGTAGACATGGCCAGAGAGGTAATACCTGTTGTTGGCTCTTTTATTGGAACAGCTTCTGTTGACAGGAGTGACAAGGATTTGAGCTTACGCAGAGCTCTTCAGGTCACTCTGTAAGCTCAAAATCTAGTGTTCCAGCAGAAGTTGGTCCAATAGAAGATATCACCTCACCCGCCTTGCCTCTTGAATATCCTAGGACCAGTGTGGCTATGAGAAGACTTCATAGAAATGTAGGCAGTTAAAATGATTGCTTATGAAAGAATGTCATTTTATGCTAGGCTTGTGTAAAGTATGTGCATAACCAGTGATGTTGCAGTTTTTTATCCAGAATGCATTTACATAAACTGTTGAAAGAGCACGGAGGCTGCAGCTAGAATGTAAAGTCCTCGTGTAATACTTAAATCGTTTTTTTTTCCAGCACACTGCTTCTCAAGATGTCACCTGGGATCTTTTCATCCTGTTTTGCCCATGACATTTACTGTATTCGCTTCTAGGGCAGCCATGAAGTGGTGATGAGTTGGTTTTATATGTAGCATTGCATTTGCTTGTTGATGAAATCAGCTGGCCCTGTGACTATAACTTAAGTGGCAGCTCCTGTTAATTCAATAAGATGAAATTTAACATAGGACAAAAAGGTATAATTGTTAGAAAGGAGACCAGCACCCTGCTGAAAGAGGTGCAATCTGAGCCTTCTGAAAGGCATAGAACTTTAATATTCTCTAATTCAGACTACACCCTTCATGCCCAAAGACACATAGGAGTATAGGCAAATCCCAGGCCATTCTAGAAGAGGATAGAGAGGCAATTTCATTATTGCACAGGTTTCGCCAACTTTCCAGTGTGCCTTCCTGTCCAGATGTTTAGGTTAGTCAGAATTGAAGACCTAATTCCCCTCTGGTTTAAATCCTCTGAAATCCTACTGCAGTCACTTGAATGTGGTATAAATCTGGGTGTTATTGAATCCTGCATGTCTAGCTGTAATCCCAAAGCAATCTGCATACCAGGTTTACCTGTCGTATGTCATGTTGCACAGTGTGGCTGCATGAGACTCAGGGACACAATAATAATGTTCCTTCATAGGGGAAATGTGGATTTTACTTCTCTCACTCCGCCTCTCTGAATTGAAAGTACAAACATATACTCGTGTGCATGAGGGTTCTGTATGTTACACTAAAGATGCTTGCCTAAAAGCTGTGATAGTTCAAAGTGCATAGTGAATACCTTTGTATCATCTTTTATCTTGGAAAAAAGTTGTTTTTAGAAGTCTTGACATACATGATTAAATGGAAAATGAGGTGCAGGTACATGTGTGCTTCTTAATGGAGGGCTACTGTGATTGTCTATGAATTACAAACTTGTAAAATTAGTATGTGAAGAAAAGTCATCATCCCATTCACCTTCCTCATAATGCTTCTCTCTGGAGACAGAAAACTGTTAATGTTGTCCCCCTAATAAGTCTTATTTATTATTAACTGATTGAATTGTCCGCATGAAGGGCTTACTCTTTTAATTGGCTTCCAGTATAGTTCATACACTTTGGAGTTCAATTAATTCTGTCATGTGGCTGTGCAATTTAACCATAAAGAAGCAGCTCTCTTTGACTGATTTTACAACTCTGTAGATTTTAGATAGTAAGCACATAAGTGCAGTACCTTATACCCCTTCCTGCAGGTGCACTAAAATGCCTGCCCTGAATTTCCTTCTCTACAAGGGTGTCCTCAAAGATTTACTTTGTGCTGCTGCTGCTTCTTAAGACTAGCTCTGGTTTCCCAACATATTCCTTCATTCTCTTACAACTTTTATGCGTGTGTTTTAACCACTAGCATACTGGACAATGCTCTCTTTGAAAGGCAGCTTTGTAGAGATGACAGTCAAAATTGGAAAAGCACCGAAGAAATCATTGATAGATCCCCTGTAAATAGGTTTGATTTGTATGAAAGGAGAGAGCTATGAATCTGTTTTTTATTAGGAAAACTTTTTTTTTTTGGGGGGTGGTAATTCACCATACCCAAACACTAAGGCAGAATAATGATAGAAAAAGAATGGGTTTCAAAATCATTTTGCTGTAGGGAACTTTTTACAGCTGTAACTCAATTCAGCAGCAGTTCTTGGCAATTTTGGATTTTGCAGCCCAAGTCTATTCCATAGCTTCCAAGATCCTGATTTTCTTGTATAATGCTGACAGGTGCAGCTGAACATGGGACTTCTGTAGCTTAGTGCGTGAGCCTCTACCATTGGAGCCACAAGCCCAGCTGGCTATTAGCTAAGGCTGTGGAAGAGACTCGTTCTTTCTCCTTGAAAGTGGTCTAAGTGCCACCCCACGGGACAGTGAACCACATCCAGAAGATGTGTGGGTTACACTTACAATAACCAAAAGAATAAGCAATAAGATTTTGAAGGGAATGGTGTAATGAATCTGTATCCAATAGCATGTAATTGATCTGTGATTGCTAATAGCCAATATTCTCAACAGTGGATTGGATAGTACGTGGAGAGGGCTCTGAATCACTACAGAGAATTCTTTCCCAGGTGTATCTGTCTGGATTTTACCAAAATGTTCACGTTCCAACTGATTGTCATATTTGGGGCTGGGAAGGAATTTCCCACAAGACAGGTAGGCAGAAATCCTGAGGATTTTTCTCTTTCCTATGAACCATAGGGCCTGGGTCACTTGCAGGTTTAAACTAGAATAAATGGTAGGTTCTCTGTAATATGTCTGTAACGTTAGTCACTCACCTGGAGATATGGGTCCAGTAGTTTTTGGCCTCGAGTTCATACTAGATTGAGGATGGGGAGTTTGTGGCCTATGGGCTCTGCCTGTTGGTGGGAAAAGGGGAGGGGGAGTGACTGTGTAGCAAGAATGCTGTGCAGGGAAACTCTGCCCACCTGCGCTGGCTTGCAGGCTCCATCCCCATCACTCCCATTGGCTGGGAGCAGTGCCTGCTGGGACAGAGCAGCATGGAGCCACCTCTCATACCCCCTCCCTTGGAGCTGTGGCAGATAAGCAGCCCACCTCCTGCCCCAACTCTGCACCTCCACCCTGTTCCTTGTCGAAAGGGGACCTTGGACTAATCAAGCAGAGACCTTAAACATTCTGCGTAGGTTGTACTTCACATTATATAGTTTATTATTTTTATTTGTGCAAAGCCCTAAACTGCATTCAGAACTTTGCAGTGAATATAGAGCTATGTTCTTGTCCCCCGGGACCTGAAAATGTAATGTGAAAGATGACGCACACCCATAGGAGAGCACAATGGCCTCTCACCCAAGCATAAGCATATGGTGTGCAAATGCAGAAAGCACCAATGTGAAAGTGAGGGACAAAAGGGGGAAAAGTACACAGAACTGAAAGAACATGTTAGGTAAAAAATTTTTTGTGCTGCATTCAACACATCTGTGACACTGGAATCAGTTTAATTTGCACTATGAAAAGGAGAGAGGTAGCTGGAACTAGCAGGGTTTCTTTTTTGTTTTTATCAGGATAAATGTAGGCTAATGTGCTTGTTCCATAACAATGAAAGGTGATTCATCACCTCCTGAATGACTGTTCCATGCTTATTATTAAAAGGACTTTGCGCTATATCCTTTTTCATCCTTACTCTTTGCTATTGTAGATGTATGTCCCTCGTCTCTTCAGATGGTGACAGTGGAGCAGCTTCTTAGGTTTAGCCATAAGTTCTGAATTTGTGATTTGGAAGCACTTTATGTATTGGCGGCAAAGCTGTCTGTCTTTTCGTTCTTCCAGAAAGATACCATGTGCATTCTTGTGCCTGAACTCTCAGAATTGAACTGTTTTGCCAATGTGACTTGGAAGGAGAAGCTTGAAACAGCAAATCCCTTCGGGAACAAGCCTCTTAAGACATTTCAAATGTATATTTAGATTTCCACATTGTTTATCATTTCTGAAATTCTGTAGAATTGTCCTGTATTGTTACGAGATGGTCAGAGTGAAAAGACGTTCTGTGTTGTGAACAGCGTAGGATGTAGTGGTGATCTCCTTCTGCGGACAGGTTTGCTTCTTGTCCACCTAGTGGCTTAGGCTGGATACTACAAAGTACCTAAAAAAGTTAGTATCCATTTCCCAGTGAAATGCATCTGGATCTGCTTGCACAACACAACTTGCAAGATCAGACTTATTTGCTTCACTTGCCATTGGCTTGCATTGTCTCCTATTGAACGCAATAGCAAAATCACAGTTGACTTCTATGTGCAGACGTGGTATTGCTACAAAACTCATGACTGAGTCAGAAGGTCACAACTATAATCCTGGGTTTATCTTTGACTCATTTGTTTGTGACATTGGGCAAATTTACTGACCTGGCTGTTCCCTAGTTTCTGTGGAATGGGGATAAGGACAGCTCTTTATTTCAAAGGGCTAACATGAAGTAGCAAACTATTTTGCAGTCTTGTGCTATGAAGATGCCATGGGAATGCCCTGTATTGTTATCCCCAGAGATGCCAAAGGTTGGCAGTACTTAACAGTAAGATGTACAGCCTAGAAGAGTGAGATTCAAGACCCAAAAGAGGTGTGTTACATCATTGCTTAAGACGGAGTCTCATTTTTGGTCAGTCTGTGGCAACATCCAGTAGACCAGGTTTTTCATCCAACCAGTATGTAAGTTTGTTTTAAATTGTACACTGCTTAGTATTTCATACAAAACACTTAAATGTTCTAATTCATACTAAAGTCCTTATAAGGTAGGGTTGCCACCAGCACGTATTCCAAAATTGGAGTGGTACAGAGAAGATGAGTATGGTCCTTGTGCAAGGGTGACATGCAAATTCATGAAGCGTTCCATACTTTTTGCATAGTTTCTGTAGAGTAGTGGTTATCACGTTTGCCTGATGTTCATGAAGGTCCTTGGTTCAAAGCCAGGCAAAACTTTTTCTGTTAACAAACTACATTGTGCATTGCATATTCAGGGTTGGGTTAATATTCAAAGAAGCTGGCTAAAGATTCAGGCTGTGGAGAATGGCTGAAGCTCAAGAGCATGGTCAAGTGGTTAAGGCATTGGACTTAAGTTCTAGTAGAGAGTGGTGTACCTGTGTGGGTTTGTAATGGCGATGGAGCTGGGTCATTGGCAGCATAGTTTGAGTTTGTGACCTTAGGGGCTAAAGCCCTGTGCTCTACCACATGAATTAAAAGCCAGCTGGCTCCCAGCCAAGGCAGTAGAATGGAGACTTCACTCTCCCTGGTATCATCATCCCTTAATCATTGTAGGGCAGAGGACTGGACTTGATGTTCTCTTGACGTCCCTTCCAGTTCTAGTACTCTATTATTTGGATTGCTAGTAACGGGACCATGGAGGCGGTGTCTCCTGCCCCACTTCTCCCTTCAAACTCTTGCCCTGCCTCTTCCCCCAAGGCTCTTCCTCATCACTCACTCCTCTGCCCCACTCCTCCTAGCATTCACTGGATCATCTCACCTCTATTCTTTCCCCTTCCAGCCTATACCCACCATCTGGGCTTCCTTAGCTCAGGGGCTGGGATGGGACAAGGAGCTGACAAGGAGCCTGCCTGTAGGTAAGAGGTAGGCCATCATGGGCGGAGGTGGCACCCCGCCCCCCCATTCCTCAGTAGCTAGACTTGGTGTCCATTCAGTACATCTGACAGGATGCTGCCAGGCAAAGCTATCCATCCATTGGACAGTTTGTGGCTAGGCAAGCATGGAGTAAGGCTGGGAAACGATGGAGCCCTGGGCGGGTGGCGGGGAGCTTAGGTGCAAGAGTGGGAAAGGGTAGGTTATTCTTGGGCCCTACTCTCCCCTAGGTATGGCCCTACACCCCTTTAGGTACAGCCCTGCCAGGCCCCCTTTTGAACTAAATTTATGGTAAATGGCACATGGATACAGAAATCAAAACCTGGATGGGTAGCGACCCTCGTGTAGGGCCAGTGAGAATTCAGTGTGCAATGGAAACCAGTGGACTCCATAAAAAGCACTTTTGTTGCTGGTTGGAACAAAAACCTACATGCCTGGGGCATCCCGAGGATGTGACTTGATCCACTTTGGTTTACATTTTAAACTGTTTTTTTCCCCCTGTAGAACTCCAAAACTTTTGATCAAGTCTTGCTCATTTTTTTGGAAAAACTCATAGATGTTACTGTCAAGTATTCACACACACAAACTCCCGCTTTCCCAGCTGGAGTCGTTAGATGTCTGGTTTTTGGCTGGAATGCAGTTGAAAAGGGTCCCCTGATGGCTCTGGTCAGCATTGCTGACTGGGACGCTAAAAGTGTGGGTAACAGGACAGTGAGGCAAAGTCAGGATCCCTGCCTGCTGGCTCTCTGTAGCTCCCTGGATCAGCCAGCATGTCTGGCCACTGCACTTCCCATTGGCCAGGAACTGCAGGCAGCGTGCAGAGCCCCTCAGGTCCCCCTGCTTAGGAGCTGGACATACTGGCTGCTTCTGGGAACTGCCTGAGGTAAACACCACCTGGCTAGAGCCTGCACTCCATGCCCCTATTCCATGTTGGAATCCCCTCCCACAGCCTGTGCCTCAGCTCTGAGTCCCCTCCTGGAATCAAACTCCGTTCTTCCCTCCCAGAACTTGCACTCCATAGCCTTTCCTGCGCCCCAACCTTCTGCCCCAGCTCTGCGCCACCTCCTATACCCCTACTCCTTCCCAAAGCCTGCATGGCAGCCTGAACTCCCTTCTGCCCTTCAACTCCCTCCTGGAGCCTGCAACCCAATCCCTTATACCCATCCTGCACCAAAACTCCTTCCCCAGAGCACACTTCTCATCTTTCAACCCATCCTCTTGCTCCCCCTCCGGTACCACAGATGTCTCGTCCACAGCCCCGCCTTAGAGTGTGCACCCTCCCAGTCTGGAGCCTGTCCCCTCCTGCCCCCCAGCCTCCTGCCACAGCCTTGAACCTTCCTCCCGCCCACACCAAACCCCTCGTCCTTGTTCCACCCTCTCCCACCCATCCTGATCCCCTTGGGATTTAGAACACAATCAAAACAGGTCTTTTTCTCTAATTATGTTTTTATTTAAGTATATTTTGTTTCTAATTGTAAACTCATTAAAATAGATCTGAAATTGACATCCTATTTTAAGACCTAAACTAACTCATCTATTACATAATTCAAAGTAGTAAAGTATATTAAAGTAGTATCCATTAGCTGCCAAAATGTAAAAGAAGATCAAGCTGGCGAAAGTTCCTGGCAAAGAACCTAGAACAGGGGTCAGCAGCCTTTCTCAGGCAGAGTGGAGAAATTTGATATGTACAGTTTGAGTGCTGGAGGTACTTTTTAAAGTCACTAATAGACCTACTTGTAACAGCTTCCTTAATAAAGATGCAGAGTTTTACTGTTTAGATGGCAGTTGGTAGCATTAGCAGGTCTTCGTTAATCCACGGACAGCATGACTTTGAGCAAGCTCCCAGCTGCATGGGGAAGGCGGGATGGGGCTGAGCTCCCGCCTCATGTTCTTATGAAAATTGGCTTGCATGCCATTCTTGGCACATGTGCCAGGGGTTGCTGACTCCTGAAAACAAAAGTTTATTGAAAGGTTAAACTAGCTTTTGACAGGAGTACCCTATTTTGCAGATGTGGAGAAACTGTTTTCATTTTGGTTATTCAAGGGGTTCAGTTCAAGGACTGCTTCAAAGATAAGAAACTTCCCTGTTATTGAAAAAGCAGGAAAGTTTCCAGTCTATGAACAAAAACAAGGTGTGAGAGCTACTAATTCTAAAATCTTGACGCATGCGGTGACCAGAAACAATTAGTTCAATTCAGTGACTATGTATAATTATTTTTCTTTATAAATTAGTTTTAAATGCAAAACAGGTTTTGCTAAGAATTTTTTCTTGCGTATCTGCCATATTTCAGGTAATTTTATTTAACTAATAAAAAATTAAACTGCTGTCTTTGAAGATTTTAAATTAATTCCACTTTTCATCCAAATAGAGTTTCACACATCACTAGGAAAAAATTATCATCCTCTATTTGAGTGACAAATGCAACATTCTCACTTTCTAATATTATAAAAATGTAATAAGACTGAAATGTATGATAAACTATAAAGCGACTTAAATATGTATTGATACAGTGTATCTTCTTGGATAGCAAAAATAAATACCAAATGGAGGGGCCGGGGGGGGAGAGAGAGAGAGCGTGTGTGCGAACTTTTGTGATTTGATTTCTGCTTATTTTCCTCAGGAAAAGTTGATTCTCATTGGTTAGTAATCTTTTTTTTTTAAAAAAAAAAAACAAGCAGAAATCAAATCACAAACGTTTTTGCTTGCTGACTTTAAATCAGTTAGATTTATAAATCAGTTCACATGGTGGATAATTTTTCAATACAGAGAGATGATATTTTAAAATATAAACCAAACCATTCAGGTTGTCATCATAGATGAATGGATTTCAAGGCCAGATAGATTCCACTTGGTCATCTGGTCTAATGTCCTACATAACACAGATCATAGAACGTCCTCAAAATAATCCTTAGAGAATATTTTTACAAAAACTTTTTCTTAATTTAAAAATCGTTAGTGATGGAGAATCCTCTGACTCAGGCATATTGTTCAAGTAAAGAGTTTCGCTCACTGTCAAATTTTACACCTTATTTCCGTTTTGATTGTCTAGGTCTACACTAGAAGCAGCTGTCTAAAGAAGTTATTGTTGGAAGAGATATTCCAACAAAACTTCTGTTGACAGATCACTTCTACACATAAAAGCGGATCCATCCATTGATCTGCTCTGTCAACAGAAGGCCCCCCTATAGCTTTTTGTGGACAGTTTCTGTTGACAAAATGCATTTTGTGTGTAGATGCTCAGTGAGTTTTGTTTACAAAACTCTCTAGTGTAGATGTAGCCAACATGTCTCTAGCTCCAACATCCAGCCACTGGATCTTGTTTTAACTTACTCTGTTAGATTGAAGACTACATTATTAAATATATGATCTCCAGGTAAATACAGACTGTAATCAAGTTACCTTTCACCTTTTCTTTGTTAAACTAAATACACTGAGCTCCTCTGTCATTAAAAGGCATGTTTTCTAATCCTTTAGTAATTCTCATGGCTCTTCTCTGAGTCCTCTCTAATTTATCAACATCCTTTGTGAACTGTGGGTGCTAGAACAGAGCACAGTATTCCAGCAATGATCACTTTAATACCAAATACAGGGTAAAACGACCTTTCAGCCACTCAAGATCCCTTGTTTACACACCACAGGATTACATTAGCTCTTTTGGCCACAGCCTCAGAATGGGAGCTCATGTTCAACGGGTTGTCCCTCATGGTTCCCCAATCTTTTTTAAAAGCTCACTACTTTGTGGGCTGGAGTTTCGAATCCTGCACTTACGACTTACTTTATTTGTTCCTAGATGTATGTATTCATGTTTAGTCATATTAAAACATGTCATTTGCATGCACTCCATTTACCAAGCAAGCCAGAGTTGCTCTGTATCCTGTCTTTTTTACTGTTTACTACTCCCCCCCCCCGAGTTCTTATGTCATCTGCAGATTTTATCAGTGATGAAATGTTTTCTTCCAAATCATTGACACAAATGGTAAATACCCCAGGGTCAAGAATTGATCCCTGTAGGATCCATCGGTAAACATGCTGGCTTGATGATAATTCTCTGTTTACAGATATATTTTTTTAAGAACTATCATTTAGCCAATTTTTCATCCATTTAATGTGTGCCGTGTTAATGTTGTATTGCTCTAGGTTTTTAATTTAAATGTGAGAAGGTACCATATCAAACAACTTGCGGGCTAGCTAGACTAGTAGTTTTGTTTGTATTACAGGAGTGTTAAAGGAGAGACCAACCTTGAAGCTTCTCAATAGCAGCTCCAAATGGTATGCTGAATTCACTGTCATAAGTCTCAAGAATAATTTTATCACCCATATGCTGTTCTCCAGAAAATTTCTTGAAGAGTGACATGGCCCTGCCTGCCCTCTCAGTATTTGTTAGCTGCGTGTTGGGATTTTTCATCACTTCATGCCATTGCAAAGAACATCCTTTCAGGCTTCCTAACAGAGGAAGTCTGCCCCCTGATTGTTCTGTTTGTTCATTTAGAATCATGCTGTTAGCTGTCCCTCTCATCTCCTGGTTATGTGACAACATTGTTGTAGGGTTGCTTCCTAAAATCATCTGGGACTTCTTGAGCAGCAACCTTCCCCCTGTGTGAACCTGATCATAGATTGTACTGAAATGATCTTAGTTCATGTTTACACTAAGCTGATGTACTTTTTCTTTTCCAGGGGTGTTTTTAACAACTGAAAAAATCTAATTATATCATTGCTGGATTTGTTTGTTTATATTTTAGACATAAAGTCAAAGGAAAAAAGAGTCAACATTTCAGTAAATAGCTTAGCAAGGAAATGGTTATTTGCTTAGTCCTGAAGATGGAGGGCCAGATTCTGCTTTCATTGATGTAAATCCCAAGAAGTTTTCTTGACTTTAGTGAAGTGACTAGTTTTACACTAATATGTCTGAGATCCGAATATAGTTCATAATTTTAAAAGTTTGTGTTTTCCTAAATATATCTTTTTTTAAAACAAACCAACAACCATTTGTCACAGCAGCCAAATCTGACAACTTGTTTATTGTACTAGGCATATCTTTCAATCTGGAGGAGGCTGAAGAGTATGTAGTATTGCTATGTATTTTTTCAGTAACTCATGTAACGTAGTTACTGTGGGTTTACACCAGTGTAACTCAGGTCAAAATTCTATCCTGCTTTTCTGCTTGCTTTGCTTTGCTTTCTTTATATACTCGCTTCGTAACTTGAAGATGGTGTTCTGTATGCCCCATGTTGATTGGTGCCATTTGGAGTGACCCATTTAATCATTAAAGTTTCACCGAGAAGAAAGCATGTGTGTGTGTGTGTGTGTGTGTGTGTGTGTGTGTGTACAAATGCAAACAATATGTAGCGTGCATACAGAGAGAACTTGGAGGGCAGATTCTTGTGTACAAATTGTCATAGCTTCCTAATATCATAATTCCGTTGTTAAGTAGCAGATTTTAATAAAGATTGACCCAACAGTGGAATATTCCCCAAAACCTGCAGCTGTTTTTTCTGCCACACTAACTTGCACAGTTTTGCCATTTTCAGATTATCTAAAACCTTCATATAACTATTTCCCCTGCTCAAGCCTGCTCACATAATCATACATTGGACTTTTGTAACCAATACTCTGGTAAATTTCCCGGGTTTCTCTGTGTGTTTAACATTTGTCACTTGAAATATGTTTGTATGAAAATGACGTGCTGTGCGTGATATTTTTGATTTTTGCTGTTTCAGCATTTCCAGATCTTGAGTAAGCCAAAGTACATTGTGCTGTTTTGAAAAGAAAAGCAGCACTGTTCTGTGTTAGAAGCCAAAAATAGCTGGAATTGTTTGAAGAATGTTCAATAGTCCCATAAGTTAGTCATAACTATGCAGAGTCGGATTATATAGTGTCAATAAACATCTTGATCATGTTAACACAGCTCAGAAGCTACTTTGTCCATTCAGTATTGTTGAACATTTGTGACTTAACCCTTGCTGACAAACTCTTGCCACACTTGAATATTTTATTAATGGACCTGTCGCAAGCGCTAGCAGCGTACTCAGCTCTTTGCAAAATATGAAGCAGGAGATTGTCATTGTCCCAGAGATCTTGTAATCTAAGGGGCTAGCCTCTGAGACTCATTTTTTTACTGAATTCGGTGGGATTTGAGGGCTTCCACCATGTCCTCTGAGGTACTAATTACAATGAAGGATTAATCTGAAAATCAACCATGATACAAGTTGGGCACATAATGCAGCAGGTGAACAGGAGGGGGAATTCATCTTTAGGCAGTTCAGTGTAGATTCTGCTCTGTTATATCAGCTTGAATTTGAACTAACTTCATTGGAGTTACTCCAGATTTTCATAGCTGTAACTGAAAGTGGTGGTGGTGGTGGGGTAGGGTTACATGTCTACCTTTCAGTGACTTGTTACACATCCGGGTTTTGATACAGCTGGACTGCAACTTATGGCCCTTCATTGTTGGAATTTGTATTTAATCATATTGCAGCTGTTATTGCTCTTGTTTAACACAAGCACTGGGCTAAAAATGGCCATCTGGTCTATTTAAAGTTGGCTGGTCATTCTTAGATGGAGCCTGTGACTTTTGTATTGACTTATGTAGGAGCAGGCTTAAAATGTCAGTAATGCAGGCTGTGTGTAGCTGAGTGTTCTGAAAGTACTTTTAGGAGTCATCTCACCCACAGTTATAATCATACAAGCTTTATTGTAATCCTCGAAGGACACATAATGAAACCCTTTGAGAGTTAATTTTTATTTAAATGCAAATAGGAGCTCACTGTCTGGAGGTCACTGTATCCCCTCTGCAATACTCCTCCCCAACCCCAGTGTGTCAGAAATGTACAAATAATACACCAGAGCTATGCTGCAGACCTGGCACCTATATCTAGGTGATCCACATCTTGATTATGCATTTAGATTTACTTTATTTTATGTGTTGTAGTCCTGGGAATATCACCTCTCAACATAGTAGGCTCAAGCATTTGTTCTCGGAACCAAAAGCCGTATTTTCTAGATTCATGACAAGATGCCAAGTCTGTTTTAATTATAAAGATTAATTGAGAGGGACAGAAAAAGAGATGGTATTTTGTTGATTGTAGATACCAGGATACTTTCTAAAGACCCTCTCTAAGGGTCTGATCCTCTGCCATTGAATTCAGTGAGAGTCATGACTTGACTGTCAAGAATAAAGGATCCCGTTCAAGTGCTGGGGGTCACAAGGCTACTGGTAAAGTAGTGACCTGAAGGTAATAAAAGAAAAACAAAACCAACAAACAAAAACAAAACCCAACAATCTGCTATATATTTTAGAGAGTTTGTGCGTATATCTATCAAAACAAAAAGCAGTCAAGTAGCACTTTAAAGACTAGCAAAATAATTTATTAGGTGAGCTTTCGTGGGACAGACCCACTTCTTCAGACCACTTCTTCAGGTCTGAAGAAGTGGGTCCGTCCCGCGAAAGCTCACCAAATAAATTATTTTGCTAGTCTTTAAAGTGCTACTTGACTGCTTTTAGTTTTGATAGTGTATAGACTAGCACAGCTCCTTCTCTGTTACTGTGCGTATATCTGTGTCTATCGATCTGTGAGTCTGTCTGTTCAAGAACTCCTCTGATACAATAAGAGCTAGGATCACCAAATTCAGAATGCCACTTCCTTTTATCATAACTTAAAGCAAGGCCTGGGTTTGGTTGTATCAGAACAATGGGATGTGCCAAGAATCTCATTGTTTTGCATCAATTGGAAATGGGAAGGGTGTGGTAGGATGTACAGTTATAATCAATGACTGCCGTGGAGCAGCAAACAGGGGACAGTTATGAATGATCACAGGGACAGCAAGTGCCCCAGCCCTGGAGAACAGCTGCTGGCCAGAAGCACAGCCTGTGCCATCCTGGCCTGCCCCAGCAGAAGGTAAGAAGTAAGCTTAGCGAATACTCAGCAAGGGGCACATTTAACCTACAGTAGCTTCCCACTGGTCTTTGGGGTCTGTTTTAGTTTTAGGATAGCATTTGTCTAGGATGATTGGTTATAAGCTGAGGATGTTGCAGGCTGAACATATAGCAATATATTCCACTTAGTTTACAAAGCCAGGACTTAATGGACCAGATAATCAGAGGTACATGTGAGCAGGTCTGAAGTTGAAATTAGAAGTGTTTACAGGACAGAATTTGTAAAACACATAGTATTGAGTCCTCAGCTGAGGATAAAGCTGTCTTAAATTCTTTAGTGAAACTGCATTTTACATTGTTTTCCCTTAACAAATGGTTAAGGTGTTTTATTGGAGATACACATCTCCTAGAACTGGAAAGGGCCTCTGGAGGTCATCTAGTCCAGTCCCCTGCCCTCTTGGCAGGACCAAGCACCATGCCTGATATCTATTTGTCCCAATCCCTAAATGGCCTCCTCAAGGATTGAGCTCACAACCCTGGGTTTAAGTAGGCCAATGCTCAAACTACTAAGCTATTCCTCCCCACTACCTGGTTTGGCACCCTCTGGACCTGAGTGGTACAAAATCAGAGATTTTGCCAGACCAGGGGATGTCAATGTTCTCCTGCTGTCTCTGCTCCAGGATTTCCTCTGGGCTGTCAGCCTACTCCTGGCCATTGGCTACCCAGCCCCAGACGCGGCTCCTGCTCTCCAGCTGTGGTGCCCTGGCCTCTACATGACTTCCTGGCCACTACAGCCAGGCCACCGCTGGCTTCCTGACCCCTGCCAGCTTCCTGGCCCTGGCCCAGAGCTCCCAGCTGCTGGACTGTCACCTGGCTCTTGTTCCCACCTGCTGGGGCTCTGTGGTCCAGCAACATCTGTGCTCCTACTGGATTTCAGAGGTTCAACTTGTAATTCAGAGTCGTTGATCTGCTGAAACTCTGCTGTACACACCAAGCACTTATCAGGTACAGATGATTGTGCAAAGTCGAGACAAATACTTGCCTCCTCGTTAGAACAACAATCTGTTTTCTGATGGGTTATTTCCTTTGCAGCAGCTCTGGCTGACACTACATGCTTTTTTAAGAGCAGTGAGATGCGCTTGACATTTCTCTCCCCTTATCGTTCTAGATCTAATTAATGTATGTAGACGTCAAAGTTGAATAGACATATCAAAGGTGTATGGTACTGGATAGCTTTAAAGTGAAAGAGAATATGTAAAAATAACTGTCTCTTTTGTTCAGCAAATTAACCACTGGCAGTTTGTAAACGAGATGATACTGCAACGTCAGCTTCATTGCAGATAGCATGTATCATAGGTATTCTGTGCTTTGTTACAATTGCATTTCGGTTGTGAAATCTGTATTGTAGGATTTAGATGCAGGGTTGTACCCTGAGAGCAGAGGAGTATGAGAAATCATCAGCTGGTACGTGGCCCATAGTGGGCCTGGACAGTTGGCATTTTCCGGATGTGTTCAGATTTTTTCTTCTATTACTTGGGATATATATGGATATGGTTATCAGATGGTAAACTCTACTGGGCAGAGAATGGGGTCTTATTTTTCAATTAAGTACCATGCATACACTACATTATTATGTATGGGGCTTGTTAGCACCAGCGTTTGCTAAGGTTGTCTGACCTGTCCCACAGAAAGACCTTGTTTTCCGTTGCATATAATTTTTCCAAATGGGCTGAAATTTGTCATGTAGGTGTTTGCCTCTGGCTGGCTTATTTATTTAGCTAGCTAAAAGAGTTTGGCAACTGCCAAGAAAAAGGCTAGGGAAATACATGTCCATGTCAGTGTTCTTGCTAAGATATAGCAGTTTGGCGGCCACCCAGGAAAGATTCAGGTGTTGCCTAGTTGATTAGCACTCATGTAAAGTCAGATTCCAGTGGCTTCAGATTGGGCATCCAAAAGTGGTATATGTTTTTTACCTTCATGTCTCTATACCTCAGTTCCCCATCTGTTCAGTGGGACTAGTACCCTACCCTCATCTCAGAGGAATATTCTGAAGATCGATTAGTGTTCGTGAGGCACTCAAATACTATAAGGATAAGCATCATAGAAAAGCCCATGAAGATATTACTAATCCTATATTCAGAGCTGGCACTGACTAATGTAAAATAAATAAGCCTAGGGCAACATTATAGATCAGTGAAGATAAAAACAAAATACTGAATAATGGCTCATTCAGTGAATACCTTCCATTTTGTGCACTGAGTGAGACTGTCTTGTTGGAAAAAACACTGTGATCGTATAATGAAAAACTGTATCAAAATGCTTGTGCAAAAGGTGTCTTCGTTAAGTTTAAACAGACATTTGTTAGAATGCTTCCTAATTTTCGAGTCTTGGCTTGGCAACCTTAATGTCCTTTTAATGTGGTGAGCTTTTGGTGTGCAGCTGTACAAATAATCCACGTAATCACCGTATCTGAATTCACTAGTCACCATTTAAAAAGCAGCATTTACCATCTGTTAGCATGCAGTGGTGCCCTAGCTCCCTGTCTTAAAATAGCAATTAGTACATTATTGGAGACTCCAGTGTGGCTTGAGATTCAGGAAACCTGGGATTTATTCCCAGGTTGTCTTCTGACTTGCTGCTGTGTGACCTCAGGCAAATCAGACCACCTGTTCTTGTCTGTTTCCACATCAGTAATGTAGGACTAATGATCCTTACCATCATTTATAAAGCATTCTGCATGCTATTGATGGAAATCCTTCCATAATAAATATTTGTTGGGATGGAGAGCGAATTTTTGGTTTGTTTCCTGGACCACTGTATTTTAGTGCTGTAGCGCAGAATTGGAGGGAGGGAAAGGAAGTGCTGTGTATACTAGCTATGGTGTAACAGTGACAGCAGTGCACATTGTATCTGTAGGTATTGTTTCTAGTCAACACTGATTGTGTTTGTGTCTCTAGCAGGAATGACTCAAACTTTATAAAATTACTTGTTAAGGAACACATCTGGTATCCTTGATAGATTCCCCCAAGGACATCGATATTTCAATCTCAGAAGCATATGGCCTTCGCAACGACATGCAGTTTATGTGAAATTGTTTTGAAGTATGTAGCCTTATTAAGTCATCATGAATGACTTGTACTCTTGAGCTAAGTGGATTTTCTGTAGGCAGTACAGTAATGCCATTAGTGTTGCAGTTATATAAGTTGATGTCATGCAGTACCATTGGCAAATAGCCGTGGGAGTATTTGGACTATAGATGGTGAAATGGCAGAATAGTGTAGTCTGAATTAGGTATTTATGCACTCTTATTTTCAGAGCTGTACTTTTTGTGATGGTCTCATCAATTGGGCAGTGTAATAGTCTCATTTTTTACATTTAGTCTGGCAATATTAAGTTCATGATTTCCTTTAATTGCAAATTAAGATGAGAACACTAAAAACACAGGACAGTGCTTGAACTTTGTGGCATCAACGAGTCAGATTCTCACTGATGCTTAATCCTTTTTCTTTTGCTTGGGATAACGAAAGGGGCTTTCGTGTCATTGAGAATCTAGCTCATTATCCTTTGCTGCCAATACAAGATGGCACTTGGAACTAGTTATATCAAAATGTTTCTTAGTAGTTTGTCTATATCGAACGTGTGCAGTGAATGTTATATGTGTGCATCTTGTAACATCATTCTGATGAAACAACATACAGAAAAACATGGTTTTGTGGTAAGTGTTGGGGTTTTGAGGCAGAGAAGACCAGAGGGTGTGGCAGTAAGCAAATATTGTAATGTAGCCCATCCATTGCTAGTTCCAGAAATAAAACCCAGTGTGTCGCTCGACCTCTATGCAAGCAGCAGAACATGAAACAATTATTTGAAAAAAGCTGGGGATGGTTTACCTCTTTTCCTTTTTGGGGTGTAACATCACTTCCCCTTTAAAATGTCTGATAGGTTCTCTCCTACCCTTTGTTGTTTAAGTATGTGAGGGATACTGCTCATGGAAGTGAGTCAGAGTTGGAACTAGACACAGTGTTGGACGGTGCTGCACAAGCTTCTTTATGCAGCTCTGGAGCTGCACTTAACCTTAGTGTGCAACACGTCCTGTTTGTCCCGTCTTGAGACAAGCCTATGGTAATTTTGAGATGGGACCAGTGTTCTTTTGCTTCTGATTGAAGACAGGATTTCAGCTCAGAGGTGGATTTGAACAGCGTGTGTACCACTTCAAGAATCTCTTTCTCCGTTGCAGAATTCATGTCTCAACTCTTGCTTTTGCTGTGCTAGCTTACTTGTTCCCCTGCACCCTGTAGTTTAAAGCGCTTCAGGTTCAGAGCTGAGCGAAAATTGGAATTTCCATCCCATGGGAAATTCCAAGTGTTTAAATTTTGTTTTCATCCCAAATCAGGATGCAAAGTTGAAATTCTGATCTGTGTGTGTGTGTGTGTGTGTGCACGCGCAAGTGTGAGTGTGTGAGAGAGAGAGAGAGAGAGGAACAATTCTGAAAAAACTGAGACTTGTAAATTTTACATAACTTCATCGTTAGTTTGTATATTCCTTTGGTGTTTCATTGCCTCATGGGAGTTGTGGTTCAGGTGTTTAATATTCCTCTTGTCCTCCATGGCTGGACTACAACTCCCATGATGCCCCATACAGTTATGTGATTCTCTCCCATGTCATATCATTTGCCTCAGTCAGAGAGGAGATCATAGTGCATCATGGGAAATATGGGCTGGCTAGGGAGCCCAGCCCATGAAAGAGAATTGGGGCATCAGACTTCTGAAATACAGCTCCCATGAGCCGATGCAGTACTATACAAAAATGCAGTTTGATGTTAAACTGACACAAAACAAAACATCAGCACAGTTTTATGTTAGGATTTTTTTTTGGCACTAAAAGTTGCATTGATGACTTTGCCTCTCTTTGGAGCCCTGTCCTGCCACTGGATATGGATAATTCCTAGTAAAGTCAATGGGAATTATTCCTCATGTTTGAATTCTGGTCTTACACGTGCAGTCTGTTGTTTGCATATGTATGCTGCATGTGCTCAGATGTGGTGCATTCTGAAAGCAGCATCCATTGATCTGCAGATGTACCCTGGCTCATGTTGGGCTTGTTTACACTTGCCCCCAACTTCGAAGGGGGCATGTTAATCAGGGCAATGAGTAATGAAGTGCTGCGGTGAATATACAGCACTTCATTAGGCTAATTCTCCCCTGCAGCAACTTCGAAGTGTCAGACTTCAAAGTGCTGGCATGCATGTAGCTGCGAGTACTTTGAAGTTCCTACACTACGTCGAAATGACCTTCCCTTCCATGAGATTCACCTGTTCAGTGAGAAGGTGGATGAAACCTCCCCCTGCTCCAATGGAACCACATACACCTTCCACCAAGAGAGAATTCCACCAACAATACAAGCTTAGATGACTCAGCAGTTCTGCTGTTAAAGCTCATTGAATCACCCAGTAACAGGGAGTGAGCTCAAAAGATCTGCTTCTTCATACCTTCAGAGAGCTCCTCATTTCAATCTCAATCCTCTGGCTAAAGTTTTTGATGGGGAGAGCTGCAAACCATTGAGTTCAACACCTCCGGACCCCTACACCTGGAGTGCAAAAATAAATGGGTGCTCATTGTCATTCTCGCTAGACAATAGAATTTGCATCACTACCCCTGCAAAATGTCCTTCCAAACCTCTTCCAGGGACCACTTTCACAAGAATATTCTAAAACAAGACATGGAATCTCTCTTACAGGGATGAATGGTAAAGCAGGTGCTTCTTTAGTACGAAGAGAGGGGTTTTTACTTGACATATATCCTGGTCCCCAAAACGAAGGGTAGTTAGAGACCCATTCTTGATCTATGCCCTCTCAAATGCTTTACACGCTACCTCAAGTTTCACATGATCACCTTGGCATATGTAATTCTATCTCTGGAAATAGACATCATTTACAGCTCTGAAGATGAAGGATGCCCATTTTCAAATGCACATTCATCCTGCTCGCTGACACTGTCTCAGATTCGTATCTCTGATCGCTTTCAGCACAGACTATTCCCTTTAGACTTTATTACAGCTCCACTGGGCTTTACCAAGGTGTTCGCTATTGAAGCAGCCTACATCAGATGCAGTGGCTTCTCTGTTTTTCCCTATGTGGATGATTGGCTCCGGATCATGACTAGAGGCTCACCCATTGTCTTTAATGATGCTGCATCTCCTCTTTTCTTTGAGGGTCAGTGTGGATACTGAAAAATCCATTCTCACTCCCAAGTAAACTTTGAACTTCATTGGGGCATCCTTGAATTCTATCTCAGCAAGGGTGTTGTCACTGAAAGCCAGGTTTCACGCTAGGTATGTTACCTTAGACCAATGTTTCCTGTAAGCTCAGTGCTTGGGCAGTCGCCCCGGAGAAATTCAGGTGCCACCCAGCTGATTAGCAGAGCATTCACAGCATGTACAGCTGACAGCATATGTTACTACCTTGGTGCACGTACCAAAATGTATTTCATCCATGGATCGCAAAAATTAGAAGGAACTCTGCCTTGTACTAGATCATAATCAAACCCAGGGTGCTTGTCAAGACACCACTCTTTCAGGTCATATGGCCTCATACATGTAAAACATGCCTTTTGCAACACTTCCACATTTTTTCCTACAAATATGGCTTCAAATGGCCAAACCAAGAGCTTGTGATCACCTTAGTGACCACACTAAAATGTTATTGTCCCTGTCCTTGTGGAAGAATGGCTATCGGGTTTACATTAGCATTCCCTTTCTCTCCTGTACACTAGACAGGATGATCGTTATTGACAAATTCCTTTTGGGTTGGGAAGCTCACATGGACAACCCTCCAGCTCCAGGCACGTGGACATCTTGACAGGCCATAATGCACATCAGTGTTGTAGAGCAGCGGTGGCCAACCCACAGCTCACTGAGCCTTTCAATGCAGCTTCTCCTCAGAGCCGCATTCTGGGAGTGTTGTCTGCCCGCTTTATGCATGTGCCCCACTTCTTGGAAGGAGAAGCGCGTGGCAGTAGCAACACTGGCTCTGGTGAGTTGCTGGCATTGAATTAGAGCCGGGAGGTGGGGCTGGGTATGCCTGGCTCTAGGGGAGGGGCGAGGGATTGGGTTAGAGCTGACATGGGGGGTGCCTAGCTCTGGGGGAGTAGGAGGGCATTGAGCCACATGTTATATGTTAATTTTCATCTATTGATAGATATATATTTATTTGTATCCAATACCTGGCTTTTTGCACTCTATCCACCATGATTTTAGCTCTTTGTCTTTAACTGGTTGTGGCCATCCCTGTTGTAGATCTATGAGCAGTTTAAAGGGTTTGTAAAACTTCCCCCCACTTCATTCAAGCTCACCAGGCTCTCAGTGTCAGACAACATTATAACCTTCTGTTACATCAGGGGTCAGCAACCTCCAACACAGGTGCCAAGAGTGGCACATGAGCCAGTTTTCATAGGCATACGAGATTGGAGCTCAACCTCACTCCTCTTCCCACATGCAGCCAGGAGCTTGCTCAAAGCCATGCTGCCTGTGGGTTAACAAAAGACCACCTAATGCTACCAACCACCACCTAAACGGTAAAGCTCTGGGTCTTTATTTATGAATGAAGCTGTTGTAAGTAAGCCTATTAGTGACTTCAAGAAGTATCACTGGCTCTCAGGCACACATAGGGGTCAAAGTGTCATTTTGGCACTCTGCCTTGGAAAGGTTGCTCCCCCTGGGGAGAGGAAAGTGATACGTCTGCCTTTGTGCAGTTCAGTCTGTGGTGCTTGTGCATCGGCAGTCAGATCAACAGTCTGCCTCACGGAAAACTGGATTTGTGCTGGCTGGCTCCCTCAGCAGACACTTTGCAGTTGATCATGAGTGGAAGCTTCATGATACTGTGGTAAATGGTATTTTTGGTCTATGGAGATCCCCTCCAGGGACATGTTCCTGGACATGGCATATCTCCAGATCTGAAGCAATGGATCTGCCCCACAGAAGCTCATCACCTAATATATTATGTTTTTAGTCTTTAAGGTGCTGCATGATAGCTTGTTTGTTTCGTTAACATCTGTGATGCTGGTTCAAGAGGTGCTTCTACCTGAAATGTGTAAGGCAGCTATGTGAAGGTCAATCACACATTTGTTAAATACCCTGCCTTAATACAGGACTCCTTTGCTGGTGCATATTTTGGAACAGCTGTCCTTTGTCCCTCTCTGTTATCTGTGACTTCACACTCTTGAGTGTCACTTGGTGACACTCAGTGGAATAGACATAAAGGCCAGCACTTGAAGAGAAAGTCCCTTACCTTTCAGCAACTGGAGGTTCTTTGAAATATGTGGTCCTTGTCTGTATTCCACTACCCATCCTCCATCTCTTCTGCTTTGCCTTTTCTGTGATACAAAGTGGAGAAGGAACTGAATAGGGGATTGGTCCATTCTGTCCTTCACCACCTGGGTTGAAGGCATGAGGTGAGATAGCGTTTGTGTGGACACTATTTTCAAAAATTTCTGATCCTGGAAATGAAGAGCATGTACATACACAATGTGGGGTACAGATACCACACATCTGAAAGAAGCTGCAATCACTGCAAGATTCTCGTCTCCTGTGTTTGGAGAATCAAGTCCCTGGCTTTCAGACTGACCAAAACAAATGAAGGAAAGACCTTTGCATCATTGAGAATGCTTGGTTTGTGTAGCGAGGGACATATCTTAAATGAGAGCCACCTCTCTAGATAGAAAACTATGTGCCTGGGGCATGGGTCTTGTAGGAGCTGTAGGACCGATAGGAACAGGTGTGGAAAAATCCATTCAGAAAAGGAAAAGCTTGTAACGGGGAGAAAGTGGATTCTCACACCCCCATGCTGCAGCTGTGACAGTGTATGGGGTAGTTTGGGCTACAGTGCTCAGGACCCTGAAAATAAAGATTTTTTTTCATTGAGCACTTGCAACCTATCAGTTTCTGACCGTGAGCTTTTCCTTTACTTCACACAATCCTTGTACAGAGTTTCTGTCAAGTAGGAGTGTCATGGGAGGTGGACAGGTTGTGAAGGAAAGGGAGAAGGAATTTGCAGTCGTGAATTCTGCCTTTTGTTGTGGCATGTTTTGGGGGCAAGTTGCCAGAAATTTCATACCTGAAATAGAATTACTAAAATCCCCCAAACTCTCTATTTTCAGTGGAAGTCAGAACATTTTCTCAAATTCTGGTTAGGGGTTAAAGCATAGAATCTTTAAACATCTGTGAGGCTTGTGGTGAGAGTGAAGAATAATCACCACTTAATTCAAAAACTTCATCTCACTGTCTTGAATTGGGTTAGTAGTTAGAGAAGAACTATGAGTTTAGAAGTTGTCAGGGTTACTGAGGTTTAAAATTAACATATCTTAACAGCAGGTTCTGCGAAGTACAGTAATTCTTGCATGGTTTTTTTTTAAAGTCTATCCTTGATAGTACACAATCAATGTCCCTTTATAAATAACCAAGCCCTACAGTGTTTTATAGTAAAGTTCCAAAATACTTCAGCATCACAATTATGCAGTGGTAGGGGTTTTTTGTTGGCTTTTTTTTTTATTTTTAAATTCAAAAGACACACAGTTATCTGGTTCCATGTATGCACCAATTTGCCAAAATTATTTTTCTTTAATTTGCAATAAGTGTGGCTTATTTTAAGAATAATAGTGCTGCTCTTTAAAAGAACTGGAGTATTGCATGGAGCAGCTGTCAAACCAGATTACTATTAACGAAAACAAAAACCAATGCCCTTTAATGTAAGTGACTTCAATGTTATTTATAGTGTGCCTGTTTACAGAAAAGCCCAATAAATGTTAGTTCAGCTCAAAGAGGCCGAAATATAAAGAAATAAATGTCTACAAGAAAATGAAAGAAACAAGTACAAACTCCTTCCCTGTAGTTCTTCAAGCCCTTGAGGGTGAATAACATATGTTTGGGATACTGTGTGTATAAGTACAATGTAAAAGCGTTGAACAAGGCAGAAGGAGATAGGAATCAGTTGTTCAGGAATTACAGAGCTGAGGTGTCAACCATCAAGTTATTCCTATACAGTAGTGAAAGGAGAAAGATGAAGGAAGTATGTAGCTGTGTGCCTCTCCTTTACAGGCATGGGACCACAGGGCAGCCTACTTAAGCATTCAGAAATTATAATTCATGTCTCAAAAATCATCTAATTAGCTTAAAATCATGAAACTTATAATTTAAATTTTTTTTTATTTTTGTGCCATTAGGATTATTGCTTTAAGATGTTCCCCTGCAATATTAAGATTAAAAAATATGTATTTTATATTACATGTAACCACCTGGTTCTAAGAACTCAGGCTTTAAGAAAAACACCGCACTTGCAATAGAATTGTGAGATTTAGCAACATGGCATCTGCATTGAGATCACGGCACCTTAGACAGTCTCATTTCCCACCTGCACCCAATCCATTTTTACCTTCTGTTCTTGCAAGGAAGGAAGCAGGAGAGAAAAACACTAAAGATTTCCTCCTCAGTGTGGAGGACTTTGCTCAGTCCTTTAACCATACTTTCCACACATCTTGTCCTGGAGTTAGAGCAGCCGTGCATTCTCTGCTTTGCATGTTGGAAGGCCTTACAAGTTCAAACTATTATGAAGCATCTTGAGAGGGCCCTCCAAAAATTTCATATTTACAAGAAAATAAACTCCATACAGTAGCCCTGAGAAAATATTTAATAAACATTGCTTTGTTGTTGTTCCTTCGTAATTCTTGCCTTGTGATTTGATATGAAAGGCCTTTATTCTTACTGTAGTGAAGCTAATGTATAGATGTATAAATTACAACAGGCAATATGTAAAAGATATTACAAGGGCTAAGATGGGTTTGGAAGAGCAAATAGCTAAGGGTAAGGAAACAAGAAGAAATTATTTCAGTGTGTCAGAAGCAGGAAGCCTGTGAAAGAGTTGGTGTGTTTGTGGGATCTCTAGATAGTAAAAGGTGCAGTTAAGGAAATTAAAGACAATGCTGAAAAGTAAAATGATTTCTAGGCATCTGTCTTCACTGCAGATACATCACCAAGTTTTCTGATGGAGTTTAGAAATAAGTTGCTAACAGAAATAGGCAAACTCTCATTTAAAACAGATACCCTAAAAGAAGATTAAAGCTATATTTTAAAAAACCTCTAGCTGGGATCTAGGGAATTACAGACTAGTAAACCTTATGTACCTGGTTGGTTGGTTGGTTGATTGAAAAGACTATTAAAAATAGGATGATGATAGACCACCTGGGAGATCATGATGTGATAGGGTCAAACCAAGCGTGGGTTTTACAAAGGAAAATTGTCTTACTAATCTTTTAATATTTGTTTAGTGTATCAATACATTTGTGATTTAAATCAGTTGGTATATTGTCATCACTCAAAAACTGGATCAGATGCAGGAAAGAAAGAATACAAATAAATGCTTAATTTTTAGCATGACAGAAGGTTAATAGTAAGGCTGTGTTCCAGATCATGAAAATTATTCCGTGTGGGTAGACACCTAAAGTCATTGGGTCATACCTCATTCCGTGTGGTTTAGCAGAAAAGCTTGCAGGATTGGGGCAATAGCTAGTATTGCATGTAAAAGTAATTAAACTTCTATGCCTCAAAGGAAAAATTAAAAAATGTGACTTCAGCAGTCCCAAAAATGTACTTTTTCTTTGTCAGTCGGAGCTGAGGTAAAGTAACAGATTTAACTGGAATGTTGTGTTTGGATTATTATGTAATACACTGTCAGTGAAATGCCTGTTCCATTCAGAAGTTTCTTATGGCAAGGCCACAGTGATTTCTCTGCCTTTCATATTGTGTAGTTCATTTCACATATGATAACACAAAGACATGGCATAAGCAAGTGTTGTCACATACAATGTTTTAGTTTAATGATGAATGAAGTAGGAAGATTTACATATAAACAAAGGAAGAGGATTTTTTTAAGTCCTTTATGCGCTTCACTGTCCTTACTATAAAGACCTGTCTAGATGTTTTACTGTGGCTGAAACACAGGGTGTTCATACATTTGCTTGTATGAATTTATTGGTGTATCTGAGTATGTAGTTGATTAGTGAAATCACTAGGTCCAGTTTTCAGTTCTGTCCAATGATATCTGTATCTAAACTAAATGTTGACACGGTCACTATTGTTTACAAAGTGCCAGGTACATGTTACTGACCAATAAAATGGTAGGACCCTCTTTGAGGATTTTACTTTATGTCTTATATCTGAATAAACCTTACTATTAGTGGATGACTGCTGAGTTCTGTCTCCTGGCACTCGCTCAGATGACATGTTAAAAAGCATGATGTTTTATGCTCGTTTAAAAAGACAAAGACTAACGATGATGCATGTGGAGCTTGAAGGGTATGGGAGAGCCATCTGTATCTGAAAGCATTATTATAAACTCGTCCTCTATAACACTCAAAAGGCATGTTTGTAAAAAGAGAAATGGATATCTGCCTAGTTACTAGAGAATGAGGTAATTTTTAAATGCTAATGAGAGCTTTTGACACTTGATCTTTAAAGGCAGACAGGACGGTATCTGCAGGGGGTCTCTGATTGCACTGTCTCAAGCACTAAAGGATGTGATGGCGAGACAGTAAGACAACAGGAAAGAACATCCTGTTTCATAGATGTAATCAAGGGGTAATATATCATGACTGAGTTTGAAAATAGCCTTTTGGAAAGATTTAGAAAAAAAATCTCTACTTTTGCGTGGTACTATTTTAACTAAGAGGTGTGGTCAGAAGTCACTGGTGTGGTGTCCTGACAGGTATCTTGCTCTGTCCAATTATGATAACCATTCAGCTGTGCGCAAGTGCTCTCTGTGTATGCTGCGCTGGCTCTGCACAGGTAGTTGGTACAGCATATATGGAGAGAACCAGCAAAGAGCACAAAATCAGATATAGATCAAAGGCACCTGGTCAGGTTTATTGCCAAACAAAGTACGGTAATATTTGTCAGCAAACTATACTGAACCACTATGCATAGGTACTCCCTGACAATGGACCAGCTCAGTAAGTGGTGGGATTCTCTGCTGTACCCCTAGGCCTGACGAGGACACACCCTTTAAGGTACCTCTTTATACACACATACAAATAAAAAATTATAGGGGCTCTTTTGCATACTTAGCTTAATCTAATTCTTGACTCCTCCCTCCCCTTTCTGCCCCTCCACTCTCTGATTTGCTCACCTTGATAATATTTTTCTGATTTGTCAACCTTGATTACTATTTTTGGTTCTCTGTGCCTTAAATATTGAGTCTATTCTGGTATGGCTATGGTCTGAAGAAGTGGGTCTGTCCCACGAAAGTTCATCATTTAATAAATTGTTTTGTTAGTCTTTAAAGTGCTACTGGACAGTCTTTTTGTTTTGATAGTATATAGACTAGCACGGCTTTCTCTCTGTTAAGATACAAACAAGTTTCACATCAGGGTGAGGTGTAACTTGTTTGTATGAGGGTGTCACCCTCTGACATACTTGTCTACCAACCATTACCTTGTACATGGTGGTTCAATCAAACATTTCTATCCATCATGCTGTCATTTTAGACCCCATCCTGAACCTGGATCTGTGTGTACCTGTTATCCTGTGGGGAGCGTGTTGGTACGGAGATGTTTGTTAATGAGGTGTTCTGTTACCATCCTTCTGGAATATGTTTATGGCCTGTGCCTACTACCAGTTAGGTCTGAGTACTTCTGCGGTATCAGTCCTGTTTGTGCCATATTTAGTGAGCCAGGCCTGTCTCTTGCTCACAGCCCAGCTTGGCTTCATATTAACAAAGTCTTGATCATTGTTGCCTAAGCCTCTCTGTTGTGATACATGGACTAAGGTTTTATGCCCTCATCTTACAACAATAGGATCACAGAATAGAAATAAAAAGATTAACTCTGTGAGGACTGGCTAAATTATAGTACCTTTGATATCACAGTTTAACCACGCAAAAGTACACAACTTGTCATTGTGTTGTTTTACTTTTATTGCTAACCAATTTTAATTAAAAAGTATGAAAATGGTATTTAGGCTGGGTGTGGGAGTTTTACTCTGCAATCCCCCTCTTCTGATCTGGGCTACAACACCTGGATTCTGACAAGCAATATTCATACTGCTTAACTCCCCTGAGTAAAACTGCCAGAACTTTATGTTCTGTCCTTCACCCAAACCCAAAGGCTACATCTACACTGGTCCCTCCCTTTTGAAAGGGACTCATTTGCATATTCTGCACCTCATTTGCATAACTTCAACCACTCGCTGTTCCGGAAGAGCTGCTTTCAAAATGCAAAACAGCTGTGTAGACTGGGTTCCTTTGAAAGGAATCCCCGGTTTCGAAAGCACCCTTCTTCCTGAAAAAGCTTAGGCTCTGAGACTAGATTTGAGGGTGCTTGTGACTTATACAGTTTTGTGGAATTCGGTTAGAAGCTGATCTAGGTTGGTGAGGGTGGTCGTGATCAGAAGTTTCTGCCGTCTGATGGTTCATTGGCCGATATGAAACAAGTTGATCTTATTCCACTTTCAAGTGAGCATAGTTAAAACCACTATCATGGCTGTACCAGCTGGCCTCTTTGTTGGTGTTCTCCGCAGATATACTTTGCGCATTTTGACAGAATTGCCTCTAACCTTAGAGGTGTTTATGTTCAGATCAGTCTTAATGAGGCTTCACGGCAGATCTTCTAGTTCAGCTGTTTATGATGCACCTGTCATTTCTTGCCTTGATGCCTATATATTCTGTGACAACAGAGAGAGCTCTGTGAATGGTCACCACCACTGTTCTAGGCTCTAGTCCACGTCTGCCTCTTTCAGCACCCGAACTTCAGCTATTGGTTTCCCTTTCACCCCCAATATATTTTAACGTTTGATCAACTCATTCCAAAGCCCCTTTAATTTCAAAGACAAGCTCACAAGCTTCTTCCTGTTATTGGCCAAGCCAGCTGTTTATAAGTCCAGAAAGAGGAGGAGGTGATCTAGGGGAGTCTTGGTGTGACTCTGGGTCGTGGGTCTGTATTGATTGGTTTCATTTGTTCACACCGTTGACTGGGAAGCATTCGCTGGCTCCTTAAGTCTCTTCCCTGAGCTCTGTGTGCTGCCTGGGGTTCTCTACTCGGTGACCAACTGGCACCTTTTTATTACACTTCTAATCTGATCTTTGACCTACATTTCTGATGTGTTTTCCATGCATTTCTGATCTGTATAGTCTCTTATGGACCCTTGCCTCTTTGGAAGAGCAATCCATTGTTTGTGGCGATGGTGGCTGTTCAGCGGCTCTGCGAAAATCGTATAGATCAGGTATTAGTTTTCACAAGCAACAGATTCACTAGTTAGAAAAAACTTAAATTGAGCTTGCTGGTCAGTCAGCTGTAGCTGTTGTGTCGTGTCCAAAAAACAGACTCCACATTCACTTAGTATTGTGTCATCTGTCTCATTCTATTCTGTTTGGAAATAAACTGTGTACTCATAATGCTACCTGTTGTAAAGAGTACCCCTAAATAGTAGCTGACAGTAATGCATTGCTGTTTGCAGATCTGCATGCTAACATGAAAATAGCCTGCAGGCCTTTTGTCTTTTAAGTCTTCTAGGCACACACAACAGTTGTGCTAGAACCATAACTATACAAGAAAATGGGTAATTTATTTCCAAAATTGGCTTCTGACTGAAGTTGACAGTAGCCTTTTTGATTCAGTGATAACTGGTCTATTAAAATCCAGTGACCTTACTTCCAGATATTCTATGAGTAACTTGATTAGTAAAATCAAATGTTACGATCACAGCCTAGGAAAAAAAAGCAGTATGCTTGTCGAATGGAAGAAACAGCATACAAATAACTTCTAGCTATTAAAATCAGAGGCAACATGTGCCAGGATTCTAGAGAGGGTGCTGGCCAACTTCATCCTTCCTGTCCCTTCCCTGCCCATGCCCCACCCCTGCTCTGCCCGCCCCCCACCTCTTCCTACAGAAGTACTGCACCACTTCCAATGGGTGTGAGGACAGTGTCACCCCCCTGCACCCCTCTCCCAGTGGCCAGACCTAGGAGCAGCACTTTTGGGTAGCGCTGCTCCTGTACTCACCAGACGCAGTGCGGCACTCACGGCAAGGGGGAAGAGGTGACACTGAGGTGTGCATGGCTGGTCCTGTCCCATAAATCTGGGCTAGGGTTGCCAACTTCGTAATTGCACAAAACTGAACACCTTTGCCTCACCCCTTTCCTGGCCCCTTCTGAGGCCCCTGTTCCACTCATTCCATTTCCCCTCCCATTCACTTTCACCTGTCTGGGCCACTGTTAGGGGGTGGGAGAGGAAGGGCTCTGATTGGGGATGAAAGCAGGGTACAGGGTTAGAAATTTGGGGTTCAGGCTGTCTTTGGGTTGGGGTAGGGGCTGGGGCCTGAGCTTAGGGTTTAGAGTGAAGGAGGGGCTCCCATTTGCAACGAGAGGTTGAGTTCTGTGGTCTCTGACAAGAGTATGGGCTCTGGGATGGGGCTGGGATTGAGGGGTTTGGGGAGCAGGAGGAGTCTCGGGGCTGGAGCCAGGCCTGGGGCCAGCGGGGGGACGGGATGGACAGAAATGAGAGGTTTGGGTTGTGTGCGAGGGTGAGAGCTCTGGCTGGGGGTATAGTCTCCAGGGTGAGGCCAGGGTTGAGGGATTCAGTGTGTGGGAGAGGGCTCTGGGCTGGGGCAGAGGGTTGGGCTGTGAGGCTTCTATGTATTTCATTTGTTAGTTTTTATTGCAATTTTTTTGGGGGGGGACCTCCGTGCTATATAACTAAGTCTAAAGTGCTATGTGAATTCTGTTTTGTTTCACTCGTTGGAGTCATTCAAGGGGCAACAGGATGGAGCTGCTTCTACTGTGAGTGGATTAGTAAAGGATTTTAGTCACCACTGTATATTCACATTAAAAAAGGGTGAGATATTTCTAGGAGTTTGGTCTTTTGTTAGCAATGCTTGAACTGTTGGGAGTTACCAGAAAACAAGGGTAGAAATATCTCTGCTAGAATTCTTTACGGCCTGTAAAACCTGCAGGCTGTCTCTACACTAGCAAGTTCCTTCAAAAGATTTTTCGAAGGAAGGGGGCTCTTTTGAAAGATCCAGTGGAGTAGGTATGCACAAAAAGTGGTGTTCTGAAAGTAAATCAGAAGAATGTGGCACTCCTTTCGAAAGCACTCTTCCACTTCTGTTTCAGGAAAAGCGCCTTCTTTTGAAAGAAAACACATGCAGCTGCTCCACAGGGCCCTTCTTTCAAAAGAGCAGTCCTCATGGCATCTGCTTTTTCAATCCTTGGCCTGGCCCACTCTTTCAGAGGAGCAGGGGCTGTGTAGATGCTCTCTTTCGAAAGAGCAGATCATTCTTTTGATCTGCTTTTTTTGTGTGTGGACGCACTCTTTCGGAAGAAGTTCTTTTGGAAGATATCTTCCATAAGGGCTTCTTTGGAAAGATCTCTGCAGTGTAGACGTAACCACAGAGTTTATGATGGAAGAACATATAGACATTCTCCTTTGCTTACAGGAACTTGGCAAATGGCCTATTGTTTTTACTCTGACTACTGTAGTTGAGAGGCTTATTTCATCTATACATCGAGATACATTGAGCACGCAGCTATTCTTGGCTAAAACATCCTGGTAGGACAGTTACCAGAGAGGTCCTCTGTTCGTAGCCTTATTTTTTGTTCTAACAAACTGGAACATCTTGACTTTAGATGGTAAGCTCTTTGGGGCCAGGACAGTCATGTGCCCTGGTTGAAGTCACTGGCTGCTTTTACTGTAAATAAAATAATTGTATTTTGCTTCTCTGCTTTGTCTATTTGTGATGTTTATAGGTGTGTAGTTGATTGAACCCCTTGATTATAGTTCACTTGTTGGGTTGTTGAATCAACTAGAAAAAAGGGGGAGGGGCTGGTTTTTGGACAAACTGCAATTGTAATGAACTTAGTGCTTTACTTTTTTTTGGTCTCTATGAAATCAGGAAAAATGACAGTAGGGTTTTATTCAGATTACAGTATGCAATTACAGGTCAAGCACAGCTAGGATAACATTAGCAACATCCGCCAGATGGCATTCCCCTAAAGTATTGTATTTCATGATACAATTATCTGATTGTTGAATAATATTTGTATCACTTACGTGTGGCCTCTGATTTTAGGTTTCAACTTACAAACATGGATAAAAAACACTTCTGATGCTTCCATAACAACAAAGGATATAGGTGTTTGTCCAATAAATACTACTCCAAGATAGTCCCAAAAAAGCAAATAACAGAACACCACTAGTTATTACCTACAGCCCCCAACTCAAACCACTGCAGTGCATCATTAAAGACCTACAACCTACCATAAATCATGATGCCACACTCCACAAGGCTCTAGGTGACATGCCTCTTCTCTCCTATACACAACCTCCTAACCCTGTGAGGATTCTCACTAGCAGAGACATGCTATCCCACAATAATACTAATCCTGGAACTACCTTTACTGGACCTAACGATGTTAATTACAGAATCATGAGCACATTCTCCTGTTCCTCAACTAACGTCATATATGCTATCTTGTGCCAGCACTATGTATATTGGGCAAACTGCAAACAGTCTTTGCCAAAAAATGAACGGACACAGAGCAGACATCAAAATCTCCAAATACATAAACTTGTCAGCTAGCACTTTAATGGAGTGGGCCATTTTCTTAAAGACCTGAGAGTTGTGTCCTGGAGAAAAGAGACTTTAACATCCGTCTACAGAGAGAATGTTTGGAACGAACATTCATATTCAAGTCTGACACATTAACCACTTGATTTGAACAGGTACAGCAATTACCTGAGCAATACTTTCACATACTTTGATGTTTAACCTAACTAACATTTAACTTCCCCACTCCTCACCCTGCTCTTTCTGCTCTTCTACCTGATTTGCCAACTTTGATAACAATTTTTCTGATTTGTCAACCTTGATAACAATTTTTGGACCTCTGTGCTTTATATATTACGTCTGTTCTGGTTAGGCTATGGATCTGAAGAAGTGGGTCTGTCCCAAGAAAGCTCATCACCTAATAAATTAGTTTGTTAGTCTTTAAAGTGTTACGCATCTGCTTTTTTGTTCTGATAGTGTAACACCAGAAATGGTTACTTCGTATGTACGGTCTTGTCTACATAGAGCAGTAAGCTGGACTATGGCAGTGTAATTTCTAAAGCAGAATAATGTGTTACACGTTAATTGGTCTGTGTAAACCCTGTTGTGCACTTGAGATTTATTAGTGGGCTTTAACGTAGTGGTTTCTGAAACAACACTTGGTTAAAGTGCATTGAGAACTTATAAAGAGACTACTTGTTATGGTATCCTGGAATGTAACAAGTACTGTACTTCATATAACGTAAATTTCTCATTACAATTTTATGGAAGGTGACCCTGACCAGCAGTGCTAGCTAGTGGTCAGTTGGAGGTGATGGGGGATGCTTCCCATTTCTTCTACAACTTCTTCCTTTGGAGTCCATCCTTTTCCAGTTCAGCCCTCTGGCTCGGTCACATTTTCTAGTCCACCTCTTTTGTGGTACACAGACAGGTGGAGAAGCTTTTGGGGCCAGTGAAGGCTTTGGCATTTTTGAGTTTTTGGCTAGCTGTTCTTCAGATTCTTGTTGGGCCTTCTGAATTATATTTTTACACCTCAGTTGCCAGAGTTCATGCTCCTTTCTGTTTTCCTCATTAGGATTTAACTTCTACTTTTTGAACAATGCCTTTTTATTTTTCATTGCTTCTTCTACTTAAATGTTTGGCCATTTGTTTTTGATTTGAGGTACACATTGAAGACGAGCCTCTGTTACAGTGTCTTTGAAAAGGTTCCATGCAGCTTGCAGGGATTTCACTTGACGCTGTCCATTTTAATTGCCATTTAACTAGCTTTCTCATTTTTGTGGAGTCTTAGGATGACCATATTTCCCTATGCTGAATGCAAGAAACCTGGTAAAATTACTCATTTTGGAGTGAGTTCAGTGGCAGGAACATCAGTGGAACTCTCAAATCACATTCTTTTGTGGCAGATAGCTAACAGATCTGACTCAAAAAGGCCCTGATCCAACTTTCTTTTAAGTCAATGGAAGCTGGATCAAGCCCACTCTTGGCTACTTGGCATCTGTCCACATGAATAGCATGTCTGACTCGACTTATTGTACATAAACAGAGAAAAGTAGATGGTGTCTTTAAAAGCATATGATCTTTCATGTTAAATGTTTAATATTTTTAAGGAAGCCATCTGTACAAACTGGGCAAAAACTTTCAGGGTTCGGTTAGTGGTCATTTGTGCCATTTAAACAGGTGCACAGCCAATAAGCCTTAAGTTTCTAGAAGGGCTAATGAACCTGCTCTTTGTACTTGGTTCCCTCATCAGCCCCTACCCTAAACTAAACTGGCTCGTTCTGCAATACAGGTGGGTAAATTTGGGCAGCCAATAACCACTTCTGCTACAAAAGAAGGTTATCTGCTTTTATTGGTTATCTATTCTGTTGGCAAGATTTGAATGTCTGTTCAAAGAACAATTTTCTAAATAAGCCTGGACCTCGGGGGTTGCTAGGCAGCAGGAGCGCTGAGGGGTTTGTGTGCATTTGTTGAAATTTTATTTTTTCTGTCTTTTCCCCCACTCTTCCAGCTACTTAGCTATATGCCAGGCTCTGTGTGCTATGCAGCACATTATGCAGCTAAAGTAGCTGGCAAGGCCCTTGATTTATGTGGCAGAACTGCACTGAATTATAGAGAAGACTGAGACATATATGGCAGTGTAAAAGAGCCAGGGCTATTCTCCAGCAATGCTTGGGAACTCTGTATGTCCCTTTCCTTCTCCTGCAAACATCCCATTCTGTCATTTAACTAGCTTTCTCATTTTTGTGGAGTCTGAGGGTGACCATATTTCCCTATGCTGAATGCAAGAGACCTGGTAAAATTACTCATTTTGGAGTGAGTTCAGTGGCAGGAACTCCTTCAGTCTGTTATATAGCTGGCTGTTTTGCAGTTGTTCTTCAGCTTGGAAGAGAGAACTCCTTAAAAGCAGAAGCATGCCTCGCCTCCCATAGCAATAATGCTTAACAGAGCATTCTGCTCAAAAATAGGGTATGTCTATACTCCATAGTAAGGCCAGGGTTAGCTGAACTTGAGTTAGACCCTGGGTTTACTAACTTAGGTCTTGAGCGTTGACCCTCATGTTTTGTCTACACTGTGTAGATACAGTCCCTGTGGACTCACGCTCTGGGAGTCAACCAGAAGTGTCCTACAGTCCTTCAGGCTGATTTTCTCTGTCCTCTGGACAGTCGGGTGTGCTGGATAGTCAGATTTTCTCACACTGCACTGTGACCAAAGGGATAAAATGGCCACAATTTAGAAGGCTGCTGGGACGTCTGGGATATAGGTGGTTGGACTCAGGCCTGCACAATACAATGTACATGCTGAAGCCCCAGAATGAGACCAAGGGTTCAACAGTTCCTAACCTGGGGTTAAAATGATTGCACTAAATTAACAACCCAGAGTCTGCTAACTCCACTTCTGCTAACCCTGGGCTTATTTTGCAATGTAGACACACCTTCATTTGCATCTATGCTGCAAAGCAGTAGGGTTGAAATTTGGCTGTTGTATTGACTCAGGGTAGGGCCTCTATTCCTGAAGGATCCTGTGTCTGAGCCCCGGGTCAGTATGATTTGTGTGCAGACAGATGGGGATTAGGCTTGAGCCTGAGTTCAAACTCTAGGCTTTACATTGCATTGTAGAGGTAGTCTGAGAAAAGCTCCACTTTTGTCCCTGCTGCTGTTTTCTGTAGTTTGGAAGGATCCTTTTCTCCCCTCTTCCCAGGGCTGTCCCAGGGGGCAAGATGGCCTGGGACAACCCCTTCCTCCCTGTCCCATGTCCTGTGCCCACCCTTGCTCTGCTTCTGTTCCATCCCTTCCCTCAATCTCTGTACCCCAAGCGATGCCAGGAGCAAGCTGGTTAGGCTGGGGCCAGGTCACGCTGCTTCCTGCCAGTGCTGGTGAGTGCAGGGGTAACCCCAACCCAGGCTGCTGGCATCAGCCTCCCCCCGCTAATCTCCCAGACTGCCTTGGCTTCATGTGGCTGTGTCCCCCTGACATGCAGGGTCCCCCAAAGCACAGGTCCTGGGGTGGTTGCTTCTTCCTTTACAAGGATTCAATAGGAATAGCCCTGAAATACACAAAGGAAAACCTCCAAATTTCACCTTTTATGGACATATTGTAGAAAAAAGATAAAAACAGTGGAGAATAAATCAGGAAGATAAATCAATGGGTACAGCAGCTCAGGAGCACACACAAAAGTGAGTTGTATATAGCACAAATGGTTTTATGGTGTTTTGGTAATTCAGTAAAAAAGTAAAATATAATTGTTATCCATGGGGCCCAGACTGCAGAATACGGAGTAATCAATAGCATCAGTATAATTTAAGTGCTCAAAATAGGCATTCCATTCCTTCCCAGACTTACAGCAGTTTAGAATGCCTGCTAGACAACTATGGTAAAATAAAGGTCCTTAAATTGCTTTCAGGACTTGAAAAGTTGTGAGTAGTTGCTTGTTTTTCCATTATTCCATTTCTTAGCCGCCCCCCTCTTGTTTTATTATTTGCTCTCCTTCTCTTTACATTTCCCTCGTCTCTCCATGAAAAGCAACAACTCCTTTTCGTTCTTCCTCTAATTTTTTTCCTCTGGTATGTTGTCTCTGCAAAGTTAACTCAAGCTAGCCTATGCTTATTTCTTTCCAATAGTAACAGAGAGGGAGCCATGCTAGTCTGTATACTATCAAAACAAAAAAGCAGTCAAGTAGCACTTTTAAGGCTAACAAAATAATTGATTAGGTGAGCTTTCTTGGGACAAACCCACTTCTTCAGACCATAGCCATACCAGAACAGACTCAATATTTAAGGCACAGAGAACCAAAAACAGTAATCAAGGTTGACAAATCAGAAAAAAAACGATCAAGGTGAGCAAATCAGAGAGCAGAGGGGTGTGGGGGGGAGTCAAGAATTAGATTAAGCCAAGTATGCAAAAGAGCCCTTATAAGGTCCCAGAAAATTTGCGTCCTGGTTCAAACCACGTGTTAATGTGTGGAATTTGAATGTGAAAGAGAGTTCAGCAGTTTCTCTTTCCAAAGCAGACTGAAAATTCTTCTTCAATAAGACACAAACTCTTAAGTCATTAACAGAATGGCCCACTCCATTAAAATGTAAATTAACTGGTTTGTGGATCAGGAACGTTTTGATGTCTGTTTTGTGCCCATTAACTCTTTGTCTGAGAGAGTTGGAAGTCTTGGCTGACTTAGAACGATTCCTCAGCTCTCTTCCCCTATTATCCCTCCTCTACTTAACATACATTGATGACATCTTTATGATTTGGACCCATGGTATAGAGACTCTAGAAGAATTCTACAGAGACTTTAACAATCTGCACCCGACCATCAACTTATGCTGCGATTACTCCACGCAAGAGATACATTTCCTGGACACTACAGTACAAATCAAGGATGGCCTGATCGGTACCGCACTGTACTGGAAACCCACTGATCGCTATACTTACCTACACCCTTCTAGCTTCCATCCTGCACACATAACTGTTTACAGTCAAGCCCTTACGTACAATCGCATTTCCTCTGATCCAACTGACAGAGACCAAAAACTACAAGATCTCTACCAAATATTCATAAACTTGAATTAGCCACCAGGAGAAATAAAAAAACAAATTCACAGCGCCAGACAAATACCCAGAGACCACCTACTTCAAGATAGGCCCAAAAAAGCCAAGAACAGAACACCACTGGTCATCACTTACAGCCCCCAACTCAAACCACTGCAATAAATTATTAAAGACCTACAACCTATCCTTAATCAGGATGCCACACTCCAGAAGGCCCTAGGTGACATGCCTGTTCTCTCCTACAGACAACCTTCCAACCTTCTGAGGATTCTAACCAATAGCCACAGTCTATACTGCAAGAATACCAGTCCTGGGACTTTTCCTTGCAACAAAGCCCACTGCCAGCTTTGTCCACATACCTATTCTGGCAATACCATCACTGGACCTAACCAGGTTCTTTACAGAATCATGGTCACATTCTCATGTTCCTCAGCTAACATCATATATGCCATCATGTGCCAACAATGCCCAGATGCTTTGTATATTGGAAATACTTCAGCTCTCTGAGACAAAGAGTTAATGGACACAAAACAGACATCAAAACATTCCTGATCCACAAACCAGTTAGTCTGCATTTTAATGGAGTGGGCCATTCTGTTAATGACTTAAGAGTTTGTGTCTTATTGAAGAAGAATTTTCAGTCTGCTTTAGAAAGAGAAGCTACTGAACTTACATGGTTTGAACTGGGATGCAAATTTTCTGGGACACTATAGGGGCTCTTCTGCATACTTGGTTTAATCTAATTCTTGACTCCCCCCCCATCCCTCTGCTCTCTGATTTGCTCACTTTGATAATTTTTTTTTTATTTGTCAACCTTGATTACTGTTCTCTGTGCCTTAAATATTGAGTCTGTTCTGGTATGGCTATGGTCTGAAGAAGTGGGTCTGTCCCACAAAAGCTCATCACCTAATCAATTATTTTGTTGGTCTTGCTTTTTTTATTTCTCTCCAGTGAGAGTAAATGCACAGTGAAATAGTACTCAAATGGCTGTGTCCATATTGGTGCTGCACGCATTCTCATAGTAGCCTTAGGACTTCTAGGGGCGTATCCCCTGATTGTTTGCATTAGAGTTAGATAAACTTTCTAAGAATTCATTCCCAGTGAATTTTGTGGGAGAACTCAGTGGTCTTTTCTGGGCACATGAGGGAATTGTGTGAAGACACTTGAGTGGGACTGTGTCTGTTTCCATCCTGCTGAATGGTCATGTTAGCAGTTGACTAATTATGCTCTCTCGATCATGAGCCTGTACCCTCTAACAGGCCAGTCAAATTGAATTGAAAGTGTCATCGCACTTGAGATGAGAGGTGTCATGCTGTCTGGAGTGTCTGAGGCAGGCTGTCAAAAAAAAGGGCAGGAACTCATACCTTGTGGGAAGATTTCACCAAGCCAGTGACTTTTGTGAACTCCTGAATCACTCTAACAGTCTCACCATGGAGTCACATAGTCCCCTTGGATTTCCCAGTCTATCTCGCTACCCAGCCCAGTTGGGCTTGGCGGTGATAGTCCCTTTTTTCCCCAATATGTCTCAAACTCTCTTCATCTCCAGTCTGAAGAGACCAGTCAGTTACCCCAGATCAATTGGTAACGTAGATCTTATACCAAAGATAACTATCTAAAGACTTATTAACAAGGAGGAAGAAATAAGATAATTACTTAACTGATTAAAGCAAGCAAATATATGCACAAATAACTTGCAGTGTAAATCCTAGGAATGACAGAGCTGTCCTGATCTATCAATTCAAAATGTCTTTCAGAACTGACCTAGGAGATAGCTCCTGGGGATCTCTGGTGACTGGCCTGGTGACCATTCAAACACCATTGAGAATGGACATTTTCCTGTGTCTTTGTTTTATTTCCTTCATTCATCCTTCAAGTCCATGAGAGGCGCTTTCTTGTCTGTAGCATGTAGGTGCAGTAGTATCAGCCTCTGTATCCACAAAAATGAGCTGTGAATACCCACATATATGAAAAAGATATCTGCAGATTTGCAGGGTTCTAGATACAAAATTTGCATTTGTCTGCAAAACTGAGCTGCTGATATCCATATCCAAGTGGCTACCTGAGGATTTGCGGGGCTCTACTTACGATCCATGTAGTATGATTATTGGACAGTGTTTATTGTAATTTAGGGAATGTAAAGAGATTATAGAGTTCTAATCTCTGCTTTGTATTTATATAGTTTAGTTGGGATTATTGCAAACCCTTTTTTGAGCAAATGTTCAGGTAACAGTACTAAAATTGTACTTGTTCTCTGACTAAATTGTTTTTACTATGGTTCACACTGGTGTGAAATTCCTTTCTGTTTAGTGGGCCAACAAAAGGCCAATGTAACAGTCCAGTCCCACGTAAGTCTTATTTGAAGAGTTACTGTAACGATTACAGCTGTGGTAGTGCAAACTAGATTGCAGTTTGCCTTGCACATCATCAGCAAAATTGCCAGTTGAGTTCAGATTATAGAATCTTCACTACAGCTGAGGAGGGCTGTACTTGGAAGAGGCAGAAACAGCAGTATTTGGTTTTTCTCCATGCTGATTTGAGTTTGAAGACCTAGCAGTCGGGAAAATTACTAGTTATCTTGTAGCTGCGCACAGTTGATCTGTAAGGATATTGAGAGGTAATGTGGAACCCCATTATTTTTTCAGTCATTTCTCAGAGTGCAACTCAAATTGTGCAAAATGTTGTGGCTTGTCATTTTCTTGCTGTTAGTCCAGGCTACATCAGTACATTCCTAGTGGCACTCAGCGTAGCCTAGACATTAACTTCCTTTGTAACGTTTTCTAGAAAACTAAACACTATTTAAAAATAAATACTAACGTACCTAGCACAGTGTCCTTGAGCACATCTAAATGTTAACAGTACAGATCTTGTATTCCAGTAGTATTTATAAATCTGTGCAGAAGGGTTTTCCAACAGGTTAAGAAGGCTAAGTGCGTGGAATGGGGAGGAAAAAAATGTTTATTCTCCCAGCTTGGTCTCCTCTCTGACCTTCTCCAACAATTCTATTTCCTCACTTACATTCCAAAATAAGATGGTGACCCAGGAACACAGATTCCACATTCTCATGGAGCTGATATTGTGTGGGAATGTGGGTTTTGAAAAAAATAGTTTGCTTCTGCTGTCTCCTCTCACCTTTTGTTTTGCTCTGATAGAATCATAGAATGCTAGGATTGGAAGGGACCTTGAGAGGTCATCGAGTCCAGCCTCCTGCCCCAATGGCAGGACCAAGTACTGTCTAAACCAGCCTGATAGACATTTATCTAACCTGTTCTTAAATATCTCCAGAGATGGAGATTCCACAACCTTCCTAGCCCATTTATTCCAGTGTTTGACCACCCTGACAATTAGGAACTTTTTCCTAATGTCCAGCTTAAACCTCCCTTGCTGCAGTTTAAGCCCATTGCTTCTTGTTCTATCCTCAGAGCCCAAGAAGAACAAGTTTTCTCCCTCCTCCGTATGACACCCTTTTAGATACTTGAAGAGTGCTATCATGTCCCCCTCGATCTTCTTTTTTCCCCAAACTAAACAAGCCCAATTCTTTCAGCCTTTCTGCAAAGGTCGTGTTCTCTGAACCTTTGATCATTCTAGTTGCTCTTTTCTGGACCCTTTCCAATTTTTCCACATCTCTCTTGAAATGCGGTGCCCAGAACTGGACACGATGCTCCAACTGAGGCCTAACCAGAGCAGAGTAGAGCGGAAGAATGACTTCTTGTGTCTTGTTCACAACACACCTGTTAATGCATCCCAGAATCATGTTTGCTTTTTTTGCAACACCATCACACTGTTGACTCATATTTAACTTGTGGTCCACTGTAACCCTTAGATCACTTTCTGCCATACTCCTTCCTAGACAGTCACTTCCCATTCTGTATGTGTTAAACTAATTGTTCCTTCCTAAGTGGAGCACTTTGCACTTGTCTTTATTAAACTTCATCCTATGTTATCAGCTAGTGGGTCCATCCATCTGCAGTGCTCTGAATTCTGGTTTCAAATAGTATTTTGTCTTTTATTTTATCTCACTTTTTTAAAGTGAGACATGAAAAACTAGCTAGGGAGCTTTGCTGTAGGGGGGTGTCTGTTTCTCTGTTCATTCAACCTACACCGTCTTCTAGCAATTTATTTCTGTATTTTTTCAAGCAATAATCTGAAAGGTTTTGAAGGTTATTTCTTGAAACTTTTAACAAGAATGTACCTGATTGCAGAACTACTTCTCAGTGGGAGGGTTAATTGTAGATTGTATAAGACTTGATATTCATTTACATTATGGCTCTTTTGCATTTCACTTAAATTGGGACTTAATGTAGAGATTGTAAAATGAGCTTCATTGTGCCTGGTCTAAGACACGTTTATTCTATCAAAATGGTGTAAAGAGACAATGCAGTAATGTAATTGAGAATCTGGTGCATAGGGGTCTTTTGTTTTTATTCTAGCCTTATTCAGGACTCTGGCTTTTTAATTTGTTATTTGTTACTTGCAGGAAAATGTTTGTCTCCTGCACTCAGGACTTCATGTGCACTGCACAACTACTGCATCTGGTATTCACTAGGGCAGCAGGACTTCACCTTTCCCATACAGCCAGTACATGGTAGCGGATAAGTGGAGACTTGAGGGAGTCTTTTGCCCACTCAAAAATGTGCACATTAGTTTCTCAGAAGTTTCTCTGATTGCATAAAAGTAGGCAAACCTCATCATGCTACAAAATTACTCATGAAAATGATAATTAACAGCTGTTACTGCTTTATTTTTTAACTGTAACGCTTCCTCCCAACATAATAATTGCCTGGGCTCTTATAGTAATGTTCCTAAATGCTTCATTATATACAATGATAATTGTTTTTCTTCTTTGGTTTTCTCTGAGGGTAACTGAGGCAGAGCTGTCGTTCTGCCCTTGTACAGGGAAGTGCTGGGCACTCCTTTCCATACTGATGATGATCTGCATATTCAAAAGAAATAAGCAAACAGACAAAGCCAAACCATTTAAAATAATCCATTCTGAAGTGTCATCTCATCTTTATTCCTATCATCTGTTTTGTTTGTGGGCTGCTCGGGCTTGAAAAGGTGACTCATGCAGTTCTGGGAGATGGACATTTGTATTTTCTCACAGGTAAAACAGCATACATGAGTGCATAGGGCAGGAGTGGCCAACCACTAAGGGACTAAGAGCTACAGATAGAGTGCAGAGAGCCACGTGGGTAGAGAACAAAGAGCCATGTATTAGATATTTATTTTTATCTATCAATCAATACCTATATAATATATATTTTATATATTATTGGTATTGATATATAGCCATATATATATATATATATATATATATATATATATATATATATATCCATATATAATATGTGGCTCAATGCCCTCCTCGTCCCCAGGAGCCAAGCACCCCCAGCCCCATGTTCTAACCCAGCCCCCCTCCCCTTCTCCAGAACCAGGCACTTCCTAGCCCCCTGCTCCTGCTTTGTTCCCCAGAGCTGGCACCCCACCCTCCCTGCTCTAACCCAATGTTCCCTCCCCCAGAGCCAGGCACCCCCAGCCCCCCTCTGTTCTCAGTGACCCCCTGAACCTCCAACTCCCTCCCCCACTTTTAACTCAATGCCAGAAATTCACCAGAGCCGCTGCCAACATCACTGCTGCCCTGTGCTTCTCCCACCAAACAGTAGGATGTGTGTGCAAAGCAGCGGGTGGCACTCCTGGCATGCAGCTCTGAGGAGGAGCCGCATTGAATGGCTCAAAGAGCTGCATGTGGCTCAAGAGCCACGGGTTGGCCGCCCGGGCATAGGGGAAAGGTGTAGTTGTGGCACATGCTGCGAAGATATGTGTAATCCTGCAGAGAGTGTGCTCTGAGTCCAGGGAGAGGTTATTAAGGAAACAATTGTCTCTGCTCTAGTGGGAGCCTTAGGAAGTCAGTGCACAGAAGAGAGTGAGCTACCTGCCCAATCCTGTCTCTGGACTGGAGGAGAGAAGAAAGAGGCCACTGGAAGCCTCCTTTCAAATATTGCAGTAGAGCAGATCTCATGTGGATCTTATTCGAGCAGGTGTTTTAACTTTGCTTATGTCTTAATTTCTTTGACTTGCATATAGCTAATTTTCTCATTAATAACCCAGTAAAATATCATGCAGAAATGGTTACTGAAATGATTATTTGTAGACAGTTGTCAGTCTCCATTTTTTTGCATATTACCTCCATGCCTCAGCAGTGCCCTGCTGGAGATGTTTAGCTGTTTTAATATATTTTGCAAAAGTACTGTGGACGAAGTTTGTATTAGTACTGTTCATATTCGTTTTAAGTAATGCTGAAATTTATTCTGAAGGAGCAAAAACTCTGGGTGACAGCAGCTGGCGCAATGATATTTTTTCTCTACGTAAAAAGTGTAAGTGTGGGACAGTGTGTCAGCACTTGAATACAGGAATTGAACTGGAAACTGCTGTCCAGTGTAGCAGACGTAGCCCTCAGGGTCTACGTGCAGCTGCAGTGCTGTCATTGCATGTTGACAGTGACATTTCTTTCTCCTAGTGCCAGCGGCAGGGGTACAGGTTATTAAAGGCTATCCCTGCAGTCCCTTAGATGTCAGAAGGCTACTCTGGGAAGAAGGTTCATTTTTGCTGTTTCAATTGTAGGAGCACTCAGAACATGCTAGCTGTTTTCCAAACATTGAAGAAAAATCCAGGTCCTGAAGAACTTAGAAGATCTGATGTGCCAGTCACTTAGCCTTGACTAGAATAAGTGCACAATGCAATCGCATGTCAACACAAAGGATCAACCAGTACTTGTTAACAAAGAAAAAACCACTTTTATTATGAAAACAAAGCTATCTTTGCAAGCACTGTACATGGCTTGGTGTGAAAAAAAACATTAATTGAAGCAAAACATGGGGATTTTTCCCGGGGTCAGATTCTTGGTTACAGGAAAGAACAAAAGAAACAACTAATCAGCCCAGACATAATTTCCAAACCCCAGACAATGAAGGCAATAAACCTTACATGAATACCTGAACGTTTCCCTACTCTCATATTCTGATCAGCCCAGGGGATCTGTTCTGGAAGAGCTCATTTCTTCCCCTCAGTCCCTGGAGAGATCCCCCTCTGTTCCTGTTTTCTAACAAAAGACAATGCTCCTGTGATTCAGTTTCAGGTTTGAATTTTTCCACTGGTTAGCTTGTATTTTAACTACTGGCTACTTTTCCCCAAACCTCCACCTTCAGAGGCAGGTTAGCGAAAAGCTTTCCCATCTCTCCAGGTAAGTTTAGGCTTTCCTCTGCAGTTCCTATTCATAACCAAGAACATAGAGAAAACCTAGAAATTAATTTTGGTATAACCCTATTGAAGGCGATTTACATGTCGGTTCAAATCAAAATGTTTGAGACATAGCTTATCCTAACAAGATACATTTTTATTAGCATGCATAAATCTTGAATCAAGGTAGCAGGGCAAGCCATGTAAATGTCTGAAATTTTATTTAGGAAAATGGGGAGAGACTTACTTCAGATGACTGATGCTTAGGCTATGCTTTGTGATTGTAACATCAGTAATATATGGGGCTGTTTGAAATTGCACTTGTCTGTTTTAATAATAAAGCTGCCTACTTCTCTTTTTTCCTTTCTGCTCTCCTAAAGGGTAACTTTCAATTGCAGATTTAAATGTGAGGAGTTTACAGGCCTAGACTTCCCAAGCTTCAGTTTCTGATTTTAAAAATATTCTTGTTCTGCAGAGATTTCAAGCTCTTGTGACTGGTGTTTGCATTTTAATGATAGGATTATCAGAGTGGATTTACTTTTTGCCTTAACACAAAATACATTTTAATATCACCACCTACTAGAATTGTTGGTTTGTATAGGAAATGAAAGGATCCTGACAAATATGAGTATGCTCTGGTCTTTCCCTTGTGGTTAGTTTAAAAAAAAACTTGACTTTTTTTAATTTGTATCTTAACTTTGTTTTCATTCAGTCTTTCTCAGTCTTTCTCATATCTTCTTGCTTTGGATCGTGTTTGTAACTGGAGAGATCTGAAATTTCTGGTGGGAATGCTTCAGAATTAAAATAGTTTTGTGTTGGTGGGAAAACAAATGATCTAATCAGGGAGCTGCATACAGGTGTTAATTATCTTGCAGTTTCTGTTTTGGCAAAAGCCATGTTGAATTTAAATATTGCTTTACTTAGCACAGCAGGATTGGACCTATAATATATGCATGATCTTTGATTTAGAAGTTATATTTTCATTTTGACCTAGGTAAGTTTTGTTTAAATAGATTAGTTAAAGCTCAGTGGATAGTAAATCTTTGTATTCCTGTATCATCATTTTTCTTCTGAGGCTCTACCAGCGCTTCACTAACCTTAATTAAGCTATAAAGTAACCCTGTTATAAACTGCTCTGGTGAATGAGTATGAAATAGATGACCGAACCAATCTGGCGTATGACTTTGGGCAAATTGTATGAGCTATGAACCAGAAACAGTCCTGCTTCTCTTGCGCTAACTACTTGGTGACATACCTATTGAAACTTCAGTACTTTTGGTGGTCCAATAATCTGCTGACTACCAACTCTGTCTGCTTGCCCGGTATAAATTTCACTTCTGTTTAAAATGGGTAGGTGACCTTTGGCCAGTGGCATGCCCAGGTAATCTGCTTGTGGATGGCGAGATAGTTTGTCGAATTTGACTGACTGCAAGCATGGCCCCCTGCAGCTCCCATTACCTTATCCTCATTCTCCAGGGCCACCTGCCCTTCAGTAAGACCTTGCAAAAGAGCAGAGGCAGAGTGACAATAGTTAGCACCGAGGAGTTCTTGTTCAGTGGTACGTCTGCCAGTTAATTCCAGGTTTGGGATGGAATACTGGGAACTGGTTGCTCTATCTTAGCGTTTCCCAATTTTATTTGGCCTTTTAAGTGCAAAAGAATTTTGTGGAACCCATTCCCAGTCTCTGTCTCTCTTGGCCCTCAACCCCGCCCTCCATCTCCAGCCTTTTCCTGCCTCAGCCCCCAAATCTGCCCCCCATCCCCAAGCTTTACCCCCCCCAACCCTCAAACCCCGTCCCCAGCCCTCAGCTTAACCCCTCACAGCCCCAAACCTGTCCCCTTATCTGCAGGATTAACCCTCCTCAGCCTCAAACCAGTTCATGGGACTAAACTATCCTTGGTGGCTGGCTGGGGAGCGGCCATGTGCACCTAGCTGAAGGAAGGCTGGAGTGGAAGTGTTCCACTGGTGGCCGTGAGCTGAGCTGTGCCCTCTGGGGGTGTGGCCACTCAGGTAGTGGGGCAAGTGAGGAATTCTCTGAGGCTCCCTGTCCTGCTGCCACTGAAATAATGGAATTAACTTAATTTGATTTAATGGCTGGATCCCTCCCACTGCCCTTCCAGCTGTTAAACCAATTAAATTTAGTTCTACTGTTTCAGTGGCAGCAGGGCAGGGAGCTGCAGAGGAGTCTGCTATTGTCATGGAATTTTCTCATTGAATCCTTATTTTCACTTTGCGGAATCCTGGGGTTCCACGGAACACCATTTGGGAAAGGCTGTTCTGGCTACTCATCCATCTCTGGGTACATAGCTCCCATTGCTGCTGTAACTAATCTAAGTAACATGTTAAAAGCACAGGAGACCTGGGATCAAGCTTGACACCACAAAGCAGAGACGTCAACACCATAGACACCACGCTGTTTTAGGTCATTTAGACCATTTAGTGAATTGCACCTCTGGTGTAAGACTTGGCAGATACTGTACTTTTGGTCATCTGTTCCAGAAATAAGTGAAATCAGAAATGCTAGATAGAGCAGAAGGACCTATAGTGTACGAAAACCCTGAGGTCTTTCCTTGTGTTACGACACCTGAACTAGAAAGTGTGAAAGGTTGATCTTGGTCAGAATGTAATAAAAATAACAAATAATTAGACTCACGACAGCTATGGTGATGAGAAGTGCCATTTGGTTTAAATCATGCGCAGCTAAGCATGTAGTGATCCTGTGAGAATGCACTGTCGAAAGCTGTAATGGTAGTACTGTCTGCTGGATGATGATCATTCTAGCAAAGTCTCATCTTGTGACATTTCACAGCTCCTATGGTTAGTGCTAAATGTGCTTACTTGGACTTTATTTTGTTGCCTATAGCGGTACAGTAGATGTTGAGCAAAGTGGAAGCCAGTGTTTTAAAGTACGATTAAGCATTCAGTCTTCTAAAATAATCAGTGAAATGAACCTATTGTTTTGTTTTGTGTTTTTTTTTTTAAATTAGGGTTATCCCGTTTTTCAGGAACTGATGTGATATCAATATACTGGAGAGTAGTTCCTCAGAGTTAGAAAGCAGGGATAGATTAAATCGCAGCAGCATTTTTGTGTTGTTTCTTCAGACACAGAGCATAGTTTGTATAAATTGAGGCTGGTGGGAAAAGACAAGGAGAGGAAGTAGCAATGGTTCCTATTTGCAGTATATTTGTATATAGCATAGCATATACAAAAGACTTACTAACCACTTCATATTTTATTAGACCACAGTACCAGTGGTAAATGCAAAGTACTGTATGTTATAAAGCAGGGGTATGGTAAAAGGTACTTAGTTGTGTGTTTTATCTGGGAGCTTTGAACAGAGAGAGGGAAACTGGGAAGGAGAGGTGAAAATTGATTTGCAGAGAGTTTATTGGGTAAGTAATAGGGGCTGTTCCAGCTGATGGAGGATTATGGGGGACACCACTGTCCATAGTGGCACTGGAGTAACAGCAGTCTGGTATGCGAAGCACCAGGAATTTCCAACAATCACATCTGCTTCCTCTCCGCAGCATGTGTTAGGAATAGGGTCCGTGACTGGAGGAGCAGTTGTGCAGGAGTCGTATCTACGATGAATGGTGAAGTCGTATGTTCACAGCACTAATACAAAGAGAGGGACCATCACTTACCTTTAATCCTTTGAATTATGCTTTACTTGATGCCTAGATTAGTGATGTGAAGTATCAGCAGTATTGCACTTCCAGACTCCACCACCAACTCAGTTTTGTGCACATTCATTATTAGTGATTTGTCTAGAAGTCTTTATGGTGCATTTTACCAAGTCATGTTAGATTTGTGCATTTATAATATTTGGGTAGAGAGCACAGAACTTCTGTCTGCTTTGTTGGTCATACTTGCAAATGTGGTGACTCATATTTTTATTTTTCTCTTCTAAAAGAAAAAGTGAAATATTCCTGTTTCCAAGGATAAAGGGAAATGACCAAGTAGTTTAATCCCAAATTAAATTGAAACACTTTTCTTATTTTCATCATTTTCTTTTCTTTCCTTAGTAAGAACTGTCATATTCCAATGACCAAGTACTATAAATTAGATATGAGTCTTAAATATTGAGGGGAATAACTGCTAACTGACCTCTCCAAAGGAATTTCACCTCAGGAAAGGCTGAGGAAAAAAGGGGGAAGGTTTATTAGCACACAGTTACCCAAGATGATAGGAAAAAAGGCTTTGATGTGATTGCTGCTGTTGGATTAAATTCTGTCCCTTACTGAAATCAATGAGAGTTTTCCTAAGGACTTTAACTCTCCAGGATTTCATCCACAGATGTGTCATGGTCTTAGAAAATGCATGAGCAAGGTCTCTGGCATAAGGTGAGCATTTTGACTTTAAGGGAGTTGGGATGTGATTGCCCTTTGCTGTGTGTGTCTTGATATTTTAATTGTCTTTGGAGCTGATCATACTATTTAAAATGAGAGCTTATTTGTGTTGGGTTTCTTTTTAAAACATCCCGTTTTCAAACAAAAAAAAATTTATGCGACTTTGTCACCATGGATAAAATTAGTTATTAGTTACAAAAATTGTGTCCTTCCGAGGCATTTGTTTCAAATATTTACCTGTTTTTAATAATCATCCTTCAAAATAATAATAATTTAATGCTTTTGATCATAATTTAAATGAAAGTTTCAGAGAAAATTCAGACATTTCCAGAACTATCAGATGTATCTATTTCAAGCCCTACAGAGTAAATGCAACTTTGAAAATTTTTTGCAAAAATTGTTTGTTTTTTATTTTTCTACACCCTCTGTTGTCAGTCTTTTAATCAGTTGTGAAAAAAAATCTTTTACGAGAACAGAAAGCTTCTTGCACTGCAGTTGCTGTAACTTCTAAATACCTCTTTCAAACATTTCTTCAGGGGTTTGTAACGTAATAAAAAGACTAAACATGCATCTAAAATGAAATTAAGAATGATTTTGGTTTTTGTGTACATTTAAATGATTGTTCTACTTAGGCTATGTCTACACTACGATGTAAATTTGATTTTATTAAAATGGATTTTATAAAGCTAGGTTTTATTAATTATAACTTGACTATCCTCGCCTCCCCACAAAGTCAACTTACTGCTGCCACACTAAATTGCGTAACAGCGACTGTTGCAGCAGTGCACTGTGGGAACCTATCCCACAGTTCCCTCAGCTCCATAGCATGCAAGGTATTTTTGCTGGTGCAGTATGGGGAAAAAATGCCCCCCCGAGTGGTTGAGAGTATGTGATATCTTCCCACATTGCATTGCCTTACTTCCCCTCCATTGAAAGCAAACGGCCATTTTTTTCAGAGTGAAAAAAGGAAAAGTAGGGAATCCCACGCAAAGGAAGACCAAATAAGCTGGCTTCAGAAGGTGTAGTACTCCAGGCAGGGGACTGTCATACTGCCCTGGGATCACCCAGGTGTTTGTGTCATCCCAGCTGGCACTCCATCCACTTAACCATGCTTGAATCCAGAAGTGTCCACCCTGAAAATGTTACAGGAAGAGAGCACAGCTTGAAGAAAGAGAAGGATGGTAAAGTTGAGGAGAGTGCAAATCATAACAACTAAAGCCAACTCCCACGGGCAGGGGAAAGAAGACAATTTGTGGTGCAGGATTTTTGGCTTCAAACTTCACCACACAGATGTGTCCAATACAGGGGGATGGAGCTCGCCAGATTTCCACTTGCAGTCTGCCAGTGGTGTTGAGAGGTGGATGGGGGAAGTAAGTTGAATGGCCAGTTGAAAGGGTCCTTTCAGCAGGCTGCTGTGGTGGGGGTGCATCTTACAAGGAGAGTCGTGAGGTGCTGGATATCACAAGCTGTGATCTGTGGTGATGGCCAGCTCCCGAAATCTTGCCTGTGAGGGGAAACCCCCCCCCCCCGACCCAGTGACAGCTAACCCCAAAAATCTTTCCTGCCTTTGGAGCCCTCACTGCATACAAATGAGGACATGGTGCTGTCTGGCAGCATGGTCTGCATTGTACCTCAGGCATGTGCTTTTATTGGGTCAGAGGCTAGGGTTGGGTTTGGGATAGACTGCATGGTGTCTGTCGGGGGAGTGTCTGGCCCTGCACAAATGTGAACCGTAGAGAAGTTTCTTGGCCTCTCATACAAGCATGATCCCCACGGTCTATCTGCCACAGTGTGTGGTGGGGCAGGGGCTGCCTCCAGTGCTGGAAAAAAAAAATTCTTGGCTTCTCCTGCTATATCCTGTGCAGGGAAGAAGCCACCACTCCAGGCTGGGGCTATTTTTTCATGTGTAGATGCAGTCACCGCGCTGATAATAAAGGAAAAAGATTCTCAGCCTCTCGTACAAGCAAGGCCCCCACAGCGTAGGCACCACTGGCTTCCTGGTGCCAAATTCAATTTCACGGGGTTCCTGTTACCCAATTCCTGCACATCTGGAGAGCAGCAGAGATGGTAGCAGACAGAGCAGACAACGACAGGGCATTTTGGGATGCCTACGGAACACCTCTGGAGGCTAATAAAGTCAATTTAAAGACATGGCATTTCTACACTACCCTAATTTGATCTTTTAAATTTGAACATGACGCTACACCCAGTCATTTTTGACGGTGTTAAAATACCAACCTTAGCACGCCCTAAAATTGACCTAATGGTGTTTACAGTGAAAACACTGACATTGTAAAATCGAGTGAGCTGCCTTAAAATCGACGTTATCAGGTAGTGTAGACATAGCCTTAGTGAGGTAAAGATATGAAAGAGTAAAGTTGCAACCTGTTTGTATTAGCTGTTTAGGATGATATCTTACTTCAGCCTGCCATGTTCAGACAACCATTCCTCTGCAGAGGTCTGGATTTTCTTTGAAGGTACTGGGCATGGACAACATTCAGCTGCTAGCACAGGTGGCTTAGTCCGTTCTTGTATTTCCCATACATACTGGGAAGTGCTCACAAGTGGGTGGTGAAGATGACTGTGTGACAGGTGGGGAGCAAGCGTAATACTTAGTTGCCAGCAACAAGGGAATTAATTCCAGCCGGACTTCCTTCTTCTTGCTCCTCGGTGTTAAGAAGGGATCTTTTGTGAGACGGGACTGGAGGCTGCTGGCTGACAGGAATGTATTGGAGGGAAGCAAGCGCAGAAGCTTTTCTGTTTGGTGGTGGTTTCGTAGTCATAGTCTAGAAAAGGACATGGATGTATTTCAGCCACTAGCTCGTGTTTGTATCCGAGTGGGGTGGTCAACTGAAAGCACTTGTCTGATTTCCATGAGGTGTGGCACTCAGCGTTTTCTGAAATCCTTTCGCCTTTGCAGTATCTCAAACTGGGTGTGCAAAATTGAGGTTCCCATCAAGTTTCCCTTTAAGCTGTGTGGCCATCCAGTAAGCCTCGCTCAGGGCTGCCATACATGGAGGAGTGCATCTCTTCCCCAGCAGCAGTACTGCCCTGCTGGGGCCAGAGAAGAGTGCCTTTGTCCTGGCTACGGCAGCTCCCTGCTGGTGCTTTGGGAGATACATGCTCCTCTGGCCTCAGCCGTGAGCTGCTGTGGACAGGGAAGAAGCGCGTTCTTCCAGCCCTAGCATCAGGGCTGGCTTAAGAAAGTGGGTTTAGGGACTGTAGCCCTGGGCTTAGGGGATCTCCCTTGGCCCAGTGCCCTGCGCTGCAAGTTCCTTAAGCCCCTGTTTTCTGGGAGAGCCCTTCCTGGTGGGGTGGGTAGAGTGACTCCATGTGCTGCAGTTCCTTCCTCTCGGCTGGAGCCACATCACCACGAGTGCTGGGAAGCTCTGTCCCCACAGTTTCCATTGGCTGGGAGTCATAGGCGGTGGAAGTTGCAGGAGCAGCAGTTGCTGCAGGTGGGCACAGAGCCACCTGTTTCCCCTCCCCCCATGACAGTAGCTGCTCCAAGTAAGTGCACTATACCTCAGTCTTCTGCCCAATTTGCTTCCACCACCTTAGCTCCTTCCTAGACCCCCCCGAGCCCCCTCCTTCACCCTAACTCCTTCCCACACCCCACCGTGACGCTCCTGCTCTGAGCCTGCTTCTGCACTCCAAACCCTTTGGCCCCTGCCTGGAGCCCCCTCCTGCACCCCGAACCCCTCAACTCCACCCTCACCAAAGATCGCCCTTGTGTAGAGTGGTATTTGTTAACAAAAATATAACAAAATCCATTCCGCACATAGACATCAAAACTACAGGGAACACTGGTTCCCATACTCACTAGATACGTTTGGAAGTGTGGGTTTCGTTTCCTGCCCTTGAGAACGTACAGCACCTTGCACGCAGAAGCGACAGAAAGAGTGAAGGCCACCAATAGGAGGTTGAGGAAGAGGAAAAGTTAGAGTAATATGAAGGTGGGTTATAAGTATAGCCTGTTTGCTCATTATAATAATTCAATTGAATAAAATTAATTTTGTATAAAAATGCATATAATATTCACCATATATCACCTTCCATTGATACAGGGGACCAAGATTCCAAGGAGCAATGTCCTCACAGTGGGAACTCCTGTCATTCTCTCCTCTCCTCTCCTCTCATAAAGGAGGAAGGATGGTCAAGGTTCAGGATAGATAATCAAGAGACTTAAATTCTTTTCTGGCTCTGCCACAGAATTATCACATGACCTCGGGCAAGTTACATAGGACAATATTTTCAAGAGTGGCCTCTTATTTGAGGAGCCTTTCTTTTTTTGTGTGCAAAGATCAGCCATCTTGGGCTAGATTTTCAGAACTGTTTATCATTCAACACCTCCCCTAGCAGACATTGGGTGCTGCTAATGCCCAACATTGCTGAAAATCTGGCCCAATGTATCCCAAGGTCAGCATCCAAACTCAGAAGCTGCTATGGAAAAATGTGGTGTTAATCTTCTGTTCCTTGGTATCACAATGTATAAAATGAAGGTGATAGTACTTCATACCTCTCAGCTGTGTTGTCACACTGATGAAAAGTAAATGATTTAATGTGTATTAGATCACTGGCTTGGGCATTCCATATTTTGTTATATTTTATTATATGTAACTGATTAATCTTTTTTAAACCTCAGAAAGGGCTGACTCCATGGTAATCTTCATTTTGTAAGAGTGGGGAAGAGGGTATATATCTGTTTAGTCCGAAAAATAAATGCAATAACACAGGGGTGAGCAAACTTTTTACATCAGGCCCCACTTTTCATCTTGCAATTAGCAGGTTCCCCCTAACCTGTTTAATGTAATCCAAACCCACCGAAATTTTGGTTATGTTCATATGAAAAAAACCCTTTCAGCACATGTAAGAAAATAAGTCTGTAGAATGTAAAAACTTTATTAGTTGGTATGTAAATGTGAACGCACGTATATTTCAGCATTTTTAATGAGGTGGATGAACCCGAGACCCAGCAGCCAAGCATTCTCGCTCCCCTTACAAAATTTCACACACACCCCGAGGGGGCCTGCCCTCCACTTTGCACACCCCTGTGATAACATTAATGTGTAATTAGGCAGTTGTAACATGCTGGTCTTAGACGCTGCAAGTCAGAGTTGCATAGCCCAGCTCTGGAAATGACAACAGTTGTCCCCCTCCCTTATATAATCACCTGTATGAAGACTGGATGATGCAGACCAACCTGTATCATTGATCACAACACCCCTAAAGAAGAGCTCTGTGGAGTGCAAAAGCACCAGCAAAAGTTGGCTCAAAAATATATTACCTCACCCACCTTGTCTCATCCGTATGTATTATCCTGATTTTCCCAAATTTGTTTCCATTTTGTAAGAGACAAGGATGATTCTGTATCTTCTCTTTTGATCATCTGAATTGCCTGTGATGCCTACAATAAATTTCCAGCTGATATTGGCTAGGCAGATGGCCTGCAGGGATTACTGATATCATTGTGACTCTTGCTTATTTATATCTCTTTTAAAAAAGAAAAATCAAACCTACCAATTCTTTACCTTGCTAATCCATGTTAGTGCCAGGGTATGTCTGTTACTGTCACAGTTCCTTCTGCTTCCTCTATCCATTTTTCTTACACCAGTTTATTGCATCTTGTCTTAGCCTGATCTGTATGTGTGGCCCCTGACGACTCTGCATTGCAACTGATGAGGGCCTGGCTGCATCCATTAAACTGCAGAATTGATGGCTTAGTTTGTAAGCCCTGTGAAGCAGGGGCTATCTGTTTCTATGACTTAGTATTGCAGTAAGCCCAGTTAGTTGGATCCCCTGGTTGCTATGCATGGATGGCACATGAACCCTCCATCAACTGCAGGAAGGTAGCCACCAGCCCCCCAACTCCTTCAGCCTGAGGCTCCATCCCGTCGGCTTCCCCCATTGCAACTGCTGGCCCTGCCCCAGGCTAGTGTCCCAGTCTCAAAGTGCCTGGAAGGATGGAGGGATACGCCTGGCGCAGCTCATTCCCAGCCTCGGAATGCTGGTAGCACGACTCCAGCCTCTGGAGCAGGGCTGCAGAGTGGAAGCAGGGGCCTGGGAGGTGGAGCAGCGGCGGGGTCAAACCTAGCTGTTCAGGAAGCCACAGCTTGCCTCAGCCTGTGCTACCAGCAGCCCATGGTGTAGTAGAGTCTCAATATTCATGAACGTCCAGTTCACAAATTCAGTTATATACGAGCAGCTGGAGCAGCCGCTTCCCCCGAGGTCCTGGGCAAGAGCACCAGGGGCTGCCATATTGGCTAAATTCAACATTCACGCGGGTTCCCAACACGGAAGCCTTGAGAATGTTGAGACCCTACTATAATGAAGATTCAAGGCTTGTGTGAGCCCGTTGAAAGTGTAGCTGGAATAAATTTGCGTGCTTGTGCAGATCTGAAAATATATCTTTCAAACCTATCTTAGTATTGCCTACTGTAAAGATTTCTGTGTCATGGAATGGAATATGTTTGACTGAAAAATCAGAAGATATTTTAAAAATAATAAAATTTGCTGTCTTTTTATCTCCCTTCTGGTTTTGAGCATCTGATTCATTGTTTCAAGCTTTTCTCCAAAACCAGGAGAGCAAGAAACATTCTTAAAAACAAAAACAAAAACAAACAAACAAGCAGATTTTTACTGTTTTCTTATGACTGCAAAGACTAGAGCTTTAAGGAAGACACTGAATATTGCAAGACTCATAATAAAATCATGACCATACTCTGCACGTGTTTCAGAAAAGGTAGCCAGATTGTTTTTTTTTTTTGTAAGGAAATACAGTTTCTACTCCGGTAATAGTCTGAAATACCGATTCTTCAGGATATTCTGCCAACTTAGTTTGTGGCTTGCCCCATTATTTCATGTCAGATGTGAGTAGGCCAGAGAATGACTGTATATAGTAGCTTAATTTTCTGCTTTTTAGCATTCAGTGGAAGTGCAAAATTAGTGTAACTCTCCTACTGTGGTGTGAGCAGGATGGTCTGGCTGGAAAAAATGGCTGAGCGGGGACTTTTCTGCTTAACTCTGTTCATAACTATATCTGACTAGGGCTGCGTCTACACGTGCACGCTACTTCGAAGTAGCGGCACCAACTTCGAAATAGCGCCCGTCACATCTACACGTGTTGGGCGCTATTTCGAAGTTGAAATCGACGTTAGGCGGCGAGACGTCGAAGTCGCTAACCCCATGAGCGGATGGGAATAGCGCCCTACTTCGACGTTCAACATCGAAGTAGGGACGTGTAGACGATCCGCGTCCCGCAACATCGAAATAGCGGGGTCCTCCATGGCGGCCATCAGCTGGGGGGTTGAGAGATACTCTCTCTCCAGCCCTTGCGGGGCTCTGTGGTCACCGTGGGCAGCAGCCCTTAGCCCAGGGCTTCTGGCTGCTGCTGCTGCAGCTGGGGGTCCGTGCTGCATATACAGGGTCTGCAACTAGTTGTTGGCTCTGTGTATCTTGCACTGTTTAATGAAAGTGTGTCTGGGAGGGGCCCTTTAAGGGAGCGACTTGCTGTTGAGTCCGCCCCGTGACCCTGTCTGCAGCTGTGCCTGGCTCCCTTATTTCGACGTGTGCTACTTTGCCGTGTAGACGTTCCCTCGCTGTGCCTATTTCGATGTTGGGCTGAGCAACGTCGAAGTTGAACATCGACGTTGCCAGCCCTGGAGGACGTGTAGACGTTATTCATCGAAATAGCCTATTTCGATGTCGCAACATCGAAATAAGCTATTTCGAAGTTGGGTGCACGTGTAGACGTAGCCTAGGAGTCACATACATAGGGTACAGTAAGGGATTGTGTGCGAGACTATGGGTTGCAAAGTAATGCCTTTAGTTCTTGGCTTTAGTTCTTCAGCAGATCTTCTGTCCCCTTCCTTCTTGGTTAGTATGGTAAGAGCTCCTCCTCCTTTTGCAGTCGAGGTTAATGACTGATCTCTCTCTCTCTCTCTCTCTCTCTCTCTCTCTCTCACACACACACACACACACACACACACACACACACACACACACACACACACACACACACACACACACACACACACACACACACACACACACAGAGCCAAGAAAACAAAAGCAGATTTCAGGCAAATCAGCTGGGGCCTCCAGGTACTGTCAGAATATAAACAATAATAATGGCTAATACACAGCAAATCTTTTGTTTAATGAACAATAAGTCCCTACCTGACTTGCGGGATGATTGTCAACTAATGCATAGCTGAGCTGCATAAAAGACTTGGAAAATTGTGGCAAAGTAATAATGAGCCTTTATTAATTGTAATAATTTGGAAAAGCTGAGGAAGATCTATTTGTTTAAGGAAAAAATTGCTTGAACAGTATAAACACTAAGTATTATGCCTGCTAATTTTTTTTTTAAACTGGACATTTTGCTGGAGCTATTCTACAATCATTAATGTTTGAGGCTGAAAGCGGGAAGCCACAGTTGCTATCAGCTCAAGTAAATGGGATCCTACCGTACTAATGGGGAAAATATTTCTGCTGCAAATCTCAAAATGTATTCAAAATTGCAGACTATCCAAAACAAGCTAATTAAAATCAAAAGTACCGTATAAGGCTAATACGTTGCAGGATCTTCAGTTTCTGCAATATTGCAAGTTATGTGGGGCCTTAATATATTTATGTGTTTATATTTAAAAAAGAAAATAAAAAGAGGAGAGCATATTTTATCCCTGGCCAGCTATATCTGGGATCTAGATAAACAAGAATCTTTTAAAAATATTTCCATATCCATTTAGAGCCTTGAACTAGACATTGGGATCCACAGTGTCTGTTGTTAATTTGTCAAATTTAAAAAAAAAGGGGGGGCATTTAATCCTGGATAAATGTGCTGAGTTTTAATTTATAATATAGAAGCAAAGGATGTGTCACAAGAACAAGAAAGCTGTAATACTGTATGAAATATGGTTTTCAAAGGCTTTCCTTTTTGCTGATTCTATTGTGTTCGTGTCATCCTAGCAACAATGCAGTCATTTATTGTAGAGAGTTTTTAGTGCCTTTAATGTTAATTAAATCTAATCCAACAAATGAAGCTGACATTGAAGACAAACTATGGAAAATTTTGAATACTTTTCCAACAAATTCAACATCATCATTGTCATCACATAGTGTAAAGCACAGGTCTCAAACTCATGGGTCATCTGCGACCTGAGCAGTTCCACAATCTGTCCTGCACACGGCTGTTGGCATGTGAGTCCCTGTGGCCCTGGGGGTGGGTATCCGTACCCTTCCCCCAAGTTGAGCCCCTGCTCTGCATCTGCCCACCTCTTCCCACCCCTGCTTTGCCCTTCCCCACTACACCTTTTCCCTCAAGCCCCCTCCCCCTACGGATATGTTGCCCACCCCCCACACTCACTACAGCAGTGGAAACTTCAGGGGAGCCAAGCCCCACTACCCCAGTGCGACTGGTTTGAGAGATGGTGGTAGAGCAGAGCAAGTTGCTCTGTAGCTCCACTTCCCTATGGCTCCTGCTACCACAGTGAGTTTGAGGGGCAGGTTTCTGTCCCCTGGTGCCGGCCCCAGCCGAGGGCTCCATGGGCTCACTTGGGTGCAGGGGACCATCTTGTCCATAGGATGGTTGGGCCGTCTCCGCAGGTCCTCCACCGAAGCCCAGGTCTTGGTGCAGGTGTGCTAAACCATCTTATGGTTGGGAAGTTCTGCACACACACCCCAGCCACAGGGACGTGCTGGCAGTGGCACAGAGTGCACAGCTGGAAACCACTCTACCCCCGCTGCACTATTGGTGGTGGCACTAGGGTGGTGGTGGTTAAATTGCTCAGGGACAGAAGGTGGGGCCAGGCTGGGCGGGGAAGTGGGAACACATGGAGACACTCCCCTCCCATGAGCCCTGCCAGAGAGGGATGATGGGTGGCCCAATAGGAGGATTTGAGGCAGGACTGAGCAGTAGTTTTTGAGGGAGGGACCGCTCCAAGATTTTGGTAAGGGCTTCACTTTTCCTTAGAGGGTGTGTGCTGTCTGGGATGGAGGCTGGGTGCAGAAGGGAGATTGGGGATGGGGCCGAGGGTGCAGGATAGGGCGTGGGGTCTCAGAGGGAGTTTGGGTGGAGGAGGGAGTTAAGATCTGGGGCAGGGGCTTGGGAGGCAGGGTGTGGGAGGTGGGGTTTGGGTACAGGAGAGGATTCTGGCCAGGATTCAGGGGTGGAGGATGGGTTGCAGGGTCTGGTGGGAGTGGTGACCTGGGGGTAGGAGGGTGCAGAGGATGTGGGTGGTGACCTGGGATAGGAGGGGGTGGTGACTTGTGGAAGTGGTTGGGGCGAGGGAGGGGCTGGGGTGCCAGAGGTAGTTCCCTGCTTGCTGCAGCCCCAGATAGCTCAAAGCTTCTGCCTGCTACGTGTGGCTCTCTGCTCTAGATACTGGGGTGGCTGGGGAGGTTGGGAATAGTGAGCTTTGCAAACTGCCCTTGCTCCCTCAATATAATCTCTCAGCTCCTAGTGGCTGGGGTCCAGAGCAGAGAAGCACATGGAGTAGGAAACCTCTTAAAGAGGCTTGGGGCTTCTCAGAAGTGGCTGGCTGTTCTGCGCATGAGGGACCCACTGGCACGGTCCATTGTCCGGATCCAGCAGCTTGGACCACTTCTGATTTGCAGATGGATCCTGGCTCTAAGGGAAATTGAGTATGAGACCCCTGTTATAGAGAAACATAACAAAAAGGACCTTATCTAAAACTCATGGAAGTTTATGGGAAGACTCCCATTTTGTGGTGGGGGCGGGGTAAGGCCTTTGGCTCTGTTTAGAGCTTGCTACAGAAAAAACAAAAACTATTAACCATGAGGAACTACATGTGGATGTGAGGACTCAGATCCTAATACTTTGAGGATCTGTGCCCAGAAAGCCCAGGGGAGAATATTAAAAGTAACACAAGCTTGGGATCTCTGGAGCTATATGTACATTGCAACACAACCCCAGTATTTAAACTTAGGTTCAAGTCTCACCTACCTTCCATCTACACGCAGGTCCCACTAACTCAAGGCTTGGACCCAGCATTCCATGACCCTTCGTAGTTGGAGAGTGTGAACCTGGGTCAAGCCAGGACTCAGAGCTCATGCTGGAGTGGCAGATCCACCCTGAGAGTCTAGGCTATTAGTGAAGCTTTTGTATTATGGTGGGGTATATTATAGATTGTACTCTGGCTCGTTGCTTGGGGTTTCACCTTAATTGGTTTTCATATATTTTAGCTCATTCAAAAATCATCTGAATGATCTGGGCAATCTTTCTTCCTTCCTTTGTCTCTCTTCCAATAGAAGTACGTGCATAAAATGAAATTGGAGAGATTTCAGCAGCCATAGTGTCAACACCCATAGTCCGATGTTAAGTGAAGGAAACCTCTTAAGCATGATCTTGTAAAATGAGAACATCAGCTCTGTGTTTTAAACAAGTCACACTATAAAATGCTGTCACAAAAATGACTCCTTCTCTGAGCTTGTTACCGTCAAACATATGAAGTCATTGGCCCACTTTCATTTGTAATTATGGCAAGGAGTTTGATTCTAAATGTCAGAGGCTCTTTGGTATTTTGACTATGGAGACTCACATCAGGCTGAGATTTGGCCAAAAAGTTGCTAACTTAGGTGGGTTGTGTATACTATGGGTTTGCATATTACAGTGTGTGTGGAACTAATTGTATAAATGTCTTTAATTAAATCTTGGACAGTGTATCAAGTTTGGAGAATTACGTGTTGTCTGGGAGGAAGTTATATTCTAACAATCTTATTCACTTCGATTTATACCATAAACAAAAGGAGAAAGAGAAATCATTATTTCCCTAAGGTTCCATTTGAAAGTAGATCTGAGCCAAGACATTTCAAGTTAAATACTGCCACTATGCCCTTAGCTCATGTCGGTAGGCCAATTAGTAAGTGTTATCTGAAAATCATATCCTCTTCTCAGAATACTTATAAGAACAGGGCACAGCAGGATGATATTAAAATGCAGGATCACCTTAACACAGAGTTGTATGGGATTAGGTGAGAAATTACAATGTTGTTAGGGTAATTGGTTTATCTTTGGTATCCAAGTTTTCCCTGTAGTTTGTCTTTCTTGTCTATGGAAGTCCCAGTCACAGTGCTGTCTGTGCATTAAGAGCCTGGTTTTTCAGAGGTATGGTGCATCCATAACTCAATTGAAAATCAGTGGAGCTGTAAATACCTCCCCACCTCTGAAGAGTAGGCCCTTCCCTTCTCAAGCAATTGGATAACGATGTATTTCACTGACTTCATAACACTGTTAAGCATCATTGATGCTTTCCACTACATCAGCAGTTCTCAACAAGGTGTCTGGGCCCATGGTATGAGCAGATTTCAGAGGGTCTAGTGGGGTAAAGCAGAGGTGGGCCAATGTTATATTTTCTGGGGCACAGGGCAGAAGCCCCAAGACCTACAACCCGTGGTTGAAGCAGAAGCCTGAGTAAATTAGCTTTATGGAGCCCTCTGTGGTATGGGGCCCTGAGCAGTTGCCCTGCTTGCTGTCACCTAGTGCTGCCCCTGGCTTTTAATCTCCTGTACATACAGAAAAACAGTTGCCTGGGTAGGCTGTGGAATTTTTATAGCATGTGAAGAGGTGAGGTGGGGGGTCAGAAAGAAAGATTGAGAACTCCTGCCCTACGTGGTTGCTACATTTCTCCCCAGTATGAATTAAGAGATTGCTCTGTGTGTCGTTAGACCTGTTGTACATATTGTACCATTTGACACCTCTGGTCCATTTTTTGCTGGATCAGTGCATGGAAGAGGGTAGCAGAGCTGTTTTGACTGCTTCTCCAGCCCAAGTGGAGGATGTCTCATAGCAGCCTAGAGCACTATGCTGCTTTCTGCTCTTGTAAACAAAAGCTGTCTGCGTGCCAGCCAGGATTGGATGAGCTGTCCTGCTGAGGGTTGGACACCCATTTGAGAGAAGCCACTTGGAGATGTGGTGTGAAGCTGTTATTCTAGCAAGTCGTATGGCCTAGTGATTTTTTCAGAGTGTTTAGAGGGATTCTGCTCTGCTGTTTGAGAGCAAGGAAGAGATTCACCGCATCCACTTCTCCCCACAACCTTTATTCAGGAGCCCTCTATAGTGCACCAAGAAGCAATTTCCATTAGCTTATTTCAGTAGCTACAATACTTGTTCCTTCAGGAATGGAAAGCTATGCTGATTGAGATCAGCTAAGCAGCTGGCCCTTAAAATCCATAAACTGGTGCAAGCGTTTTGGCTTATCTAGTAAATTTAAGTCCTTATGTTGCAAATTTAGGTCCTGATCTTGACTTTCCACAGGACTTCTGATTTCCGGTGGGGCTTCTCATGGGTGCAAGGATCCTTTGTGTGGAATCAGCTGTAGGATGGGGACCTTCAAGTGTATCATTCCATTATCATCAACAACTGAATGAATTTCAGGAAACAGTCATGTGCTTTGGAGATTGAAGATTATTTATTTATATTGATTAATTCTGTCTAACAATTCAGCTGGCACCCATCCTAGAGTCTGAGTGTCCAGTCAACAACTAAATTTACACTCTCATATTTGAAGATTTAATATTTTACTGCAATTTTCACATATTAGGGTATTATAGTATGTGTGTGTATACATGACTGGATTATTCTGACATTTTAGAAATAAAACTAAAACAGAAAAAAGTATGAAAGATCAGAGCAGAAGGTAAATGTTTTTAAGGTTAATTTTTATTTAAAGCATTAAAATAACATGACTCATTTCAGGTGCATATTGCAGCTTCCCAAGTGGCTTCATTTGTTAACTTGAATGAGACCAGTCATAGCAGGTTTTAGCTTGGTTAAATTCTGTAGGAAGAATACTAACATCTCTAATGTGAGAAGGAAGAACTAGGGATATTAAAGATCGACTGATTAACTGGTGATCCTGATCCTAAATGGATGAGGCTTACTGGTTATGGTTAATCTAGTAAGGGCTAGAGCAGGTCCTCTCCCCCGTACCCACCATGTGCAGGGGGGGTTACTTTAGCCCTGCAGGCTCACCACATGCAATGGAACTCCCCCTGTGGCAGAGCAGCCCCAGTCTGGGGCATGCCACCAGGGGGGCACTCTAGCCTGGCCAGAGCAGCCAAGGCTCTTGATGGGGGAGCCTCTCCAGTCCATCTGGGCTGGAACAGCCTTCCCAGCCCATTTGATCAGTTAACCATTTAAACTTACGTGTTTAACTGGTTAACCAGTTAAATGGGATTTGACATCTGTAGGAAAACCCCATACAAATCCTCTGTTCTTCTTCTTCTTATTCCCTCTGCAATCAGTATCAGAGAAGAAACATTCAAGTTGACTTATGTTTCAAGTTCTGATGAATTAGGGAGTCTGGGATGTTTTAAAAGGAGTTGTTGATGCTGGGGGCTGGATTCAACTCTGGTGAAAGTGGGGCTGGCTCCACAGTGACCATGTGCCGACCTACTCCGGGTCCCGTGGGTGCGCGTGGGGTGTGATACAGCCGGGGGAGTTGGGTGGCCCGGGACCAACCACCCCACCTTTATAGCAGCCTGATATAGTGTAGCAGCAATATGTGATTCAAAGTATCCACTTTAAAACCTAGGTTTCCACAGTATTATGAGTACCAGGAACAATAGCACTCCGATTGTGAACACAACAATGCCCTGTGGCTGTTCTAAGTCCCAATAATTCTCTATACAGACCCAGCTAGACCAGCTAGTGGTATTTACCGATAGTGATTTATTCATTTATTCGTAACTACAATTACTTAACACTTGTTATATATATATATATATATATATAGTTATTTATTTGGCATAGGCTAAATACTAGGTTACATATAACTGTATATAATTACATGTAACTTACCAATAACATCCAATGCTCCCACATCTCACCAACAACTACGTTACAGCGGCCCTTCAAGTCAGAGATACGGCTTGGTTGGGACCTTTCGTGGTGGTGACATCCGGGTGATCAGGCCGGGGTCTGCTGTCTGGACTGGAAGTTGCCAGCCTCCGCCTGGTGTCCAGGAGCCCACACCCTTGTCCCTGCTAAATCACCTTTTATACTGTTTCTTACTTGGGGGTTCGATACCTGGCCAATTAAAGCGTTTGTTACCTAATTTGGGCTTTCTATCCTCCCGGCCTGTCAGAACATGTTACAAGATTTCCTCTGTCCTTGGTCTTTTTCTGAACCTCCCCTGGGACCCTCTGATGTTGTACAACCAAGATGTTCTCTTTGTGGGGCTTCCAGCTACTAGCCCCAGCTGTTCTCTTTGGGGGCTTACTATCTGCTTGTCAGGATGTTCTCTTTGGGGACTCTCCAACTACTTGTCAACTTTCTGATTTCTTTCTCCTGGCCTGGCTTCAGACCTTCCCGCCGTTGTATGATAGCGTTCCAAGATGGAGTGTATGGTCATTCTGCCTTGCGAGTGAGGCCCAGCCACCAGGTGCTCGTGCTCCCACACACAGCAGTCAGTAGAATTGAGAGTTTGTCCCAGGAACTTTGGTAGCCTTTGAAATGAGGGGAAGGGGAAGGGATTTGAGAAAGGCAGACTGAGTGTACAGGGGTCTCAGGACTTGTTTATTCTTTCTACTGTGCAACTCTGGGTTACCATATACGACTTGTTTTTGTTAGTTTCACAGGTATCTGATGCCTTTCAAAAATGCCTGACAGTTGGGAGAATTTGATTTGCTTCATAGCCATAATAAAATGAATTCTATCATAAATGTGTCCAGCTGTTCTAGAGAGCTTCATGGTATTATGAAGAAAATTACTATTTTGTAGATCTTCTTCAGAATTTAAATATGACATTGTTTATTTTGCAGTATTAGTTAATTGAGTCTGTTGTAGAACACTTGTTAGCACTGTATGCAGTCATGGTAATACTGCCTGTTTGGAATTTCTTTAGGTTGTACTAGTGAGATGGAATGAACCATTCCAGAAACTGGCAACCTGCGATGCAGATGGAGGAATATTTGTTTGGATTCAGTATGAAGGCAGATGGTCTGTGGAGCTTGTGAATGATCGTGGTGCACAGGTTGGTATAAAGATTTTCTCTTTAATGAAGAATAGTCAGGTTATAAGAGAATAGGTTCTAAATGAAAAAGATGAAGATGCAACATGCACTCTTCCTTTTTTAAAATAAACAAACAAACAAACAAATAAATTTAAGTGACTGTACAGAGACTGTCATAGAGATTCCTGCCACATTGAGCTGCTTGGTTTTTACAAACAAGATAAAATTTGCCATGAAGTAGACATCCAGGACAAGATTCATGCTCTATTTAAGACCTCAAAACAGGGCTTAAGTAAGACTTACTTGGGGATTTAGTGACCTACTCGTGAATTTCATCCAGAGAGAGCATGATAAAGGGAATAGTCTTTTATTTTACTCTTTTGTATCTAGTTAACAATATCAAGATTTTTAAAAAAAAACTCTTGTTATTGGTTCTCAGTGTATTAATGTGTTTTTCACTCATGGCACGGTGTGAAATTGCTAAATTGTGAATTAATTACCCTCAGGATCTCGTCTGTTTTCCATTGCCATGTGATACAAAACTCATTATTTTAAGCAAGTTTTATGTCACCTCATTTTAATCTCTTGTTAAACTTTTTCAAAATGAATCATATATAAAATAGGCATAGTAATACTTGCAGGGCTAATTTAACATTTGAAAAGCACTTTGAGAACTTGAAATGAAAGCTAGTATGAAAATGCCAAGTATTAATATTGTTGTTCATTCATTTCTGGGAAACACCCATGAAACCACAAAGCTTCTGTAAGAGAAGAGACTAGCACATTAACATTTTACCAAAATGTTATGAAAATATTTACCACTTCTAACGGTGTAGCTCTTTGGCGAAACTATCTTCATTTGGTGCTATGCAAGAGTGCCTCAGTTGTAACATTATTGTATGAATAATGCCTTATCTCTTATCTATGTCTATGTTAAGGTGAGTGACTTTACATGGAGCCATGATGGGACTCAAGCACTCATCTCCTATCGGGATGGATTTGTGCTTGTTGGTTCAGTCAGTGGACAGAGACATTGGTCTTCGGAGATTAACCTGGAGAGTCAGATCACCTGTGGCATATGGACTCCTGATGATCAGCAGGTACTGACACTTTGAGAAGGGAAATGTAATACTGGTATTCATGCTTCATGAAGTAACGCGTCGAAAAGCCAGTGCAGACAGTAGAATGAATATACTGTAAGAACAGTTTCCCTCAGAACTGAGACTAACCAGAGCACATCTAAATATTATGACTGTTTAACTCCAAAGGACATTTTCATGGGCTATACAAAAGCATTAGACAATGTGATCCTAAATTACTGTGTCATCCAGAGCCATTTTTCAATCCTGTAATTCTGAAACTTTTGGGACTTCATTTCAAAATTAGTCTTGTGAAATTATGCATGTGAAAAGGGAATGTGCTGATATCCACTTATTTGGTATGTACAGTTTTAGTGATTCAAACGAAGTGGGGTAAGATGTACAAACAGTTATTTAACTGGTTATTAGAACTTGCAGTTGACTACTTTGCACATGCAAAAAATGAGATTGTGTTTGTGATTTGTGCATTTGCAATTGCCTTTTTGCACAAGCAGATGAACCAACCCACTTTTGACAATAAGGCTGAGAGAGAGAAGGGTCTGAAACAATCAACAGTCCTTTAAAAAAGAAAAAGATTTCTTAAACCATGAAATACTCCTTTCTACGTTTTTAAAAAGGTAGATGTAAAATTCTCCATTACTGCTTTCCTAATTCAGCATTATATGCTGGTCGTAGTATCAGTTACTGAGGTAGTTCCTTGATTATCATTTGCAGTATATTTAATGGCTCTTACACCACTCAATTCATGTCCTTACTTGAGTAGTCTTTCCTTCTGTGGATTTCATCCTCATGATGGTTAATATGTTTGTCATAGGGTTCTGAGAGAGAGGATGAGGACAGATTATTTTGTGTAAATAGAAGCTGTATTTTATCAGGATTGGACCATTTTATTTGTGTGCTTTATAGGTCCTTAAAATATTCTCAGATCTGGGTTTTAGGTGCCCATGACAAATTTAGAATCTGTGCAAAACATAAGTCTGTGCAGACCTTGCTAGGAATTATTAGTCGGATATTATAATAACACTTCATATTTCCACAGAACTTGCTTATAATCATAAAAGCACAGGACTTGAAATCTCAGAGTACTTTAACAAGTATAATGGATTAATTATCATAATGTCACCCTATTGAGACAGATAGCTTAACGTTCCCTTTTTGAAGCTGAGGAACTGGGATTAAATGATTTGCTTGAGGTCAGTGGAAACAAATAAGAAGCGCTAAGTCCCAAGCTTTATTCCTTGACTAAAGTACCTTTTCCATGGTGTCTTTCTCCTGTTTCTTTAGTTAAACTTTGGTAACCATTGAGATTTTAACTAAAAGTTAATTGATAGCTAGTTAATTCCAATTATCTATCAGATGTGTACATGCGAAGGCACAAACGTTTATGTAGTACCAAGGTTAGCATGTACAAACGTAACAGAGAGGTCGCTGTGTTAGTCTGTAGTCTTTGAAGTACTACATGACTCCTTTTTTGTTTTGTTAATATACCAATGTGTTAACTGGTTTATAGATAAAGTGAACTAGCTAACTTGAGTTAAAAATCTTTACTGTAGGTATGCTTTTATAGTAACTGTGAGTTGATGCTGCGTGAATGCTGTCATATTCTGACATTTTACACTCAACCCCCATGTTTGTACATTTAGCTAACATTATGCTTATTTGCATGCATTATCCAGAGACAGTGTGCAGATGAGGATAGCTTTCAGTATGCCCTTCATCATAATACTCTGGCCATGTAAAAGAACAGGCATGCGGTCCAAATAAAGAGACTGTGACCAGGTGATTATGTAGGATATGAGCAGACTGTGCACTTATATGGTAGCACTTAGAGGGGATGGACTGTATTTTGTTACCCTTAGACATGCAGGAACAGGACTGGATTTGACTCACACCAGTTTTATTCCTGAATAACGTCGAGTGCAGCAGAGTTAGGCCTAACTGATATTCATGAGAATGAGATTAGAATTAAGCTTGCACCATATTCTGTTCTACAGGTTGAACCTCTCTAGTCTGGCATACTCTCCTCTGAAAACATCTGTGGTCTGGCATGATTTTAATTAGACAGATGACACTTATCGTGACTGCAGCCAAAGTTTCCTGTTGTCCTATAAAGTTTATTTAAAGCCACAAGTCCTGACTCGCAGGGTTCTGTGCTGTTGTTTGGCTCTAATTTACCCCTAAATTACTTCCAAGAGCCTAGTAAGCTGTGGAACTGTTGGTAATGCTGCTAGACAATAGTGACCTCTCAAAGTCTGGGAAATTATCTTATGCAGCATTGGTCAGGTCCTTAGAGAGCCAGATTAGAGAGGTTCAACTTGTACCGTAGTTTCAGGGCCTTCCCTGTAACTTGGTGCTGTGCCACTTGGTAATATAGCAAGCAGCCAGTAAATGCCAAATTTTGAAAGCAAATCCCTCCCCCACTTTTTAATTAATATCTTTCACACCCGATACTCATGGAAAGTCATATTGAAGGCACTCCTGGAAGGTATTTCCCCAAATGATACTGTGACCTTTAATACAGTTCAGTATAAAGGTTAAATTTCCATGGCTGCTTATCTTTTGGTTTAATTTTCTGTTGCCCTAAGTGAAGTTTTAGTGTCGTTCCTCCACCCCACCTCACCTCCTCTGCTTCCTCTCTTTTCTATGTGAGAACTGCAAAATGTTCTTTTTCATTTTTTAACATAGAACGGAGGAAACCTAAATATTTGTTAGATATCAATGGACACATGTTCATTCCATGCCCTAGCCAACATAGATAAACTCAGGGGTTCTATTTAATTTGCTGGGAGAGGAGATTTGCTCCACTACCTTGGCAAATGGAAAGGCTCTGTGTTGTGAAGTGTTACATTTGCCTTGCTTTCCCACTAGTTTGCACTTTGATCTCTTCTCCTTCCCTTTTCTGTTCTCACACAGGCCTCCTCTTTTCCTCCAGTTCAGTCACAATTCCCTCCCCACCCCTCACTGTCATGAACAGTCAGCGATGACATGTCCTATCCCCTCCTCACCAGCAGCCCACTTGTCCACTCCCTCACTCTTTGTTTTTGCTCATTGGAAAGATTATAGAAATGCTCTTTCCTCTCTGTCCTGCTGCAGCCTCTCAGAGCAGCACCTGCTAGTGCTCCTGTCAAATTCTGCGGTGTCCAATGTGCTTGCCACTCGCCACACGTGGTGAACTGGACACTGTGGTATGAAAAAATGTGGCTCCATAGAGCCGTACAAGTGGCGCGTCCTCCTCCTGCCCCCTGCCTGTGCCCCACCACTTGATGGGACAAATGCATCGTGGTGACAGTAGCTCCTTCCATGGCTCTTCCCCGTCAGCTCCAGCCGCATCTCTGGTGAGTTGCTGGCAGTTTGCACACGGGGTGTGCGTGCGTGTGCTTGGCTGTTGGGGAGGGGGAGGGCTGTGGTGAATACGGGAGGACGACAACTACAAATGTGACGATCCTCCAACTACTATTGGACACCGCTGATCTAATCCATCTATGTTAGGGCTAGTTTACACAACAAAATTAATTAGATCAACCCAGCAATGTTGCTCAGGGGCATAAGAAATCCACAACCTTGAGTGACTAAGGCTATGTCCCCGGTAGATCTTTTGTCGGCAAAACTTCTGTTGCTCAGGAGTGTGGAAAAAACACACTTTGGGCTGACATAAGTTACACAGACAGAAGCGCTAGTGTGGACAGAGCTGCGTTGGCAGGAGATGCTCTTTGGCCAAGGTAGCTACTGTCACTCATTGGGGGTGGTTTTACTATGCCAGTGGGAGCACTGGTGTAGAGCCGGTACACAGGAGATCTTTTAGTGGTGCAACTGCAGTGATACAACTGTGGCAGTGTAAGCCTCTGCTATAGACATAGCCAGTGCTCCGTCTGATTTTTTCCCTCCTTGGGTGGAAAAAATTTTGTTTTGTGCACCAAGGTGTGTGAAGATGGCCCTGGCAGGTGCTGGTTAACTGAGCTTGCCAGTTATCTGGGTGCCAGATAACACAGCTTCTACTGTAATGTTGGATGACCTCTGTTAAGTCTATTTATCATATAAAGTACACCTAACAATATCTTTCCAGCCCCAAACTATGCTTCCCAACCCCATTTGTCTCTGTGTTCTGTCAGCTCCTGACGACATCCCCCATCTAACTTCCACCCTTCTCAGGAAAACTCTTTCTGCATCAGTCCTTGTTAAAAAATATCAGTAACATTTGCTAACCCCTGGCCCCCTCAACAAACAAAAAAAGAATTATTTTAATAGGTGGTGATAAGAAAGCTGTTCTTTTGTTACCTGCAAGGATACATTTGTAGACTTGGATTACAAAATCATGTTTGTAATGGTTTTTGGCCATGTATGGAAATTTATCTCTAGATACTAGAGCTGGGAGAAGGCTTTGACATATCTCATAATGACAGGAAGGTGCTGTATTGCCAGAGGGTGGGACAGGAACTGCACACAGGGCTCAATTCTTTCACTTATGACTGGTTGATAGTGATGTAACTCCACTGACTTCAGTGGGGTTACTACTGAGCTCGGCTGGTGTATGAGAGAAGAATCAGGCTCATTGTCTTCAATATAGTAAAGCAGTGTTGAAAATTAATGAATTTGTTTTAATTCTTGGAACAGGCCATATTCGGTTGTTGCTGTTAATGTCTCAAGAGGCACGATTAACCTACATTTTATTCCCTGCATTACCAGTAAAGTAAATTATTAGACTTTTTTTTACAGTCATAAACTCTCCTGTCTACTTTCTCCTTTCCTACGATCAGATTCAAGGGCTTATTAATATTCTGTTTGACCTGGGGTGAGGAGGAGAGTGGTTGATGTGAAACATCACAAGGTACCTTTTCTTTCTTCAGTTTGCTATGAAAATAAATATATGGGCACTTTTCTAATTTAGATTCCAGTCCTGCAGATATTGCCAGGCGTGTTGCTGACTATCACAAGTAGTTCCATTACAGTACCATAGACAGCAGTAACTTGGGTGTATAGGACTGGGTGCTTCAATTAGCCATGTATAGCTGTGTCACTATTGTTAGCAGTGTTGCAGAAAATAATCAAAGCTTTTGGAACATTGGTAGTTTGCAGTGCAAGGCCACATTGGGGTTTTGAGGGGGAGAAATTGAGGGATGTAATGGGTCTAGAGCACTGGTGGGCAACCTGTAGCCTTCTGGGCCTCCACCTGCGGCCCCCTGACACTTCTGTTGTCTCCCTCTACTACACACCTCTCGAACACCAGGGCATCAGCACCCTGCACTTCCTACACCTCCCCTTTCCACCCAGCACATTTAGAGCAGAGCAAATTGCCTGATTCATGCTCCATTCCTTCTTCTCACTCTTGCTCCCACAGCTGGAATGCCAAAAATCAGCTGTTCCTGGCTGTTCCAGCGCTGGTTCGGAGTGGGAGAAGCAAGCATGTGTGGGGCTTTGGTGCCCAAGGAAGTTAGAGGCACGGGGAGGGAGGTCAGCGGGCTGCAGGTGGATTATGGCCCACTGGGGCAAAAGAGACCACTCATGCTGCTCATCCACTACTCCTGGTTGCCCACTAGACTCTAGAGCATCTTAGTTCATCTGTGCCTGGCTGAGCCTGCTGACCTTCTCGCTCCTGAAACTCAAAAACACTTCGTAGCCTTCACTGCATGTATTTTTTTCTTAGTCTTTATACTACAGTAATACCTAAAGGCACTAGTTAGGATCCAGGCACCCCCCCTTGTTGGGATTGTACAAACAAAGTCTCTGCACCAATCTAGTGCAAAGAAAACCTCTCCGAGGCCAGACATTCCCTATGTTAGGGAACCAAGTGCCACAGATTTAGACTCTGATATCACAACTGACTGCATTTTAGACACACCTTAGCTCCCATAGAACGCCCTGTTAACTTCAGTAGAGCTCTGTACAGTGAATACTTCTGGGGGACTTCTGTGCCACTGCACACCCCCCGAATTCATGTTCTCTGCAGAATTTTTTTCTCTGTGGACTATAGATTTTGCTGGAGAGGAAATGTAGTTATACCTTTCACCCTCCAGGGGCTGCGGCATTGAGAAGAGCGAGAGGGCAGCCTGCTGGAGTGGCTGCATTCCTCACAATGGGACCAGGTGAGAAGGCACCAGCTGGACAAAGCATGGCGTACAGGGCTGCTGGAGGAGTGTGTCACAGACCTGGGTTCAGAAAGTCTATGGGAGACAAACTAGGGCACAGACTCAGGCGCTAGTGGGATTTCAGCGTTGAGCTGCATCGGAGTGGGAAGTGGACTGTGGGGACAAGGGGCTGCAAGGACACACAGGGCTACATCTACACTAGAAGCATCTGTCTACAGAAGTTACTGTCCGAAGAGATGTTCTGACAAAACTTCTGTTGACAGATTGCATCTACACTTAAAAGCGGATCAACCTTTTGACCTGCTCTGTCAACAAAAGAGCCGCCGGAGTGTCTACAAGGAAACTGTCAACAAAACGCATTTTGTGTGTAGATGCTCTGCAAGTTTTGTTTACAGAACTCTCTAGTGTACATGTAGTCATAGGGACAGGACACATAAATGCAGGGCATATGTGCCTCTCTGAGTGGGAGAGGCTAGGAGTCAGCCAGGGTTTAAATAGGGGAGGTTCCCCAGTTCCCTAACAATACTCACCATAAAAAAGGGGGTTCTTACTTCTGTCCACACCCAGCAATCCTCCAGGTTCACTACGAGGCTGCTTCCCTCCCCTTAGTTCCTCCATTATCCTGACCTCCTCAACACTTTACATTGCTTCTGAGTGGTGCAGGAGATACTGGATTGTAGTTTAAATGAGTTACTTAATGTTCTGTATTAATACACTTAGTAAGAAACCTGTTAGTCAAAGAATCATTCCCTGAATCTTTTTTGTCTGTGTTCCTACAGACATACTTGATGGTTGTTAATTTGAAATAAATAATCAATATAAGTGAAGCTGGCATGATTATATTACTATATAATCATATATTATTGTTATTTTGATTAATAAAATGTTCAGAATTTTAAAATATTGTGCCTAGATTTTTTTAAATGTTTAGCACCCAATTCCCCCAGGAATAAAATTGCTGGATTTGCACTTCAGAAATTTACTGTCAGGTCCTGCTGAGTGCAGATTGAAAACCTGCAGAAACAATGTCATGCAAGGCACTACATTTAGCTGTTTGGAGTGGAGATCCATCGGTTACTAGCTGAAGTTTTCTTACGTGCTCCACAGTCCTTCAGATATCTGAGGTTGAACTACAATAATAAAATGTGAAGGTGCAGAAGGCCCTGGATATGGGACTGTGCTTCTAATGTGCTGAGTACCTCCAGGGAAATTCTCAGGCAGCTTTGCAACCTTGATTTATGAGTTCCCAATTAATAGTTTAAAGATTAGGAATAGGAGCAAACTGAACTCTTTTAGGTTTGTGCCTCTAGGGCATCTACAGATAATTTAATTTAGTGGAGGACAATGAATGACACAATGAGTGATAGAATTAAAGACTTTATTTAAATTGAAACAATTGGTTAAAGCAAACAGGCCTTACTGCACGCATTATGGTCATCTCAACTCAAAAAAGATATCTTGGCACTGGAAACAGTTAAGAAAAGGGCAACAAAAATGATTAGGGTTATGGAATGGAGCCATATGAGCAGATATTAATAAGACTGGGAATTTTCTGCTTGGAAAATAGATGACTAAGGGAGATATAATAGTGGTTTATAAAGGCAAGCCTGATCTGGGAAAAGTGAATAAAAGAAACATTATTTACTCCTTCCCATAATACAAAAACTAGAGGTCACCAAATGAAAACAAACAAAAGGAAGGATTTCTTCACACAAAGCATAGACAACCTGTGGTGCTCCTTGCCAGAGGATGTTGAGAAGTCTAAAACTACAACAGGGTTGAACAAAGAGAGAGAGAAATTCATGGAGGCTAGGTCCCTCCATGGTTATAAGCCAGGACAGGCAGGAATGGTGTCCCTAGCCTCTCTTTGTCAAAATCTGAGATTGAGTGATAGGCAATTGATTGCTTGATAATTACCTGTTCTGGTCATTCCCTCGGGGTCATCTGGCATTAGCCATTGCCAGAAGACAGGATAGTGAGCTACATGGCCTTTTGGTCTGACTCATTATAGCCGTTCTGATGCCTAGCCCATACACTGTGTTTATGCTCACGTTTCAAAGTGAAAATAGTATGTCCTTGGGTGAGAAAAAAGAGTGCAGAATCCTTTCTCTAACAGTACCTCTGGGCTGGATGAGCTCGCTCTAATTTAAAATTAGTGCACTGCCTTTTCTGTACCCAGTTATAACACTACATAATCTATTTTTACCATATCTTTATTTACACTGCCATATTTAACCATCCATACACTCAGATCTAAATACCTTCTACATTGTTACTCACTAATATCAAACATCATTCAAATTTTCATTTGCATCATTTGCACGTTCTGTAGCTACCATTTTCCAGATCACCCCCCAAAATTCCCTTATAATGCCTGCTAAAATCAGTTAACCCAAATCCATATTTACTACATGTCCTAACATTATGTCCAATGTCATTTCTATTAATACCAGTTATTGAGTCATGCTAAAACGAGGTTCAGCTAATATGAAACCCAGGCTTTGGGTTTAAAGGTCTGCTCTCTACTTGCATTTCAGCATATTTTAAATTACCATAAACAAACTTTGCCCTATAGGGTACCCCCTCAGCTCTCACTGAGTCTAATTAGGAGTGAGGACCCTCATCACCTCACAGAATTGGGCCCACCAATATCAACTCATTAACAAGAAGCACACTGAAGTTATAACTTATTCAGTAGGATCATGAATCAGATCCTTAAAAAAAATAATAAAAACATAATCAAACCAGGTTTCTTAGTTTGCTGTTTACCTTAGAAGCTTCCTCTCTTCTCTTCCCTCTCCTCCGCTCCCCCAAGCCCAAGTCTTCTGGGTATGTGTAATAATTTCTGACTGAAAGGTCTCTCCCTGGTACTTCTGTTGAAGACTCCAACTACCCTCCACATGCCCTTGTGATAGGCGACCTCAGATGCCATCCATTTCCTATGACTTTCTTGGTTTCTTCCTGCTACCCTGGCATGCTGCCCCTGGTTTCTCCCCTTCCCTTTACCCACCAACATGGTGTCACCAACTCTTCTTTCCCTAGCATGCTTTCCCCCTCAGGGCTTCTCCATAATAGAGGAGAAGATCCAAAGGTGTGGAAACTGTACATCCAAGACTACCTTTTCCCTGACACACCCTCTTTCTGTCTCTGCTGTAGGGCCTACAGGCAGGCAGGGTTGCGTGGCAGGGCAGGTCTGTGTCTTTAGCCCAAAGGTTCCTGCACAGAGCCTCTGTCACATGACCAGCCCTGGGTAGCACAGGGCTAGAGGAGCGTTTTGTGTTGCCATGACAGCTCCTCTTGCACTTACCAAACTCCTGTGCCACTCTCTTCAGAGCTGGGCACCTGGCCAGCAGCCACCACTCTCTATGCCAGGTTTTACAGAGAGGTGTTTCTGAGCCTGCGGGCTTCCTCAGACATACACCCTGTGACCACCAGGCCTGTGGAGAAGTGAGACCTAGAGGCTGGTCTGCTGTCTCCACATGGCCTAGCCCTGCTGCCTATGGCACCCCACCTAGCTGGCCGCTCTGAGAACCATCACCCACACTCATTCCTACTCTGGCAACTCAGGCCTGCCGGCTTGTGGCACTCAGCATGCCTCTCCCCAGCTATGGTGACCTGCATGCCCATATCCCTGTGGTGTGCCTTTACGGCCAGCCCTGCCAGAATCAAAAACAAATTCTGAAATTTGTCAGGTCTATTAAGAGATCCTGAATGAGGCTTAATTTTGCTTGGAAATTCTTTCTCATGGCAGGCTTGCAAAAGTTGGCATGTCTGCCTAGGCGGTCAGCCTGCCAAGAGGAGTGACTTTAGCCCTTTCATCTCTCAGCACCCTGAAATACCTTGGTGTGTACTCCTGGTTTTGTGGAGAGGAATCTGACCAACAAATCTGCCCTGGTCATGGTGTGAGCTGTCATAGTGTAACCTTCCACTGGGCTTTGCTTGAATCTCTGTGCCTTCACATATTGCACACAGATTGTGTTTGCTTCTTCCTCATCAGGGAAGGAACTGGGCTGGACTTCGTCTGAAATAAGGGCAAGTAGCTGTGCATAGCTGAAAAAAAGATCTAATGTAGAAATAACAGAGTTTTATGTGTTCAGAAGTTACGGTCCATTATGCTGTTTTCCCCATCTCTTATTAACCAGCGTACCGACGAATGGATTGTGGTCCAGACATATGGATTGTTTCCATTTACCATATCACTAGTTATAGTCAGGAGCTGGAGCTGCGGCATGATTCAGTTGCTTGCTACTACTCCAGTGCTTGCATTTATCAAGTTTAATTATGCACATGCATCCAACACTATGAAAATATCTTGAAGATGGGATTCTAGTGAGTTGATAGAATGATGAAAGGGAGCTATGTACATGTGGCAGTGACAGGGATAGGGGAATTTACTCTAATTTTGTTAGACGTGGGATTCGGGGAAAAGAGATGAAAAATTGCAGGATGTAAGAGCTGAAACTATAATCAGTGCATTTGGTCTTTCTTTATTAAAATATCTCCCATCATCTATGATGGGTTTTATAGGCCTATATAAAACAACTTTGAAAAATGCCAACAACTACCTATATTTTTGACTCTTTGCACATCCAGATATGTTTTTCCCCAATCAAAATTTTGAATGCATCTCGCCTCCCAATGCACTTATACATATTTAGGATAATTAGAAATGCTCAAAATTGAAGAGAAGACATTGTAATATTCAAGAAAGCACAACAAGACATTTCCATTGATAGATACAGTGCACAAATCACTGGAGGGTGGAAATGGCTACAGAATTTTCATAGCATGTAAAAGTATTGTTAATCCATTTACCCAATCTACAAGGAATGCATTGGTTAAATTACATATAAAAGGGACCGTGTGCTTTGTGCTGCATAGTGGAGCCAAATATTGGTAACAATACCATCAAAAAAGCAAACAGACAACAGGAAAAGAATACTTCATTTGGTCTTTAAGACAAGTTCTTTTACTTAGAAAAACAGATAAATCCTGTTCAATTTCAATATCTTAATATGTTGGGAGTATTGTACAGGCTTTCATAGCAGGCTTGTCATTAAAATGAATGACCTCAGGTTGTTCTTGCTAAGAGTTTTATGAATGTTTAATACCCTGATGCAGTCTTTTCTAGACAGAGCATGTGGGATTTTTATATATACTCAAAATGTTTAATGAGGAGACTTTGCTACTTTTCATACATATATATTTTTAAATGTTAGAAACAAATAATATTTTATATTTGTTCTTTGCTTAGTAATTTGACTGTTAAGAGAGCACATTAAAATATCAGAGCTTTAGGAAAGAAAGTAAAGCTAGTTCAGTAGATGCTCTTTGGCCTCTCTCTCCTTCTCTCTCTCCCTTTTTATTGGTTTATTTTATGATGCATTGTACAATTATTCCAGAAATAATAGGTTCCTCTGGGCTTTCTTGGGTTCTCTAAATAGCTTCCTGTAGTGTTCGGACCCGAGTCTTTCCCTTGCCTTTTTGTAGCAGGTGGCTGGTATTGCACCATTTGCTGAGCCCACAGCTTTCTGGGAGAAGGATGATAGCAGGTGGGAGAACTCAGAGCACACCACCACTTTGCAGCTGAGCACCGACAGTTCATTCTGTGTTGTGTTCAGGGAGCAGTCACATTGTCTGTTTGATAGCACAGCAGGTGCTTTCTAGGCCTCACCTCTGTCCTCACGGGAGTTTTTTCAACATAAGGACTAAATACATTTTACCCAGCCCTTCTGTGGTTCCTCTGTGGCTTTAAGGGCCTTTGGTGTTGTTCCGTTTGGGATTTATCCTAAAGAGGCCTTTGACAGAGACCCTGATCTGGACTCTGCTCGGAGGGGAACCAGTGCAGGCACTAGGTGAGGGAGTGACCAGTGTAACCAGAATTTATCCTTCACAACCTTGTGGGTTGAGTCTCGGAGGAGGCATAGGAGCTGTTTGAATATGAATGTGTTTGTACATTCTGTTCATGGACCCTAGAGATCAGCCATCAGCATAAGTGCTGCTTGTGGCTCTGTGCTAAAATGGATGCTGTATTGGTGGTCAACTTTACAAATTGCTTCTCGTCTTGGTTGACCATAACCCAGATTTATTAAGCTTTGGGTTCTCTGCCAAGCCTTCCAATTCACACAGGCATTTGAGGAAGCTCCTTCCACATAAAATCAGTAGCAGTTGTGAAGTTACTAATGGATTCATGGAGTCTCTGTCATATCCCTGTTTTGGGGGCAAACATGGTGCTTGGGGTGGGATTTTTGATATTTTAACAAACATTTAAAAATGTTATTCATTTTCTCTCGTGGTGGGCAGGAGTGTTGAGCTTGTCATTCTTATGATGACTGAACGTGTCTGATCTCCTCTTGGCCTCGAATACTTTATCCCAGCTCTCATTCCCTTCCTCACAGGCTCTGTGATCCGCATTGACCCAGAATAGCACAGTTGTCATTTACTAAGATTTAGTCTTTGATGTGGCTGGAGCTTGACCCATTAATAGCCTTGAAAATTACGACCTAAACCTTGGAGGCTATGGAGAGGCCTGATGTGTTTACAAGGCCTGAGCCACCGAGTCATGTAGGCAGCCAGGTGCTGTCACATCTGTAATCTGGGTATTGTCTTCGCTTTCAGCTTCAAATGCAGTGAATAGCAGGAATCCAGTTTGGGGCTGATGAACAAATGGATTGGTGTGGCCAGAACCCTCCTGCCCCCGACTGCTTTTTCTAGAAGAAGGGATGAAATTTGCCAGCAAGCTAAAGTGGAAGAAGGGACTTGTTTCAGTGTCCATGCTTTCTGGTCTTCCAGGCATAGAGAGGAGTCATACAGGACCTTGAGGCTTCCCAACATTTTGATGAATGGAGGGGCTGTCTGCCACCACTGGAAGGTGGAGAAAACATCTCAGGTAGCTGTTCAAAGCATTTCTGTGTGCTGACTAGCAACCTTTCCGTCTCTTCTGGTCCCATCTTAAGGCAGCTGCTGCTCACTCAACAGCTGATTTCTTGTCAACATTCTGATATTTCAGTAGTGGTGGTGGTTGCATCAGTTGAGAAGGAATGGTTCCCTCCTTACTTTCTCCTTGCTCCCAGGCAGGTGGTCCTCTGTTAGTGGTCTATATCTGCAGCAGGTTGTAGAATCATAGAATCCTAGGACTGGAAGAGACTTCAGGAGGTCATCAAGTCCAGCGCCCGGCACAAAGCCTAACTAAATCATCCCAGCCAGGACTTTGTCAAGCCAGGACTTAAAAACCTCTAGGGGTGGAGATTGCACCACCTCCTTAGGCAACTCATTCCAGTGCTTCACCTCTCTCCTACTTTTTCCTAATATCCAACCTAGACCTCCCCCACTGTTGCTCCTTGTTCTTCCATCTGACACAACTGAGAACAGCCTCTCTCCATCCTCTTTAGAACCCCTGCTTCAGGAAGGTTAAAACTGTGATTAAGTCACCCCTCTCTCTTCCCTTCTGGAAACTAAACAATCCTATATCCTTCAGCCTCTCCTTGTGGGTTTTTACTCACCCCATCTCCATGCTGATGCAGCTTCACTTGCCCCAGCCTTTTTTGCACATTCCCTGCCTACTTGCTCAGTTTGAAGAGACTAGCAGGCGTACAGTGCCTGTTTACCTCTCTTTACCAAACTCCAGATCTAGGGAGCCTGTAGAGTGGCCAGAAGTTAAGGAAATTACTGCCATTCACATCTTGTGTGGACATTTAAGCTCAGCCATGATCTGATTCTGTATAATAATAACCACCTATGAGTTCCAAATGAATAGAAACAAAACAGGGTGGATTTTACCTGCGGAGTCTTTTCTCTGTTGCAGTTTCACTAGTCCAAAGTGCCACCCTTGTCTCTAGGAATGTCTTTCAAAATGTTAAAAAATGAAAGTAAATCCCAGCACAGGGGCGGCATTTCCAGCCTGCCATTTTTATCTTTATACAGACAAGTCCTTCGCGTCCTCTCTGAGAGAAGTAGAGTAGGTTATGCTGTCTTTCAGGAAGTCTTGGCTCAGAGACAGTACAAGGAGGCTGCCAAGTGTGTCTGAGAATGCTGAGTGTCAGCTGGCTTCCAGCGCTTGACAGAGAGGTTTTTAGTAGAACTAATGGTGCTCACGCATCAAACAATGACCACTTAAAATTACCTGTGGTTTACGCGACTGCTAGGCAGGCATATGTGAAGAAAATGTGTTCCTGTGCCCATAAGTGCATTTCCTAACAAACTTTCTGGTTTGAAGAGTTGAGTGAAAGAGGAAAACCACACGCGTTAAAGAAACCTCACTGTTATTTCAGATTTCTAACCTCTGGTTCATGCTCTGGACTCCCATCTCTTGTTATCTAAAGATCTGTAGAAACAACTGATTATCTGCTCAAAACCTTCAAACGGTTCCATTTTTAAATTTTTTGCAGCATGTTTTTATTAAGGTTTTAAAGATTACGTGTTAGAACTGACTTAAAAGAGTAGTCTCTATATATTGTAAATGAGATATGCTATCAATCCAGAATTTAAACACATTAAACCAAGTGTTTCTGTGGTGGGCCAATGTCTTCATTTAATAATCTGATTGGTATGTTATGATGTGCAATAGTATGTCTCGAGAGTCATTGAAGAATGTAGAGACGGATACGTATTTTGTGTGACTAGTCAAAACTAGTCCAGATATAAATATTGATGTATAATACCCTCCCCCGCCCCAAACATCACAGAATTTGTTTGCCTTCAAACAGTATAGCACATTTATCTGTTTCAGATGGACAAGTGTCTGCATTATCTAAAGTCCACACTCAATATGCTGTTTGGGATCCAAAAGTTGAGAATCTACATGTATTTGGCTCTAGGAAGAATTTATAGTCTCTCTGGATAAGTTACATTCATTCTTTTGTCCTATCATCATGTTAGATAGGAGGAAAGCCAATTTTGGGTGGGAACCCTGGTTTTAGTATTTTACTGTGTCTTCAGCGTTGTCACCAAGACCTCCAGTATGTTTGCTTGGTCTTCTAGCTTGAGAGCTTTGTAATAGCTATCTTTTCTCTGAGGACTTCTGTGAAAGTATGCAGCCTATCAAGCAGCACCTGAGAAAAATGTTCATGTCCTGAAATGAGAATTCATCTGCTTGGCATAGATGGGGGCAAGCGTCAGGATGTAGTAGCACAGTGGTTTTCAAACTTTGAGTTGTCGCGGATTGGAATGCACTGTGTTGCTGGCAGCTGCCTAACACTTTGAAAACCACTGCTAGTCCCTACCTGTTTTATGATTGCACTGCACCCTGGAAGCAGCCAGCAGCAGGTCCCACTCATAGGCCGTGGGGCTATAGGGCCCCACATGCTGCTCCTGCCCTGCGCACCGGCTCTGCACTTCCCAGCCAATGGAAATGGGGCAGGGAGGGGAGGGGACAGTGCTTGTTTGTGAGAGTTGTGTGGAGTCGCTTGCATGCCTCTGCCTAGAGATGGACCCGGCACTAGCTGCTTCTAGAGCACAGCACAGTCCATGGAGCCAGGACAGGCAGGAAGCCTGCTTCTGCACCCCCGCTGCACCACTGACCACTGGAGATAACCCGGAGTCCAGCCTCCTCCTACACCCCAAACCCCACATCCCTGGTGTCACAAACTCACAAGTCGTGCCCACCCTTGACCGGATGGTCCTCAGGGGACACCCTTTTCAGTGCAACAGCCCTTCTCGGGGGTCCACTCTCTCTCAGGGTTTTCGCCTTCACCTGCACCTCTTGGCACCTTCAGCACATCTGTCTCTCCTCTGGGCCCCCTCAGGGAGTCCACTCACTTTGGACCCCCAGGGCCTCCACTCAGAGAGAAATAATGCAACTCCCTTTGCTAGACTGGAGCAACTCTCAGCCAGCTTAAAATGGGAGGATTTAATGAACACTGAACACAGCATAGGAATCCTCAGGGCTTCTGTGTCTGTCTTCCCTTGCACAGTATGTCTGAGTCTCCCCTGCATCCAGGTGGGCTCTACTTGATCTCTTTCCATTCCAATCCAGCAGCTCTTTCCTTCCAGCCCAGCCTCCAGTATTTGTCTCCAGCAGCTCCTTCCTCATCCTTTGTCCTCTGTCCAGGTGTATGGGATCATCTGGGTCTCTTTTCTCTGCCTCTCCTCTCATCCCTCCTTTGTTCCCCACAGGCTGGAACTAGCTGGTCAGGTCACTGGGGCCCTCTCTCTGCATCTCATTGTCCTTCCTCTGGCCAAAACTAGCTGTGACACCCTGGCTGGGTCTCCCCATCAGCAGTTGTTGGGGTCTCCATTATGCGTTGGTCCCTGCAACAGCAAACTCCCCCTCCCTTTGCCTCTTTAATCCAGTAACACCAGAGACACTGAGTGCCACCCCCTTTGCATGCGAACCCTTTGAAACCCCCCCCCCCACAGATTCCCCCACTTTTGTCACACCTGGTTCCAGCCCAGAGCTCCTTCCCACCTGCTGCACCCTCCTTCCTGGCTTCAGCTCACAGCCCTCACCCCCACATTCCAACCCTCTGCACAACCCCTGAGCCCTCTCCCAAACCTTTCATCCCTAACTCCATTGGGTTGCAGGCATCAACGATTTTCTTCAAGTGGGTTGCCAGAAAAAAAAAGTTGGAAACCCACAGAACTAGTATATCATCCATGCATTGGCTCTTGCATCATTTGTGTTCCTGAAGGGAATTGAAGCCTTGTTTTTTCAGGTTTTCTAGGTTGAGACAGTAATGGAAAATCTAACACATTTTCTTCAATTTTTTTTTTGTGCAAATTGTGGTGGTGCTTCTTTCTGTAGCATCTTTAAAATTCAGGAAATCATATCACAGCAGCTGAATTTTTAATGGCAATAAAAAGCACTCTGCAGCAGAGCAGCTGTCTGCTTCTGAACGTATCCCACCCACTCCCTGCATTTTTAGATAGGAAGAGTTGGTATGAAGCCAAAACACTGTTCTGAATGTGCTTGAATAAAAAAAATCCTGAAGTTGTTGTTCAACACCAGAGGAGCAGCCTATTGCTATTTTCAGATATAACACCTATAAAGGAAGGGCTCACAAGGGAATGCACAATAATTTTCCTTATACCTTGTCTATTATTAAATACACCATTGTAAAAAGATGTATGTAAGTTTGTTTATGTTTTAAGTGGTTTACAGTAATCTAATCCTGGATCACAAGATAGATTTATCTTTATTAATGTGAGGGTGGTACGGCAAAAAGTTGCAATGTGGATTCCAAGATAAATACTAATATTTGGCCAGATGGCTGAATTAAAGCAAACAAAACTTCTGATGCAGCCTTCTTGAACCATGTACTGCTTTTCTGAGAATGCTTGTACAGTTGTCTTTTTTTTTTTTTGGTTGAATGTCACTTTTGAGGCATTGTTTTATAATGAACAATACATATCTCTTTTTAAAAGAAGGTCAGAAATTCTACAGCAAATGAAGTCTGAAAGTGCCACTAAATTTTAGAAAGGCCTTGATTTCAGTACGTAAGGATGATTAGTCAAAAAAAAAAAACCCTACAGTTAAATAAATGAAGTAAAATCCTTAGAGATGAAATGGATGTTACTTAGAAAATCAATACTAGATTTTCAGGAGATATGTATGCTGATGAACAAAAGAGAATGAGAAAGGGAAAGGAGTAAATCGGTATGCTGTAAGGGCAAGGTTGGAGAGGCTATTCATGCTAAACAGACATTCTTCAAAATGTGGAAACTTGACCCTAGTGAAGCCAATAAACAGGCATAAATTACAGCAGTCAAATTACAAAGAGGAACTTAGAAAGGTTGGAATGGAGATAGAAGAACAAATAGCTACACATACAAAAACAAACAGGAAGAGATTCTTTAAATATGGCAGAAGCAAGAAGACTGCAAGAATTGATGGTTCACTATCACCAGAGGGTAAAGGGAATAATGAGAGAAGATAAAGGCGTTAATGAGATGCTACGTTTTTTCTTTTCACCAGTCTTCACCATCAAGAGTGTTGGTGAGATTCCTGCCCCAAACATGCTCTTTCTTGGTAACAGACTTTCTCTCAATATCTTATATTCTCAGAGATTGTGGTGGCAGAAGAAGAGATGCTGAAGCAGACTGACAATTTAAAATGCCCTTAAGTTTTCAGGCTAAGTTGGCACGTAGTGAAGTCACTTGAGTACAAAACGGCTATGCCACTAACAGAAATATGCAATCTCTCATTAAAAACACCTTCTGTCCCAGAAGTTTGGAAGGTAGAAGATGTCTCAGTATTTCAAAAGAGATGTAGACATCTACTTGGCAAACGTGGTTGAAGCGATAGTTAAAATGGATTAACAATGAAGAGTCCTGTGGCGCCTTATAGACAAAGAGACATTTTGGACCATAAGCTTTTGTGGGCAAAGACCTGCTTCGCATCTGATGAAGCGGGTCTTTGCCCATGAAAGCTTATGCTTCAAAATGCCTGTTTGTCTATAAGGTGCCACAGGACTTGTTTTTGTGGGTACAGACTAACATGGCTACCCCTCTAATACTTAAAATGGATTATGAAACACCCAGAAGGTCGTGATACAATTGGTACTAACCCGCATGGTTCATACAAAAGAAAATTGTGTTTCACTAATCTTTTAGAACAGTCTTTCTTAAACTTTTTGAGACCATGAAACACTAAACAATACTTTTTTAATGAGGATCACCTTTGAATATTTTCTTTAAAAAATTGTCTTAAGACTCTTCCCCCAAAAACAAAGAAGCAAACAGCAACATATAAAGCAAAAGCAAAATTAAGTAATTTAATCAGGTATCATAGCAATGAAGAAATAACATTGTATATGGTTTTAATCACAGAAAATATAAACCATCAATGTGTTTTTCCAAATGCTTGCAGCATACCTGCAAGTTGTTCACAGAACACCAGTATTCTGTGGAACATAGCTTAAGAAATACTGTTTTAAAAAACTTTGAGCTTGTCAGGAAAGTAGTGAATAAAGGAGAATCGGTTGGTGTATATAAACTTGCAAAAGGCCTGTGCCAGGGTCCAGCCCTAGAGGCTACTAAAAAAGTCAGTAGTCATGGAGGTTAGAAACAAATTGTTATTATGGATCAAAACTGGCTAGGGTGCAGAAGACAAAAAGTAAAATTAAATGGGTAATTTTCATAATGGCAAAGAGTTAATAATGGGATACCTCAGGGTTCTGTACTAGGTTTTATGTTCATTCATATTGTTATGCTTAAACAAAGCACATGAGATCTTTTGCAGGGGAGAAGGCAGTACACCACATTTATTGAGAATACAGCAGTAGCGTATGCTTTTCAATCACATACACATATACACACCATGCACACAGTCCTGCCAGACGATGTTATAGTTACCAGTCCAGTGTGTGGCTCGATCTAGTGGCCAGCTAGATTGATCACAGAGGGGGAGCAGGGCCTTGTTGGTTGCGATCCAATGCTCTTCTGGAGTTGGTGGCAGGATGAACCCAAAATCCCATGGCAAAGTACCCAGCTTTTATAATCCTTTTTCCTTGTTGAAGTTGGTGGAACCTGCTGTGTCATTCTGTGACTGGCAGTTATCTCTCTGATATCAGTTGTTCCCAAAACATTTCTGACAGGCTCATTCTGTAATTAATTGTCTTTAGGGGTGTCTGCATACATCAACGGGCACTGAGCCCACGGTTATTGGTGATGACGATGATGCTCCATTCTTTAGAGTCGTCAGTTTGCCAATCCAACCACTTCTTATACTGATGGTTCTTTCCTGACGTCTTGCTGAATCTATCTTCACCCATGCTTTGCCCCCTCCATGGCCGTCTGGTTTAAGGATACTCTTTACACCTTTATTTCAACACAAGCATTCCACTGTCACACACAATCAGTGTTAAAAGGACTTCCAAAGGGCCTAGGATTTCAAGCATCGAGGCTTTGGCCTCCAGCGTTCTTCTAATCTCGTTAACATGGGCACAATATTAGAAACTCTAACTTTTTACTTACTAAGCTAATTAAACCAGAGGCATATATGAGGTGTTACAGGAGTACAATTAATAAGATTAACAAAAGTAATTAATAACAGTAACAAATTGCTAAATGTGTTAGTCTGTAGCAATACCAAATTTAGAATATGGATGTAAAGAGAATAAGGGTTTCTGCTCCAACAATATTTTTATTAATAATTTGGAAAAGAAGGTGAGCAGTGAGGTCGAAACATTTGCAGAAGACACAAGTGTTGTTTAGGTTAGGACCAGAGAGAACTGAAGAACTACAGAAAGACCTAAACAAGGTAGGTGAATGAACAGCACAATGGCAAATGAAAGCCATTGTAAATACTCGTAAAGTGATACACATTGGAGGGGGGAAATATTAAACTACCATACACACCGCACAGGATTCTAAATTAGCTCTTTAAATTACAGAAATGAACTGGAGTGATACTGTAGACCAGACGTCAGCAACCTTTCTGAGGCAGAGTGCCGAAATTTGACCTTTTCACCTCTGTATCATCCAAGTGCTGGTGATATTTTTTAAAGTCACTAATAGGCCTACTTACAACAGCTTCGTTAATAACGGTACAGCACTTTACCGTTTAGGTGGTGGTTGATGGCATTAGCTGGTCCTTTGTGAATCCACAGGTGGCATGGCTTTGAGCTAGCTCCTGGCTGCATGGGGGAAGAGGGATGGGATTGAGCTCCCATCTCACATGCCAATGGAAATCAGCTCGCATGTTACTCTTGGCAGCCGTGCCAGGGATTGCTGACCCCTGCTGTGGACAACTCAATGAAGACTTCTGCTCAATGAACAGCTAGAACCTAAAAAGCAAACACAGAGTTAGTTTATATGAGTAATGGGATGGAGAATACAGAAAATGTTACGATGCCTTATATCAATTAGTAATGCAGACTCATCTTGAATAATGCATGCAATATTGCTTACCATGATTAGAGCCATGAAAATCCACACATACACACTTTATATGTGCCAGTATGGATGGGGCTATCTGCAGCTCATTTTCGCAGATATGGATATGGATGTAAATAAAAATTTTATATCTAGAACCCTGCACATTGGCAGATATCCACTTTATATCAATGACTGTCTGTATCTGCTGATGTTGATGAGGTTATCTGCAGCTAATTTTTGTGGATCTAAACGTAGATGCAGATAGTGTGCACATTTTATATCCATGTAGAGCTCTAACCATGACTCAAAGGCCGTTTCTACACAGGCCACTTTCTTCGAAAGTGGTATCCTAATAAATGGCCCAAAATATGCTAATGAGGCATGGATGCAAGTTCCCCACACCTCATTCACATAAGGTCACATGACCTAGAGTCCGGAAAGATGTTCTTCCAGACTCCAAAACACTGTTTAGAAGCGCGTCCCCTGGGGGGTCTTCTGGAAGGAAGTCTTTCTTCTGGACGCCCCTTTGTCCCAAAAATGTTCAGGAAGAAGGGGCCTCCGGAAGAAGGACTTCCTTCCGGAAGACCCCCCCCAGGGGCCGCGCTTCTAAACAGTTCTAAACCTCATTTCAAAGAAAGTGACCTGTGTAGAAACAGCCAAAAAGAATATTAGGAAGCTAGAGCAGGTTCACAGAAGAGCAATGAAAATAATCAGAGGCATGGAAGAGCTCTCTCCTAAAGAGATATTGACAAGTTTGGAATTGTTTATCTTAGAAATGAGATGAATCAGAATAGATATGATTGCCTAGATAAAATGAGTGGCCTGTTTGAGGGGAATTAATCTGAATGTTGCAGAGGTGGGAGATTGTTTACCTTAGAAAGGTGATAAGAGAAGATACAATGAGCATGAAAATAAACAATGGTCTAGAGATCTAGATCAAGAAAATTTGTTCTCCCTGTCTCATTACACAAAAATATCTGGTCATAGGAGATATTACCTAAACGGAGATCTGAATGGATCTATGTCAGCATTTCCCAAAGTGTGGATCTGTGGCTCAGTAGTGGTCTTTGGAAAAAAAAAATACTGGTCCTTAGAAAGTATACAAATAATCGTTGTGTACTATTATTATTGTGAACAAATAGTAAACAGTGAAAATTTATTCGTTTTTCATTTTTTAATATGCTTTTGTATTTTTGGGCAGCAAAAAAAAGGTGCTGAAGAAAACCGGGTCCCAACTATATCAACTTTGAGAAATCCTGGTCTATGTGATTGTAGGCAGTCTCATCATACTGTCCTGTCTGTACACTTAATAAGTTAGGTCTTGAAACAATATTTCCTGGGATTTTGTTCTCACTACTCCCCTTCAAAGGTTGTTCTAGAACAGTGGCATCCAAAAGAAATTTAACAATCGCCAGAGGGCCTCCCCCCCCGGCCCCCAACAGGCACCTGACCCCCTCCTCCCCCCACTCTCAAACTGCTGGTGACTCGCTGGAGCTGCCCTGCAGTTGGAATCACTGCTCCACCTGGGGCCACACCTGGGTTTGTGCTGGAGGAAGAGCAACCTCCATCGCGACCACCATGTGCTTGTCCCACCAAGCAGTGGGACCCGTGCTTGGAGTGGCTGGAGGGTGCTCCACGTGGGTGGCTTTGACAAGCCATTTCAGCACACTGAGGTGTCCAGTTTGCCATGTGTGGTAAACAGGAAGCGTATGGGATGCTGCAGTTCTAGAACTTCTGGAACACTGATGGTTACAAATATCTGTGTAATTTCAATCCTCAACTTGTTGATGGCCAGTTTATTATCCATTTGTTCTTTTAGCAACAATGGCCCTTAACTTCAATAATTCCTCTCTCTCTCTCTCTCTTTCTCTCTCTCTCTCCTTGATGCTCTTTTATAGAGAGTAATCATAACGCCTCTCAGTCTTCTTTTTGCCAAGCTAAATAAGATGAGGTCTTTAAGTTTCTGTTCAGAAGTCAGGTTCTCCTTTCTTCTGGTTATGCTGGTAGCCTTTCCCTGCACCTGTTCCAGTTCGAATTAATCTTTTTTAAATGTGGGAGGTCTCAATAGTGCCTTGTATAATAGTTATAACACTCTGTCTCTCTGCAGGAAATATTTCTCATGCTGCATCCTAGGATTGCATTACCCCTTTTCTATGGCTGCATGACCTTAGCCCGTCATAGTCATGTGGTGATTGACCAATACACACAGGTCTTCTTCTTCCCCTGTTACTTTCAACTGATAAGTCCCTGTGAATTATTGTGAATACTCTTTGTTAGCCCTTAGGCTCATGATCTTGTAGTTCACACCAAGTATGTGCAAAGGTCATGAATGAAAATGTTAAATAAGATTTGTCCCAAGATCAAGTCTTGAGAAGCTCCCTCAGCAAAGTCTCTCCGGCCACACTCATTTCAGCATGGTCCACTGTAATCTCCACTTTAACTGGTTCATTACCCATCTTCTGATTTTTGTATTAATCCCCATCTTCTCCAATTTAACTCCTAATTTCCCATGTGGAACTGTATCAAATGCTTTGCTTACTGCTACAGTAGTTCAGCTGCTGAAACCCTCATATTGAAAACAAAACAAATATGAAGGAATGTTCCCTGCAACAGATCATATTCAGTCAGTCTTACAATCAGATTAAATTCAAAATAGATTGGTCGAAAAATTATCTGTCTTGCAATGGCATACCTTGAAGACAGTGACTATCTTTGGAAGGCTTTGTGAAAGATGCACAGTTAGAGGAGGTGTGGAAGGAGAAGTAGAGGGTTTTTGTGCATGCAAGGGGGGCAGGAGACAAGAAGAAAGCAGGCTGCATCTACACTATGTAATAAATTTGAACATAAGGTAGTTAGCGTGACTTTTCCACACGACTGTCTTCATGGTAAATACCATTAGCTCAATTTATGGAGCACTAATATTGAGATTACGATATCACAGTTACCTGATGGGTGTAGCGTCAAGCTCAAATTCAGAAGTTTAATTAAAGTCCAGTGTGAAAGTGCCATGTCTTAAATCAAATCTATTAGCCTCCAGAGGTGTCCTGTATGTAACCCACAATGCCCCTCTGTGCCCTGCTCTGGCCACTCCCCTCCAGTAACAGGAAGACTATGAATTTCAAAACTGGAGCTGCGAGCCTTTTACTGTGGGCTCATGTTAGTATGAGAGCCTGAGAAATGTTTTCCTTTGCTATTAGTGCTGTGGGCACATGTGCCCACTACAAATAGCCCTTACGGGGAGTTTGTGGCTCTGTCGCTACACTTGTTATTTTTATCTGCACTGCCTGGCGCCAGCCAATGCCTGTCACCATCCACTGCCCCACCACACCACATGGCAGTAAGGCTATTGTGGGGGTCGTACTTGCATAAGACGCCAAGAAACTTCTCAACGGTTTACATACGTGTGTGAACCCCCTTCCCTCCCCCACAGGCACCACGCAGCCTGCGTCTTTCCCGCACTCTGCCACATCATGTGGGTAGCCTCCAACCCAATGAAAGGATGTGCCTGCCTTTCGGTGCTGATCATGCTGCCAGGTAGCACCACGTCATAGATTGTACATATTTCAGGCTCCAAGGGCAGAAAGGATTTTTGGCTGCTTGGTGCTGCCATGAGGAAGTCTCCCCTGGCAGCTAAGATACTGAGGGTTTTGCAGCCACCAGGGGAAATCTGATGAGCGGGGGGAGGGGCTGATTCCCCATGAAGGGACCATGTCATGTGGGCCCTCAGTCCTTGACTCCCACTGGAAACACGAGCTTCCCCCAAGTCAATGAGATTTGGGTCTTCCATCATCACCTTATTATACCTTCAGTGACATTTCTTTCTGTGTGGTTCCGTTTTGTTCCAACATGACCTTAGCAGAGGTTCTTCCCGGGACATCTTTCACAGAACATACATTATTTAAATCGCTTTCATCCTCTGTATTATCTTCTCTGTTATGTAAACGTTTTGCCAGTGGGCCTAATTTGACAGTCTTGTTTCCTTTTCGGCTACTTCAGTGTTCTGCCACCTCAACTGCCCCCCCTCTGAACCCCTCTACACCTGTAGTGCAGCGGAAAGGCAAAAATCCTTTTTTCCTACACTTTTCTATCCTCTTTCTTCTAACTTCACAATACAGTCCGGGCCCCTGTATTTTCAGGGATCACATGTAACGAGGAAACGTGAGACACTCAGTGGATGGCCAGTTGAGAATACAATCGCTGCACCCATATTGGCAGTGTAATGTGGGGGGAAACCAAAAATTCTTTTTTCCTTTTCTGTCCTCTTTCTTCTAACTTTAGAATACAGTCTGGGCCCCAATGTTATTTTCAGAGATCACACACAGTGATGAGAGGTGGGACAGCAGTGGATGGCCAGTCGAGAACACAGTTGTTGCACAGAAGCCTCATATTGCCCTGGAAAGCCAAAGACTCTCCCCACCAGCAACTCTCTCTTTTCTGGAAAAACTTTCCTATCTTCTCTTTCTTCTTGTTTTTCGGGGTCCCCGAATTAGTTTCAGTAAAGTCAAAAATCTTTTTTTCCTAGACTTTTCTATCCTCTTTCTTCTAACTGTGAGGGTCCCTGTACTATTTCCAGGGATCGGCACATTTTCAGGGAATGAGGAAGATGCAATGTGGGAAGGTGATGTCAAAGACCAGTAAGCATATCCAGAATGCTACGGGAATGAGGGAACTGTGGAATAGGTTCCCACAATGCACTACTGCAGCAGTCAGTGTTAGCCAGTTTGAGTGTGGCAGCAATGAGTAGACTTTGTGAGGAGTGTGTGGGAAGTGAGGGTGGTCAAATTTGAACTTATAAATTCCAGAATTACAAAATTGATATTAATGAATTCAAATTTACCTCATAGGCTATGTCTATACTAGCCCCAAACTTCGAAATGGCCACGCAAATGGCCATTTCGAAGTTTACTAATGAAGGGCTGAAATGCATATTCAGCGCTTCATTAGCATGCGGGCAGCCGCGGCACTTCGAAATTGACGCGCCTCGCCGCCGCGCGGCTCATCCCAATGGGGCTCCTTTTCGAAAGGACCCCGCCTACTTCGAAGTCCTCTTATTCCCATGAGCAGATGGGAACAAGGGGACTTCAAAGTAGGAGGGGTCCTTTCGAAAAGGAGCCCCGTGAGGACGAGACGTGCGGCGGCGAGGCGCGTCAATTTCGAAGTGCCGCGGCTGCCCGCATGCTAATGAAGCACTGAATATGCATTTCAGCTCTTCATTAGTAAACTTCAAAATGGCCATTTGCATGGCCATTTCGAAGTTTAGGGCTAGTGTAGACATGGCCATAGTGTATTCACAGCCTAAGAGGTGAACAAACGGTGACTACATGGGGAAAGTTTGGCTAAACAGAAGGAGAGAGTTCAAAGTCTAATACTTAAAGCTGATATTTGAAGGCTGGTAACCACATTACATATCATATACAATAATCAGAATTGAGCACACAAGCATCTGTAGAACATAGGAATTATAGTTAATGGACCAAATTCTGCTTTGACTTAAAGCAGTGATAATGTGGAACAACTCCATTTCCTTCAATAAGGCCTTCATTGAAGTTCCCCTATGAAGTCACTCCTGGTTTGCACCAGTGCAGATGAAAGCAGGATTTGTCTTTTGTTGTTTAATATTTTTTAAAAGAACTTCTAGCCATGAAAACCTTCCCCAGGCTCCTTCCCCAGTTCCATTACCTCCTCTCACTTTCAGCCTTCTGTAGTTGCTGATGGGAAATGTGGAATGTATCTTCCTTTTGTCTGCTTGGAAAGAATTTTAAAATTATATTTTTATCTAAAACTTTAAAAGTCCTATTTGTCCCAGTAGAACCTGAGATTATGTCTACATTACCCCAGAAGATCGAGCTGCTTAGGGTCAGTATTCTGGGGTTCGATTCAGACATCTGGTAGGGACATGCGAAATTGACCTGTCAGGGGTTAGCAGTCGACCCCAGAACTCCTTGTGTCTTGCTAGGAGTAAGGGAGATCCAAGCTTCTTCAGCGAGGCTGCCCTGGTAAGTCAATTGCAGATACATTTCAATTGCTGTTGCATATCTGGAGTAGCCTTTCTTTCCCTAGTGTAGACATAGCCTGAGAAAATAAAATCTGCATTTCCCCTGTCCCAGCTTGTTTAATTTGTGTATTTTCACTCTTGCCCCTATGTAGTCAGTCATTTTACTCTTTTATTTATATAGGTGCTTTACTCAGCAACAAGATAGCAAAACACATTTGAAATATTGAAAAATATAGTGGTAAATTGACAAATTTAGGCAGTACACTAAGGGGCAGATGTTGTACATGAAATTAATTTTAATTCCTTTTTGGAGACTCACTATATTTCAACTTGCTCAGTTAAATTTGCCTAAAACATTCTTGTCTCGGTTAGAACTATGTGATAGCAGCAGCCTTCCTGAATAATGCATTTGTCATTTCAGAGGTTTGTTATCTTAACTTATTTATTGTTGGTTGCCAATTTTCTTAAATCCTCTGATCACAGAGATGTTACCTTGTTCAAAATTTCAGAGCACAGGGCATCCTAAAGGGGGAGAGAACTATACATTCCAGTTTCTGTGGACTTAGAGCACCTTGGATAAATGCAGTTTTTAAACAAGAAAAATCCTAATATCGTCCATTTTGTGCTTGATATAGTGGGTGGAAGCTGTCCTCTATCTTTTTCCTATTGCCTTGCTCCTGGGCTATAATGATCTAATTCCAGTTGATAGATATTATTTCTTTTACAGTTCTCCGATGACGTGCTCCTCCTTTCTCCCAAACTGTTGCTCATGAACTGAATAACTCATCTTGCTCTGTTCACCTTTGTGTTTCTCATAATCCATTCAAAGTCTGTCCTCAAACCTCACTTAGTCATTTGTCCCTTTAATATTGTGAACACTGACACATTCTCTTTCTTCCACCTCTTTTGGTGTTCTGGAATATTTAAACTCTAGAGGTATTGTAAACACTCTTGTAACCTTTTTCCCACGTGCTATTAACGGCAGTAAGGGCAAGGTTCAAATAATGTTCAGGAATTCCATTTAAAGTCAACAGTCTGTCCTGAATCCTCACGTTGATACCTTATCCAAGTTTTAGGAACTTATGCTTTAACCCTGGTGGTCACTGTAACAGTAATTTATTTGTCTTCCCTTCTTCCAAGTACACTCAGTGTCTGGGTAAGTGATGAATGCAATCAAGTTTATTTAGGAATAAATAGACAATCAAATAAGCTAGTGAGGCTGACTGGTTGTTTTCCAGTCACTCTAAAGTTTTGTCTGTGAGCAGGATCCCCACCTGGGTCTCACCTGCAAATCCAATCCCACCCTACTTCTATCAGGTGGACAAAAAGTGCTCTTTTCAGTCTCACTCTCCTTGAGGTCACCAGGAGCAGTATCCTAATGCATAAGCACAAGGGGGTAAATTAAGGTTGCATAGAAAGTCTTATTTCATGTATATCCTAATTTATGAGCACTTGACTTTGCGACCTTAACAATATTCTTTGATCTGAAGAAGTGGATCTGTCCCACAAAAGCTCATCACGTAGTAAATTATTTTGTTAGTCTTTAAAGTGCTACGTGACTGCTGGTTTGTTTCGTTAGAATACAGACTACAGACTAGAATACAGACTAATACTATTACTTCTTTGAGCATAGTTTCCATCCCCCCAGGCCATTGTATCAGTTCAGAGACAGACCCTTAGAAAACCTCACTACTACTTTTTAGATTCTTTTTCAGTGCACCTTGTTAGTTGACAAAACGTATTCTGAGATTTAAATACATTTGACAGGATTGTCCCTTTCCTAAGTGTCCCATTCTGTTATTTTTTAGGTACTGTTTGGCACTGCTGATGGTCAGGTTATCGTCATGGACTGCCATGGCCGAATGCTGGCACACGTTCTCCTTCATGAGTCAGAAGGCATCCTCAGTATGTCTTGGAACTACCCCAGCTTCCTGGTAGAAGACAGCAGTGAAAGTGACACGGATTCTGATGACTACTCCCCACCACAAGGTGATGTTCCCTGCAGCATTTTTCTGTTTAAAGTTGGCTGACACTTAACTAGCAGCAGTACCACAGAGCAGTCCTGCTCTGTAGTAGTATTGGCACATACATCTTCAAAATAGTAAAGGCAAAATAATATCATTACTTTATCACGACTGAGCTGGTCTGACACATTTTAGTGGTATAAGTCAGTAGTCCCCTTATGCATGTTGTCAGAGGACAGGCAGTCACACAAACTAGTGCATTATAATATAGATGCATAAAAAGTGTCACCCATAGCAGTAATATTTCCAATATTGTGAGTTTTATTTCCGAGAAATCCTGTTAACCAGTGGTGATGCTTATCTGTACAAGCTCCATCCCTGGTAGTTCTGAGCTTAGTAAATTTCAAGAAAAGATTAGACATTAAAAATAGCTCTGCAGTTACATTATCCAGGAAAAGGGTGATTGGGGTTATCAGTCCTCAGGCTTCTAAGCATAAATTAATTTCCTGTTGTGGCCAGGATAAAGTCTCTCCTCCCCACCATGTGACAGTATCACATGATTAGGTGCACACTCTGGTTTTTAATCCATCATAGAAATTAGAGATGGCAGTAGATTGTTGTGTCCATTCTCCTGCCAGGGAAGGATGTAGTCCCTCAGAAAAAGGGACAGTTGAGTTACTAAAAGGATAATTCTTCTTCGAGTGTCCCCGTGGGTGCTCCACATTAGGTGTCGGGCTCGCCCGGCGCCGCAGATCGGATCTTCCAAGCAGTTTCTGCCGGACCGCGCATGTGCCGGTGCGCGCCGCTCCCTTGCGCGCTCCTGGCCACGTGCGCGATCCGGTCCCCGCCAGTTCCTCTGAACCGCCGTCGGCTGCAGACGGAATCCAACTAGGCTACGGCCAAGTTAGCGTATTCAGTGGTTTTAACTGTTTTTCTTTAAAGTTTTCAAGTTCTTAGGCTACTGTTGAGTTAGCCAGTTGTTATTTTCAAACAAAAAAAAACAAACAAACAAACAAACAACAAGCGGGACGGCATTCAGTCCAGTCCTAGTAACAAGCGGAGCACCGGAGGCCAGGAGCCTAGGGCCATTAGCCCTCCTGCCGCGGCAGGCTATCGGAGAGGGGGAAAACAGCACAGAGAAGGTGCTAAGTACCCCATTAACAACTGAAAGACTCACCAACAATGTCCTATTCAGGATTCAAGGAATGTGAGTCTTGCCGAGAGGCAATGCCAGCGTCTGATGGGCACAGTCACTGCATAAGGTGCCTGGGGGAGTCCCATGTCACGCAGAAATGCTCCTTCTGTGCAAAATTAACAGCCAGAGCAAGGAAGGAAAGGGAGATGCGGCTTGAAATGCTGCTCTTCGACAAGGCCCTCCAGCCAGACGTGCCGGAGCGGCCGCAGCAGGAGGGACCCTCTGGGGCCCATAAAAGGAAAGCCGCCTCCCTCACCCCATCAGCGCAAAAACGGAGGAAAATTTCCCCAGCCCGATCCCTGCCGGCAGCAACACCGAGCGGGATGGGAGGAGCGCACAGCCCCAGCCGCAGCAACAGCTGATCGGCGGCGGCACGGAGAGCCACGTGGAGGCGGCTCAGCCTCCGATAATCAAACGGCTGCTCCGCACCGCAGGCAGGGCGGCGGCTAAACAAGCGCCGGTACCGGCGGCACCGCAAGCAGTGGCACCGACCCCGGGGAAACGGCGGTGCAGAGCGCACAGGCACACAGCCTGCAGGCACCGGAGGACACCGCCCGTGCGGCACCGCCCATAAGCGTGCCGAGCACGGTGTGGACGGGGCCGAGATCCCTTACACGTCAGGGGGCGGAACTACCCCCTCAAGGGAGGGGGAAGGCTGCACACAAAACAAGGCACCGCAGCCCCTCTTCAGACAGGGCTGCAGAGTTGCTTTCTCTCAGCCCTCCGCTCATGCTGCAGACTCCGACTAGGAGGCAAGGGTCCCCCCTAGCCTACCTGGAGCCCCCATCTCCATTTTTACAACCAGCCTCGCCCTGGCTGGGACCATCTTCACCCTTCCTGGGGTTTGAGCCGCTGGAATGCTATCACAAATCACTCTCTCCAGTGTCCCAGGTCTCTCGACGATCTCGCTCCCCCAGACGCAGAGGGTATGCACCAAGGGAGTGGTCTAGGTCACCTTCCCAAGAGCAGTGCCCATGCTGCCATGGTCGCCCCTATCATGCGGGGCATAAACACCACCGGCAGTCTACCAGGGAAAGATCCCCACAGACGGTCCCGTATCCCCGGGGGCAATCGCGAACGGGGACAGAGACTCAAGTATCTCAGGGGGAACTGGTTATGGAACCCCTAGATTTTTCCCTTGCAAGCTTCCAGCGAGCGGATGTACCATCACCAACAGGAACCGGAAGGGTCCAGAGAGACGTACCCTAGTGGTTCCTCGCTCTCCTCCCCGGACGAGGCTACGGCCCCAGGGGATGTCCATCCTCCGGACGATCTCAAACAGTTCCAAGAGCTGTTTTACGAGGGTGGCCTTCACGCAAGGCATCCAGACAGCAAAGGTGCAAGAGAAACACCATAAGCTCCTCAAAAATCTGAGACCTCCGGCCTCCTCCAAAATAGCAATACCGCTTGATGACGCAATCTTGGAGTCCGCCACTATGATATGGCAGACTCCTGCGACTATTCCGCCTGTCCACAAGAGAGCGGATTAAAAAATAAATAAATAAATAAATAAATAAATAAAATACTTCGTGCCGGCAAAGGGCATGGAGTTCCTGTTCAGCCACCCACAACCAAATTCCTTGGTGGTGGAGTCGTCGCAACACAGGGAAACAGACAAACATGCCAAGAAGCTAGAGCTGTTCGGCAGAAAGGTCTACTCCTCCTCCACTCTACTGTTGCAAATGGCAAATTACGCAGTGCATCTAGCGAAGCATAATTTCGACAACCACACTAGGTTAACCTCCCTCATGGGCTCGCTTCCAGAGGGCAAGAAACCAGTGCTCAAGGCCATCATGCAAGAAGGCTACGCGGCCTCGAGGACGGGAGTTCAGATCGCCCTGGATGTTGCGGACACAGCAGCACGCTCCACAGCTACGGCAGTGGTGATGCGAAGGGAGTCCTGGCTCCAGACTTCGGGTATACCGAGGGCCTGCAGACAAAGATAGTCGATCTTCCCTTCGACTCGCAGAAGCTGTTTGCTGAATTAACTGACTTGGTCCTTCATTCCAGTAAAGATTCAAGAGCCACACTTAGGACCCTGGGGATTTACACCCCTCCATACAGAAAGAAAAAGTACTACCCTCAACAAAGACGGTACCAGTACCAGCAATAGCGTCCCCAGTACCACAGGGGTTACGAGCAAGGGCGACATCAACAGCACCAGCAGTACAGAACTCCCAGGCGACGTTCCCAACAGAGCCGTGCGTCCTCGGGGCAGGGCCAAAGGCCACAAGTTTGACACCCAGATCCAGGGCTGCGCCATCACTACCATCACACAAGGTCATCCGAAGCGGTTATTCCACCATCGCCTCCGACCATTCTATAACCAGTGGCAAAGGATCACCACAGACAAATGGGTGCTGGAGATCATAGCCACGGGGTACGCCATCCCCTTCCAGTCGCTCCCACCGCCATGACCTCCACCCAGGCCCCACCTCCAGGAGGCCTCCCACGTAGCGAGGCTCAAGCAGGAGGTAGACCATCTCATGCTCATAGGGGCAGTGGAAAGAGTGCCGGAGCAACTGCAAGGGAGAGGGTTCTACTCGAGGTACTTCCTCACGGGGAAAAGACAGGAGGCTGGAGGTCCATCTTAGATTTCGAGGCCTCAACCGGTACCTGCGCAAGCAACGCTTTCGGATGATCACAATCGCCTCCATCCTTACGGCACTGGACGATGGAGATTGGTTCGCAGCCCTCGACTTACAAGACGTGTATTTTCACATAACTATTCATCCGGCTCACCTACGATTCCTCTGGTTTTCATGGTAGGCAAAGAACATTTTCAATACAAGGTCCTACCGTTTGGCCTCTCCTCGGCCCCCAGAGTCTTCACCAAGACCTTGGCAGTGGTGTCAGCCTACCTGCACAGACAGGGGGTATTTATATTCCAGTATCTGGATGACTGCCTACTCAAAGGGGCCTCGAAGGAGGAGGTACTACGCATGATATGCGTCACAGCAGGCACGTTCTCTTCGCTCGGCCTGATTATCAATCTGACAAAATCAAAGATAGACCCCACACAGGACATAGAGTTCATAGGGGCACGTATAAATTCTATTACAGTGAGAGTGTATCTACCAGAGACTCGCTTTCGGGCCATCAGCTCCCTCGTGCAAGTCTTCACCTTCAGCCCTACGGTGCCGGTTCTGACGTGCTTACAGCTGCTGGGCCACATGGCAGCAGCGACGTTCGTAGAACAGAACACCAGGTTACACATGCGCAGCATGCAGCACTGGCTGGCGAGCGTATACAAACCGGCAGCACACACCGTTCACAGGGTGGCGTCGCCCACAACAGAGGTGCGCAAATCCCTGCAATGGTGGGTAAACCCCGAGAACCTGCTAACAGGGGTACCCTTCCACCAACCACACATATCGGTTTCTCTTACTACAGATGCCTCCCTCATAGGGTGGGGAGCACACATGGGCGAAGAGGTGATGCAAGGGCTGTGGTCCTCCACGGAGCAGTCACTGCACATAAATATACTGGAGCTCAGAGCAGTGTTCAACGCCTGCGGACACTTTCGAGACCATATAAAAGGCAAAGTAGTCGGGATCAGTACAGACAATACCTCCACCATGTTTCATATAAATCGGCAAGGAGGAGCTCGGTCCCGTGCCTTATGTGCGGAAGCAGTCCGGTTGTGGAACTGCTGCATCACCAACAATATAACCTTGAAAGCCTCGTACTTACCAGGCGCTCACAATGTGAAGGCAGACCAGCTGAGCAGGCGTTTCGCAGTCACGCACGAGTGGCAGATCCGTCCCGATCTGCTGCGACCGATTTTTCACGCATGGGGTTTTTCCCCAGATAGACCTGTTTGCTACTCAGCACAACAAGAAGGGCCCACGATTCTGCTCCAGGGCAGGACTGGGACGGGGGTCCCTGAGTTACGCTTTCGCGATCTCATGGAGGGGCCCCCCTGCTTTACGCTTTCCCTCCCACAGTGCTCATCCACAAAGTGTTGCAGAAAGCCAGGAGGGAAGGAGCCTGAATGATCTTGATAGTCCCAACGTGGGATCGACAGCAATGGTTCCCCCTACTCCTGCGCATGTCAGACCGGCCACCGATGCCCCTTCCGGTGGTGCCTTATCTGCTCACGCAAGCCCAGGGGTCCATAGTGCATCCGCACCCCCAAGGCCTGCGACTACAAACGTGGTTAATCCATGGCTCAGCTCCCTAGAGAGCACATGTATGGAGGAAGTGCAGCAAGTCCTAGAAAGTAGCAGGAGGACTTCCACCAGGAAGACCTACAAGCAGAAATGGACTCGCTTTACGGCATGGTGTTCTATCAAACAGCTGGCCCCCCTTTCAGTGCCTATGCCTGTGATATTAGAGTATTTACTGGACCTCAAGAGAGGAGGACTCTCACTATCCTCGTTAAAGGTCCACCTTGCCGCCATTTTGGCCTTCAGACACGAAGAGGAAGGGCACACGGTGTTCGACCATCCCATGGTTACCAGGTTCCTCAAAGGGCTGGTAAACCTATACTCCCCTCGGAAACTGCTTCCACCTTCGTGGAACTTGGACCTGGTGCTTAATGCGAAAACGGGACCACCGTTTGAGCCTTTGGCCATGGTTTCCCTCCGCCTCCTTATGATAAAGACGACCTTTCTTCTCGCAATCACGTCAGCTCGCAGGGTGAGCGAGCTTGCGGCAGTTATGGCAACGCCACCCTGCGCTGTTTTTTCCAAGGAGGCGGTAACCATACGGCTGCATCCAGCCTTTGTTCCTAAAGTTTCTTCTGAGTTTCATACTAACGAACCTATCGTTTACCCTCGTTTTATCCAAAGCCTCATAACTCTAACAAAGAGGTGCGCCTACACCTCCTGGACATGAGGAGGCGCTAGCTTTCTATATAGACAGGACCAAGTCCTTCCGGAGAACGGATAGACTCCTAGTCTCTATCGCTCCCAAATCAAAGGAGAATGTCTCTCTTCTCAGAGAATCTCGAAGCACATCGTATCTTGCATAAAAATGTGCTACGAACTCAAAAAGACTCCTTTACTGGCCATGCCCAGGGCTCATTCCACTAGGGCGGTGGCGGCATCAACAGCCTTTTTTCAAGGGCGTTGCGCTAAAAGACATTTGCAGAGCAGCGACCTGGTCATCCTGTGACACCTTCGCCAAACATTACGCCCTTCACTGGGTATTCCAAGAGGATACCCGTCTCTCGGCAGCGGTCCTCTCAGGGACAAGCTGCACATAATCCGATTACCCACCTCCTATCTTGAGTTACTGCTGGGTAGTCACCTAATATGGAGCACCCACGGGGACACTCGAAGAAGAAAGAAAGGTTACTCACCGTAGTAACGGTGGTTCTTCGAGATGTGTCCCCGTGGGTGCTCCACTACCCGCCCATCCTCCCCGCTCCGGATCTCTGTTTAGTGTTTTGCAGGAGCATCCGAGGTGGTTGGTCAAGGAACTGGCGGGGACCGGATCGCGCACGTGGCCAGGAGCGCGCAAGGAAGCGGCGCGCACCGGCGCATGCGCAGTCCGGCAGAAACTGCTTGGAAATTCGATCTGTGGCTCCGGGCGAGCCCGACACCTAATGTGGAGCACCCACGGGGACACATCTCGAAGAACCACCGTTACTACAGTGAGTAACCTTTCTCTCCTCTTGCCTAGTTCCAGGGACAAAATTGTTATTCCAGTATATCAAGTCCTGCTAATTTAAAGAGTGAAGGAAATTTTGATGGGACACTGGATCACTAATGTGCGTATGGACTAAAGTTGAGTCTGCACCCACACATCAGATCTGATGTGTTGATTCCAAATATTCCATGGCAGGTTAGGTCTAGAGTGGTCTAGAATGAGTGTAAGATCGGCATAGGTGCTGATTCCGTGGGCACGCTGAAACTGGAGCACCCATGGGGAAGTACTGGTGGGTGTTGAGCACACGCCACTAGTCCCCCTTTCCCTTACATGCTCCTCAAGGCTGCCTACTCATGGGTGGGCTCTGTGAATCGGCACCTCCCTCTCCCTCCCCATGCCTTCTTCCTGCTGTGATCAGGTGTTCAGGAGGCTTGTGTAGGGAGGAATGAGCATGCAGTGTATTCGGGGGAGAAGACAAAACTGGGTGGGAAGTGGCAACATGTGGGTGGGGCGGGATGGAGAAAGCATGGGGCAGGGTGAGGCTTTAGTGGAAGGAATGGACTGAGGCAGGGCTTGGGGCAGAGCTGGGAATCTAGCACTCCCCATGGGTTTTGCAAGTTAACACCTATAGCGATCAGCTAGCAAGAGTTCAGCGTCGTTAAACCTGAGTTTTGCTCTAGCTTTCGTGTACCTATGGAACATCACCACCTTAGCTCTTATCCAGTAGTGGTAGACAGTGTTCCCTATAAAGCTGAATGCTTGGGCGGCTGCCCAGGAGAAATTCAGGTGCCATCCACCCAGCTTGATTAACTGAGCGCCCTCAGCGAGCAGCAGCTTTTTTTATTGGTGGTGCATATCCACATGAACGTTGGTGCATATAACAAAATATATTCTGCCCATGGATGGGAAAAATTAGCATGGACACACTGGTGGTAGAGCTTTACCTTTGTAACTGAAGAGGATGAAAAGGATCCCAGTCACTTCAGAGTTCCAAGGAAGCGTTAGATCGGGGTCAGCAACGTTTCCAAGGTGGAGTGCTGAAATTTGGCCTTTTGACCTCTAGGTACAGTCCAAATGCCAGTGATACTTTTTAAAGTCATTAATAGTCCTGCTTACAACAGCTTCATTAACAAATAAATAAAGAGGCAGAGCTTTACCGTTCAGTAGTTCCCAAACTTTTCAACATCAAGTCCCCTTTTGGATTTCTGAGAAACCCTCACACCCACCCCCCTCTTTTTTACCATCATCCAACCCCCTTTTAACAAAAAATTGAATTCCTACCCCTGCATGTCAAAAGGACTCTGTTTTGGATTGGGGTCACTGACCCACAGAAAAATAAGTCAGGGACCACACAAGTGAGATACCAAAAAAAAATGCCCCACAGATGTGGCCCCGACTGAGAGACCTCACTCCTCTAACACCCCAGCCCTGTGAGGAGAGGGGAGGTAGGACTGAGGTTCAAGGCCTCAGACCAGATTAATTCTTCTGGGGTTCCAGGGTTAGTGGAATTTGTGGGCCCCTCTACACTCTGACGTGGGGCCAAATATGAAGGATCCAGTATGCGGGACAGGACTGCCAGTGAGTGAGATAGGGATGGTGTGCAGAATCTGGGTGGAAAATAAGGTAAAGGAGCAAGCTGGGGGGTAGGAGTCTGGGCAGGGTGCTGAAGGGGACAGCTCGGCTGATATCTGGGGGTCCTGCATCTGCGTGCCAGGTCTTGGGTCTCAGGAAGCACATGTGCTGCTTCCCCTCCCCAAACAGCCAATGTGTTTCCTGAAAAGTCAGCTCAGTTGCCCACCAGCGACTTCCTTCCTGCATGAGGGGCAGGGGGGAATGGGAGTCCTGGGTCCGTGCCAGCTCCAACTGCTCAGGCAGCACATGGCTGCTGTGGGGAGCGAGGAGCAGGACGCATGCTGCCTGAGCAGCTGGAGCTGGTGGAGACCCAGGACTCCTACTCTCCTGCACCCCTGCACAGGAAGGAAGCAGACGGAAGGAAGTCTCCAGGGGGCAACATACCCTGCTTTTCAGGAAACGTGCTGGCTGTTTAGGGAGTCGCAGCGCACGCACTTCCTGAGAGGCCGGCTCTGATGTGCAGCTGCGCAACTCCACGCCCCCCCCCCCCCCCCGCATGCCGCAGAAAGCCAGCACTAGCTCCATTTTTGCAGGAGGTAATGCTAGTATGGGCTCTTTCTTTGGTTGAGGGGGATTGGTGGGGGGTCTGGGTCACCTCATGCCCCCCCCTGGAATTTCTTCATGCCTCCCAGTTTGGGAACCTATGGTGGTGGTTGGTAGCATTAGCTGGTCTTTTGTTAAGCCGCAGGCAGCACAGCTTTGAGCAAGCTCCAGGCTGCATGGGGGAGGAGAAGTGGGGCTGAACTCCCACCTGTCATGCCGATGAAAAATCAGCTCGTGTGCCATTCTTGGCACACATGCCGGGGGTTGCTGACCCCTGCTGTAGATGAATGCTGAGGAAAGAGGTGTGTTTTCCTGCCATTTTGCAATACACTGGTTTGGATCTAGGGGTGGTGGGTTTTGGTGAAGGGTGGGAACAAACTAGCAACTCAAAATGATCCTTTGTAGAGCAGTAAACATGCTTACTGTTGCTGAGTCAGTCAGGAGTGGGTGGACTCTCATTACAGGGCTGCTTCGAGTTATTCTAATATGATGTGTTCTTTTAAAAGCTTCACAGGTGCCTCAGAAACTTCTCAAAGGTGACAAGCCTTTGACTCACACAGATGTGTGGGAGGGATTTGACATTCGATGGATTTTTACTCATCTGCAAACCAGTGCCAATTTATATATTTATTTTTAAATGTACCAGCCGTAGGGCAATTTTTTTTTCCTCCCAGTCCTTTTTTGGTCACTCCTCTCATGAGTCCTGGATGCCGTGCCATCCATTCTTAGCCAACTGTGTCATATCTGATTACTCAAAATGCAGTGTGCTTGGGTCCTGAGAGCTGCCTTATCTAGAGACTGCAATGTCTTCTGTCAGAATCAGCGAAAGAAGAGCAGTAAATAATGAATGATACAGATGGTGCTATCAGTCATTAAATATTAAATACAAAGAACGTTTCACATTAATGCTTAAAAATAAGCTTATGGAGGCAAAGGTATTTTGAGAAATGGTCACCAAAGCAGCCTGTGCTCATATCCCCCTTGCATGTAGACACCAAGATGTGTTTGGACTCTGGTTAGAGGGTATGCCAGCCAGCTCTTAACATTTAAAGCACAATAATCTATACAAAGCTAATTGCTGTACTTAGATGCACTTATTATGTGTCTTCAGCAGAATCCCCAGATGTGACAAAAAGTAGCTAGCAAATAATTTTAGGCATGATTATATGACATACACTGCAGTGTTACATGCATAGTACGTTCTAGGTGTAGTGTGGTACCCAGTCTGTCACTTCTTGGCAATACAGACTACTCAGTACTTTCAGACTTCAGATGAAATGAATGGTGCCAACTGGAAGGTGGAGGGTTGTGGAGAAAAAGGCATAGGAGCAGAGTTTCAGGCAAGGAATACTAAGATACTATATGGAAGTGGAAAAGTTGCTCCCAGTTTCTTCAATGTTTGATAAACAGTTCTCTGGCACTTTTGGGTGTGTCTACACAGCTGCTAGTTTGAAATTGCTATGTGAGCGTCTACACGGCACAGCCGCTATTTCGAAATCATTTTGAATCATTTTGAAATAGCGGTTGCCTTATTTCAAAGTAGGTAAACCTCATTCCAGAAGGCACAGTGCCTATTTCGAAATGGGTATTTTGAAATAGTGGCTGTGTAGACAGGGAAAAGAGCCTATTTGGAAGTAAGACCTAGTGCATCCAATGGCTCTATTTTGAAATAGCCTCTGTTGTATGTAGATGTGCTATATCAAAATGGCAGACCGCTATTTCAAAATGCATTTTGTGTGTAGCTGCGCTATTTTGGAATTCCTCTTCCAGAATAGCTTATTGAAGAATAATGCTGCTATGTAGACACGGCCTTAGAGACAAACAAATTCATTACTTAATGAGCTTTCGTGCTTTCAGTTCATGGCGTAATAAATTTGTCTCTAAGGTGCCACAGGTCTGCTTGTCATTTGTGAAGCTATAGACTAACACGGTTACCCCTCTGAGACTTTTGGTTTCTTGTGATCATACTCTGAGGCCACTGCCCTTCAGATTGGGAATGTACAGACCAAATGTTTCGTAGTGTCAGTGAGGCTAACTAGCTAAAAATGTTCTGCCTTTGCTTATGTCCAAGGGGGAAAAAATAACCAGGCAGAATTCAAGTCTCAGTGCTGGTCACCATGCCTGTGTCTCCACGTGCTGCTTCTTCCGGAAGAAGCAGCACGCTAATGAGCTATCCAGAAGATGCTAATGAGATGCGGATGCAAATTTTCCATGCCTCATTAGCATATCAGCATGTGGTTCAGGGAAGAAGGGGCTTCCAGAGGGAGGGTTTCCGGACTCCAAAGTACACATGCTGGCACGTGGCCCACGGGGATCATCAGGAAGGAGGGTTTCATTCTGGGACATCCGTGTGGGCCGCACATCTGCATGTATACTTTGGAGTCCGGATGAGATTCTTCCGCACTCCGAACCACATGCCCATACACTAATGATGCATGGAAAATTTGCATCTGTGCCTCATTAGCATCTTCTGGATAGCTCATTAGTGTGCTGCTTCCAGGGGAAGTGGCACGTGGAGACACAGCCCATGAGAGTAAACTGGACTGAAATGTGTCTTTACTTGCATTTAAACATATTTTATTGCTCTTTTTTGCATACTCAACAATCTTGTTTTCTCAGATGGTCCAGCTGCATATCCGGTCCCAGTACAGAACACGAAACCACAACTCACTGTCAGCTTCACGTCAGGAGACATTAGTTTAATGAATAACTACGACGACTTGTCTCCTACTGTCATCCGCTCAGGGTTGAAAGGTACAAAAGAGATACAGTTCCTTCCCTCACATACATAGTTTTTCTTCCAATGTTTTAATTTATTGTCTATATTGGGGTGAGCAAACTTTTTACGTTGAGCCCCACTTTTTGTCCCTGCAATTAGCATGACCTCCCCAGTCTGTCTAGTGTAATCCAAACCGACAGAAATTTCAGCTTTGTTCATAAGAAAAAGAAACCTTTCAGCATGTGTAAGAAAATAAGTCTGTAGAATGTAAGAACTTCATTAATCAGTATATAAATGTGAATACACATATCTAACAACAGTAACATATTTCAACATTTTTAATGAGATGGATGAGCCTGAGACCCAGCAGCCAATCATGCTGTGCCTCCTTATGAAATTTTATGCACCCACCCACCCGCCGAGGGGGCCTTCTCCCCACTTTGCTCACTCCTGGTCTATGTGGTTGCAGTTATTATTGTCTTGTCTCTTGTATGCTGGTACCTGCTACACTGATTCTCATTGACAGCAGTGACACCTACTGATTTAAAAGCAAAGCACGGCTATTAGACTTCTTGTTTTTGAAATAAGCAGATAGTTGTTTATATATATATTTTAGAAGACATTTATTATATTAAAAACTAACTAAAATAGTTCACTTTCCCCCAGGCTAATACCACAGTGGTCCTCTCTATACATGTTTTGTTTATATATGCCCCTTTATCTGCAGGGTTTTTTTGTATCCTAAATTCACTGTGGGATCAGTCATTCTTGTAGCAGCTAAATGTAATTTATAGCTGGTAGAGTTATTGAGTATTAGGTAGAAATATTAAGATGCAAAACTAGAAAACTTAGAAAACTAAAACTCCAGGAATTAGTTATAATACAGTAGTCAATTAAACATTTACTAAGTTTTGTCTATGTGCATGTACACACAGAAAGTCTATAATTTTGAGCCAGATTCCAACCTTTTTACATATTGAGTAGTACCTTACTCTATAATTAGTACCATTATAATCGGTGGGACTCCTTGCAGAATATGAAACTGGCATTAAGCTGCCGCCCCAACTGGGAGCAGTGTTTTGCTGTGTCCAATAGGTGAATGCTTGCCGCAGATTCCCCTTTGTTGAGTGACCAGGTTTGTGTATGCAGAATGTGGGAAAACTAGAAAAAATGACTTCTTCAAGCAAGTTCAACAGCAGTCCATATACAGACATTCAAATTAACAAATAACAAGTAGTCCTGTAGCACTTTAGGGACTAACAAATTTATTAGGCCATGCGCTTTCATGGTTAAAACCCGCTTCTTCAGATTAATAGAGTAGAAGAATAGAATCTAGGGTTTATATAGCAGGGGTGGGGGGCTGCTAAGGAAAGGAGGGAGAAGGTTAACCTATCACTAGTAGGACCACTTAATTCAGATCTGAGTTTGCTGGGAGGAAAATGAAATCACTTGGGCAAATTTGGGGCTTTTTACTGGAATATTTTAAATTTTATGCATTGTAAAAATTGACAACCATGGGTGTGATATGGAGTAATCACTTTATTCTCAGCTGAATTCTCACAGAAAAACAGTAACAGACAAAAGCACCGTATCATCTGTGTGCAAACACATGTCACAAAGCGCTTGGCCCATGTCTGATCTCTCAGTCTTTTGTCCTCATAGGAAACCTGCACAACATCTTCAAAAGGCAAGCCTGGGGCTTACATTCATAACTTTGCTAAACACTAGAGATCATGGACTTAATAAAGACCCTGAATTTGTGGCTTTTCTACAACAATCTGTAACCCACTGACACCACCCCAGCTTTTTTCCCCTTTTGTGACCGAAGAGGTGTTAATGGCCCAACTTCACCTCAAGTGACCCTTTGAAATACTCATTAACTATTTATTAAACAGTCTCTTCTACTTTGTATTTGGTTGTGACTCTGAGTACGTTCCAAAACCTACAGAAGAGCTCTGTGTAAAGTCAAAAGCTTGGGCCTCTCAGATCAACTGAAGTTCCAAGAAAAGATTTTACCTCACCCATCGTGTCTCTTTGATATCTTGAGACCAGCACAGGTACAACACCACTCTGTTCAAAAGGGACATGGCAGATTGAGCATCCCAGAGTGCAGAGTGTGTCTAGCCTGCCTTCTATTTGTGGTTTATAGGTAAAACTCTCTGCAGGTCTGCTGTATATTCCTCGCACACACACAACTGCCGTTGACCTGGAAGGCAGAAGCACAAAATATTGTTCCTGTGCTCTTGTGGAGGTAGGTAGGGGGTTGGAGGATGTCAGGGACAGAAAGCAACACTCCAAAGTGAAGGCCTAGGCAGATGTTTCTAGGAGAGGGATCTTTGTTGATCAAAATAAATTAGTTGTGTATGAACTGATACCTACATTGTATATAACATCTATAATACATTATTTGCTCCTCACTGATTTTACATACAAAAATGTTGGCCCTGAGATACATTGTAGACTCTTTGGAAAGCTAAAGAAGGCAATATATTTTTACACACCTGATATATTTTATGAAAGATAAAGCAGAAAATATTTCAAAAGTGCGTAAGTGAGATATTAGTCTAAGTTTCATTGAAAGTCAGTGGGACTTAGGCCTCTAAGAGTTAAGTTTTTAAGTGTTTGTAGGCATTGATCTTTTAAATGTTTCAGCACCCACCTGACCCTGGAATCTAATTTCTGTTGACTTTCAGTGAAAGTTGGGATCCGATGTAACTTTTGATCATGGGACTTGTTCCTCTGTTGATTGTGCTTATTGGTGTCATTGTCTTACCCAAGTGGTGTCTGCCCTTTGTTTATTTCAGATATAGTTGTGCAGTGGTGTACGCAGGGAGACCTGCTGGCGGTAGCAGGCATGGAAAAGCAAACTCAGCTTGCTGACCTTGGTAGCAGTTGCATTCTGAAAAGTGCACTCATCAAATTCTACAATATTCGTGGGGAACATATCTACACCTTGGAGACACCTGTGCAGGTAAATGATGTTTTTGAAGTCAGCTATGGTGGTAAAGCCAGTGCTTCCATTAAGTATTCATGTACATTAACCAAATTATAGGTCTACATCACTTCGTGTTCAACTAAATGTGTTTAACAAATTCTAAGTTTTTAGTCTCAGAGGTCGAAAAATCTGACCCGCAGAAACTTACCTATAAAGAATAATAATAATAATGTGTATTATGGGAGGGCCTTGAGTTTCAGCTGAGATCGGGACCCCATTGTGTGAGGCACTGTCCTGACATATGCTCTAAGAGACAGCTGCTTGAAAAACTTTACAATCTAAATAGACAAGACAGACAAAAGGATGAGACACAAGAAATTAAGGACCACAGAGACTAAGGTCCTGATTGTTAAAAGTATGTAGGCCTTGGTGTGGTCAGTGGTGCAATGCCTAATTGATTTAGTAGCTTACACCTCATTTTCCGAAGGGATTTATCCACTTAGGAGAAAAATCCTGGTGACAATCAATGAAATTTTGGTTCTTAAATGCCTAAATCCCTTTTGAAAATAAGGTTTAAGCTCCTAAATCAGTCAGGTGTTGCAGTACTGAGCACAGTGCCACTGAAATGTCTTTAACAATCTGTGCTTTGCCCAAAGTCACACAGGAAATCTGTGGCAGACCTTGGAATTGAATTCATATTTCTTGAGTCTAAATCCAATACCTTAGCCACAGGACTATCCTCATTCGCTGTTATTTCCTTACATATACTGGACGGCTGTCTTAGTATAAGGATAGGACAACCTGATAGAACAGGAGGTCCTATGATGTATGACTCTTTTATGACTTTTATGGGGATGGATGGCATTACACGTAAAACAGAACTCTGTGTTGGGAGTTTTTCCTATACCCAGGTTCACCACAGACCTGGGCCCTCTAAATCACTGCTGAATCACTATGCATTGTGGTCTGGGCAAGACTGAGGGCTGGGTGCGGGAGGCTAACCTCAAGACCACACCCTCTTTCTGGGAGACCCAGAGCCAAGCCCCTGCACTTGCCCACAGCCCAACAGAGTCTATTGGCAGCCCAGTCTGCAAGTGATGGAATGTTCCATAGATAAACAAGAAAGAGTGGGAAGAGGCAAGTTTTTTCTCGCATCAAGCCCTGCTATGAAAGCTGTTTCCTCTAGAACAGCCAATATATAAATGGGATGGTGCATTAGTTTTCTACCAGGACAATTCCTGATTCTACTTAATGGCAGAAAAACCTAAGCAGTGTTGAACATTGCAGAGATCAAATTACTGATGCGAAATTGATGCAGTGTGAAGCACTCCTGGTTCCTATCCCTGACAAAGCAGTTATCTTATGTCTTCACTGTAAAATACATTAAACTGTTGCTGTTTGTACATCCTGGATGTTTTTGTGGAGATTGAGAATTGATTGGGGGATTTTTAAAAATAACTCAGGGAGAATTTTTAGTCAATTTAGTTAGATTGTACATTACCAAGGCTATGTCTACATTAAGAGAAATCTTCAAAATAGCCATGCAAATGACCATTTCAGAGATTACTAATGAGGTGCTGAAATGCATATTTAGCGCCTCATTAGCATGCTGTCGCCCGCGGCTCTTTGAAATTGCTGTGTTTTGCTCCTGCATGGCTCATCCAGACAGGGGTCTTTTTCGAAAAGGACCCTTCCAACTTCGAAATCCCCTTATTCCTGTCTGCTGAAATATGTGGGGACAGCCTGGGTGGAAAGCCGCTGCTAGCCACAGAGTAGGAGTAAGAACTTCAGAACAGTTCACTGTGGTTTACTCGTAACGATGATGATCATTGTAGCAGTTTTTCTTGGGAATAAACTGTGTTTTACATCCCCATCTTCTCCTTGTGGTTTGGTACAGTTCGGTGTCCTGTATAACATTCAGTTATCAGCGCTTAATCCTGATCGTCAATGAGTGATTATATTGTTCATAAATAGATAACCTAGTTTTCTGGCTAGGATCTCTGAATAACATCATAAACCAGGGGATTATGCTCACTTAGTCATCCATTCCAGACGAAGATTTGCGTGAAAAATAATTCACAGTAGAAGCAGTACAGTCATCAGTAGCCTTTGTCCTGTCGGTGGCATTTTCCCAAAACCCACAGTATCCCCCAGCATCATGCAAAACCTGGATGGATGGAACAACAGTGGAAGGCCTTCAGCCAGTTTTGGGACTTACCTTGTGAGACACCACCTACTCTCAGCTCCTGTTGAACTCAGAGAGAGTTGGGAGTGCTCATCAGCACACACCCCGACCCTTCTTCATAAGTTTATCTTATTGGAACCATCCTCTGTACACAATTATCTGAGGCCTGTATAATGTTTGGGTATCAACCATACTAGAGATTCCAGCATTTGTTTATACAAATAATATATTTTAAAGACTTCCCATATAGTGCAAGCTTGTCAAAAGAGTATTGGCTGTTCCTGTAATCCTAATTGTTTAACATGTCCTCCCTGCTCCCTCTTGCCCAAAATCTGATCAAGCAAAGATAAGCCAAATTCTGTTCTTTAATGATGTTTTTCTTATCCGTAACACTTCACTTGCATTTTAAAATAAAGAGATGCTCTATTCATGTGTTCTGTATTGGTGGAGCGTTTACAAATCTTTTGTATTTGTTTGTTAAGCCATTATAACCACTTCCCCTGCATTAAGCAGAGATAGTGATGATGATAATTGGACTTGCTCAAGACTATCATGCAGTCTGGCTAAAATTGTTTATCAGGAATGCCTCAACCCAATTATGTCACTTCAGCACATCATTGGATGTTCAGCGGGGTCTTCAGTATCTCAGCCAACTATACCAGCTCTCATGAAACCATCCTCTGACTGGGTACAGCTGTTTCATAGCTTCCCCTGTAAGGGAGGCTACTACCACTGTCACTTCAAAATTGCCTTACTGCAGACTTTAAAAACATCTGTGATGTTGTGATCCTTCATTGTGTTTTATGGGTTGGACAATTTGCTTTGGTGATGATCCTTTCTGTGGGCTCTAAAATTCTGTCTTATATGGCCCAAAAAGATCCACAGCAGCAGGAATTTGGGCACTTAGACATGAATTCTGATCTCATTTTACATTCATGTATATTAATTCCATCTGATGAAATGGATTTTACCCATGAAGTCTCATGAGCTCATACATTTCTTCGTCTCTAAGGAGCTGCAGGACTACATGTTGTTTTTGTAGTGTATGGAGCTACACCAGTGTAAAATTGGGGTAAGTAAAGCAGAATCAGGTCACAGTAAACCACCTTTTTGGAGGTGGAGGGTGAAATCAACATGGTGCACTCCAGAAATGACTGTATACTTAGGAATATTAGTTTTAAGGCTGACCTTGATATAAAGTTTTTAAGTGTGGTGTATCAGTTATTTGAATATTCGTTCAAGAGGATGCTCTGTAATAAAGATTCTAGTTTTCTGTGTAATATTTTTTAATTGTTACAGAATCTTTTTTCCAATATTGTTAGAGTAGAAAAGTTGCTGTACAAATATGGGTTTTGTCAATACTGGCAGTTGAGCAGCAAAGCTTTTGTCACTGATAAGTACTTAAAAAAAATCCTGAATGACAGAAAGTGCTAGTCTCAGAGGGGTAGACTTGTTAGTCGGTAGCTTCACAAATAACAAGCAGTCCTGTAGCACCTTAAAGGCTAACTAATTTATACGAAGGTTGCGTCTACACTACAAGATAAAATCAAATTTAATAATATAGATTTTGTAACTCTGGAATTTATAGTTGGATTTTGACTGTCCTCACCTCCCCACGTGCGCCTCACAAAGTCAACTTATTGCTGCCACACTCGACTGGCTAACATTGACTGTTGCAGTAGTGCATTGTGGGAACCTGTTCCACAGTTCCCTCATCCCCATAGCGTTCTGGGTATGCTCGCTGGTCTTTGACATCATCTTCCCACATTCTGTTTTCCTCATTCCCTTCCCGTGTTTAGCAAAAGTCCATTCTTCCTGTTGGAAGGAAGGAAGAGAAGGAAGGAAAAGTAGGGCATCCACAGAGATGGCAAAAAAGTTAACAGAAATCTCTTTCTTCTGTAACTGAGTTCTCAACCGGCCATCCACTGAGTGTCCCCTCCACCCGTGTTTGCATCCAATCCCTGAAAATAACACAGGGACAAACTGTAGTCTCAACTGGCCCTCCACCCACTCTTTCCTACGTGAAGGGTGCAAAGTTAGAAGAAAGAGAATAGAAAAGTCTAGGAAAAAGATTTTTGTCTTCCCTCTTCACTACACAGACATTGCCAACACAGGGGATGGCAGTGAAATCTCATACTCTGAACTTAGAATGGAAACAGGATCTCAACTGCCCCTCCACCCTGTGTTTTTTTGGGGGTCAAAGCATGAAGAAAGATAGGAAGTGTTAGGAAAGAGATTTTATAACAGAAATATCAAAGCAGCAGGTGTCTGCAATGGTCAGCAAGCTCCCGAAAATATTTTTCGTTGGGTGGGGTGGAGGAGGGCTGTGGTCTGCAGGTGCAGAGCCCTTTGAAATAGTCGAAGTAGTCCCCCCGAATATCTTAGCTGCAGGGGGAGACTTTTCGCTGGTGGCAGCAAGCCCCTGAGTATCTTAGCCACTGGGGAAAACTTCCACCAAGTGGCAGAAAGGCCCCAAAAACATTTTTGGTGGGGGAAAGAGTTGAAGTAGTCCCCCCAGATATTTTAGCCTCCAGGGGAGACTTGCCCCCAAAATTCTTTCCTGCCCTTGGAGTGAGCCCTAACCGCATGCAAGCCAGGACATGGTGCTGCCTTGCGGCATGGTCAGCACCAAACAGCAGGCACATCCTTTTAATGAGTCAGGGGCTAGCCGTGTGATGTAACTGAGTGCTGGAAAGACCCCGGCAGCATGGCTCCTGTGGGAGAGGAAAGTGGGTTCATGCACAAATGTACACTGCTGAGAAGAATTTTCTCAGCCTCTTATGCAAGCATGACCCCCACAACAGCCTTGCTCCCACGTGGTGCGGCAGGGCAGCATCTGGTACCAGGTAGTGCAGAAAGAAATACCAAGTATAGACACAGAATCACAAACTCCCTGCAGAGGCTATTTGTAATGGGTCGATGCGCTTACAGTGCTAATAACGAAGAAAGAAAGGAAGACATTTCTCAGCCTCTCCTACAAACATGAGCCCACAGCCCCAGGCTTCTTGGTCCCAATTTGAAATTCATGGTCTTCCTGTTACCTTACTCCTGCACCCTGGAGAGCAGTGGCCAGAGTGGAGTGCTGAGGGGCATTGTGGGTTACGTACAGGACACCTATGGAGGCTAATAATTTCGATTTTAAGATGTGGTGCTTCCACAATGGCCTTTAATCGAAATTCTGCATTTGAGCTTGATGCTACATCTGGTAGTTACTGACAATATTGTGATATCAATATTAATTCTCCCAAAATCGATCTAATGCTATTTACAGTGAAGACAATCGTGGTAATATTGAGCTAACTGCCTTAAATTCAAACTTACTTTGCAGTCAAAGGCAGCAGCTACACTGTGAAATAAATTCAAATTTATTTATATCAATTTTCTAATTCTGGAATTTGTAAGTTCAGTTTTGACCATCCTCACTTCCACCGTGCTCCCCACAAAGTCGAGTCGTTGCTGCCACACTCAAATTGGCTAACATCAACTGTTGCTGTAGTGCATTGTGGGAAGTTATCCCACCATTCCTTTATCCCCATAGCATTCTGGGTATGCTTGCTGATCTTGACGTCATCTTCCCCCATTGCATTTTCCTTATTCTCCTCCCTATCCCTGAAAATATGCCAATCCCTGGAAATAATGCAGAGACCCTCAAAGTTAGAAGAAAGAGGATAGAAAAGCCTAGGAAAAAAAGAATTTTGGGTCCCCCCCACATTACATTGCAACATGGGTACAGCGACTTGTGCACAGCAGCAGCAAAGCCCCCCAGTATCTTAACCGCCGGGGGAGACTTCTCCACAGCAGCAGCAAAGCCCCCGGTGTCTTCACCGCCCTTGTAGCCCAAAATGCGTGACTGGCACCATTGCCAGCACTGAATGGCGGGCACATCCTTTTATTGAGTTGGGTTGGGGGCTTCCCATATGATGTGGCTGAGCCCAGGAAAGACCCAGACTGTGTGGTTCCTATGGGGGGAAAAAAGGGAGTTCACACACAAATGTAAACTGCTGAGATGTTTCTCAGTGTGTTCCGCAAGCACAACCCCCAGCACAGCCTTGTTGACACGTGGTATGGCGGAGCATGGGCCGGTACCACGCAGCGCGGAAAAAGAAAAAATAGCAAGTGTACAGACAGAGTTGCGAACTCCCTATTTGAATGGGTAGATGCACTCACAGCGCTAATAGCATAGAAAGACTCAGGCTCTCATACTAACGTGAGCCCACAGGTAAAGGCTTGCTGCTCCCACTTGGAAATTAATGGTCTTCCTGTTACTGGAGAGCAGCAGCCAGAGCACTGAGAGGGCCATTGTGGATCACATACAGGACACCTCTGGAGGCTAATAAATTCACTTTTAAGATGTGGTGCTTCCACACTGGCCTTTTATCTAACTTCTGAATTCAAGCTTGATGAGTTACCTGTCAGGTAACTGCAATTTTGTAATCTTGGATTAATGCACCCATAATCAAGCTAATGGTCTTTACAGTGAAGACTGTCACCTGGTATAATCGAGATAACGGAATTAAATTCGCATTTATCTCGTAGTGTAGATGCAGCCAAAGAGCAAATGTAAACAGTGCTTTGTCTGCAGGAGTTGCTCTCCCGCCAACAAAACAAACACCACTTCTGGTGAGTGGAAGTGTTTTTTGCTGTAAAAGTGTTTACACTGCCTGCCTTTTAGCAGCACAGCCCTGTAGAGACAGCCTCAGGAAGACACATAGTATAAAACATATGGAACTGGGGAAAAAATAGTAAAGAATGAAGCTAAATATTTTATCCCAGTTTTCTAGTCGTCTGTTGAAAAGCTTATAGGTAGCACCTATATATACTGGGCTTGCTCCTGCTGAGATCAGTGATGGAATTCTTACAGGCCTTAATGGGTTCAAGATCAGGCTCAGAAGTTGGGCTCTTCTTCTCTGGTTAATGCATTAATCAAAGTCTAGCCATTTAGTACTGTAGTTCTCAAACTCAGACAACCTCCATTGAGCAATATGGGAAAGAGTGGCTCACACCCTCTCGGAGATATGTGACTTTGAAAATTGAAAATTGAGCTCCCCTGAATTTGCATAATGTAACAGCTGTTTTGTAACAAGCAAGCAAACCTTGCACTTACATCAAATCCAACTGGTTAAAAACAAGAAAAAAGTATTATGATTCCTCCCTGTGTGTAGACTAACCGAAAAGTTTAGAGCATGAGCTTTCGTGAGTTAACTCACTTCTTCAGATGCATCTGAAGAAGTGAGTTAACTCACGAAAGCTCATGCTCTAAACTTTTCTGTTAGTCTATAAGGTGCCACAGGACCCTTCGTTGCTGCTACAGATCCAGACTAACACGGCTACCCCTCTGATCCCTGTGTGTAGTAAATCATCAACAAGCAACCACCATGGGCTTAGCGCTTGTTGGTGTCCGATACATCCCTCACTATTTCCTTCCATCTTTCCCTGTCCAGTGTGGAGTGGCTTAGTTTCTGTAGACTAGCTCCACACCAATCTACTATATCATGTACCCATTCTCTGTGGGGGCTGCCTCTCCTATTCGAGCCATCCTTAATTTCTGCCCTGATATGCAAACTTCTAATTGACCTGGGTCTAACCTTCCTAGGATACTAGTTTTGTCCTTTCGTTAAGTAGTGTGGAAATTTCTGTAAATATAAATAAGGTCAATAAAGTTAAGTTTTTCTTAAAATGGCTCAATTGAGCAAAATCACAAATTCTCTTGAGCTGTATAGAAATAAAGGCTTTTTCTACTCTACAAAAATAAATTCGATGTTGCTTACTTCAAAGTAAGCAAATTTGAAGTATAACTTCAAAGTAAGCAGCTTCGAAGTTGAGCATCTACACACACCCTACTTTGAAGTTAAACTTCGAAGTAGGGCACTACTCCATTCCTGGGAATGGAGTAAGGACTTTGAAGTTGTGTAATAACTTTGACGTAAGGCACAATTTGTGTAGACTCTCTGCTGGCTATTTCGAAGTAGTGCCTAACTTTGAAGTTAACTTAGAAGTTAGTTCCTAGTGTAGACAAACCAAAAGTGACTTCTTTTTGGCTGTACTTCGAATGTCACGGCTTGGATTTAAAAGCAAGATTCTTCTGCTTCCGAGCACTTTTCTATAACACAAGGCTTCTCTGTGTTTTGAATACTGTTTCTGTCTTTAAAAAGTCCTGACATCTGTATTGGTGGATTAAAAATACGCTGTGGTAGTATAAAACCCAGTCAACTCAGGGCTCTAGGGGAAAAGGGTAGAATTTTACATTAACTTCCGATAAACAGGACAGTGTGGGAAGAGTCTTCCTTTTATTTTTTCCCAGCTGAACTGACATGCTGTACACAGTCCTAATTTACATCACATATCGCGTTCAGATTCATTGCTTTTGTGTTAATGTGACCTTTTGTTTACATCCACTGAACTGAATACTATTTGGGGATTGTTGGAGGATTGACACTAAAGCTTCAAATGCATTTGTTTTGTTACAGAAATAGCAACAAGACAATTTGAAATGTGTTTCAGAATCTCAATAAAGGTCATAATACCCCTGTCAATCAGGCATTGTCACCTGTGGCAAATGTTTCAGGAATCTTCAGAGTTGTTCATGTCTGAGAGCTTTTGAGTCTCCTTTTCTGCAAGTTCACTATCTTTTCTTGGAAAAGTTACAGCTGAAGTATTTCATCTGGATTGAGGTGTGAAAACGTGCTTCATTACGGAAACTTTGAGCTGAAACAGCTAAGAAACAAAATGGCCAGCAGTCAGCTCTGTAGTTTGAAAAAATTTTATATGGCTCCATCACTGAGATACACTGATATTACAGTGTATTATCAGTTATTAATACATTAGTCTGTTTCAGCAAAAACAACAAGGAGTCTGGTGGCACGTTAAAGACTAAGAAATTTATTAGGACATAAGCTTTTCTGAGATACAACTCATGTCCTCAGATGCTTGAAGAGAAAAGAAGAGAAAACAGCACCAGACTCGTTGTTGTTTATCTTGACAATCACACCAGTAAATCGAGGCAGAGAGCCTATGTGACTTGTCACACAGGAAACCTGGAGCAGAACAAGAACTAGAACCCATTTTTCCTCTGGCCAGTACTTTAACCACAAGGCCATCCCTCGTTTCTTTAAAGAAAAAAGAGAGAGAGAGAGAAAAAAGCTAGGAGTTGAATATGCATCTCCAAAAACTTAACCCTTTCTTAAGTGAAGGAGAGAATTAGCAAGCAATGTGTTTAGTGTTGAGCTTTCTCTGCTATCAATCTTAGTGCCTATATCTGCTGTACGGTACTTCTGTCTTTCCTGAATCCCGATTGCTCATCTGATAGGTGTTGTTCTGTCTGTGATCTCAGTCTCTCCATCAGTATCATCATCAGTACCTTGCCTAGATGACTCGTTAGGGCAATCATTCTGTAGTTCTTGCACTCCAGCATGCTTCCTTTCTTGTGTATTGTCCATTCCTTAGGTCCCTTCCCTTTTTTCCACAGTATATAATATAGTCGATGTATTTCCTGAATCACATTTTCTCCACTGTATTTGGCCATCTCTCCTGTGATCTTATCACTTCCAGGGCTCTTGTTGTTCTTTAGTTGATTTTTTGCTCTTTCTTCTTTGTCCTTCAAAATATCAGTAGCGTAGAAAGTTCGATGAAAGAACAAGAACATTTATAATTGCTTGATCGATTTGCAGAAGGGATAGTACAGTTCAGGAAGTGACGTGGGCAGCGTTGGCGCCGTACTGAGTGGTTAGCCTACTGATACAGTTGTTGAAGGGTATCAATGACAATGTGGAGATAGCAGTGAAAATGTGCAGAGTTGGGAAGTTGGTTTAGAACAAGTAGAGGTACGAGACAAGGAGATCTGATATCGCCCACTGTCTTCATCATGCACCTAGAGAGAGTGATGGACAAGATCAAGGAAGAGGTAGAAGGGCTATTGGTGCATGGGATGAGAATTAACAACTTGAGGTTTGTGGATGATCTAGTTATGACTGAAGAAGATGAAGAGAAGTTAGCGAGAATGGTGCAGGTGTTAAATGAGGCAGGGAAGCAATACAGACTGATTGTGAACATTGATAAAAACAAAGACAATGGTATTTGGTGATAAGGAAGTAGGAAGGAAGATCAGTGTAGATGGGATCGAACTAGAGAATGTAGGGAAGTTCACGTATCTGGGGAGCAACATGACAAATGATCTAGACTGTTAGAAGGAAATAGTGACTAGACTATCGAAAGCAAGACCAAATTTAAAGGGAATGGTTAATATCTGGAAAAGCAAAGTGATTAGCTTAGGAATGAAGCCAAGTGTCTCAAACGTGTATTCAGCAGCATGTTGTACGGATGTGAGACATGACAATGAGACATTTGAACAGAAGGATATTGGTGTTCGAGAGGAACTGTTATAGAAAGATCCTAAGAATAGGATGGATGCAGAAGGTCACCAGTGAGGAATTATATAGGAACATACAGCCAAAAGAGAACCTGCTGCAGAAGGTTATACAACGGAAGTTACAGCTATTCGGGCATATCTGCAGAATGAATAATGAGCAAAAGTCAAGACCATGCTATTCGGCACAATGGATTTCTCAAGTAGGAGAGGTAGACCCTGCAGAGAATGGTGAGATAATGTAGTAGATTGGTGTGGAGCTATTCTACAGAAACTAAGCCAGTCCACACTGGGGAGGGAAAGATGGAAGGAAATAGTGAGGGAGGCATCAGACACCAACCAGCGCTAAGTCCATGATTATTGATGATGATGGTGATGATTAGTGTGTTTTCAGTTGTACTTAAGCATACCATTCATTAGTCAAAGGTAGATTCCCTTTTATGTCTGTTGCTCATTGCTGAAAGATTTTCAGTCTTACTTACCGACTTATGAAAATCCTGTCTCAATGGTTCCTGTCCAGCAGTGAGACTTTCTGCCCCAGAATTTAATTTTCATTAAGGCAACATACTGGTTCAGACAGCAAGCAGGGCTCAGTGCATAGAATTTCTGAGCACCTGGGAAATCAGTAAGTGGATGTATGCATGTCACTAAATTCAGATGGACTGAATTGTTTGAATGGGATGAAAGATTTGTATAGTATAGCGGTTCCCAAACTTTTTCTGGTCATAGAACGCTTTAGGGCTCTCTGCAGAACACTCTCTTTTTTACATCATCATGCTAACTATGAGGAACATTACTAACGGAAAATATTTCGTCTGAATATTAATTACATTATGGTACAGTAAGTGCAACTCAACAAATAATAATGAAACTAGACATTAACAAAATATATAAAATTGGTTACTGTTTAGTCATTTCAAGAAAACTGTAAAATCGAAAAAATTCCATCCAAAAATTTATTTTTTTCCTGGAGGATGGGGAAGAGACCGCCATTACTCAATTTCAATGGAGGAACACTTTGCCATAGCTCGCGGAACACCAATGTTCTGCCGGAACATAGTTTGGGAAGGACTGGTGTAGTAGACTTGGCAGAGTTTGATATTTTTTTTTTTATTTGTAATAACTTCAGGGAATAAGAGATGTTTATTTTTAAGTATTTGTTCAATTTTTTTCAGTTTCAGTTTTCAGAGTTGTAGGAGATAATAAAGAGAAGGTTAGCTATCATTTAATGACTGTAGAACTGGGGTGGGTAATAATTTTTGATGGGGAGCCACTCCACGAATTTGGAAAGTGGTCAAGGGCCACACTCTTCCATGATATTGATGGAGGAGGTGCAGGGTATGGGATGGAGGTTGAGTGCAGAAGGGAGCTTGGGGCAAGGGATTGTGGCACACGAGGGGGTGGGATCTGGGAGGGAGTTTGGGTGAAGGAGGGTGTGTGACCCTGGAAAGGGGACTGGATGCAGGAGAGAGGCAGAGGTGCGGGGTCTGGGAGGGACGATGATCTGGAGCAGGGACACAGGAAGGGATGCAGGGGTTGGGTTGTGACCAGGGGCAGGTGACTGGGATGAAGGCTCTGGGAGTGGGTATTGGTGCAGATGAGGTCTAGGAGGGGTTTGTGACCTGGGACAGGAGTGCCGGAGGAGGTGCAGGGATTTGAGTTGAGACCCAGGATTGTGGAGCAAGATTTGGTAGGGGGCCGTGACCTGGAGGAGGAATGTAGAAGGGAGTGCAGGGTCTTGGAAGGAGTACAAGTGCAGAGGGAATGGGTTACATTGGATATGGGTACAGAAAAGGGGGCAGAGGGCTGGGGGAGCTTGGGGTGCCAGAGGCAGGCTGTGGCTGGGAGGTCCTTACCGTGTGGGCGGCACCCAGCCAGCAGTCCAGCAGGTTCCTTACCAAGGGTCCCTGCCTTCCATGCCCCCTGCACGTGCTCAGAGCAGCTGCAGGGGCTATGTGTACTGTGCTGACACTGCAAGCCTGGGTCTGGTAGCTGGCCAGTGGGAACAGCAAGATTCTGTTAAGGGTGGGGGTAGTGTGCGAAGCCCCTCCCTCTTCCCTGGGCCGTCGCCATTAACAGATGCACACACGGCCCTGCATGCAGCTTTTCTGAGCGTCGGGTGGGGCAGGCAGGGAGTGGCTGAGGCTCCTGTGGGCCAGATCCAATGGCCCGGCGAGCCGAATCCGGCCCGCGCGCCATATTTTGCCCATCTGTGTTGTAGATGTTGAGATTCACCAAGTTAATGCTTTATAGCTGTTAAAACGTAAATGATCAACATCACATGTCAAAGCACACAAAGTGCCTGTCCTTAAATCAAACTCTAGGGAGTTCTCAGACTGTGATTTTCTTACTTCTTCTCCTTTTTAAACGTGCTGAAGTCATAAATCAAGGAAACGTCTTTCTTCCGGGCGAAATCAGCACTTTCTTTTTAGCCGATCTAAGCCAAGTATCTGTGCACGTTCAGATGGAGACCTTGTGTTGCTGGTTACCAGGGCTGGCAACAGACTTGCCCGGGCCCTGGTCAAGGTGGGGGGAATGGGCAGCTTGGCTCCAGATCACCCCAGAAAGGGTGTGTCTGGGGGGCCTAGCCTCTCATAGTCAGCGCTTGCGGACCACACTGTGTAGGGCTCTAGCGTCGACTTAAAGAGCATGCGGCTTCAGCTGCTGCTGAGGTATACTGTCTGTTCAATTTTCAATCCAGCTGCATTAATTAATTTCACAGGCAGATGATTCACACTGTCTGAAAACTCTTTCCTTTTATTCTCAATTTCTCACGTGAGTCTTTTGGGTCCCTGTGTTGTGAAACAGTGTGCAAAGGATGGCCTGATCTGTGTTTTGCTTATCTTTCAGAGGCTTACCTGCCTTAATCCTGTCCTTTCTAATTCTTTGCTCTTGTCTTTATTGATACGAATTTGGACATTTTGCACCAGAAAAAAATGTGTGAGTAAAGGGCAGTTGAAGCAGTGTGTTCAAGATAGCACTTTAGATTTTATTTTCATCTGGAAATATATCGTGAGGAAGCAGCTTGGAGAAGTGACTTCAGTTTGAGAATGGGAGGCAGGAACTCCTGCATGCTAGTCAGAGCTGTACCATGATGAACTGAGGGCAGGTCTACACTAGACATTAAAGTTGATGGTATATACACAGTTCTAGCTATGGTGGTTGCGTAGCTAGAATTGACTTATCTACAGTTGACTTACCAGGCTGTCCTCACAGAGGGAGGTTGATGGGAGAAACTCTTCCATTGATCTCCCTTACTTCTCGTGATATGAAGAATACAGGGGTCGACTGCCACCCCTGAGATAGTTCTTACTAGGATACACAAAATAAAATCCCAGAAGATCAACCTGACTGGGTCAATCTTCCCTGTCCTGTAGACATACCCTTAATGTCCTTAATTGAGTTGCATAACTTCTCAGCACGTTTCTTAACATGTAATTACAAGGGATGCATTTAACAGGTAATTCCAAGCAATGTGAAGTTGGATTAAATCTGTAAAATGTAACAAGGCGATCTGGTATCAGCCATGGTGCTAGCCAGGGAATCCAGACCCAAGCCCTATTCCTGCTTCAGTGATCAATGCAATGTGTGATTCTGAAGGAGTGACTTACCACTCGGTTGTGTACCCCTGTGAAATGGGGTGAAGAATGCTTTGAAAAGAGCTTTATGAGCTCTGGATGAGGAGTGCTGTGTAAATGTCAAGTATTGTTACTGGATAGAAGTGCTCAGTATTAGTGAATGCTAGTCCCCTCTGAGGGCAGTAACATCATATACAGTTAAAATAAATATAACTTGTTTGGAAGGCCTTTGCTAATGCAGCTGGTTAAACTGGCACTGCAGAATAGATGCCTTATGGCAGAGGGGTCTGGTAAAAATGCTTCTTGTGTTAAATTGTGCACTCTTTCTTTCTCACAGCGTCCCATAATCTCCATTTGCTGGGGCCACAGGGACTCACGCCTGCTCATGGCTTCTGGCCCTGCACTCTATGTTGTCAGGGTAGAGCATAGGGTCTCCAGCCTGCAGCTGCTATGCCAGGAGACCATTGCTAGCTCTCTGCGGGATGATAAGGATATCAGCAAGCTGACTCTGCCTCCTCGGCTCTGCTCATACCTCACCACTGCCTTTATACCAACCATCAAGGTAAAAGACTTTTCTTTTTCTTCTTTACATAGCTCTTCCCAAGAGAGAATGAGTGAAACCCCTGGGCCCCTGAAGTCAGGCTGGGATTTCACCCAGTGAGTCTCAAGTTAGAAAAGAGGAAGATGAAAAGAGGAAAACCTACTAATAGATCAAAAGTTTTTTTACTTATTAAAATCAGAAGTTAAGGCGCAGATGGCTTGGGCCATTTGGTCTCCTTCAGGGATGGCTTGTGAGGAAAAACTAGCCATCTGCGGTTAACTAGCTCTCTGTCTCAGAAACACTTGGAAGAACCTTATTCTGGTGGCAGCCTTGATCCTCACTGTAATGCCTCTTGGTAGACGCGGGTATTTTGAGGAGGCCTTGTGTCACACAGTGGTGAGGTGGCAGTCTCCTTCTGTGCAGCTCTGTGCACACCTGGGTTTTGTGTTCGAGTCCACTCACCACAGATCTAACTGAGAGCTTGATTAGAAAATAAAGCCCTGTGGTTAGAAATTGGTAACCAAGTTTATTGATAATACTTTGCTCATATTCTCTGATATGTTTTGGTTCAGGTGAGGCTAGCAGGATTGAATTGCAGTAAAAACTTGTCTTCCTCATTAATTTCAACAGATGTGGTTCTGGATTTACAGAGGGAATGGGTCTGCTATGGAAGAAGGTACAATTTTGTAAACAGTAGAGCCAGACTGAGAAATTATTTAATGTCCCCCATATTCATTATGATTTTTCCAACAGGTATAATAGATTCACACCAACCATAATCTAAGGCTTTGTCTACACTACACAGCTTTTAGCAACATTGCCTTGTCAACATGGCCTTGTTGCTAAAAGTCAGGTACTGTAAATACTGTTGACACGTTTTCAGACAAAATACTTACACCTCTAAGAACTGTGTTCACCTTTTCAACAAGACAGCGCTCCTGCTGACAAGGAGCTGTCTGTACTGCCATTTGCGATGGCAACAGTTTTGTCTTGGTGTGTGTGTGTCTGTTTGTGGTGGGGGTGTGAAGCACCTATGAACTATACAAGTTCAGTTGGTGGTATAGATAAAGGCTGTCACTGGCAGATGACATCTACTTGAACAGCTCAAAGGTCTCAGTGACTAGATCATTTACCAAACTTCCAAAGGTTGGTAACACCTATTCTTCAGTTCTTCTCTTTCCACCCATAGTACTGGAAACTCTTCTTCAGTGCTCCTGTTTTCACCTATTTTCTAGCTTCAGCATCTTGACTGAGGCTTTAAAGTTGCTGCTTTGTTCTTTTGCCTTTCAGTTCCTACAGCTACGTACTCATTTTCTTTATTTTCCAATTGAAAAGAACAAAATTCTTTGATTAGATGGAAGTGAAGGTTTTGTTACACTAAGCCTTTCTCATGTACTTTTTTGTTGATGTGTGTCCAGTCTGTTTTGAGGGTATGTTTTTTGTTTGGGGTCACTTTTTTTTCCCCCTTTTTTACATAAGATACCAGATTGCATCAATACAGTATACTTGAGAGAAATGAGTACCCCGGAGGAGATGGATTCCCCCAGACTCCATGCAAGGGCTTTATCCACCCACTTCTAAAAACCGTGTATTTTGTTTGCTGCTGAAATTATATTGCTGAGGTCACTTGTACCTTCTAGACAATGTTTTAGGATAAAAAATGTGCCTTATAGTGACGGATTCAAGGAGATCACCATAATAAGAAAAAGTTAAGAGTTGACTTGTCTACGGTCTGTGAGTATCAATATGGGGCACAAATATTTAATAATTGTCTCTTCAGCATAGCAATATTTGTAGTTACGGAGACTTATGGCTCCCATTGGCTCCAGTTCACCATTTCCAGCCAAGGGGGGGAGTCATGAGAATAGTCCCAAAAATGTATTAAAATTTATTTTAGACACTAAAATAAACAGTAAAAAGCCACTCTTGGGCAGGGTTATTACATGTACCAGTCTTTGCGTGGTTTCGGGCCTTGGGTAATATATTTTGTGTGTTCAGGTACATCTTATCTCTTTTTCTTGTTCCTGTTTCATTATACTGAGTCAAATTCATCTTCCAGTCATACCAGTGAAGATCTAGAGTAACTACATTATTGGCAGTAGTATAAGTCTAGCATGTTTTAAAATGACATATAATGCAGTTACATTGTTACATTGTGAATCATGCTTTGGCTGGTTCTTGTTTATGAAAAACAGGGGGTTTTGGTACTGCTCATGAGGTAATTTGTGTGCACAGAAATATCCCATTGTGGGTTCTATTATAAGTGGTATATTTTCAGAAGACTGGCTGTACCTGTAATTCTTTGCTCTCAGAAGGTATGCAATAGCTAATAGACCCACCTGATGCCTTCCTTCTCTCAGAGTTAAGGAAACTCTTTTTCCTGTTCAGATTTTTTCCTTATATTCATTTTGAAGCAAACTGAGGAGTGGTGTTTCTATGTTATTTGGCGGTATAGGTTGAATCTCTCTACTCGGACACTCTCAGGGTCTGACTGATGCTGAATGATGGGAGGTCAATATTGTGTATCAGCATTTCCAACACTTCCACTGCTTACTGGGGTCTTAAAAGATATTTAGGGGTAAATTACAGCTAAACAACAGGACAGAACACTGAGAGCCAGGGCTGGTGGTTCTAAACAAACTTTATGGGACCATGGGAAACTTGGCCACAGCCATGATAAATGGTCATCTGGCTAATTAAAATCATGCCAGAACATGGCTGTTCCCAGATGAGAGAGTTACAGACTAGAGAGGTTGAACCTGTCGTCGTTTTGCAATAATGTCTGAGAGTCCAATTATGCAAGACACTGTACAAATAGAGAGACAGTCCATGCACAAAGAGTTTACAATCTAAGTAGACAAGCCAGGCAAAGGAAGAATTATTAGACCCTTTTTACAAATGGAAAACTGATCTGCAGAAAGACTGAGGCCTCTGTTCAACAGCGCTCTTAAACAGCAGGCCTAAATCACTTGCATAAGATCACATAAGAAGTCTTGGAACAGCTGGAAACTGAACTCAGAATTTCTGGATCCCACTCTAGTGTCGTCTTAATCACAAGACAATCTGTCCTCTTAAGCTGTAGCTAACATGTATATTCCGTGCACAGTTACCAATCAGATCAGAAGGCACATGCATGTTGGTGGTGGATGATTCAGTTGCCCAGACATTAATCTATGCTAATTCTGACCTATGACCGGCCGTATTCACTGGGTAAGAATGGTATTATGTAACTACCTAACTCTAGAAAATAAGAATGATATGCGTTTCTTTTTCCTCCCTCCATTCATTTAGCCTCCTATCCCAGACCCCAACAACATGAGAGATTTTGTCAGCTACCCAACATCTGGCAATGAAAGGCTTCACTGCACAATGAAGCGGACAGAAGATGATCCAGAGGTCGGAGGTCCATGCTATACACTGTACCTGGAATACCTAGGGGGACTGGTACCTATCCTAAAAGGACGTCGAATCAGCAAACTGCGGCCAGAATTTGTCATTATGGATCCTAAAACTGATGGGAAAGCAGGTATTGTTTTTATAAGTAGATTGTTCATACTTGTAAAAATGCTTGGGAAAGGATCTAGATTGCAAGTCAGAGAGACTGTCATCCTCCGTGTCCACAGTCTAGCATGAAGCAATTGCAATGCTGTTTTTTGTCATGTGAAAATATCTCCACTGTAAACTAGAATCAAACCATCAAACTCATTTCATGTTGGCCTTTGATTCATAAAATGTAACTTCTTGCAGACATTGGTGAGGAGTGGGTCACCAAAATAAAAGTTTTTCAGTCACTGTGTGTGTCAGTCACCTGATATAATTGAACACTATTCCCCTGAGTTCAGGCCATCAGAAATTTTGAGCTTGTGTTTGGCAGCAAACACTCCCTGTTAGAATTTTATCTTAGCTACTGGTTTTCCCCCGATGATGGACAGTTGTAGTTGGGATCAGGTTGCTGAAACAGTTCTTAAATTTTCTGGGGCCTGTCTTGGTAGATGAAATCTATGGAAACAGCTTGATTTCCACTGTGATTGACAGCTGCAACTGCTCAGACTCCAGTGATATCGAACTGAGCGATGACTGGGCTGCGAAGAAATCTCCCAAAATCACTCGAGCTAGCAAATCACCCAAACTCCCCAGGTAACCATTTCTTGGGCATTCTTTCTGTTTTTCTGAGTCTGGGTATTGTTGTTAGTATCTTGTCATGACACCGCCTACAATTAAAACAAAGGCAGATGTTCTTATGACTGTCATAAGAGAGATTTTGCCTGTGGACATTACAGATTTTCAGGATCTATTTTTTTTCCTCTGGGGAAGAACAACTCAGACATTAACAAACTCATAAAATTCCCTCTGTGCTTAGCTGCAATAATCTTAGGTAAATTCCATTGCCTCGGTCTACCTTTGATAAATAGTTAATCAGACCAGAAAAAATAGTTGACTGTGGGGCATACCCTTTGTCCAGGATAGCAAAGGAATAGCGTGTGACTTCTGTAGCTCATTCTTTAGCCTGTCTTATTCATTCCACAACACACACACAGATGCACACTCAATATTTATATGGCAAATGTCAGGACAGAAGAGAGAGAATCTGTATCTGCTTATAGAAAGTATTTTGGATCTGTAATGAAAGTGCTAAATGTCAACATTCTGTTGAGCTGTCCCAGTGATTGGAGGAAAAATTGTGAGTATTACATTATTTGCTTTAAGCGTCTGTTAGTTCATTCAGCAATAATGTCCACACAGGTTTAGCAGGACAGGCAGAAAAATTACATCACATTAAGCATTGTTATTATTATTGTGTTGAAGTAGTATCTTTGGGCCCCAGTCATGAATCAGAGCCCTATTATGATAGCTGCTCTACCAGTAGTGACCCTGCTAGCCAGAATGAATGAGCATTCTACTCAAAGAAAATATTTCTTTCCAGCATTGTTGTATGTGATAGCTTAGGTACATGTAGATACATACAACATCATTTTGTATTTTTCTTCTTATTTTGCATTTCACCAATAATCAGAGCCTGACCAAGCAGACCTGAGCCCTGACCTTGCAGTGCCATGTGCACAGGCAGAATCCTGCATATGCCTGGTGCCCTGTTGATATCAGTAAGGTTACCTGCATATCCAGGGTCTACTTGCATGCATTGTCTTACATTTGTTACATTATGTTCTCCAGTGATGGTTCTTTTCATCCCCTCAAGCTTACTCTGGAAACTCATTTACAATGTTTACTTACATGGGGTGGGGGGGGGGCATCAGTAAATTTTTTTATGCTCAGTGAAGTGCTGATCAAGTTTGTGAATCCTTGGTTTGTACTAGTGGTAGAGGTGTCTGGTAGTCAAAATATCCTCTTCATGTTCTCATGGATACTGTCTAGAGTCATTGCAATCTAGTAACATATTCCTATGCCTTATACTTATGTGCCATATAAATTGCATCATCTTAACCTCCCTTTTGCATCACTAATTGGGTCTAAAGGACTGTGAGTTTGCATTAGGGAATCTGATTTTTACATATGACCTTTCAATTTGGTCCATAAGATTTAAGATTTTGTCCATTAGGCTGAGCAGACTTGGGTAATCCTGCTACCACTGTATACTGTGTCTCACTTCACTTAGAGAACATGGCAGGTTTTTTCACTGTACTTAGCCTATAAAGAAATATTGAGTAAGTCCAATCTGTGTGTGCCTGATAACTCTAACTGTCATTTATGTGAAGAATTAACATAGATGCCCGAAAATCTCCAAAGTTGTCGCGAGCTGCTCAGGAGATATCAAGGTCTCCAAGGTTACCAATAAGGAAGCCTTCTATTGGTTCACCAAGCCTGACTCGACGAGAGTTTCCACTGGAAGATATCACTCAGGTATTAAATGACTGCATAATTACCAGACCTGTACCCAATATATTGTCTCTTCCCAGGGACAAAATTTATAATATATATCCAGTGGTGACCATTGAAAATCTATTATTTAGTGGCGTTACTACATAGTCATACCTGAGATTCTTGTTATGTATCTGTGTTTATAACAGGAGACACTGGTGGAATCTCAGAGCATTATATGGTAGCTGACGAGATGTTCATGCCATTGATTTCACTGGGGCTGGGATTAAACTCTGACTTTTTAAAAGGCAACCACTGACCTTTTGAATCCTTATATAACAGACTTCTTAATTCCAGTTGGTGCATACTTGGCTCTGTGATGGCCTATGTAGCATTAGTTTCTAGTCCTTATTCAGTTCTTTGTGGCTAGGTATTAGTATCATAATACCACTGCAGTCACCAGCGCGGAAGTCCAGTGGGCATTACACTCATCTATCTATTCAAATGGTAATCTAAAAAGGATATATAATGCTATGCTGGTACAGTGCTTTGGGATTGCTGGAAAAATGCTATTTATACGCTTCTTAGTAATTCCTTTCTGTTGTATTTATTCTTCGTTAAGTGATTCTTAAACATAAAATCCAGTGAGTAAATTACATGCTACCTCGTGCTTGTGTATTGCACATGTGGAAATGATACATTACGCTACTGTGTGGGAAAAGCAAGGATCAAACCTATTCTAGTCTCACTGACCAGCCCTGTTGCTCCCCAGTTTTCCATGCTACCAGCTCTTCTACCAAGTGGTAGACGTGGTTGACATATATCTGATTCAGGCATGCTACTGTGATGGTGGCCAGGTAGCAATATGGAACAGTAGCAAAAATACAGTCCTGAATGTGAAAAAGACAACGAGATAAAACTCAGGCTGCTTCTACACTCTCACTCTTCCATCAGATGTGGCATTGCAATGAGGCAATTCAAAGCAGGGTAATAAGGCGCTAACATGCATATTCAGCACCTCATTAGCATAGTGGTGGCCATGCGAATTTTGAAGTGCAAACTTTGAATTGCAGAATGACAGTGAAGATGGGGGCAGCTTCGAAATAAGCGCCCCACTTCGACATTCCCTTATTCCGATACCTGAAATAGTTATCTGATACCTCAGAACCTGAAATAGTTTTGGTGCTCTGAACAATTTTGGAAAGATTACAAAAGGGAGCAGACAATAATATCTGTGAGTCACATCCAGATGTTTCGTCATTATTGTTTGTGCAAAGCCATGATATCATATTTTTTTTGAAAACAAATATTTACTTTTTCAGATTTTGTAGGAGCCAAATAAACTTTAAATATTTTTTTTTTCCTTTGCAGCACAACTACCTTGCTCAGGTCACATCTAATATCTGGGGAACCAAATTTAAAATTGTGGGTTTGGCTGCTTTCCTACCAACTAATCTTGGTGCAGGTAAAACTGAACCCTCTTGATTTTTCAAACTTTGAGGTGTTGCTAACATCACATAGTCCAAATGGTTTGCCTTGAAGTGATGAAGAAGTTGCTTCTGCAATGCTGTTCATCTTCATGCTGGGCAGGAGTTAGGTTACAGGAAAATTTCAATGTAATTGTGATTGGAATCCCTAAATCTAATAACAGATCAATTTTTAAAAGTTGTCTTACATATAGTAAAATGATCAATTAAGAATCAAACCTGAACCTGCCATTTTAACACTTCGATTACTTGGATGAAGAATGAAAGTATAAACTTTCCAATTAGAAAATTTCAGAAATTAGAATACTTCTGATTTATTGTATGGTAAGTGCTACAAATTAAAACAAGTATTATTATTTACAGTTTTTCTAACAGATATTATATGTCATAAAATAACTTTTAAAAGTTCATACTGTACAACAACTTGTCCAGGCTTTTACTGGAGGATGTCAATTACTTGCATTGTCACTCAGCTCTCTTGCTTAAACAGCAGTAAAATGGTCATCTTCACTGAAAGCAGACATATCCGCTTAGGGCCCTACTCTTGCAAACTTGGGTAGGGCTTTTCTTCATGTGTGGCCCCTGTGATGTCATTTGAGGGTGTGCAGAGTAAGGTCCCACTCAGATTGATTAAAGATGGCAGAAATGGGGTGTTGGTGAAGGTCTTGAAACAGTTACATGAATTTCTAAGAACTCTTGAAACCCCCTGTAATGGGGTTCAGGGTTTCCAAGCTCTGTACCCCATTCGCAGTCAGGAGCAACTCCCACTCAGTAGGTGGAACAGAAGGCTTATTAGTGAACAGGGACACAGCATCATACACAATCATCGGTGCAGCAACCAGAAATTGTCAATACAATCCCTACTGGGGAGGGGAGACCCTGAGTGGGGTCCCCAAGCCTGGGATCCTGCCTTGTCACTCTGCAGCCTCCGGACTAATATGCTGTAACTGTGAGTTTCCAATTCAAAAACTGCCAGGCCCCACCCGCTCCTTTGTTCTGTTTACCTAGGAGCAAAGAACAGGGAGTAGGTTACAGGGAATAGGGACTCCATACCTTACCCCCCAACCACACACACACCCTTTGGCCCCACCTTTGTAACTTATGGCAGACTTCTACAGAGTAGCTTTTAAGGGGATGTCATTAACCACTGGAGTTTCCATTGATTATCCTGTTGAAAGCCTGTACAATGTGGATATTTAACCCTAAAGTGGATGTTATTGCCATTAGCTTTGAAGTTTATTTCACAAAGTATCTTTATTTGAAGTCCTACCACCCTGAACTGGAGCCTTGAAGTAACAATTGCTGTTTCATGAAGGGCTTGAGTCTCCTGCTGGTGCAAGAGAGGTGCAGGTTGCAGCACTCTGTTCTATTGGCAAGAGTGGGGATTAACCTCCTGGAGAGGGCAAGCAGTGTTCAAGGATTATGCGAGGAGGGCAGCTTTACTGCAGCGAGGGCTTCACCTCTTGCCCTGGAAGAATTAATGAAATTTTAAAAAACTACCATATTCAACTAAGACTCAGTTCTGTACTCACTGAGTGCTGCCATTGATGTCAAAGGATGCAGGACCAGATCCCTAGGTGTTAATGTCATGTTAATCATTGGGCTATATGTTAATGAAAAGCCACAGGCTTCCTGAGTTGTTTTGATTGGGATAGAAGTGTTTGTCAAATGGGGTCCCTCCTATGGACTAAGGAGCTATGTTGTATAACTCTTCAGGATGGTCTCTCTTTGCTGTTTATAGGTAGCATCAGGCCCCCTAAAGCTTATATAGCAATATTTTTACAAGCCCTGCATTTACAAGGATTGACCCTCACATTTTTACATAGTGCTATTTAGAGTGAAAACTGGACAAAAAATACTTTGAGGGTGGTGATCACAGCCCTTTTCCTTCTGTCCTTGATCCCATCAAAAATATTAACTGGCTCTATTGGCCTGTTCTACTGAGATATAGAAATTCAATGGGTATTCATCTAAGCTCTTGTACAGTGGGTAACTAAAGTGATGCTGCTTCTAGTTAAGGATGATTAATTAAAAAAAAAAATAAAGGCACGGACAGCATCCATGGAGCAAGGAACCACCTCTGAAGTCCTGCTGCAGTAATGTGTTTGTTATGGTTGTTTGGTCAAACGCAAGTACATATATTTGTTTGTTAACCTAACTACATAAAGTCAACTCCAGCCCTACTCTGCTTTGAACTGATTTCACTTGGTTGTCTGTTCTGTTGAACTCTGAATGTTATCTTAACTTCTCTAACAAGTATTTTCCTGTCTTTTTCCCCCATGATAAGTGATTTATAAAACCAGCTTGCTGCATCTCCAGCCCAGGCAGATGACAATTTATCTCCCTGAAGTGCGTAAAATTTCCCTGGAGTACATTAACCTGCCTGTCTTCAACCCCAATGTTTTCAGTGAAGATGAAGATGATTTACCAGGTGAGGCTGAATTCAATATCAGCTCTGTTCCATGAGCGTGGCTAGTTTGAGGACAGATTCTTTTACTCTTTTGCCCCCACCCTCTAGTAAATAAATAAATAGATCAAATCCCCATTCTGTGAGTTCCCTTTATGGAAAAGACCTATAGGATTGAAACGAAACATGTTCTATAGACATTGCTTTTGAAAGCCAATTGCATTTTTTAGAAAATTACAGCTGTTATGAAAGAATTCCGCTGCTTAGATTAAAGTTAAGCAGAAAGTTACACATCCTCTGTTATATTCTACAGAAATTCTCCATAAAGTGAAGCTCTTTATACATGTTTATGGTAAATTAATATTGTGATCAGAGTCCAGTGTTCCCTGTGAGCTCTGTGCTTGTGCAGCCACTCAGGAGAGATTCAGATGCTGGCCAGCTGATTAGCAAAGTGCCCATAGCTAAGCTTTGTGTTTCTGTCGTTGGTGAACCCATGGAACACCAAACCATAATATTTTTATGGAAAACACCTATGAGTATTTTCTTCCCAAAACTACCAAACAGCAACACATTCAGCAAAACAAAATGAAATAATTCAATCAGGTATCATAGCAATGAAGAAGTTACATTGTATCTGATTTTAATAATAGAAATATATATCATCAGTGTATGATATCAAAAAAGTGTCAGAGGCTCATGGCGCACCTATTAATTGTTTGCGGAACACAGTTTAAGGAACCCTGCTTTAGAGAATAATGGGGAAATCCTTGTTCCAATGTCTCATTTGACCGGAATCCATTACAGACTAACAAGGGCTTGGTCCAATGGGAAAAGCTCCTGTTGTCTTCACTGGGATTTTGGATTGGGCCCTAAAGCCCTGATCTGTTAAAGCATTTGAGACAACATGTCTAACTTAAAGAATCAAAGTAGACCCCTGAACTTTAGTGATGCTTGAATTTGCTTTGCTTAATCACCAGACATAGATGGTATTCAGCCAAGAACACTGACAGAACTAAGCCAAAAAGATATGGAGACGTTGGGAGGAGGATGGATGGACCAGAGGGTGCAGGACCAGATTTGTAGGTGTTAATGTCATATTAGTTGCTGGGCTATATGTTGATGAAAAGCCACAGGCTTCCTGAGTTGTTTTGCTTGGGATAGAAGTGTTTGTCAACCAGGGTTCCTCCTATGGGCGAAGGAGCTATGTTGTGTAACTCATGCATTTGAAAACAGTTGCTATTCTGAGCATTAGATATTGGAGCACTATCCAGCAGCCATGAACATCAACCAAAAGACTCCCGTGGACTTCACAGAGAGTTGGATTGGATTCATAATCCCTGTTCCTTTTATGCTAAAGGACCTAACAGAAATGCTATTGGAGCCTCACCTTAATTTTAGGGAGACTGTGGGACAGTTCAGTTAAGGAAAGTGCAGTGCCATAGTTGGACAGGTATAACCTAGTCTGATCGAACTACCTGGAGATCTTATAAAACTCTTTAAAAACTAATAAAAAACATGCTGCCCTATTCTTCTCAGCAGTCTTCCTCTTCTGATCTACCCCTTTTTTCTGTCAGATTTCTCCTGACTCTTCACTTCTGACCTATCAATAACATTTACAGACATTTTCACAAAGCTTCCCGCAAGGGTCTCTTATAGCAGACTATTAAGGAAAATAAGTAGCCATGAGGTAATGAAGAATATCCTGCAGCTTGAATAGTGGTTAAGCACTAGGAACTAAAGCTACAGTAAACAGTTGCTCTTGTGCTGAAGAGCAGTCAATAGTGAGGTGCCCCACGGGCAAGTTTAATACAATCGCTAATGGTTTTGAAAGGAAAATAAGCAGTGAATTGATTTAATTTGCATGTTATGCCAAAATCAATTAGGAAAAAGACATGGAGGAATGGGAGAACTCCTGCGACATTTAAGCACTTTGGGATATCTGACAGCATGTTGTGAAATGGAAATTTTACTTGGATGAGTGTAAACTAGATACTAAGTTGTTGAAGCTAAAATGATAGTATGATCTCATGCTTTCGGGCATCAATTGATAACCTGTACATCTCTGACATTGCCCAGCCAGCCAGACATTTTATGGTTTGTTTTGTTTATTTTAGCTTTCTCCCTTCCTATAAAACAGTGTTTCCAGAATGGTGTTCCCTGGAACCCCGGGGTTCCACAAAGTGAAAATAAGGGTTCTGCGAGGAGAGTCCTCTGCAGCTCCCTGCCCTGCCACCACTGAAACAGTAGATCTAAATTTAATTCGTTTAACAGCCGGCAGGGCAGCGGGAGGGATACTGTCATTAACCCAAATGAATTTAGTTCCATTGCTTCAGCAGTGGCAGGGCAGGGAGCTGCAGAGAGCCCCTCACTCACCCCGCTACCTGAGTGGCCATACCCCTCTGGTGGGCATGGCTTCGCTTACCTCTGCCAGCGGAACACTTCCACATCAGCCTTCCATCCACTGGTTGCACTGGCCACCCAGCATAGGCTCCCCCCGCCATCGCCAGGGATGGGTTGGTGCTGGGGACCAGTTTGGGGCTGAGGCAGGTTAATCCTGGGGATGTCGGGGGCGAGTTTGAGGCTGAGAGGGGTTAAGCCTGGGTATAGGAGCAAAGCTTGGCAATGCAGGGCAGATTTGAGGGCTGAGGTGGGTAAAGCCTGGAGATGGGGGGGCAGGTTTGGAGGCTGAGGGGGAGAGCCTGTGAATGGGGTTTTGCAAAATTCTTTTGAGTTTAAAAGGATTCTGTGGCCAAACAAGATTGGGAAATACTGCTGTAAACAATCTGGCAGAAGTGCCCATAAAATTAAACTGCCCAGACACAAAAATCTAGTTATTTATCTGCACTGTGTCATGATGATTGGTGTAAAAGCTAATTCTGGCAACACAAAAGTTATCCTGGGTGAGTGAGTGAATAGAATTTTGCACAAATATTTCAAAGAACCAGGTATTGGACATGACTGTAGTATTCCAGACTAGATGGATTTATGGTTTGCTTTGATCCCATCTTTCCATGGGTATCATACATTCTAATAATCATGGAGACAAACAGTAGATTTTCCTGCTGTACAAATGCTATTTGTAATTCACCCGTCATCCTTCATGTCCTTTTTTTGTCAGAAGATACTTGAGGTAAATGCTGGGCAACAATTAATCCCTATCTTGTCATACTGTCCATTTAGGTCAGATATTGACAGAAATCAAACCTATGCTTCAACTTTGTTAAAGAAATAATTGCACTGCATATAGATACAGTCTAACAAAGTGGGGAGTTTAATAAGACTTCTGTGTTAATCCACATCACAGTGGGACCTGACTGTCTTACTAAGTGCAGTGCTGATGTATCTAGTCCTTAGCCTTTTCTTTCCCCCTCTGCCTTCATTTCCTTTTGTTGGCACCATGTGCTTATTTCTAACACTGCCGCTTCTTCTCATTTTGATTCCTGTGCTGCCTCTTCTTATATCATTGTCCCAACCATTAATCCCCACCCTTCACTCTCCACTCTCATTCACCAATTCTGTCCCTGATCCAATGATACCAATGATTTAGGAAAAAAAACTTTTCTAAGGTAATTCTGCGAGGGTACAAGGATGTTAGGGGCTATAGGGCAAGTGTGTATTTGGGTAGGAGGGTGCCAGTTTGAGTCTTGTTTGGAGGTGTAAGAGGATATCTGATGGTTTGGGATGGTGTGAAGGAAGTAGGAAGGTAGTCACTATCTCATGGTCAGTGGCCAGCAATGGAAAAGTAGTACCCAGTTTGGCTTCTTCCCTTTCCATGCCATGGAAACAATCCTGGCCAAGGTCACTAATACGCATGAGTTGCTGTGTTCTGTCAGCTGCCCTCAGTCTGGCAAAGCACCCTTTCTTCTCCCTTGTGTTTTTGTTCTTTCATTGCACCCAGGAATTAGTGCTCTTTCAGTTGAGTGACTCCTCATCACCCTGTCTCTTGGTGTCTCTTCTGACCCTGGGCTCTCATTCACTCCCTTACTTTCAAAAACTGACATTTGGATGAATGTTTTCCAAATCTACCTCTATATCCTGACCTTTTCTCCATCTACCCAGTTTTGCATCACAAGCTACCATTTAAGCATCTCCTTTAATAGCACCAGTCTCCTTTGGTAACTTCATCAGTTCTTCTGTCTCCTCAAAATGTCAGTATCCCCTTTGACTCCTTCTCTTTCTCCTTACAATATATTCAGTCTCTCACTAATGATCTGATTCTTTTCCCATTGATGTCAGTGGGAACATAGCTGTTGATTTCAGTGGGAACTGGATCAAATCCCATGTCCTGTTGTTACTTTTTGGTGAATATCACCAAAAGCTATCCTTTCCTTACTATCATTCACACCCGGGTTGTCTTTCACACTAGTGATTGTAACCTCTTCTTATGCTGGGCTATTCACCTCTCCCAGTTCCAGTCTATTCAACATGTTGCTGCTGAAGTCACCTTCCCTCCCCAGTGCTCCCACCACATCAGCCTACTCCTGAGTCCTTTTGTTGGTGTCCCATCTGTTACAGCATCAGATCCAGTACTTGGCTATCAGAATGCCTGCAGCTGCATTTCTGTTCCATTTCCTGCATCCCACGCCTTAGCTTCCTGTGGTCCTTTCCATCTCATCTGTGGCACTGTTACCTTTGTCACCCCATCCTGCTGTCTGACACTCTTTCAATAAATACTCTTTAACTTTTCTTGTCCACCTCTGTTTCCTTCAAGTGCCCCCTAAAAATTCACTCTTTCCATGAGTCATCACCTGTGTCAGCTGCAGCCCCAGACTTCCCTTGCCTTAACAGTTGTTCCACATCTTGTCTACCATAGATAACAAGTTTTCAGTGCAGTGTGTGTGCACCTTCCTGTCTGTTGGGAAATTGCCACATACATGCCTGGCACTGTACAAAGCCCTAGCCCAGCAAACAGGTCAGCCCTTGTGTCGTCCCATTGACTTTAAACTGGGACTACTTCCTTGCTTGAGGTTACCTGCTTGTTTGAATGCTTTGCTGGACCTGGGTGGAAATCATCATCAGTAGTAGCACAGATAAAATGAACAATTACTTTGCAGCACATGGGGAGGGAATCTAATAATCTCCTGCTTTTCATTTTGGTTATAGTGGTCTCTAAACTTGGCTTATTTTGATTTTTATTGCAGTAACTGGAGCATCTGGAGTCCCTGAGAACAACCCGCCCTGCACTGTCAATATCCCCATTGCTCCTATTCACAGCTCAGCACAAGCTATGTCACCAACTCAGAGCATCGGACTGGTCCAGTCCTTATTGGCTAATCAGAACGTGCAGTTGGATGTCTTGACCAATCAGACAACAGCAGTGGGGGCAACAGAGCATGCAGGTGATGGCGCAGTGCAATACCAAGTCTCAAATAGGTACTCCAATCCAGGACAGGTGATTTTTGGAGGAGTGGAAATGGGACGCATCATCCAGGCCCCTCCTCAGTTATCCCTGCAGCCTCAGGGTGCAATGCAGATGGCGATGATGGACCACAGAGATGGAGACAGAGACCATGAACACCTCCAAAAGGCAAAAACTTTACGGCCGGTGCAGCAGCTGGCGGAAGGGGACTCTGTTGTCTTCAGCACAGCACAAGAAATACAAATGAACAAAATGAACCCGCCCCCTCCTTATCCTGGCACCATACCAGCCGCTCCCACTGTGCCACCACCTCCCCCACCCATCCCACCTCAGCCACCTCTGGATCTCTGTCTGAAAAAGGGGGATTTTTCCCTTTATCCTGCTGGACACTACCAGCCCCCTCTTGGCTATGAGCGAATAACAACCTTTGATAGCAGTGGGAATGTGGAAGAGGTGTGCCGTCCTCGCACGAGGATGCTGAACACTTATACCCTGCCAGGCCCCGGCAGCTCTGCCACTTTACGGATCACGGCGACAGAGAAGAAAATCCAGCAGCCCTGTTCCAGTGCTACCCTGAACAGGCTGACGGTTCCTCGCTATTCTATGCCAACTGGGGATCCGCCTCCTTACCCAGAAATTGCCAGCCAGCTGTCACAGGGCCGTAGCATCACACAGCGGCTGGACAGCAGTATTATCCATGCTACTCTGCGGAGGAACAGCAGAGAGGCAGCTCTGAAAATGGCTCAGTTGGTCGATAGCCAAAGAGCCACTTTGCAACTTCCACCAAAACCGAAGAGCAATGTTGTGACAGCACAGTACCAGCAGAGGGCACCGACAGCACTATACACCTGTAGCCAGTGCAGCAACAGCAACACGAGTAGCAGTGGCGGTGGGAGCATCAGTAATGCCAATGCTAGTACCAGCATTAGCAGTATGAGGCCTGATGTGAGCACTGGGAGCAGCTCCCAGCACAGCTCTGTCATCGCTCACTCAGTCAGTACTTCGCCCTTGGCCTCCCAGTCCTCATACAATTTGCTGAGCCCACCTGATAGCTCTCGTGATCGGACAGATTATATCAACTCTGCCTTCACAGAGGATGAGGCACTTTCTCAGCACTGTCCAGTGGAGAAATCAATAAGGCATGTGCCCGTAGCCTTGACAGAGGCTGCCGTTGGTGTGAAGCGGCCGCCCCCGTACCAGTGGGACCCGATGGTGGGCGAGGAGATATGGGTTCCTCAGGAAAGAACACCTCAGAGTTCAGTGCCCAACCCTCTCAAACCTGCTTCTCTAATTGGCCAAGCTCAGCACCTCGATATGTCTCGGGTGCCATTTGTTTCCCCCAAATCTCCAACCAGTCCCAGTGCCACTTTCCAGGTGAGCTATGGGGTTGGAGTACCTTATCCAGGAAGTTATAGTGCCCCTTCTCTCCAGGGAATGCAGACCCCCTGTTCCCCCAAAGAACCTTTGGCCCCAACACAGTTTGCACAACAAGAGCCAACTGTAGTGCTTCAGCCAGGTTACCCATCTAACCTCTCCTATTGCCCTTTGCCACCCATGTATCCAGGAAGTAGCACTTGCTCTAGTTTACAGCTGCCACCAATAGCCTTGCACCCCTGGAATTCCTACAGTGCATGCCCACCAGTACAGAATTCCCAAGGCACTTTGCCCCCCAAGTCACTTCTAGTGGTGGAGAAGCCAGTTATGTCTCCACCACCAGCAGAGCTTCAGGGTCACGGAGGCACAGATGTTATGGTGGAGACAGCAGACACCTTCCAGGAGGTTCTCTCCCTCACAGAAAGTCCCATTTCTCAACGGACAGACAAGTTTGGGAAAAAGAATCGGAAGCGCCTGGATAGTCGAGCAGAGGAAGGAAATGTGCAGGCTATCACAGAAGGCAAGGTCAAAAAGGAGGCAAGGACTTTGACTGACTTCAACTCCCTAATATCCAGCCCTAGGCTAGGAAGGGAGAAGAAGAAAGTCAAAAGCCAGAAGGACCAGCTGAAGTCAAAGAAGCTGAACAAGACAAATGAGTTTCAGGACAGTTCAGAGAGTGAACCAGAGCTTTTTATCAGTGGTGATGAACTCATGAACCAGAGTCAGGGCAGCAAAAAGGGGTGGAAAACCAAAAGAAATTTGAGGACAGCCAGTGAGCTGGACGAGTTCAAGTGCCGGAAGGCCAATGAAAAGGAGGATGGAAGGCTAGGAAGCCAGGGTTTTGTGTACGTGATGGCCAACAAGCAGCCTTTGTGGAACGAGGCAACACAGGTGTATCAGCTGGATTTTGGAGGACGAGTGACCCAGGAGTCTGCAAAAAACTTCCAGATTGAGCTGGAAGGACGACAGGTATGAGGCCATCAGCAAATGCAGTGGCAAACTATCTCTGGGAGAGGGCGAGGAGTGGGGATGGAAAGATACTCTGTTCTGCTCCCTTATCTGTAACAGGCTTCTAATATACATGCATCTTCTGTGCTTCAATAAACAGTTTCTTAGTTCTGCTGACAAGTATCAGAGAGGTAGCTGTGTTAGTCTGTATCTTCAAAAACAACAAGAAGTCCTGTGGCACCTTACAGATATTTTGGAGCATAAGCTTTCATGGGCAGAGACCTGCTTCGTCAGATGCATGAACTCATGCATCTGACAAAGCGGGTCTTTGCCCACAAAAGCTTATGCTCCAAAGTATCTGTTAGTCTATAAGGTGCCAGAGGGCTTCTTGTTTTAGTTCTGCTGGTAGCTCTGTGGTCAGCAGTTTTAAGAAGGAGGTTCAGCGTTTATATAAAATGAAGGCGTGACTATATCCTTTTCTTGTCAGAGCAGGGGAAAGGCCCTCTTTTAATCTTATTTGTAGTAACAATCTTAACTGGCAGCAGCACAGGGAAAAATCCAAGAATTTTGCTCTTAATACTGCAAACTCCAGTTGCACCACAAGTTAGAAATTGTTCATGATAGCTAGTTTCATAACATTAGTGAATCCAAGCAGACATTCACATTCTCTCTTTCTCATCTCTCTCTCACTCTCTCAGTCGCCAAATACGTAAGGAAGCAGGCATAGAGACAGGGGCAAGCAACCAGCCTCCCACCAAACCCCAAATCACTCCAAATGAACAGTAACCAATAGCCCTGAGAGGAGGTCAGCTGATTCTTACTTACAGAGGAATGGAAGCTGTGGCCCTCCCTCTGGAGTAGGACAATTGTGCACTGATCTGAGAAGATATACCTGTGTCATAAAACTGGAAGGGACCTTCAGAGGTCAAGTCCAGTCCCCTGCCCTCTCAGCAGGACCTATCACCATCACGGACAGATTAAAAAAAAACCTGTTTTTGCTAGATCCCTAAATGGCCCCCTCAAGGGCTGCGCTCACAACCCTGGGTTTAGCAGGCCATTGCTCAAACCACTGAGCTATCCCTCCCCCTGATAAAAATAGAGACCAGCTCCTATAGTTTTACAGCCATCTTTTATGTTTTAATCCTATCTATCTCAAAGAAGATGAAAAGAAAGGTCTTTAGGTAGTTCAGAAAATCAAAATCGGAGGAGTGGGAGGGGGTAGGTGTCTTGCACTTTGTCCCAGTGGGACATAATACATCAAAACCAGATGCAACTGGACTGCTAATGGTCTGGTATAGTGGCCAAGATACTAGACTAAAACACAAGCAAGTTGTGTTCAGTTCCTGCCTTAGACACAGACTTACCTGTGTGACCTTCAGTCTGTTACTTTGCTTCTCTGCATCTCAGTTTCATGTTTGTAAAATGGAATAGGACTTCTCTCCCCCTCTCTCCTCTCAGAGGATAAAATATGTTAGTGTCTGTGAGGGTCCAGCTACTGCAGTGATGAGGAACATAGAAATGCCAAGATAAATTGCCAGTATAGACCAATGGAAATGTTTCTTTGCTTACCTATCATGACCTCTGATAAGATCCAAACATCAGATAACTAACAACTTCAGGACAAGTCTGGAAGCAATAACAATGGTCTCTGCCCAATATGAGATCTGCCAGTTTCCTCTTTAATTTGTGCTTCCCTTGTCTTGGAGGTAGGAGTCAAGCTCTCCTCAGCTGATGTAAGTGTATAGCTCTGTAGATGTTCAGGCCATAAAGGAATCAGGGTGATCTTCAGAAAAAGACAGCAAAAAAATAGTCGTTAGTGTTGTGTAAGGTGTGTGACCTCTGGCAGGTCTGCCCACCACCACCACCAGAGGGTATAGAGTCCTCTTCATACTGCCAAACAACTGTGTGTGGGGGGGAAATGATGGAGGCTGGGGAGCCAGAAGGAGATGTGAGCAGGTTGGAGCCATACAAATTGTCACTCTTCTGGCCTTTATAAAAATTAATAATTTAAAAAAACCTTTTTCACAGAGCTCCTCACATATTGTTCCCTTAGGGTGCTGTGGCCCCGTGAAAGCTCGGGTGGTAGTTTCCAATGGGTTTGGAGGGCCTTCAGAGGTGCTGTAGCGTCAAAGGGCCTCATGCTGGTGATCCAGGCCTTATATATGTAGCAGGGACACATGGGCGTCAGAGGGGTTCTGCCAGGTTTGGGGAAGGGCCTGCTATGGCTTTCTCTTGGAAGTAAACTCTTCCTTCCTGATAGGGAGATGCAGTGGAATCTCACTCTGAAAATCCCCTGAAGAGAGCCTCCTCTTGAGTTTTATGCCACATCAGATCACACAGACCTCGGTCCTGGCCCAAGTCCATTGAAACCATTAATCTGAAGTCCACTTACAACAATGCTGAATCTGATCCTGTGTCTTTTAAGACCGTGTATTTTCTCTGAGGAGTGGCATTCTGTGGGCAAGGTTATGATGTCCTCACTCATACTTTGTAGTACTTTGTTCTGCCACTGGCCCCACTGATTTCATTTCGAGGAACGTACTATTCAGTGCGAATAAGCGTGTCACAATCCTGCTTTTTTTTCCTTGTTACTTCTTGGTTTCTTCCATCTATTGACCTCTTGCTTATTGTCTTCTTCATCCCCTCCACCTCTTGCTCTTCTGCAGGTAATGCAGTTTGGACGAATTGACGGCAATGCTTATATTTTGGACTTTCAGTATCCATTTTCTGCAGTGCAGGCCTTTGCAGTTGCTTTGGCTAATGTGACTCAACGCCTCAAATGAAAAGAGGAGAGACTGGAGAGGAAAACTTTAACAAAAGCTTGTCTTAAGGTCCGAACTGGAAAATGTCAGGACGGCCTGTTTTAGGTGCACAAAGGTGCCTGGTGAAGAAGGCAGAAAACTGGAAAAATATCTTGGTGCCCAAAAGGGGGCATTAACTTTATCATGACTGGGGTTGAGAGAGCTGTTTTGTTCGGATTGTTTTTGTTTTTGTTTTTAAATATCATGCTGGGATTTCAGAAAGAGCACCGATGAGAGCCATTCAGCATTATGTCAGGAAATGTGGCTTTTGGCTTGTGGTGGTGGTTCTGCTGTGTTTGCTACAGTAGCTGACGTAAGTTCATTGGGGCTGGGGGGAGGGGTGTTTACAAAAGACTGCTCTCTTTGACAGACTGCCTTATATCATGCTGTTCTTTTTAAAACAGGGAACATAACCTTTTTTCTGGTCCAGTTTGTACTGCTACATCACTGAAAGCAGGAAAAAAAAAAAGCTATAACACTTGAAGACATGTGTTTCTTCTCTGATCATAGCTGAGCACTGCAGGTACCAAGGAGATTTATGAAGGTCAATATTTAATTTATGAATACTGATATATTATTCAGAAGAGAAAGAAAACTGTTACCATTGGATGGTTTCAAAACACATTGCATCAAGGAAGTTGGTGTCTGCTTTTTTTTGTGTGCTGTTACTTGGGATAATTGTGTTTCACTAGATGATGAAAAATGGAGGAAGGAATTATGGAAGTTTCCTACATACAAGTATCAGTGAGCAGTATTCTTTTACTTGTACTACCTCTGTGTAGTACGTAATGCAGCATGGTGTAGCACATGGGCAAGGGCTGCACCTGCTCCTCGCTAAAAGATGTTTACACTTTAAGAACAGAACTGTTAAAATAAAGAAATTGGGCCCAATGAATAAATTCTTCTACATCTGTGATGAATGAGAGCATTGCTTTAATGGAGAAGGAGAGAGGCGTGTGGTGACAATAGAGGATTTCTCATCGTGGCTGGTTGGAAAAAAAAGGGAGAAAAGGTAGAAAAGAATGGAGAGTACCATCCCTTTCACCACCTTGCTATTGGAGTACAGTGTGACAGGCTGTAGTTTGAATGGTCAACAGTCCAAAAACAGAATGGAAGACCAACATTTATATAGATGGTTATGGGGTTTTTCATCAACTGTATACAGTAACAAAAACCATTTTTAACTGCAAGTCTGTCTTATCAAAGTCAAAGCCTGTGCTAGGTGTTTCACAAGGGTACCTGAGTAGAGAGAGATCCTGTTTGTTGCTCTAGTCTAGTGCTCTCTCTTGCTCACACAGGCACACATTTTGCTGTTGAATACGCTTTGGTCTGGAAATGCGTCCCTGCTAATACATGAAAAAATTAAATTCTGAGTCAGCTGCAAATCTTACTGTAGATTTCCTTTAAAAATACTGTTCAAATCAGGACATACTTAGAAAGATGGTTTGGTGGCTAGTTTATCTCTGCTGTGAACCTCAGTTTTACTCCTTACTAGGAAACTCATCATAATTCTCTTTGAAACACAAACCATACACCAAGAAAGTAAAATACATCACTTGGGAGGGTGGGTGGGGGGAGGTCTGAAAAGTCCATAAAGGTAGGCTACACTTGCTAGGTTTAATTCATTGCAGGAAATCCCTTGGAGGATGGGAAACCCCAGTGGAGGAAAGGATGTAGCAGCTCCATCGCTCTGACCTCCACTGGGATTCTGTAACAAGAGTAGGTAATGCTGGCCACAGACAAATTGTAACAAGGATATCCAGGGATGTGCTGATGCAGATGATATCCCTGCAGGCTCTATCAGCATGGCCCCAGCATGGCCTATCAGCAAGGTAATGCTACTGCCCTGTCATGGATCTCCTGGGGAGGATAGTGGTATGATCCCTGTATTGTTCTGGGGCTCAGCAGTCTCTTCTTGCATGTGGGAATGGATCAAGCCCCATATAGGCCTTGGCATTTCACAAAAAACTCTTCTATTTGTTTTGATATGTTCACTTTTGTTGTCTCTCCATCACTTAGGTGTATGTATTTCTGTTATAGAGGAACTCCCTGCAGTTATTTAGGAGCTCATTTTAGTGACGGCTTCTGGAGTGCATATGAAAAAAGAGGGATAGGGGTGAAATGAGCCTGGCCCTGCAGACTTTGATATCTGTGGGAGTGCTGTCCTTGTCTTCAGCAGGAGCGAGATAGGGCCCAAAGTCAGTGCAGAATTGCATGCCATTTAAGCAAGGGGACTCATGTTGTTTCAGTGGCATTACCTGTATGAATAAGGGTTCCAGGGCTTGGCCCAGTGGTGCTTTGGAAGAGATCCTAATAATTCTAATCAATCACATAAGCAACTCATAAACAGTACTGAAATAGAGATGTATGCACTGAATATGTTGAAGCCAAACAAAAAAATTTCCGCTTCCCCCTCCTGCCCCCCGCCCCGCCTCCTTAGGAGGAGGGGCACTCTGTTGCTTTTTAGAAATATTCCTCTTAAAGAGACATTGTCAACTACACTGAGACCAAGAATGCAGATTTAATGGAATTGTGTGTTTGCACACTTATGTGCACAACATGCCTCATCCAAACAGAAACATTTTCCGACTGCTGTTCTTTTAACTTTCCAGTCAAAGGCTTGTCTTCTTTTGAACATTCCCCTGCAGTATTATGAACCAAATTAACTGCAGCAATATGCAAACACAGGAGAATCAGAAAGCAAAAGTCATGAAAACTTATAGAAGCCCGCCAGTGTAGTTACATTGTCACCAGTCCCGCAGTCTTTGGTTCTGGTGGAACACACACTGTCATGGAGCTTCCATACACAGAAGAAGGCCTAGTTCCGCTTCAGGGAAGCACAAAAAGCAAATAACACAAATGGTGAAAATGGAGATTTCTAACATTCTTTCTGTTTTTTTTCTCCCCTGTAAGTATGTTGACAGTGTCCCTTTAAGGCAACAGTTTAATGGCATAAAGACTACTCAGTGTTAGGGATAGATTCTGCTCTTAGTTAAGTGTGCACAATTCCCATGGTAATCAACTGAGCTGTATATCTGTGTCTGACTGTACAATTAGGTCCTAAATTATGAACACAGAAGGTCAAAGTGATTGATTCTCTCTTTTTTCTTTGTATGTTGAAAGAGAATTTAAGAAACAGCTTTAAAAGCCCTCCAAATTAATACTTCCACTAGGAAGATTTTAATTATGAAGATTGCTGTTGCATTTAAGCCAAAACACTAATTTTACCTTTTTATATTTAAGTGTGGCAATCTAGATTTTCTGTAGATAATTGTGAGTTCTTCTAGGAAGAACATAGCAATGTGTTCTGAATTATCTAATTCTTTTATACAAATAGTAATTTCCAGTAGTTCAATATGGTTCTTGAAAGCTTTCTTTTTTTTTAAATTGTGCAATAATTGTTACAGCCTAAGGGCTTATGTTTTGTTTTTGAGGGGTTTTGGGGTTATTTTTTAATTTAATGCAGATTTCCTGTTAATGTCTGAATCAAATTATTTATCTTGCTTAATGTAATAAGTGATTTAGGGGTTATTTTATTACTATATACCAATGAGTTATACACACTTTCTTATTTATGTGAAAAGAGAAGCTTTGTAATTAATTGTTTGCTAGCAATGTGTTGCTGCAAGAAATTGTTTAAGAATGTGTATAGGACAATGTTTTTGCTGGACAGTAATCATTTTATAATGCAGAGAAGAATCTTGTCTATCAGGCAATTGGAAATGACAGATGTGCTATTGTGGATTCTGCAAACTGCGTAGAGTGTAGATGATTTTTGAGTCCTGCAGAAATTTGTCCTTTACATAGTGCATTTTCCCATTGAGTTCTGTCTTTTTCTGTCACAGGGTTAGTTTAAAAAAACACAAATCATGATTTACTTTACCTTTTCTAAGAGCTAACCTTGGTTTTGTGGTATGGACTAGGGGAAGGTTCATGTATAAAATAAATGTATATATGACTTGGTTTGGATGACATTCATCTCTGCAAAGGGCCAGTATCTAGACTGTGTGTCCCTGTGACATCCTGTGAGGGACCAGATTGCCTGTTTTGTCCATGATCTACTCCTGTTACATTGCCCCGGATCTAAAGCTAATCTGAGCTAACCCCAGCAATGAGAATACTTAGACTTGCTGAGAAGCTTTAATTGGCCCAACAGTTGCAGGTAGGCGGAGCATCATTCCATTGTTTGCCTGTCTCCCCAACATGCTTTTTGCTCCAGCTGCTCTCCAAGCCAAGTCCTGCATGAGCTGCTCTGTAAGCTGCTGATGGAAAGCTAGGCCTTCCCCTATGCCAGGAGATTTCCCTGCTGGCCAATTGGCACCCATCCCCATTGCTTGGGCATCACAAAGGGGCCAGATTTCTTTTGACATTCTGGCTCTAGTCCTCAAATTGTTTTAAGTTGTCTAAAAATAATACACAACCATGTCAGCCCTCTGCAGAAGAGTGAATTTCATCCAGAGAACCTTTGGTACTATTCAGCAGCAGTACTCTGGTTCTAGAGCAGCAGAAATAAATAGGGGATGGAGATAAAAGTAGTGTAGAAAATTATTGGGCTAAGGCAATAGTTTCACATTCACTTCCAGAGTAAGCAGTGGCAATTTCCGTATGTAGCCAGAATGAACTCTGCAGTAAATTTGCCCTAGAACCTCCTCAAATAGGTAAACTCCATCTTACACTTTGACGTATCCTCAAGATTTACAGTCCACTTCTGTTCCATGTTTCAGTGAAGATTCACTGCCTCTGTGAGGCCATCAGACTTCACTTATGCTTTGAGTTGTTGCTTCACGTAATTTGAGTGCAGGTATTTTTGAAACCTGTATTTTGTGGCTGTGTTTCAGCCTGTATTCAGCGACTGTGTAAATCTTCATCAGAAAGTCTGGCCATGGTGGAGGACGAGCAACTCTGACAAAAAAAAAAAAAAAATTAGAATTTACTAGCTTGAAATATCGTGTTTGCCAGAGCAGGAGTTTGTTGCACTATAAAGGAAGTGGTAATTTCTGCAGGGCTCAAAGAGTGCTGGCTACCTAGTCTTTAGAGGTTGACAGGCATTGGGTCACTTGTTTGAAAAGCTAGCAAATGGCCAATTCTGATCGTATTTAGAGTACAGTAAACTCTTTCATATCTGGCATTCTGTCATCCGGAACTCTCAAACAACCGGCAGTTACATTTTCCATAAGTACAATATAGTGAAAGTAAATACAAAATACAAATAAATACAGCAAATACAGTATAAGTTTACAGGGTCCAATACTGCTGTTGTTGGCAAATAAAGTACTCTGCGTACATTTTTGTTTGTTTCTTAACATCTAATCTTGTTTTTCTTCAGTGTTATGCATTGCTAGGTGTACCTCTCTATTATCCAGAATATTTGACTATCCAGTAGCCTCCTAGTCCTGGGGCTGCTGGGTATGAAAGAGTTTACTGTAGTGTTATTTTAAAGTAACTTCACTGCAATCTAAAGTGACCCTAGATTAGCACCAGCATACGTGAGATGAATCTGGCCCCAAGCAAACATTTCCCTCATTGTGTGATAATACACAGTAAACGCTTTCATATCTGGCAGCCCCATGACCAAGAGGTTGCTGGATATTCAGATACTCTGGAAATGTGTCTATGCAGGCAGGCACCTGCACTGTACAGATTGACTTGAAAGCAACTCTGAAAGAGTCTGTCCACATAGATACAATCGCACAGTTGGGACCATAATGACTGTGGGATACAAAAACAACCCCAAATCACTTTTCTCTCTGATGTGTGCACAGAAAAATTGGATTCATAATGGTAGACAGATATAAAGGCCCTGTAAATGTTCCTAATTGTTGCCTGCCGATTTACTGTAGCTCCAAATTTAAATGTAAAATCTGATACAGGAGTTTTGGACAGTGACAAAGCTGTATATTTGTCTGTCTGGATGTTTACTTTGTTAGCCAGATAAATGATTGTGGGGGAAAAAAGGCCAAATTAACAGCTGGTTCAAATAGTAAGTGTTATGGTTAAAAATTAGTGAGAAACCCAGGAGAAACATGTTGTATAATGTTCACAGATGATTGCATTTTCAGTATTTCATCCAAATAGTGCTCAGCTTATAGTTCCCATCAGTCTCTGTTATTTCACGTTCCTTGTTGATAAATACTTGTAATTCTCCCTTCTTTTCTTTTGTTAGCTTGGTCTGTACTTTGTCTTTGGCTTTCTATTCTTTTTTTTTTCTTTGCATTATTCTCTTTTCTATGTGTATGTATGTATGTGTGTGTGTTTGGGGGGGGAGGTGGTATTTAAGATCTTGTTTGTAGATACAAAATATGTAGTGTTGAATAGCATGGGAGTGCATTGATTGAAAAAGGCACGGTAGTATTTACTGAAAAGGTATTTTTTGCATTTGTTTATAAATGCATTATTTTGGTACTGTAACTTTGGACATTATTTCTGAATTTATTACTACTGTTTTGGGCTTATTTTTTTTTAAACAATTGTGCAGTCATGCAGGTGCCTAGATCCCTAGCCAAATGACCCAGCATGTTCTTTTCAAGCCTTGGGGAAATTGGTACACTGCTGTGTACCATTACATACATACACTAGTTTAAAAACATCTTTCTGGAAATGTTGGATTTTTTTAAATATACCATTCAGAAGCAGGTTTTCATTGTAATTATAGACTTACCCTAATTTGCCTCTCTTTTTATGTATTTTGTGTAATAGATTGTATGGGTGGTACCTAGAAAGCATTAATGGTTTCCCTTTAATAATGTGGTTTGTCCAAAATCTTTACTGTCTACATTATTGAGAGATGGACTGATAGCCCTATTTTTCCTTGATGATTTGGAGTTGTAAGAGTTGTCCAGCTGTTGCTTAATAAAATTTTGCAGACTAGAAAATCCATGACTCGTGTTGTATCTTCCTTTTTGTTGGACATCTTGAATGCTTTTAAAACAGGTGATTAGTCTTAATCAGAAATACAGGAATATTCCAGAGTCAGCTGTCTTATCATTCACTCTCTTGAACAACTACATCTCTAAACCAAGATTTCCCTATGGGTTCCGAGACCTGCCCCTCACATCCCCTGTCATTTACATGGGGAGAGGAAAGACAAAGGCTATGTCCACACTACAGAGATCTTTCGAAAGAAGCTCTTCCGGGAGATCTCTTCCAAAATATCTTCTTTAAAAAGAGTGCGCCCACACACAAAAAAGCGGATCAAAAGAGTGATCTGCTCTTTTTCAAAAGAGCATCCAAACAGCCCCTGCTCTTTCAGGCCAGGGATCAAAAATGAAGATTGCTCTTTCAAAAGAGGGTCTCTGTGGAGCATCTACACACATTTTCTTTTGAAAGAAGCTTTTGAAAGGGGGTGCCCTTCCTGAAACAGGAGAGGAGTTGCAAAGAGCACCATGTTCTTTTGATTTACTTTCGAAAGTATGCTTTTTGTGTGTAGACACTCCGTGGGCCTTTCAAAAAATCTTTCCAAAGAACTTGGTAGTGTAGACACAGCTAAAGAGTTTTTACAATAATGTTCTACGGTGCCAGGATATTAGACAGGTTGCTTTTAACTGAAGGATTTGTGTTATTTTCCTTATTGTCACATATATGGGAAACGGTATTACCTCAAGTGCTATCATCCTTAATAAATAAATGCTATGATGGCTAGAAATAAGCCTGTGTCTTCTTTTTTTAATTGAAAAACAGACAGCAGGCAAAAATAAGATTAAAGGGGATAACTCTGTTTTGTGATGATGATATTATTTATAAAACATGAACTGTTAACTACAATACATATGCCATGGGGCAGGCAGGGTTTATTAACTCCACTCCCTTGTATGTCATTGTCCAATGAGAAGGACCTGCAGTCACACATCACCATTAACATTTGCAGATTTCCAGCTTTTTTTTTTTGTTTAGTTCTTGAGTCCTTATGGTTGCAAAGATAACCTTTATCCAAGTGTAGACTAATGCAGTGATGCCTGCTGAGTCTGCAGGCAGATCTAGTGTTCACGCAGCTGTAGCATGTGCCTCCAACATTTGGTGGAATGAAATAAACAAGACGTTTAGTTTCCTTCATCACTTCAGTTTAGAACTCTTTTGTCAGCAGTGAAAGTGTGACAGGAATCATTTCCCCCAGAAATGTGCAGTGGAGGAAGGTTCTGAGGGGAAGAGGACTCAGCGATGGAAGCTAGGCAGGTCTTCTTTTTTGGCTTTGAACTTGGGAGCAACCAGTTGGATATAAGTCAGTTTAAAATTTATCATACGCTCATTAGCCAAAGGCTGACAAAAAAGTAGGTGCGTTAGTGTAGAGGAAAAGTAAGAGCTCCAGCATCTTCTGCATTCCCATCAGTTGGGAAGGAAGAGCTCCAACAGAGCTCCTTATTTGTGTGTCTCTTTGTACGTAGCGTAGACAATAGTTGAATTAAGTTTATACCATCCTAAGTGATCAGCTGATCAAGAGGTTGCTGAGGGTAGACACAGAGGTCGGAAGGGCAGTGTCAGGTGGCGAGAGAGCTGGACTGGGCAGCACTTGTCTTCAGATAGGGCAGCCATAGGATTTGTAGTTGAGGATTGTAGTAAAGCTATATTTATGATCCAATACTTAACATGTAGCCCATAAATCAAAATGAGTGACTTTTCTAGATCAATTCTTATTAACAGTAGTAGTCTCTGACCATCAGGTTATACTGCCTATCTCAGTGTGGCTGGCATTCTGTTTTGCCAAGAGTTGTCTTCACAATGAAATAAAAGGAGAGACCCTGCCTTCAATCTTACATACTTCTATTTGAGGGATAGTGTTTAATCTACAATGTGAATGCGATGTACTAGGGAGCTAAAGTTGCGGAGGAGGTGCATGCTGTTATAAAAGGAGAAATAGCCATTTCCATCAAGAGAGGATTGTTTCAGACCCTTTGTTCAATCCCTCATCCATGACAGTTGTGTGGTCTCTAGTTCTTATTTTCTGTTCACAAGAGGCAGATTTTCAAATCTGTTTTTTGTTTGACCAGAGGGCAACCTATTCAACTTCGAAAGCATTTTTACTGCATTATGTTGTGTTTTATATTGTCTTTTCCCTGGTACACAATTCAAGCCACAAGAAATTCATCCGACTCTGAAAAAAACTGTGCATCTGGTTGTAAGATAGTGTTTACCACCTTGCCTTTTAATTATGGATACTGTATTAAAAGCTGTAGCACTATTGATGACAAAGGAGTTTTAGAAGTCAGTGCTTTCTATCCCTATGGGCACCTGTGATGTATTTTATTCTCAAGATACAGCTTTAGTATGACGGTACCTGTTTCCATATTGCACCTGTGACATTTTTGTTAAGAAAAAAGAACAGCAGGGTAGTTTTAGAAGTGAAGCTTCTCAAAGGAAAACTTAAGGTAAGTGACATCATCGGCCTTTGAACGGTCTCACTAGCCCATAGTGATGCTCACCGAAACTGTGTAGTGTTAGCACTTTTCCCTGATGCCATTCACAAATCTGTGATGTGGCGATGAATCACATCAATCTCACTTCAGTGCTCGGCAAAGCTGTGCTGGATGGTGCAGCAGAGACATCCTGTCTCATACCAGGCAAGGCATAAAGCAGGGGAGATCCTCCGCACAACATCCTCAAAACTCTGATGCAGGCAGGTAGAGAGCAAGGGCTTCCAGTTTAACCCGGGTATGCTGAAGCTGATATGACAAATGACACTCCACTGTGGAGCCTGGGATCATTACTTGTAAGAATCCAGTAATGTGGGTGGATGGGGCTCCTTACTAGGATATTGCTTTGGGTGGCAGGGGTCTTCTTGTATTAGCATCTGCTTATGTTTCTAGCAGACTTCCAGCCTCAGTCACCACATCAGAAGCACTGAAGAATTATGTTTTGCTTTAGATTCTTGGCATCACCAGGTGTATCTAGCATTATGCATTCTTGCTCAAAGCTACTAGAAGATGCTGCTGCCTCCATTAGCTAGGTTTGTTTGGATCCATCCAGGGTGAGACTCAGGATGGGAGGGATAGATCAGGGACCTGCACACTGCAACGAGCTTCAGTTATGGCATCACATAATGTTAGAAGAAAATTAATATAATGGTTAAAGCCAAGTTCTCACGACCACGCATTGCCACCTGCTAACAAGAATGGATGGATTTAAGACCACCCAGGCAGAGTTTTCACAACAGTTCCAGGGGCCTGCCCCGTACATACATAGAAAGGATGGACAGTGTGAAAGTTCCACCAAAAAGTTTGGGAGCAATATGCAGGAGTCAGAGTCTGGCGATTGCCTATGTTTGCAGTGGATGCAGATACAATGGACAGTACCAAAGAAGAGAGTATATAATTAGCTGTTTCTGGTGCAGAGGAGTTATTTTTTACGAGCTTCCATCTCTCTTCCTGGGGCCAGCACTGGTTTTGATAGGGTCCTAACAGAGTTTGAAGCTGATGGAAGGAAGAGACTGATGAAAGAGGTCTCTTCCATGAGTGCCAAATAAAATAAAAAATAAACACACACAAAGTATTGAGGAATATGTTAAAGACTTGGAGCACAATACACCATCTAGCAATTTTGGCCCCATAAGAGATTCTCTGAATAAGAATGCTGCAGCATTAAGAAAATGTGAGGTAACTTTAGAAAAAGCCACACAGATCTGGAAAGTGGCAAGCCAGAATAAAAGACCTATTTATGTCCATCTGCTAGTCAATGCAAGATTGTTTCAAACAGTAATGTATGGAATAAGAACAACATTGCCTCATAAGCATATCTTCAAGCATTTGTTATTTTTTCCAGTGTCGTCAATGGATCTATTGTGCTTAAAAGCAGGCACGTGGCTAACTGCTCTGCATTATGACTTGCGGTAGTAACAGATCATCCCTTTTCATGAACCTTTTCTCAAATGGTTACTTTAGCATAGATGGTAAGTTTTGTTTTGTTTTTTTTTAAAGAGAGGAACTTTCCAAAGTTTTTGGTATGTTTTAATTGCATATTCAGAAATACCCAGAACCACTCTGGCAACTTGGAAACAAATATAAACAGTGTAATAAATAATAACTGAGAAATGGTATCTTCTCTGAATAATGATAGCCTCATTATTTAATTAATCATAATATTTTTGAAGAGGAATGTCTCAAAGTACCTTTTGAAAGAACAATGCTTAAGACTAAAATGTAGACTTTAAAAAAACTGACAGGTATTTACATAATTCAACAAACTTCATTCAGGATTTTGCAGGAAATAGTATGTCACAATGTTGCCAAATTGTTTTTAAATTTCTAGGAAAAGAGCATTTCACCTGGCTTTGAACATTGCAGCATTGTGTTTAATGGGTGAGAACTAGAATGATGAACTGGCCAGTCTTTCACTGTTTGAAGTGACATGCAAAAATAAACAGCCGGCTGCAATGGTGAAAAGGAAATAGGGATGTTTTAAGGTGTAAAATGTTTATTATTTTAAGGCTTTATTAGTGATAAGGTGTGATTTGTTTTCACTTAAGCATATCCTTTTTGTTTAAATGGAATATGTAAATTGCCAAACATTTCTGGATTTTTTAATTCTACCTACAGATTGATGTTTGGAATGTGCATGAATAGCAAGTAACCAGACTGCAGGAAATGGAAGACCTCTGAAACACTGAAGAATACCCATCAGAAATAATAGCAAAAGAAATACCTTGCTATGACACAAGTACCACTGTGATGCAAACTACTTTAGGTGGGTGGAAAGATAGCTGCTGTTCAGTAAGACAGCAGAGAGGAGACTGATATAAAGGACAGAAGGTCTGGTTCTGCTCCCAGTGAATCAGTGGCAAACTTCCATTGATTACAAGGGGAGCAAGATTAGATTCTGAGTAACAGCCATTAGAAAGAGTAACCTAGATTTTGTACATTAACAGAGAGATAGCCATGCTAGGCTATATACTCTCAAGACAAAAAAGCAGTCCACTAGCACTTCAAAGACTAACGAAATAATTTATTAGGTGATGAGCTTTCGTGGGACAGACCCACTTCTTCAGATCATAGCCGTACCAGAACAGACTCAATATTTAAGGCACAGAGAACCAAAAGCAGTAATCAAGTTTGACAAATCAGAAAAATATTATCAAGGTGAGCAAATCAGAGAGCGGAATTCTTGACCCCCCCACTTCTGCCCCCTGCTCTTTGATTTGCTCATCTTGATAATATTTTTCTGATTTGTCAACCTTGATTACTGTTTTTGGTTCTCTGTGCCTTAAATATTGAGTCTGTTCTGGTACGGCTATGATCTGAAAAAGTGGGTCTGTCCCACGAAAGCTCATCACCTAATAAATTATTTTGTTAGTCTTTAAAGTGCTACTGGACTGTTTTCTAGATTTTGTACAACATTCACTAAAGTACGAGACTCAGGTGCATTAAGGGATTATGTGGATTATGCTTTTCCCTTGAAAAATCAACCTCTTTCAATAAACTCTTTTTTCGCCAATACAGATCAAAAGAGATAATAGGTCAAACTTTACACTGTCTTGCGTCTAATCAAGGTAGTTCTAAACCATGACAAATCTAATTTCTATGGGAAGGTAAAAGGAATTCAAAGGATTGTATTGACTTAAGTGGATTTTGGTGGATTAGTTCATTAATTTTTGCATATTCTCTCTCCTTCCAAGAAGCTTTGAGGATCTAGATTTATCTAAGTATTTCTAAAGTGCCTGTAAGGCCAGCCTTTATAGCTAAAAGTTCATAACTCAATTTCTGTCAGATTGGTACTGTTTTTTTCACAGCAATACTACTTTCCAAGAGTTTTCCTCCTGTTATGTAGCTGTGTCTTGGATTGTTTTCTCCTAGACATATTGGCTGTGTCTACACGTGCCCCAAACTTCGAAATGGCCATGCAAATGGCCATTTCGAAGTTTACTAATGAAGCGCTGAAATGCATATTCAGCGCTTCATCAGCATGCGGGTGGCAGTAGCGCTTCGAAATTGATGCGCCTTGCCGCCGTGCGGCGCGTCCAGACGGGGCTCCTTTTCGAAAGCACGCCACCTACTTCGAAGTCCCCTTATTCCCGTGAGCTCATGGGAATAAGGGGACTTCGAAGAAGGTGGCGTCCTTTCGAAAAGGAGCCCCGTCTGGACGCGCCGCGCGGCAGCAAGGCTCGTCAATTTCGAAGCGCCGCTGCCGCCCGCATGCTAATGAAGCGCTGAATATGCATTTCAGCGCTTCATTAGTAAACTTCGAAATGGCCATTTGCATGGCCATTTCGAAGTTTGGGGCACGTGTAGACGTAGATTAGCTTGTATTTTTCCAGGCTTATTAATTTCCACTATTTCTTCTCCTTATAGCTCCATTTGTATTTTCTGTCTATATCCTCAAGGTTACCTGCAGCTCACCCTTGTCTTGTACCATGCACAAGCTTCATTTTGCCAGATCTTTAATGACAATATTTGACAAAACACTGACCACTACATGGTCTGTCTAGAACAGTTTATCTGTACTAAGTGCAGTCTGTGTCATTTATGATTCTACTGTGCCTCCAGTTTGAAAAAATTTAAATCTATTTATAGCTATGGGTTGAAGCTCTCTAGTCTGACAACATCCACGATTCAGCAAGACCATGGGTGTTGCTGTACCAGAGAGCTGCAGCCATACCAAACCAGGCTGGCTGATGGGCTGGGAATAGAAGTCCGCCATTGGGCTGGGGGTAGGGAGCCACACTATGGACAAGAAGGGCCGTCTGCAACCCTGCAGCTGGGAGCCTGGCCAGTGGGCTGGGAGCAGAGCGCCCCCTTCTGCTCTGGAAGCCCCATGGCAGGAAGCACAGCCAAGAGTGTTGCCCTCCCCACAGCAGCATGGAGGCAGGGAGCAGGGCAGCAGCCAGCGGGGAAGTCCAGCCAGTAGACTGTTGGCCCCAGAGCTGACCTCCCCTATGCCAGCAAATCCCCTCCTTCAGAACCACTCAGGTTCCAACGGTGCCTGACCAGGGAGGTACAACCTGTACCATTTTCAAGCATGATATATTTTTTTCCCAGCAGAATTGTGTGCGGTATGATCTAATACTTTATTAGAATTCAGTATGAGAGACATTCTGATGTTAACTTTATTTGCTAATTTTGTAATTGGATAGAATTGTTTTCCTGGCATGATTTATTATTTGTAGGTCCTGGGCTCTTTTTCACTTCTTGAACACCTAGAAGGCAAAAATATCAGATCTCCATTATTTCAATAGGTACTTAAGTTAGATTTATATTATTGCTGTGATAGCTTTGTAGCATTAGAACCATAACTTATCTAGTCCTCTGGTAATAACCTTTCCTTTAAGAGATATACAAAAGGGTTGCTAGCAACTTAATAAGTTCCTGTACTATGTAATGGCAGGCTCTGATGTGATTTCTGACCTACAGAGCTATTTTATTGAGATTTTTCCAAATAGTCCTTCACCTCATTTTTGTAAATTGTTCTGCATGTCATGGTTTGCTGACATACTTCATCTTAAAGTGGACGTAGATGGCACTTGAGCAGCATAATGGGAGCTGACACAACACATAATCTGACCCACTTCTTTTTTTATATAATGTTTTCTTTCCTCCCCATTTTGGAAAAGAAAGGTACTATAGAAAATTATCTTGGGGAAAAGTGCCAATCTTGGAAAGTTCCTTAAACTCAAATAGCAGAAGGTCTGATTTATTACGTTACACAAGTGGTTATGGTATCATTAAGGTGGTTAAATGGCTATTTCAACATTCTTGTTAAGGGATTACCCTAACTACTGCCCCCCCCCGACCTTTCTCATCCCCCAGGGGTCAGCAAGTTACACACCCTGTAATTTCAGTTCCTGGAAAAAAAGACAATAATTTCATTACGTCTGAGCTACAACTGTTTTTCAGTCACTGCTAAGTTCTCCTGAACATATTCAACTGAATATGTATATAATATCCTCAATATTATTGCACATAATACCAAGTACATACTTGGGCCCTGCTTAAATAATCATTCAGCTCCAGATACTTCCCTTTGTAATAGGTTTAAGGCTCCAGTCTTGCAACAGGATCAGCATGCATTGACCCCTGTGTAAGACTACATTGACTTCAGTGGTTATTGTGTAAGTTCAGAGATCTAATTAAGTTGCAGGACTGGGGCCCTTGCCTTGTCAACACATAGATTAGCACCGATAATTTAAGACAGTATAATCTCCTTTGTGGATATTCTTATTGTGGTTTGGGTGAAACCTTTTCCTAATAGACTTCAGCTAAACGAATGCAGACCTGGTTTAAACTGAAGTAAGATTGTCAACACAGACTGTTGCACTGTTATAAATAAAGTTGGTTTAAAAATCAAACCCGAAATTAAACTCCTGCCACTCTGCCTGTAGATAAGCCCTTAGTTAAGGAGATGTTTTCCACCTTAACTTGGACAATTTAGTTATTCTGTGGCTCTTGGAAATTTAATTATACTTCATTTATTATCCATTTTTGTGGTTGCTTTTTTTGTTACAACCAAAATCTCTATATCCCATTAAAATAAATATTTTTAAAAATTCTCATCCATATTTTATAAACATCTTACCTACATCAAGTTTTCTTTAAAGAAATATGCCACATCTATATTGAACAAATTCACATGGACCTTTCTGAGTGTAATATGATATGCTTGTTTTTAAAAAATGCTTTGATAATGACCCTAAAGCCTCAGTAAACAATTTTTAGTAGTAATAACCTGACAATCTTCATAGGTTTTGGGGAAAAATCCAGGTGGCCTTGTCCACAAACCTGCCCTACCTACAGAATTTTCTTTAAACTTACAATTTGCTTTGGTGAAAGGTGGAGTTGGGTATCTCACCCTTGGGGTATGTTCAGGTTAAAACTATTAATGACCTTTTCTCCTTTCAATTTAAAGTAAGTATGAGTGAGTGTATTCTGCTAGGAAATTTAAATGGGTTTTGTGGGATGGCAAAGCAACCTCTCCCTGTAGCCTGTATATCTGTGTGTTTATTTGGGGTTACTGTTGTATGGATGGTTGTGTTGATCTTTATGGGGGTGTGAGTTGCACTGGGAAGTTTTCATTGAGTTGTACAGGTGTTGAATCAATCTTTGAAGAACTGTGTGACAGCTGAGCCAAGTAATCTACCTTCTGTGATGTCTTTTGCCCTTATGCCACTGACTCTACAACCAATGAAATGGTTGTAATGCAAATTAACTGTAGGGGAAGAATGGTGATTGGTTGAGTTACCTCTGATACAACAATGATTTAGGACTGTTGGCATAGATACATACTTCACTATTTTGCTATATATAGATGTTTAAACATAACTTGTTGTTCATTCCTCTTAAAGTTCCAAGAGCTGAACTTTGTATCTTTATTGAAAGCTGCAGGAAAGAACTGCAACACTTTAAAATAGCAGTACCCCTGGAGCAACTTTCCACATTAGAATCAACTATGCGGTAAATTAATATACATGTATTTGCTTTCTTGAGAATGGCTAATGAAGTCCACTATTTTCAGAAAGTCTGTGTGTTTGTGATTTAGAGCAGTGTTCGCTGAGGGACTTGGTGCAGCCAAACTTAGTATCTGAAGGAATGTATATGACTTTGACCCTTTGGAGACTGAAGTGAAACCCTGACCTCCATAAAGTCAATGGCAGCTGTAGATAAAATATGTATGATCCTTGGTATTCATTTGTCTGGAAAGGTTGTAATCCTAAGAGTTAAAGACAATCCAATTATCTTGCTCATCATAAACCTTCTTTTATATAAAAACTTAGACTTGATCTCTGTACGCTGTCCCTCATGATTTCTTCTTGTGCCAAAATATCTGCCTTCATGCTAATGTAGTAGGCTCTCTGGAATGGCATGATGCCGAAGCCTTAATGTCTGCACCTTGTTCTAATGGCTATAGTAACAGAACAACAAGAAAGAAACTAGCTTTGTAGTAATGTGACTTTCTACTGTTTCCGAGCATGAAGCATACTCTGTTGCTGTCACCTTTTGAGAAACAAGTCAATTAGCTATATGTGAACCAGCAGTTAATCTTTTAGTATATGGATTTATTACAATTCTTGCACTGCTTCCAATAACAACTGAAAATTAGTGATGCTTTTTACAATTATTAAAAAATAGTTTTAAAATGTGGTTTTACTGAATTGAAGCTTTAAGCAGTCCAATTCCTCCTTTTGACAAATAGTTCCCCTGGCTAGATGAGACCCCTCCCATTTAACAACATCAGAACCTGGTCATGATTCCCTATATCTGTCCGTGACTGTCAGGTAGAAAACCCCCATGCTGCATTGTTCACACAAAGAGGCTTAATCCCTGTTTTAAAGTGCAGAATTCAGTCATCAGTATGAAGGCACTATTTGTGCCTCCACACCTTTCTATAACATTTCAGTTTAAATAAATGTTTTTCTGAGCTCCTATTTGAGTGTTTCACCCAAATGTTACTGAAATGAACAGGAAGGTGTATAATCCTTAACAAACCTGTCTCTGTTCTGACTTTGCAATTCTTACTTTAATGCTTAAAGTCAGAAGATAAATATCCTTATTTAAAAGAGATTCTCTAAATAACCCTACCACATTTTTGGGTTCTTGAATACTACATCCTGATTGGGTACCTCTGGTCTGAAGCATATTAATTAAAATTGCATGCCTTTAGTAAGTAATATTATAATAAAATATACCACCTAAAGAAGAAGATGGAAAAATCACATCAAATTGGGCTGGTAGTTTTCTATGATAGACTAGCAATCCTTGTGGCTAAGAGAGAAGCAGTAGATGTGCTAAATCTAGACTATACAAAGGTATTTGATACAAGTCTTACATGACCTTCTTTTTAATAAACTAGGGAAATACAAGCCAGATGGAGCTACTTATAAGGTGGGTGCATAACTACTCTCTGGGAAGGGTTATCTGAGCAGTTTTGAATGGTTCAGTCATGCTGGAAGGGCATATAGTGAGTGGGATTTTGCAGGAATCAGTTTTGGGACCAGTTCTGTTCAATATCTTCATCAATTATTTAGATAATGGCATAGAGAGTACACTTATAGGCTGAGTCTACATGAGCCCCTTCCTTTTGGAAGGGGCATGTTAATGAGTGGGTTCAAAAGATGCTAATGAGGCGCTTCCATGAGTATGCAGCGCCTTATTAGCATAATGGTGGCCGCGGCAGTTTGAAAGTGCAGCTTTTTGAATCACACGCTGCCCGTGGAGACGGGGACCATCCAATAAGACCCCCCCCAGTTTTCGAAAGCCCCTTCTTCCTAACACCAGATAGGATAACACCAGCGCCTCATTAGCATCTTTCGAACCCGCTCATTAACATGCCCCTTCCGAAAGGAAGGGGCTCATGTAGACACAGGGATAAAGTTTGCAGGTGATGCTATGGAGGATAGGCTTATAATTCAAAATGATCTGGACCAAGTGGAGGTAAACGTGCATGACATTCAGTAAGAGCAAATGCAAAGTATTCCACATAGGAAATAATCTGTTGCACACTCTTCCATTCTACTCTGGGCTATTAGTCCTCCACTGGAGTACTGTGTCCAGTTCTGGGTGACACTTTTCAGGAAAGATGCAGACAAACTGTAGAAAATCCAGGGAGGAGCAACTAAAATGATTAAAGGTCTAGAAAACAGGACCTATGAGGAGACTGAAAAAATTGAGTTTGTTATAGTTTGGAAAAGAGAAAACTGAGTGAGCACGTAGCAGTTTTCAAGTCTACACAAGAGTCCTACAAGGAGGAGGGAAAAAAAATGTTGTTCTTAACTTCCAATGATAGCACAAGGAGCAATGGGCTCAAATTGCGCAAGGGAGGTTTAGATTGGTCATTAGGAAACACTTTGTTACTGGTAGGGTGCTTAAACACTGGAATAAATTGCTTAGGGAGGTGGTGGAATCTCTTTATCATTGGAGATTTTTAGGAGCATGTTAGTTAAACACCTGTCAGAGATGGTCTAGATGGTTCTTGGTCCTGACATGAGAGCAGGGGCCTAGACTTGATGACCTGTCAATATTCTTTCCAGTTCTATGACATCAGAGTAGGTGATCATAGTGGTCCCTTCTGGCCTTAAAAATCTATGACTAATTTGGCCCTTCTGAATTACCACTGATGAAATGGATATAATTTATTTTAGATCATGTTGCTTTTATCTAGGGATTATTATGAACATGGAGGGATGGTTAGGAATACCAGTGACTAATTTAGGGTAAAATACATTACTGGGCACTTGTACTAGAGAATTACAAACTGTTGCTTGCATAGGCTGAACTGTACACTCTGCTATGGTCCAGCCCCTTCACCCACATTTCAGTATCCTGAATGCCCAAATGGGCACTCAGGATGTATTGCTGAAGCTAAGGAAATGGGATGGCTGAGATGATGATGTGATGATGAGAGAACCAGCTGAAGATGGGGTTGGTCAGAGTATGGAGAAAAGTGACCTGTCTGGCAGGGTGTCTGGCTGAAGTAGGGGAATGAGCAGCTAATCATGTGGTGAGTGTTGGGGGAGGGAGGATGAGTCTTCCAGCAGTCTGATTTCTACTTAAACCAAGAAATAGCCTGCTCATTGGGTGGCACTGCAGACCGAAGAAATTGTCTGGCATTCTAACCGTGCTTCAATCCTGTATCCTGAAGTTGTGATGTTAGTGGCAATCAGGCAGTTTCCCACAAAATCCATAGGGTTCTGCCCACTGAGACTTTGAACATTTCATAAGATGTTAAGACTAATGAGACACTGTATTTAAAAGTTAATGCATGGAAGATATACTGTGAAGTTGCAAGTAAGGCCTTATTTCACTCAGCCAATTATTCCAAAACCAAACACCTGGGAAATTCAGTGTTAAGGTTAAACTGAAAAGAAACCTAAACACATTATGATACGTGACTGCATAGTTAGAGCACCAAATGACTCTGCCCTGTCAGTCATCCCATGTAGTCAAAACTCACTGAAATGCTGAGGATGGACTACATTTGGAATATAAAGGATTAAGAGCCACATCTCCCCATTTTGTTTCATAGCTCATAATTTCTCCTTCAGCAGAAACCTTAATTCTACCCTTTAGTGACAGCAGCAGTAACGATAGAACTAATAAAGCATTTTAGTATTTGGAGACTAAAATTAGGTTAAACTGACTTTTAAAAGACTTTGTTTTCATGTGTGTCTCCACTGGGAATCACTATAGAGCAGAGTTAAGGTTGTGTAGGAGACCTGAGTCCCCTTAATATGTTTTGGTTTAAGTTTAACCTTAACTGAATTTCATGGGCTTATAACCAACCATTGCTTTCTGAATATTTAAAGTATCCCTGAAGAATACTATATCCTAAATTACTCTTAAAGGTAACTCCTTCATGGAGTTTGTTTTTCCTTTTACAGTAAACTCTTTCATACCCAGCATTCTCAAATAACCAGCATTTTAACCATAAGTAAATTTTAGTTATGTTTTCTGTAAAGACAGTATAGTGAAAGTAAATTCAAATAAATACAGCAAATACACTGTAAGTTTACAGTGTACAATACTGTTGTTGTTCATAAATAAAGTACTCTGCATACATTTTGTTTGTTTCTTAATATCTAATCTTGTTTTTCTTTAGTGTCGTGCATTGCTAGGTATACCTAGCTATTATCCAGAATATTTGAATATCGAGCATCCTCATGGTCAGGGGCTGCTGATATGAAAGGGTGTACTGTACAGTAAACCCTCGATTTTACGGGCCCCAAATTAGCAGACTTCGGGAACAACAGATGTCAGATAAATGCCCATTGTTCCCAAAGCCCACTTAATCAGGGCCCATAAAATCCTAAATCCTCCCCCACCCCCCCCCAAAAAAAAGAGTAAAGGACTTGCCAGGTCCCAAAGCCACTGCTGCCTGGACAGTCTCCACTGCTTGAGCTGCCACGTGCTCCTCCCACCCGGGTGGTGGTAAGTTGAGGGAGCACAGACAGGTACTGTCTGGTAGATAAATATTAACTATATTAGGACAATTAGGTTATATTCGGACAAGGCATGCATGGGACCCTTAAAAAGAATCCTCAAGCCCAGTCGCTGTGTGCCAGTATCTGTTACTTGGTTAACTTTCAGCAGATAAACACAGAAGAAGAGAGAGATCAAGTATGTAAACCAAACAGACTTTATTTAGAATAGATAAACATGTAAAAGACTAGCAGAGAGATAAATCAGTGCAATAACTAACAATACCAACAAGAGTCAAACCCCAAAGAGACAAATAAGAACCTGAGAATGTAAACAAATAAACGAGGTTTATAGAAACTTCTTCAAGGTTCTGGTTGATTGGTCCCGCCCTTCTACCCTCGGCCTAGTTGGAGGGCCCTATGGGAAGGAGCATGGAGGCAATGCCTCCATCGTGAGATGGACACTGTAAGAAGATCAGAGTAGAAGAATGCTGGATGTAGACGGTGTGGTGTCCTTGCAGCTGGATCTTATGGTGTGGAGTTCAGTCAGGATGATGATCCGGATTGACAGCCTAGAGAAGCAAGGAGACAGTCCAGAGTCTAGCAAGCCAACCTGAGGCTATTGCGGGTCTCTGCCTTATAAACAATTTTTGCCAGAAAAAGGTCCTTGTATAGCTCAGCCCCTTTGGGAAAACCCCACAGAAAAGGCGGGAAACTCCGCTACTGTAACTATGACCCAGTATGTTATATAACTAAGTTATATAACAACCTCCATCTTGAAAGTCAATATCATGTGACTGGGGACTCCATTTTAAAAACCTTTTATAAAGCAAAAACTATTTACATCTGAGGAGAAATCCTCAGGGTTTCATCCCAACAGTGGGGAACGAACCCGGGTAGGTGGCACACTAGTGTATGCTCCCACTTCTGATGAGAGGAGCTTGTGGTGGCTCCGGCGGTGGCTCCTGTAGACATGTGGCAGGCTCTGGCAGCTCCAGACATGGGAGGCACCGGGCTCCAGCTCCTCCAGCAGTGGGCATTTTGGGGCAGATGGCGTCTGGCAGGGGTGAGCCTTAAAACCCTCTGATTTAATGGATGTTCAGGTTTAAGAGACACCCTTTCCCCCCATTAGTCTGTTAAATTGAGGGTTTACTGTAATTAAGAATTTCATCTATGATTACTACAAAAGAAACTGAGGGGAAGTTCTGAGCATAGATGCCTTTATTTGTTTGGGATGGTAAATATCTTCCTTTGTTTTGGTGGGCTTTGTTCATTACGTGTATCTTAACATTTTCAGTGTGCTGTGTGATGACTGGAGAGAGAGGGGGACATTTTACACACGTTGGTTAACCCCCACCCCCAAGTCAAATAACCTATTCCTCCCTTCCCCCCGCCCCCGATCTTCCTTCCACTTCAAGCACCTAAGGAAGACTAGAACTAAGGCAAAAACTGACTGGCGGGTGGTACGACAATAACCTCGGTAGAACACAGCCGGGAGCGGGGAACAAGACGGGCTGCCCTCTGCCGGTGGGCGCTGGGCTGGCGGCGCGGGCGAGCCGCTCTGGTACACCCCCGTGCATCTGTCCAGGGTGCTGAAGTCTCCCTTAGCCCCGCCCCGCCCGGCCGCTTGCAACCCGCCCACGGCTGCGGCTGTCGGAGTCCCCGGGCTCCTCAGGGGGCTCGCGCCGCTCCTCCCGGCAGCCGGAGGGCGGTGGCGGCGGCGGGATGGACGCGGACTACCCCGCCTTCGAGAGCCCGCTGTGCGGCGAGCTCCAGCGCTGCTGCCGCGGCCTGCGGGAGACCTACAAGGAGATCCGGGAGGACCTGACGCCCTACAAGGAGGACCGCTACTACCGGTGAGTGCGGCCGGCTGGGCTCTTCCCCAGCTGCTGTGCAGCGCCGCGGGGGCGGCCAGGCCTTGTGCCGCGCAGCCGGGCCAGCCCGGCGGGTTCAACGCGTGCACGCTGCCCGCCCCTGGGGAAGGGGGCTGGCAGCCGGCTGGGCTCGGAGGAGCGGGGGCTTTGCACCCACCAGGGCTGCTAGGCCTCTGCTGCCGCCTCTGTGCTGGGACGTGGTTATCATGGCGGCGGCGACCGCTGCGGTTGCTCAGTGGCTGTTCGGCCCGGGGGGATGCACGAGAAAAGGCCTCTTAAAATAGGGCACTGGGAAGTTAGTAGGGGGCTGCAAAGAGACAAGGCCTCGTGGCAGTTCCTTAGGGTGAATGGGCTGGTGGAGGGAAGTGCCTCGTCCTCTCTGTTTATGCTGCATGAGCTCCTCCGTCCTTTCGCAAAGCTTTGCAGGCCGTTTTCTTTCCTTCATGGCGGGTGAAATAATTTATTTTCCATGATGGGGAACCACTTGAGAAAGACCTTTGGCGATGCGCGAGGGGGCGTGCACCTAAATCAGATATTTTTTCACTGAGTCAGAAACAAATTAACCATCCCATAGGATGAAATTACCTGGAGTAAGAGTCCATCAACCCGAATCACCTAGAATCGGCTGTTGTCTGAAACAACCAATGCTCTTCTCTCACAAGTAAAACCTAGACCTCGTGTTCCCTAACACAGAAGGATGGATGCAGGCCTCCCAGAGTCTTGATCAGTTAGGACAATATGAGAAAGGTTCCCTATTGTTGTAAGGTGGTCTGTTATCTCTTTGAAGTGTTTTCTCGGAAAACCTCTGTGAAAGATTCCATCTTCTGTTTCTCTGCTTTACATAGTATAATCTATTATCCAATAGGCATTTCTCTCCTGTGCTTATCCCTGTTGTGTCTAAGCCCAGTGTGTGACTATATCCATTTATCAGAGGAGTAGCTGTGTTAGTCAGGATCCGCAAGACAATGAGAAGTCCTGGGGCACATTATAAACTAATGGAGTTATTGGAGTTTAAGTTTTCTGATGAAGCAGGTCTTTGCCCATGAAAGCTTATGCTCCAAAAAAATCTGGTCGTCTATAAGGTGCCACAGGACTTCTTGTTGTTTTTGTATCCATTTAAATATTTGTACACGATGCACCAGATCCTCAGCTGGGGATAAATCAGCATGGATCTTTTGACTTCACTAGTGCCACACTCATTTTCACCAACTAAGGCTACATCTACAAGACGAGATAGATTTGAATTTATTAAGATCGATTTTATAATGCCGTTTTTTTAAAAATCGATTTTGAGTATCCTCACTTCCCACAGGCTCCCAACAAATTTGGCACATTGCTTTCACGCTGAAATCACCAAACATCAACTGTTGCAGCAGTGCATTGTGGGAACCTATCCCACAGTTCCCTCAGCCCCACATTCTGAGCTGGGAGCCAGGTGCAGCAGCCTTGGTAGTTTCCTGGCTCCTGCAACTAATGAGGAGCCAGGTGCAGCAGAGCTGTCAGTTTCCCATAGCTTGGGGGGCCTGGGAAACTGACAGCACAGCAGCCCTGATCAGTTTTCCAGCTCCTACTAATACAGTAAACTCTCCATTTAATGGACTAATGGGGGGAAGGGCTGTCCCTTCTTCCTGATAGTTCATTAAACATGAGGGTTTACTCCCCCAGCCCCACCCCAACTTCCCCCAAAAAACAACCTCCTGAAAACAGCCCCCTCCAAAAAAACACCCAAAACCACTCCCCCACAAAAAAACCCTCTAAAAAATAAAGAAAAAAGAAAAAACAACCAACCCCCTGCCATTCACCAGCTCCAGTTGAAGAGCCACTCAAGTCTGCTAACTGGGGGCACCTGGTCACAGGTGGCCATGGGGGTCTGCCCATGGGTGTCTGGCCCTGCACAGCAGGACTCACCTGGCCGCAGGGTGCCTGGCCCCATGTTGCTGGAGCTGCCTGGCCTTGGGGTGCCTGGTCCTGTGCAGCAGGAGTGCTGCAGCTTTGGTTAGATTTCTGGCTCCCACTAGTAGCAGAGTGCTGGGAGCCAGGTGCAGCACATAGCTTTGTGGGTTACACAGGGGACCTTTGTGGAGGCTAATAAATACAAATTAAAGACATGGAACTTCCACACTGGCCTTTACTTGACATTTTAAACTTGAGATTGACACTATACTTGTCCGTTAATATCAACATTTTGTTATCGATATTAGGGCAGACTATACTGAGCTAATGACATTTACAGTGAAGACAGTATTTTAATGTTGAGCTATCTCCTTTAAAATTGATTTTATCTTGTAATATAGACACAGCCTTAGTATCTGGTCTGTTTTACTTAAATTGTCACATCATCCACAGCAGCAAGAGCTGTTGCAAGCAGTACCATTGTCTGATAACTTGTCACCAACAGCCTATCCTGCCAGGGTTTAGCATAGCTGAATCTTCCCCCTACAAAACAATGGCACATTGTACCAAAGTCTGGTCTAAGAAGTTGTAGAAAATAATTAGAAATGATGCTAGAGAAGGTGGGCAAATGTGTCAGCACTATAATTACATTAATGTGCTGTCAGAGGCAATAGAGCATGTCAGCTATGCCATGCATACATGGACTCCAACTGCTGGTTCTGCTGTTTTGAATGTAGGGCTCCTGATGGCCATGTTCTTGCAATTTGTGTGGTCACTTGTTCCTGTTTAGTACAGTTTTTACTCATGAAAGTTTATGCCGCATATCTGACAGGAGTGAACAGATGAACCCCTGCTATGATTTAACATAGCTGAATTTTATGTCCAAATAAATCTTTTAGGCTAGGGCTACACTGTAGCCATAACTTGAAATAACTCACGCAATTTGCATTGCACAGACTGCATAATTTATTTCACATTAACTTATTTTGAAATTTGGTGCCATTCGCGTGACACTGAAGTTCAAAATAAGCAGCTATTTCAAAGTTTCTGCTATCCCTTGTATAATGAGGGGTACTGAAACTGGAATACGGTGCTCAAAATAGTGCTGCTATTTTAAGTGCAGTGTTCATCCATGGAGTTGCTATTGTGGGATACATATGTATCCCAAAATAGCAAGTATAGTGTAGCCATAGCCTTAGTCTTTAAAGTGCCACAGGATTCCTCATTGCTTTTGCAAATGCATACTAACACGGCTAACTCTCTGAGTCTAGTCTTCAAAGTAACAACCTTAATGGTGACTTGTGGTATGATAGGATTCTTAGGGGATGCATCTGCATTTCCAGTTTTGTATGGCTTTGATTTTGTACAGTTTATCCTTTGGAACTGTAACTATTTTCAGCCATGCTAAATTTTCATGCATGCCTGTTCACTCCTGTCAGATATGTGTCTTCACTGATATTGGTTATAATGTAATTGTATATTGTTTAAAATGTAATTGATTTGGATAACCCAAAGAAAATGTAGCAGTTCCTTAATAGGGAAGGATGTTGAGTCTTTCCAGTCTTTTTCAAAAGTTCCTCTACATCTGGTATTACTACTAGTGTGTTCTGTTCCACTTTTGGAAGTGACATTGAACAGTGGGTGAAATTGGCTATGGTTTTCTCATCAGCAATTTAGGTTTAGATTTTGAACTGGGGTAAATCATTGACATCATTGGAGGAATGCTAATTTACACTACCAGTGATTCTGGCCCTTGATAGTTACAGGATATGTCATTGTCTGGGTCAAGGGTGAGTCTTTTTCTCTTTTGGTTTCTTTAGCTACTGCTGTCTCTGTTGAGCAACCAACCCTCATGAAATTCTTGTTCCCTTCCCACCCCTCTTCCCCAGAATAATGGGGTAGAATAGAAAATTCAGAAGTCTTAAGTCTAGGTTAGTATATCAGGCTGCATGGTGCATATAAATATTGTCAACCTAGCTTTGGCTGAGTCATATGTATTTTCATTGCACAACTGTATAGAGCTACTGAGCACTGTGATGTAAGTCACTTGTACCATCTTGGGGTAGAGACAAAACAATCAGATGAGTTGGAGGGCAGTGAAGTTCCAGCTGTATTTATGTGAGAAGTTCTTGAATGAAAGCAATGCATTTTACTATATGCTTGTAAAAAACCATGTACATTCACAGTACTATGTATGTGATAATTGAAATAATATAATTGGTATCACCACTCATGGTATAGTATACCTGGGGATAGAGAATGCTAAGTACAGGGGTAGAAGATGGAGAACATTGGTAGCTTTCCATCATATTTCCTCCTTCTCAATCTTGGAGACAGATGTAAGCCATACTGACTTCCACACAAGTTACAGCAGCCCTAGGGTGGCTCTAACTGATGCTAATGAACCATGAGTCTCAAGAAGCCACTCCCCCTTCCATCCTGGCATGCTCTTTCTTGTCGTTGCAATACTTCCGATACTAGTTAGAGAGGCAGGAGCAGAGTGACTGATGTAGGGCTGGTACTTGAAGATTCTCTTACTAGGAAAACTCTCTGCTGATGCTTTAAGGCAGTTTTAAGTCTTCCAATGGTGCAACATGGATTTACTTGTGTGTCTACATTTGTGCCCTCTTAAAAAAATCTCAACTATAATGTATGCTCAAAGCCAACTAGGATATTTAGTCTCAACACACAACTTCTATTAATTTCAGTAGGTGTTGAACAGCTAAATTACCTAGTTGGTTTGGAAATCTCAAATTTCAGAACTAAATTTTGGAAGAGAACTTACAAGTTAACTTGCAAGGCTGTTGGAAGGAAATTGCAGGAACATAGTACCTGAAATGGTAATACAGTGGCCAAATTGTGCAACTCCACTGATGTCACAACAGCTCTATAACTAAAAGCAGATTTTGGCTTGATGCTACTTAAAATCAATACTTTTAAGCTATATGCACACACTCTTATTGGCTGAACAGCTTATAAAGAGAAGTTCTGTATTCTAAGTGCTCTCCTGCTGTTGAGTTTTCTAATAATATCCAGGGATTAAGATAAATGACCTGCAGTGAGACTGATATTTTTTCTATTTTAAATTAGATATCATTCTGTCCCTCAAAAACCAGTAGGTTTATATGTGACTGTTGCAGTACATTCTGTATTTTAGGTAATGTGAAATGATTCTCGTATGTGTAATGAAGCAAAGAATGAATTGTAGTTGGACTTGGACCACTGTCAATAGTTATGGTTGTCCAACACGTCCCAGTATAAGAATCTGTTTTAGTTGCTTAGAACTTGCCAAATCTCAGTTAAAATGGTTAATTTGTTTTTAGAGAACAAGGTTAAGATCATCTCTGGCACAAAGTCTGCACCTGGCAATGCATGGAAGTGCTAGAACTTCTCAAAGTAAAGGTGGCTGGGTTGGGTTCCCAGCTATACCACACATTCACTGTGGTGACTTTGAGAAAGTCATTTAATCTGTCTGTGCCTTATCCCCTTCTATAAAATCACAGTAATCTGTCTCCCAGGAATATTGAAAGGATGAAACAATGTATGTTTGTGAGATACTGAAGGTGCACATAAATGAATCATAAAAGCTATGATTCTGCATCTTCTCTTTCCAACGGAGTAAAAATGCTTTTAGACATCGTAAATATATTGTTCCATCACTTCCTCATCTCCAGGATTGAAGGACTTGTTGAGAAACCTCAAAGGGAGAGAGCTGCAAGGCTGCATATTCCTGATCTAGTTGCTTCGACACGTTGTTTAGCAGCACCATCCCAACAAAGGCCTATTCTGGGTCAGAAATAATCTCCTAGATTATTTTGAAGCCTCAGATCCTTATTCTGTGTCCTGAAATATCTATTTTTGTCTATTAAAATTTACAAACATGTTCCCTCATTTAATTGCTATCCCCAAATACTTATTCAGGAAAAAAAATTATATCATTCTTTTAATTGTAGTCAAACTATATTAACGCCAGAAGACAACTAAATAATAAACAATGCCATAAATCATAGTATACTGTACAAATAGCTACATCACTGGCCAGATTCATCCTTGGTATGTTTCCACTGAGTTCAGTGGAATGACGTTAGGGTTGAACTTGGTCTCACATGTCTGTAATAATAGTATATTATGTATAGTATATATATGAAATTATATTATGAAATTGTCTGTGTGATTTAATGCTATCGGTGATAAGTTCAAAAATGAGCCTAACATCATGGAAGTAAACTGCATAGGAAGTACTGGACTTGTTTAAAAGATATGATAAGCCTTTATTATACACTATCTTGCACTGCCTGAATCATCTATAAATTCTCAGTGTAATGCATGGGGTTCATCAGAGATGGCTTATCCTATGCAGATGATAAATAGCAAAGCTGGGGAGTACCGTACTTTGAACTTTATCCTGGCATAGACAGCAGGTCTCTCATGTCTTTCAATTAGCAGCAACCTTGACATTTTAATGTTTTACTAGTTACCTGCTATTATCAAAAGCAGAGAGTATTACAAAGTATAGTTTATCAAGTCCCCAAACTCACCCTGTCTAGCCACATGCCTACCTGCTCTGTGGGTCTTTGACAACCTTTGCTGTCCAGTCTTTCAGAAGACTCAACAGGTAAGCATTGACATTTCTGCAGTGATTGTCCATACAGCAATGGTATATGCTATAGTGTTATATTTCAAGTAGCATGTTTAAAGCAATAGTTTATTAGATAGGCTTTAATTTGCATCTACCTCTAATCTGACTAGATTATCTATAATTTGGCACATTAAAAACATTCGCCTCTTGTACACAAAAGCTGTTCCCAAAGTGACGGCAATGTTGACATTATCTTTCTTTTGAAAGAGCTATTAAAAAAACAGAATGTTGTCACAAAGGTGAAGATATGTTTCTATGAAATGAACACACAAAGACTCAAAATGTGAGATGTCATTCCCTATACCTTAGATGAATAGGTTTGATTCAACCTCAAAAATACCAGTTTGGCTTTTTTGTTTTCTAAACATATGGTTAATTTTAATATGATAGCTTGTGCTATTAATCCCCAAACTTCACCAGCAAGAGAGGTGGGTCCTACCTGAAAGCTGGTAAGCAAAACAACAGGTGTGTTCACACTTGGTGGTACCAGGTAAAGATCATACTGCATCTGACTCCAAAGTTTGTAGGTAAGTCTTATCTTACTAGGTTTAAGGTCTCATCTGAGCTATAGCAAGTGTAGGTGAGTTTTATGAAGGCTGAATCACATGCTGCCTCATTCAATGCATTTCTGTCCTGACTTCAAGACCACCTTTTACTACAGTTCTATGCCTCTGCTGAAAACATAGAATCTCTGCGGTTAGACTGCTATGTAATTTTGTGATATGGAAAATTACCCCTGGCCACCAGAATGAGGTCATCAAACTCGTTTCACTTGTAGCCCAAGCCAGTTTCATACCAGGTTATTATGGTAAAAAAACAAGTGCATTTAATGTACTTTGTTACCTAGCCCCCAATCAGTTGTCTTGTTGGAAAAGGGATGTGGATGGACAGTTCATTATCTACTGTTCTATTGTGCTATATTGGAGACCTGTTTTTAACTTCCAGTCCTAACCATAGTCATTTAAATGGCAAAACTCCCATTGATTTCAACAGGATCAGGATTCCACTTTGTCTTTAATTCGCTGTCCAGTTGGGGTACATCTACATGGCAAGCAGAATCCACCTAGGGTAAGTCACAGTGTGGTCTACACACACAGGCTGGTGCTACAGCTCTAAAACAGTGTAGATATTTGTACTCAGGCTGGCATTCAGGCTCTGAAGCTCATGCCCTCTCTCCTTATGCTTCAAAACCCAAGCTTCAGCCATAGCTTAAATGTCTACACAGCTATTTCTAATGCTATAGTCATTGAGCTTAGGTCCATAGACTGCACTCTGATACTTTGAGTTTTGCTTGTTGTGTAGATGAATCCTTAAAGCTTTGGAGTCGAGGGATGAGTGCACTTTTTATATCAGGCCTCACTTTTTGTCCCTGCAATTAGCAGTGTGCCCAGCCCTCTGGGACGGCCTTGGAAGTGAGTGGTGGTCTCCCGGAAGTGACACACTGTGCTCCCTCAGCAACCAGGGCAGCAGAGGCCCTGGAGCCAAGAGCAGACAGTGGATAAATCAGCTTTCTGGATGCCACTTTTTCTTTTGAAAAGTTTGACTTTTAATTTTAGTTAATTCAAAAAGAGAGCAGAACAAAAAATTAGACATTTTTTTTTGACTCACGGGATCATTTCTCTGACCATGGCACTAAATAGAAAGAAGTAATTGTGCTAGTTTTATAATGTACACTGCTTCTTACTAGAAGGGATTCCCAGCAGCAACGAAACTTTAAACAAAGTATGTTTCTCTCTCTTTATATCAGAGTCTCAGAAGCTTTGAAGCAAGCCCAGCCCAGGGTGCCTCAAGGAATTAAGTCTGAAGACAATTTAAAGCCTTTTGTAAGGTGTGGGGCAGGCTGTGTGCATTGGGAAACTTGGTACAAGTTTCCCTGAACACTCCATCACTGCTCACTTCCCTGCAGGAGGGTCATTACTCAAGCTGCTCTCCTGCAGCAAGCGTCACCCCCCTCCCCCCACGGTACTGCCTGGGGGGGGTGGGTAACCAGGAGATACCTCTTGGCAGAACTCAGCATAACAGGAGCAGAGTGGCTGTGTAGGAGGGGAAAGGGTGAAGAGGCAGCCCAATCACACTGCACCCTTTTACAAAACATCATGTGCCCCCCTCCCACACACACACTTTGTGCACCACTGCCTTGGAGTGCTGCTCAGACCTTGGAGCAGTAGGACTGTCTCATGTCACTTAAAAGACAAGTGACTCAATCCTCAGTTGTTCTTGTTTGGTGCACCCGGGAAATAGGACTACTCATATAAATGAAATTAGATACATTATTATTGCAGAATTGGGGTTTTAGTCTGTAAAATCACTCATGTCAGATTCAATAGAATCCCTGATACTTAGTTTTCTTCTAAAAAAAAAGCCACACACGCACTTCAGAAAGGTGTCTGTCTACAGGTTCAGTTCCTGGCAGATCCAAGTGCAGAAGTCAATTCAAATGCTAGAGGAGACTTAAGTGTCATATATATGACACACTTAATTCTAGAGAGGTGGTCATCTCAGTTTGTATCACTGCAGTACCTCCTGCAGCCAGTTCCTGGAGCAGAATTTACAAGAAGGTCTTTGTCCTGTAGCACAGCTTTGTCAGCTTTCTAACATCTAGTGCATAGCTGTGTAGTGAGTATGATAACAAGAGATGAAGTGTTTTAAGTAATCTATATAACATCAAAGGATGCAGTATGCCAGGTCTTGATCCCGTTCCTATTGATGTCACTCCTCTACTTGGGTGTGCCACTGACAAACCATCTAGGCAGCGAGCTCTTACATATTACTACTGACATGCCTCAAGTGCCTTGTGAGACCTGAGGCGTAAGCTCAAAGGCCATTGACTTTCCACTGACTTCACTGAGGTAAGATCAGGCCCTTTAACAGTTAAAACTTTTATAGTTTTTATAGATACCTCATACCTAAATCAGCATTATCAAAACAAAAAGCAGTCAAGTAGCACTTTAAAGACTAGCAAAATAATTTATTAGGTGAGCTTTTGTGGGACAGACCCACTTCTTCAAACCAGAACAGACTTAATATTTAAGGCACAGAGAAGCAGCCGAGCTGGCTTTTATATACAAATTCGGGATGTGAACTTTGAGTCACTACGGGGCTCGTCTGCATACTTCGCTTAATCTAATTCTTGACCTTCCTCCTCCACCCCTCTAGTCTCTGATTTGCTCACCTTGATTTTTTTTCTGATTTGTCCTCCTTGCTTACTGTTTTTGGTTCTCTGTGCCTTAAATATTGAGTCTGTTCTGGTCTGCCTATGGTCAGAAGAAGTGGGTCTGTCCAACAAAAGCTCACCTAATAAATTATTTTGCTAGTCTTTAAAGTGCTACTTGACTACTTTTTGTTTTGATAGTGTATAGACTAGCACGGCTCCCTCTCTGTTTCTAAATCAGCACTGCATTTCTCCAGTGGTCAGCTGGTGTAGGGATTTCCACCAGCATAAATTTGCAGTAGCATAATGCTAAGTCACAGCCTCTATATTTAATAATGGCTATTTTCTTGCTTTTATAAAATAACATTGAAGCAGAGCTGATTAGAAACATACCTATGGAAATATAAATGATTGTTAGAATTCTGTTTGAGCTAGTACTTTAAACTGCCTTATTGTGTACTTTAAAATGTCATTACTCCATGCAGCTGACAGGGTAAAACAGGATCCTGCGGGGTGGGGCGGAATTTTGGAGGTTAACTTTCAGACCAGCACAACCACCAGGTTAGCAAATAGATATTTACAGTACAGAAAGGGGTGTGTTTACCTCACACGTTTAAGAACTTGTCTCCATTTACAGGGCTACAGCTGCATACTGCACTGCTTAGTAAAGGTGCTACTTATGCTTGAAAAGAGAGCTTTCCCCCAGCATGGATATCCCGCCCTCCCCAAGAGGCGGAAGCTTTGTCAATGGTAGTAGCCCTCTGTTAGCCGGTGGCGCCTGGCTACACCCTCCCATCAGCACACCTGTCTAATCCAGAGCTAGAGCACTGAGGCGTGTGGATTTTGCATTAAGTGAGATTGACACTACAACCAGAGCCCGGTATAAGTGCATCGTTCAGACGTAGGCAAACCCCCCGCTCCTGGGCTAGGCAAGCAGTTCTACCGCCGATGCAGACGGTACTAGGTCGCTGGGAGAGTTTCTCCTTCCTACGGCTTCTCTGGAGGTGCCCACGGGCACAGTCCTGGCCGCACTGGACCTGCGCGGCTGCACTGCTGCAGCTTTCCGCGTAGCTCTGCCCGCCGGTGTGGGCCGGAGAGTGGCAGCGGGGGCTCAGCCCAGGTGCACGGACGTAATTTTGCGGCGTGGCACTTGCTGTCAGGAGTGGGGGGGGTGCTCGGGACCCCTGACCGCGGCCCGTGGAGCGGACGGGGTAGCCTGGTTGTTCGGCTGAATGCCGCAGCCGAGCCCGCCCACGCTACTTCCCAACTGTTCGGTTCAGCGCGTGGCCCCGAGGCGAGGGGGCGGGGCTTGTTGGGTGCCGCGTGGACTAATCAGCGTGTGACTTGGGATGTCCCTCTCCGTTTCCCGTCGCCCCTCCCTCTGCCAGATGCTCCCGGAGGATTTCCCCCTCCCCCGGAAAAAGAGTCGGGGAAGAGCCCTGGAGCCGGCTCGTTGTTACGTGTGCGCGTCACGTGCCGGATCCCCGCGGGGCCGGGGTGGGGGGGACGAATGACGCACGCGGAAGCGCTGCGATCGCTGAGCCGCTAGCGAACGGCAGCGAGGCTGTGACTCGCGCCGGACCCGGCTGAGGGAGGCGGCGCTGCCCGCGCGCATGTGGCTCGGAGATGGAGCTGTGAGTGGGGGGGCGCGAGGGGGGCGGATTCCTGGGCTCCAAGCTGTGCCCGGGGCGGGGCGCTCCCCGTCGCCTTCCCCCCCCCCCCAACCTGGCCCTTACCCTAGGTGCTGGGTCCCGGCGCCGCTCGGCAGCGCTCCCGGACCTGCGCCGAGCCCCCCACGCTTCCCGGGCGCGTAGGGGGTGGGAAGGGCCCTCGGGCTGGACCGTCGGGGCGCAGGGGCGCTGTTGCTCGCGCTCCCGCTTGGCCATAGTGCCGGCGGTCCCCTCTGAAGTGATCGTCCAGGGAAAGCCCCGCCCCCGGCTCCTGGGGGAAAGTAGCGGGCAAAGGGGGTGACCAGGCGGCTGCCCCGGTGCCACAGGGCAGCTGCTCGGAGCTGGGGGGCGCTTGTCGGTGGGGGGAGGGTGCGAAGCAGTTTTAGCTCCTCTTGGCCTGCTTGCCTGGCAGCTAGAGAGGACGTGAGCAGTGGGAGGAGGAGCAAAGCTGATGCTTTGGCCGGTTCAGTTGTAGCGGGCGCTTTAGCATTGTGTTTTAAGTGCCCTGTGACCCCTTATAGACTGACAGATATTTTGGGCATAAGCTCTGGGAGCAAAGACCCGCTTAGTCAGATGCGTGAGTGGCAGTTCCAGAGGAGGGTCTAAATCTATAGGCTTGTGAAAAGGAGGGAGTTCCAGTCAAGCGGAGGGCCAGAGTTAATGTGGAGCTGTGAACATCAAGAGAGGAGCAATCAGGTCAATTCAGTCAGGAAGGATGTGGCCCATTATCAGTAGCCAATGTGGAAGTGTGAACATCAAGAGAGGAGAAACTATATTTCTAATTAGCCAACCACTTTCAGTCTCTGTTCAATCCTTGGTTGATGGTGTCAAATTTGTGAATGAATTACAGCTCTGAAATTTCCCTTTGAAGTCTCTCTCCTTTTCATGAGTGTATATATTTAGACCCTCCTCTGGAACCCCCATCATGCATCTGATGAAGAGGGTCTTTGCCCACAAAAGCTTATGCTCCAAAATATCTGTTAGTCTGTGAAGTGCCACGGGACTCCTTGTTGTTTATGAAGGTACGGACTAACTTGGCTACCCTCTGATACTAGTTTTAAGTGTGTGTCAAAGGTGGCCAGAACCTTGGGTGGGTGTCTTTGTCTGTGAAGCTGTTTTTACATAGAAATTAAAGGTGTGGGAGTCATAGGAGTGTTTAGAGTCTTTCTTTTGCTGAAGGATTTTACCTAACCTTCAGTTAACTAATAACTTGACCCTGTAGGTCAATTTCTTAATCTTTTTGATACCACCAGTACTGGCTTGCTGCCCTCCTATACTGTGTCAGGAAGCACTCAGGGACTGGCTTTGGAAGGCAGTTTTTTGTTTGAAGGGCCTGTTAGGCTGTTTGAAAATGCATTAGATGTTCAGTTACAAGTTGAACCTCTGGCACTGCCTGGTCTGACAACATCCATGGTCCAGCATGATTTTAGTTAGCCAGATGATCACTTATCATGGGTGTGGCCAACTTTCCTGTAGTCTCATGAAATTTGTTTACAGCCACCAGTCCCAGCTCTCAGTGATCTGTGCTGTTATTTAGCTGTAATTTAGCCCTAAATATCTTCTAAGAGCCCAATAAGCAGTGTGAGTGTTAATAATGCTACTAGATAATACTGACCACCTATGGTTTTCAAATTCTCTCGTTTGGCACCGGTCAGGTCCCAAAAGTGCCGGATGAGAGAGGTTCAAACTGTACGGTGTATTTAGCTGTTGAATTCTCCAGGGAAGTTCTAACTTTTGTGTTTACCTGCATGCTGTTTTCTGCATGCAGAATTTATTTAGGAAGTATGGGATAGAATGTTTGCTACTCTAGGCAAACTTGGAATGTCACAATTATAAATTGCTAAATGTTTTACTGCCTGTAATACATACCTGGCAATAGTCAGTCATCCAGAGACAGGTCTTTATTTTAACTGTCATTTAACATAAACATAATTTTTAGAGTTTCTTTCTTTTGTTGAAGGATTTTACATTATGGCTGCATCTACACAACAGCAATCTGTCAACAGAAGTTACAGTAGAAAGAGATCTTCTGGCCAAACTTCTGTCAGCAGATCACATCCATGCACAAAAGTGTATTGAAAGAGCAATCTACTCTGTCAACAAAGAGTGGCCAGACTGCCTGGCTGCTCTCTTGACAGAATAGCTAACTGGAAGCTCTGCAAACAGGGCTGCCTGGTGAACCAGAAGGTCCTTTGTCAACAGAAGGTCCTCTGGAGTGGGATGTGCTGGGTTTTGTCGACAATCTGTTTACAAAGCACATTTTGTGTGTGGACGCTCTGTGGGTTTTTCTGCCAAAAGCCCGGTTTTGTTGGGAAAATCCCTCTTGAGCTTTTGGTGGAAAATCCCTCTCTTGTAGATGTAGCTGAAGTGTTTCAGGCCACGTTTGTGCTATAAACTTACATCAGAATAACTGTATTGTTTGGGGGGTGACATATCCATACCTCTGAGTGAGGCAGATGTAATGACTGAATCTTCTCCCACATTATGTCTCTTGGTCACTTAATAACGAGTAAGGTGTCTTCATGTCACCCTCCTATTTATGAGTCAATTGATAGCTGATCAGCCCAATTCTGAAGCCACGCTTTTTCTCACAGAAGGGGCAGGTGTTCCACCCTCACATAGGCAGCACTATCTTGACTGGAGAGCTTCTCCTCTTGGCATAGCTGTTGCCTCTTGTAGCTCCCCAGTTGGCCCAGGAGTGTCCCCACTAAAGTGGTGCATCTGTAGCATTTTAAATGTAGATGTGCCCCCATTGGGACTCTTAAATCTTTTGAAAATCAGAGCAAACTTGTGAGTGACCAAACTACTTAACCTCTTTCATTTTACAGAAAAGTGGGAGAATACGTGTCCGCCATCTCAAAAATTTTGTTTTTTGTATTGAAGTCATGTGAATGCAGAATTCTGTTGCTGTCATTTACAGAATCACAGATGTTCACAACTTTGCCTCAGGTGACTTTAGCCATGACTAACTCTTCAGACCTTAACAGATAAAATAAACGTAAGGAAGTTTTTAAAAATCACTAGAATATTAAATAGATATGGGTAGCAGTCGTTTATGGTTGTATAACAGCAGTGGTATAAAACACATTGGTAGCAATTGCAAATTTTTTGCATAGTCGTACCTCCCTTCGGTAGCTATTCAACGCAGTAGACTGGAGGTACAATAGTAAACACACAAACTTCAAATGTCTTGGTAGACAGAGGAGCAAGTGTCTTTTGAAAAAGGAAAAACCATGTAGAAAGAAGGTAGAAGTGAATGAGGTGCTACAAACGTAACTAAAACACTTCACCACAGTACAAACAAGGTGTCAGCAACCTTTCCCAGGCAGAGTGCCAAATTTTGACCTTTTAACCTCTGTATGTGGTCCGAGTGCTGGTGATACTTTTAAAAGTCTGGTGGGGGCCCTGCATTTCAGCTACTGCTCCATCTCATGGTGGGGACTCCATAGCAGGGGCTCTGTGCCCTGGCAGGGGCCTCAGGTTCAGCCCCAGGCCCTGGTGGGGGCCAGGCCCCATGGGCCTCGGCCCCGTGCTGAGGCAGGACAGGGACGCTGGAACAGGGCCTCCGCGGCAAGGGCCCCATGCTCCAGGCCCAGCTCTGGCTTCAGCCCTGTGCTGTGGGAGGCTCCTGTCCCAGTCCTGTGCTTCCACCCCCACTCCTATGCTGCATGGGAGAGGAGGAGTGGAGCCAGAGCTCCCCCTGCTTGCCGCTCTAAATTGGTTTGGGTGCCAAAAGTGGCACACGTGCTGTGGTTGCCATCCCCGGTATAAACCAAAGTGGTCCTAGTCAGGCCTGCTTCAGCAGTGATCCTAAAATGGAAATGAACAGTTGAGGACGATAGAAAGCATGTAACTGCATACGGAATAGTTTGTCTCACACCAAGATACTAAAGTCAATGGAGGCAGATGACCTGGGTCCTAGGTAGCTCTTTGAAACTAACTTATTGTGCTACGTTGGCACAATTTCCCCGTCTGTAAAATAGAATATTTTCAGCATATACCTATGAACTTTGAACGAAAAACGCTGTGTGCAGTACTTGACTTTATGGTAAAGTTATGAAGACCAAGCTGTGCATGGAAGAGGATAAGTTGAGCAGAATCATATTCAGAATAGCATTGCTGATTTCTCATTGTGGATTAGAGACACTTGACTTGCAGCTTCCACTATTGCAGCCATTGTCTGTAAAGTGAAGCTAAGATGAGACAACGAACAGTTCGTAGCATGAGACAGGATTTCACTCATGATCTTGAAAGGAGGTGAAGTTCCTTATAAGAAGGTGAGAGAAATATTGCAATTCAAATAGTCACTTAACTTGCAGAACGAAGCTGGGCAGTCAAAAGCAGTGTTTCTTAAATTATGTTGCATATAACATTGATGTTCCATGAAGAACTCACATGTGTGCTGTGAGCAAGTGGAAAATACACTGATGGCTCTGTATTTTGTTGTTAAAACCAGATACAAAGTGACTTCTTCATTGCTATGGTACCTGATTAGATGACTTTATTTTGTTTTTTGCTGTATATGTTGATCTTTGGGTTTTGCATTTGGTCTGACAGCACTTCTTTTAAGAAAATTTTCATTGGTGTTCTGCATAAAAAATATTATTGGCCACATATACAGTAGAGTGACCTTCTGGAAGGTAGTCTTTAGAAGTATCGCATCCACACATAAAAGGCAGATAGAAAGAGCATGTGCATACAGCCGCGGCTGCTCTTTTGAAAGATTGGGGCTGGAAACACTGGACAGGGTGGTATGGCTGGCAAGTCCTTCCAGGAGCTCTGGCCAGTGCCTACCCCCAGCAGCCCTGGCCCATGTGACCTTACGCAGGCCACCCAGACCCCACTGAGGAGCCATTTGACAGCCACCCAAGGGCAGCACTTTGCAACCACAAATATAAGCACAACTATATATCGGGGGACCTGGGATGAGGTGGAGGCACCTGAACTTGGATGGGGAGACATGGGACAGGGAGTGGTGGCCCTCACCCCTACAAGGGGCCTCTGGCCTGTGTATACCCCTGCTGCAGTTCTTTCATCTTGGAACACACCTGCTCCAAGGTGTGGCTGGGGTGTCTGTGGGCTGACAGGCTAGTGGCCAGCCAGCCATGGGCAGCAGTGTTCTGCCTCCTCCCCACCGCCACCCACAGGATGCCATCATCCTTCCATAGAGTGAGGAGGTCCCACAGCTCCGCCTTGCTCTATGAGGGCGCCCTCTACCTGGCAGCCAGGACGGACTCTTGGGGCCCATCTGAGGGCCCTGTGGGGGATCCCTGTGGGTTGCGTGATAGCTGGCCCTTAGTCATGATGCATTCAGTCTCTTCGGGGGGAGGTGTGAGGGTGTGCAGTACGGGGCTGGTGTGCTCCCTGACAGCCCACTCTCAGCTTCCTGCTATGGGGTTTCTAGGGCTCCCTGTGCCTTTATGGGAGCCAGATGCAGGGAGCCTAGATCTCCGCTAGTGCTGGCCAGGGTTTGTCTGGCTCCCAGCTGCCTGGCGCCATGGAGGACCGTCCACATACTCCTTTTTTAAAAAAAAAAAAAAAAAGTCTTCTGAAAGAGGGCGCTCTTCCTTTTCCGGGAGAGAAAGATGTCTTCCATAAGAAGTGCCACGTTCTTTACAAGGGAATTTGAAAGAACATATTTTGTGTCTAGATGCTCCGTGTGTTCTTTTGGAAAAGGGCCTGCTTTTGTGAAAGAACTTGCTAGTGTAGGCATAGCCATTGTTTGGTGGTTTGTGGTCTCAAAACACTGGTCTGTAGCATCTGTAGGTTATGCTAATACTGATTACCTTAGTACAGAGTTTCTGGAAGTCCCAAGTCTTTTCACGAGAGGGTTAATTCAAAACCTTGTTTCTTATTTTTGTGCTCTTCACTGTATGTTAGTGTGTGCATTTGTCTTTAACTTTTCTAGTGGAAACCATCACAAAAATTAATGAGCCATTTAAACAAATGCTTGCAGATCAAAGTAACTTGCATAGTCAAGGATTCACCTTTGTCTTTCTTCAAGGGCTTCCATATTCTCTGGAAAGCCTTTTTAAATTGCATGTTGAAGTGGATAGCTTTTATGAGAAGGCTGTTGTCTTAAATTTATGTGTTTAATGCCTTTCATCCCAAAGTCTCTTACAGACTTAGCAATAAATATAGGGATCACTTTGTCTTCGTTCAGCCACCTCTACATAAGATCGTGTCAATTTAAACTGTGAAGAGAGAGGACACAGTGGTTCAGGGGGAAAGTGAAGAACATTGTACCCAGTTGAAGTTCTACAAATTATTGTAGAATGTACCTATCTTATTTTAAGTTTGGCTGAGGAGTTATTATTTCTACTGTTTTGAAAAGTGCCAAAGAATGCTACTTATTAGCAAGTAGCTGAGGATGTCTGCGTTTTACCCCTTAATGGAAAAATGGTACCACTAAAGCCAGAACCTGCTAGTACTATGCTGAGCTGTAAGTTCAACCTTAATTTAAATTGTACAACGTAGATTTGTGAATTGTCAGTTCCATTTCCTGTCAGCATTTAGCTATTGTTCATTGAGTTACTGTTCGGCTACTAGCATAGCCAGACTGTACTTGACGTCCAGCAAGTCCACAGCAAATGCTTTCAGAGCTAGTTGATAGTGTTTATTATTAGCAAATACATATTTAAAGGTGCTGCATCACCAAAGGCTTTCCTTGTCCAAAAGTACTGTAGCCATTGTTCATCATGCAAGGCTCGCATGACTGTGTGATCCCACCATTGAGTGCTTGATTTCCCAAGCCCAAAAGTAGCATTCCGCTGTAGTTATCACCTCCTAATGCCACAAAAAATCTCATGTCATGTGCAGTGTGTGGCAAGATCAAAGTCTGACTCCTCATTATCACTTAAGGAGTAATTCTACTGCCATTCGTTACAAGGTAGTGAGACTTACCAGCATTTCAGGATCCTTTTCCACAGACCAAGTCGGCAGAGCACACAGCACAAAAGCTGCCGAAAGATGGCACCAAATGTGGATGGAAGCACAGGGGGTGCTGGGATGCAAACCGATGGCACTACATGGCATTGGAATAGAACCCAGGATGCCCTGAGACCTCATCCCCACCCTGCCTTCCCACAAGCCTCAGCAGCAGAACAGGAAGTGGTGCTCTGCAGGATAGCTGTCCAGAGTGTATTGCTCCACATACCCCTGCAAGTGTCACAGGTGTGGTCGCAGTACTGCACTGGCAGCTGACAGTGAACACACAACAGTTGCTCTCTGTGAATAGTGCTGTAACTGACAACACGTTACATCTACCAGTGTAGACAAACCCTTACAGTGTAGCAACTGTAGAGTTAGTGCACACTAGGTGCCTTGCTGGTGTGGACAGCTCCAGAGTTACAAGATTGGGAGCTGATGTATTGTGCTGTAATTTGCCAGTGTAGACAAGGTCTAAATGAGAAACCTAAATAATTCTAAATTAAAGTGGCATTATCAAGTTAAAAACCACCCTTGTCTAAGAAAGTTGTGCCTCCTGTTGCAAGTGAGGATTTATGTGTTTGAAAGGTCAGGTAAATATTTTGTGTGCATTTGACAACTTTCTGTGGATGGTTAGTTTCACTCTTTACCATATATAGACAGTTGATTAGTCAGTTTTTCCCATCTGCAGACCTTTTGCACAGCAACAAAAGAGACAGAAACACTTAATGTGTCTTGAACTGTCAGGGGAGGGTGCTATTACATGAGTCCCGTAAAGCCAGTTTACTCAGACTTGCAGTGTGGATAGTGAGTCACGTATATCCCTCCTTACATCTACATTTTTGTTGTAAATCTGACTAATGCTGGGCTTTCCCCATGAGTGAACAGATACATTTCAGCTGTTTAAAATATCCCACTTCAGAAAGATACATTTTAATTAAATTTCTGCATTCTGATTGGAATTGCCAGAATTAAGACATCTTTTCTAGGAAGTTCTTTGTGGACTGGTGGCCGTCCACAGAACAGAGTTTGAGAGCCTCTGCCTTAATATGTTTTTATAGTGTATTTCACTTCTTAAAGTACCTTAATATTCCTAAAGTCTTGTAAGCGAAAATCTCTGGTTCATGTTTCCTTGGCATGAGCACTTAAATAACATTTTTATTCAAATATCGTCTTAGCATATTGGATCAAATTGTAGAAGTGATTGCTGGTGCACATACACTATACATGAAACAGAGCATTGTTAAGCAGGATGCAGCTCTATCTGGGCCTGACCCAAAATCCACATTTGAATTGCAGACTGAAGCCATCGTACCAATGGGTTGAATGCCCCAAACTTTAGGAAAGATCATATTTGGATTCAGAGTCTGAACCTGCACATCTAGTAGCATCCAGGACTGGGGTTTGTCTCGTCCTGTTATATAAATAAAGTTCCAGGACTATATTTATGCAGAGAGGTGAAAAGGTGACTGTATACATATATCTCAGGTGATACTGATCATCAGCATCAGATAGAAATATGGTATCCTCACAGTTTCATGTGTATCAGATCACTTAGATCCTAGAACAGCAGAAAATAACTTTTGGCATGAAAGGAATGGTAACTGCTGTTTAAAGTACTGGGACAAGAAGAACTTCACATTCTGTAGTGTGTACCATTTTCAACTTATAACAAGCAAAAATTAGGAATTTGACCCCATCAATCATGAGCTTTCTAAAAGATAGAGCAAAATCCCACAGTATAGTTTTTTTTTATTTTTATTTTAATTTTTTTATAATTCCCTGATCACCAATGTTGCCTGAAAGCTGAGCACTTGGGCAGCCACTCAGGAAAGATTCACCCACCTGATTAACAGAGCACCCATAGGCAGCAGCATGTTTCTACTGGTGTTGCGCAACCACACATGACTTGGCGCATGAAAATATGGGAGGAAACACTGCTGACCACCCCAGTGTGTGAGACAATGTTGCCTAATATTCCAAATTTTGGTGTGAAATGATTTTTGGCCTCTGCTTCAGGAGCTCTAAGTACCACATCTGCCTGTCCCCTCTTCTTCCAGGAATTAATTCTTATCCCAGCCACCACCACCAGTTCAGCCCCACTTCGTCTGTGCTCTTCCTAGGATACGTCACCGTGCTCTTCCAAGCCTGGGGAAGCTGTAGCAGGATTCCCTTTTACCCCTTCCCAGGCTGGCTCTGGCAGGGAATGGAGCATGGCCCTATCCTTTCTCTGTTACTAGCAGGAGAGGTTTCCCTTTCAAAAACAAAGGAGAGAAGAGACCGCCTACTTCTGGCGTGACTGAACTTTTCTTGATTGGGCTGGAGCTTCTTGCTTCATTGCAAGATGGTCCCAAAAACACTCTGAAACAGCCCCCCCCCGCCTTAAAAAAAAAAAAAAAGACACCTGTTGAGATTTGGGCAATGTTGAGTGTGCCTGGCTGGAAGGAAACTTATACTTACTGTGTTAAACTGCATCAGTGATGCATTCTTCTTGGTATCCTGCATTGCCACAGATTATCATCATCAAAGGCTGTCTGAAGCAGTCTCTTTTTACAAGTGCCGTGACTGAGTGCTAATTTTGTGCTTTTCTGTTTCTTCCTGCAGGTTAGCACCAATGCGTTTGTATACACTGTCCAAGCGACACTTTGTCCTGGTCTTTGTTGTATTCTTCATTTGTTTTGGTTTGACGGTCTTTATAGGAGTTGCGGGTAAGATTCTCTCTTTTTTTTTAAGCTTTGGTTGTTTCCATACTTCAACTTGTGTGAATAACTTTTTCTCCACAGGTTAGCTTCCGTGTTAGTCAGGCTACTATCTTGAGATCCATGGAGATGTACATAGGTGCAAGTCTGCATCTGGTTTGTTTGCAGTTTTTTTCTTATATCTATTAACTAGATTTCTTTGCTTAGCCAAGGTTCTGTACTGGGGTAGATTTTAATTATCTAAAAGGAAGGCCAATGTGTCTAAGAAACCTGGGTCTGCTGATTATGTAGGGCTAATACAATACCAGTATAAATTTGGCATAGAAAAGCATCTTATTGGCTACGTCTACACTAGCCCCAAACTTCAAAATGGCCATTTCGAAGTTTACTAATGAAGCGCTGAAATACATATTCAGCACCTCATCAGCATGCGGGCGGCTGCGGCACTTTGAAATTGGCGCGGCTCGTTCAGATGGGACTCCTTTTCGAAAGGACCCTGCCTACTTCAAAGTCCCCTTATTCCTAAGAGCAGATAGGAATTAGGGGACTTCGAAGTAGGCGGGGTCCTTTCGAAAAGGAGCCCCATCTGAATGAGCTGTGTGGTGGTGAGCTGAGTCAATTTTGAAGTGCCGCAGCTGCCCGCATGCTAATGAGGCGCTGAATATGTATTTCAGCACTTCATTAGTAAACTTCGAAATGGCCATTTCGAAGTTTGAGGCTAGTGTAGACACGGCCATTGAGTGTTATAGTCTGGTGATTAAGGCGCAGGACTAGATGTTAGAAATGTGGCCGCTATTTGTGGCTGTGGTGGTACTCAAAATGTCTCTGTGAAGTATGGTATTGTGTGGGGTTCTACCTCCTGTCCCAATGATTCCATCTTAAATGCATTTAGTTTACAAGTAAAAGGTAAAGCTTATTAGTGTCTGTAACTGTCAGCTCTGCAACTGCAAATTCATCTTGAGATCAAACTACATGTTTTATACTTGTGACACTTCAACAGCACAATTTACCAGTCATTTCTGCTAATGAAGCCCTGTTTTGTCTCTGATTGTGGCCTTAGTTATATCTGTACAATCTTACTACCTTCAGTTAGATTTCCCACAATTGTGCAGTGGAAATGGCTGACTGTGCAGAGGCCAGAAAATAATCCAGATTATTTTTCCACAGGTGCGTGGCTTTGTAATATTATGGGGGGTTCTGGGCACAACTGAGGGAACTAGTCCTGGGCAAATTGCTTAAAACTGGGCCACTTACCGCCCAGGCTGTGATTTCATTCTCAACGAGGCAAATCAAGCCAGCCACAGAAAATACCTCTGCCAGCCCTACTTATCAGCCAGAAGCTATACAAGCAAACCCACGCATCTCCAGATGCTCCTAATGCCCAAACCAGCAATCCTCCTACTCAGTGAGAGGCTGTGAAAGCCTATTTTATCAACTCTACACAGATTCTTCCAGACCCCAAAGAATCTGGTCACATTCCCAGCTCAATACATACTGAGGTCTTACCCAAACATCACACCGTGCCAATCCTTAAAAATCTAAATTCTAAGGCTATATCTATAGTAGAGAGTTTTGTAGACAAAACTGGGTGTTTTTAGATAAAACTCATGGAGTGTCCACACGCAAAATGAATTATGTCAACAAAAACTGTGTAGATGCTCAGGGGGAGGCCTTTTGTCAACAGAGAGGATCAAAAGATCAATCCAATTTTATGTGTAGATGTGATCTTTCAGAAAATCTCTTCCGACAGTAGCTTCGATAGACAGATGCTTCTAGCGACGATATAGTCTTAAGGTTTATCAAGAAAGAAGGAAAGAATAGGGTGAGAGAGAAAATTTGTTAAAGTGGTACACTACATACAGCAATTAAAGCTATTGATGCAGGTCAGCGTTGTTACATGCTGATTTCTTGAAAGTCTCTGAAAATACAGCCTGTAAAGGATGGGTTCCAGTCCACCTAGGTTTAGTTTGTGAGCACAGAGAACCAGGATTGTCACTGCCAGGGCTATCTTATAGCTTGCCATGTGAAGGGAAAAATTACTTGCTTCTTCCCTAGGCAGTTGTGGGGGGGTCACCTGTCCAGGCAGGCTGTTGTGGCACATTGCCATTGGTCTCTGTGTTAGCCTATTAGTCTTTAAATGAAACACATGAGATCTTTTAGAGGGGAAAAGGCAGTATGCCCCATTCATTGAGAATATAACAGTAGCATGTGCTTTTCAATCTCACACACATACACACACCATTCACACAGTCCTGCCAAGCAATGTTATGGTTACCAATCCAGAGCCTGGATCAATCTAGTGGCCAGATTGATCACAGAGGGGAAGCAGGGCCTTGTCGGTCACGATCCGATGCTCTCCTGGAGTTGGTGGCAAGACGAACCCAAAGCCCCCTGGCAAAGCACCCTGCTTTTATAATCCTTTTCTCTGTTGAAGTTTGCTGGGTCAGTCTGTGACTGGTGTGTTATCTTTTCAATACCAGTCGTTCTCAAAACATCTCCAAAATGCTCATCCTGTAATCAGTTGTCCTTAGGGGTGCCTGCTCCATGCTTTAGAGTCATCAATCTGCCAATCCAATCACTTCTTGACTTGGGGTACACACTGATGGTCCTCCTCCGACACCGTGAAGTCTGTCTTCACCTATGCTTTGCCCCTCCTTTCTTGGCCATCTGGCTCTGGGGATAACGTTTGCACCTTTATCTCAATACAGACAAACCACTTTCTCATGTAAACAATTCTTACAAGGGCTCTCAGAGAAAAGCAGAGTAAAAGACATTGTAAATCAAACAGTTAAGGCTTCAGTCTTCAACATAACCCTGTAATCATATTCACGTAGACATAATACCAAAGCTCTGTCTCTTTACTTACTAAACTCTAAAACAAACTGATATTCAATTAAAGAACTTAATCAATAAAATCAATGAACTGTTGTTACATGTGTTAATGTACTACCTTATGTTGCTACATTGTTAAGCCTAAAATTCAAAGTTTAAAGAGAATAAAAGAGAACAAAACTTTCAACTCCAACAAGCCAGCACATTCCAGACCATTTCCATAAAATGTGGAATCAGTGTCTGGGTATCTGGTCTCTTTCTTTAGCCCATGCCACATGACTGGGGAGGTGATCACACTTCCCATTGTGCATCTCAGCACCAAAACATTTATAGTTCAGGTATAAAGTCAGTATCTATAACTTTACATACAAACATGGCACAGATATACAGATCCAGGGTGTTACCAGCTTTCCATTACCAGCTTACCATTACCTCAGTTGGCTCACCTGGCACAAGATTTGGTGCAACCTAATACAATAATCACAGAAATGGTTTCATATTTCATTTAAAAATCCAGTAATGTCACAGGCTTCTGCCGAGCTTTCTGCATTAGTTTGCAGTAGTGAGGGAATATACATGAGCAGCTCTTTTGAATGAGAAGGTGCTGTGTTTACCCAGCACCAAAGTTAATCCTTTCTGTGCCTCAGTCTTTCCATCTGAAAGGTGGTGGGGCTTCCTCCTGAGGGTGCTGAGGATGAATTGTAATGCCTTGGCTGGAAGGTACCATAAAAATCTGAAATATTTTTGGTAATACTGTAAAGTGGGCACACAACTTTTCATTAGTTGTAATTGGCTACGTCTACACGTGCCCCAAACTTCGAAATGGCCACGCAAATGGCCATTTCGAAGCTTACTAATGAAGCGCTGAAATGCATATTCAGCGCTTCATTAGCATGCGGGCGGCCGCGGCACTTCGAAATTGACGCGCCTCGCCGCCGCGCGGCTCGTCCAGACGGGGCTCCTTTTCGAAAGGACCCCGCCTACTTCGAAGTCCCCTTATTCCCATGAAGTTGTGTGCCCATGAATAAGGGGACTTCGAAGTAGGCGGGGTCCTTTCGAAAAGGAGCCCCGTCTGGACGAGCCGCGCGGCGGCGAGGCGCGTCAATTTCGAAGTGCCGCGGCCGCCCGCATGCTAATGAAGCGCTGAATATGCATTTCAGCGCTTCATTAGTAAGCTTCGAAATGGCCATTTGCGTGGCCATTTCGAAGTTTGGGGCACGTGTAGACATGGCCATTGAGTGTACAATTTAAATGTGGCATGAGGCTTAAGTTACTCTGTGTGGGTCATGTTATTTCCAGAAAAAAAATCTGTCAGGGATGGTGATAGGTCCTGCTGTGAGGGAAGGGGAGTGGATTTGATGACCTCTCAAGGTCCCTTCCATTTCTTTGAGGTATGTATATCTCCATGTTTCAAGGATCTTGGAGGGTGAGGTTGCTAGTATAGTGCACGTCCTGGTGGTCTTGAGAGTAGGGTCAGGTGTATCTATGTTGTATTTTGGTAACATACTAGACAAGAATTCTAAGTTTGTTCTAACCATTCTACAACTGAAGAGCACAGAATCACTTTTCTATTAAATTGGGCTGAACTTTGCCACACTGAAAAGCTGCTTTAAAAATTAACAAAAATAACAATGGTGTAAAATAGCAAAAATCAGCCACAAAATAGAACTGTCTTGGTGCTGTTAGTTTTGTACAGTAAACTTTCATTTCTTCTTCAAGTGGTCCCCGTGGGTGCTCCACAGGAGGTGTCGGGCTCGCCCTGGCGCCACAGATTGGAGATTTCCAAGCCGTTTCTTGTCGGATCGCACATGCACCGAAGCGCGCCGTTCCTTCGCATGCTTTCAGTTATGTGCGCAATCCGGTCCACGCCAGTTCCTCTCAGCCACCAGCAACTGCAGATGTACTTCACTTTGGCTCCAACGCCTAAGAAAGATAAAACGTTATTCATTACTATTGCTAGTTCCCGTTTGTTTAAAACCATGCTCTTAGAAACTGTTCTTAAAAATTGTTCCTGTATATAGTTTACCAAAAAAAAAAAAAAGAGGAGAAGGAGGAGAGAGAGAAGAGCAGCCACTTCTGCGGCCTGTTTATCTCTGCAATAGACTGTGGTTGAATCTTATCTGTTGTTTAGTAGCTGTTAAGTACCCTCCTTAAAGTTACACCGTTGTTAAGTGCTTTTAACAAGAAGATGTCTCTGGTGGGATTCAAAAAATGTGAGTCGTGCCGTGAAGCTATGCCTGCCTCCGAAGGCCATAGCAAATGTATTTGTTGTCTGGGTGAGACCCATGTCCTGCAGAAATGTCCTCACTGCTCTAAGCTGAGGGCTAGAGCAAGGAAGGACAGGGAAATGAGATTCAAAATGATTTTATTTGACAAGGCTCTTCAGCCTGAGCCGTCTGAGAGATCCCAGGTGGAAGAGCCCTCAGGGCTACACAAGCAGAAGGCAACCTCTTTGACCTCCTCGGCTCATAAGTGGAAGAAAATGTCCCTTACTCAATCCTTGCCGGTACTGCTTACGAGCAGGACGAGTGAGGCACAGAACTGGGAAGTGCTTGCTAAGGGGAGTGCAAAAACCGGAGAACACAATACAGTGCCTGGGGCTCAAACTCTTAAAGAGGCAGCACTGGAGATCCCGCAGGTGCCAAAACGACAGGCACCGGAATCCATGGCACTGAGATTCCTGGCACCGAGAGCATCAGACCCGGGCACACCAGCATGGGGCCTGACAGTGCCAGAGACTGCCGTGTGTGCAGAACCGCAGGCAGAGGCACTGGGCACAGCACCTCTGGCACTGATACCCGCACCAAGATCTCAGGCACCGGACATAATACCTGCATCAGCACTGACTAAACAATTTTACAAACCAGGAAAGGCGAGGTCTGAGGCTTGGCACCGAAGTCCATCGCCGGATCTTCTCATTGTGCCTCTCTCTCCCAGTTCTCCTCCTGAAATGTGCGTGCTGTAATGGCTGTTAACACCACCTTCACCCTTTCTGAGACCACCATCTCCACTTCTACGGCCACCTTCTCCCTGCCTTAGGCTTCCTTCACCTGTTGCCTCACATGAGCTGCATAGATATTCCTACAGAGTCTCTCCACCTATGTCCACATCATCCCAGAGATCACACTTCTCTCATCATTACAGATACAGACAACACTCACGTTCTAGATCCTCATCACCAGGTCCATGTCCTTGCTATTACAGTTGTCCATATCATTGCGAAGACTATTGGCACTGTGGCTACTGAAGGTCTAGGGATAGATCCCCGCACCAATGTTCTTCATACAGACAGTTTTCAACCCCTCCTACAAAGCGGGGGGGCATGTTTCCCCACCAAGAGTGGGTCCAGAGTCGATTATCGACCTTCTCCTGGAATCTTTAGGGGAACGGGCACAGGAAGTGTCCGAGGAACAGATAGAGGTATATGAGACTGATGCCTCTTCGTCCTCTCCAGACAAGGCGGTAGTCCCAGGACATATATCTCCCCCAGACGATCATGAACAATTTCAGAAACTCTTCTAAAGGATGGCACAGTCCCAGGACATACAGGTGGTGGAGGTACAGGAGAAGCAGCATAAGCTCCTCAAGAATCTGAGACCTTCCACGTCATCAAAGATATTCATCCCCCTCTAGATGAGGCCATCATGGAGGCTGCCACAAACATCTGGCAGACCCCAGCTTCTATCCCGCCTACTAATAAATGAGGGGACAAAAAATACTTTGTCCCATCAAGGAGAATGGAGTTTTTTATTTAACCACCCACAGCCAAACTCCCTTGTGGTGGAGTCCTCTTGACAGAGATTGAAGACTCCGCAGTACAAATCCACGGGGTCTGACAAGGATGCAAAGAAACTGGACTTATTTGGGAGGAAGGTATATTCATCCTCCACTCTACTGTTACACATGGCCAACTATGCTGCACATCTACCCAACCATAATTTCGACAACTATAGAAGACTTACTTCACTCATGGACTTTCTTGCGGATGACAAGAAGCCTGTTCTGAAGGCAGTAGTTCAAGAAGGGTACGCAGCTTTGCGTACAGGTATCCAAATTGCATTAGATGTGGTGGACACAGCAGCACGCTCTACGGCCACCGCAGTGGTGATGCGGCGAGTGTCGTGGCTTCAGACATCCAGCATCCCTAAAGATCTGCAAATGAAAGTCGAAGACCTTCCCTTTGATAGGGCGAAGCTGTTTGCCAAATCCACAGACTCGGTCCTCCACTCCAGCCAGGACTCGAGAACTACGCTCAGAACGCTGGGCATGTACAACCCTCCTTACAGGAGGAAGAGATTCTACTCATACCAACGATGTTATACCTATCAATCTCAGCACCCGCAATAGCAGCAACGCTGTGATCAAGGACGCCACCAATAACAACGACGACAAAGGCCACCTAGGCGACATTCCCAGCAAGGCTATACCTCTGCATCACAGGCAGCCAGGCAGCAAGTTTGCTTTGTCAAGGACTGCAACATCACAACCATCATTCAGTGCCAGCAGCAACATATGTTCCACCATCGCCTCAGACCATTCTACCATCAGTGGAAAAGTGTCACTGTGGACAAATGGGTACTGGAAATTATTGCTGTGGGGTATGCCATCCCATTCTGCTCCATGCCTCCACCAAAACCCTCTACCCAGTCCCTTCTCGGGGACCCCTCTCACAAGATGCTGTTGAAATGAGGTGGACCACCTCATATCTGTAAGAGCGGTAGAGAGCGTCCCGGACGAGTTTCAGAGGAATGGATTTCATCCGATATTTCCTCACAGAGAAGAAACAGGAGGCTGGAGACCAATCCTAGACTTACAGGCTCTCAATCGTTATCTCCACAAGCAGAGTTTCAAGATGACCACAGCTGCTTCTATAGTCACAGCACTGGACGATGGAGATTGGTTCGCAGCTCGCAACTTGCAAGACGCGTATTTTCACATAACCTGCACACAGGTGCTTCCTCTGCTTTACCATGGGTATGGAACATTTCCAGTACAGAGTCCTGGCCTTTGGCCTGTCTTCAGCACCCAGGATTTTTACAGACACTCTCTGTAGGGTTTGCTTACCTGCATTGGCAAGACGTGTTCATCTTCCCATATCTGGATGATTGTCTCTTGAAGGGTGCCTCATGGGCAGATGTATTACGCATGGTAGACATTACTATGAAGACATTCCTCTCACTGAGCCTAGTCATCAACTTCCAAAAATTTACGATGGAGCCCATGCAGGACATAGAATTCATAGGAGCACACCTAGACTCTGTCACGGCGAGGGTGTATCTGCCCACCGCATGTTTTCATGCCATCCGATCTCTGATACAGGTGCTGATGTACAGCCCCACAATACGAGTATTAACTTGCTTGCAGGTCCTGGGACACGTGGCTGCCACCACATTTGTGGTGCAGAATGCCAGATTGCATCTTTGCTGCCTCCAGCACTGGTTGGCGACTGTGTATGTGCCAATGATATATGCCACTCACTAAAAGGTGTCGCCCCCCAGAAGAGGTGCGAAAATCTCTGACATGGTGGATGGACCCCAAGAATTTGCTGTCAGGGGTGCCCTTTCACCAACCGCAAATCACGGTTTTCCTCACGTCAAATGCTTCCCACATAGGCTGAGGGGCACACATGGGAAGCAGATCAGCGCAAGGGTGATGGTCCCTTACAGAGATGGCAACGCATATAAACATACTGGAGCTGCGAGTGGTATTCAATGCATGCAATCACTTCCGCCAATACCTGTGACACAAGGTAGTTGGGGTCAATACCGACAAAATTTCCACAATGTATTATATCAACTGTCAGGGCAGGGCCAGATCCCACGCATTATGTGCAGAGGCAGTCCGCCTGTGGAATTGGTGCATTGCAAACAACATAACCTTAAAAGCCTCATACTTACCAGGTGTCAGCAATGCAAGGGCAGATCAGTTGAGCAGGCACTTCGCTCTTACACAAGAATGGGAGATCCGCTCCGATCTGCTCTGCAGTATATTCAACACATGGGGGTTCCCTCAGATCAACTTATTTGCCACCTACATCAACAAGAAATGCCCTCAATACTGCTCCAGAGCGGGCATCGGCCTGGGCTCATTAAGGGATGCCTTCCTGCTTTCATGGAAGGGCCCCTTGCCATATGCATTCACCCCTACGGTACTTATCCACAAGGTCTTGCAGAAGGCAGGGAGGGAGAAGGCATGCTTGATACTTATAGCCCCAGCATGGGACCGCCAGCACTGGTTTCCTCTGCTGCAACGCATGTCGTGCTGCCCACCACTCTCCCTCCTGATCATACCGGACCTCATCACACAGAACTGGGGGATCGTGAGACATCCTCAGCCTCAAACCCTTCGCCTCAAGGCATGGCTAATCCCTGGCTCAGTGCCCAAGAGGGAGCATGTTCAGAAGGAGTGAAAGAGGTCTTGGAATGCAGTTGCCAGGCCTCTACCAGGAAAGCTTACGTATACAAGTGGAAGCACTTTATGTCCTGTTGTTTGTTCAAACAGTTGACCCTCCTGCAGGTCCTGGTCTCCACAATTTTGGATTATCTATTCGACCTAAAACAAGAGGGACTCTCTCTTTCATCACTAAAGGTCCACCTTGCAGCTATATCAGCATTCCGCCACACAGTGGATGGGTCAACTGTCTTTGCACATCCCATTACAGCACGGTTCCTGAAGAGCCTTGTGAACTTATATCCCCCGCAGAAACCATTATCACCGTCATGGAACTTTAGATCTGGTCCTTGACATGCTGTCTAGACCACCCTTCGAACCTTCAGCCACCATCTCCCACTGTCTACTTACCATGAAAACGGTCTTTCTTCTCGTGATCCCATCAGCTCGCGGGGTGAGTGAGCTGGCGGTGATAATGGCGGTTCCGCCTATACAACTTTCTCCAAAGAAGTGGTGGTTCTACATCTACACGCAGCGTTCCTTCCAAAGATCTCTTCAGAGTTCCATATCAACAAGCCAATAATTCTACCATCCTTCTACCCGAGACTGCACACCTGGAGTAGGGAAGTACGGCTGCATTCACTCGATGTGAGAAGGGCGCTGGCCTTCTGTGTAGACAGAACTAAACCCTTCCGAAAGACAGACAGACTCTTGGTGTCTCTTGCACCCAGATCAAAAGGGGAAGGACTATCATCACAAAGAATTTCAAATAACATTGTATCCTGCATAAAGATGTGCTATGCACTACATAAGACCCCTCTGCTAGTTCGGCCCAGGGCTCACTCCACCAGCGATGGTGGCCTCGACAGCTTTCTTAAAAGGAGTCTCTCTAAAGGACATCTGCAGAGTGGCGACATGGTCATCCTATGACACCTTCGCCAGACGCTACGCTATTCACCGGGTGTTGGAAGAGGAGACACGCCTATTGACAGCAGTCCTTTCAAGGGCAAGCTGCACATAATTTGGTACCCACCTCCATTTTTCTGGGGCCACTGCTGGGTAGTCACCTACTGTGGAGCACCCACGGGGACCACTCGAAGAAGAAAGAAGTTATTCACTTGTGTAGTAACAATGGTTCTTCGAGATGAGTCCCCTTGAGTGTTCCACTACCCACCCGTTCGTCCCTGCTTCGGAGTTCTGCTTTATGTTTTTCAGGAGCACCCGGGGCAGTTGGTCAAGGAACTGGCCTGGACCGGATTGCGCACGTGACCGAAAGCGACCGAAAGCACGTGAAGGACTGGCGCACTTCGGCGCATGCATGAGCCGACCAGATACAGCTTGGAAATCTCTGATCTGCGGCGCGGAGACGAGCCCAACACCTACTGTGGAGCACCCACGGGGACACATCTTGAAGAACCATCGTTACTACACAAGTGAGTAACTTCTCTATCTGGCATTCTATCACCTGAAACCCTCAAATAACTAGCAATTTAACCATAAGTAAATATTAGTTATGTTTTCCATAAGTACAGTGTAGTGAAAGTAAATACAAATAAATACAGCAAATACACTGTAAGTTTACAGCAAATACTGCTGTTGTTTGCACATAAAGTACTCTGAGTACATTTTTGTTTGTTCCTTAGTATCTAACCTTGTTTTTTGTAGTGTTATGCATTGTTAGTTATACCTCTCTATTATCCAGATTATTTGAATATTTGGCAACCTCCTAGTCCAAGGTTGCTGGATCTGGAAGAGTTTACTTTATCTTAAAATGTCAGGACCAAACTAACTGCTGTCATCTTCATATGCAAGAGTGATATTGCTGGCAAGTGCCACAGGGCACCCGAGGGCAATACGTTGTCCATAACATGATTTTATGTAATATGATTTTATGTAAATACAGTTTTCAGCTTACCTCTCTTATGAATTATTTAGCAAAAAAAGGGGAATAGATTCCTGGAGCTGTTTGACTCAGCTAAATAATTGGGCCATATTTTTCAGTTATACACATTTATCTCTAATTGCTTGATTGGGATGTAGGGTCATGTGACAGTCGGCTTTGACTAATAAGCAAAGTGACGCTCCCATAAAGGTAAAAAATTGAGCTGTTCACTCCTAATGAATGACTGTTCTGAGTATGGTGTTTTGTTTCGTGGCGTTGTGTTGCATGCATCTATTAGCATGTAGTTTAGATGATGCAGATGCCCCTGTCCTTTGCAACGCTGCTGTTGTAAGGAATTTGTGGTTCTTTGTACCCTTCTAGAAGTGTGTTACGACCTTTGATTTCCTTCAGGAATTGGCTGTGCTATGAGATTCTTATCTCATGAGATTGCTTTGGCAGCCAGGTGTGTTGACAGGGCATAGACCCAACTCATTATTATACTGATTTTTTTCTTACAAAAAAACTTCCTCAACCTTGTGAGCAAAAACATTATTTGATTTACCTTTTTGTTTATGCTCACTTGCAGAGTTCATATTGTTCTTTTTAAAAGTGCTTTCTCTGTGTGGTTTGATTTTAAAAACCAAATGCCTAGCGGCACATTCCTAAGCAACCCTGCGAAGAACAGTGGGTATGATTGTAAGAGGCTTTTTTTGGTTTGGTTTGGTTTTTTCTTTTAAGCAAGAAGACATTTAAATTTTCATTTAAGGGAAACTGGACAGAATATTTGAGGGGGAAAAATTGTGAATTCTTAGTGAGCCCACAACTATTTTTCAAAGTGTACCAGGAGAATATTCCGCTTTATGATAAGATCCATAGTTCGCATGCTGGTTATAACAACTATTGAAGTTTTATCTGTGCTTGCAGGGTGCTTTAACCTCCTGACGCCGGGAGCCTGTCTACACTGGCAAGTTACTGCCCTAAAACTTGCTGTGCTCAGGATGGGGGTGATGGTGATTTTTTTTTTCCACACTCCAAGCAAGAAAGCATCAATGCAGTCACTTGCCCGTGAAGACAAACCCTTAGACCTTGTCTATATTACAAAGTTTTGTCAGCAAAGGTTATGCCATTTTAATTAAAATCACTGTTGCATGTTTACACTACGCTCCTTGTGCCAGCAGACTGCATGCACACTAGTAGCTCTTCGATAAAAAGAGCAGTGCAGCATTGTAGCTATCCCACTGTGCACTTGGCAGCAGGGTGCTTTGGGAAAAGATTGTGATACCTCATGGGTCATGTACAGTGTCACCTGGTGCAGCTTTCCCAATGGCATACTAGTAGATTGCCGGCCACTTTTCAACGGAAGGTAGGGGCAGAGAGGGAGAAGAGAGTGGTGTATCTGGGGTGAGGGTGACGACAGGCTGACCGACCCATCCTGGGGGACTGGGACTCTCCCTGAGCATCAGTCCCCAGCTCTTGCCCCCATTTCTCTCCCCTAGTCTGCATAGCAGCAGTCTGTCTGTCTGGCTTACGAGGGGGCTGAGCTTGTTTTCTCTTATTTTTCTGTGCTCACCTAAGTACTCCTTAATTTTTAATTTTCATTTTTTATATGAGGCTGTGTGTCATAGTTTGTGCATTATCTTTTAGTTCCATGAGTAGAATAATCATTCATCCTGCTGTTTTAATAATTCAGTTTGTGTCACTTGTTAAAACAACATCCATATTTCCAGTAGAACCAGAGTGAAAGGATAAATATTTTGTTTGTTCATAAGGATCAGTTAAACGTAACCTGGATGTACCAACATATGTAATTCCCTCGAATGGCCAAAGATGGTCAAAATCCAGCACTCTTCCCCCAAAACACTTTTAGGCTACATCTAAACTATGAGATAAATACAATTTTATTAAAATTGCTTCCATAACGCTGGATTTTATAAATTTGAATTTGAGTTTCCTGTCCTGCCCACAAAGTCTCAACAAAGTTGAGTTAGTGCTGCCTTTCTAAATCACCAACCATCGACTATGGCAGTAGAGCATTGTGGGAACCTATCCCACAGTTCCCTCAGCCCCATAGCTTTCTGGGTTTTTTCACTGGTGCAGTATAGCAGGGGGAAATGCCCCGCAAGTGGTTGTGGGTATATGATATCTTCCCACCTTACATTGCCCTCATTCCCCTCCCATGGAAAGCAAATGGCTTTTTTTTTCCCCAGAAAGAGACTTCCCCCTGGTGATAGCCAGCCTCTGAAATTTTAAATTCATGGGCTTCCTGTTATCTTACTTCTTGCGCACCTGGAGAGCATTGGAGATATGACTAGCCAGAACAGACAACTGGGGGGCATTGTGGGATACATGGGGTTCTCATCTGGTGGCCAATAAAACTGATTTAAATGGAGGCTGTTTCCACACTACCATTAATCCAAACACTTACATTTGAACTCTCGGTTAATCCCACTGGGGACTTCAGAGTAAGAATGTTGGCCCATGGTGCCCCTTAAATTTGAAAGAATGGTATTGTGTTAACAGTCACAATTTAAAATTGAGCTAAGTGCCTTAGATTCGAATTTATGCTGTAGTGCAGATAAAGCCTTACTTTGATCATAGGGTATGCAAACTGGCAATGAGTGCTCAAATGCTATAGGGCAAATTAAATAGATCTCTTCTGTAATAATGTCAGCTCAGTTCTACCTCTAGACAAAAGTAGCAACCACAGCACCAGTCTTTATTAGGCAGGAACACATGATTTATTAATTACAAGCATACTGAGTTTAACTTATTAGCTTGGGGTGGGCTGTGAATCTGACTTCTCATCCTGTTCTGCTACTTAATAGTTGAATGGTCTCGCATGAATATCAAGGGACTTGACAGTCAGTTTGCACATGGTGTAATATTGGCCTGCTTCATTCAAGTGTTGTGTAACTATTATTGGCAAGGTTCTTTGAATTCTGGAGATTAAAAGTAATTTACGAGCCTGAAGTATCATATTATGATGTCACTATTTATGGATTAACTTAATGGATTTATTGTCTTCTCTTCTCCTTTTGACTATCACATAGGTCCTAGTGTAATTGAATCCATTTCTGTACCAGTCAAATTGAATAACAGCATAAAGGTAAGACCTATATTATGTTCTTACATGTCAGGCACTGACGGCTTGCTACACATTTTATTAATTTACACATTAACTTAAGAAGTTGTGTTTTAAATAGAAAATTATATTTTGGTGTATTTACAAGGCATTGTGCTTTCCAGCTTGCAAGAGAATTAAAAATGTACTGGTTAAGAGGGCTTGGAGGGATGGGGGAAGGAATGAAAGAGAATTAAAAAAGCCCTTAATGAAGACTAACACCCCCACATCCATTTTCAATTCTGTCACCTGGAAGTAATGTTTTTTTCTTGACAGTTGTTCACTGGCAAGTGACAGATAGAAAACAAACAGCAGAGATTTGGATTTTTCTAAAAGCAACCATCATATCTTCCCTTTCAGGGGTCTGCACATATTCCCCACCCCCTGCGCACACACAGAACTTAGCTCTTTTTCCCTGTGCAGACTAGAGGGCAGTACTTGAATTGCTTAGAAAAAATAATGTTGTGGTTTTCTATTTTTCTAAATGTTGTACCTTGGGTATCTGTTTTTAATTTGCTACCCAAGTTTATTTGTTTTCGAGAACAGAGACCGTTCTTACACATTTATTGTACCCAAGCGAACATAAGGATGGCAAGGAAAAGCCAAGTCTTTTACCTCTACTCCTTATAATCTATGAACCTAGACCGGAGGGGACAATTACGATCATCTAGTCTGATCACCTATAAAACACACAGGCAATAAGTTGGTGAATTAATTCCTGTTTGGAAGACATCCATTCAGAATTTGGCTTACTTCTGCCTGCCTCTCATACCTGTCCATTTCTCCCTTCATAGTTCTAAAATGACCATAAAAGTTTTAGAACATCCCAGGGGAAATGGCTGCCTTTTTGATACACGAAGTTGAGTAAGCTTGACATATAGCAACTTGATAATCAAAAGTCTTACTCTTGAAGTGTAGAGCTAGAAATAAACCACAGTTGGTACTAGATTAAAAAAATATAAAACCATATTTCCATTCTGTAATTGCATTCTCTTTAACTGTTGGTACTTTAATTTTCTTTACATTCTTCTTTTGTTCATTCAAAGCTATGCTGTATTCTGGTCAAAATTAAATGTGTTCAAGAATAGTGTTCACACCACCAGCACTGTACTCAAATCTGATCATTTAATGGACTAAACTCCTCCCCCTTTCTCTCTCTCGGAAGTATAGAAAAGTAACAGAAGTCTTTTTGTTGCATGTACAAATGACTAGTGCAGTAGGACAAATGTGAATTCACCTAAAATGTGTGTTGCTTTTTTTCCAGATGAAGCCATTTAGATTACGTTCAAACCCCTTGTCTACTTATAATCAGCAGCTGTGGCTGACATGTGTAGTTCAGCCTGATGGTAAGCATCTTGTTCAGTTTATTATTTCAGAAAACTGACATTATGCTGCAATTTTATTTCAATAGGTACAATAAGTCGTTTATGGTTACGGTAGTTGACCTGTATTTCACTTAGTCTCATGTAGTTTTACCTGGATCCAAATGCATGGGGAAAAAAACCCTACCTATCTCAATAAATGTGAATATGCAGAACTTCATTTGTGTTAACCAAGAATCTAAGAGAATGACAGCAGGTGTCAGAGGGATAGCTGTGTTAATCTGTATCCACAAAAACAACAAGAAGTCCTGTGGCACCTTTATAGACTAACAGATATATCGGAGCATAAGCTTTCGTTGGCAAAGACCCACTGCATTTGACGAAGTGGGTCTTTGCCCACAAAAGCTTATGCTCCGATATATATGTTAGTGTGTAAAACTACTGCAGGGAAATGTCAAAGTTGTTTGTTTTTTATACCTTATGCCAAAGCAGTAATGTGTGTGGCTGCATGTCTCTTTAGCTTCCTTTTATTGGTATTAGACTAGTCAATGTTGCAAGATAGTGACTATATAGCAATGCTCAAATTGTCAGATCACATTATTGAGTGTTTCTTACTGTTCTGAATACAGCACTGATCTCAGTGGGAGTTCTTATCCAAGTCAGTAATGTACCTGAATCTGCTCTAGTAAGCTAGTAACTCTGTGTGAGATTTTAGTTCTGCATTTCTTTTGGTCAGCAGCTTAATATTTTCCTCTTTAGTTACAGAATCCAGCTTCAAAATAAATGTTACTATGACAGTTAAAATACGTGGTGTAGAAGAAAATGGAAGCTCATCATTCATTAATAATCAAGTTCACAATCGGACAAGAACACTAAACTGTGCACAAGTAAGTATTTTTTGGAAACAACACTGATTGTAAAGGTTTTTTTTATAAAACTACTTGTGCATTGTAGACGTGGACTAGTATCTGATTAGAGAGCCATATGGGAAAGAGTTTGCCTCCATTACGGCTGCAGTTGAGCTAGTAATACTGTGTTTGAATAGGGATTTTGCTAGCAAACTTGTAACATGGCTTCCTACAGCTGTGTGGCATGACTTCTTTTGAGCAGCGCAGTAACCAAACAATAATAAAGAATGCTGCTCAGATTGTCAGTAGGAAGAATGTAATTGAATTACAGACAAAACAATTCTCATCCACACTGGGCAAATGGTAAACCTGCATCAGTCACACAAGAATTTAAATGCAGTTGCTGCTGTCATTTTTGTAGTGTTAATGGGGACAGATCCTAAATGAAAGAATCTGAATGGGGTAGTATAGTCACTGTTTTGAGTCTGCAGCGAAGTATTATTTGTGTGTTAATTCAAGATTTTAAAGTTCTCACATCACTTATCTTCAGCATCTAAGACTTGAGTTAATTTAAGTTGAAAAGCCATCAGACAGTGGTCTGATTACAAATATTTGCAACAATTGTTAAGAGATGCTTTTTCTCCGCTTGGTCACTTTTTCTCACTCCTTGGGCATTCTGAATGTTTTGAATGTCTTAAGTCAGTCTAGATGCTGCTTCTCGTTTTCTGGCTTCTGTTCCCCTCTACAAGAGGTAAAAAAGGAAATAGGTAAAATGTTCGAAAGTGCCTGAGTGATTTAAGCATCCAAGTCCAATTCACATTCAGTGGGTTGTAAGCACTTAAATAAGTAGAAGCCTATGAAAATTTCATTCATTATCACAACAGCATTGTTCATCTTTTGGTTTCTCTTAGTTCTGTTGACTCACTCACACAGCAAGAGAAGCTAGATGACAGGGCATCTTTCATAGATTCGGTGGCCAGAAGGGACCACTGTGATCACCTAACATAACACAGGTGATGGAACGTCCCCAAAATAATTCCTGTTTGAACTAGAGCATATCTTTTAGAATAATATCAATCTTGATTTAAAAATTGCCAGTGATGAAGACTCTAGCAAAATCACTGGTAAACATTGTTCCAGAGATCTAATACCCTCCGTCTTTCCTCCAGTCTCTGTTAGACATAGGAGTCATGCAGGCATTTTTTAACATTCTACCTAACCTTTTTGTTGTTTTCTTTTTTTACATCTTGTAACAGGGGACACTAGCCTCTTCCTAAAAACCTGTAAAGTGTCTGTACTTTTACAGGTGTTGAAAGTTAGATTGACTTTGGGTCTTACAGTAACACTGAAATCTGGATGTCCAGTGGGAAGAGTAGGAAATGTCACTTGGCCAGGGTCTGGAAAATAGTTTCTTTCTGCCTAGACTTCCAGTCCTTAGTTGTAAAAGGAATTGAAGTACCAAAGTGTACCTTTTCCCCCTGCATTCTTCCAGTCCCAGCACTGTCCTAGGAGATAGCTGTTGAAGTGTCATCACTGTTGGAGTTTAAAACCCGAGCAGGGTACAAAGGTGTATTTGTACTGTAATCTTGGTTGAAATGGAGACTGCTTACACATGGGTAAACTTAAGAACATAAGCCATGTCCCTTTGTTACTAGGTATAGATAGGGTCCTACCAAATACATGGCCATGAAAAATGTCATGGAACATGAAATCTGATCTCTCCACCACCACCAGCACACCGTGAAATATGATCTGTGTGCTTTCACCCCACACCATATAGAGTCCACAGGGAATCCAGTCTTTCAAAGTGGGGGTTCTGAACAATAAAACGAGTTACAGGGGAACTGCAAGGTTATTTTAGAAGGGTTACAGTATTGCTATCCTTTCTTCTATACTACCTTCAGAGCTGGGCAGACAGAGAAGGGCAGCAGTTGGCTGGTTGCCCAGCTCTGAAGGCAGCACTCTGCCAGCAGCAGTGCAGAAAAAAAGATGACAATACCATACCATGCCACCCCTATTCCTGTGCTGCTGGTGACAGCAGAGCAGACGTAAGGATAGCACTGTTGCACTCCCCTCCCCCAATCTTGTGCCCCCCAGCTCCTTTTTGGGTGAAGATCCTTACAGTTACCACACTCTGAAATTTGAGATTCAAATAGGTAAAATCATGACATTTTTGTTTTATAAATTTCTCTGACTGTGAAACTGACCAAAGTGGACTGTGAATTCGGTAGGGCCTTAAGTGTTGATTGAAATAAACAAACAGAAATCAGGCAGTTACTTGAAAATTACTTCAATATGGTGAATTAACGTTCTAGACCTTTTAGCGGGCTGGGGGTGGGGGAGGGAAATAATGGATTGAGCATAGAAAGCCTAGGGCTGCCGAACTGTTGGAGCATTTAGTTGGTTATGTGTTTACAATTTTTGGTTTCCTAGGCACAAAATTCAACCTGTATCAGGAGATCTTAAACTTACAAACTTTTTTTGAGAACTATAGTTTGTATTTTGACTGGCAGGCAGTTGACACCCATTGAGCTTTTACATTGTCTGGGTGCCTTAAATATGTTCCTTTGTAATCTCACTCAAATTTCCTAATTTGTTTTTCCATTATAACTTTACTGTGTCAATCCTTTGTTTGTAAGTGAATTGTACTGAAGTGTAAGCCCTTAATTACAAATTACAGTATAAAGCTGTTTAGAGATATTCTAACTTTACTGAATGTATTCGTAGAAATGTGCCGAAATCATTGTGGTTCACCTTGGCTACCTGAACTACACTCAGTATGAAGTCACCGTTGATTTTGAGGGTCTGAACAAGCTGCTGTTCCCCATCAAGAATGTGACTTTCACAGTAAGTGAACAGTATCATCTTAGGCCCCAACCCCCCCCCCCCCCCCCAAAAAAAAAATCTTTGGTTTTAATGATTGTTGCAGAAGGCTACTTTAACAACTGTAAAAAAAAAAACAAAAAAAACCCTATGCCATTTTCCTTTTGAAGGTGAAATACCTTCATAGAAAAGTGTGGAAGCTATGGCCCTGTTCTTATTGAGCTCATCAACATACTTTATTTTATGTTGTCAAGATTCTAGCACAATTTCCCTAACTCGTGTGAAGAAAGACTGTTTTCTGCCACAACTGTTAAAAAAAAATTATGCTTACTCAGAGGAGTACTCTGTACTGTACTCAAGATGAAAGTCCTTGTCAACAGCGTGGTCAGGAAAGCCTGTTCAGAAAGCTATTCTGTGTTTCCTACAAAGCAGACCATTGAGAAGAATTTGAATGCACATGCAAAATCCTTCTCTTGTTCTTACAGCTCTGAACTCAAGAACTGCTAAGAAATAACTGTAAAATGGATAAGTTTGCTGGCTATTAACACACAGATATGCAATTTTTGGATTGCCTTTCTGTCAGTCCCGTGTTTGGGGGCTGACAGAACTGCAGGGCCCCTGGGCCAGGGATGCGTGGAGGGGATCTGGCTTTGTGCTTCTGGAAAGGGTATGGTGTCAGGTGAAAGGGCAGGGCCAGGTAAGCCAGCCCTCAGCACCACCCACCATATATGCCCCCTCCCCACAACACCAGATAGCCCTCAGAGCTGCCCAGAATGAAGCAGTTAGACACAGAAATTTTGTTTCCTGTAGTTAGTTGCACATGTTTAGAACTTACTTTTCCGGAGGCAAAAACAAGATGAAGGATAAATAATCACAAATCTCCTCTTAATTAGGCAAGACTTGAAAGCCAGTGGATTCAGCTGTAGAGACTTTTAGGCAACGTTGTGTGTGCAAGTACTAGTAATTTTTTCATGTCATGCAGATTGTATCAGGTTCCTCTTAAAATGCTAATTTTATCTTTTATCATCTTACAGTGGAAAACCTACCGCCCATCTTTTTCACAAGTGGAAATCTGGTTCCGATTTGTCTTTGTAGTTCTTACTTTCATGGTCACTGTGAGTACAATCCCTAAACTTTTTTTAGAGGTCTGGGGATAGGTGGGTAGGGCGGCTAATGCGTCTATGACATAGTCCTGTGTTTGGCATCATAGGACTCAACATCAGCAAAGTTTCCTACTGTGGAAGTGCAAAACCATTTTTAAAAAGACTTTTAACTCAGTTTATGCTTTATAATTTCTGCCAACAATGTAAGAGTTTAGTTCAATTTGAATTTTAAAGTTCAGTCATTTCTTTGAGTAATTTTTTTTTTATTGGGTGGGGGAAGCATTGCAAATAAGAAAAATGATGATTTTGTACAACTCAAAATGGCTGAAAAAAATTCACTGAGACTTTCAAGAAAAAATTTTACCTGGGTTCAGAGACCAGGTAATGAAATACAGTAGACCCTTGACTTATGCGAGGGTTCTGTTCCCATGCAACCTCGCGTACCCTGAATTTCACGTAAGTCAGTTCGGCTTTTTCCCCAGTGGAACGCCCATGGCTGCCGCTTCCCTGGAGCTCCAGTGCCCGGAGCGCCTACGGCCACTGCTTCGATGGAGCTCTGGGGCTGGGAGTGCCCGCATCCACCACTCCCTCAGGACTCTGGGCAGGGAGGGAGGGGGTGCCAGCTGCCCAGAGCTTGGTACAGCCAGGAGGTGCTGCCCCTCCCCCACCATATCTCTCTCTTCCATATTTGGGAAGGGGAGATATGGTCACCCTAGCCATGGGAGGGGGCAGTAGAGTTAAGCCTGGGGTGGGTTAGGGCTACAGGGGAGATTGGGAGTGGAGGTGAGCTGGGGCCGTGTGGGGGTGGGGGTGGAGGGGCGTTTGAGCCAGAGCCACACGCAGGGTGGTGAGCCGGAGCTGGGCATGGGGGTGGGGGGGTGAGCTGGAGCCATGTGTGGGTGGAGAGCAGGGTAGTGGGGGTTGAACCAGGGCCACGTGGGACCTGCGGGGGTGGGGTTGAGCCAGGGTGGAGCGGGGAGCGAGATTTTGAGTTGCATTTACCTCGTAATCATGCATTTCGAGGGTTTATTGTATTTCTTAAAAATTGGAGTGCAAAACTTCTGACTTGATGGATGAAAACACTGGGTTAGAATGAAAGTCGTAATGTAATGTTAAATGCATTGGGTGCTGTTATGTGCACACACACAACTTTTGTTAAATAACAATGACTGTGGTACAGTAAAAGCTGTGTATCTGGAACTCCGATAACCTTTACATTCTCTTAACCAGCACTTGGGGCACCTATCCTGGCACCAACCCCCTCACACCTACCTGGCCAGGACCAGCTGCTGTGGACCCACTTCCCCTGCTGGGGCCATATTCCCAGCTGGGGCTGGATGCCGCGGTGTGGCCCTCCTGGCTGGGGCTGGCTTCTCCAAGTTTGGGCTGGCTACCGTGGGGCCGGCTACCCAGTGTGGGTCGGCTGAGCAGGGCAGCTTGCCTAGTTGTGGCTGGCTGCTGTGGGGCCAGCGGCCGTGGTGTGCCCTCAACCCCGGCCAAGGGTGGCACCCCCCAAGTCCTCAGGAGTAGTGCTCCCTCCCTGCAATCCCCATTGGTCCCACTCAACTCGCTGGCAAATTTGATTATCCAGCAATCCTTGTTCCCCAGGAGTGCCAGATAATCAAGCTTTTACTGTACATGCCCTGTCCTGTCAATGAAGTTTGTTGGCTATCTTAGGCAGATATTGTCATATTGAGATGGTATATACAGTAATTGGCAATATCACACACTTGATGCTGATTGGTGCAGTAGCGGCTGGTTTCCATGTCAGGCTGTTCCACAGGTTAAGTGACTTGCTCAAGGTCACACAACATATGAGACGCAGAACTATATCCTTGGAAACCTGATTCTCAGTGATACAATGTACTCAGCAGGACATGCTTCCTTTCAGTAATGTTATCAGTGTGTTACACTCTGTAAGGTCTGGTAAGGCTAAGAAGGACAAGATAGAGGGAGGCTGATGTATGTAATATAGTTATTGACAGTTCCCTATATATATATATTTTATATATATATTTTTTTTGCAGTGTCTCTTTGCACATTCTCTCCGGAAATTCTCCATGAGGGACTGGGGAATCGAACAGAAATGGATGTCCATTCTTCTTCCCCTCTTGCTGCTTTACAATGGTAAGTGCGTGTGTGTGTGCATATAATGTCGTTTTTGTAAGGTTCTCCTTACAATCAGCTTGGCCCTTTAAAATATATGACTGCTTAGAAGAATTCATCCACATAGTCAATTAATTTGTTTAAAAATACGCAAGTATATCCTTTCTTGCAGTAAGTCAGATGCCATGATAATCAGATGCATTTAACTTCTTTTAAGTTCTTCAAATAAATGTCATTCCCCTTTAAAATTCTGAGTCGGATAAATGTTGTCTTACCTGTTTTAAAGGTGGTAGTGTTGTTCAGCCTGTGTATTTATCTGAGCATCTCCCTGGAGGCACTGAGATACAGTGGCTGCTCAATTAAGCAAGGTGGCTGCTTTTAGTCTTTAGCTTGAAAACCAAGACAAATTCTAGAGAGAGCCAGTAGACAGCAAAATAGCATTTTTCTCCATAATGAAGTGCACTGACCCTTTTATGAGAGGGAGTAAGACTCTGTTATAAGGAATTTGAACTAAGGTCCAAATTTGAACCAAGCCCTGGTGGCGGAAGAGAAGGACCAGTCCCAGGGAATTAGGGGTTGGTTGGGAGGGAAAACAGGACACAATTCCTTTAATTGCCTGGGATCAGGAGCCTTTTATTGTAGGGTGGGACAGGACTCCCCTCACTTCCAGGCAATTAGGAGGAGCTCTCTGAGCTGGAGGCCAGTATATAGACTGTCTTCTCCATCAGAACAGGGGAGACATTCACAGGAGGAGGAAACCAGAGTTGGTAAGCTAAAATCTAGATCTTTGGGAAGTAACCTGATGAAAAGTGGGGTATGGATAGTGGAGGAACCAGAGAGAAGTGTGAACCTTTTGGATTGCAGTGATGGACTTCATTGACAGGACTGTTTGTGGGCATTAAATCAGTCCCAGCTGGGGCCTGGGGGAATCTGCAAGGGTGCATCTACACTTTCATTCCTCTTTTGAAAGAGGCATGCAAATGAGGGAAATTGAAAATGCGAATGAGGTGCAGATTTACATATCTGTCACCTCATTTGCATATTTCTCTTTCAAAAGACGAAAAGCAGTGTATAAGTGGAGATACACATCTCCTAGAACTGGAAGGGACCTCAGGAGGTCATCTAGTCCAGGCCCCTGCCCTCTTGGCAGGACCAAGCACCACCCCAACTACTATTTTCCCCAGTCCCTAAAAAGCCTCCACAAGGATTGAACTCACAACGCTGGGTTTAGCAGACCAATGCTCAAACCATTGAGTTATCCCTTCTCCCAAGGCGATACTCTGGCGTCTTCATTCACAAGCTGTGGCCTGTCAATTACATGTTGTTTGCAGCATGACTGCTTTTACTAGAGCTACACTAATTCCAGAGAAGTCAGGTTCAGTTATCTGTATCCAAGTTAACGCTGTAGTGCAGACAAGCTCTTAACGCTTGTTCCTGGCAACCAAAATAGGGCTTACACCACTAAAAATTTCACGCACAGAATCTTATGGAGTCTAAGTAGGTACAATTCACAGAAAAGCTGGGATACAGCACAGCAAGAACAAAACAAGAAGGTATAAAGAAGATGGAAGTTAAATTATACCCCTCTAGTTCCTCTGTGCTGTTACAGCAGTTTATACTGTTTCCCATTGTTGGCCCAAAACTGTGTTCCATGTGGCCGGAGTCTGTTTTGCACATGAGCAATGATCACGTTAGCCAGACTGATACATTAGCTAGCTCTCCAGCTTCATGAAATTCAGGGCCTGTATTCCCACAGAATCCCCACAAAGGTGAAGGGCAGTCTCTTGTAGCAAAGCTCCCATGGAAATCCACTGCCAGGGAGTCGGAGCCAGTACAGAGTACTGAGCAGGGTCTCTGTACAGACAGCTCTGGCCTCCTGCAGATCCCAGATTTAAGGCTTGCTCAATGGCCTAACTCCACAGGGAACTGAGGGAAAACCTCTCTCCACAGCTGAACAAGAAGGAGAATTACGTGGAAGTTTTCTGCCCCAAAAATCTGAGTTTTCCTGTGGATGGAACAATGTGGCCCGGGGAGACTTAAAGCATCTTACAATACCCTCAGGATCTGATCATATATGGAGAAAATAATTTATCCCTGGGTGAAACAACCAAAAACACCACTCTAAAATTCCCAAATGACATTTCAGCCCTTAAACATACAGAATAAACACGAATACAGTCTTCTCCTGCCTTACGAGGGTAATTCGTTCCTGAAAAATCTCCTCTTACGGCGAATTCTTGTAAGTCGAAAATGTAATTACCATTAATTTCACTGGGAAAAAATTTTATGCGCTCCTGAGCCCCAAAATTTACACCCATTTATGCTTACCTGGCAGAGGGCACAGCTGCGCAGAGCAGGTGGCAGCGGCCCCCTAGCTGCCCAGGGAGTGAGTGGCAGGGGCGGGGCCAGGATGGACTGTGCACCCAGCAGCCACATCTCCCAGGAGCGCCTGGGAGCAGCTGCCAGCTGCTGCAGTGCCAAGGTGGACACCAGACCAGCCCCAGGTAAAGGCTGGGCTGGGGACTCCGGGAAACTGCCACCAGGTGGCAAGCGGCGCCCGAGGCACAGCTGTGCAGGGTGGAGGGAGATGAACCCCTAGCTGCCTGAGGAGGAAGTGGCAGGGGTGGGGCCAGGATGGGCTGACTTTCTCCAGCCTCAGGGTGTCTGCGTCCTGCTGAGGCACTTGTAAACTCCAGTAAATGCCTCAAGGCGAAGTAGTGGTCCTTAATCAAGCTGCTCGTAAACATGAATTCTCGTAGCTCGAATGGGCATATCTCGGGGCATGACTGTACAGAGAACAGTAGCGCGCTCTCTGTCTGTCACACACACACACACTCTCTCTCTCTCTCTCTCTCTCACGGCAAACCTGGAGAAAAATGAAAGTCCTTTATTACACAAAATAAGCCCTTCTTCCCTTTTTAATGGGAGGAAGGATTCTTTCAAAGATGGGTTTACTTTCAAAAGAGCAGTGTCTACACTGCTTTTCTTATTTCAAAAGAAGCTTTTTTGAAAGAGGAATATGCAAATGTGATGTCAGATGTAAATCTGCATCTTATTTCCATTTTCAATTTCCCTCATTTGCATTCCTTTTTTGAAAGAGGAATGCAAGTTTAGATGCATCCTAAGTGTTCCTGAGGGTGAAAAACAGGAGTTTTGCTGCAAAGGGACCTCAGGCCATGAGGAACCACTTGAAACATCAGCAGCCCGGTTACATGCTCCTAGTAACTCTAACATAGAACTATATTCAGAACCAACTTTAGGCAGCCAGCAAGAAACAGTTGTGTCGTAGGTGCCTTCCAAGTGACACTCTACTGGAAATCTTGCAGCAAATCTTAAAGTGATTGCTTAGCACAGGGAGGAGCATCAGTTGGAAATGCTTTGTTTTGTATTTGTTATTAACTTTTAGATTTAACTATCCACTGCGCCACTTAATGGTTAAGGTTTTGAAAAATCTTCATATTAGTTCTCTAAAGCCCATTTGGGGTTCCCCCCCTCTTTTATTAACAATGGGTAGCATTGTCTCCTGCTTAATATTTTTCTTCCCTTCTGTTACAGATCCATTTTTCCCCCTCTCATTTTTGGTGAACAGTTGGTTTCCTGGAATGCTTGATGACCTCTTTCAGTCAGTGTTTCTGTGTGCATTGCTGCTGTTCTGGCTCTGTGTCTACCATGGGATACGAGTGCAGGTAAGCAGAGGACAATTACTTAGTACTTGCCGCACAGAGAGAAGCATTAATTCAGCTTTGTGTACTGTAGTTTAAATTTTTCTCCTTGATATAATACCCTTTTTTTCCAAAATGTTGACAAAATGAAATCATACCTAATGTGCAAGTGTTCACAAAGCTCGTTTTGTAAACCATGTAATGTGACTTTTTATTCTGTCTTCATGCTAAACTCATTCTTCCATAATATTTCCAATCAGCTGTTTTTGTGTATTCTTAGTTCATCATTTAGTGGATTGACAGGCTGACAATATAGTTGTGAAAGCCTGATGTAGGGTTGTATTATGACTTGACTACGTCATTAGCCATTTGGGTGCTTTGTCCCTCATGCTAGGGAGGAGACAGGTCTCAGTTGCAGAGCACAATTTCTCGGCTTTTTGGACATCAAGATCAGTTTGCAGCCTTCCTTAAACTCTGATCTCGGGGACCAGCACAGAGAGTGCTGTCGTGTGACTTGGAAGCTAAAATGATTAACAGTGAAATAGTGAGCTGTTCTGATGCTGCCTCGTTGGGGGTGGCTCACATCCCTGAGCTGTTATCCTAAACTACAGGTCATACCTCTGAAAACTGGCACTCTCTGGTCCGGCAGTATTCTTGGTCCTGCTGGACCAGGGATACTCCTGGACCAGAGTGCCCAGGAGTGGAAGGGCAGGCTGTCAGCCACAAGGAGGTGGGAACATCTCTGAAAGCTGGAGCCTTGGTTGCAGGGTGGGAGTGGAACTTCATAGGGGCTGAGGGCTGGGTTCCCCCTGCAGCCCTAGGGTGCCTGGTGCCAGGGCTGGAGCCCTGCAGCAGCAATGTGGGGTCGGGATCAAGGTCAGTGCCCCATGGCAGTGCAGGCTGGGACAGCAGGGAGCTGGAGTGCTAGCTGGAGCCACACAGCAGGCCTGGGCCACCCAGGATACAGCAGGTAGGTGGTGGGGGAGTCAGAACAGATGCTTGGGGGGGCCTCGTGGCAGGGGTCCTCCCCTGGTTCAGCAAATTCATTTGGGACCAGTTAGGTCCCAAGTGTGCCAAACCAGGGAGGTGCAACCTGTAGTTGCAGAGCAGCACGGAAGTAGTTTCCACTTGGGTCATATCTGGGAGGCTGTTTTACAACAATACATTTTATAGTTAAAAATTTTAAGAAGTCAAATTCTGGAGCACAGTTTTATGGAAAGAAGTGGATTCTGCAGCTGCAGTGTCAATGTAGTGCATCAGATCATGGGATTAAAAGTAATAGAATACAATTTAAATATTTGTGGATGTTTTCTATATTTTCAATTATATAGGTTTCGATTACAGCACAGCATAAAAAGTCTACAGCATTCAATTTACATTTTTATTGCAGATATTTGCACCCTGAAAAACAAAAGTAGTAGTATTTTTCAGTTCACCTCAGACAAGTATTGTAGCACAGTCTCTTTATCAAGGAAGTTGAACTTATGAATATAGAATTATATATAAAATTAACTGCATTCAAATACAAAACAATTTAAAACTTTAGTGACTACAAGTCTACTTGGTCCTATTTCTTTTTCAGCCAATCACTCAGACAGATAATTTTGTTTACATTTGCAGGAGATAATGCTGCCCACTTCTTGTTCACAACGTCACCTGAAAGTGAGATCAGACATTTGCATGGCAACTGTTGTAGCATGCATTGCAAGATATTTGCACGCTACATATACAAAAGATTCATATGCCTCTTCTTGCTTCAACCTCTGTTCCAAAGGACATGCATTCAGACAGCTGATAGGTTCTGCTCATTAACAATTCAAAGCAGTGCAGGCCAATGAATCAAAACAAAAAGCAGTCAAGTAGCACTTTAAAGACTAGCAAAATGGTTTATTAGGTAAAAACCTAATAAACCATTTTGCTAGTCTTTAAAGTGCTACTTGACTGCTTTTTGTTTTGATAGTGTATAGACTAGCACGGCTTCCTCTTTGTGACAGGCCAATGAAAGTTTGTTTGCATCACCCGAGTCCGATGCCACCAGCCAAAAGTTGATTTTTCTCTTTGGGTGGTTCAGATCCTATGGTTTCCACATTGGAATGTTGGTCTTCTACAATTTGTGAAAGCATGCTCCATATCTTGTCCCTCTCAATTTTGGAAGGCACTTCAGAGTCTTTAAACCTTGAATTGAGTGCTGCAGCTATCTTTATCATTGGTATTTTCTTTGCATTTTGTGAAAGTGTTCTTCAAATGAACAACATGTGTTGAATCATCATCTAAGGCCAGGTCCACACTAGGAGGTAAAATTGATTTTTAGATATGTATATCCAGCTTGAAGAATTGCATAGTTAGGGTTGACTTATCTAAAATAGTTTTCCTGCCATCCACCCAGTGTGTTCTCCCATCATCCTTCATTGGTCCTCGTGACTGTCAGGAGTACCGGGGTCAACAGTGGAACTATGACAGCTTTATTAAGAGCATCCGCAGGGGGAGTGCTAAATCGAACCCCAGAATACTGATCGCCAGCTTGTTGATCTTTCCATAAGTGTAGGCATATCTGAGTCTGCTATAAAATGATATATATGGCAGAATGTGGGCAAAACAGAGCCAGAGACACACAGTTCTATTCCAAGCAGTTCAGGTACAAATTTAATTACCATTTTTAATGAGCATCATCAACATGGAAGTATGTTTTCTGGAATGGTGACTGAAGCTTTAAGGGACATATGGATGATTAGCATATCTCACAAGTATTGCATATCTTGCAATGCCAACCCTACCGAAGTTATAAATGTCTTTTCTCACTCTATGGTGATATTGTAAATAAGACATGGGCAACGTTATCTCCTATAAATGTAAACAATATTCTTTCTCTTAGCAATTTGCCGAACAAGAAGCAGGAGTGACTGAACTTGTAAGTGGTGAAGTTTTGCATCATTTTGGTTTTGAGTGTAGTTAAAAAAAAAAATCTGGGCTATCAGGTCGACAGCATAGATTTCTATGAGGTGAATTGAAAAAAATATTTTTTGTTTTATCATTTTTTCAGTGAAAATATTCGTGGTAAAAAAGAAAGTGAGCAGCATATACTTTGTATTGTCTTGTAAATCAACATATTTGACAAATGTGGAAAAGCATTACAAAATAAATAAATTTTGATTGATACGATTTAATGTGATTAAAACTGACTGTGATTAATGTTCTGAGTTAATCACACGAATTAACTGTGATTGTTCTACAGCCCTATTTGTAACATTTTTTATACACTCTGTAGTGAGCTTTGGATTTCACAAAATAAATTGCCGATGCTGCTTTTCTAAAAAAGCACTTTGGAAGAATGGCTGTTCTTGTTTTAATATGTTGAGAACCGGGTGAATTCAGATGTTCTTAATCTTACTTCTGTTGCTCCAACAGGGAGAAAGGAAATGTTTAACTTTCTATCTTCCCAAATTCTGTATCGTTGGGCTTCTGTGGTTGGCCTGTGTTACTTTAGGAATATGGCAAACGTAAGTTATTTCCCCGTTGTGCTAAGTTTTAGTGAGGAAAAGTGGCTCAGAAAAGCAGAATGGCTTTATAGTTAGTGATGTCTGTCTTTTAGTATTTTAATTGTGATCCAGAAATGAATAAATTGAACTACACCAGTTCTGTAAGATCTTGCTATTTTGTAAATTGAGACTACGTCTCTAATGGCTGCCCTACTAACATGCAACTACATAAATTCCACAGCCAATACATAAATGGTTCCATACAATGTATTCTCCAGTATTTTGTCCTAATTTAGAACAATATTCCCTGTAGTAGAGTTTCCCCTTCCATTGGAGGGGCAAGGGAGAGACCTCGCTGTTGGAATATGTTCCTTTGTTCAATTTTATTCCATTGTGCCAAGTGATATATCCTCTTGGACCATCCTAACAATCCTCTTATATCTCAGCATTTACATTGTACATATTCATATGCTGTCCTACTCACCTCAAGCTGCTGTGCAGCCAAGTAATACATGTGTGTAATTTTTCCTCTTGTATTAGTCCCTCTGACCTTTTGAATAATCTTTGTTATTTTTTTCTGAATTCCTTCCAGTCTGGTAAGCTAACATAAAGATAGAATCATTCCCCTCCCAGACAACTTCCCCACCGTTTTGATGAGGTGACTCTCTAAGTCACATTACGCACAATTGTGACCTTCTTACATTTTGGGTTTTTTATGGAGGGAAGTAAATAGTGGAATAGGTAAGATTGAAAGCTGTGTAGCTGGAGGAAAATGCTATTGAAATCAGACACTTCACTTCTGCCTGACAAGGGGAGCATACTTCATAATGAGAGAGAGGTCTGAATCTGCATTTTTTTTTTTTTGATTTTATTGCTGCAGTCATACTCAATGAGGATAAAATAAATCTGGAATAACCAAGTTTTATAGGAAATTATTAGGTGTTAATATACCAAAAAATAAACATAATATGAATAAAGAGTAACTTAAACTCAGAATCTCCACATACATAAGTAGAATCAATAGTTCTGACCCTCATCTAGTGTAAATCCCTGTCTCTCAAATAAAAATCAGTGGAACTATTAGTTTATCTGAGCTGAGGATCATATCCAGTATCCTTAATCTCTGCGTAACATTAAGAAGTCTAGAACTCCTGCAGTGTTTTATGCCAATACATATTTGTAGTTAATTTGACATCCTTAGGACTGTGATTACTTCATGAACTTTGATCTTTTCTAGTGTTAATGAACTACATGATCCAACATACCAGTACAGAGTTGACACGGGTAATTTTCAGGTAATTTTTTTGTATCAAACTTTGTTGCCACTTCCATATGGATTTTTTTATGTCTATTCAGGTAGGACTGGGGAAGAGGTGTGTGAAAATATCTGTCGAGTACGTAGTATTACATTATATTATATATTGCTCTTCAAGCTGAAATGTAACTATTTTTTGTGGTACAACTTTAAAGAACACCATGTGCTGAATGGAAGATCTGAAGATTAAAAAAAAAAGATATTTTCACTATTTTAAGGGAAATTAACTTTTTTGTTTGGCTAATGCAAATATCTTAAAAGTAGACCTGAGTTTTTATGAAAAGATGCTCCCTCCATTGCTTGTTTTGTACAGGAGATATGGAATGGTTCCTTTTCATGAAGGGGTGTATGTCTGAAGATCCAGTGCATCATTAAGAAAGGAAGAGCATGAATGCTGAGCTGTCACCCCAGTGATGAGCTTGGGAACAACTACTCAGTTGCAACCACCCAGGATATCTTGGGTCTCATCAGAAATAAATTCATTTACCTATGAGACAAAAACCTGCTCCTTGCTAGGCATCTTAGGTCTCTGCACCCTCTATTCTTAGAGTATTTGGCCTTCTCAGTAAATTTCTGCTTTCCCTCCTGTATAAGAAATAAGTTTTGTACAACTTCCTATAGTTTCTCAGAACTGTGTTGCCATTTTTAGAACACGTCTTAGATTTAAAAGAAGTGGTCTTTGCTAGTGAAACACTCCTCTGCCCTGCACATCTCAAAATTGACACAGCCACCACAGGCACTGCTGCTACAGACCAGGGAGTATTATGGTTCCTTCTTCCCGCCTAACTGTTCTGAACAAGTAGATCATGATTTTAGAGATGGTGGTTTCTGGGGTGGAGTTGAAGGAAGATAGATTAGGGTAACTTTTTTTTTTTTCAAAGTAAAACTGTATTACATTTTTTCTATTATAGGGAATGAAAGTCTTCTTTCTTATGGTGGCAACAGTATATATCTTGTACCTTTTGTTCCTGATAGTGAGGGCATGTTCGGAACTTCGCAACATGCCTTACGTTGGTAAGCAGTATTTTTTTCTTGCTTCCTTCAAATAGATTCCCCTCCCCCGGGGATGGCTAGCTGTTTGGGGCAGAGGGGTGTAAGCTCTCAAAACACTGACGATTGTTCTTAATCCTTTCAGATCTTAGGTTAAAATTCTTGACTGCATTGACGTTTGTAGTGCTTGTCATTAGGTAAGACTTTTTTTAACGTGCATATTCTATGCATTCCAATATTTATGGCATTGTAAAACCTCATTTAAAAATTCCACCTAATCCAAGCTACACTTTAAAATCTTGCATGCTACTGGCACTTACCAAATAATAAATTACCACTTGATTATATAATTGATAGCTATTAGTGATTTTATTTTTCAAAACAATTCTCACTGATATCCCAGCTGAGCAGTGCTGTGAATATGTAAAGTGCATGGCCCTCTGTTTATAAAAATAATCTTTTTAAAAAATTCACTGTTGCTGGCCAGGCAGACTGAGATGTACCTCGTAATTTGTTAGCGCTCAGGGAGCTTGTGAGATGCCACAAAGCTCTCTTACTTTATGGTCCCTTTCTTTTGAAAGTTTTCCATTAAATTCTGCCCTTAGCCCAGGAAAGCCAAGGGAGCACCAACATTGCCTGTTTTTAAGGGATGTAGAGAATTTAGTTAGTTATCCAAAATAAAGACATCTCACTCCAACCTATTCAATGCCTTGAATCAGTGAGCAGAGAATGAGATTGGTGAATTGTCAGTGATGCTCTTAAGTAAGTAGACTGATTAGTGATTAGACCTGCTCTGTGTGTCTGCATTAAAAATGCAGTTGTGCTGTTCATCCGAGAGTGCTGAGCATTCTGTAAAAGCGCTAACTTCTGCTGTGATTGTGGAGTCCCACACCTGATGATGTCCATAACATCAAAATGGTTTTTCTTCCGGAGAAAGTTTAGATTGCCTTTTATGCTGCCCTTTATAGGGCAGTGCTAAAACATCGCAAAAGAGGAATATGTGTAAGATCCATAAACCTACAGGATAGTTCCATTTCATCAATGTTGAAAAGAAGGGCATAAATTTAAGTGGCATTTATAGATTATTTTTTATCAAATAGAAAATTGTTTCAGTCAAGAACAGACTAAGCAAATATAGTTTTATAAGCATCAACAGTTAAGGAGACTGAACCTGTTTTGGGACAGATTTGGTGTTAGACAATGGAAAGAGAAGGTATTCACTCTGATTAAATCTGAGATAGCCAGGGAGTAAATATAGCTCTCTCATATCTATACTGCTGCTTGTGGATGTACTTATTTTCATAATGGAGGTGCAGCCCTCAGGAGGTGAGAAGACTTGCCATGTATCAGTCTCTGAGGGTTCATCATATCCAGCTGGAACATTTCTTGTTGGGACTTGTAATAACCATGAGGCACACGTCCCAATTAAAGATGGGGACAGCTGAAATCTACTTCACTGTTGTGTAATTAGGTAAAATCTTTTTGGTCTTAGCAAGCTGCCAATGCAGCCCACATTGTAATTGCCCCTGTAACTAATTCTAAAGCAGAACTGTGGTCTCTAGCAAGCCAATCCGTGTTATAGACAATCTGTCCTCTGATGCTCGAGCACATCTTGTTCTGTAACCTCCTTTTATGAGGTATTTAGAGTGAACTCTCCACTACTGCCACAATCACACTGATCGGTCTGTAGTTATGGACATATATCTACCAGAGAGATGTCCACCCCACAGTGTTGTTTGCAAAGCAGCATTCACCTTCTGTGGAGTTATATGTGCTTGCTGACTTAACGTGAAATTCAGAGGACGGGGTGAGTTGCCAATGCTACTTTTTAAACAAGGTTCTAATACACACTGCCCAGTGTCAGATCACTGCTGACTTGTGAATTGTGCTTTGTCAGAAACTGAGAAAAAAATTAAGCTAATTTTCCCCTTTCAACTGAATGACTGAATTTTAATTTAAAAAAAAGTTCTCTGAATTAGGAATTGGAAATCAAGTGCCTCTTAAAATAGGCAGCTGTATAGATTTGTCACATTAGTCTAAAAATAGTTGCCTTTTTTTCTAGTAACTTTGTTCTTCCACACCCCCATCAAATGTTGTTACTGTTCAGTACATATAGTCACAGTGTCTGTCTTGTCTCCCACAGCATTGTCATACTATATCTACGCTTTGGATCACAAGTTCTACAGGACAACTTTGTAGCTGAGCTGTCAACTCATTATCAGAATTATATCCTTCTACTGTGGCTTCCAATTATTTAGGCATGTTGTTAACTTGCTTCAAGTGAATGTACACAGATGATGGCTCAGGAGTAGTGCCTTTCACTGCTCCATCAGCAGTTCATGTCTAACCCAGCTGGTAGCAACTGCAGGTGGTTATTTTCTGATGGTTATTCATGATTAGCTGCCAATTGAATGTGCTGGTTTCAATCGAGTTCTCTGAACAGCTGTCCAAATTACAGAATCGACAGCCATAATTGGCACTCTTGAATGTTCATGAAGATAGGACGAGTTTCTTTCTCATATATGTGTAGTAGGTTATCCATTTAGAGCAGGGCTGAGCCATGTTAGAAGGCTACTGTGGGATAGTTTATGTGGATGCTCCATATTTTGTAGCTAGCAGATGTCTGCAAATTGGCATAGGTACTGCATTCACTTAAACAAAAGCATGATGGGCTGCATAATTTGAGGAGGCAGGAAGTAGTTCTCCAAACTGCTATCTAGCACTTTCCAATTCAGAGATGGAGACTGTTACTGCAGTATCATGGTACGACTGGACAGAGTTAAGGCATACCTTGCTATGGTTCAGTCTTTTCTACACTGGCAGTTTTCAGGAAATCTTCCTTTTGTGGTACAATTCTTCTGATGCCATGACAGCTGGAATACTAGTGTGGACCTTGTCACAAGCATCTTTACAACTGTTTTGTTTAGACCCATTCAGTACAAGTCTAACTAAAAGAGAGAGGGGATGGGGGAAGCGGAATCAAAATCTGTTTACTCTGGACTTCCAGTGGTAAATGGTTTCAGACCTGCCAGTTTAGAATCAGTATTTGCACAATACAAATTGGATAGTCTACCAGCTGGCTCCATTGCCTTCATTGTAAAATATGGGTTTTTAGCTTATCCCCACTTTACAGATGGGAAAGCCAATTTGCCACATGTCAAAAGCTGGCATCTGTGTCGGAGCCAAGATTAGAACTTCCTGGATCCTCAACTCAAACCACTAGAGTACAGTGCTTTAGAGTCTGAAACTGGTCATGTGACTGGAAATGCCCTATATCAGCTAGACAGTGACTGCTGAGCTTGTCTATAACTAGTGGAAACCAAAACAGCTTTAATGGATGCCTTAAAAACAAAGGCAACATCCCCAATGTGTCTCATGTTCTATTTCATTGCTGCCACTCGGCCCTCCCGCCCATTTAACTTAATTCATGATAATGCCAAACTAATCATCAGTGTCCCAAAATTTTTAACAGTACCCAGTTAACACTCTTCATAATTTGAAAGTGCTGAGGAAAAAAAGTCATCAGGATGTTGCATGGAGAATCCTGCCTCGTGTTTGGTTTTATTTCAAAGTTAATGTGGACTGAGCTGAATTTTGTGTGATGTCCTTGACTATTATTACCAGCTGAATTCTTATCATTCTACGGTTTACTGAACTTCTATCTCTACACTTTAGCTTTTGTGTATTCCCCATCAAAGAACGCACTGTATGGTAAGTGACCTATTGTAAAATTATTAGATGGCTGCTGAGACCTACCATGCTAATAAAGCGCATCAGATTTTCACAGGTTGGTGGTTTCATTAGCACTTGATTATGTTCTTTGTGTCAGAGCAGCTTACGGTGGCTTCAGACATCCAGTGATGATGGAAGCACGTGCTGATCCAGGGATCGGCAACCTGCTGCTCTTTAAGGAGTCACTTGCTGCTCTGAATGCTGCTGACTCCTCTCGCGGCTCCCTGCCCTGCCGTGGCTGAAATAATAGAACTAAATTTAATTGGTTTAATGGCCATGAGAGCGGCGGGCAGGATCCGGACGTTAAACTAATTAAATTTAGTTCCGTTATTTCAGCGTGGCAGGGCAGAGAGCTGCCTGTGCTGCAGGTGTGGGAAGTGAGCAGGAGAGCTAGGGAGAGGGGCAGCCAAGTCTGCCCTTGCTGAAGTTGCACAGCCCCACTGAGAAGGAGGCGTGGGGGAGGAGCAGCGGCAGCACGCGTAGCTGCAGCATCTTGTTGGCTTGAGGAGAGTTAATCCTGGGAACGGAGCGGGGAGGGTTTGCAGGCTGAGGCGGGTAAAGACTAGAGATGTGGGGGTGGGTTTGGGACCCAGAGGGGTTAAGCCTGGGAGTCCGAGAGCGGTGATTTGGGTCTGAGAAAGGTTAAATCTGGGGATGAGGGTGGTGGCTTGGAGCTGAGAGGGGTTAAACCTGGGCATGGGTGGCAGATTTGGGGGCTGAGGTAGGTAGAGCCTGGAAATGGAGGTAATTCAGCTGTCTGCCTGGTATGGTTTGCCATTATGTATGAAGGACTGTCTCGTATTCACATGCATTGTGGCTCTTGCAGTATTGATTTTGTAACTGAATTTGGAAAAAAATGGCTCTTCTCGCTATTTCAGTTGAAGGCCCTTGTGCTGATGTAATCCATGAAAATGTTACATTTCTTGCATGTGCCTCTTAATATTATGTAGCTTTAGGATACTTAGTAATAAAAATGGCTGCTTATTTTACTGTACGTTTCTGCTTTAACCATGGAATGTAAGTATGCTGGGCAACTAGCTTGTCCTATGTGTCTGGAGAGGGCCTTCCATACTGGGGCAGAGAAGTTTCTCACTAAACTGATTTTGGAACTCAGATGAATGGAGATGTTTCAGGAATCCCGTATCTCCATTATAGGAGAAGCAGTTAGCTGGCTGGGTGGGAAATATTTATATCTCTACCTGGGTTAGAAGAGTTAAAAAGCATGCAGACAGTATGGTATCTTGTGGCACTCCATTAGGGGCAGATTTCACTCTGTATCTTTACTGGTTTCAGTGGAGCTGTCAGTTTACACCAGGGATATATTTAGCCCTGAGACTTGACAGGGCCTATTCTGGGAAACCTGGGGAGGTGGTATTGTAGATAGCCAATGGAAAGAGAGTCCCTTCCGTTCTATCGTGTGAAAGTGAAAAATGTCTATCCTAAGTTATAACCCCATAGGTAGGTATTAATTAGCAAACAGTTATTAGATTTAATTACTTTAGTCATAAATAAGGGAAAGGGGCTGAAACATCATCTAAAATCAGCCTGTATTTTTCAACCAGATTCTTTATTGACCTGGTATCGGAGGGGTAGCTGTGTTAGTCTCACGAAAGCTCATGCTCAAAACTTTTCTGTTAGTCTGTAAGGTGCCACAGGACCCTTCGTTGCTGTTTATTGACCTAGTGTGTTCTAAAATTTTAGGTATAACTAACGTGGACAAGTGAAATTGTACCTCAGGAGAAATGATGACACTAATACAGTGTAGAGAATGCCCACTTTCTGAGTTGTTGTGAATGCTGACGTACTGTGAGAGATGGAGTTGAAGAGTTTAAATCAAATCATATCCCTTCCTTGCCAGGATAACTCGGATCCAGCCTAGAGTTTTACACCTTCCTTGGAAACTACAAAGTTGCACATTTCAGTTCTGGATAAAAGTCTAATCTAAAAGTTCAAAGTCAGGAATAAAATTTTTGGCTAAATGAAACTACATATATGTTTTCCAGAATCACAGCTGAAAGACAATCCAGCCTTTTCAATGCTGAATGATTCAGATGATGATGTGATCTATGGGTAAGTAACGCTATTGTGAAAAGTCTGTTGATGATTCAGAGGGTGTACAGTTGCTATATTTAATATTAAAAGTTTCAGGGCTTGGTTGGTTGCTTTTAGTGAAAATCCAAACATGCTGATAACAGTCAACTGTAGTATGAGTTGTTTATTTTGGGTCACTTTAATCCAAAATATGACTAATGAGGTTTCCTAGCATCATGGCTTCTTCATTTCCTGCATAAGAAGGGTTTGTTGTGACACTGAGACTAAAAAGTATATGGCCCCCTTAAAGGTAGGTGTGAGGACAATGGCAAACTGCAGTGAGAGTGTGTAAGTGGGTGTGGGATTTGGGAAGAGAATACAATGGCAAGAAGAAATAAGTGGAGAATGAGTGCTGGAGTCAGGTCAGCAGGATGCAGGTTGACGGAGGAAATAGGTTGAGAGCTAGGCCATACTTAAAATGGCCACTGCTGTAGGGCACACAATGGCTGCCCTAATTGAATGAGTATCCTAATCAAATCCACTGCAATAGCCTGAGTTCAGATTCTGAACTCAACATTGGTAATAATACTGACATAGCATCGAGAGGCCCAGTCAGGTAGAGCCCCATTGTGATTGGTGCTGGACGAACACATTAAAAACAGTTTTTGTTCTTGAAGGCTTACAGAATTTTAAAAATGAATGAATGAATGAATAGATAAATAAACCTGACACAATGGGTAGGTGAGAGAGAATGAGGATGTGATAACATGTTTGCATAGATTAGTAATGTGACATTTGTAATGGTGGGCTTTTTTTGTCGTTTCCTTTTGCGTGTGTTTAGTTTTGATCAGTAGCAGCAGTTACAGCTTGTTTCCTGATTCCCCATTGTCAGTATTTCCACAGATGCTAAACTAAAGACAAGTCTACAGTTACATTGGCATGTAAAGTTACACACTGCACACCCAGCTAGCATAGGTATAAATAACACTGTAGAAGGTGAGGTGTGGCTTAGGCAAGTAGAATGCATGAATCCTGAGAGGGTGCGTACCCTATACAACACTTTACATGTCCAAGCACATCCATGCTTCTGTATTCAGCTGCCCCCCACTGCCTCCCTGCACTACACACTGCAGTGACAAGTGTGGACAAAGCTTATCTTTCACTGGCATGTACCTTTGTAGGTCATGCCTAGACGCTACACACTGTCGCAAGGGTGGACAAAGCATAGAAGTGAACCTTGAGGAAGAATTTGGGGAATAGAATTATGTATTGCTCACGTCTCTTAACTGAAACTAGAGGGCTGGTTGGAGCTCCGCTTGCAAGCAGAAGTTGGGCTGGAAGAAAGTTCTAGACAGAAACTTGTAGTAATGCACATCCAAAGTATATGGACTGGCCAAGAGAGGAGCTCCATTGGGGGCTGGGCTGGGACCCATGCTGGTCAGGGGAGGGTGGGGGTGGCCCTGGCCCTCTGCTGGCTTCGGGAGGGGCTCCGTTGGGGACTGGGCTGGGCCCCATGTTGGCTGGGGGAGGGGTTGGGGCTGGCACAGTGTGGGGCAGGGGAGGCTCCATCAGGAAGCTGGGCCAGGCCCAACCCTGGCCAGGGAAGGGACTGGGGCTGGTATAGTGTGGGGAGGCTTTTGTTGGGGGGCTGGGCCAGACCCCAGGCTGGGTGGGGAGGGGCTGGCATCCTGGGAGTGGGGGGGGTCTCTGTCAGAGGGCTGGGCCTGGCCCCGTGTTAGCTGGGGGAGGGGCTCAGGCCTGCACAGTGTGTGGGGTGGAACATGGTAGAACCTTGCCTGGATAGACGGACAGACACACAGCAAAATTAATATATATATGATGTATGCTTTGGATTAGTGAATCCTCGCAAATGATGACACTTGTTTCAGTTTTGAATTGACAGACCAAATTATTGTAGAACTGGCTTAGTACCTTTTCCTGTGTACATAAAACTACGTAGTTGATCATTGTATTCAGGGTATTTACAAAGTTCTATTTGTTAACAGGAGTGACTATGAAGAAATGCCACTTCAAAACGGTCAAACCATTAGAGCCAAGTACAAGGAAGAATCAGACAGTGATTGAGTTCATGTGGAGAAGACTTGCTTATGAGAATGCAAGTGCTCTTGAGAGTTTTACTAGATGACCACTTTCTTGTGAGTCTGCTTTCAACTGAACACTATCTGCCAAGGAAAGACTTCCTGTTTATTTCTGTTTACAGAGTTAAAACAAAACTGAAGGAAAAATGGAAATGCTTGAAAAAGTTGTAGTGGAGACTTCTAAGAAACCAAATTCTCACTTTACACTAGGTTTAGCAAATCTCCTATGCATGATTTCTGTGGAGAACACATTGCTAAAACGGAGGCTTTCAGAGTCTGGTTCCAGCTAAGAACATCACTGAGTGTGTGCTGATTTAAAATCGCTTCTATGCTGTAGGTTTTTAAGAGGATTATCTACAGCACGTTACTTTCACTCTGGATGCATCTTGCATTAGATATCGTGTATAGCATCCATTGGTAATGAAGTGCCTCTCTTCTTTCTTCCCTTCCTCACCATACCCACTTGAATTGAGGGTACAAAATGGCAAGTGTTTCCTTTGATTTCTCAGCAACGACAAGCTTTATTGCCCCTACTTCAAGGAGAGAGCGTTCAAAGGTCCGTGGTCAGCGCTGTAGTTGACTCATATATCTTGAGTTCATAAACCTGAAGTTTGCCAAATGTCTTCTGAATGGGAGACAGGTAGAAATATTCAAGTTCTGTTGAAGCCAAAATTTATAAACAGAATAATACATTATGATCAGTAGTGCAAAGTAATTTGCAAGGGTTTGTCTTAGAATTATCAAAACAAAGTAAGACAATTTAAAATGTCTAGATTAAAATATTTAAACTACTGCAAACCTTGGTGGGAAACCCATTACTGCCATTCAGTTTGCCTTTGTGTGTTGGGGAGGAGGGAGAAGACGTTACGTTTCCTACAAAAGGTACAATGTACAATTTAATACGTTATTTTAATTTCTTTAGATCCTTTTTCCCCAAATTAGGATTTTTCATGCTGTCTTCTTGTAGCTGTTAAAAATAAGTTAATAGAAGAACAATTACTTTTGGTGATATATTGAACAAACAGACAGAAGTGTGTTCTTTAGCATGTTTTGTAAATAGCTCAATGACCTCATCTTTAGAAACACCTAAATTGCTTTAATTTAAAATGCCTGCTACTTACTAGTACCTTTTTGATTGTCCCTTAGGCTGTGATTCAGCAGTGCTAGAGAACTTCAAAATATTTACTGGAATATTGTTCATCATATTTAAATGTGTGTATTTCAGTTTTCCTTCAACCACAGTATAGCTTTGTTTTTAAAGGGAGGCTGTCAATTTTTATTAACTTTTTTAAGTTTGGTATTTTCAGGTATGCCGCTATGACCGCGGTTGCATGGGAACCAGCTGTTGTCACTGACTTAGGGCAAACTGCAAAGAATGGGGTAGCCGCTCCCCAAAGTTGGCAGCACAAAACCACCTGTGTTGTATCTTAGTGGTTACCCAGAAGCCAACAACACAGTTCCCTTAAAGAAACCCAGACATCCAAATCAAGTAAGTTCTGCCAGTCCCAAAGGATCAGACACATTATTTCCTAGGTCAATGAATACTTCAGATCTTATACACTTTTAACGAGTTCTTATTAACTAAAACTTATTGAAAAGCCAAAAGAATATTGGTTAAAAGAGCAATATACATACAGGTGTGAGTATAGTTCTACAGTCAGATTCATAGTAGAGAGGGTAAGCTTTGTTGTTGCAAAGAGTTTTCAGAATTTAGTCCATTGATTATAATCCAGTGATCAACATTATGTTTGGGATGTATCACCTTAGGACTGGGATCTCAATTCTTATGGGTTGGGCTTCCCCTGCATAAAACCCCTAACCTGGCTCTGAGATGACAGAACCCAGTGGTTGTCTTATACTGTTTCCTGGCAGCCTCTTCACCGAATAGTACTGGGCAAACAATAGGCTTTTGATTTAACTTTGTTTCGCAAACATTATGGTAATTAACATAAGGTAACTTATCCAGCAAATAGTTTATCACATACTTCAAAGCGACTTACAATGAAATTATTTTGCCCAAGATTCATTTAAATATTCCCTTTTGATCTAATCAACAGCTATAGTAATGGATAAGAACCATCTCTTTACATGAACAACAAGAAATCCTGTGGTACCTTACAGATTAACAGATATTTTGGAGTATAAGCTTTCATGGGCAAAGACCCACTTCGTCAGATGCATGGGCGGGGGGTTCCAGAGGAGGGTTTAAATATATGGGCTTGCATGGATAGTCTCTAACAAGATCTGTTAAAAAAAAAAAAAACAAAAAAAAACATACACACACACTAGAACTTTGAAATGCAAACCTATCCAACGTTGAATGGCCCTAATTTCCAATTGTTTCATGTGTCTACAAAGCTGACTCTGGTGAGTTAGCCTGCAGGATGCTTAACCCGTTGGAGTACAGACTAACACAGCTACCTCTCTGTTACTAACCCATTCTGGTTATGTATGATGCTTAGCATAACATTTGTGGCAGTTATGTCACCGTGGTAACAACAATGGTTTTTATGGTCATATGGTAGTCAAATTACATCAGAGCCATCTATCCCTGCATCTTTTTGTGGGTTTTTCTATGGTTTCACAGTTACCGTTTTCTTAATGTTTCTCTTTCCTGTTGCTGTATGAAATACCCACACAAACAAAGGGGAAACACAGAATATAAAGAACAAACAGTTGTTTTGATCTATATGGAAAGACCTGGTTATGCTAGTTTATTGAACTGGTTTAAGCATAACAGTTCAGTGTGCTCCCACTGACCTTGTCGAATTGCATTGGGAACCATTGCAGATTTACTTTGCGTTGACAGTAGAGTGGCCCTAAACTGCTTGATCGGGAGTAACCTCTTGGGTCCTGTTTCACAGTTCAGGAGTCCTTTCTGTGAGACTTGACTAATGTCCTATGGGAGGGCTAGTTTAACTACTAAAGATTGTCTGCATCCTCTGCTATTTAAAATGGTTCTGCCCAAATTAGCATTTAGGAAGCAACTAGAATACAGAAAATTTTTAGCATACGTGTTTAAGCAATTTTGTGGCTATGAAATTTAACAAACATACTAAGAAGTCAGAATGTTACCTAGCACAGTAAATGCCTCTCCTGTAGACCAAAACCAAAAGAAGGCCAAAGAATTTTCATGTGCACAAAGACAAGAAAATGGAACAAACAATTTTTTCTCCTTACTGTGGTAGGTGTTACTTTTAACAATATGTGAAAAAATTCAGACAGCCGCAAATTGTCTTGTAAACTGCAGTGGTAGTTGCACCTTTAACAACTCATTTTAGCTAACATAGACTCTTTTAAATATAAAATTGTTTTATATTTTTAATCCCCCCCAAAAAACAAAAAAAAAACCCACACAGGCTAGCTTCTCTCTTTCTTAAACAAGAAAGAATAAGTCATTGTCATTCCCTATACACCCAAAAAAATCCATTGACTTTTATGGGAACTCGGGATAAGAGAGAGACAAGGATCGGACCTTTATTTTTGTGGATTTTTACTTTTGTGCATTCAAATTTAATAGTTTTATTCTAGTTATAAAAGTCATATTTCGATTTGGTAAAATATTTCTCCATATAGGATGTGTTTATTAATGTTGCTTACTGTAATTGAGGTTGCTTGTGACACAGTATATAAAGTCTGGCTTTATGAAATATGTTTTGGGATTCCATTAACTAAAAACTTTAAAAAAAAATATATATATATAAGAAGTCATGGCATTTAGAATTTGAGAAATTTTCCTGGGTTGGTTTTAGTCCCTTTATTATTTTTTTATTGTATTATTCTTTAGAAAAACAAAAATAGGACTAGGATAGGGAAGTGTGCACTTTGGTTTTTAAAGTTACCTATCTTAGAAATATCAGTATCTGAATCTTTTGTAAAAATCTTGCATTGAACTGCCTTTCCTTAGCTGTGTCTACGCTGCCCCTCCCTTTCAGAAGGGGCATGCAAATGTGGCCGATCAAAAATGCAAATGAGGTGATATTTAAATACATTGTTCTTCATTTGCATACTTCTGCGGGATCTCTCTTCCAAAAGAGCCAGTTTTGAAAAGCAGAACAGCCTCGTAGATAGAATTCATTTGAAATGAAACCCTGTTTAAAGCTTACACAGATGTTTTGGCTTTAAAAAACAGCTCTCTCGGAAGCAAGGTCCCATGGGAGTATGCAAATAAGGCAAATATTTAAATCTGCACCTCATTTGCATTTTGATCAGCTACATTTGCATGCCCCCTCCAAAAGGGAGGGGCAGTGTAGACGTAGCTCTTATGTATAGAACCCTGCACAGATGTTAAAAAAAAGAAAAAAAGGTGGTACCATATGTGCTATGCAAAAACAACCCATTGGTATCTGCATCCATGGATATGAAGAGGATATCCACAGATTTGCAAGACTCTAAATATAAAATGTGGATCTGCATACATACACAAATATTCTCAGATTGTAGATGTTTGTGGGTATAAAGCAGTATCTGCAGATTTGCAGGGCTCTATGTATGCATACTTTATTTTGTACTCAAAAAATGTTATCAAGTAACTTAGCAAGTCTGGCTAAAACACTGCAGTGTCTCCCAAAGTGTGGTATGTGTACCACTCGTGGTACGCAAAAGGATTTGAAGGGGTACACAGCAGAAAATAAATTACTAAAAATCAGGAGATAAGCACTGGGAGGATGGGTACGTGGATGTGTTAAGTTTTGGAAATGCTTCCCTGCGACATTAAATTCACTGCCTACCTAGTAAAGAGGCAGAAGTAGTAAAAGTGGCTGGGCAAGTTTTACATATTTCATGCCTTGGAGTGATTCTTGAAAACTGCACAAAGATACAATGTGGAACCAAAGGTTACTCTGAGGAAGTCTCTTGTGGCAATAAGATGGTTTGTAAATATTTTGTGGGGCGCTGTATTCTTTTATCTCTGCACAGTGTTGCTATTATGACACACAGATTAAATGAAAGGTGTGTCTTATGTAAGAAATTCACTTGGCTAGCTGCATATTTTTCCCATATGGCTAGCAAAGGGGTCAATAAGGGAAGTATTTTGTAAAGCAGATTTTTTTTCTTTCCAACAAATCACAGTTAAATCAGAGTGCACTTGTACTGGGCTCTTAAAATCCATTAAACGTTTTGGGAGCAAGGGCATTTCAAAATTGCGTGGGTACTTCCAAGTGCCCACAGCTGCACGGCTTGCCAGCACTTTGAAATTCCTGTGGTGAGAATTAAGCCAATGAGGTGCTGCATATGCAGCACGGCCCCTCATTGCTGTTCTCTGCTTGGGCTTGTTTACATGCCCCTTTCAAAGGAGGGGGCTAGTGTAGACAAGCCCTGAGGGATATTTACTTGCAAAAATCCACCTTGTGAACTATGTGGAAGCCACTTACCACTGGACCCAGGTGATTGTTATGATTAGCTCCTGAACTTTCATGCACATTTTTGTGGTGGTATTGGCTGTAAAGCATGATCAGTGTTCAAGGCTTGCTGGAAAGCAAATATCCTGTACCCTAAGGCAAAGAAGGGGCAGCATAACCCAGAGGAATACATGAGAAATCTTTCTCAGCTTAGGTTAAAAATAAAAACGTAATTTAACAGGGAGCATAAACTGCCTTGAGGAGAATGTTTTAAATAATTCTCAACTTGATAGCTTTCTTTAAGCCTAAGGGCAATTATGATGAGAATTACTTGCCTGCCTGTTGCTCTTTTGCCATGTTCTGTGTAGCCCAGTAACTGCCATGTATGGCACAAAACCCCGATGCTGTAATAAAAATGAACTCTTTAAAAAGCTTGTAAATATGTGTAAAATTAAGCAAAATAATGGAAAAAGTGTATACCAAAGTGGTATTGAACATGTAAGAAATATTCTGCTAATGAGAAGTTGTAAATATGGTGCTGCTTTGATAAGGTGTGCATGGGATGTAGTAGTAAGTCTGTGTTTTGGGGAAACTTGTTAATCATCCATTTACAGTGGAAATCTTTCTGGTATAGAATATGAAACCTAATGATTGATTGCTTCCACAAAAACTGGGTGCTGAGATACATGGATGACTTCACATACATCAAATTTGTTGTCCTGTTAAATATGTTAATAAATAGTTTTCATACTGTATCTACACATGCATTTGGGTTTTGCTTTCCTTCCATTAGTTGAAGGTAATCTAGCACACTTTTTTTTACTGCATTTCAAGTGCAAAAAAGACAGTTGTGCAATGTTTAGAAGGACCCAGCTGACAACTGACACCATCCTAGCAGCAGAAGAGTTTAAATTCTTGTATTCCTAATATCTCAAATTCATGTAAAGGAGAAGACATACTTTTTGACTACCTGGGATTGGAGATGAAATATAGTAGGAATATTACTGAAGAGTCAAGCTAACCATGTTACAGTGGGTGCCCATCAAGGTGTTTCAAGGGATGTGTACAATTTGGAAGCATCTCTCTGATGCCTTGATTAAGTTTTTAACCATTCGGATTGTAAAGAAAACTTGATGAATTGTTACAGATTCCTTTGCGTCTACAGAGATATAATGAATTGGGGCCTGGCCAGCCTTTGTTTTTGTTACTGTCAACACTAAACATGTATTTAAATGGGTTTTTTTTTTAAGAGATATCCACATACTGCAAAAGATTAGTCCAAATACCATCCCATCAAATGCCTTCTGGTCCCCAACAGTTACAAAAAATACACAGGCCAGGTCTACATGATGGGACAGGGGGAGAGAGGAAAATCTTGATAAGTCACAGAGCTGGAGTGGTGTATCCTTAATTGTTTTTTTTTCCCTGCTATCCTCCCAGCAGAAGGGCTCTAGGGAAACACTCCTGTTGACTTTCCTTACTCATTGTGACTGCAAGGAATACCAGGGTCATTGGTGGAGCCCTGATTGTTTAACTTAGCATGGCCCTACTAGGTGTGTGAAATTGACAGGCATTCCATTGATCTCTCCATAAGTTTTGATGTACCTTTATGCAGATGCTGGGCTAGACTACATTTAGACTACATGCTCTGAGTAAGTATTTTGCAGCTTCCACTTCCAAAGGACACTGCCCAAACAGAAAACTCAGCTCAATCCTCCTTCATTTCACACTGCACTGTTAGTTTAGGACCGATCTTGTAAACACACAATTTATGTAAATAACTGTGCAGAAGCAGTTTATTATGAGGTTGAAACTGGCAGAGGCTTGCCATGTCACATTTCTGGTGGTTTAGTGAAGTTTTTCATAATATGTAGAGCTTTATTAGAAGCAAACATCTAGTCACAATGTGTCACTGCATAATGCAAAATTTATGTAATACTCACCAGTAATGCTTGGACACAAAGTATAACTGGAGCACATTTCAACCACTTAGGCTAGATTAACATTTAGTGTGTATATAAAACACTCAAATATATTTTAGTGCCCCACTTTTCCCCTGGGAGATAGGTTTCACCAGACAAGCCCACGTCCTACAAAAACTAAGAAGAAAGCAGCATTCCACTTTATTTTTTCTGATTTCTGAAGGACTTAAACCACTCTACTGTAAATATAAGTTTGAAAGAACCAGATGCACTAATTCCAGTTGTGAATTTGTGTCATCTGAAAATCCTTATCCAAAACCCCATTCCCTCATGTAACCCAATGCTTGACTAAATCAGTGTTAACTAAGTTTCAGCTATCTGCTAGGTCATTTGACTAAGACAGGATGGTATCAAAGATATTACATGGCTCAGATCATCATCTTGACCCACATTGAGATAGTGCAGAAGAGGGTCACAAAATTACTGAATTGCCATACTGAAGAAACGCATTCTTGGAACAATGTTTAATGTCAGCAGAATAAGATGAGTGAATCTTTTCTCATGCCTTTGCTCATTTACTCTTTACTATAGTAGCATTAAGAGTATGGTCTCAAATCTTTTTACAATTCTGTACACACATCAATAGAGGAAAATAGTCTTTGTTGGCAATGTATGATATGCACTTTAAAACAAGGAGTTCTCCTCCCCACCCTCCTGTTGTATTCAATAGACAAGTCACAAAGTTATGAACTTCAATAATTTAATACTAACCAAAAGTACAAAGTGTGAAAAATTTTATTTAAATTAGCTTGAGAGTAAAGCTAAAGAAACCTTTACATTGCAGCAGGTTTCAGGTTTTTTTATTTTAATTAGCACCTTGAAGTCCTTGAAATGTTAAGACAGCCTGGCAACACTGGTGCAATAGAGAGTGAAGGTATAATCCTTGTAACAGAATGGGACTAGTTTTGTTACAGTTCTACATTTGAAGTAACAAAGGTACATTAAAAACACTTGTGTTCATCTTAAACAGATTATCAAACGGAAGCGCTGAAGAACAGAATAAGTAGAAGGCTAAGTAGTTCCAAGACCATTATATTGCAAGTCCAAAGGCACTGACAATACAGTACATAGTCTTGTTCTCCCATCTCACAGTGCAGTTTCCTACAACAGAAGAGAAAGTAGGGGAAAAAAAGTTTGTCATTTCATATCCCCAGGGATGCAACATCACAATCTGACATCTAGATTAAAAATTGGAAGGGTGAAGTTGTCACACTATTCAAGCTTTGCCTTTTTTTTTTTCTTCCAACAAAGAAAACTGCGAATTTCACATGTATCAAAATCAACTTCGGAAATGTTAAGACCTCTCCCCCACCCTCTAAGACAACTTAATTGTACCATGCTGCTCCAAAGCAGTAATTTAAAATTGGACCTTATCTGAGTTAAGACAGAACCTTTAAAAATGAGTTCTATCATGAGGATACTTATGTAAAGTTGATGTTTTTAAGAAAATTGTCACTTTACCATCACTGGTGTTGTCCCAGAAACAAGAACTTGCTGTGTGAAGTCCTGCACCATTTTTTTGCATAATCACACAGGTCACTGTTAATACACAAAGAAGCTTCCATTAGAGAACCATATTGTGAACACAACTTACACTGGTGCTTAGTTTTAGCATTAAACTAGCATTTGTGCTATCAGTCTATGACTTCAAATTCATTATATGCAATTAAACACAAATGAAATTTACTGTGACAAGTTTAGCAAAAAGATGCAGACCTCATTTCAAGTAGACAACTGTACTAAAAATCAATGTAAGAAAAATCTAAAAGTGCTAACAGACACTTCAAAGGTGTCCCAAATTAGTCAGCTCTGCTCATAATCTACATAAAGCCCAAAAACAGGTCTTCAAGACAAAGCTTTTCCCTTAGTTGTCCTGTTTGTACAGTCCTTAGCACAATGGGGTATGATCCAGGACTGGGATGCCTAAGTATGGTGGTAATACAAATAAACTAGTCTATAATTGGTAGTAGGAAGGGTGTTACTGTTATTAAGGGAGTGAAATGGGACAAGATATGGAGATTCTTTCCCCAGCTCTGCCATGTACTTCCTATGGGCTGCTGGGTAACATAAGTTCTCTTGATGGTGTATGCCTGTGTGGCTGCACATGAATCAATGAGGTGCCATGCACCTAACAGAGCTGCACAGCATAGCTTCCATTAATCAGGTGCCTCCTCCTGAGTCCAGACCCTATAGACAGGGCATGGAGAAGGTGAGTTTAAAAGGGTTCCATGGCCAAATAGAAGTGGGAAACACTGTTCTAATCTGTGATCTCCTATCCTCAGTGCCAGGATTAGAGTGGCCATAACACCTTCAGATAAAAGATTTCCATGAAGTTTCAGTTGTTTGGGGAGAGGTACTGAAAATATTAAGGCCAGATCTTAGCTATCTGATACAGTTCTTGGCTCTTAGGACTTGTCTCCACTATGGGATGGATTCACACTGTGGGGATTTATGCAGATGGACTGACAAACAGTGAATTTATCAAGTCTAGTAAAGGCCTGCTAAGCTGACAACTGACCGAGTTATCAGAAGAGTTTTTTCTGTCAACCCCCTGCAGAGTGAACCCTGTAGCAAGTAGATCTAAACTATATGAACTCAAATTGCATTACTAACATTAAGTTACGTTACTAACAACTCAGATTGCATAGTTTAAAATCAATCTTTGCAGTGTAGGCCTGCCCTTTGTACTCTCACTGTCTCAAACAGCAACTAGCAAGCACTTGGTGTGAGGAGAGTGCTCTGTTGAAGAAATATTTTATTAGCAAGTTCCTTAAAGCAATGGTCTAGCTGCAAAATCTGAGGCCAGGTGTTAATATATGCTCTATTAACTTAAAACCCCCCACTTTTAAAATCTGAATGAGCCTACTCTGAGTTGGTGAAACAAGTTATAAATGTGAAACTGGGAGGGTTCTGTATTGCTTTCACAGACACACTCCTTTAAAATACCCGAAAAACATCAACCACTTGAGTCACTTTTGCTTGCTGTGTCACTTTACTATTCTGTGTGTGAAATATTACTGAAATTAGGAGTTCACGTCCCACAGAAACTGTATAAAACTGAGTGAATTCCTTTCACACTCCTTTCCAGTATCAGAAAAATATTGCATTAATATTGGCAAGAAGCGCATGTCTAATCCTAATTGACTCATTTGTTCAGCATCTTAAAGTTGAACTATACGCAGAAATAATGGACGTGTAGATTTGTGAACTGCAGAAGTCAATAGCATGCTAATGTTTTGGCAGATATTTTAATAGAGTAGCTTTCCATAAAAATTTAGCGATCTATGGTGCACATGGATGTAAAAAATTAGCACTGCTGGGAAAGTCACAATCTCTGAGTCTGCCTCCCCCAACCTTCTTGTGTAAGGGGACCAGTATTCCTACTTCTTAGGGTCAAGGGCAACAAAACCAACAGCATGCAGTGTACCTGTGCCCTACAGCAAACCCTGGATTGAACAGACGAATGGGAGGGAGGAAGGGAGTGACCATTAAACCTGAAAGTCCATTAAATACGAGGGTTTACCACCCACTCACTCCCACCAGGCTCCCCCAGCCCCTTCCACCCCCGTTCAAAAAAATGCCAGAGACTCACCAGAACAGCCACTGTTGGAGAAGGCCCCGAATGCCCCAAAGCCCACTGCCACACATGGCTGGAGCCCACTGCCGCCTGGGGCTGGAACTGCCTGAGCCCCTGCAGCTGGAGCCTCCAGAGCTGCCCTGCTCCCGCATGGGGCTGGAGCCCACTGCCATGCCGGGATGGAGTGGTGGGCCTGCTGCGCCTCTCACTAGTGGTGGAGCACATACACAAATGCTATCTGCCTGTGTACGTGCCCCAGCCCCAGCGAGAGGAGGACCTGGCGGCTCCAGTAGTGGCAGTCCAGACCACGGTGGAGGGTTCAACAGCAGCAGCTCAGGTACATTGCCTTAAATTTTTGGGAGGTGGGATTTAGGATTTTACATGCCCTAATTAAGTTGACCTGGGGAACAACGGGGGGCAGGGGCTGGCCCATGTCCATTGTTCCCACAGTCTGCTAAAATCGAGGTCCGTAAAAATCAAGGGTTTACTGTACTGTTTAAATTTGCCATGGACTGACACTAGATATGCAGCAAGTAAGTAAAGCTCATTTTATACCATTACTGTATCTTCATAGTTTAAAATATACCATGTAGTTCCTAGTTGGAGACTCAACATGTTTGTATGAAAAGCTTTGCCTTTAATCTCACTAAGAGAATGTTTATATTTTGTGTCTTCTGGTATAGTCAATAAAACCAATATAGCAGCAAACTTACCAATGTACTTGAATGGCTTCCCCAGCTTTGTCAGTTGACTTAAAGTTTGTTCTACCACACTTGTAGTCCACTGATTCACTTTGCTGTGTTGATAAGCATTGCCACCTATTGCACTTTCTATGGCCTACATGGGACATACAAATATATCCGTTACCATTACTCATCTTTAATTCCATATAATACTTCATGCTTTTAAACACACTAGACATTGTTTATGAAGAACCCTAAGTTTCAATACCATTCAAGACGTTACAGTGTACAGCAGTGATATGCATTAGAATACAGTTACCTTTAAGAACAAACAATATCAGCTGTCTTACATAAGCCTTTTATTTTGATTCCTGTTTTTCTCATAAACCCCTCCTGCAGAAACCCAAAGACACATTACGAACAACAAAGATGTCTTTCATGTGCAACAGAACTGAAAATATTTTTATTTACAAACAGATATGTTTGGTACTGCTGTATGATTCTGTGCACAAACCTGTCTGGAAGTAAAATTGAAACTTTCTGCTTGACCCTCTAAGTCATCCTGGTAATGTATTTTTTTTTTTTTTAAATTCTTTTACTTTGTGTAGTCAACTAAGACAGTCAAGATGAGCTGAAGGTTATTTAAGAAAGTGAGTATGAAAACATTCCACTGATTATGGGTACTGATTTTCATACTTGTGTCCAATGTTACATATTTTCAAAGTGAGAAGCATTCTTTTTATGGCTGAATAAGTGTGTAATTTTAGTCATGCACTTTTATCGCAGAAGCATTAGTTTGCTTCCTTAAAAAATATGAGACTGAAGAATTCACTTATACTGTACGTTTGGTCTATACACTCTTAAAGGGACCTCCCACATTCATAAGACATGTTAAATGAGCATAAATCATTGATAGTAACTCCATTTAACCAAGATAACAACAAAATTTAACATACACAGTAACCAAACAGTCTCCTCAATTTGTCATAATCCCTTCAACTTGCGATTTCACGGAACTTCAGTAAAAGGGATACTGGTTGCTACAACACACACTTCTGAAGATTTGTAAACAAGATGCAAGTTGCTAAGGAACTTGCAACTACAGGACATTTATCTCAAACACACTTTAAGGTGTCTGAATCAAACAGGTAGCTCATACGTTATCTTTGAGGAAAAATATCCTGACAGGAGACATTTATAAATGAAATTTATGTTCCTGTAAGGGACCGTGCAAATGTCTTCATGCTAAGTTTTAAATAGAGCTTAGGCTCTCCTACATAGATTTCACCAATCACAATTTCCATCATTTAGGACTTGGTAGGAAGAAAGGCAGGTCCACATTAGAAGAACACTCTCTAAATACCAAATATATTTTAAGTTAACAAGTATCGTTGTGAAACAGATTTTTCAAACAAACATACTAATTTAATAGTCGTGTATCAGTCTTAATAGAAAACAATGATAAACCACAGTTTCTCATTCTAGTTATTGTGTTGGTTGGAAGATTTTTTTGGGGGGTACACTGTTGAGAGAACACACCACAACACAGTCATACGACATATGCAAGGTTACATTTTCACATGACAATGTAAAGACATTTGTTAACTTCTTACCTCTTTAATGATGTTACTCACTTCATCAACAACAAAAGAAGTCTACAGAAAAAAAATTAGAGAGGGTCCTTTATTTAAAATTCTACTTCTAAATATTCGAGAGCCAGTTTTTAGTTGAGAGTACAAGTTTCAGTAGCGGAAATTTAGTTAGTAAAGAGTATATTATTAGGATAACTTTAGACTGATAGTGCATCAAACATAACTGAAAAGATACCTAATCTTTCTTGTGTGCATTTAATTAGGGTTCTCACTGGATTTAGAAGTGTGGAAGAAGCCTAAAATACTTGGGGGCAGAGGTAGAAGAGGGGGAATGGCAACAATGTAATTTTAATTAAAAAATAAAGAACATAGCTTTCTGGTTGATGGATTCTGCTAACATGGTGTCAAATGTGTACCTTTGCACACGTGTAAAGTTATTTTGGCTGTAAAATACATAATTTTAAACTTGACGTTTAGCATTTGGAAAAAAATTGCCAGAATAGTTAAACAAACATGACCATTATGGCACAGTAACGTTCTCTAATATGCGTCTTATAAAACTGTATATTTCTCACATTTGAATTGATAATAGGCAAGACAACTGATACTCACCTGTGTACTAATCTTCCATTTGTTCATTTTTACATACTAGAACTAGTACTGGTAATTATAGATAGCCCATAGCCAAGAAGAGAAAAACTGAGGAATATCTTTTACTGGACCAACTTTTGTTGGTGAAAAAGATAAGCTCTTGAGTTAAAGCCCTTCTTCAGGTCTGGGAAAGTTACTCTGTCACAGCTAAATACAAGATGGAACAGATTGTTTAGCATAACTAAGTAACACATTCTAAGGGAAAAAAAATAAGCAGTCCTGTAGCACCTTAAAGACAAAAAAAATTTAAATCTCAATGCCTAATAACCAAAGTGTTACTTTTAAGATGCTACAGGACTGCTTGTGTTTTGTGACACTACAAACTAACACTGCTACATCTCAGACATTCCAAGGGCAATTCAAAATGAAATGGCAAATTAACACCTGACCAGCCAGGGCACAAAAGTGGGTGAGTGGGTTACACTAAATACCACAGCTACATACAAGATGTAACAAACTGTTTAGACGAGTAGTTAACACATTTGTCAGAGAATAAAAAAAAGCAGATTAGTGGGTTACACCTTGCTGCAACAAGCCAAAACACCTTTCAAGGTCCAGGGATCTTGTACATGCCTATCACAATGGTGGTGTACCTCATTCAAGGCACTAAATGCACTCCCCCCCCCCCAAAAAAAAAAAGGGTGAAACCACATAATCACAATCTGTGACCCACTAACCCCCCTTTTTGTCCAAGAATACAGAGTTATTAATACACCACTGCACCTTGAATGGTCTCTTATAATGTGTGTTAACTTCTTACATTAAACCTGTTGCACTTTGTATTTAGCTGTGACCCTATACACCTTTTCCACCACAGAAGAACAGCTCTGTGCAGTTTGAAAGCTTGTCTCTTTCACAAACAGACCTTGGTCCAAAAAGAGATTACCTCACCCACCCTGTCCTTCATCTTACTAGCACTTAAAAGCAGTACACACAAAGACTAAAGTCCTCAAAATCCATTTAAATTACTTTTACCTGTATAAGCAATAAGGAGTCCTGCAGCATCTTGGAGAGTCTGTTAGCCTTTAAAGTGCTACAGGACTGCTTGTTTTTGTGAAGCTACAGACTAATATGACTACCCCTCTGAGACGCGTATAGGAACTTTCTCAATGGTATTCCCTCCACTGAGCACTAAATTTGCTTGAAAATGTCTTATCAGGGTATGGAAGGTTAGGGGAAAAACAGCAAAATAAATGCTTCTAATCTAGCTTCTCATTGGCAAGGGAAGAGATGGCAGCCCAGGTTATCAAGCTTAGCTCCTGGAAGTCTGATGCTTTCGAAGTTTAGAGACTAAGAAAATGATGTATTAGGTGATGCGCTTTCGTGGGACAGACCCAGTGGAAGAAGGGTCTGTCACCTAATAAATCACTGTTAGTCCTTAAAGTGCTACATGACTGCTGTTTTGTTAGAATACAGACTAACTTGGCTTCCTCTTTGTTACTTGAGGATTGGTGCACTATTTACACAATAATTGCTTCAATGCACACAGCTAATTTAACAAGCCTGATTTTAACATAATCAGTATGTGTGTACTTAAGTGGTTTGAAATTCAAGCAGGGGAAAAAAAAAATCAGTAAAAACAAGAGCTTTTGTAAATGCCAGGAATTATTTTGGTAAAAGTTGAATACATAAGACTTTGTGCCTATGTGCCTATCAAACATGAAGAAAACAAATCTTTGTTTGCAAAACTGAAGCACAGTTAAGAGGTTTATCTGATTTAATTCAGCATGCTCTCTTTTGTACTTAAGCTTCTGTTTGTGGCATTTCTGTGCATGTAATTTTAATGCAGCAGTGCCTATGTGTATGTTTCACACAATGACAATTTTATTGTTCAGTAGTCATGTCAGGAAAAGCATCTAATAAGATATTTCTCTATCATAAACTACGAAAATAGTTTTGAAAGAGAAAGCTTCAGGATAAAATAAAATAAAAAGCGTGTGAAATAAGACTGAAAGGTTAACTGGGTAACCAAGACACAAACACAATCCTAGGGCGTGGAAATATGGCTTAGCGAGGTATTTCAATGACCGTTACTAATGCATAATAAAACTTTAATTCTGTCTTAAGCTGTAACTTAATCAAGCTTGCTTCGCTTGCTGTGTGAGGCTATCAGCGTCCCACCGCGGATATGCAGTTCTGGGGGACGTTATGCCTTGGAGATGATTTTACTCAGTCAAAGGGTACTGTGGTGCTGCCAGGCATGGGCGGCGGCACGTTGCCGCCCCATGGAGCGCACAAAGCCTGGACCCCTCCCCCCGGCACAAGATTCACGAGCACCGAGGAGAGCGCGCCAGGGGCTGGGCTTGACTAGCCGAGCCGAGCCGAGCCGGACCGGGCCGCCCCGCCCCCCAGCACGAGCCACGCTGGAGCCGGGGGAGCCCGGTCTGACCCAGCCTCGTAGCGGCCGTCGGGGATCCCAGAGCCCCTCTCAGCTGGGCCCACCAACGTGCAGCGCCAGTGCTTGTGACGGAGGTCTCCTAGCGCGCCCCACACGCATGTGCGTCGCAAGGAGCAACCCCAACGCAGCGGCCAGGGGATGTTGGCCGCCCCGCGCTGCCCCGCCCTGCCCTGCCCTCACCTCACCTCCTCTCCCGACTGGAACTCGTCCATCTTTCCTCCGGCTCGGACCGCAGCCCTTAGCGCCCCGGCCCCTAGACCTCTCCGCCAACAGCTGGCTGCTGGCGCCGCGCAAGGCGCTCCGCTACCTTACACCCTTGCAAGGGGCGGCACGGAACCTATACTGCGCGTGCGCACACAATCCCGTTACGTCTCCAGCGGCTCACTGTGCGCCTGCGCTTCCGGATGTCTCCGTTGGTCCGAGCTACGCTTGCGTAGCCTACCCCGCTCTGTTCGCCGCCTTCGTAGCAAGCGGCGCGGTGCAGTCTGGGGTCTTTACTTCCCCTTCCCACACGCCCTCGCGTTCCCCCCCACACTCACCGTAGTCTAGTCTCGTGAGAGCTACCCATCAGCGCGTGGCGGACGCACCCCATGCCTCCCACGTGACCTAGTGGTAGTTGTCGGTTTCCACGGTAACCTGGATCCTCTTAGGAAGTGCGCGCAGCTGGGCCGGGCCTGCTAAGGCGTGGCCCGGGTCTGACCACCCCCTCCTGGGCCCCGGTTGGGCCGTGAGAGGGATGGTGTGTGATCAGCTCGACACTCCACGTGGCCCAGCCGCTAGAGTTGCCATCTCCTGGCCGGATGCCATTTGCAACAATGGTGTCCGGTCCGGGAGAGTTATTAACCTTGTAGTCTGCAGCGGTGGCCATAAGGCGCGGCCTGGCCTGAGGTGGAAGACGCGTCCACGCTGAGTGCCGCCAGCGGCGAGGCACCCCACGGGGTCAGCTCTTTGGAAATGTGGTTACCCTGTCTAGCGTGCTTGCAAACTGGAGCTCTTAACCCGGGTCTGTGGCTGGTACCCTGAGCCGGGGCAAGGCATAGTAGCAGGGGTTGTACCTTTGCCGTACTGAAAAGTTTGTTGAAAAGCGGGCACCTGTGGTCAGGTTGGCCTTATTGAAATGGTTCCAAGCTGCTCATGCGGGAAGAGCTGGCTCCATTGTGATTTTATCTGTTGGTCTCTGATTTACAGCCTTGTAATGTTGCTCTTTGTATCTAGCTGCCTGGTCCCAGATGCTGGCTCCATGGCTCCCATTGGCTTGGAACTGCAACGAGTGGCAGTTATGGAGCCAGTGCTTTCTGATAGTTCACCATGCACCTGAGGGATGCAGGGACCTGCAGTTGCTTACTGGGACCTGCAGTCAGCACTCTTGGGCTGCGTCTACACGTGCACGCTACTTCGAAGTAGCGGCAGTAACTTCGAAATAGCGCCCGTCACGTCTACACGTGTTGGGCGCTATTTCGAAGTTGAAATCGACGTTAGGCGGCGAGACGTCGAAGTCGCTAACCCCATGAGGGGATGGGAATAGCGCCCTACTTCGACGTTCAACATCGAAGTAGGGACGTGTAGACGATCCGCGTCCCGCAACATCGAAATAGCGGGGTCCTCCATGGCGGCCATCAGCTGGGGGGTTGAGAGATACTCTCTCTCCAGCCCTTGCGGGGCTCTGTGGTCACCGTGGGCAGCAGCCCTTAGCCCAGGGCTTCTGGCTGCTGCTGCTGCAGCTGGGGGTCCGTGCTGCATATACAGGGTCTGCAACTAGTTGTTGGCTCTGTGTATCTTGCACTGTTTAATGAAAGTGTGTCTGGGAGGGGCCCTTTAAGGGAGCGACTTGCTGTTGAGTCCGCCCCGTGACCCTGTCTGCAGCTGTGCCTGGCTCCCTTATTTCGATGTGTGCTACTTTGGCGTGTAGACGTTCCCTCGCTGTGCCTATTTCGATGTTGGGCTGAGCAACGTCGAAGTTGAACATCGACGTTGCCAGCCCTGGAGGACGTGTAGACGTTATTCATCGAAATAGCCTATTTCGATGTCGCAACATCGAAATAAGCTATTTCGAAGTTGGGTGCACGTGTAGACGTAGCCCTCGTGCCCCAACTCCATGCCTATGCCCCAACCCTCTGTCCTAGGCCAGAGCCCTCTCTTGCACCCCAAGCTCGTCATTCCAGAGACCACACCACCAGCTGGAGCCCTGTTCCCTCCCATACCCCAACTTCCTGCCTCAGCCCAGTGAAAGTGAGTTGAGGTGGGGGGGCCCAAAACAACCCTTGGAGGACATGGAGTGAGAAGGGAGTCAACAAAGGGGTGGAGCAAGAGACAAGGCAGGAATGTTCAGTTTTTCGTGATTAGAACATTGGCAACCCTTACTTGGTGCCTACATAACGTTTCACTTATGTGTGTTTGTGAGTTTATGTGTTGATAAAATATATCTGAGGCCTTAGGTGTAAGATGCTGAGGTGCAAGTATCACTAATAGATCCAGAGATGCGAACTGTTGTGATTTCATCTCCAGTGTTGCACTATTTGGTGGTTTTGTAAAATAAAGAGCTTTTGAGGCCACAATTATATGAACATCTCAGCTTTCATTAAAAAAATAGGGTGCCTGGTCCTCAAGGCTGTGGAAGAAAGCTTGAAAACAAGATCCAAGTGGGGAAACTCAGAAACCAGAAGACAAAACCAATCCAAAATTTGTTATTTTTAATTTCATGATTCTTCAGCCAAGTTCACTATTAGGTGGGAGCCAACTCATTATTTTCAAATGCTTGAAGTGAGTTAGCAGGACTGTGGAGCCAAAATTTCAGCCCCTACCCAGTCTTTACTCCAATAAAAATGTTGCCCTGAGTAAAGAAGAGGCCCAAAACCTGCAATTACTTCCTCATGAGTTTCTCTTTATGCACAAGAGTCGTCCATTTTATGTGCACGACTGCTTATGCACTTAAAAATAAGTACATGTTGTTTGGAGCTGTGGGATTAGTAGAGCTAAGCACTTGAAGAGTGTCACAAACTGTTTTATTTTAATATGTGGATGGCAACACTTCATTAACTTTGTACTGACAGGTTCCACTACTGAAAACATCTAAGGCATTTTAAAAAATCCTGTTGCCCTGTTGTATGTACTGTGTTTAATCCAGCAATAATTGCTCCTTTAGACAAGAGTTAAACTTGACTTGGAAGAAGAGGCATTATACCACATCCCAGAATCTGAAGAAGTTTGAATGCAGATGTTTATTCAGGCCTAGCTCTGTAACAGGTTGTTGTAGAATCCAGTCATCCATGAAATTTGGATTTGCATTTGGTTCCAGGCTCATGCTAGTTAGTTAAGTTTGTTTCTACTTTTCATAGGTATTCAATCAAGAAAGTTCCTGGTGTCTGTCTGTCAGTCATGCTTTGTGAGCTGCAGCTGACTGGAAAAGAAACCTATCTTATTTCCAGTAAAGAGCCTGCTTAATTTACCAGAGGTTTTTCAGTCACCCTAAAGGTTGAGGTTTTCAATTTTTGTACACCTATTACTTCAGAAAGCGAAATCAGTTGGACGTCTAAGAATGCCTAGCCACTGCACTTCCTGTGGGTAGCGTGGGGGCCGTACGTACGTTTTGATGACCTCAGCGTTGCATTTTCTCACGATGAACCCCCTATTTAATGTTTGAAAGAAGCTAGCAACTTCTATTTGATCACTAGTCTCTGCTTTGCTCCCATGAACAGTAGTGTTTGGAGCCTGTGGCAGCAGTAGCAACCATCCCCTAAGCCAGGTCCCTGTTGCCTGCTACTGGGGTCACCACAGATGCTTTATTTTAAATTTGGCCCCTGCCACTCAGAAAAGGGTGGGGAGAAATCAAGTTTTTTTACAGTAAGGAAGAAGTGAATTCCTCAATCTCCAATGAATAGATGACTTCCATAGCTCTTCTTTCTGTGACAGCTGGAAAGGTAAGGCATATTTTCAATCTGTTTTATCTAACACAACAGGAAGGAAAGGAGTTTTGTTTAATAATATTTCTTAGTTTTTAAAGGCTTTGAGAAGAGACTTGAACTGGAAATGGTGTGTTGTGAAGTAATGTTTTTACTGGAAGACCTTGGGTGGGATGATATTAATACTAACAGGGAAAATGCAAGCCATGTATTTCATTTTACAACACAAAAAACATGGTTACACATTCTCTATCCACATGAAAATGAGTGTCACAGTCCAGTAGTGCAAAAATTTCATAATTCTGATTGTAAAGTAAGTTCTAAATAGTTCAATTGGTATTTGCATGGGAGATAACTGCCATAAATTCCATTAGCATTTGTGATTAGCACATTTTTCTGGGATATAGTGTTACTCTGAATCTCTATTATGCATCTACCACATCTTTCTTTTGAAATGATGGATCTATAGCCAACTTACCTTAAATCAGGACCTGACTTTCAAAGATTATTTTGTATATATTTGATTCAGTGTCAGTGGAAAAACAGAAAATAATTGTGGCTATAGGAATTGGAAATATTATTCATAGGTCTCTCAGTGAAATATCCAGATAATTTCAAATAAAACAAATGTTTGTATACAATCTTACGATTATTCCTTATCACCAGAATATTTAGGAGTTTATTATAAATAATGGTAAAGTTGGTAAAAGCAATATTTTTCTTTTAGTCTGAGGATTTTAATTGAGAAAGATCTCAATATTTACTCCCTGCTGACCCTAGCAAACATGTCTGTTTTATTAAAATTCAAACATGTTCTAGTTTGAGAGGATCTCCTAGGTAGCCCCACCCATAGACAGGATTATGATATACACTTAGCCAGTGACAAAATGACAAGTTATGTGTGGAAGAGCAGTGGGTATCTGTATTTCTTGCTCTGTTGCTAGGTTTGTGATCAGTGGGTGGTTAGTTGTTAGATTAATGGCTACAGACAGCTTAACCAAGTACATAGGGGACCTGAGTTCCAAAAAAGTATTCTGTGATAGTGGATGAGGTGTTGCTCTTATTGCAGAGTATTAATAATAACCCTTTTGAGATTGGTAGTGAATAGCTAGTGCAATATCATGGTTAAGTTTTACTTCCTCCCACTGCTAATCACTTCTGTGAAATTTACTAGTCTCCAAATGATGTGTCAAGAATTTTGCCTCCAGATTTATTCAGGCCATTGTACCACTCTTAGTCTCTCTAATCAATTCTAGAGAAATAGGAGGCACTGCTCACAGATTCTTTGGAGGCTTGATGCTGGTGGGGTATTGCATGCCTCTTAAGTTGGAGTTGGGGCCTCTCAGCACCTCTCAAAATTAACCTGGGAGGAACGGACTGTAAAAGAGCCTTAAAGAAATGACTGTGATGAAAAATCAACTTGAGCAGTAGTTGTGCATGTCTTTAAAAATGGCCTGTATTGTGAGAATGCATAATTGCTGTGGTTTGTCAGGCTTTACATGTGTTTTGGTAACTTCCTGTGAAAATACAATAACTAAGGAAATGAAATGGTTGTTCATATCTTTACCTTCTCTGTTTCCACCAGAAGTTCATGTATATATATTTCTCTGTAATAGTTTTCTGTGTGAAAATTGTCAGTTTTTTATCAATTAATTGGTATTTGTATGAAGTATAATGTCAGGTTTTTGTTATCACAGGATTTTATCAAAAGTGGGTAAAATGAAGAGCATATAAGCCTCTATTTTCTGCATATAAACATCAGCATCTCTTCTTGCCTTCTTTTTGCAAAATTTGGTGGATAAAGTTGAGGTAGCTTGACACTTGGGATGTGAAACTCACATATAAAACAATAAAATAGCTGTAGATATCTGCAAATAAATTGGCAACATATTTGGTATTTAAAAAAACATACACACAGTAAGTCAGATCTTCAACGGATGTAAATCAGTGTAATTTCATTGGCTTCAATAGAGCTACACCCATCTAAAGTCATGAAAGAGCTGTCCCTGTGTATTTAATACTTGTAGAAGAATGTTTGTATAATATGATAATTTAAAGATCTTTCCTCATAAGGGATAGTATTGTAAATGTAGGAGTTTGGAGATGTGCCCTGAAGATGAGGGTTGAGAACATTGCCTACCAGGTGTGCATGCGTGCTGTAGTTCACCAGAGATGCTTTCCTGTTTGTTTTGCTAAAGTTTTATTTATTTTTCATTCATTTGGTTTGCTGTTTAATGAACACCAAGATACTTACATGGTTTCAACAGTGTTTGAAAGAGAAGGAAGCACCAATTTGAAAATAATTCCTTTGTTTGCAATTGAAAGCCAAGGCATGGAGAGGAATGAGAGAAGCACATGGAGCACCAGATACTGAGACTTTTGCACGTATTTGATAAGCACAATAACAGCTTGACTAGCTTAAGAAGGGTCAAAAAGCCAAAAATGGATGTATCATAGTCTCCTTCTAGGCTGCAGCTGTCAGACAGTGTTGCAGGGAAATGGAAAAAAAAATCAAAGGTTTGAATTGTATTTAGCACCAATGAGGTAGAAGAGAAAAGGGATAAAGTAAAATCATCAATCTTTGTTATGTTGCTGGGGTGGAAGCATTGGGTATTTATAGCTACTTTGAAGAAGATGAAAGCATGAAGTTAAGTGAAATACTGACTTAACTTGAGGAACATTACATGCCAAAAAGGAATAAAACATTTGAGACCATTTTTTTACATGCATGCAAAAAACTGATGGAATAATACCACAAAATTAAAGAAACTCAGTAAAACCTGTGAGTTTGGTGAGGTGACAGAGTTTCTGGTCTGAAGATTGTCTTTAATGCTACAAATGAGTCCATATGTTAAGGGACAAGTCCTGTGGCATCTTGTAGACTAACGAATATTTTGGAGCATAAGCTTTCGTGGGCAAAGACCTGCTTCATCAGATGCATGAGTGGGGGGGTGTTCAGAGGAGGATTTAAAGAGTGGGTCTCAGTAAAGGAGAGGGCCAGAGCTGACAAGATCTCTTCAGTCAGGGTGGATGTGGCCCATTATCAGCAGTTAATGTGAAGCTGTGAACATCAAGAGAGGAGAAATCAAGTCAGTTCAATCAGGGGGGATATGGCCCATTGTCAGTTGCTAATGTGAAGGTGTGAACATCAAGAGTAGAGAAACTGCTTTTGTAATGGGCCAGCTGCTCCCAGTCTCTGTTTAATCCTTGGTTGATGGAGTCAAATTTGCAAATGAATTGCAGCTCTGAAATTTCTCTTTGTATTTTATTTTTGAAATTTTTTTGTTGTTGGACTGCTACTGTTAAATCTGTCACTGAGTGTCCAGGGAGATTGAAGTGTTTTCCTACAGGTTTTTGTATGTTACTGTTCCTGATGTCTGATTTACGTCCATTTATTCTTTTACGCAGAGACTCTCCAGTTTGGCCAATGTAGATTGCAGTGGGGCATTGCTGGCATGTGATGGCATATATTATATTAGCAGATGTGCAAGTGAAAGAGCCGCTGATGGTGTGGTTGACTTTTAAGTCCTGTGATGATATTGCTGGTGTAGATATGTGAGCAGAGTTGGCAGTGAGGTTTATTGCAGGGATTGATTCCAGGTTTAGGGTTACTGTGTTGTGATCTATAGTTGCTGGTGAGAATTTAAGGTTGGCAGGCTGTGTCCCAAGGACAGGCCTGCCTCCCAAGGTCTGTGAGAGTGAAGGATCATTGTCCAGGTTGGGTTGTAGGTCACTGATGATGCGCTGGAGAGGCTTTAGCTGGGGGCTGTATATGATGACCAGTGATGTTCTCTTGTTTTCCTTGTTGGGCCTGTCTTGTAGCAGGTGGCTTCTGGGTACATGTCTGGCCCTGTCAGTCTGTTTCTTCACTTCCTTAGGTGGGTATTGTAGTTTCAGGAGAGTTTGGTAAAGGTCATTTAGATGTTTGTCTCTGTCTGAGGGATTGGAGCAAATGTGGTTGTACCTTAGTGCCTGGCTGTATACAAGGGATTGTGTAGTATGCCCTGGATGGAAGCTGGAGGCATGTAGGTAAGCATAGCCGTCCGTGGGTTTTTGGTATAGGGTGGTATTTATGTGACCATTACTAATTTGCATAGTGGCATCCAGAAAGTGGATCTCTTGTGTGGGCTGGTCCAGGCTGAGGTTGATGGTGGGATGGAAACTGTTGAAATCACAGTGGATCTCTTCAAGAGCCTCTTCCCCATGGGTCCAGATGATGAAGATGATGTCATCAATATAGCGCAAGTAGAGAAGGGGCGCTAGGGGGTGAGAGCTGAGAAAGAGTTGTTCCAGGTCGGCCATAAAAATGTTGGCATACTGTGAGGCCATGCAGGTGCCCATAGCAGTGCCACTGATTTGAAGGTATAAATTGTCCTCAAAATGAAATAGTTGTGCTTGAGGACAAAGTCACAAAGCTCTGCCACCATTTGTGCCTTGGTCTCATCAGGGATAATGTTCATAACAGCTTGAAGTCCATTTTCATGTGGGATAATGGTGTGTAAAGGGACTCTACATCCGTGTTGGCCAGGATGGTGTTTCAGGAAGGTCACCAATGAATTGTAGTTTCCTAAGGAAGTCATGGGTATCCCGAAGAAAAGTGGGAGCTCTGGTAGCATAGGGACTGAGTAGAGAGTGCACATGTCCAAACAACCCTGTAGTGAGAGCATCAGTGCCTCAGATGATGGTGCGTCCGGGGTTCCCAGGTTTATGGATCTTGGGTAGTAGGTAGAATAAACCTGGTTGAGGTTCTTGGGGTGTGTCTGTGTAGATTTGTTCATGTGTTTTTTATAAGGAGGGTCTTGTGAAGATGCTGTAGTTTCTTCGTGTACTCCTCAATGGGATCCTGAGAGAGTGGCTTGTAGAATGTGATATCGGAGAGTTGCCTGGCAACCTCCTTTTGGTGGTCAGTCCTATTCATGATGACAATGGCACCTCCTTTGTAAGCCTCTTGGATGACAATGTCAGAGTTGTTTCTGAGGCTGTTGATGGCGTGTTCTGCACCACTGAGGTTATGGGGTAAGCAGTGCCGCTTTTCCACAGTTTCTGCCTGTGCTCGTCAGCAGAAGCATTCTATGTATAGGTCCAGCTTGTCATTTTGGCCATCAGGGGAGTCCATGAAGAATTCTTTTTCTTGTACTGTAGTTGGGAGGGTACCTGTGGGTCAGTGCACTGTTCAGTGTTGTGTTAGAAGTATTCCTTGAGTCGGAGATGGTGAAAATAGGCTTCCGTCCCCACAGAACTGTATCAAGTTTGTGGGAGTGGTAGGGCAAAAAGAGAGTCCCTGAGAAAGGGCAGATTCTTCTGCCATGCTGAGTGTGTAGTTGGATAGATTGACAACATTGATGGGTGAGTTAAGAGTACCGCTATTGTGGCCCCATGTGGAAAATAGGAGTTTAGATGGTTTACAGTCCTTTTTCTTTTGTAGAGAAATGAAATGTGCACTGTAAATCTCCTGTCTTGTTTTAGTAAAGTCCAGCCATGTGGAGGTTTGTGTGGAAGGTTGGTTTTTTTATGAGAGTCTCCAGATTTGAGAGCTCTTTTTTGATGGTTTACTGCTTGCTGTACAGGATGCTGATCAGGTGGTTCCTTGGTTTCTTAAACAGTGTGTGGCACAATCTCTCACCATAATCTGAGCAGTATGTTGATTTCAGTGGGTTTTTCACCTTCAGTCCTTTTGGTATAATGCCTGTCTGTTTGCATTTGGAGAGGAAGATGATGTCTGTCTGTCTATCTGTGCAAGTTTTTTCATGAGGTTGATGGATTTGCACTCAATACAGCTAAATGCAGTGTCTTTCATGGTGACAAGTATTGGAGAAGTAGCCAAGTGGCAGGGAGTGCTGGTCAGTTTCTGGGATCCCATCATGGGCTCGTCAGTTTCCTGGGACCCACAAGCAGAGGTGGGGAGAGCTGGGAACCAAGCGACAGCCTAGTTCCTGTCTCCCTGCTGCTGGCAGGAGCCAGGAAGCTGACCAGCCTTGGTGGGGTGGTCATTCTCCCAGCTCCTGCAAGCCCAGGGCAGATGGGAACTAGGCTGCCACCTGGTTTCCTGCTCCCTGCCACTCTGGGAGCCAGGTGTTGCTTCTCTCTGGCTTCCCCCTGTGGCAGTAGCTGTCTGTCTGCCTGGCTTCCCTCAGCTGGGGGAGCGTGGCAGGCAGACAGCCGTAGAGTGGCTTTGAGTTGTGCTTAACTCTTGTTAATGTGAGTTGAGCGCAACTTGAAGTCGCGCATTTCGAGGGTTTACTGTAAAACATTGCCAGGAGGAAGACTGGGTGAAGATGCCATGTGGAAGGTGTGAATTGCAGCATGGCTCCAACCCATGTGTTGCCCTCAGGAAGTTGTTATAAATGTGGAAATAATCATTTTGCAAAATGCCGCTGATCCCAAGTGCAGAGAAGACAAATGCATGTGCTTCCATAGAGGTCTTATTAGAAGGTTGGTACTTGTTTACCTGGTAATCAAAGGACTGTTTAATAGTCATAAATCATTGTTCTTTGTATCCAGAAATTTGGACACTATACAATACTAGTAATATGTCAGTGATAGCCTGCATAAAGGGAATCTGCTCCAAACATGGTATTCTAGATGATATCTTTAGCAATAATTAGCCCTACTTTTTCAGTGCAGATTTTAGGCAATTTGCCAGAGATTGGGATTTTATCACAAAATGTTATGTCTATATGATCCCTAATCAAATGGGTTTGATGGAAGGTTTATACAAACAGTAAATAATCTTATGAAAATGACAGTGTGGGTGATTTGTATAGAGAACTATTGGTTTACTGAAATACACTTCTGGAGAATGGCTTTTCTCTGGTTAACTGTTAATGGGAAGAAGGATCACACCTAATTTACTAGTTATTGATGATCTGCTGAAACCTTGTAGCAGTGCAACCATGGGAGCAGAAATATTATTTTGACAAAAGGGTCTGTGATCTCCAATCTCTTAACCCAGGTGATAGAATGGGCTTAAAGAATTGCGCTTCTAATATTTGGGGCCAAAGGAGTGCCATTGGAGAAGAGCTGCAGCCATGATTTTGTGTAGTCCAGACAGACACTGGGAACGCATTTTGACACAGCTGAACTGTTCTATGAGTAATCATGGAAAGTTCCAACACACTGACAACTGATGTGGATTATAGCATTTCCTATCTGACTGATCCTTTTTCATTGATGCAGAAAGGAGAAACTGTCAAGGAGCAAGAGGGCAACTCAGCCTCTAATGAAAGGCTGATTCTGAGAAGATTAGATGAAGAAATTAATGATCCTGGATGCATGGCTATCTCTGGTATAGGGGAGGGCATGGGGCCTAAGGCAACCTTGCCCCCTCCTCGCACAGTGCTCTAGGAATGGGGTCTAGGGCCTCTCCCTCACTGCAGGCCTTGACCCTGCTCTGCTCTATTCTTTCTCACAAACCTGACCACTGCTTTGCCCTGCCCCTATTCTGTTCCCTTGCCTGAAGTTATGGGCCCCATTCATAGGGGCGTTGAAGTGGCCACTCAGGGGTGGGGGCACAAAGCTCAGAGTCTGGGGTGGTTGCTCTGAGCCATTCTATGGACAGAACAGCACTGCCTGGAAGACTCATAGAGACTTGCTAACCTGCTGGGGGAAGTGGGTATTTGAGGAAAGTGAATGGTAAAGACTCACTCCATAGTGATATGCTAGTTAAATCTCCTCTATAGGTAGTTGACACACTGGGGTTCATGGAACTGTACTAGTTGGGTTTAGAATGTAATGCATATATTGTTAGCTGTTATAAATGATAATTAGCTTTTCTTTAAGGGGAAGATATTGTGAGAAGTTTATAGAAGATTAATTGGAGACATTTCCACATAAGCAGTGATATTATTAATATAGAGATTTGGTCGTATTTCTAGAGGCAGAGGTTGGGAACACCCACATGGCTGCGTTCAGAAAAGGTCTCCAGTTTGTTTTATTTGGCCATGTCTACATGAGAAGCCTTTGTTGACTAAGTTACTGTCGGAAGGGATTTCCCGGCAAAACTTCTGTCAACAGATCGCATATATGCATAAAAGCAGATTGAAGGATCAATCTGGTCTGTTGACAGAGAGCAGAGAGACTGCCTCACCCTTCTCAACAGAACGGCTGACTGGAAGGTCTGCAAACAGGGCTGCCCGGTGAACCAGAAGCACTGTCTGTCGACAGAAGGGCTGCGGAGTGTCTATACAGCTATTTTATCGAGAGAACACGGCCGAGAGAGGTGTTATAACTGCTCAGGGAGAGGTGTAAGACTGCCAATGGACGTGCAGGGTTTTGTCAACAAATTGTCGACAGAGTGCATTTTGTGTGTAGACACTCCATGGTATTTTCCAGCATAAAACTGCTTTTGCTGGGAAAAGTGGCTCGTATAGACATGGCCTGTAAGTTTTGTTCCTGTGCTGTTTATTTGGTTAATTTAATGATGCCCGTGATCATTGTAGTGCCCAGAAAAAACACTCAAGACTTCATCTCAAAAATTTTTATTTCATTGTCCTTTTATGATAGTAGTGTGTCAAAACTAGTATGCTTTTAAACTCTCCTGAATAACTCAGAGCAACCCAGATATAGACTTTATAACCTAACAAAATGTGTACACGTTTAACCTGTCTTGTCTGGCAACCTTGAGACCTGACCAGTGCCAGACAAGAGAATGTGCCAGATGATGGCAGGTCAATATATTCTGGCACATAACCAATACTGTTACTGCTTACTGTGCTGTTAGAATACATTTAGGATAAATGTACAGCTAAATAACAGCACAGAACATTGAGAAGCAGAACTGGTGGCTGCAAACAAATTTTATGGGACATGTGAAATTTGGCTCCACCCCCATTAAGTGGTTATTCTGCTAACTAAAATCATGCTGGAGTATGGAGTTTGTCAGACGAGAGTGTGCCTGATTAGAGAGGTTCAACCTGTATGATTTTGTAAGATATTCAAGAATTCTGAATATGATACAATAATGTTTCCTTTTTTGGGTGCTCCAGTAACATAAATTATTAAAAATAACACATTTTCTTTTCAATTATTTGAAAACTGCACATAAAGAGACAGTTTCATCCACTGAAATAAGTGAAATCATATTGATTTCAGTGAAAGCTTTCTACAGGTACCACAGCATTTGTCCCATAGTTACAAAGCAGTTGTTGCATGAGTTTATTTAAACTTTGTTGTCAGGTTTCTTGAAATACACAGAACTGTGAATCATCTTGTTGCCCCCACTACCTCCAGCAAAAGGAAGTCTTACTTGTGGTATCTGGGTGTTAGCCTTCTGACGCTGGCAACCCTTCAGGACTGAAGCGTTCTCTTCTGGGCTATGCAAGCCTTATTTTACCAGGTTAGCACCAGGTACACCCAAGTTCCTTTTGAAATGTTCCCTTGCAGTATTCAGTCCCTGGCACTGGCTACATGTAATTTCTGATCTTTTTCACCCAAAGGTGCAGTATGGCCCAGTTTACCAGTTGTACTGTCAATCTCTGCTTCTGTAAACTGCACAGCACTTGACAGCATTTATAAGACAGAGGAAGGTTATTAAAGTAAGAAAAGCGACTTGAGTAGAGATGAGGGAGTGATAGAAAAAGTGGATACAATACAAAACAACTATAAATTGTGAACTTGGATCTTCACTTAGCTATAATTACTTTTCTTAGCTAAAAAAGTAGAATTTACCCCCAAAGTTTAGTCAGTTGCAGAGCTGTCTGGTTTCCCAAGAACCAGCATCCAAATGCTCATGAGTACCTTTCTCCCTCAGGGTATTTCCATGGTGAATGAATATAGAGTGCTTTTTTCCCCCTACACTGTGATATCTCTGTACAGCACTACAGGGATGAATCTGGAGAAGATGCTTTGTTGATTGCAGACAGCTCTCCAGTCCCCATAAAACACTACCTTAGAGAGTAGCAGAAGCTATGTTGACTGGAGAAATTCTTCTACTGACATAGCACTGTGAACGTGAGCACTTACATCTGCATAATTTTTGTCCCTGGGGTCGGGGTCGGGGTTGTAATCCATCTGACATAGGCTGTAGTAGAAACTAACTTCTCCTATAGTGAAATAGTCTTTTGTGTTTAGTCATACTCAGAGTTGTCTCATTTTAACGTTCCTTTTCACCTCCAAGTTGATTCCAGTCATTTGCAGTTGTCTTAGATGATTTTCTGTTGACTGTTCTGAGGTGTGGCAAGTGGAGCCAATAGAACAGGGCTGGGGAACTGGCTTGCAGCTTGCCTTTATCTGACCCCCAAGGTTCAGGGCTTCTTTCCCAGCATTGGGCCCATACAGGTGGGGGGTTGTAGAGCCCCAGTCCTCACAGGTCAGAGTCAGGCAAGCCAGGGCAAGATCCACCCACCGCCCTTATTCCCCCACCCACACTTGGGGAATGGCAGCACTGTGCTGCCTAGAGAGGCTTCCCCTGCTGCTCTGCTTGCCTGGAATTCTGGCCAAGCAGAGTGCCTGGGAGTGTCAGGAGGGAGCATTTTTCCATGGTGCCATTCCCCCAGCTGAGTGAGAGGGTGGCAGCAGCTGTGTGCAGAGAAGAGAGCCCCCCCTTCACCCAGACTCCCCAGCTCACTCCTGCACCATCCTCATGCCCCAAGAAAAGTTTGTAAACAGGGGACCCTTTGCAAAACAGCCTCTGCATCACATTTGTGTATTTCTCTTTCTGCATTTTCTTGCTTGTGTGTTTGGACAAAAGTAACTCGAGTTTGAACTGAGAAAGTATTTGTGCACAATGCTGGAAATAAAGCCATATCCTTTTGACTTTTTGTGTATGTGTCCGTTAAACAAAGATAGTAGGGAGGATGTGTGTGAAACCTTTTATCTAGCCTCCACAGTAGAAAGCTCTATGTGATTCAGATGACAGGTCCATTAGCTATTAAAACCTATAAATAATTGAAGCAAACAACTCTGTGGTATTATTCCCCCTCTTTTTATTAGAAATTTTAATACTCTGTCACTTCCGTAAGCTGGGATGTAAAGTTACAAATCAGCTGAGACCATACTGGTTATGACAGGTGCTCTGTAAGTCTTGAGGCCGCAAGACCACATTCTGAATTTTCTAGGCACTACTTTTATTGGGAAAAAAAAATTTTTTTTGCATTATCAAGATAACACAAAAATTGCTCTTTTCCAAGCTATTAACTCACAAAACTATGCATTAATGAAAGCTGTTATGATGGTAATGCTGACTAAAGAATGTTCTGTCTTTCTTGATATCTCCAGGCATGTATGAACTGGTGTGTTAAAGGTATATTTGTATACAATAGTTTGTTTTTCATAGAATAATGGCCAGATGCTAGCAGAGAGCTGTTGAAGAAATAAGAAAAAATAATACTTTGTTTTTCTGTAGATCCTGAACAAGATAATATATTTATTATCTATATTCCAGGTCTCTTCCTGCCAAGAAAGATCTAACGTGAGATGTTAAATAAGACAAGCTGTTTTCTTCCACTTCATGCTCTTTTGCGTGTGAAGGCCCCTTCAGCTTGCTGATTACAAATAAAACCTCACTTTGGGCTATTGGCAGTTTTGGATCCACTCTCAGCAAAAGACGAACTTTCATATGGAAGAGAGCAGACGGTTGTGATCCTGCTAAATGACCGTGTTCAGCAGGGGGCAGAGGCACTCTGGAAATAATGACTTGCATAGAGATGAACTCTCATATATATATTTTTTTTCTTCAAGAGTGTGACTCAATAGGAATGTATCACCAATGAAATAAGAGGACACGCACTTGAAAGAACTCACAGACCTCCCAAGTGCTATATTATACTCTAGACAACAGTAATATCTGTCAGCTTGGGTAGAGTAGAGCTGTGTAACCCAGTAGTCTCCAAAGAAAGTGAAGTCTGGGGAAAATGACCTGTGAACTGAATCTGAACTTGCTTAAGGAATTGGAACGAGAGACAATTTTACAGGTCCTGTATCGTGATCAGACAGTGAGAAAAGTGGATGAGGAAAGGATAAGGTATTTTGCCTTTTTTGTACTATCCCACCATTTCTCTTTGCTTTCCTCTAACCTTATTATGTCTCTTGTCTGCTGTTAACTAGTATCAGTTTTCCCAAAAGGAAAACAGAGGTATATAGTGTGTCATGGCTTTAATATGCTAGTGATAGAGTATAGATTACAACTGAACCAATACTATTCATTTAATCTGTTCTAGGATTCCCACAAAAGTTTTGGGAACCTCTTCCCCATGCTGAGTGAAGCAGTGTCCCATCCCATGTAAATTTTTGCCAAATGCATTGCATTACAAGTCTGTAATTTTCTGTCATCCCCAGAGGATTTCATTTTCTGGATGATTTCATATTTAATTCTCTCTCAGTACCTTCCCGGAGATAATTGGTTGTAAAGGGTGAAAATAAATCTTTGGTTTATTTTGTTTCTCATATCTATTAGGTCTCTGACAAGTTTTTTTTTTTTAAATTTGCCTCCTACGTTGTCAAGCAATAACCCACTCCATATAAAACATATATAATGTGGGTTGCTGTTATTAACACATGCAAATTTAAAAATCGCTGTGTTTGAACACTCGAATGTAAGACCTTCACATTTGTTTCCTGCAAGAATTTGTATGTCTGTGGAAATGCGTTGTCAGCAAAGCTTAAAAAAATTCATTTTGAAATTTCGAGCAAATACAGTAACTCTTTTGTATTTACACAGCTCAGTTTTGTAGTTAGAATATTCCGGTGCAGAAGGGTTATGATGTAACTAACACAAAAGTAGTGCAGGCCCAGGGGTAGGATTCTTGATGTTACTGGCACTTGTAAAAGAAACACTGTTTGTCAGATTAGTAAAAGCATCAATTTGCAATTTTTTTGTTTTTCAAATGGTTATTTTTTTTGCTAGTTTTAAGACTATAAAGAATTCTGTTAAATTCAGCTTTAGTTGATTCGGGTATATAATAGGTGTTCGGCAATTCTCATTTATGAGTCAAATTTGCAAAGGAAAGCAAACCCATTTTCTATTTACATGTGCACAGCTTTGAACACAATCACTTGCATGCATAATTTTGGCTCCCTATTATGTGTGCATAATTTGCATGTGCAGAGTATCAGTTTTACTAGGTTAGAACTTTGTTTATTCATGTAAGTAGGGTTTCATATGCACCTGCTAATTTAAAAAAAATACTGTGTGCAAATGCTTTCAGGCAAGGTAAAACTAGGGACTACAATTTAAAGATTTGACCAATAAAGTGTTATCACTATTGAGCACAAACATTATCAACTTGTGATTGTACATATTTTTATTTGCTTTGTGAGAACAGGAAATTGAAAATGCAACTGCAGCATCTTCGGTGGAAAGGGGCAAAAAGTGTAAGCTATGAATACCAGGAAAGATCCTGTGCTCGCTGTCAGAAATCCTTAGGACTGGTGATGAATAGAGGTGCAGTCTGCAATGGATGCAGTCATCGAGTGTGCTCTGAGTGCCGTGTCTGCCTGAAGCCCTGCCTGTGGAAATGCACCATCTGTTATGCTCATGGGTAAGAAATTTGACTAGTTTTGCTAAGCCATTTCTGTTTGGTTTTGTAAGTAATAAAGAAGCAAAGAAGATGCCTAAACTGACATAAATAAGATAGCATTGGCACAAAAGGAAAGTCTGGGATGAAACCCTTACTTCATTGAAGTCAAAGGGAATTTTGCAAGTGGCTTCAATGGAACTGTAATTTCACCTGTAGTAGTAGTAGTAGGTATCCTTCAGTCTGCATAGACTATGGATCGCGCCCTTTATAGTTTCAATTGAGGACTTCATTTACAGCGCCTGTTGTGACTATGAAGACCCACACGAGAGTGACAGTCCTTGCTGCAGCTCTTGTAGATGTGGTGGATGTCTGGCAAGTCCTTAATGTGCTTTCTGTGTGCTCGGTTCTCCTCTGCTAGCTGTCTGATCCTCATCTCGCCCTTCTGAAGGCCCTTGTGTAACCCCTGCCTCCATCTGCTGTGGTCGTCTGCTAGTTCTTCCCAGTTGTTCAGCTCTCTGTCTACCTCTCTGAGGTGTTTAGTAAATGGACAGGTCACAGAGACTCAAACATGCATCAGTATTTCTTTGGAGTGTTATGGTGTTAGAGCTCATAAGGCAGGTAGGATTTGTGAAGAAAACCCATATAGCTGAATTATGTGATACTGTGATTCCCACAAATAGCTCTTTTCCATTTGAGTCAGTACTAAACCAGTGCATCCCTGCAGTGTACTGAGGATCTCTTGCCACTCATCTTTTGGATGAGATGTATAACTGAGTTTTTGACTGCTTTCTTGTCATTTTTTTCCCCAAGCTCTTATGTTAAGGGTAGCAGGATCTCCACTGTATTTAATAATATCAGGAAACCATGGTATATGGAGATTAAAAAGCCTATAACAAATATTAATGACATTCTGAAGACGAACACACATAGTCAGAGGCAGCCCCAAGCTTACCTAATTTAAATTTGTTGTCTTTCAATTTCATTGCCTATCGCTTTGTTCTTGTGTTACTAAAGGTTGATCCTCTCTTGTGCGGCACCCTTGGGACCTCACTGGTGCTGAATGAGGGAATTTGCTGAACCACAAGAGGCAATATTGTCTAGCAACATTACCAATACTTCTACTGCTCAGTGGGCTCTTAGAAGACATCTGGGGTCAATTAGAGCTCAGAACAGCACAGAACCCTGCCAGCCAGGACTGGTCACTGTAAATAAATTTTATGGGACCATGGGAAACTTGGCCACACCCATGAGACGTGGACATCCAGCAAACTAAAATCATGCCAAATCATGGATGTTGGTGGATGAGAGAGTGCCATAAGAGAGAGGTTCAATCTGTAGAAAGTGTAAACAAGCATATCTGATATACCATCTCCGTACTATTATATAGTTTAAGTATACTTTTCTTCATTATTCATTATGTCTAAATTGAATAATCCACATCAGGGGTATTCTGATACATATATTGTCTTTGATTAGAAACATTCTGGTAGTTCTGAAGTCAGAGCAGCAGCTCTGATGGTGCAATTCATCCCTGTGGATAGGGGAGTACTTTGAATGAAATTCTTCACTTGGAAGAAGGCCTTTATAAAGGCTATGTACATTTAAATTCTTTATTTCAGACCTCAAAGTTAGGTTTAAATAAGAACTCAGGTGATACATAGGTCATGTGCTAGCTCTTTGAACAGTGTTGCCTGTCTGTGATGGCCAGTTTAAAGTCAGTTTGTGTATCCTAGATAACAGTGCAGACTTTAAGAATGCACAATGAATGTCTTTTAATGTAAACTGTGATTTTTAAACAGTGTATTTTGAAATGCATTTATCAAAATAGTAAAAAGTAGGCAGAATAGTAGCCTAATAATTATAGGTGGATTTTGTTTGTTTGTTTTTTTTGGTGGGGGTGTGGAGGGTTGGGAGCAGCTTTTGAATTAAATGAGCACCAGAAAAGAAAAGGAATAATACCAACATTACCATTTTTAGCTCCGAAAGGGTTTTCTTTTTAGTGAAGAGGAGATGGATTCATAACTATTTTTGTGTGTAGGAAACCATAAGTTAAAACAAAGGGGCCATATTTTTTTCTAATTAAGAATGTTGTTCTAAGGCTTAGTTGTCTGATTTTTAACATGGAAAAGCTCTCTTTTTATCGTAAAGCAATTAAAAATAGGGGTTTATGATAAGTGTAATCTCAGCCATGCAAGATCATATTGTATCTTACTTCGTACACTTATCCTGATACTTTTGCACCCATGCCGCAAGACTCCCATGTGCTGCTTGTCCAATGAAAATTATTTTTCAGTGTATTGCAGATGTTAAAAAATGATGCATCTTCAGTGAGTGAATTTTTTTTTGAGGAGGCCAGCATAAGGCCTTATCTGCAGTAAGCCTCATTTGAGCTCATTGCTCAGGGCCCAATCCAAAGTCCATTCAAAGCATTGGGAGTTTTTTCATTAACTTTAATGGGTTTTGCTGCAGGAGTGTAAAGCTTAACAGACAGGACTATGTGTGGCTCTCTGCGATGGGTATAGTTCCACTGAGTGCCTGCTATTTTATGGGAAGAAGAAAGATTTTCAGAAGTACTGAGCACTCCTACCTACTGTTTGAAGTCAAGAAAAGCAGGTGGACCTCTGAAAATGGAGGTCTCAGTGACTTCTTGCAGAATCTAGTCCGAGAGAAGCTCTGTGTGTCTTTGTGATGACAAATAGAGTGACTGCTTCTATATGTTCAATTTTAACACATACTGGTGTACATTTGATATGCAGTATAATTTCACTATCGTCCTTTTGATTTTTTTTTAACTCCTGATACTGTTATCTAGCTTTCAGTTGCTCTTAAATTTTTCCCCAGCAAAGCATGGACATCAGCAATATCACTGACAGTCTTCCTTTTTCACCCCACTCTTTAGATGCTAGTATTAGATTTTAGATTATCTGTGAAAATAAACTTTGTATATCAAATGGAGGGTAAGCAATGACAAAAATGCTTTCATAGAACAATGTTTTGACATTTCAAAAGTAAAATGAAAATGTATTTCCTGTGTGCTGTCTGGATGATAGTAGATATTGCTGTGAGTCACACATAAATGAACAGAAATCAGCCATCATTCTGTTCATGGTCTTGCTCTGATAAGTTTTTATAAATGTGATTAGAAGCATTTTTTTGGCTTCTGATGTGCCTTTTCACTGTCAAATATCTCTAAAGAATTTCCATTGTATCCTTGGATATAATTTATCACAGGACTACGTACATGTCCCCATTTGCTAGATGGATACTGAGTAAATTAATCTCTTAGGTGCTCCAATCCCACCTGTCAAAGAACATAAATGATTGTCTGTGCATTTAATGTGATATATGGTAAGTAGAAAGAGGACTAGGCTCCAATGTTCCATTTGGGATCTTAACCTCTGAAAGGCTGAAAATTTTCAGAATAGGGATTTTTGGGTTGATCCCATTATTAACCTTGCAATGTAGTCAAGCTAAGTAAATCTGGATTGAATTAATTCATAAAATAACTTTTAGATTCTCTGTAGGTCCTCTGGTACGAAGGAAGCTGTGAACAAGGATTAAGTTATTATAATGCTATCTGTCTTTTTAAGTACATGTTGAACTTTTGGAGGTTTGAAGAATTATTTCTGTATCTTGCAAACATTTTCATTCCACCCAGCTGATAAGATAAAAAGTATGTCTTATTGCTGAGGTTATTGTACTGCTGGAGAAACCAGCAAAATGGCTGTGAAGGCCAGTTGCCTTGTGCGGGACACCATCAACTGTAAAGATTTGAAGGTGGTAGCATAATTAATGCCAAAAAGTATGATTTTATTGAAAATGTCTTTCAAGAAACTTGATATTGTTTTTTATTTTGATGAGATTACTGGTATGATTGATAAAGGTAACTATTGACACAGTATGGATTTAGATTTCTGTAAGGTGTTTGGTTTAGTTCTGCACAACATTCTGATTTTACAAAATTAGCACTATAAAAATCAATATGTCACATATTAAATAGATTAAAAACAGATAAATCTCAAAAAATAATTGTAAAAGGGGAATCATCTTCTGAAGCAGGTGTTTCCGGTGGGCCCCCACAGAGATCTCTTGCTGATATAATGCTTATCAGTGATCTAAAAGGAAAATATTTAATCCTTTTGGTAGTGAATTTTGCAGGTGATGTGATAATAGATAAAGTGGTAAATGGGTAGGTAAATTACACTGAGCAGTTTGGATTGCTTTGTAAGTTGTGTTTATTTGAACAACATACAAAGTATATAGGTCAGTTACAGGATGGGGACTCTATTTTTGGAAGCAGTGACTGCAAATGACCTTCGGAGTCATAATGAAAACTGACTGAATATAAGCTTCCAGTGTGTTACTATGGCTTAATCTGGCAAAGCAATTCTTGGAAGCATAACTAGAGGAAAATCAAATAGGAAGTTGGTATAACATGTACATCTACAGCACGTGAGAGAATATTACTGGAAAATAGTCTGTTCACATCTCATCTCCACACTCCAAAAGGGTGTTGAAAATTTGGAAATACTTCAGAAAAGAGCTAGAAGAATTATTTGAGGTCTAGAAAATTTGCCTTAGAGTGAAAGGCTTCAGTTCAGTTTACTTATCTAATTCAAGATGGTATCCAGGGTCTATATATAGCTACATGGGGAGAAGCTCTGATAACAGAAGGCTTTTTATTAGGTCAAAGATTGGAGGTCTTCACCCTCTCTTAATACAGATACATTTATTTAGGTACTTAAAAATGGAACCTAAGACCTAACTGCAACAAAACTCCCTGAATCCTAAGCATTATCATATTTTTAAAAGGAGTTGAGACCGAGAGTGGCAGTTCAACTGCTGCATTTCATGGCCTTTGTGGATTTCAGTCAGGATGATATACAGGATTTTGATTTTGTTTAGTTTATAGGCTTTTGACTTTTTCTTGCTCTGAGGATTGATCCTTTATGTACATATCATATTCATTAAGTATCACCCATTTCATCTCAGGATGCTAATAAATACAGGTATGGTACATGGCAGTTTGCAGCAGTGGCACTGGTCTTCTCCAAAGAGGACGGGGTTGGCCCGTGGCACCATGTGCTATCCGTATCAGTAAGGAGAGAGGATGTCCTATCTTCTTCTAGGGTAATGGCATTGCAGCCTGTGCAGCACGAGTATACGTATTCTGAATTACATTTGGGAGCATGCACTGCCTCCCTCAAACTAGTCTAGCAGTAAACAGCAAGTGAGGCCTAATTCTTTTTTCTGAAGTCACAGAATAAGTCAGGTGCACAGCTGAGAGTAGAATCCAGGACATTTGACTTTCAACCATGTTGCTCTAAATATTAAATAAGCCTTACACCAGAACAGAACAGTTCTTACCAGGAGAACAAAACTGATCCTTTTCCTTGAAGCTCAGTTTATCAGTCATTCAGTAATGAGCTCCTATTAGTTATACTATATGGTTAAGAAGGGTCACTCTGTTGCCTTTGACTTCTAAATAGGTTTTTGTCTTATGTGCACATTTGTCTGCTCATGAAAATTCATGTTGAAAACCAGTGTACAAAAAGTTTAAATGTCTGTTTTTTATTTTTCAGAGACGTGAAAGTGAAGACTGGGGAATGGTTCTTTGAGGAACGAGCCAAGAAATTCCCAGCTGAAGGTAGTTATTAGCACAGGCAACAAGTTGCTTTGTGGTATATAGTCCTGATCTAAGGAATATACAATGCAAAATCTTAGCACACTGTTTTGTTTCAATTTCAGACCATTTAGAAGGCATAGGTCAGAAATAAAGATCAACTCTTGTGTTGTGTGTTCATAACATGGCAGAATGCCTGTCTTTTTGCCTGAAAGATAAACCAGGAGAGTGCCTTTACAAGTGCTAAGTACTTTGGCTGGATAATATGAAAATATGATTACCTTATCAATTCGAATGAATGTGAATGAAACTGTGAGCACCAAAGAAGTTGCACCTTCAGACAAATAAGAAATACAATGACCCTATATACCACATTAAAAAATACAGTGGCCTTACAGATATATGTACACTGCAGAAGTGGGCCACAGGGAGATGTCTTGCATTCCTTGAAGTTAATGGCAAAATTCGCTTTGATTTCAGTGTTGCAGGCTCAAAGCTTACAAAGAGGACAAGATGCAATAAACAATAAAAAGGGAAATTTTACAAATATTGTATGAAAGACTGTTCAGCACATACTAATCTGTGGAAACACATCCCATATGGAGCCCAATTATGTCATCCCCTTGTGCAAGGCCTTCCTATGCCATTGATGACACAGAGTAGCTAGATGGTGTGGGGAGGAGGCAGGTCCATCCCCATTCTGAGTACTGGAACCCAAAGCAGGTCAGGCTAAAGAGGAGCATGCTGCATAAACTCAAGTGGCTGCTACAGTGTGTGCTCCAGCTCTGCATTCGGGAAAGGATTGTGTTTTATGAGGCACAGTACCAGGCCTGCCAACACAGGGAAGTAGAGGGCAGGGGGAATTGCCCTTGGGCCTGGTGTGGCAAAGGGGCCCAGAACACCAGCTGCCACCACCACTGCGGCTTTGGCAATGGCGGTGACTAGAGCTCTGGGCCCCTTCAAAGTGCCACAGCAGCCCTGCTCTGCATGGCTCTGACTGGGGTGCCCCTGCTCTGCACTCCCAGCAGTGCTAAGGCCTGATTGCCCTGTGCCCCTCCCCTTTTGCTCTTGGCCTCACCTCTTCTGAGGTCACAGAGGTGGGCCCCCCTCCCACCTTGCCTCAGGGCCTGCAGTGGCTGTCGGCCCCAATGCACAGTACCATCCTGAGCTCTCGGGGTGGTTTAGCTTCTCACTTCCCATAAATCAGACCTGCACCTAAATGACAAACCTTGACCAGAGTACCCTATTTTATGACTTGAGATATAGGAAGGGATAATATGCAGGGAAAATCACTGAGCAGTGATCTTTAAAATGCCATCAGAGGGAGCTTTGTTTATTTGGGGAAAACACAAGCAATGAAAGAGAAAAAGGATGTCTGTATTAAGTATGCAAGCAGTCTTTGAAACAAGGTTTGTTGAAAGCTGTTATCAAAAGAGATTGAGAAGCTGATTAATGATACACTTCCTTGCTAAAAATCAGATAAAAGCAGTTATTTATAGACTTCATTGAATCCTCATCTGCGCACGCTTTCCACTGTAATACTGGTGGTTGATACACTTTTTTAAGGGCTGTGGAGTTCCAAGAGTTGTTATATGAGCTCCTTGCGCTCTCTTTCCTCAGAGATGGCTGAGATTGAAGATGCAAGTTTAAACAATCTCTTAATACGGAAAACAAAAAAGCAGTTCTGTAGCACCTTAAATACTAATAATATTATTAGGTGGTGAGCGTTCATGGGACAGACCCACTTCATCACATCTGAGGAATAAGAAGTGTATCTGTCCCACGAAAGCTCGTCACCTAATAAATAATAATGTTAGTCTTTAAGGTGCTTCAGGACTGCTTTTTTGTCTCGTTTTGTGAAGATACAGACTCACACAGCTACCTCTCTAAGACTAAATGCAGAAAAGTAATTTTCTCTTATTCTCAAACATTGAGCTGGGATCTCCAGGGTGCTGAATGTTCTCAATTCCCAGCAAAGTAAACTGTGGTTGATGACATCACCTATCGGGATCAGGTTTGTGTGGATGACTAAAACACTGCATTGTACTTAATGAAGCATCCTCCAAGAGTGTAGGGACAGAGCCCTCTTTTGGCTTGACTGAGTAATGCATGATTCATAATGTAACAAGGTTAATATATTAGCATGTTTTTATTCTTTCCGTATTATAGGCGTTAAAGATGAAATGCTATGCCAGCGTGCCACTTCTGTTTTTAATATTTTAGCAATTTAAACAACCTACTTGCATAAAAGCAATTACCTGCTTTTACTAGACAGTAAATTACAGAAGAACTTCAGAATTATGAAAATCTCAGGAATGGAGCTTGTTTGTAGCTCTGAACAAAATATTATAGATGATCTTTCAGAATTTTCAGCTGAAAATTGATTTAGTACATCTTTGAAACTTTGCTATTCAGAAGAAAAAAGCTACTTCTAACGATGTTAATTAAATGAAACAAGCACAGAAAAAGTCTTTACCTAGTCAAGTCTTCTTTTAACTTTTTCCCTTTTGTCCTTGTGGTCAACTGAGTGTCAAACTCGGGACCCTTGTAAGTTCTATAACATTAAGAAAACGTTGTTATGACTAAAGCCCAACTGTTAAAAGGTGTTCCTTTCTCTGTTATAATTAATGATGTCTTCTGCAATAGACCAAACCCATTTTTCTCTAAGCAATATTACTAGTGCCATTCTGATATTGCTAACAGTGACTTAGCCATAAGCCAGTTACTATTTTCTTATTACATTCATGAGACATTTTGTCTACCTTTTTTTTTTTTTATTACTCATTTATGGTTGATAAAACACTTATGAGTGTTGCTCTTAATGCCTTGTGATTGGTCATCTGAGTCACGTGGCATTGTTTCTGCTCCCTGATTTAATGACCCAGTCTTTAGAGACATCTTTTTTGTTTGTGAATCATTGGTGAGATTCATAATTGTTCAAATGCCTTGCATGAAACATGTTTTAAAAAAGTTTTTAAAATCACATTTAAAGTTCTTCCATGGCTGTGCCAGTTCTCCATGTTCATTTGCACTATTTTTCACAGTCCTTATATTTTGTAGATCAAATTTACTTCTGTGCAATGAGTCAGCAAAAGGCCTGTGTGCTACTTATGTCCCACTAAGGTGTTAGGCAGTTGGAGACACTTTGCACCTTAGAGAGGAAGAGGCCTAGGATTTGGAAATCTTGGTTCATTTCCCTGCTCTGTCATAGTCTTGCTGTGTGACCTGTGGCAAGCCACTTGGACTCCAGCCAGATCTGCACTATAGACCTATGTCAGTATAACAGTATTGCTCAGGGGTGCAACATAACTATTTCCTTTCAGAGGTGGATTAACTGCACTGATACGAGATCTCTCTCCTACTGGTAAAGGATCATTGTCACTTAAGCACTGAAACTGCATTAAGTGTGGACATGTCCTCAGTTTTTCATCTTTAAAATTAGGATAATAATTCTTCCCTACTGTGCAAGGTTGCAAGGATCAATACATTAAAATATTTTGAAATATTTAGATAGTATGATGATGGGGATGATATAGATAGTTTAGATAGGCCCTGTAGTTGGGGATCAGGTAAGATTACTTTTCTGTATTTATGAGAGTTTGTTCACATGTAATCTGGAGGTACAGGGGTCGGTCTGGTTCTGTTCAGTCTCTTTGTAATCCATTTAGATGATGGTATGAACATATATTTATAAAATTTGTGGATGATGCCAAGCTGGGAGGGGTTACAAGTGCCTGGGGGGGCAGAAGGATAGGATTTATATTCACAATTGTGCAGACAAACTAGTGAAATCATCTGAAATAAGTAGGCTGAAATTCAGTAAGTACAAATGCAAAGTACTCCACTTAGGAAGAAACAACCAATTGCACATGTACAAAATGAGAAATGACTGTCCAGGAAGGAGTACCATAGAAAAGGATCTGGGGTTTTTAATGGATTGCCAGGTAAATGAGTCAGCAGTGCCACTGTTGCACAAAAAAAAAAGAAAAAGCAAACATCCCTTTTGGATATGCAGAAGTGGTGTAAGCAGGACGTAAGAAGTAGTTCTTCCATGATACTTTGTGCTGATCAGGTCTCAGCTGGAGTATTGTATCCTCTTCTGGGTGCCACATGTCAGGGAAGATGAGGACAAATTGGAGGAAGTCAAGAGAAGGGCAACAAAAATGATTGAAGGTCTTGAAAACATGGCCTTATGAGAAAAGCATGAAAAGGTTGTGTTTGTTTAGTCTGGAGAAGAGAAGATTGAGGGGACATGGTAATAGTTTTCAAGTACATAAAAAGTTCCTAGGAGGAGGAAGAAATATTTTTCTTGTTAACCTCTGAGGATCGCTCTAGATGCAGTGAATTTAAATTACATCAAGAGAGGTTTAGGCTGGACATTAGGGGAAAACCTCCTGGCAGGGTGGTTAAGCACTGGCACAAACTGCATACGGAGCTTATGGAATCTATACTGGAGGTTTTAAAGAACAGGACAGACAATCTCTTGTCAGGAATTGTTATTGCAAAACCCTTCCTCAAGTGGAGGGGACATGACTGGATGACCTCTTGAGGTCCCTTGCAGTACTGCACTTCTAAGATTTTTTTTGATCAACATCTTCAGTCTTGCTGAACTATTTGGCTTAGGTGAGATTTAAGTGAGGCTTAGGTAGCCTGTTGCAAAGGGATTAACATTTTGATTCCGAAAAGTGTTCTCTAAGTGCCAATTACTGTTCTTGCTACAAAATTACCTTTCCTTTTTTTTCCTCAATTCATAGATAGACATGAAACAGCTGGTGCAAAGCTCTTGAAATTTTATCAGAAACTGAGGTAAGACTTTTAGGACAAATTGTCCTAGGGCACTGAGACTGTACAAGGAACGTATTTGATAATGTAAACAGCTTGCTACTTAAGTTTCCTTATTACCAAGACAGCAAATCTCCAGATGTGAAAAAAAGTTTGGAATGCTATTAGTCATAGTATAGAAAGATTACCATTGTTTTGGCTTCATTCATACTATAGAAAGTCTGGTGTACAGCAGAAAGAATCCTACTTTTAGCTAGACATTTTCCTTGCTCTAATTAAGGAAAGGATATAGTATTTTGCTCTAATCTTCTTTTCTAGTGCTTTTCCTATTTACAGGCTCTGTTTAAATGGTCAGGGTTGAGAATCATTGCCAGGATAGACAGTAATGATATAAACATGCAGTAAACTAACTGGAAATTTTGCTTATTGACCTTTTTAAAACTAATACAAGACAGGAAGGTCCCTGTTTGTCAAGATGTATCATTATGTATCACATTTTAAGTATGTGAATAGTCACATTGATTTCAAGTATCTTGTGGAAGTGGTAGCTAAGCACTATCATGCTGAAATTAGTACCGGCAGTATAAGATGAATATATTGGTTCAGCTTAAATGTATGCAGCCTATATTGTGTTAAAGGAATCTTGTCCTATTTAAAATGACTCCATAAGAAATCATTGAGCAAACTGAAGCTTTCTCTTAAAACAAAAGTGCTTCACTGGAGAACCTATGGATGGCTAAATATGGTGAAGATGACCATATAAGTACCTGAATTGATATATGTAGTCGGGACAAAACAAATGCACGGGGGAAGTACAATGTGTGCTGTGGGATTTTGACTGTGTTAGAAGTAAAGGATCAATGGGGCAGATTTAGTTTACTAAACAATTTGGGCTTATTCAGTTTACAGAAGAGAAGACAGGGTTGATTTAATAGCAGCCTTCAACTTCCTGAAGGGGAGCTCTAAAGAGGAGTGTGAGAAACTGTTCTCAGTGATGTCAGATGGCAGAACAAGGAATAATGGTCTGAAATTAAAGAGGGAGAAGTGTAGGTTGGATATTAGGAAAAACTACTTCACCAGGAGGGTGGTGAAACATTGCAATGCATTGCTTAGAGAGGTGGTGGATTCTCTATCGCTCGAGGTTTTTAAGTCCCAGCTTGACAAGGTCCTGGCTGGGATGACTTAGTGGGGTTGATCCTGCTTGAAGCAGGGGGCTGGACTAGATGACCTCCTGAGGTCCCTTCCAGCCCTATGATTCTGTGATTCTCTGATACTGCATGAAGGGGCTTGGGTAGAATAAAAGGTCTGTAAAATCCCTAGTTCCAGCCAGGAATGAACACCACTCACCCCCTCCAGCACAGGAACTTTGGAACATAGCCATAAGACTGATTTCTGAGGCTCCTCTTTCAAACTGTGGCATATATGGCAAGATACATGTGTGCTGGGATTGGGGGGTATGCTCTAGGAGAGGGACAATATAATCACCAGAGGGCAGGCCAAGGAGGCATCAGTGATTTAGATAGGCCCTCATGTCTGTCTAAATTATATTGGCTGGAACAACTCAGGGTCAGGAGGGTGTAAAAACAATTTCAGCCCTGCTCCAGAGGCTGTAAGTTCTTTGCTGAGTCTGTTTTTAAAAAAAAAAAAAATTTGTAGCACAGACTCTTATCCCAGATCTTTAGATTGCAGGAGAGAAGTGGCTCCTCTGAAGAAAGAGGAAAAAAAATAGAGGTTGGGAAACGTGTCGATGTTAGTGTCTTGTGAAAAATTGTTAATTGATTCCTTTCTCCTAACTTCCTAGTAAAATTTCTGTGGTTCCTCCTACTCCCCCTCCTTTCACTGAAACCACCAGGGGAAGCACCACAATGGTAATGTATACATGTGCAGCTATCTAAGAGCTCTGTCAGTGGAAGCAGCCAACCTCAGAAGTATAGCAAATTGCAACAGCTCATAATATTATTTAGGAATGTGTTGCAATTTAAATGATTTTTTTTTTAAATTTCCTTTGTCTCATTCCTTTTTGTGAGTAACCGGCCCCATGAGGCAGGATTGAGTGGCTCTTAAGGAAATATGAGATTAGTCTCCAGCTTTTTAGTGCATGTTATGTAGCCATTTATAGTGAAAATGTTGTCTGTTTGTATAAATGAGCAAAGAGCAGAATGATTTTGAAGGTTGCAATTTCATCACAATTTCTAGAAGTTGGGTTATTAGGACCAGATCCAAAATGCAGTGAAATCAATTTGAAGACTACCATTGAGTTCAGTGGACTCCATATTAGCCCCCAGTGCCCTAATTCAGTCGCCATTCCCTGCTTAGGAAAGCACTTAAGCATAGGGTGACCATCCATCCCATATTAGGGAAGCCAAAATGGCCTCCCTTCTTATTTTGTAAAAGGGACTAATTATCCCATATTTGGGCCCTCTCCCCGCTGACCTTTTCCACCAGAAGCTGCTGTCAGGAGTCACTTCCCCAATCCGCAGGGAAGTGGGGGGAGTGTGGGCGGCTGCCGCGTCTCTGCTGCTTCCCAAGGAGTGCTTGGGGTTGCTGCTTCTCCAGGACTCAGGAAGCGCCCCCCCCCCCCCCATATCTCCCTGTCTCATATTTCAGATGGGGAGATACGGTCACCCTAATTAAGCACATGTTTAATTTTATACACTTAAATCCCACTTTTTTTATGAAAATTTTTGACTATCTCTACTTCCAATCCTTGTGAGGATCGTCTGCATCCAGACCACGACAAGCATTTCTGTAGCCCAAAAATGAATAACTATTTCATACCTTAATTTCAATGCAAATGGCATTGTACAAATTAATCATCTATGCCAGGGGTGCACAAAATGGGGGCGGGCCTCATTATAGGGTGTTAAATTTTGTAAGAAGGGGTGAAGCATAATAAACAGCTGGGTCTCCGGCTCATCCATCTCATTTAAAATGTTGAAATATATTACTGTTTTTATGTACATGTATTCACATTTATATACCGATTTAATACTTTTTTACATTCTACAGACTCATTTTCTTACATGTGCCATATATATATATTTTTTTTCATTTAAACATAACCAAAACTTCTGTCGGTTTGAATTATATTAAACTGACAGGCTGCAGGACGGGGACGGGGGCACTGCTAATTGCAGGGACGAAAAGTGGGGCCTGATGTAAAAAGTTTGCTCAGCATTGAGCTATATTATTTGCTTAAATTTATGAAGGCAAAATGTAAATTGCCTACAAGGTTTTCCGCTGGTAGAAGCAAAAGAATTCAGTGGAAAGGACCACTCCCTTCCACAGCCAGATACTTTGGTGCTAATATTTATATGTGGTGAAAATTGATGTGCTTATAAATGCAACAGAAATGATTGCTCTGTGCAATCTTATAGTCATGTTATTTTTGCCATTTCTAAGGCACAGACATGGGAGGCTTTGAAAACACAGCTCTTTATTTTAATCTCCTAATTTTTTTTCTCTCAATTGCAGGAAACAAGCCAATCTAGACGTTTTAATAAGTCTGTGGAAAACTTATTTCTGTCTGTTGCCACAAATATGAAAAGTAAGTGTCTGTCAGTACTGTGCCGTTTAAATGTGAGCCACACAGTGGTTACAACTAGTCACTCCTGCAAGGTCCAAGCCAACAAATAGTTACAAGGCAATGTGACATTTTCCATCATCATTCCCTCTAAGTTTTTAACAGACTGAGCAGCTAATGATCCCAGCTGAGCACGCTTTCTTTTTTTGCCAAGTAGCAAAAAGACTAAATAATAAGCTTAAGAAAAGAACAGTTCAGTTATATAGCAATAAAACCTGAAAATACTGGCTGCAAGCTCATCTACTGTGATGTGGCATATGCCAGCTTTCTATTGTGTTAACTGTTCCCCCTCCCCACAGGAACTTGTTGCAGATTGCCCTTCTTTGATCACTCTGAGGGAGGATTGAGTATTGTCTTTCTCTTTCCTTCCAGTTTTTTTAAAGAACTTCTCCCTTCTCCAACTCCCTCATTGTAGCTTCCTGTCAGTGTGTTTTTAAAAGTTATCCTCCCCAGTCAGTTCATCTTCAATCCTGATGCTCATTGTACTCATTTTCCTCTTTCACTTATTGCTATTTTCTGCTCTTAAGTAACTTCAGAGGTAAAGTGAGGCTTTGTATATGGAATAACCTGCATCTACTGGAGGGCACAATTTGCTTCTGTGTGCATAACAAGTGGGAGCAGTAACCAGAAGAAAGCAAGACTGGACCCTTATGAAGATGAAAATAGAGACCCCACTACCTCCATATATTTTTACTAACCTGCTGCAGAAACTGGGGGCAGTTGTAATTTTGGCTGCAAGCAGTCACATGTAGGTTTAATCTTTTATCCCCTCATGGCTATTATCCTCATCCCAAGGGTTCTAAAATGAGAGTAGACCTGAGTTACTTGGCACAAGTTTCTTGCCTCCTCTCTGTCTTTTCCTCTTACTCATGCTGCTCTACCGAGACGCCTTTCTCTCAAGCCAATCCCCTCTCCTGGTTTTCACCAAACATCATCCAGTTTGCCTGTGTGACCAAAGAACACTGGAAAGCGTCACAACCTGGGCATATACAGACACTACGATTGTTAGTGTAGATTGAATCTGGATTATACCACACCAAAAGCACAAGCTGCTTTCATTTGAACTAGGCAAGAACTTCTTTAATTATAAGAAAACATGACAGGTCATTGTGACTGTTGTCCTTCCCCTCTAATAAAGGGAAACCTTTCTGTCTGTACCCCAAGATGAAGAAGCAAAGAGGTATTGCACTAAAGCTCTAAGTGCACTGGCAGGTTTATTTTGCTAATTGCATACAGTCGTTAAGGATGGTTGCAGTACTTTGATACATTAACTATACTGTAATCCGAATTGCTTGGGGAAAGGAACTGTTATGCACTGAAGCCCTGATTCATCCAGGACTTTAAGTACAGGCATAAGTCTGAGCAAGCGAGCAATCCTGTAGACCCATTGGGGGTATTCACATCTTTGAAATCATACATCTGGTAAAGAACCCTGCTGGTCTGGGGCCTGTAAATAAAATATTCAACTTTCTTCCACATTTTTCATCCATTTTAGTTGACTGCCTATTTTCCTTTTTTTCCCCATTGTAGCACTCACATAAATAATCATAATTGCCTTGCATTTACATAGTGCATTTTATCCAAAATGAACACAAAGCACTTTACAAATAGAGTTCTAAATTGTATGTAGAGATCTTCCTCTTACTTGCTTCTGAAATGCATCCAGCTTACCTCTGTGTGATAAAATTCTGTTTGGTGGCACACAGCAAAACTAAACAGCAGCTGATGCCAAAGAGCAGAGAATATCTTTTGCAGTTGAGCCTGCACGGGGAATTTAGGTAGGCAGAATGCAATTAAACAAAATGGGACAGGTATTTGCTTTCCCATCTGTTCTTTTCTTAGGCAATGAATAGTAGAGCTGCAATTTAAAAGGTCTGAAAGACATAGGATTAGCTTCATAACTCTCCAGATTTGCTGACAATGTATATCATAAATGTGCTCCTCTCCTCTTGTATTTGTTTTAGAAATCTCAAAATCTCAGAATGATATGAGGGCTGACAGAAGTCTCCTAACTGCAGATTATGGGCAGGACATGGAATGGAGGAAGGAAAGGAGGAGTCAGTCTGACACTGCCATCAACATTGCCAACAGGGTATGAAAATTATTATACTTAGTCATTCTACTTTTAGAGGATGTTTTGTGAGTGGGATTCAGTTAGAGGACTGATGGTTGTCATGGTACAGTATGGGCTTTGGCAGAGCAGTGGAAGCTAGCTTGGATTACTTTAAGAGGGCCACTGGAATTCTTCTCTTTAACTATTTCCATAATTCTTATTTCCATCTGAAATTCTGCAGTCTTAGTCTCAGCTCAAAAGTAAGAGCTAGTTTGAGTAGTTTGCATGGAGCCATCTTGCTCCATCAGAGAACACCAGAAGTGCATGTGGCTCGGAAGTTCTCTAGAAGCTGCTTGGTGCACTCCACCAATGAATAGGCTGCACAGATTGCTCCCCAGTCCATCTGCTGGCCTTCCGTCAACCCCTAATAATAAAGAGGGGACTGGGCAATGGCCCTTCCATGCCATTCTTATGACTTTCTGGGCAATTTTCTGAAGAGAGAAGGCATTGGCAATTGTGTGAACTGTTTGGCAGTAAACCGGGGAAGTTTTCCTGCAGCTCTTTCTTTTATCCCTTCCAGAGCATCTCCACAAGGGCCGATGGCTACCCATCAGTATTTTTGGAATGTTCTAGGGGCAGTGTCCCTGAGTTCTTGAACTTCGCTGTGTAGCTTGTTAATCTTCATCAAACGCCTCATCTGTTTTTCCCACAATGCTTTCCCATTTCCTTGTTATTTTTGTAAACATGGTTACCATCTTTCTTCCCCATCACACTGTTTGTGTTCTCTCTGCCTGAACTCTTTAAAGTGATCTTCAACTGCAATCCTGCACTGAAGAGTATGTGATCCCTGTGTAAACTCAGACATGAGTCCTTGCTTTGGTGACCTAAAGCAGTAAAAATTTCTGTATTTTAGTTTGCTCCAGTGTCTTTCCAGGTATGGAAGTTGAGCTGGCTGATGAAGACTGAAGCAAAACAGGCACTCAACACCTCAGCCTTCTTGTTGTCATCCGTTATTAGCTCTCCTTCCCTACGAAGCAGGGGTTGTACACTTTCCTTCATCTTTCTCTTGCTGATAATCTATTTAAAGAACTTCTTGCCTTTTTAATTTTAGGTCCACCTTTGTTTAATTTGTTTTGTGCATCGGCCTTTCTGAGTGTGTGTGTGTGTGTGCATGTCCATGCACTATTCTAACAGTAGCACTGATATTAGTATTGCCCTATGCATCATCCTTATGATTATTTTACTGTATTTAGGAAGGTTGAGAGATATAATGGCTTGGATTGTGTGCAACCTGTTGCTTAGAATGAGGTTTGTTTGCAACTTACTTTCACTGTTTCGTTTTCATCAATGGTCATTTTGTAGTTCTTTCTAGTAATAGTACAGCAAGTCCCTCTCATTATTAAGTATACATTGTCCCCTCCCTTTGTGCAAGTAATTCTCAATAATTTTGTTGGCTCGTTCAGGCAAGAATATTCTTGCTAGTCTTTGGTAGTAAGCCTTTCCAGAGTGTTTCATCAAATATTTATTCCAAAGTGAGCTTTTCCTTCTTTCCTCCTGCTGTTTTTCCCATTTTGCCCTTGATGAAATATATTTCACTGACTTTATTTTCTTAGAAGAGGAAAGGCAGGTGAATGGGAGATCCTGAGGAATCCTATCTCATCTCTTCATTTTGCCCACACAGTCAGAATTTTCAAGAGGGTAATGGAGTTTAAAAAAATGTGCTGCTTGGAACTCCCTCACTCTGAATGTAGCAAAGGTACACTTAAACATTGAGTGTTCAGTCTTACTTTAGCTGTGACTCCAGAGGAAAACTTGTCAGTCCTCCAAGTTACATTCATTCTGGTCTTTCTTTAATAGGTGGAAATGGGCATATGCCTCGTAAGCTGCAACATACAATTTGTAATTTCCTAGAGGAAGCATTCTTTTGGTAAACTGTCAGGATTTTGGAGGGGGTGGTGGAGTTGTCCTGATGAAGCCTTTTATTAAGATACCATTACGGTATTTACCTTTAATTGTAGTTACCCATGTTATCAGTCGTCATATGGTAGATAATGCCATGTCCACCATACAAGGTTATTAGTATACTGTGAGCAGGGTGGAACAGCAATGGATCAACCAGTTTGTGAACAGGTTAAAATGTAGTTATAGATCTGTTCCGTGGTCAGTCTCCCAAAGACGGCACACTCAGATATGGATTGTAGTTATTGACTTTACGTTTATGTGGAAGAAAACATTGGAGAGGAGGGCAGGAAATACTGGGCATGGACTTAACAAAACAAATGGAAGTTCAGTGCTACATTTCTTACAGATAAAAAATGCACCAGGTCTTCAGCGACTCATCAATGGGGCATGGGATGATAATGAAATCTATACCCAAAGGAACTGTGAGCAGGGAGAAGACATTCTAGTCAGCCCCATGAGTGATACTGTATTCTGTGGTGGCAAAAAACATGTAAGTGTCAACATGAGGTGAAACAGTATAGAATAGTGGTATAAAATGGACTGAAGTGTAGGAGTGAAACGCTTGTTCAGGATAGGGGGTGCTGTGGATTATGCTAGGAAAGAAGAAGAAAATTCTACTTTAATTCAGATCAGGGAAAGATATCTGCTACAGGCCTGGTCCTGTGATAAGTTTACTGCAGCATAAGCACAGCTGAATGAATGGCAGTCAGGTGAAACCTTGGATTAATTGAAGTTCAGTTTGTGTCCTGTGAGGTGTGTAAACTCAGCTGCCTCATCCTCTTCACCAAGGAGGAAGTTTATAGAAAATGACAAAAACATTAAAGTGCAAAGGAGTTCATAGTCATTAGGATTTTTTTTTGCAAAGATGTAACGAGCTGTGCAAAGCAGTGCCAGTTCAGGCCAGAAGCCTGGTTTAGCACCCCTCTTATCCCTGCTGCGCTACTGACTGGGAGCCACCAGAGGTAAGCCCAAGCCTAAATCCTGTGCTCCAACATCTTAACCCCAGACTTGAGTGCGTGCCCCCCCTCCCCCCACCAGAGCCCACTCCTGAATCTCAAAATACCTCATCCCTGGCCTCATCCTGTAGCCTGCATCCCCAGGTGGCGCCTGTACACCCCTTCTTCCTGAAGTCCTCTGCCACATCCCCACCAGCCCAGAGCGGGTTTGTATCTGGCCCCACCCCAGAGTCTGCACCCCCAGATGGCATCTTTCCACCACCCCACACCCTCAATGCCTCATCCCCAGCCTCTGACCCCAGAGCCTGCACGCTTGTCAAAAGATACAGTTATGTTGGGTTGTGGGTATCAACAGTTTTCTTTACCTGGGTAGCAAAGAAAAAAATTTGAAAACTACTGACATAGGGGGTTTACCTAACTTTTGTATTTCTTAACACAAACTAGATAAACATAACGCTAATAATGGTTTATAATTACATATTCCTTCATACATACGTAGCTATTACCTGTTGGAGAAATACCCCAGTAATAATAGAACAACCCTAGACCAGGGAGAAAGCCTTCAGAATGGAGGCATGGGTATGGGGGGCTCTCTTGATAGAAACCCTTGTCTCCATGAGCCATACCTCTATCTCTGAAATACAGGGCTAGTTTGTGCCTTTAAAGCACAGCTCTGTGTTGGGGGTGGTTTGGAGATGTACTTGCCCTACTACTCAGAGGTGGGTTATGTGTCCTAGCATCTTTCTCACCTTCTATCTGCGCCAAGCCTGCTACAACCTAGTCTGCAGTGGGTTGGAGAGCACTTGCGGGATGCATTTTGGGACTCTACTGGTCATACTATGGACAGCCCAACCTAAAGAGTGAAATATCTCCTCTTGTCAGAGGTTGTGGGGAGCAGCTTTATCCTGCTTCATCTTCATGGTGGAACTGTGTGATGCTGACCAGTGCATCATCAGAATCCAGCCTCTAATTGTGTCACTCTGGCTCCTGCCAGTGGCTTGAGTACAGGAGGTCATAGTTAATTTATTATGAGGGAAGACCAAATGGATGGGGCATTACCTTGTTAAATGTTTACAGTGCCTGCTTTCAGCCAAAGATCTGACCCCTGCTAAAGCCATTGTAGAACCTGCAGAAAACAGGGAATACACAATGCAACCCCCAACCTGCGGAGCACTGCGTGGAGTAAGCACCCAGCTCCTCGGAATAAATAGGAGGTTCAAGGAATGAACTGATAGGGCAGTTTTGCCAAACTGTCATCAAAATCTATCACATGAGGCATGAAATCTGCTTGCCTTCCGTTCTTATAATAAGACAATGAAAAATGAACTAGTTTTTAACTTAGCAGTCAAACTATGACCTTGGAGTGAGGGGCTGAGCAGAATTTAACAAAGCTGCCATTCTGGCGTACATCTTGTGAGATCAGCTAGAGATCCGTTCAGAATGTAGCCCAAGTTCCTCTCAGGCCATCACTTTCTACTCTTGGGCCAAATAAGCAATGTGTGTTGCTTGGAACTGATAAGGTAGAGCAGGTGACTTTGACTTCAGTCAAAGACGTTGTGAATTTTGAAATCATTGTGTAGCAAGCTGCACAAATTAACAACTGCAGTGCGGAGAGGTGCAATCTATTCTAAACATTAGCCTGTGTAATTAGCTGCTAAGGCATGCAAAACAAAAGCTCGATACGTGGAGAGCTAGGATGCCCTCTTCTGTTGTGTGGCTGCACTGAAGCACAGAAGGGAGTAAAGACACCTTCTGCACTGCAACTTCATGGCTTCTGTAAGGGCTGGCCACAGATGCTGTCTGGGTACTTGGAGGAACACAGAGGTTGCACCCCAGACTCTCTCCTGCCCAAGGAGAGTAAAGAGTGGGCAAGGAATGGAGCCAGGGGTCCACCTCCCCCGTTGCACTGGTACTCAGTGCTGCTTGGCTGTGCCAGGAAAGTATGATGCGCCCTTTAGATATGCAACTGGGGAGCCTTGGGAATGTTTAATGAGTGAGCTTTTCTTTCCAACACTTACTTCCTGGGGTTCTTTCTAAGGCTGTGCCCTTCAGCACTGCCCCTTAATATACACACAGTCTAACTGTACATTTTTAGATGTTTGGAACTCTTGCCATTGACATCAGTGGGTGCCAATCAGTCCAGTGTTGATATTCTTCCTATCACGTGGGGTATTTTTGGTTGTTTTTTTAAAAAACCCTCTTTTTGGTCTCATACTAACTTTTTTGGGAGTCCTCTTCCAGCTAGCGAGATAGTCTCATACCGTAGTGCCCATGGGACAGTTATACTCAGTTCAGTATCGAAGACTGAGGAATACACTTCCCTTTCCTCATGGAGTTTACTGTATTTAGGTAATTAATTCTGTATAGAGAAATGAAGAATCAGTAGAATTTCAACAGTAATTGTGATTTAAGACCTAGTCTGGGGAGTGAAGAAATAATTTTGCGCATGTTTTGTTTTGGTTCAGAGTCGTGACTCTAGCAGTCAATTTGCCTTAAAGATATTAAGCTTTGAAGGCAAAAAACTATTTTATACCATTGGATATGAGCTCATATATTTTTAATCCTAATCTTTTCATAGGGTAGTTTATACAGTATTAACAGCACTTGTACCGAGGCTGGAAATTTTGACATGGCTAATGTCACAGGAGAAATAGAGTTTGCCATGAGATATGTATTTGAAGCCCACACATTAGAAATCTGTGTCAAGGCCTGCAAGAACCTGGCTTATGGAGAAGAGAAGAAGAAAAAGTGTAACCCGTAAGTGTTTTGATGTCAAGAGAAAAAGCTAAAAACAAGATGTTTAATTTTTCAAGATATATGTGTGTCCAACTTGCCATTGTGTGCTAGACTTGTATCAACTTGTATGTAGACACAGATAACAGGGAGATATATACATATGTCGTAGAGATGGAAGGGACCTCGAGAAGTCATTGAGTCCAGTCCCATGCACTTGCAACAGGACCTGTTACCATCCCAGAAAGTATTTTTTTCTTTTTTAAATTTAGCATGCCCCAGACCTTTGAAAGGCCCTCTCAAGGATTGAGCTCACAACCCTAGGTTTCCAAAGCCAATGAAGCTCTATCCACTGAGCATTCCTCCTCAATCCAGCTGTGAGAATATTAGGTCTTAAGTTGTGCTTGCAAAAAATTCCTACGCACCCATTGGCTAGTGGTTCCAGCATGAGACAGAAATCCGTGTTACTTTCGTAACTGACACTACAGGATGCTGGGAAGATATTTAATACATCTGTACTTGTCATTTTTCTGTATAAAATGACACTCCAAATTTCTGCTTTTGTAAAATGTTACAGGAGCTAATGATTGCAAAAATATACTATAAATATATTACTACGTGTGCAAAGAGTTCCTATTTCTGTGTATGAAAGGTGCTTGTGGGGTTTTTGTTTGAAATGTAAGTGCTAATGTTGGAACATGTAACCCAGAATGTCTTTTCTGGTTATTGTTTTGTTTGTGAATGATTGTCTCTGTCTTTTGGTGGCAGAAGTCATTCATAGAAGTTCGTCAGGCAGAACGTCCAGCTGCGTGCTTAGTTTTTGACCCTGCGGTAGTACACTGTTTGAGTGCATTTGGGTCAGCTGGGTGCTAGAATTCTAGAGCTATGCTTAGATTCTACCAGGAAAAGATTGTCATTGAGTCTCTTTCAGAGGAAGATCCTAAAATTGAACTCTAATAAAAGGATCCTTGTTACAATGCCAGCTAATTTCATGGCACAGTTAGGGAATATTTAATAAGTGACTGAATACTCTTTGATTTTCTTGATGACATAACCAGCATGCAAATCACAAGAACCCCGAAAGGGTGGTGTGGGAAGTTCCATGTAGTAGTGAACAGTCTGTATTTGGTGTATAGAGTGCTGTCTCTCAGCCAGTAGGAAGAAGTACAAGCATTGTTTGTAATTAGAACACTTGCCACAAAAAATGGCTGGGTAGGTGTTGTTTCCAACGTTTGTGCTAGCAACCTGTCAAAACTATTCAGTTTGTTAGCTGGTGTGAACTATGGCTGGTAGGTTTGCATGACTCCCTATTGTTCAAAAAAGCTTTTAAAACAAACACACACACAACACAAAGGGGCTTAACAAGCAGTGCAAGGACTACATTGCTGCTGAAAACTACAGCTGATGTTTGGTTTCACAGGACTTTAACCTGGAGATTAATTAACAGTATATAACTGTTATAAGTGAAATATAAAACACTACATTTTAAAAGAATATTTGTCTTCTTTACCATAGGCCCTAGGATCAGATAATAGGCATCCATAATGCTTTTTATCACCTTTAGTTCCAGATTCATATTGCATGGTATAGACCATTGTCTGTCCTTAGAATTCTCGTTGAGAGAATATTGCTTAACATGTGACAAGTATCAGAGAGAGAGCCGTGTTAGTCTGTATCTTCAAAAACAACAAGTCGTCCTGTGGCACCTTATAGCCTAACAGATATTTTGGAGCATAAGCTTTCATGGGCAAAAAGTGGGTCTTTGCCCATGAAAGCTGATGGCTCCAAAATATCTTTTAGTCTATAAGGTGCCACAGGACTTCTTGTTGTTCTTAACAGGTGTTATGCATATGACTAGTGCCCTACCAAATTCACAGTCCTCTTTCTGTCAATTTCACTGATATGGGATTTTAAAAATGGTCAATTTCCAAGTTCCATATTCAGTCAACCCTCCATTTTGTGGACCCTGATTCAGCGGATATCAGGAACAGTGGCTTTCTGGCAGCCTTCTCCCTCCTTTCCCTAAAGAAAGTACTCTACAGTACTGTAAATGCCAGTGAATCAGTAGAACTGCTACTGCCACCAGGTCCTCCAGAGTGGCTGAGTCCACTGCTGGGGCCACGTCCACGACTGGACGACTGGGGCCACGATGGCAACCGCTGGAACCATGGCAGTGGCTGGAAGAGCGGCCAGGGGGTGGGGGAGCTGCCATGCTCTGCTTTCGGAGCCTGGGGGAGCTGGTAAGATCAGTGCAGCATCATACAGTAAACCCTCAAGTTAATGGATGTTCAGCATTAACAGCATTAACGCCATTAGTCCATTGAATCGAGGGTTTACTGCATTTACATCTGAACAGGATGTTTATCACCCTGGGGATTCTGACCCAAAAGAGGGTTGTGATGAGAGTTGCAAGATTGTTTGGGGGTGTCATGATATTGCCCCCCCCTTACTACTTCACTGCTTCTGGAGGAGGCACTGCCTTCAGAGCTGGGCAGCTGGAGGGCAGCAGGCAGTGCAGACATGAGGGTTGCGTGTTATAGGAGGAGGTCATTATTTGTGGAGGCTGGGACAGATGTGGCCTTACAGGTGGGTGACTGTCAAAAGTCCCTTGGTCAGGTGAATGCTGTCATCCTCCCACTCCATGGGCAGCCCAACGTCCTTTTAGCAGAGACTGGGGTTGAGAGGCCACGGAAACTGGCTTGCCCTCTGACTTGGAGATGATCAAGATTGGATCAGCAGAGCAGCTGGAGAGCATATGGGGAACATTGCACTGCATTTGTCCATTCTGCTGATAGAGGGGATGTCAGTCTTCAGACAGTCTGAATTTGGCACCATTAACCAGCATTGAATATACCCTGGAAAAATTAAGAATGTGTCAGCAATTAGCGTGTGTGGAACATGCTGCTTTATTTCCTTCCCTTTCTTCTCAGTTTGAGCTGTCCTAAATTTTGCTCTCTCCCCCATCCCTTTCTCTAACTGCAAGGTATGCCAAGACTTATTTGCTTCCTGATAAATCTTCTCGGAGTAAACGGAAGACAACAGTTAAAAAGAATACAGTGGATCCGGCATTCCATGAAACCTTAAAGGTGTGACTCATAAACCTTTGTGACTTGGAAAGATCTCTCACTTGCATAGCAAAATCTCCACTTCTAGCACAGTCTTACCAGCTCTCTGTGAGCAGAACTCCCACTGACTTTTAGAAAACCTGGTAAAGGCTTTTAGGATTGGACCATGTCCTGCAATTCGTTAACTAATGGTGGCTGCCATTCAGAATAAAAGCAGCCCCTTGTGCATTTCTGGACAGCTCTGTTAATTTGCAAGCTGGCAGAAAAGGAACATCTGGGTTTGACCATAGAAAAGGTGAAGTTGACTGAACTCTGTTGCAGTTTCTGGCTCAACAGATTGGAAGTGTGGTAAAAGAAATTCTCCTATCTTTTAATAGTTACATAGACTAATTGTATATGTTACAAAAGAGAATTGGTACTATGTATTGTTATCTAGTGACAGAAATATAATTGTGTTAGACTGTACGCTATCAAAACAAAAAAGCAGTCATGTAAGGCTATGATCTGAAGAAGTGGGTCTGTCCCAGAAAGCTCATCACCTAATACATTATTTTGTTAATCTTTAAAGTGCTATGTGACTGCTGGTTTGTATTGTCATCTGTTTGAACTGACAGCTCTTTAGTGAATATTAGAGGGAGTATCTCTTTGCAATATGCTACATGAATCATAGCTATACCATTAATGCCTGTTGTGCTCAAAGGAGTGATAGAGCCTGTGTATTTTAGTTTCCTCCTTTTTCTTCCCGACGCCAGTGGATGTCTCATTCATCAGTGTTTAGACGTGTTCATTTATATGTGTGAATGGACAGTCCAGTAATTCTTGCTGTAAGGAACATGCCATTGTGTTTTGGCACAATCATTATGGCTCTCAAAGTGTATCAGCACTTCCACTATCTCAGACACCATCGAGTCTGTAAGTCCAAACAGCTCAGGTAATTTCCAGATAGAGGCCTCTGTAGTGCTCTTGCTTCTTCAGGATGTGTGCAGTCATACAAGAGATGTGGTTCCTACATCTTAAAAGGAAGCTTTAGAACAGGCTTAGGCTGTATGCTTAGATTTGATAACATAAAAAGAGGGGATTTACAAAATGTCTAAATCTCATTTATAATGGGGCCTCTTTGCTTTAAAGTATCAGTAAATTACAGTTATCCTGCTTTATATGGGCACAACATTGCAAGAGGATGCTGAGTAAATGATGAATAGGCCCCACTGTGAAAACTATTTCTGTGCTTCTTACCAAAATTCAGTGTAAAAGGAATTTTTTCACTTTAAATTTGTACCATGCTGCTGAGCCAGCACAACCACCTTATGCTAATGCTGGAGATCTGCCCTCTCCAGTATTTCTTTCACAGCTGAGTGAGGCACTAAAAGTAAGCAAAGAAGGAAAAGGGTGAAAAACTGCTTAAACTCATAATTCAGGTTATTAATCTAAGGTATTGCTGCACAGGTAATGACATAGGTGTTTTATCATTTGTCATGTGAGTGTGGGAGGGTCTGTTACACTGGGTAAAGACAAGCATAGTGTGGACAGGCAATATTTAGATTTCTCATTCTCATCTCAGATAAAGCTGCTCAGTCTAGGTCTCCATGCCTTCAGCAAGTCCCATACATGGGCTTCCTTTGGAGCTGAGACTGGCAACCGTGTTGTGGTTGGGTCTTGTTTGCGCATATGTGCTCTCATTAATCCTGTACTGCTGTTTTGTCACTTTTCTAGTATGAGATTGACTACGCCCAGCTGGAAACACGGCAGCTTCAACTATCTGTGTGGCACTCTGGAGCACTCAAGAGAAGGGTGTTTCTTGGAGAAGTGGTTATTCCATTGGTGTCCTGGAATTTTGAAGACAATTCATCACAGTCTTTCAACTGGTACCCGCTTAAAGTAAAGGTGAGTCCTAGACTTGAGGTTATGATTATTTTTAATTTTCCAAAAGGTTTGTGTTTAAAAAAAAGCATACAGTAACAGCAGTAGCAGGGCTCAACTGTATTTGATCATGGAGAGGAATGATAAACTTTTTGTGTATCGGGCCTTTCCTGCCATACGAGCATATAGGTGGGAAAGGTCCAGATACAGATGAACAGTGAGAATGAGTTGAAGGGAAGTTGGTAGAGGATGATTGTAGTGATACAGACTTTTGTGTGTCCCTCTTTCAGCCTGAAGACAACCTAGTTCAGTACAATGGAGAACTCCTGTTGTGTGCAAAACTGATTTTACCGTCTCAGTCTAAAAAATGCCAGAATGAAGAGCAGATGAGAGCAGGTACAAGCATTTCACCCATTTGTGTGTGAGTGTTTGTGTGTGAGTATCTGAATATAAAACGCTGCCAGCATGGGATTTTATTCCTGCTTGACTAAATAGTTCCCACATATTGTGGTATATATTGTGTTATTAGATAAATGGTTAGAACTTTTAAAGTAAAATGAAAACTTGGTAAAATTATTTAAATTCCAGACTTTTCAGTATCACATTTTCTCCTTTTCACACCAAAAAAGCAGATACAAATACAGAGCATATTGAAGTGGCTCTGTCATACTATATACTAAGACGCTCTTGAAGCTTGTGCTCTAGCCCTCAGCCTAGGTACCTCACTCCTGAGCTCCAGCAGGCCAGTTATTCCACTCCAGGACCCCTCTGGAGTTAGACACTGTCAGTTTTGACTCTGGGCATCCTCCTTCACACTGTTTTAGTTCCCTCAGTGGTAGTTCAACTATTTATTCTAATTGGGATTTGGGTTTCTGGAAAGGGTGCACTCAGGCTGTGTCTACACAGGCCCCCTTCTTTTGGAGGGAGCATTTTAATGAGGCGCTGACATGAATATGCAGAGCCTCATTAGCATAAGGGGCAGCTGTGTGCGATTCGAAAGTGCCATTTTGGGAACTCATCCACCTGTATAGCCGGGGCCTTTAGAAAGTACGGCCGAGTTTGAATGCCCCTTCTTTCTATTTAATTTTAAGGAAGAAGGGGCTTTTGAAGTCAGGGGGGTCCTTTTGAAAGTTCCCCGTCTACACTAGCGGTGTGCCTTCCGAAAACAGCACTTCTGAATCGTGCATGGCTGCTGTTATGCTAATGAGGCGCTGCATATTCATCAGTACCTCATTTGCATCTTCCAAACTGCCTCATTAACATGCCCTTTCTGAAAGGGAGGAGTAATGGGGCCAGAGCCTCACTGATGAAGGGAAGAAAAACTGGAGAGGGTTGATGACTGGGTTATCTTCACAATCATTTACTTACCAGGTAGTAGTAAGCACAGCTGTTAGCCTCCTACTGCATATCTTCTAGACACAGGCAGGCAGGAAATAGTGGAAAGATTAAATCAGTTGTCAGTTTTATTTCTTTCTGTTCTCTGAATCTTCATCTCCGCTCCCTGCACTTGTCACCATTCCCTTCTTGGTTTAGCCCTCTCCTCCCTCATGCTCCCCGTTCCCTTTCTACACTCACCTATGTTGGTCTGTCTTATACACTCACTCATGGTACTGTCGGTTGTGCCAACTGACCCTCTTGCTGATGCTGCCTCAGAGTAATACTATGGGGAGTGGTTTGCTCTCATCTGACCTCTGTAGGTACAGTTGGGGACTTGGTCTTTGAACAGGCCCTTCCTTGTCAAGTGTCCACATCATCAAGCCACTGATTTTCCTCCTTCCCTCCATTTTTGAAGAACATCACACCCAGTAGGTGTCTTCAAACCTTTCCTGTTATCTGAAGTATCTTTGCAGTTCAGTAAGCACGCTGCACTCTCTCACTTCAGGACAGCTGTGCTCAGTAACTTTCCTTCCTTAATGAGCCATCATGCATTTACCCATACCGATCACTATCTCCCCTATCCTTTTTGATTTGTCAATTTTTTTCTTTTTGGTTCTCTGTACTTACATATGATCAGTAACTGTTAGCAATCTTTCTGTTGTAGAGAGAGAAAACCAAGCATCTGCTGATGGCCAGCTTCACCTTGTGGTGCTTGGAGCCAAGAATTTGCCTGTGCTGAGATGCGGTGGCACTTTGAACTCATTTGTTAAAGGGTACGTTTGAGATCTCACTCTTCAGATTTAGAATCTTTTAAAACCTTTGCCTACTTCTGCATGGAGCTAAACATTTACACCAGTGAGTAGATTTTTTGGGCAAGAGTCATTACACATGAGTGCGGAGCCAGATTGTGCAGTGTTTTCTCATAATGTTGAGGACTTAGGCAGCTGCTCCTAAGACTGCAGCACTCAACAGCCTAAGGAAAGGTCCACAATCTGATCCTTAGGTACTGTTCAGACTTAGGGTTTGAGGAGTCGCCACCCATTATAGTGGTTTAATCTCTGCTTTGAATACTGAGATTTCCCAGTTGCATAAGTGTTTAAATGTCAAGTTCTGAAGCAGTAGAAGGAAAACACCTGGGCTGTGAGTATAAACAGCAAGGGAGGAAAGTCGCTCCTGTCCTCTTAATTCATGCTGTGAGCGGTGCTGTTGCAAAGTAAATTACAGCATTGTACGCATTGGGAGGGGTAACCTAATACTTATGCATTCTAGGCTTGTCAGAAGAGTTCTTTCATGATTAGGGTTGTGTCAGAATGTTTGAAACTGATGTAGTGACAAGTACACGTTTGGCAGAGATCGCCTCTTTGAGGAGGTGAAAGTTGTCACTTGGTTCTGTATGTGAAACCCTTGTTATGTTTAGGTGTGATATCACAAAAACACATACCCCATGCAGTCAGCTTTGCTGCCATTTTGTATCCCCATCCCTGCATTCTCACCCTGCAGGCTAAGATGGAGCTAATCACATTTCCTGCTCTATCACTTCAGGGACAAAGGAAGGACTTTTTCTCCCATGTGCAGCATTGCAGAGGTAGCACTGTATTACCTTCTTCCAATCAGGCATTGTACTCTGCTGGAGCCAGGCTAGTGGATAGTATGTCTTGTGTCTGATAAAAGCACCCTGCCAGAGATGGAGCACTCTCTAGTTTTGTCTGAGAGACAAATGCTGCTTTTAGGCACACATTGCAGGATGGGTTGGGGAGCAGCTGCTGTGGTGAAGCAAGTGCTGCTACAGTGCTACCTGACAACTGGATCAGCAAAAGGAGCTTGCTCTTACTGCATGGTGAGTGATGGGAATAGACCCAGGGGGAAGAGGAGCAAACCCTAGATCTAAAATGTCAGCATACTCCTATTTCACTGTTATGTTCACTTTAACAGGCAGGGTATCTGCATGAAAAGTGCCCTGCCTTATATTAGACTAAATGTTTTCCCCCTTGGACAGAGATACACCTTGAGACAAGGTGGGTAAGAATTTGTTAGGCCTCTGACCTCACTGGACATGTTTTTATTCCTTTTTGGAAGATGTCTCACTCTCCCAGACCAACAGGAGATAAGACAGAAGTCTCCTGTCCTGAAGAAAGAAGCCTGTCCTCAGTGGAAGCACCTGTTTGTCTTTGATGGAGTGACCCCCTCTCTGCTATGGCATTCTTGCCTGGACTTGGCTGTCTGGGACCAGGCAGCCTTTGGCTCAAACGACCAGTTCTTGGGTGGAGCTCGGCTAAGCACCCGTAAGTTTTTTTTTGTTTTTTTTTTCCTTGCAAAAAAAATCGTAAAGCTTCAGTGCTCATTTAAGCTTAATTCTTTACTGCACACAAGCAGTTGTAGGCCCCACTCAGGACTGGTGCTGTGCAAAACCCTACAAACAGACTTTGCCTTGAAGCATGGTTCTTAGGCCTGGATCCTGTAAATGCTCATGCATGTGCTCCACAATATGCCTGTGAAGAGAACTGAAGTCAGTGAGACTCCATATGGGCACAGGGGTCTACTAAGAGGAAGTTTTAGAACAAGGCCCCAGAACCCAGACAACACCCTTAGGAAAGGCAGGGGCACCCAATTGCATGCACAAGTGTGATTTTAAAATAATTCTGAGTAGATAACAGATGCCAGCTCTCTTCATCAGCCTTTTGTTCTATTCAGCCTTAGACTATTTTTGTCCAGACTAATCACAAAACTAGCTGTGAAGGACATGTTTGTGGAAAGAAGGGGGAAAGTGGCCCCAAAGCTGTAAACACTTATTTAACCCTTCATGTGAGTTCCATTCAGTAGGACAGGGTGAAGTTGAGCACGTGTGCGTTTGCCCAGACAGAACCGCTCTAGTCAATGAGTCAACCACACAAAAGTAACTGCTGCATAATTTAGTCTTGAGGAATTTTTTTTTCTACCAACTGCTGCCCCAGGTAGCCTGTGAGCTCATTTAACAGGTATCCATTGTCAAGTGGTTGTCTACCATCTGATCATCCCAACCAGTTGTTTCTTGTCCAAAACTGACTCATGGAGGTTGTTATTTCTAGTTTGGCAACTACAGTCACCCTGTCTAGCACCAAGCCCTACTTGGAGTTGCTCTCTAAAGAGCTTTGGAGCATGCCAGGGTTTCCTATAGCCATCCTGTCTTTGACAGGATGGCTGACCAGGTCAAATGCTACCCTTCTACAGTTGTGTAAAGTAGTGCTTACTAAAGCCCACCCAATTAAGAATTTCATAGCAGTGAATGGTACTGCTTTTCACAGCTTTGCACAGTGCTCTCCCCTTTCCCATCCACAGCAATTTAGAAATTCTGCAACAGTTTACATTTTAGAATGGAGAGGTTTATTGCCTTAACTCCAATGCTTAATAAATACTCTCCACCTATCACCCTAGGGCTGATGGTGGCATTTATTTTTCTGTCCCCATTTTTTAAGCTCTTTCTTGGAAATTGTGGATGGTGCAGTGGAATTGGTGGGTCATGAATCCAGGAAGGCAAGGGCCATGCTTCAGTTGTGTAAACTAAAGCAGCTGAGCTGGCTGCCTCTGCTCTGCCTCTGTTACTCACAAACTTTGAGTGAGATCAAGGACATGTCTGAGGTAGCTAAGAATAGGCTATATTACCTACCTACCCCAACTAGATAAACATGGACTTGCTTTGCTCTAGTTAATATTTTAAAAATTGCAGATGACTTGTAGTGGTGCAGGCAGCAGGCTTGGGCTAGCTGTGTGAATGTACACCCCAGGGTGGGGCAGGTTTGGACTCAGGTGGCTAGCCCAAAAACTCATGCACATGTCTGTGTGTGTATTGCTAGTTGTAGTGTGCTGGCTTGAACAGAACAATCACCCTGCTGTCTGCCCTGTACTTAAGTGTTTGACCAGCTGCCAGGCCTGCTGTGCAAACTGGAAGACAGTTATCTGCTCACGTCAGAGCTGCTGTACTTTCATGGTGTCAACGCACACACCACTAAATGCAGGCTCATAGTCTTGCAGAGTACCAAGGCCTACTCTCAGAGCACCCCATGGAGACATTGTACTAAAGGGGCTCATCCTTTGAAGTAGATTGACTAAAGACTGCAGCCTCTTCTGAGAAATAGGCCAGTGCCATATAATTCTCTAGCCCTGGAATTTGTTTCTAAAGAGGGAGAGTCTAACAATCTTGAGCTCATATGTTTAACCAATGCCCTGTTGCCTAGTAGAGGTACACCCCATCTCTCCCAGCTATTAACAGCCCTGTTCGATTGGGGTGCACTGAAATAAGTGACAGTACATCCACACTTCATTTCACTGCTGATCCTTTTAGCAGCAGCATTAGGAATAAGTACTCTGCCTAAATCTACCAACCTGGGTACCCCAAGATCAGACACACCAGGCTGTCATTCTCTACCAGGGGTAGGTATATAGTCTGCCAGAAGGTACATTCACATCTAGATACTTTGCTAGTTTTTCACATGACCTATTTCTACTGCGTGCATAGCATACACAAAGATGAATACAGAACATTGAGCAGTTGCTTGCTTTCTCATTTTTACCATGAATCAGTTGAAATAGAAAAAAGCAAGAGATGGTAACATGATTTATAAGTGAAAGGAAACTTTGGCTACAGCAGTCAGGACATGTTGACAGACACTTCCTTAGCCGACTGACAAATTCCAGTTTCTGGGACACAGCAAACATTAAGTACTGTGCTGACTTAATTTTCAATATTTACCTCAACTCACCTGTCTAAATGGAGCTGTCACAGCATCTCCATTCAGCAGCCCTGGAGCACCACAGCAAGTCACGATCCTCACTGCATAATTTAAAATCAATGCATGTCAGTATAAAACTCCCTCTTCAGGCAACATAGTAACAGGAAATGTTGCACACTACATTTTAGTAAGTGCAGAAAGTGAAGGTTATATTATACTTATGAACATTGGGCCTTACCCTGTTGTTTCAACTTTCCCACAGAACAACCGTCTGGCACCTTGGATTCAGACGCCCAATCAAAACTTCTGTGGCAGAAAATACTCAACAACCCAAACGCATGGATAGATCTCACACTTAAGCTGCATTCAAATACAGATGCTTTTAAATGCTAATGGCAGCCATGTGACAAGTACACCCTTTCCATCTGCTCACAGCTGGAAGAAAGTATTGCCCAACTGTTAAGCAGTTTGGCCTGCTCTGCGATCACTCTTGCCTTCAGGAAAGAAATGAGTCCTTCCACAAGAGGTTTCTGCAAGTAAACTCCATAGTGATAAACTGAACTGTGTAACTAGAGTCCCTTATGAAACTAACAAACAATCCAGGAGCATTTAATTTAAAAACACCTATGGGTGATTTCATTGTGAGCAGCTCTGGTAAGATATTTATCAGCAGCAGCCAGCTTCAAGCTGGTGTTTTGGGGATTAAATTATGCATTATAATTACTACAAAAAGGGGAACTATAAGGTTATCTCCCTACCAATATTAGTCACTAATATCTTGGGACTGCAAGACTTTGTCACAGGGTACAGGGAAGGGAAAGGACAATGGAAAATACACGTTAAGGGTGTCTGACTCAGGACCAGATGCTCTGCAGCGGACACCCCTAGTTTTTTCCCCTATACCTGTTTCAATAAAGATGGGATCATTAACAACTCCCCCTTCTTATTAGTTATTGCTGCACTTACCTTTTCACATGAAGAAGTAGGGGAGGAGCCAGCTCTCCAAAGCTGCATCTACACGTGCACGCTACTTCGAAGTAGCGGCACCAACTTCGAAATAGCGCCTGTCGCGTCTACACACGTCGGGCGCTATGTCGAAGTTAACTTCGACGTTAGGCGGCGAGACATCGAAGTCGCTAACCTCATGAGGAGATAGGAATAGCACCCTACTTTGACGTTCAATGTCGAAGTAGGGACCTTGTAGACAATCCGCGTCCTGCAATGTCGAAATTGCTGGGTCCTCCATGGCGGCCATCAGCTGGGGGGTTGAGAGATGCTCTCTCTCCAGCCCCTGCGGGGCTCTATGGTCACCATGGGCAGCAGCCCTTAGCCCAGGGCTTCTGGCTGCTTCTGCGGCAGCTGGGGATCTATGCTGCAGGCACAGGGTCTGCAACCAGTTGTCAGCTCTGTGTATCTTGTGTTGTTTAGTGCAACTGTGTCTGGGAGGGGCCCTTTAAGGGAGCCGCTGGCTGTTGAGTCCGCCCTGTGACCCTGTCTGCAGCTGTGCCTGGCATCCCTATTTCGATGTGTGCTACTTTGACCTGTAGACATTCCCTCGCTGCGCCTATTTCGATGTTGGGCTGAGCAACGTCGAAGTTGAACATAGACGTTGCCGGCCCTGGAGGACATGTAGACGTTATTAATCGAAATAGACTATTTCGATGTTGGCTGCACGTGTAGACGTAGCCCAAGTGATCTGTGGAATACTGACAACTTGGAGCAGATGTTGGTCCATGAACTATATAGGGTGGAGGTTTGTAAGTGGCATGTGGGGCAGGGGAAGTGTTTGCTGCTACTTGCTTCCTTGTCACTGCACTTACAGAGCTCCAGCAGCTGGGCATTACTCAGATGTAAAGCCAGTTAGAGAGAGGCTGCAGAAATGTCAGTTCTATCACAGAACCAAGCTCTGGTGATGCTGAAGTGTTGCCCTAGGAGTGGGTAAATGTAGCCATTGTTTAGTGATGTAGCAGTTTTCTTGTTCTCAGCAAATGGGGTACCTCTCCCCAGGCCTGCCTCACTACCTACCCCAGAGTGCAGAGGCTCACTTTTTGGCCAAAGCCTTGCCTGCACTCAGTTACTAAATTTGCATCACTTCAGATGAAGACATGTAAGTCAGAGGCATAAATAGGCAAGACTATTGTGGCTAAATCCATTTTTACTGCTCTATCAGTTAGCCTCAGTGTGTCTGACTTCAGAAGGGAAGTCCACAATAGAACAAGTAGCAGCATGGGGTAAAATCTTCCCCATGTAGGTGCAGTCTTGGGGGGGCAGGGGGGGAGGAGGAATCAATTTACTTACCAGTTTCCTGCTAGGTGCCTCTTCTCTTGGGTAGGAAGAACATGCAATCTGAAATGTCTCCCCTGTTCACTAATTACTACAACAAGCAGATGTATTCCTGTTTCCATAACCCAGCAAAGAGAAAGTGGCTTTTCCCTACAGGGACAATCACTGTTACACTTCAGCTGTCACAGTTCAGACTGAGACAAGTAGAGATGCACTATAGTTTCATCATCCCCATAGCACTGCTCAACTAGGGTTAAACACCCCACAAAACACACTGAACTTCAGCCTTTGTTACCTTGCAGATCTTTTATTTATATTCATTTATTGCAAAAAAAATCATGACACCTTGATAAAGGCTTAACTTTAGAGTATAAAGCAAATAGGTACAGTTAGTGAAGGTGCAGAACCAACAATATTTGGTGATAGTTTAACAAATTTTCAAAGATGGGGAGGGTGTCAAGGGAAGTCTACAAATGCTCAAATTGACAGACTATAAGGGGGATATCAACAAATAGTCCCTTCATAGTTGGAGTCTGAAGTATTATCAAATCAAATATTTTAAAAAATTAGAAAATTTGTTAGAAAAAATAGATGCACTAAGTAGTATATACTGACCCGTGCATATCAATTTTCTTTGAAGTAAAAAAATTCTTTACAAAATGTTTTATTGCAAGTACTCAATTTCATATGCTGCTTCTGTAGCCCAGACTAAGTGTATTGTTTAGGCAAATTTTTACATATGCAATTTGTTTTAATATTAAATCTGAAAAAGGTAACCGAATATACAGAGCAAAAACTTTCCCTTTTTAGACTAGTGTTACAATCCACATTTACCACTTAAATATAAATATTACGCTACAGCTGATCATTAATTAAGCTGGAGTATACAACATCAAGTGCATGAGTCCAACAGAAGATTTGCCTATCTATACCAGGAGGGTATCAGAATGTTCCTATACTGCATTTCTTCTGAGTGATCACTGCCAGACTTTTTCCAATTGAAAACAACAAAAAATGACCTTTTACACTTAGGGTGTAGAAATTACAGGTTTTCTGATGGTTGCTGGTAGCATTTGGTAAAAATTATAACAAGGACCTGCAGGTCTTTACTGACAAAGCAGAATTAGTCTGGCTGTATTTCTAGAATGCAAATATATATGGCACAAAATTGACCCAACAGCCCTCTTTTTAACTAAATCCAGATGCATCACCTATCACACCATAATATCTTCATTAAGAGAGAGATGTAGTGTTAAAAAACCCTGCATGGGGAAAAAAAATGGATGTGACTTTTAGGCCTTTTGGCACTAAGATACAAACGAGCAAAAGGTACCAGGATTAACTGCTTGGCTAACAGACCCAGCAGGCAGTCACCACATTTTAATGAAGGATAAGATGACAGCAGGAGTTTCTCTAGGTTTAGTGCATTTGATGTTTACCTACTTAGATGTCATACAGTGACCCCTCAGAAAAGGCAGATTGTATAACAAGATCTGCCCTTCCCATAGTCTTCCATTCTGGTCTCTAAAGTGTGCTTACATGGCCTCAAACTCATCGATTCTCTGCTTGGTGTTCCCTTGTCGGATCTGCCTCAGCGTCTTGTACTTGTCACGGCCCTGCCGCATGTTCTCTGTGTGGATCATGTCATTGTGGGTTTTCTTGTTTTCATCCCTGGCCTGGGCCAGCTCATTTGTCAGGGTCTGCAACATTAAGTACAGGATGTTATAAAGCTGGGTCTCACAAAAAAGCTGAGAGCTTGACAGACTGAAGGATGTTTTAGAAGCAATCTGATGACCACCTTGGGATACAGAAGAGGGCAGAGGAAAATGGGTGAACAGGACCCTCTGGACATTCCAAATATCAAAACAAACTGAACATAAGCTATTTGAACACAGCCCCAGTGTCTGAGTAATGAGAAAAGCCCATATGAATTGCATGAAAAAAAAAAATCATGTTAAAGCGCAGGAACAGAAAGCTTTATGTTCAGACTTCAAGGCTTGTCTAACATGGAGATTAGTACTTGGCAAGCATGTGTGTAGATCTACAGCATGCTAATTGGCCATGTAGACCCTGCTACCATGCACTGACATTAGAAAAAGTGCACTACAAATATTTGGGGTGCAGTAGCTGAGTCCTCAGAGCATGCTGCACACTACTTCCATAAATGAGTAATATTTCACATACACCACTCTGAAAGTGCTGTGCCTTTAAAACAGGACTCAGTTTTCAGCAACATTAGATTTAAGTGTCAGACAGGTAGTCATATTCGTCTGTATCTTCAAGAACAACAAGAAGTCCTGTGGCACCTTATAGGCTAACAGATGTCTCGGACCATAAGCTTTCGTGGGCAAAGACCTGCTACTTTGTTTTCTTACCATCAACTGCCTCTGAACACGCTGGTTCTTCTCTGCTTCAGTAATACGTTTCTCCTCATTGCGATCACCCATGATGCCTTCACTTGAGAACTCTGCACTGTAGCCTGAATATTCTGTCCCTTCATCTTGCAAGTTATCATGGACATGGTAATTCACAGGTTCATAGATAGGGGGTGGTGGTGGTGGTGGGGCAGTCATTACCAAATGTAGCTCTTCTTTTGTCTTCACCAGGTCATCTTGGGCTTCCTTGGCCTTTTGAAAATGGGTACAAAAGCAGATAGAGAGTTTATTTAAATCCAACTCAGTGAACACACTGTAGTACCCCAAAGGTAAGGGACAGAAAGCAAGTTCTGCGTTTTGAATGGCTGGATATTTGCTAAATCAGAAGAATGCTTTCAAATGTACTTTTCTCTTCAGTGAGATTAAGGTTTGTTAGGATAGTGGATGTAGCCACTATAATTTCATTAAGCAACAGTCTTCCTTAACATATAACAATGCCTGGGGAAGAACTGGTATTGTAGGGGAATGTAGAATCCATATTTCTAAACAAAAAGGTTGAGCCCTCCCTGCCCAGCACCTTTGTGACCTGATTGGTCCCAAACCAGGCAATTTGCCAGTCAAGGGGATGTCAATGCTGCCCTGCCCCTCCAGGATCTGCTCTTCCCTAGTACAACTGTGCACCTGGCCCAAGCCCACCCATGTTTCCCCACGAGTGCTTCAACCACAGAGCATCCACAGGGTCACTGACAATGCAAAAGCAGGGGAATTGCCAGACTAGAGATGTCTGGATTGGAGAGATTCAACCTGTACAATGGACTTTTCAAATGAGAAAGCAGCTATTGGTCACCCTTAGCTGGGACATCCATACAACAAGAAATGCACGTCCCTAAATTGTGGAGCTTTGAGGTGGCATGTAGGCTGCAAGAAATTGGGCTTCTTGCTTACTGAACAGTTCTTCTCTAACCAGGACTAACTATGGTCTTGTGAGAAAGCTGAAGTGAGCTTCTAGCAAATGTAGATAGGGACTGTAATACTACAGCAATCTTCAGCTTTAAAAAGTAGCTGAAAAATACGGAGGAGACCTGTTGGTAAGAGTTTGGCAATTTTCACCAAAGTTTTGAAATATCCATACTATCTCCAGCCACTCAGAACTTTTGGATAGTTACCAAACCTCTAATTGGTGCATAAAAAAATACCAAGGACACACATTTTCCTCTACATGATAATTCTTTTTGAACAAGGAGACTGCAAAAATGTTTTTCTGGAGGTGCAAAATAGCAAAGACAGTAGGAAACTAAAGAGAAAATGTTTTCCAGATGTAATACACCAACATAAGTTAAACAAAAATATAAACTTCACACTTAGGGATCTCCCAGATTTGCTCTCACTTCTGCTGCATCCCTTGAGTCAAGTCCAGAAGAAGGCACTTTCCAAGAACAGAAGTGTTGGACTGTTATATTAGTGCTTTTACACTGTGTCCATTTGTCTCTCCTTCATTTAATAACATGTATCCCTAGATGCCCAAATACATTGACCATGATTCTGTAGTAAAGGCCACATTCAGAGTTGTTCTACTGCTCAGTGTTTAGCATTTTGAGAGGATCAGATCTGTTGGAGGAGGAGGGAGATTTCACATTGAACTTTGTGTTGGAAGTTAGTTGCCCCATCTGGAAATTCAGCATTTCCATTAATGCTTTACTAAAGCTCCCCTTTTTCAAAAAAAGTGTTGTACAGTAAGTTTTCATACCCAGAAGCCCTGGGACCAGGAGGTTGCTGGATATTCAAATATTCTGGATAATAGAGCAGTATACCTAACAATGCATAACACTAAAGAAAAACAAGATTAGATATTAAGAAAACAAATGTATGCAGAGTACTTTATTTGCCAACAATAGCATTGTACTCTGTGAACTTATACTGTATTTATTTGTATTTACTTCTACTGTACCGTAGTTACCAAAAACTATTACAATTTACTTGTGGTTAAAATGCTGGTTATTTGAGAGTTCTGGATGATAGAATGCCAAATATGACAATTTGCTGTACAAGGCTGAGCATATTGGTGCATTTTACTAATTCAAGTTGAAAGCTCTGGATCAATTTAGGAAAGCACAGAAACTCACCCTGTGTTGCCATTCGTCAACCTCACTCTCTTTACGCTTCCTTGCCTCTTCCAGAAGAGCAATCTTGGCTGTATATTCTGCAAGCTCTGCAGCCTGTTGAATAGCAAAGCTAGAATTATCCTTGGAGCTCTTTCAGTAATGCTTTTGTGAATGAGAAATGCGATCCAAATGTTGCATGATTTTGTGAATAGACTGCCACTGTAATAAAGACTCCATTAAGTTATGGGCAGCTTGCACTTACATGGTGTATCATTTGAAAAGTTCCCCAGCAAAGGAGGATTCCATGATTATGCTATTGCAGTGCTTCCTGTGGCTTAAGGAGTTACTTCCTAGTACCCTAAGCTTCATTTAAAGATATGCAATAGAGAGTCCACTTTAAATATACAATTCAAGGTTTTATATGCTAAGCCTCAAAAATGCTTATAGTTCCTACCAGCTGTTCCTGGCTCTTCATTTGGTCAACTGTTTGCTTCTCCAGCTCTTCCTTGGCTTGGAGAGCAGCCAAACGCTCAGCCTCCAGGCGTTCAGCTTCTTTCTGTGCTCTTTTCCTCTCCTCCTCAAGCTGAATGGCTTTTTGGATCTGATCTGATAGCTCTGTAAAGGAAGAGGCATGAAATAAACCAGTGAGTTTAACAAACCTTTTAAAAAGGGGTCTTGCACACCAAAGTAAATGGTCATAGGAACAAGGCTAAGAAATACTTCTTCGGTCTTCTGTCCACAAACTCCAAGGTGGTTTCTGAACAAGCCTGGGTGGGGTTACTTGACACACAGGAAGTCTATAGTTTATGCAGAAGACAACACCCCTTTTACAGAATTCTGGCAATGAGCGTAATGGTGGGGTTTAGTCCATACTGAGGAAAACACAGCAACTCTAAAGTGTCAGAATATGAACCAGTTTAGGGACTGGATGTTGCTGCTTCTGATCCTCCATACTGCTTTACATATTGGAGTTTGGGAAGAAAAACCTCAGATTTCAATGATGTCTTATTAATGAAGCAGCAGGTGTCTTGGCAGGGTACTTAAAGGAGGGACCATTTAGAGCTACTTAATGAGAAATATTTGAGTCACCTCACTGATGGAAATAGTCATATTACACCTTCCTCATTTCCCAGACCAAAAAAATTAAGGTCTTTTCACATCTACCTCTTCTACACAATAGCGAGTGACCATTGCACTAACAAGGGAAGAATTCACTATCCCTGTATGTATACACATGCACACACTCCGGTTGAAGTCTGTTTTGTGCTGCAGAAACGGGCAGCTGTCAAGTCATATCATTGCTTTGCAAAGTAGACAGGCAAAGCCCAATGTGTGGGATCAGACACATCCTGCTTTCTGACCAGCACAGTCCTTTACCTTTCTCAGCCTTCTTGGTCTTTATTTCGTACTCTTGCAGTCTCACCATCAGCTCCTCTTTCTCCCTCAGCATCTGCTCCTTTTCTCTTTCAACGGTCTCTCTCTTCTTCTTTTCATTTTCCAACTGTTGCCTGTTTAAAAAAAAGTTTAGAACCTAGAAAGGCAGGAGTTTGCTAGATCCACTGAATTCCATCCATGCTGCAGAGGGCCTCTGCAACTCTGTAGAAAGCTCAGTAAAAGCTTCTGCTCAGTTTGCAATGGCAGTCCAAAAAAACAAAAACAACCAACCCTGTTAGAGTGACCTTGAGAGTGGGGACTGTCTTGTTCTATATTTATACAGCACCTAGCTCAATGGGTCCTGGCCCATAACCAGGTCTCCCAGATGCACTGCGTAATTGAAAGGATTCACAGACAGCTCACAGAAAAATCAGATGCAGCGTAGTTGCACCCATGACACTCACGATACCAGACACATGACGTGTGAGAGGTAACAATTTTTACTGGACCAACTTCTCACTCATAGAAGAAGGTCCAATAAGAGATTCTCCCCCACCTTGTCCTGCTAAAAAATGATCACAGCTATGTAAATACTTTGGAAGGAAACAGCGAGAGGCATCAGACACCAACGGATGCTGAGCCCAGTTATTGATGATGATGATGTAAATACTTCCATACAGACAACCATTGAGAAGATTGCTCTAAACTAATGCTAATGCCCAGAGCTGAGCAAAATTACTTGCTAGAAATATACAAAGAAAACAAAAAGCTTAGTCTAATCACATGGTCCTCTTTATCCTCTCATAATAGAGGATGAAACGCAGCAGCAGCAACAGCAGCAAATATAAACACTGACATGAGGTAACCATTTTCCTACAAAAGCTGCAGACCTGTCTAGTTATCACTGAGGCCAAGATTTTAACAGAATGGGAGGAAAGGATTAAAAATCCATGTTGATAAGAAGAGTAAGTACAGTTACATTAGACAGACTCAAGCTCCAAGGTAGAAGCCAACAAATGGCAGTAGGAAGAAACTTCTTGATGGGTATTATTCTGTAACTGCTCAGTCTAGTTTTATTTATACTTTCCTCTCAAGCCTCTTGTACTGACTGCTGTCAGATAGGATATTGGCATATTCGGGTCTGAGCCAGTCTGGCAAGTGTCACATTCTTTTGAATTATTTCTTCTTCACATAGTCAGTACCCACTCAATTATAGTTTAGAATCTAGGGCCAGATATTCCCCTCACGCTATGACAGGATGAGCGTAGTAGCCCCCAGCATCTGAAAGGTTCACCACTTGCTTTGGTGGAACCCCACCTACATCTCTTGTTCAGCTGTCATCACAACTAACATGCTTTACCCTAACAATGTGATTGCATTCAAGTTATCCACATATCTCCTCCTCTGTCCACTTCAGCTCACCTTTCCAACTGTTTCTGGTGTTTCTCTTCACGGGCCTGGGCTTTCATTTGCTGGACCTCAATGGTGTCAGGCTTCCTGCGGCGCATGTACAGTTCGTGGTTGCCCATGCACAGCTGTAGGATCCGCTTGTTAATTCTTAGACGAGGTGCATAAAACACAAAGTCCTGGGAAAGAGACAGAACAACGGAATTCAGTCTACGAGGGAGTGGTTTCTTGTGGAAGGAGACAAAGTATTTCTAACTTATTGTAGGTCGACCAACCATATGGCCACTTTCCTACTGCCATCCAAAGGCACGCACAGGCATTTAAGTATTAATAGCAGCTGAATTTTCAATTACATATTCCTAGTTTCTACACTCCCATAAATACCTCGATAAAGGAGTAACAGTAGCACAGAAACAGCTTCCTATTGTTTCAAACGCTTGGAAAGTCAATCAGATTTTGTGGGAGGATATTGAAGCAGCCACCTCTTTTTATTACACAATCATGACATTGTGTGGTTACAATAGTATTGGTTTGTAGACCAAACATGCAGGGAAGTCCCATGAATAGAAATAAGATCTAGGACTTTCTAGATTTTATGGTGTGGAGGGTAAAAAGTATTTAACTGTCTACACTTGACATGAAAGAGTTCATTGCAAAGGTACTTACAGGTGCTTTCTTGTCAATAGGTTTTATAACAAACTTTTTGTCATTGAAAGAGATGTTTCTGATTTCACTCCAGGGGAAGCCAATCTTTGGGGTCAACCTGAAAACAAATACAGATATTAGAAGAGACCAACATACAAACACCACAAGATGATGTGCGTTTGTTTCACATTGTGGAAAGATTAATTGATGTACCATTGCTTCACTCCCCTTTAGGCAACCCCTGAGCCACATGCTGCAAACACAGGACTAGACAACTTAAAACTACTAAATAAACCCCATGAGAAAAAAGATTTGGTCCTTCCCATGGGAAGATGTGTCCCCAGTGTTCAGAAGCTGCTGAGGCACATGCAGTTTTAAACAAAAAACCCACACAACAGTTCTCTGCCACTGGGAAACATACCTGCAGTTAAAGCACAACTTGGCCCAAAATTTAAATCCTAATTTATTTTCAAATACTTAAGTTAATTTCAAACAGACAATAATTCCTCTCAGTAATACAAAGACCTCAAATTAAGAAAAACAGAAAAGTTACAAGTCCAGATCTTTAACCCCTCCTCCCCTCATCTTAACTTATGCCAAGTGCTTTTTGAAGTTCTGAGTTTGGAAAGATGAGAGAAATTAGAGAATTACAAAGTCTACTTGGTTTTGATTCCATTTTATTTTTAGGTTTTACTTTATCAATACTATGTTCAGAAGCTGCTGAGGCACATGCAGTTTTAAACAAAAAAACCCACACACCAGTTCTCTTAAGTATTTGAAAATAAATTAGCATTTAAATTTTGGGCCAAAATCCTTTGTGTTCCTTCAAAAGAAATGACCAGCGTAAAGGGCTGTTGCTTCTTGGCCTTTGTGGTGAAGATCAAGTACCTCCTCTCAGCAAGATAAAAATTTCTCTATTCTAATTAAAACAGAAGAATCAGATTCTAATCTGGACAATATAATGAGGCGAAGTAGAACAACTGAACAAACTTGCAAAATTCCAGTACTTGCTTACAAGTTCTATAACATCCTGGTGGGGATGGGGGAGGGCTGTACATCTGGAAATTCATCATTAAATGGCAAACAGTGTCAATGGCTGCATGATATACCAGAGTGCTGACAGGCATTTCTAACATGCATTTAAAAACCTCTAAGCATTTCCAACACTAAATGTTTAACCAGTCCAGGTAATTACTTCTAATAAAGAGAAGTTAGTCACCGTAGTAACGATGGTTCTTTGAGATGTGTCCCCGTGTGTGCTCCATGATAAGTGTCAGGCTCGCCCCGGCGCCGCAGATCAGATCTTTCCAGCAGTTTCTGCCGGACCGCACATGCGCCAGCGCGCACCGCTCCCCTGCACGCTCCCAGCCATGTGCGCAATCTGGTCCCCGCCAGTTCCTTGACCAACCGCCTCGGATGCTCCTGAAAAACCACCAAACAGAGATCCGAAGCAGGGAGGATGGGCGGGTGGTGGAGCACCCACAGGGACACATCTCAAAGAACCATTGTTACTACGGTGAGTAACTTCTCTTTCTTCCTCGAGTGTCCCTGTGGGTGCTCCACGATAGGTGACTACCCAGCAGTAGCCCAAGAAAGGAGGTGGGTAATCGGTTTATGTGCAGCTTGCCCCCGAAAGGACCGCTGTCGAGAGGCGGGTATCCTCTTGGAATACCCAGTGTAGGGCATAATGCTTGGCGAAGGTGTTATAGGATGACCAGGTCGCCGCTCTGCAGATGTCTTTTAGCGCGATGCCCTTGAAAAAGGCTGTTGATGCCACCACTGCCCTGGTGGAGTGAGCCCTAGGCAGGGCCAGTAAAGGAGTTTTTCGAAGTTCGTAGCACATCTTTATGCAGGACACAATGTGCTTCGAGATTCTCTGTGAAGAGAGACCCTCTCCTTTTGACCTGGGAGCGAGAGAGGAGTCGGAGTCTGTCCGTTTTCTGGAAGGACTTAGTCCTGTCTATGTAGAAGGCCAATGCCCTCCTCATGTCCAGGAGGTGCAAGCGTGCCTCCCTGCTGGAGCCATGAGGCTTAGGGTAAAACGAGGGTAAAACTATAGGTTCGTTAAGATGGAACTCTGAAGAAACTTTCGGAACGAAGGCTGGGTGCAGCCATAAGGTTACCGCCTCCTTTGAGGATACCATGCAGGGCGACGTTGCCATAACTGCTGCGAGCTCACTCACCCTGCGAGCTGACGTGATTGCAAGAAGGAAGGTTGTCTTTATCGTAAGGAGATGGAGGGAAACTGTAGCTAAGGGTTCAAACGGTGGTCCCATTAGCGCGCTGAGCACCAGGTCCAAGCTCCACGATGGTGGAAGCGGTTTCCGAGGGGGGTACAGGTTTACCAGCCCCTTCAGGATCCTGGTAACAATAGGATGGGCAAACACCGTGGGCCCTTCCTCTTCATGCCGAAATAGCGGCGAGATGGACCTTCAACGAAGAGAGGGAGAGCCCACTTCTCTTGAGGTCCAGTAAGTATTCTAGTATTACAGGTATAGGCACCTCAAGGGGAGCTAACTGCTTGGTGGAACACCATGCAGTGAATCGAGTCCATTTCTGCTTGTAGGTCTTCCTGGTGGAGATCCTTCGGCTACTTTCCAGGACTTGTTTTACTCCCTCCATACATGTACTTTCTAGGGAGCTGAGCCATGGATTAACCATGCTTGTAGGCGCAGGCCTCGGGGGTGTGGATGCACTATGGACCCCTGGGCCTGCGTGAGCAGGTCCGGCACCACCGGAAGGGGAAGCGGTGGACGATCCGACATGCGCAGAAGCAAGGGGAACCATTGCTGTCGATCCCATGTTGGGACCACTAGGATCATGTGGGCTCTCTCCCTCCTGGCTTTCTGCAGGACCTTGTGGATGAGCACTGTGGGGGGAAACGCGTAAAGCAGGGGGCCCTTCCATGAAATCGTGAATGCGTCCCCCAAGGACCCCCGCCCCAATCCTGCCCTGGAGCAGTACTGGGGGCACTTCTTGTTGTGCTGAGTGGCAAACAGGTCTATCTGGAGAAATCCCCATGCATGAAAGGTCGGTCGTAGCAGATCGGAGCGGATCTGCCACTTGTGTGTGAGTGCGAAGCGCCTGCTCAGCTGGTCTGCCTTCACATTGTGAGCGCCTGGTAAGTACGAGGCTTTCAATGTTATAGTGTTGGCAATGCACCAGTTCCACAGCCGGACTGCTTCCGCACATAAGGCACGGGATCGAGCTCCGCCTTGTCGATTTATATAAAACATGGTGGAAGTATTGTCTGTATTGATCCCGTCTACCTTGCCTTGTATATGGTCTCGAAAGCGTTTGCAGGCGTTGAACACTACTCTCAGCTCCAGTATATTTATATGCAGTGATTGTTCCATAGGGGACCACAGTCCTTGCTCACCTTTTCGCCAATGTGTGCTCCCCACCCTATGTGGGAGACATCGGTGGTGAGAAAAATAGAGATTTGTGGTTGGTGAAAGGGTACCCTGTTAGCATGTTCTTGGGGTTTACCCACCATTGCAGGGATCTGCGCACCTCTGTCATGGGCGACACCACCCTGCGGACGGTGTGGGATGCCGGCCTGTAGACGCTCGCCAGCCAATGTTGCAGGTTGCGCATATGCAATCTGGCGTTCTGTACCACGAACATTGCCGCTGCCATGTGGCCTAGCAGCTGCAAGCACATTAAAACCGGCACCATGGGGCTGTATGTAATGACTTGTACCAGGGAACCAATGGTGCGAAAGCGAGCGTCGGGCAGATAAACCCTTGCTGTGATAGAATTTATGCGTGCCCCTATGAACTCTATGTCCTGCATGGGGTCGATCTTTGGCTTCACAAGGTTGATGACCAGGCCCAGGGAAGAAAACGTGTTTGCTGTTACGCGTATCATGCGTAGTACCTCTGCCTTCGAGGCACCTTTCAGTAGGCAGTCGTCCAGATATGGGAATATAAATACCCCCCGTCTGTGCAGGTAGGCTGACACCACTGCCAGAGTCTCGGTAAAGACTCTGGGGGCCGAGGAGAGGCCGAACGGCAGAACCTTGTATTGGAAATGTTCTTTGCCGACCATAAACCGGAGAAAACGTCTGAGCCGGGTGGATTGTTATATGAAAATACGCATCTTGTAAGTCGAGGGCTGCAAACCAATCTCCATCGTCCAGTGCCGTGAGTATAGAGGTGACTGATCATCCGAAAGGGTTGTTTGCGCAAGTACCAGTTGAGGCCTCGAAGATCTAAGATGGGCCTCCAGCCTCCTGTTTTCTTTTCTGTGAGGAAGTATCATGAATAAAACCCTTTCCCCTGGAGCCGCTCCAGCACTCTTTCCACCGCTCCTATAAGCATCAGGTGGTCCACCTCGTGCTTGAGTTTCGCCTCATGGGAGGCATCCCCGAGATGAGGCCTGGGCGGAGGTCTTGGCAGTGGGAGCGACTGAAAGGGGATCACGTAACCCGTGGCTATGATCTCCAGTACCCATTTGTCTGTGGTGATCTTTTGCCATTGTGAGTGGAATGGTCGGAGGCGATGAAGGAACATTAATTGTGGATGACGTTGTGTGATGGTAGTAATAGTGCAGCCCTCGACCTGTCCGTCAAACTTGTTGCCTTTGGGCCTGCTCTGAGGATGCACGGCCTCCTAGGCGACGTTACCAACAAGTTCTATACGGTTGTTGCTGTTGATGCCGCCCTTGGTCATAGCCCCGTTGGTACTGAGCACGCTGAGGTTGGTACGGGTATCGCCTTTGTTGAGGGTAATACTTTTCTCTCTGTATGGAGGGGTATAAATACCCAGGGTTCTGAGTGTAGCTCTTGAGTCTTTACTGGAATGAAGGACCGAATCAGTTGACTCTGCAAACAACTTCTGCGTGTCGAAAGGGAGATTGACAATTTTTGCCTGCAGATCCCTCGGGATACCCGATGTCTGGAGCCAGGATTCCTTGCGCATGACCACTGCCGTAGCCATTGAGCGTGCCGCCGTGTCCACTATGTCCAGGGCGATCTGGACTCCTGTCCTCGAAGCTGCATAGCCCACCTGCACGATGGCCTTCAGCACCAGCTTATCTTCTGGAAGCGAATCCATGAGAGAAGTAAGCCTGGAGTAATTGTCGAAGTTGTAGTTCGCTAGATGTGCTGCATAATTTGCCACTCTCAGCAGCAGGGTGGAGGAGGAGTATACCTTTCTGCCGAATAGCTCTAGCTTCTTGGCATCTCCGTCTGTTCCCCCTGCTTTGTACTGGGAAGTCTTCGATCTCTGCGGAGATGATTCTACCACCAGTGAATTTGGTTGTGGGTGACTAAACAGGAACTCCATGCCCTTCGCCAGGACCAAGTATTTCTAATCTGCTCTCTTGTTTATAGGTGGAGCGGAAGCCGGGGTCTGCCATATAGTGGTAGCAGACTCCATGATTGCTTTGTCGAGCAGGATAGCGATTTTGGACGAGGCCGGTGGCCTCAGGTTTTTGAGGAGCTTGTGGTGCTTCTCCTGCACCTCTGCTGTTTGGATGCCTTGCGTGAAAGCCACCCTTTTCAACAGCTCCTGAAACTGTTTGAGGTCGTCCGGGGGTGGGGGGGCGCGCAACATCCCCGGGGGCCGTAGCCTCGTCAGGGGAGGACAAGGAGGAACCACTAGGGTAGACCTCCCTTCAACTCTCAGGGTCCTGCTGTCGGTGGTACACCCTCTCACTGGAGGCTTGTGAGGGAAAATCTCAGGGTTCCAAAATCAACTCCCCCTGAGACAACCGTGTTTCCGTCCCCGTCTGTGAGTGCCCGTGGGGGACCTGCCCCTGGGTGTATGCCTGTGGTGTCTATGCCCAGCATGATAAGGATGACCGTGGCAGCACGGGCACAGTTCCTGGGATGGAGACCTGGACCACTCTCGAGGTGCATACCCCCAATGTCTGGGGGAGCGAGATCATCTGGATGACTGAGACAATGGTGAAACTGGTTTGTGATAGTACTCCAGAGGGTCAAATCCCAGAAAGGGTGAGGGTGGCCCGAGCCATGGTGATGCTGGTTGGAGGAACAGAGAAGGCAGCTCTGGGTAGGCTGGGGGAGACCCATGTCTCCTGGTTGGTGTTCGCAGCGTAAGGGGAGGACTTGTTGAGAGCAGCCCTGTCCAGAGAAGGGCTGCGGTGCCAGGTTTTCGCTGCTGCCTTTCCCCTCCCCTGCGGGGCTGGCTCCGCCCCTTCCCATGCCAGGGATCTTGGCCCCGCTGTCAGCACCATGGTCAGCACGCTTATCTGCGGTGCCGCACAGGTGGTCTTCTCCGGTGCCTGCAGGCTGCGTGCCTGTTGGCCCTGCACCGTTGGTGCCACGGGGGTCTGTGCCACTTGTGGCAGTGCCACCGGTTCCAGCGCTTGCCTGTCCGCCACTCTGAACGCTGCACAGGCTGGCTGCTTAGTAATCGGAGGCTCAGCCTCTGCCACATGCGCTGCCGCTTGTTTGTGACTGCAGCTGGGGGCTGTGTGCTACGCCCGTCCTGCTCGCTGTGGCCACCAGCAGGGATCGGGCTGGAGAGAGCTTCCTCCGTTTCTGCACCAAGGGGGTGAGGGACACCGCCTTCCTTTTATGGAGCCCTGTGGGTCCCTCCGGTTGAGGCCTCTCCAGCACATCTGGCTGGAGGGCCTTATCAAACAGCAACATTTTCAGCCACATTTCCCTATCCTTTCTGGCTCTGGCCATGAGCTTTGCACAAAAGGAGCATTTCTGGGTGACGTGTGATTCCCCCAGGCACCTAATATGTTGACCGTGCCCATCAGAGGCTGGCACAGCTTCACGGCACGACTCTCACTTCTTGAATCCTGAAGAGGACATTGCGGTGAGTCTTTGAGCTGTTAATAGGGTACTTAGCACCTTCTCTGTGCCTGTTCCCCTCTCACGGACCCCAGCCTGCCGCAGCAGAAGGCCTACTGGCCTTCACATCCCCAGGTTGCCTCCGCTCATCCTTCTTGTTTACTAAGACTTTCTACTTATTTTTTTTGCAATAAAGAAAGAAACAAACAAACTAACTAAGAACTCCGAAAAACTAAAAACTCTGAAAACTCTAAATACGCAGACTCTGGCCGCAGCCTGAGCGGATTCCGTCTGCAGCCGATGATGGTTAAGAAGGGACTGGCGGGGACCGGATCATGCACGTGGCCAGGAGCACGCAAGGGAGCGGCACGCACCAGCGCATGCGCTGTCTGGCAGAAACTGCTGGAAAGATCCGATCTGCGGCGCCAGGGCGAGCCCGACACCTATCGTGGAGCACCCACGGGGACACTCGAGGAAGAACTTAAGTTACTTAAAGATTATATGTGCTTTACATGGGGAAAGGAAGGGTTGGAAGAGAGCCAGGAAACACAAGAGCTTGCAATTTAAAGCAAATGCATGCAAGCCATGTGCCAAATGGTAGAAATTGCCCACCATTAAAAACACAGGATTAAAGACACAGGGCCCAAGCCTACTTTCCAGTGCCAGCCTTTAAACCACTGCAAAAGTAATACCTATGAAAAATTACACATTTCCTTGCCTTTACTCTGGGTACATGCATGCATGGTTTTTTTTTTTTTCCCCACACACACACACACACACACACACACACCCACCCACCATCATTTCCCTACGTTTTGATTTGGCAATAACTGCTCCAGTCCCCTCCATATTAGATTAAATGAGAAATCTAGCACCAGCATGGAGTAATACAGTATACTTGGAGATGGCTCTGATACCCTATTGAATAAATTCCAGCTGCAGTATTGTATAATGGTAGCTTCTCTCTCTCTCTCTCACACACACACTTGAAACACTGTAGTAGAAATCAATTGTGTGGGTGTGGCAGGGGCTGGTATTCACCCTTAAATGTAGGTACCAACATACAGCAGACTCCTGTATTTATCAATAGTAATGTCTTACTCAACAGCAAACAAAACCTATGCAAAATTTACCCCAACCTCCACTACCCCAAAACCAAAGTTCTGCCAGTACATCCAAATCCTGATATATTTAAGTACTCTATATCAGCACTAGGAAAAACAGTAATCTGCTAAAAATAATCCAATTGCACAGTAGCAAAAAGAGTTGAACACAACTGATTTGGCATATTTATTTTGTTTTGCTAGTTCTTCTACACTATTTTCTTTCAGAGGTCTAGGCTACAGATTGCCTGGCTATGTGGCTTGAAAAACCTGTTTGCGTGACCATGGTTACACAGTCAAACCAGTCATTCAAGAAAAAGGTGGTTTCACCCATGTAGTACCTCCTATGACACTCCTTGTTTTCTGGGCAACAGTACGCATTAGTACAGCAAAGGGAAATGCATTCTCTTCTTTTGCACTCCACAGCAGGAACCCCAACCAGTTCCCATTCATGCTGTATTCTCAACTGTCAGTATATGAGAAATTCAGAGAAATGAAGCCAAGACTAGGAGCTTTCCTAAGTGACTGACAGAGAACCCTTCATTTTGAACTTCCTTTTAGTTCCCCTTCCCACCCTTTGGGCCTGTGGCTCATTTTCCAGACTCCAGCAAAGAGATACACACAAGCAGAACCAATTTCCTTTTAAATTCTACTCTTTAATCTTAAATCTCCTGCTTCTCTGCCTTCCTCCTCTTCCACTCCCACCCCCAGAACACCATTGTTAGTGGGCCCACAACTACTGAAAGATGGATTGCAATTACAGGCATACAAAGAATTTATTCTAATTGGCTCTTATATTAATGGCAACTATGTTTAACACTCATCTCTGAAAAAGGCAGTTTCTAGGAATGCATAAGGAGAATCCAGCCTGTAGATTCTTATGCTGCAGCCACCCCCATATTGTCTGATCAATTGAATTTGGACAATGTTGGTGTTTCCCTAAGATAATTCTTCACAGCCAGATGTTTTAGCTAATGCATGGAAGTGGAGGTTTGCAGTGTGTTTTTTAAAGCCAGCTGTTTGGTACTATGAGTGCATGCATGACATCTCAAGAAATGTCAGAGAAATACTACCAATTTTCCTATGTTGATGGATAGCCTAACATACAAGCAGTCACACTGCAAGGAAGAAAACAGCAAATCAGGATTCAGATAAAGCATGAGCCTTTTCATATCTCCCAATACATATTGTATCCCGCGTGGCTACCCAAATTCAGATGACATTCACCAAGCACTATTTTTACTGATTTTAAGTTCTTTGGGCTCCAGCACCAGCCAGCTGTCCTATGGAGATGGATCTCACACACTTACTTATCATCCTTCTCATAAATATTCAGGCCCAGTGCATCTACTCCCAGCCACAATTCTGTTCCTTTCTTATTCTTGATTTCAAAGTAGTTGATCCCATACATCTCCAGGTCTTGTGCAATCTTTAGATATTCCAGCATCGCACTCTCTCTAGTTGTGGGGGGAAGGAAAAAAAAATATATATATACACACATAAGATAAACCACCTCCTCAGAAATGAGAAGCCAAAGCTAGGGAAAGAAACATTTGTGCAAGAGGCATTTCTTTTGGGGCAGATAGCTTATTTTAATTCCAGTTTGATGCTTGGACTTATTTGGGAGAGACATCTTTACTGTGTTCTACCTTACTGAACAGCGTCAAACATTTGGAGTTAATAAGCCATAAAATCATGACTTCTCAGTAAGAGAGGGTTAGTGGCATTCATGTGTCGTGGTGTGGGCAGGGGACAACCAGCCAACCAGAGAATATGTAATGCCTGACTTTCCATGGTATTAGCCTAACTGTATTTTGTTTAAAGGCACTTTCAGTAAGTTTAACAAATGAACGTTCAGAAGGTTGTATGCATTCACTGATGCCTTCTCTACATGTGCCAGTATTTATGTCACCTTAGCTTTTGTGACCATAGGAGTAGTCAATGCCGACCTACATGTTTGTTAATTGGACTGGAAATTTATTGTGCTTGGCTGCAGTACACTTAACACATGATAAAACTGGTTTCCAATTCTACTGGATTTTCACATTATTCCAGGCTGGACTGGAAAGTAAATGTTAGCTGTTTCCAGGGCCAATTACTTTGAGATTCCCCTTTAAAAATACACAATACAACTGTGTGCTTAAGATGATTAGCAGAACAAATCAAGGTGACCTAGATACAGCTCAAAAGAGGTACTCACTTGAGCATTCCACCATGTTCAGCATGCCAGACCTCAATCCGTTCTTCCCACTGCTCTCTGGAAAGTTTGTGCTGGTCCATTACTCTGATACATGGAAGGAAGTTAGAAGCATTAGGTTCCCTGTTCCACTACATAGAGTTGCAATATGCAACTTTGCTATGTACTTATATTTGTCATTTTTCCCTCTCGAGATCTGCAGATACAGCACTAACCTTAAAACAGCTTTAACATTTCAGAATAAAATGGGAACCCCTCCACAGGAAGTACAGCTGTGCTGCTGCTGAAATTAATGCTACTGAAGCCTAAATGCCCTCATGTCCCCAAAGCCAAGAACAAATGGCTTTGGAAGAAGGACTAGTTCATGAAGTGGAACATTGCCAGTTATCTATTTCTGCTCAGCAAAACCCACTGGCTGTGGCTGACTAAGGCCACAGCCTCATTCCACAATGGCATGAAGGCAACACATGACCCCTTGTCCAAAGGGAACAGTTTATGGGAAGAAACACACACACCCTCCAATGCGACAGCTGAAGGAGTGAGCTAAAACAACAAGTTCACTTCTGCAGACAGAGATCTGGCGCAGGGAGAGGATATCATTGGGATAATATGATTTTAAAAATTACTGATGTATAAACAGAACTTCTCCAGGAACAGGGATGTTCATAATGGCGATCTGCTGTTTCCCCACTCAACACATCCCTGCTAAACGTTACTCGTGATTAAGTGTTTGGGGGCAGGTGTGTGTGTTTGCACCTGTGCACAAAATTCAAATTCTTAGCTGAAAAAGGTGAAAACATTCCTCTATTTTCTGATGAAAGGAAGTATTGAGTAGGGGGTCTCCAGTCGTGAACATGTAACCCAGATGGCACAGAGGACAATGAGATGTGTAGGTTTTATACCTTCTGATCATACCTCTTTAGGGGGAGTTTAGGTGGAATAACCTGGAAGACCTGGGGCAGGTTCACTCTTCTATTTTAACCCTACTCACCGTTGGGGGACCAGGCGTTCTGAATTGAGGTAGCCAGGCTTGTGTAATTCTTTACTGTAGTCACCAAATTTGGCTTGCACAGCATAAGAGCCGAGAAGAACTGCTGTTTCGGGTGGGCAATAGATCTCATCACTGAGGATCCCTTCCTTCACCTGCAGGAAGAACAGCTTCTGGGTGATGTCCTGGATCAGCTCATCAGATACATCTTCAGGGAAGAACTTGGCCCGAAATTTGAACTGGAGGGGATTTTCCTTTCTGACTTCCTGGGAAGAGACCTAAGAAAAAGCAGACCCAAAAACTGAGCAGACAGTTAATAAGATAGGTTTCTTTCAAAAAAAGAAAAAAAAAAAAATGGGTGTAGGGTATTAGCACACCGGTCATTGGTCTTCAGATGAGATTATTTCAGGAATTTACTGTTTATATGGCCCCTGTTGACTGCAACAAACTCCAGCACCAACATGGAACCCCTTTCAAATCCATGAGCACCCGTGTAAGTGCTAGGATCCACCTGCAAGGAGCTGAGAGTAGGATTTAATATACAGCACAGGATTTAACATAGTTAGTCCAAAGAACAACCTATTTAGTTACAATAAGGCAGCAAAAAATATATATATGTATCCTTCTAACGCTCGTCACTAGGTAGCAGCAGTAAATGGATATGAATACTGCTTCAAGTGGAACAGACCGATCTATGTTCCATACCAATGCTTGTGTCAGGGTAGAGTAGAAGGAAAGTGAAGATGTGTTGGCATTTAGAAAAAGAAGAAAAATGATCCCAAATTATGGTCCGTGGAATGCCTGCAGTTCCCTACGATCAGCCCCTTTCTCCACAGAGAGCCTGGCTCTCCTCCTCGTTCCCAGCAGCTAAACGGCACGAAAACTATTTAATGCTCTTTACACATCTTATGCAGAAAGAGACCCAAAAGTATTTGCAGTAGCTCCCATAAAGGTGTCATGACTGGGAAGTCCGACTTAGTGGAGAATCCAGATGCTTCGACAGTTTCCTGTTCTTGGTGCCGTGTTTATACGGAACCTAAGAGCCAGTTAGGTGTCAGACCTCAGGCATCTGGCAGAGTCCAAAACAGGAGTCCTCTGTTAGTGTTTAGTTTCTAATCCAAGAACTTTTAGCAGGTCCTTAGGTGACAGGTTGGAATTTTAGCTCTTAGAGCCCAGCAGACCAGGGTTTAAGACCTGCAGTCTCTGATAATATGGGAGCAGAGATTTTCACAATGAACTGTCTATTCAGGAACACAGGAATGTAAGAATTGCCATACTGGGTCAAAGCACTATTCTGACCAGTTCCTTGTCTGGCAGCGATGAACATCAGAGAAAGATACAAGAAACTTCACAGTTGCCAGATGTGGGATAATCTTAATCCCCAAATGCAGTAGTTCATAATATTAAAAAAATCAGAAACTCCCAAAGAGTACATTAATTACAACCTGCTTTAAAAGTCTAGCAACAAATGAGCCTGGCAACTAATTCTACACTAGCATAGATGATTAACCACCATAAATTAACAAGTGACACTGGTGGTGGCGGGGGCGGGGGAGACACTTATTTTGTGGAAAGCATTGATGTATCTTGAGTCTAGCCCCAGAACATCAGTCTTATAAAAATTCTATCGCATTTATACAGACTGCCAATGTGCATTCACAAAGATGGGAATGAACTTCCCGTTTGCCTGACTAGGATTCCTGCCACCCCAGGCCAGCTGACTCACTTAAAAGCCACATACATGGAGCTGTAAGGAATTAATAGCATGAATAGGGTTGACAACAGCAATTGGTATCTGAACACGACTCACTGACCAAAAAGTTGGTCCTGTTTCAATAGTTAATCCAAAATTTCAATTACCTTTTTATCAAGTTTCAGCCAAGTCAGGAATCCTTTGTTGTCTACATATTGAAGACCAAAGTACCATACTTCACGCAACCCTATTGTCTTAACCACCTGAAACAAAAAAAATAAAAAAGGTAATATACATTGCACAAATGTTATCTGCACCATCAGCTGTCTCAGTTGAACCTCCCAGCCCCATCTAATTAATGTTCTTATAGGCCCCCCCGCTTCTTCCCAAGGTTGCTAGACTCTGGCCTTCCAGCTGCAGCCCCTGACTGCTATGCTATCCATCTGAATCTGAACTCAGACAGGGAAGAAAACAACTCACAGAAAGGAGGGCAAGAAGCGACAGATGAAAGGCCTGCCATCTGGGCTCAAGTATCAGTGGTGACTGATGGTTTTTTACCTCATGATGTTATGCAAGCAGAATTGCTTGCTAAAAGGACACTTTCTAAGATGGGATGGTTGGTGGCAGCAATGGGTACCATTATTTTTAAGAATCAAAAGGATGAAGCTACAAAAACCCCTCTCCCCCTATGCTTCATCTTTGCTCAAAAAGTGAATTTTTACTCTGGGAAATCAACACAAAAATTCTTGCAGAGACAAGGTATGGGCAGTTTTTCTGTGAGGTAGCTAAGTAAGGTAAAGTCTGATACCACTGCCTATGGCTGACTTCACTAAACACAAGTGCCTCAATTCCACTAGGATTTTAGGGCTTGTAAAACACCTAGGAGTTGCTGAGTAACTCCATGAGTGGTGTGAACACTTATTTGGAATAACGCATGGTCCCAGTGGGTTTAGTTGGACACCAGTGAGAACAAGGTATTTTTATTTTGGGTAAGCATCCACATGTGGGTGGCATTACCTCAAGAGAAACACTATGTGTAGACAAGCCACCACAGCGGAACAGCTGACAGATGTTATCTCCCAGTAGCACACACACACCCCTCTTTTGGCAGCAAAAAAGCTTACAAGTAAATGCAGATATTGTATTTAGCACCAGCCTAGAAGCACCTCTAGGAAATTCTACTTCAGTAGCATCTACAAGTACAAACCTGGTTGTGCAAGACAGTTGCAAACTATGAGGTTGTCCCTGCCCAGATGATTTTGCAGTCTAAACAGACAGATGGCATGAGGGTAAAAAGACTCAAAAAAGCGTGAAGTTACCCAAAGGCTACACAGCCAGTGGCAGAACTAGCACAAGAAACCAGGTCTCCCGATTCCCTGGTAGGAGTGCTGTGCTGGAACAATTTGTATAGTGGGCTGCTGAGAGCCACTGACCCTAATCAAACTCTGAACATAAAGGAAACCACTTCAAGCCGGGGGTGAGATAGCACTCCAAGCTCCAACACCTATGCTACCTGGCCAGCACCCTATCCACTCATTCTTGGAGTAAACATTGTTTGAAGAGAGGAAAACCCCCACAAGAACTATAGTCAGGTGCATGGTTACCAAGAGCATTCATTTTACTGAAACTATTTCACAGGTAAAGAGTTTTGAAAAGCCTTTCTAATACATCAAAAAAAGTACATGAACCACTCAAATCACTCTTACGGGTCAATTTAGTGTTGTATTGTAACTGTTCCACCTTAAGATCAAGTAATCGGTCAGCTGCAGATGTGCTGGCTTCTTTGGTCAAAGGAGTCACATCACAAATTTCAGAAGCAGATTTAGGCTAGGACAGAGTTTAATTTTCCTTCCCTTTTTTTATACTTCTTGTGATGCCATTCACAGCACAGAGCCAAGGTATTCTGCAGTTCACATTTCTCAGGAGTGTAGGAAGGTAGTTTCATTAATGCCTCACCAACTGCGTTTTTATAAAAAGTCAAACAAGAGTCCAAAGGCCTCCTCTACTCAGAGCCTTACTTGACCTTCACTCCATAGTAGTTCTCCTTGAATTTAGTACCCAATGAGCCAGCCTTTGGCAGTGAGCATGTGAGAACTCCTTTAAGAAAACCCAGCAACCACTCTGATTACCACTCTGTGGGGTTACAGTTTCAGTAGCCATGGTTGGTTAGTGATAGACAATCTGTAAGTTACAGCAATGCACATGACTCAAGGGAAACAACTAAGATTCAAAGGAGCATTTACACAGAAAATACAAGCTAGGTGCCCTACTTAAAAACATGAAGGTCATCTACATTTCCCACTTGAGTGAACTGTGCGATTAGGAAAAAAGAGGAAGAAATATGCTTGCACACAACTGAGAATGTAGGTTATAGGCTTCCTGTGCCCTTCTTTGTCTGGCTTATAAATTAAATGCTAATTTTACTAAAAATAGACTTTAGGTCAAAAATGAATCTTGTGTCATCAGTCACAAGACCTCAATACAAACAGGGTGGTTTGTAGTTAAAGGAACGCATCTCAACTAACAGGTGCTTGATTTAAATTCCTCCTCCTTCCCAGCTGCACAATTGGTTTGTTCCATCACAAAAATACCTGAGAGTTTCCTGAGGTTTACGTGTGTTTTGAAGAGAGGAATAAGGGCGCGTCTCCCTGGGTGGTGCTCAATGCTGCAGAAGTCGATCCACTGGCTGTCAATATAGCATGTCTAAGCAGACACAATGTCCATCTCTGAGCACTTTCCCTCCAACTATGGTGTACCACCAGGACAAGAAGAGTACCCAGTGTTAATGAGAGAGCAGTCCCCCACCGACCTTACTGTGTGGAATTCCTGCGGGCTGCAGGGCGGGTATGTGTGGATGGGCAGGAAATCAGTGCAGACAAGGCTTAAGCTTTACTGAGAACTCTGGCAGGGAGATAGAGAATGGTGACAACACCACCAGTACTCAATCCGTTCTGCTGCCCAAAGCCCAGTTCTTGTGATTTTGTTGCAATTGTCATTATTTGACTTTTTTATTAAAGTCCCACCTGCTGTAGCACTCAGGTTATTTCCAGAGAATCTCAAGTTTCATTAAAAAAATAGTTGTTTAGCCCTCATGGCCGTAGAGAAGAGCTTTAAAAAAAAAAAAAAAAAAAAAAAAAAAAAAAATCCCTTAAGTCTCCAAAGTCCAGATTTTTAAACACATGGAGGTGCCTTACTCCTATTTGAAAAGGATTCAGGCTCTCCCACTTCAAACTCTGCCCCCAGCACCAGAAGAGAAAAAAAGCTTCCCGCTGCCCCTCCTTTTTCTCATAATGGTTGACACTTGAATCAGGATTTCACAGAGTGGTGGTAATACCGAAAACCTGGGTCTAACCAACATCCAGCAACTAGGTACATGCGTTAGCTCACAATAGAGACCTTTAGAAGCAACTAAAAAAATGCTTCCCCTGATGAGGATGGCAAGGATACTGAAGCAGCAAATTCTAGAGTCTCATTTCCATTCCAGGTTGGGAAAGATGCTTGGCACACCTTTGAAAGCCAAGTAACAGCATGCTAATTGAAAGGGAAAAGATGACAAAATAAGGCCATGCAGTAAACCTATTTTTATTGGCTACACCACAGTCATGGTGTGAGTTTGAATCTTACTGAAGTGGTCTCTTTGGTAAAAAGCCATGGCAGCCAACAGAAGTGCTGCATTAGTTAGGCAAGCAGAATTTGGCTCATATCTGCAATGAAGACAGACTCAGCTTTGTCCTTAATGCCACTGAAATCATGTTCAACAGAACTATGTTTGAATCTAATCTCCAGCATTGCCACAACCTATTTAAAAAGGTCTTTTGGACTCTGTCATATGGCTTTTTTCAGATCAAATAAAGCAACTGTACTATTGTTAAAAGTCAAGACATCTCTTTAGCTGATAGTATCACTATTTCGTTTATTTGTAGGGCCAGCATAGCCAATAGTTAGACCTCTGCCAAAATCAGACCACCACATGCCTTTGAAAGAAGCCAGAAATTAGTTACTTTTTAAAATTACTGTTTTCTCTGGAGTCTGGATCCTGACTAAGAAATCTGTCTCTTGACAAAACAAATTGACAACCCCCTGTTGCAGAGAGTGACCTAATTCAGCTAAAGTGTTCACTTGACATATGGTGCCCCTTTACCTCTTAGGATTTCTAATGTTACTCCAGGCACCACACTCAAGATAGGTTTGAACAGATCACAAGAACATGAAAATACTCCCGTGTCATAATGGGCTTTAATTTTAACAAGTTATAAAGAATTAACATATGCTCACACTTTTCACAGGTGCTTAAATTACATGATACAAATGGGATGTTGCATTATCTGTATTAATCGGAAGAGCATTATTTATAAGATAATGATATTGACTAAATGGGACAGGGATGGGACTGGTTAATTGATGTTTGATTTGTGTGAAGGAGCAAAAAGATTGACACAAACTAGAGTAAGGCTCCTAAGTTTAATTACAAAAAAAAAAAGTGTTAAGCCAGCAGCTTTCAAATTAGGGGTTGGCCTTCCCTTATCTAGTTTGTTTGAGCTCATCTACATAGGGAAGTACAGTAAACCCTTGAGTTAGGCAGAGTTTGTGCTCTTGCAACCCCCATGTAACTCAAAATTTTTGTGCAAGTTGGGAGGGAGAAGGAACCAGGCTTCAGCTTGGTTCCTGTCTCCCCTGAGCTTGCAGGAGCCACGAAATTGACAGGCTCAGTCAGTGGACTCCTGGTGGGCTGCTCAGTTTCCTGGCTCCCAGAGTGGTGGGGAGACAGAAACCAGGCAGGAGCGTGGTTGCCATCTCCCCACTGCTTGCAGGACCCAGGAAACTGAGCAGCTCATGGCTGGTTGGTTTCACAGTTACACCAACGTGGGGCAGCCAGGAAGCAGGCTGCCACTTGGTTCCCAGCTACCCTCTCTGCTTGTGGGACTGCGAAACTGAACTGTCCACCAGGGCTAGTTAGTTTCCTGGCTGCTTCTCCCTGCCTTCGTCCAATGGCAGGGCTGACAGCCACACTGCTGCGGGAAGGCAGGGGGGAAGGGGCTTTTATAGCTTGCCTAGCTGTCTGCAGCTGCGAGCAGCTAGGCAAGCTAAAAGCCTTTCCCCTGCCTTCCTCCAGTGGCATGGCTGTCAGCTGTGCAGATAGGGGACGGGGCCACAGAACAGCTTCAAGTTGTGCTTAACTCGCGTTAAAGCAAGTTACTCTCAACCTGAAGCTGTGTATTTCGAGGGTATGCTGTAGATTAGAATAATGGCATAACAGTTTTGCTATAGCTTAGTCTATCAATCTGCCCTAATCAACAAGTCCCTAACACTATTGCAAGCAAAAATGCAACTGATTTTCAAAAAGCCTGAAAAATTGGCTACTAGGGTAATGATGTAGGTCAACTAAACATGATATCTGATGTTATACTTCCAGTGTTCTCCATCTGTGATAGAGAGATTTTCTTGTCTCTTGATAAAGCATATTGTTAAACTTAGATTTCAAAGTCCTTCTTAGAACGTTTAACAAAGGGAAACGGGTCTACATCTGTTTCTCTTCTACAGCATGATGTATTTCCATACACCTACAGAAAGCAAGCAGTCCTGTAGCACCTTAAGACTGAATTTTATTTATCAGGTAATGAGCTTTGGTGGGTAAAGACCTACTTGCAGATTTGGCTCCCTATTTGTCATTTTCTTCATATAGTTGATGGATTTCCACTCCAAACAGCTCAATGCAGTGCCTTGCATGGTAAATAGTCTCAGAGGGGTAGCTGCAGACTAACACAACCACCCCTCTGAGACTCCATACTGAAAGCACAACTTCGGATAATAGCAAAACATTGTGGTGGACACCTATTGGCAGGAGACTACCTAAAGTCCAATTTTGCTCCAGATAGTGATTCTAAACATGGCAGCAGCACAGATGAGATTATCAAGAAATCCACAGAGATAATTAAAGTGCAAAGACACCATCTGACTGCCAGCTTTGAAAACTCCAGCCATGATCAGATTCCCTTCATAGTCCCACATCACCAGCAGCAAGGGTTCTGCAGCCCAAGTTAGATACATTCAAGAAAGTGGTGGCTTTTGCCAGACTAGAGGTGCTCTTTAATCAAAATACTCCTTAAAACATACCAACACACCAAATTTCACTGCTAGTCCACAGCTTGTAGCTTTAAATGAAAACAAGCTGGTACACCAGTAATGAAACTTGGTTTCAGTCACCCTTCCTTTTAATGAACTTAAAAAAAAAATTGCTGTGCAAAGGCCCGTACAAATAAACAGACTGACTGAGCAGTGATATGTAACCATATGTTTCAGGATTTAAGCTAATCTTATTATTAGGGGGTTAGGACAAGTGCGTGGGAGGCAAGTGGGCAGATCAGCATACATCTGCCAACCGAGGGGATTCTTGTCCCCTCCTCTAAGACACCTGTTGCTGGACCCTGCTGGAGACAGGATACTGAACCAGCTGTATCCCTGGCTTTGGGAAATCTTATGCTCCTAGTCAGTTTCACTGTTTCTACACACCTAATGCAAAGTGAACAAAATGAAAGAGCTGGAAAATAACCTCTTTCTAATCTTGGACCTCACTTGCAATAGCAGACTGTAAACCCACCACACCATATGCCTTAAGTTTTGAAATGGAGGTTATCCTTTTACAGACGTTTGTTAGAGACTCTTAAATACTTTCCTTTTCCTAAATTCATACAGAAAACCTGCTTCCTGTCATTGCCCTGTTACAAATGCACCTTCACTGCACTGTTGGAGAGTCCCTGGGAGACAAATTCCATACGCACGACGACGATGTTGGCAGACCAGAGCTTTAGTCTGGAATAGCAGCTATTGTCACACAGCAAAGCATCACAGCAATCAAACAATTCAAGCATGGGAGTTTTAAAATAAAGATGGCTTAAAGTTTCACCCCCATCCCTTCAGAATGTAAGAACCCAACACTCTCAATGCAGCTTTTCAACTTGACATAGCCAAGTATTGCTCTTCACCAGCTGCCCCCAGAGCTAACTGGTTTCAGATGGGGAACTGATCCCCAATTGTCGTTCTTTTTAATAGGCGAGAAAGAGGAAGTGTTGTTGGAACAGGATATGACCATTAAATAACTGAGCCTTTAAAAATACGCACACCTGCTTTGCATTATCTCAACATATATTTTCCGTAGACATATTGACCTACCTGCCTTTACCCCCAAGACAGAATGAGGTCTTGAGGGAAATTCAATAAGATTTTCTCATTTCGGTATGTATGTGATTTCCAAGACCCTGCTTGTTTCCCAGCAACTAACACTGCAACACTATGTCAGATTAAGGAGTTTCCTGTCCCAGAATATGATTTCACTGCTATTTTGTCCCAATTATAATGCAAGACTGTTAAAAAGACCACTGGGTGGAAGTGAAAGGTACAATGAGAAACCTTGGTAGATGGGATAAATCATTAAATGGGGAAGTAACCAACAATGCTTTACCATGCCTTTTTTTAATCTTGATTTAAGATTAACATTTTTCACTTCAAAATTCAGCGATAGCTAAGAAATCTTGGGACTTATCTGCCACCGATGGAAAGCTAGCTATATTTAACATATTACCATGTATTTCAAGATGGTAAACCTGCAGAAACAGAGTTAGTTATTTGAAGTAGTATCTTAAACAATCACTTTGGCCTGAAATAAGTTGCCTTGCACCTATAGTTGGCAACACTAAAGGTTGAGGGTAAGATTTTTCAGTGGGGCCTAAATCATCTCCGAAAGTGGGATTCTGGTACTTTTCAAAGTTACACACTGAAAGTAAATATATTCCCTCCCTTCCTGATTCACCCCTCCTCTATTTTTTGGGTATACAGTCAAGTCAAATCTACAGGTCAGTACTACAGACAGGTCATAAAACTAAATGCTGCTGTTGTATTTGAGATTTGGCAAAACTACAGATTTCAAATCCATCCCAGGACTGCAGTGACCAAAACAGAACTAAAATTGCATTCTTCTTACACTAAAATGTGGTATTACAAGTTAGCGCCCAAATGCAGCAGTGATTTCAAGACAAACAAAAGCCACTCAGACTCTGTCTAGAGAAAAAGAATCTGCACAGTTCCCAAAGACCGTCTGAAATGTCATTCAAAATGAGTTGACAAAATTTGTACAAAGAATGCATGCTATTCAGCTAGTTCTACCTACTTGAGCTGAAGGGCAGATTACATAGCCCTTTGTTATTAGGGTCAATAGAGTAGCAAAGAAAAACTAATTTGACCCAATCATTCAACATTGTGTAAGAGACATCAAGCAAAACTTCCCTTTTTCTGCATAGTTTTACTCTCATTCTCTGGGCAATATTAATACTGTGTTGGGATACAGATGTCTGATTACAAACACACTGTCCTTCAATAAAGCTGTGAATTCGTTTCTACCCTTATACATACTGCTAAAGCTTTGACCAAAGCTTTGTAAAAAAAAAAAAAAAAAAACAGCCTAGGATAAGTTAGGCCACTCATGACCTATTTCTGTTCTATCCAATCAATAAAGACTCTTGGGTATTTGTTATGTGCTGAAAAACTAGGAGAGTATACAAAGATTTACAAAATGCCACTTGCCTCAATCTACTCATCACCTCTTCCTTGTTCTGAGCTATAAGAGCCCTACCACCTGCTAGTGACATCAGAGATGAGGTCATGAAGTTTTTTTTTTTTTTAGGTAATCTTCAGAGCAATCACAAGAGGAGACAGGAACTGAAGAACATGGGCAGCTGGGCTACAAGAACCATGTATCTTGAAGAATCTGCTGACCAGTGGCCAGCCTCTTTGTTTTGTCCTAATGCGTAGTGTGGATATGCTCTGTAAAAAACTCTTAATAGGCAAAATGCCCAACTTTTCCAGGATCATGCCGCTCTGCGGCCACCTCACATCCTCTATCCCTCGTTTTCTCCCTTGCCCCCTTCTACTTGTGAACCATGGTGATAAAGCAATTGCCTAAGGCAGGTATTAAGACTTGAACTGGGAGATTTTATTGTAGAAATGCAAGATATTATAGCAATTCATGAGGTGGGCAATATTTTAACCCAGCTAGTTAAAAAGCTACCTACTGGAAAGAAGTTAGTTCACCACATTTATACTTACACATACACAATGGAACTCAGAAGTGCGAGCCCTGGGCAGGGAGGTGGTTCATAAATCTGAACCAAAGGTTTTATGGTGGTTCTTTTGAAAGTTCAAAACTGTATAATGACTTAATACAACTGAAACTTGACTATACGGAAGAAAATTGTTGCTTGCAACCACAAAGCACAGACAGTTACTTTATCTTGTCAGATCATTTTTTAAAATTTTCCTATGTTATGTTTAACTTAGTACTGGTTTTTATGGGTCTCTGTTGCTGCCTGGATTGGATACTTCCAGTTCCAAATGAGGAGTGTGGCTGGTCACTTTGTCACCCTGAGGTTCTACTGTGTATTCAGCTGCTAAAAGGAATTCTCCCTCAGTGTATAACCCACATACTGTCATGTACACATTCTGTACAACTCCCTGATTCAGGACATGTCTACACTAAAAAGGGTCACTGCAGCAATAACTGCAAAGTTCATACCCCTCTTCTGCTCATGGCACATATCCTCACCAGAGACCCAAGAGCAGCAGGTGGAGAGCTCAGATAGCCCCTGTGTGTGATGTGAAGCGGGGAGCCAGGACCCTAGGGGCAGCTTACCTCCAAGGAGGGAGCCTGGGCAGTGGGCATCAGACTGGCTGGGAGTAGGAAGGATTTTCAAGAGTGGCAGTAAACAGCCAACCTAATGCAGGGACACTAGTCACCCTACCTACACCAACATAAGCCCTGTACCTCTCATGGAGCTCATATTAGCACCCTACCTAATTCACAGTTCATTTTAATACATTTCAGGATCAGAGGATTTTTTTTAAATAGTAAATTGCACAATGTTTAGCTGTAGGGGTCATGACCCAAAAAGGAACGGGTGGGGGGTGGTCACCAAGTTATCGTATGGGGTTGCAATACTGCTACCCTTCCCTACTGCAGCATCACCACCTTTACTTCTGCAGTGTTAGAGCTGGGCACCTAGAGGGAGGCCACTGCTAGCCAAGAACCCATCTCTGAATGCAGAGCTGTTGCCACTCCTTTCCACTGCTGCCTGCAGAGCTGGACCCTCAGTCAGCAGCTGCCACTCTGTGGTTGGCCACCTCAGAAGACAGTAATGCACAAGTAAGGGTGGCATAGTTTGGTACTGCCATCCTTACTTCTGCACTGCTGCTGGTGGAATACCGCCTCCAGAGCTGGCTGCCCAGCTCTGGCGACAGAGCAGAAGGATGGCAATCATGCAATCTCCCTAAAATAACCTTATAACCTCCCTACAACTCCCTTTTGGGTCAGAAGCCCCAGTTTGAGAAATGCTGGTCTCCCCTGTGAAATCTGTACTGTATAGGGTAAAAGTACATATGACCAGATTTCGTTGCCCGTGATGCATTTTTTCTGGCTAGGAACTTGGTAAGGATCTAGTTGTTATGCTGGTGTAGTAGGACACTTATATCGGCAGGAGCAAGGATGTAATGCATACACTGACAGAGTTAAGTTGACATAAAGTCAGCTTATGTCAACCTGTAACTACAGGCTAGGACTCATTCTACATTATGTCCCCCTACACCAGTAGGGAGGCAAAAGTCATTATTGTAACAAGATACAGAAGCATAGGGCAAGACATTACCCACTACCCGCCACTCACAGGAGACAGGAAACTGACCGATGCTGCTGCACTGGTCAGTTTCCTGGCTCCCCTGAGTTACCTGAAATTTGACTGACAGAGTTACGCAAGAATGCAACCTCCACATAAAAGTTGAGGGTCTTCTGTAATGGGAAAAAAATAGCAAGGCAGCACAACGAAGCCTTTCCATCAGACTCTCCTGTGCCTCTGCCAGAGAATGAAACTCAGTACAGAGAAAAAGATTCATAAGCATTTGGAAGTGGGAATACTAAATCAGCCTCTCCCATAGCCTTTGGAATACAAGCCTTTAAAGTCATTACCACTGCCCCTTCATTCCAGGCTGTTGTCTTGGTCTCCTTGTAATCCCACAGAAGTGACAGACGCCCAATATTTACAAGTCTCAGGAGGGAAATTAATAATTCTTAAGTGACCGAATAATTTCATTAGCTAGTACAAAGCATACTGTGTCCTGGCAGAAGCTCATAATGGCATGACAATGTTCACAATGTGTGTTTACCGTGTTCACCATGTTGAGAAGACAACTAAGGAGTCTCTCTGCTAGAGAAAGTGGGACAACTATTAAGAGCCATAAAGGCTAAGAGAATGCACTAGTGCAGGTGCAAACAAAATAGAGCTGGGCTTCATCAGGCCTGCATACTACTGCTGCTATTTAAAGGGCTTCCAGCCACTGCCACACCATCTGGGTTTCCTGCAGCAATTTAAAAAGCCCCCAGGCTACCACCCTGGCAGTGGATTATAAATGGCATGCAGGTCAGATGCAGCCTGTGGGCCATATCTTACCTGCCCCTACAAGAGATAGTGAGTGAGTAACTAAAGGTGTGGCCCATGACACCTTTCCAAAATTCATGAAGTGGCCCCCAGCAAAAATTATTGCCCACTCCTGCACTAGTGGATATTTGACAAGCATACAATTTGTTAATTAACAATAAAAAATGGCCAATCATTTCTCTAAGAGGATCTTTCCTTATTTATTGTCACTAAGTCCAAGGCTCCAGTCAGGCTTGGTATAAAATTCAAAAACGACATGGATTCTAAGCTTTTCTTCCAATCAGAACCCAAACTAGTTTCACACACATGCACAACTGACCTGATCAAACAGCTGCTTGCCCGTAGTGTTTGGCTGGATGGCAAACTCCAGCTCTGCATCCATAGTGGTAACTCGAACATTGAGCTAAAGAGAAAAGAAGAGAGTGATTTTAGAAGTACTGAAAAAACCATATGATCAGTGTGAACTAAATATGTATCGCTCATATACTTGCTCTATGCTTTTAAGCATTATTCAGTTAAAAAAAAATCTTAAAAAGGCCTCGTAGGGCTCTCCACTTTACTGACACTGAGCACTAACATCTCAAGTCTCTTTTTTTAAAAAAAGTCTATTTACATTTTAATGTATTTTTCTGTTAAAGTTTTTGTGTGATCACAGACAATGTTAATTAAGGGCACTGACTTCACTGGTTTATCCAGATTGCTACATGACCCAGCACTGGATTGAACTTCTTGTTAAACAAGAAAGCATCTTAGTGTTGATTGTTTTGGAGCACAGCAGATAGTGAGCAAGGACCGCACACTGCCTTTAAGGACATTCCTTAATCCTAAAGGGATGTCAATGACGCAGTTATGTTTAGGAATTAAAAATTCAGCTCCCATTTTATGCTGGAGTTGGATTTAACATGCGGTTTTAAAGGTAAAAGGCAGTGGATTATTCTTCTAAGCCAATCAGCATTAATCTAATAAAAACACCAATTATCAAACTTATAACAGATCTACAGCTACAGAGCTGCATGTTAAAAAGCATTAAGGGAGGATTAAGAACATTGTGGAATAAGTATTTTAATAGGCATCACTTTACAAGGTGTCTGGTTAATTGTGTTTATTTCAAAAGGTAGAAGGAGAGAGTGAGCAAGCATATAAAATAGAAAGGTTACTACTGTATGCAGAACACTAGATATTTTGCTACACGTTCCAGCTCCCTTGTCTGGCAATGTCAGGGACTGAGTGGCCCCATACTACAAGGTATGACCCAGGACCTGCAGATGCCAGCTCCTGATGCGGCCCTGGCCACAGCCACATGGCACCATATCAGCCCTGACTGGGCAGCCGGCATGGGCCCTGAGGCTGGTGGCCAGCTGTGGCATGGCCCTGTGGAGACTGGCTGTAGCTCAGGCTGGGCTACCAGCTGTGGCCCCAGCCCTGCAGAGACCAGCGCAGCTCTGCCCCACACAGTCTGACTCTGCCTCTGGCCAGGGACACAAGCCCCACAGGGCTCCCCTGCCCAAGGCAGGCAGGCTCTCTGTACTAAATTCCCACTCCAGCATCTCCAGCCCAGTAACATCTGTGGTCCTTCCAGCTGACTGATGTTGCCAGAGGAGAGAATGCCAGTTATGCAAGTTTCAACCTGTCGTAAGCAAAAATTGCCTTAATAGAAGACAGACAGCGGTAACCAAGCCTGTAGGGAGTACCGTAAGGATCAGCACAGTAACGACAACTTGAAAAGGGTTATTTGAAGTTATGATGCAACAATACTGTCCCCTAGCAATAGGGTTATCATATTTGAACTTTCCAAAAAGAGGACACCCCGAGAGGGAGTGTGTATCCATATCTACCAACCCCCATTTTGTTAGTGTGTTTAGTATATATATTATATAGTACATTAATATAACATGAGTTGATAGATACAGCTACAGATACACTCCCTCTCAGGGGTGTCCTCTTGTTGGAAAGGTCAGATATGGTAACCCCACTAATAAGTCCTGCACACCTCAGGAAGACTTCTCCCTTAAGTATATTTATGTTGCAACCTGGGTGTGGGCAGAGAGGGAAAAGAAACCCTGAGAATAAGAACCTGGAATTACTGGTAGTTTTGCTACACAAGATGAGAGAAATGGGATGTAATGCACTTCCCCTATTCTCTCTTTTGTCCACCATATGATCCTTGTATAAGTTTCACTGCTAAAAAATTTCCTTGCATTCATTTACCAGCTACAGCTTGATGCATTTTTCCTTCTCCTGAGGTGGTAACTAGGCTCATTGTTCTATGAATGCAACACCACAGAAAGCCAAAGCTAACAGACCAGAAAAAGTCTGCTACAGGTGAGGAATTTTATTCCAGTGATGGCACATTCAAAATATTTTTTAGACTGGGATTATGAGGCAGAAGAAGAATATTTGCCTTTTTGCACATGTTGCAAGTTTAAATAGCTTTCACCAATTTAAAGAGAGATACCAGACACAGGTTAACTCCCCTTGAAAACTATTTTTTATATAAAACTACACTTACAAACTAGCAGTCAATATTTTACAGTTGACTGCTTTCATTACAACATGGAACACCTTCAAGTTAAAAAACAAAGCTCCTAGAGAGTCAGTAAAAAAAAGTAACTAGAAGAAACTCTCTCCATTCCTTCCTTTTAGTTATTCATCTGTTATAGGACCCACAGTTGCAGAATTGTGGATCACCCGTTAAATCCTGAAAGCTCTCTCTAAGATGATCCAGTACTTTTACGAGTTTGTTCAGAGAAACAATAAGTCCTGTGGCACCTTATAGACTAACAGATACTTTGGAGCATAAGCTTTCGTGGTCAAAGACCCGCTTCATCAGATGCCACAGCTGATGAAGCAGGTCTTTGCCTAAGAAAGCTTATGCTCCAAACTGTCTGTCTATAAAGGTGCCACAGGACTTCTTGTTGTTTTTGAAGACACAGACTAACTCGACATACTTGTTCAGAGAAAGATATTGTTGTAAAATTGTCTATTAAGAGAATTTTGAAAGCTCTAGATTTCTTTTCAGCTAATTCTCAACTTCTTAAAAGCTTCATTTCTACCCTTGTTCTAGTATCCACTGTATTCTAGAATCCTTAAAAATAAGAGACTGTTTCTAATATCCATGCTTCTACAAAAAGCTTTTTTCTTTCAAAAGGGAAGAATTCTATAACACAGCAATGAGTGCAAGGGTCTGGAAGGGAGGATGATTCATACTGAATGCTGGAAAAAACCCTCTACTTAGAAATGGGAAAGCCAAGATTTGACAAGCTAATCCTGCTAGGTAAGAAATCTCCCCAACCCCACCCCCACCACAGAAAAGTCTGATAACATTGTATACTAATCTCTCCCACACCCTCTATGAGGAATGTATACATTCCTAATCCTTAGACACACACCACAAAGCTGCAATTCCTTCAGATCATTTACACTTTTGGCTGAAAGCCACATTCTGGAATAAAGTGCCTTTTTACAATGAGACTTTTAGGAAGGCTGAAAGGATATTTTCCCTGCCATCTTGGAGCTGAATCCTAGGCCTTCCTATACATGGCATTCCAATATATACTTCTAGCTCAGCGGCAACTAGCACATCATTACTGTGAGTTCAGCCAGGGGAACAGAAAGAGTTCCATACTTTAAAAGGGTATAAAAGATGGCAGATTTTCTTCCCTTGTTATACTTAAGGCTTGAAAAAAAAAAAAGCTACTTAAAGAGTCAACATCAGTGACGGACAGCCCTTATGAAGTCCCCATAGCTCACATTTATTTTTAGCTGCTTGAACAGGGGTAACTATAAGAATTGAGTTTGCAGGGTTTTTTTTGCCCTATTAGCTCTCTTGCAGTGGGCTATACCTTGGGCCCTCCCAATTCACGGACTGTGAAATCTACCTCTCCCCCCACAATTTGGTCTTTTCTGCTTTTTACTGTATTTCACAGGGGAGACCAACATTTCTCAAATTGTGGATCCTGACCCAAAAGGGAGTTGCTGGGGGTGCAAAGATATTTTAGTAAGGCTGGTAGTGCCACCCCCACTTCTGTGCTGCCTTCAGAGCTAGACAGCAAGAGACTGGAGGCAGGTGAGTAAGGGCCCAGCTCTGCAGGCAGAAGCATATAACTTAGGGTGGCACCACCACACCATGCCATCCTTATTGCTGCGCTGACTACAGAGCCACTATGCCAGTAGTGTCCAATATGCTCCCCGTTCGCCACATGTGGTGAACGGGGGCACCCCTCTGGCTGCTCCATGCACATACCCCACTACATGTTGAGACAAGCACGTGGCTCCTCTGGCCCCGATGGATTTCAGCCACATTCCAGCCTGGCACTGCTTCTGTGAGTAATCAGGCGCCTGGGGGGGCACTGTGGCAATCCCTTACATTTCTTTTGGACACCAGTGCACTATGCTATGGCTCTGCCTACAGAGGCAACAGCAACAGCAGTGAGGGCAGCAGTACTGCCACCCCGCCTACAACCCCCCGCACCTACAATCTCACATCCCTCCCCAACTCCTTTTGGGGTCAGGACCCCTGCAATTAAAAAACACTGAATTTCAGAGCTTTTTAAAATCCTGTGATCATGAAACTAATCAGAACGGACTGAATTTAGTAGCGTGCTAGCTATATTGCAATGTTAGGCGTGTATTGGACTAGCTGACAGGTTCATCCAAATATTAAATTTTCCTTAGACTGAGACAACTAAGGGGCTGTAAGACTAGGTTAATGAACTCTCCCCCCCATTTGAGAAGAGGCTCATGGTCAGCTAATTGGCCAGCACAGCTAAGGAATGACTTGGCACTGGATCTCTGCAAGGGCCAAAGAGGTCAGACAAGGGCTTGCACAGCTGAAGAGACTGATCTCTAGAAAGAGACACATTATGCTTTCAACTGCCTATTGTATTTTCCAGGGTCTGTGACCATCCTGGTAAGGCTACTGAGTCTTGACCATCTAAGGTAGTATTTTTTTAAGCTATGTTCTGTGAACAACTCTCAGGTGTGCCACAAGCCCTTGGAAAAATAATTCTAAGAGGATATTTTCTATTATTAAAACCAGATACAATGTTAATTATTTGCTATGATACTTGATTAAACTACTTTGTTTTGTTTTCACTGTATATGTTGCTGTTTGGGGGCTTTGTTTTGTTTGTTTTTTGAAGAAAATTTTTCATAGGTGTTCCGCATAAAAATATCGTTTGGTGTTCTGTGGTCTCAAACAATTTAAGAAACACTGATTTAAGATGTCCCCCCCTCCACACACTGCCTCCCTCCCAGCCTTGTTCTAGACAAGAGTGCCATGGCCTGAAAACCGATTCTGCGATAGTCACATGGAGACATGGTACAAGCGTTTGGTCTCTGAAACAAGGTAAACAAAGGGGATGTCTGAGATGTCAGGTAGGAGTCAAGGATTGCAAGGTTCTCCCCCCGCCCCCACCCCAGCCATAAGGCGAGTTCAGTGCCAGTAAGGCCCACCAGGAAGTACAGGCCACAGATAAGAGCCAAAGCAAACAGGATGACAATTTAAGTTTCACTGGTACAGACCACCAGAGAAGACAGTATGGTGGGAGCACACAGGTTAGTAATCTTTCAGCAACAGAAACTACAGTGGAAGGAAGTGAAGGAGGAAGCCTGACGCACAAGGACAGAGACTTCCACATGGCTAGTCACCTCTGCATGAGACAGCATGACAGCTCGCCATTTAAAACATCACTGACAAATCTTGGCCAGATTTCAATCTTGCCACAATTGCCATTAGGCAAAAGGGAGCAAAACCCACCAGTGTGGTAGAAGCTCACACAAGTAAAGGAGCACTGTGCATAGTATACAGCACATATGAAATACTTACAATTTAGCACAGCACTGATCACATGGTGGGGCACAACGCTAGTTTGGGGGGGGGGGGTCTTCGGGGCTGGTGTTAAGCTTGCTGGGGCCAGAGCTGAAGCCCAAGTCCTGGCCCCCATCACCGAGGGCCAAACCTGAAGCCTGAGGGCATTAGTTCTGGGTGGAAAGACTCAGGTTACAGACTTGGGCTTCAGCTCTGACCCCCTCATACAGGGCAATGGGGATAAGCAGGCTCTGGCTTCAGTCACACTCCAGGGGTTGTGTAATAATTATCATCATCAGAAGGGGACTGCAGTGCAATGAAGTTTGAGAATGGTGACTTTAGCCATTTAACCCTTGTTCAGGCAATATGCTGGCTTCCCACATTTAGGGCCCAAACTTTGCAAACATTTATGCATGTTGAGTAGGTTATTCTTGTGCATAGGATTAAGGAGGTTTATATGTTTACAGAATCAGGGACTTAAATGTATTAAATACTGTGCTGTCATATGCAGAAGTCTAAAAACCCAACACATGGCCTGGGCCATGCAGATGCTCTTACAAATTGAGTGGAAAAGATGAGCGCACACACACACACACACACACACACACCCCCCACCATGAAGTCAGAGGCAGAATTGTGCAAGTAATGAACTACATAATCATCTCCTCCCTTACTTTATGATCATGCTGAAAAGCTGAAATCCTTGAGTCAAATTGTTCAGGTTTGAGATCATAGTTTTTACAAGCCTCACCTACTGAGCTATGGAACCCTAAGACCTAGGATTTACACTTGAACAACATTTGCTCTGAATAACCTACTTGTTATTGGGACAGGAAAGTGGAAGTATGAACAAATTTCATTCAGACCCCCACACAAATCAGGCCACTCTGATCCTATCTACTTAAACCAGTTTCAGGTCAGTTATTTGTATAAGCAAGTCATAGTAGAAACCATGGTAGTTACAAAAGGGTGCTTCTGTTTTCCAGGTAACCTGTCAACCATAAGGGTCTTACAAAACAAGAATGTTTTGTTTTTTAAATAAGCCACATCCTAGTGCAAGAGATCATCTTTTAAAACAGA